>NC_140665.1:24468366-25810866 GCF_054131305.1 Coturnix japonica | reverse complement strand
CTCCTGTTCACATAATAGCAGCGTCTACAAATTACCCAGCTAAAACACAGTAAAGGATACAAAATATACCCTCAATGCAAAGCCATTTGTTAGCTCATGACCACACAAAGACTGTAAATAATATTCTTCTATTTTTACTTTTTCACATAGAAGAGTACCTCCCACTTGCTGTTAGTGGAATTACAACAGGGTAAAATGGAAGGCACATGAGACCCAATCATTAATTTTTTTTAAAAAAAGATATTTTAAACTACCTGAGCAGTGCAACTGAATTTGACCCTAAATGGAAAAACTGCATTGAAAGCACAGCTTAATATTCTTGCATAGTAATTCGGGATCTTTCAAGATGATCAGGCCATTTATGATGCCCAGGCAATATGTTATGGTCCATTAGCTAGTAGTTTGTTCATCCTTCTGTATTTAAGAAAAAAAAATGCTTTACTTTGAACTGATAGATTTTAGACCCTGTATGAATTATTTGCCCCAAACCTCACCCAGTTGATATAGCATCTCTAAAAATCTTATTTGCAAAATTAATTCTAATTGGCTGAGTATTGTGCTCTGTCACCTGGAATGAAAACCAGTTGAAGAACTGTAAACAAAGGTTAATACCAACAAACCACATATCAAATTGAGGTGAACACAAAGTTTTCTATATTAATGACAGCTAAGAGTAATTTGTGAGGTGCTGTAACCAACCAAATAGGCAAAAAAAAAAAAAAAAGCATTTTTGTGGGTGTCTAAACAAATTACAGAATTGATTATACACTACAGAATATTTGGCTAAAGAAAATGCAAATTCATGTATCGGAAAAAATAAAAAAAGATTGAATGACATCAGGTCAGAAAGAATTTGGGAAAGTCATAATGCTGACACACTTAGTGAGGAGGATACATGAGAAATCTATGTGCCACAGCACATGTACTCATACACTGAGACAACACTCGGTGAGGCAGCAAAAAAACTACCTCAGTATCTATGGTACTAATGTGTACATAAAAGACTGTAATCATTAATACCATAGCACTGTATTTATTCTCACAATGTCTCTGTGAGATAGGGAAATACTGTTATCCTCATCTCCCTTGTGGGAAATTTAAGCACAAAGGAGACCAAGGGCAATACCCAAAGCAACTCATTTTTGTTCATTTGTGTAGCTGTAACTTTCATTTTGTGGCTAAATAATTTTATGCGCAAAGGGGTGTAACTCCCACTAAAGGCACTGGAATTGCTTATGTAAATGTTAGGTCTGAATACGGATGAAAAACATTAAACACAGGAAATTCGCAATCAGTGTGAAACATTCCCTCACAGCCTTGGCATCCTTTAGTGTTATCAAGCAAAGGGAGCCTTCAACAGAGGGTCCTTCTCCCAATGCTGCCATCTCATGCTCCCTAGAACTCTGCTCTAGCAGAAGGAGGATGAGACTCCCCTGGAGCCCCTCAATTTCACCAGCAACTTCACCGTAATGGGGAACATGTACCCCACTCAGGGCATTTACTGACACCACCATTTGTGGGCATTTCAGCAATGGTTGAACTTTCTGAGTTTCTTGGGGTGTCAAGCTCAACGTCAGTCACTGTTCCAGCAGCTCTGATGAGGCAGTAAGGTTCATACCTCATCACTGCTGCCCTTAATTTCAGTTTGGATTCAGCAAACTATGCAATCAGTCCTTCTCACACTGTATAGACTAAATACTTCAAATTTAGTTTGAAAGAGAAATACAGTAAAATAGAGTGTAACATGGTATATCTCTTAAAACCAGATTGAAAATCTTTAAATAACTTCAGAAAAGTAGAATGGTCCTTCATGGACATCACCACACCATTCTCTTATAAAATTCTTGCTATTCATACTTTCCTTCCACATCTTTTCATGCTATCAATGCAGTGGCCTATGGTGATACCCAAATAACCATGTGAGGGCACTCATTTGGGCCACCCCAATTTATTTTTTTTTTGACTTTAATTAATTTGAGATAATCTCTGTGTTCCAAATCACCTGGAGGTCCTCAAAATTATTGCACACTGGCAGCTGATGGTATAACACCAAATGCGTAACTGTGGCCACAAGTTCCCTATATCACCCTTGCTCCTACTGATAAAAATATCTGCGTAACATTTTCCCCAGGGTGACCACATTTCTCCTGTCTGCCTGGCAGCTTTGATCCACATCTCATTAAAATCATTCAGTCTTAAGTAACTTGCCTTAAGTCACTCAGGAAAGTCTATGATAGAACCAAGAATAGAAACCTGATCACTCTTAGCAAAGAATGGGATTACTTACATGGCTAAAATGACTCAGTTTCTTAAGTCTTTGCACGTTTGAGTCTTATATTCCTTATATAGAGAAAATCTCTCATACAAAAAGTAAAATGAAATTCTTAAATAAAATTTGGAGAATGAATTGTTAGCACTAAATAGCTTTGTGTTGAAGTGGAAATTTTCCCATACAGAAAGATTTATATGGTAAGAATGAAAAGTAGAATTCAGTTTCTTTCTTACACACTTTGTGTCTTCTCCTATTCCTTTTTGATCTCTCTCTCTCTCTCTCCCTTTTTAATTAGATTCAAGATTGTTTGTTGGCTATAAATATATGCATATAACAGCTTCTTTTCTCCTGTAAGTCTCTCAGGTTTATTTTAATAGCCTAGAAGACTGAGATACATAAAATATATTCTCAGTGACACCCATGTTGAATATGTAGCATTTTATTAAGAGCTTGATTTCACTATGTTTTAAAATAGAAAACATGTAAATACAAGGCCTACTTCATGAAAAAAAAAAAAGTTTTGTTCTACAACATATGCATAAGGGATTTATTCATTTCATATAAACAGAAATGAAAAGAAAAAAATATTCTTTCATAATAAATAAATACACAATGACAAAGGTTACTATTGAAGGGATTACAAATGACAGAAGCCAACATAAAAACTTTCAATATCGTACTTTTACTTTAATATGAAGACATTATTATCAAAGGAAAATACTCGAGAAACGCTTTGATAAAAATAATCTCATGCTATCTTTGAAGCGGTTTCATTTATTTTACTACCCACTGTGTTCCTTATCTGAAGGCCAAGTATAAGAAGTTTCCTAGTTTATGATTAGGAAAGAATCTGATAGATTAGAAGACTCAATTGAAGTTGGACATAATAAGTATTAAAGTATTACATGACATTAATCCTGCCATTCCATTACTCTCTCAATCATTGTGCACAGACTAATTATTCTGAAGCCAGTGTTCAGGAGAAAATAGAAACATACTTACACTGGGTTGGAGTAATCTCTTTATTGCATCAACAAGGCTAGCTCTGTACTGGTCCAGAAACAGGCTGACATTGAGAAGAGAACAGAATCCAGATTAAAATGGGTTTTCAATTCTAATGATACTAATGCAGATAAGTACAAGGCTAATTACATATGTTTACACAATGCTGTAAAAGAGAAACTGTGGTCTACATTCCTGTGGTCCAATTCAAGTACTTTTTAATTAAAAAAATAAACAAAAATAGATGAATCCTGAAACAAATAGCACCTAAACCAAAGCTCAAATTCACAGATCACATATACATGCTATTAAAATACCACTCTATCAGAAATCAGAACTAATACGCTGTGATACAAAGCTAACATTTTACATGCTTTCTGTACAAGGGAGGGTGGAATTTTTAGAAGTATCCTCTATTGTACTTTGGGCGCTATTATTGAAGGTATTTTTTTCCTTTTCCCTTTACTGTTGTAGAATTAATTCATTATTATGTATTATGCAGATTTTTTTCTATTTTTATATCTATGTCTATCTTTCCACAGAAAGAGTTGCAAGCCCCCAACTCCTCATTCTCTCAAATGCTGTTCAAACACAATGACCCAAATCATACAGAGCTGTCCTCCCTCAAGACTGAAATCCTTCATCTACTGCACTGACAGCAGCAAAGTCAGTTTTCTCATGCAACATTGCCGACATGCTCATCCCTATTTTGGCATGATTATCTGATGATTTGAGGGAATAATCCACTTTTCGTGCCCCTCAGTACCTTAATGTATATACTAATACTGGCAACCAGGGTACCGATCACTCCTGCCTAGATGTTTGTGGACATTTAGTTAATGTGGATGAGAGACATCTAAAACATCCATCAGATAGCAACCAGTGCCTTTCAGTCCTTACTACCATAGGCTGAATTTATATTGGTAATTCAGATAACAAAGACTCCTATCAAGCAGGCCATAAGTAATGTGATGCTTTCTTCATTATTTTTCATTCTCTCTCTTTAATAAAACTATTTCCAGTTTCTCCTAGCTCAAGTTCCACACTAGAAGGCACTTTGTCCATTCTTTATGACGCTTTTCTACAATCTCCATTCCTTTTTACTAAAACAGAATTTTCCGTAGGGTGAGTGATTTTTTTCCAGGTTTGAAATTTCTAAACGATTATATTAAAACTGTGGCTTGCTAACCACAAGTCAGTCAGTTATAAGAGTATATATTACATCTTTAATTCCTTCAGGAAGGTACTGAATTACTGTATGATAAGCTGACTAACTGGCAGCCTGTCCAAAAGGAAATTCAAATTTTAGCAATTGGCATGATATCTGCCCTTCAACCTTGATTAATCTTATTGGAAGAAATGGACAAATATTTGATTAAACTTAATTCATTGAAATAGCAGTTGATCTCTGTAATGTCTCCTGGGAGCTTTAGTCACACTCATTTCAGGTAGATCTTTGTATGGATAGATACCATAAGACATTACTTTGCCAGGAACATGGCCACCTGCACAAGAGATGGAATATAGTGCACGAGTTCTCTCCTAAAAGAATCTCTATGAGTTAAGTTTCTTCAAATTTTGATGCACTTTTACAGAGCTAAAATTCATTTTTCAGGGACCTTTATGCCACAATTACTGCCACCAGTCTCGTTCCTTTGCAGTAATATACTTATAGGTCCTTGTTCACCAGGAGCTTCAAATATTCAGGTGATCTGCCAAGAGATTGGACAACTTCAAGGATACCATTTCTGCCTGACACCCACTTGATATCTGAGTGTTAAAGGAGACTGACTGAAACATGCCACATACTCTGACCAGAGGGAGCATGGAAGAACATTTCTAGTTTCCCTCTGAGTTGGAGGATGTCCTGGATGAGGAAAAAACAGAAGAAGTTGTCAGATGATCTGTGATGCACATAGGTCCAGCATAGGATTTGGCCCATGGAAGGAGATTTAGTCACGCAATTCCTCTTAGCAGTAGCATTTGTAGGATTAAATACTAACATAGCATACTGAATATGTACCCCTTGGAAAATCCTTTAAAGCTCATTCAAATTACATAATATATTGTTCTAAACCACTCTCACTTTGTTCTCATACCTCATTTTAAATTTAGCTTGGCTCACTTTGGAGGGCTCAGTATTTATTCCATTAAAAAGCTGATATACATTTTTGGTTTTTTTACTTCCTATAAAAATATCTCATGTTTATGTAGAAAGGAGCCTGTGAAAATCCAAGTGTAGGACAGTAATAAAAAGGCTTTTTTGGGGCCAGCAGAAGTTTCCGATCTTGGCAGTAAAGAGGCAAGAACATGGTTTATGACTTGGCCTTTGTGTAGGCAGTTCTGCTAATCTGTAAAATCACATGAAAGTTTGCACCAGCGTTGTATGTAAGCAAGCCACCATGAAACATCTAATAAAAAGGGTAGATACTTTCTTCATTTCATGCTGCTGTTTTGTCATGTTATCTTGTGCCTTGCAACAACTGGCATGTGCTTACATTTTATAGAGTGCAATGTTGACTTATTCTTCTTTTTGCATATTTTCAATTAGAAAAGGAGCTTAGATTACAGGTATACTTCAGAAATCATTACATTTATGAGTAGTGAGTGCCCTGTGTAAGAGTCACTTTTAGCTGACCTTCACTTGCACGGCTAACATAAACTAAAACAACCTTCTACACTGTCAGATTACAATGCACTTGAAAGTGTGGGCAATCAAACAGTCTTGAAATGAATAATAGATTTAAATTGAAGAGCAATAGAAATCTTACTGCATTCTTGCACAAAGACTTCTTTATATTAAATTAAATACTAACAGGAAAAGAATGGGTATATTTTAAATTATCTAAGGAATATTTTCTGTTCAGTTTTGCATTCCTGTTGAATCCATGACTCCTCGTGACTCTAGCAAGGGTCTCAGCAGGAAAAGTAATGTGGGACAGGCCCGCCAGCTTCTGCAGTGAAAATCCTTGCACATGTGCCAAACTTTAAGAATACAATCACTCTAACTACATAAAGTTGGATACTATGCATTTACGAGGCGATATGAAGTTTTAAACCATATTCTGTCTCTACATAAAAATTATGCCTAAAAATTCAGTTTGCAAAAACCTGCAAGGCAAAGATTTTTCAGCTAGCTCTCCCCTAGTGACACTGACTGTTTTCTCAGTCTAAAAATCTCAGCAACTTTTTTCTTCCTTTCTTTCTTTGTCTTAACAAAGATCATAATCAGAAATGTGAGACTCCTAGGAGCTGCAGATGAGTCTTGTTCGTGGTCCATCCACATGGACATCTGTTATTTCTCCTCTCTACTCATACTCATGCTCCAGCATCTGCTTGACCTTGTACCTATAAGCGCAGGTCAAATGAAAGTTCAGAATTCTGGCAGCCTCCCCTGGCCTTGAAAACGCTGCTTAAAAAATCGAGGTGAGTGGATATGCTCTAAAAATTCCATTATTTCAGTAATTTCTTCCAATGTATCCTACTTCCAGGTGTGGACTTGCTGAGATATAATTTTTTTTCCTTATTTTTTATCTCATAGTTGACATTTTACAAGTTATTTCGGAACTGCTGAGCCATGAAACTATTTTTATTGTCAAAATCCTGAATGGTTAAATAATGACTAGCTTTCATCGTTTGCCTCTTATTTATTTTATAATCTAGTTGAGCTTCTAAATTTAGCTGTTAACTAATAGACTGGCTGTTCTGGGAAGTAACTTATTTTCCACCCCTGCACACAAGGTTTATGAACGCCTGACTGTAAATATATGAATATAAACACATCACCGCTTGTTGTAATCACGTACATTTTTGCTTGAACCTCCATGTGGGTCTGGAATATGTCTATGAATAGAGCTTGTTTTCATGTAAATGGGATCAAGTAGTACCACTGGTTAGCTATTCAGGGAATCAGACAATATCACCCTTGCTGGAAATACTTCAATAAAAATTTATCCATGTACCTAATATTTGAACTCAGATTTTTTGCTTTATAGTTCTCTGTTCTAATCCCAGATTTTATTGACTGACAATGAGCTATATGGTGGTGTTAAACTAAATACAATCTCTCCTATCTGTTTTTATCACTGAATACTTCAGGTTTCAGCTGTGGAGCTGTAAGAAAAGAGATTTCTTTTCCTCTTCAATGACAGCCCCAAAAAAATCAGGAAGCAAAAATTCTGCCAACAGTTCTAAAGTCAATTCTATATCTCGGGAGAGAAATACATGAAAATGAAAAGAATGATTTGAGTTTGATAAAGCAAGCTTTTTTGTGTATCAGAAAATCTAGTGTCTGTAACTAAAAGAATGATTTTTTAAAAGAAGCAAACAATAAAGGGATTTCATGCTTATTAAACTAGATATATGGGCATTTGGAATAAGAAAACAGAGGCAATTTCTGAATAAAAACGCGTGCTTTAAACTAACCTGCACATTTCTATTTATTTTTTAGAAATCTATAAATATTTATACACTTACCTGCATCATAAGTGCTTCAAAATAAACATACAAAACACGGGGATTTCAAATACATAATGTATTTTACCTGTCGTGTGTGATTCTTTGTTTCCTAAAGAAACTACACTATTTCCAAAAAGACCAGGAGGAGTATTAGCAAGAATATTACTGGAAAAAAAGACACCAACTTAAGTCTCGCTCTGCTGTACTCACAGCACAAATAGGATGACATGGTGTGAGTATCAAGAATACAAGAGATGGCACAGCCAGGTTGTTTTGATATTTGCGTGAAGAACAAATTTAACTCTAAATCTCTTGGCAAGACCTTGCTTCACCCACATAATCTGGAGAACATCCATATGTGAGCCTTGTCTAAGCCTCCGAGAAGACTGTTGCCCTCCTGCTCATGTCCGCCAGCACTCTGATCTGACTTTCATACTTAATCTGATCTAATCCTGCCCAGCATTAACTTCATCTGTGCAATGAAACCTGGAGTATCCATTCTAATATTTGGTGAGGAAGGCATTTACTAAATTACTTGCTGAAATCATATGGTGTTGTTTAGCTCCTTATTTTAATCAGATGATGCATCTCTGAGGCACATTATCAGCGATTAGTTAGAAACTCTCCTCTGTCCTTTTTGGGAACAAAGAACTCCTCTGAAATTAAATGAAGCACTGTTGTGCAGCCTGCAAACAAACAGGTATTAGAAATAGGAAAAAAAGAGGACTAAATACACTGTCTCCTGTGACATACTAAAATGATAACTTTTCTGAAATCACAAGAGTTTGCTTAAATAGCAAAACATCAAACAAACAACAACAACAACAAAACAATTAAAAAAAAAAAAAAGCCCTAGAGGAATATTTTATCAGAAGCCTCTTAAAAAGAACATTGTTTAAAAGAACACTGTTTAAAAAGACAATAGACAGCTTCACACTTCCCTTTCCCTTTTTCCTTTAACTGTTTCTCAGTAGAACACAGAAATCAGCTGAACTGAGCTATCCTAGGAAGTCCTTGTTCTCAGAATTTGGTCCTTTACAACGTGCAGTACAACAAAACATAAACAGCTCTTTCTTTCTTTAGGCATTTAAAGGGTCAAGAGGGAATATGAGCGAAAGACAGACTTACTTCAAAATAACTACTCTCCTAAATTAAATCTGTACATCTCATTTTACATTTAATTTATATATTGCAAATAATTAATAATTTGCCATTTAAAAAGCTAGCAGGCTGTAAATAAAGCAAGCACAATTCTACAGATTCAGTATCAATAATGGTTTCTGTCAATAAAATTTATTTGCATGAATCATTAAACAATATCCCGTATTACAACATGTATCCATCTTTTCATAAATTAAATGGTGCACTTGGATTTTTTTTACTAAGAATTCTCTTACAATTAACATACGTGACTGTAAATAACAATAAAGCCTTTTTCTACAAATACTGCTGTCAAATTGATTTAAGAAGCAGAATGTCACAGGGGGGAAAAAAGGGGGTTATGAAATCTTTTTTTCCTTGGAAAGATTTTCCAGGGAGCAAAAAATATATCCCCTTATATCAATAGTCAGATCTTTCCTAAGAAGTAAGCTAATTGAGCTGTTTGTGTTGATAAACTCCCTTTTCTCCAGACTGTTCCTCACTGAGCCATAATTATTTGCAATTTGCCTAAGTCGTCCATTTACTGATACGTCAAGCATGAAACAGAGGCAATTCCAGAAAATGGAAATGCTTCTCAAAATCAATCTTTGGGAAATAATGTGGTAGAAGTTACTGTGTGATAGAAGACTACCTTATAACTGTCACATGGAGATGAATATTAATTTGTTGAGGTTAAGGTGGCTTTGTGCTTCATTTGTTGACTTTGCTTAGCCATCAGCAAGCAGCACAGTACAATTACTCCAGCAAAGCTATTTTTCTAACACGAGTTTTATGATTTTTATGTACTTACCAGTCAGCACACATAACAATGTCAAAATGTCCTTCCAGTTGAGAGACATCTGTCTCATTATCCCATCGTAAAATGCTGGAGGAAAAAAAAAGGAATTTTTTTTTTTTTTAATGAAGAAAAAATAAAAAAAGGACTTACGTTTTTCATCTTAAGGTATAAAAAATAGGAACATCATCCTATGTGACAACGGAGTGTTTTTAAGAGCATACACTTGTTACTTTCAAAAATGAACATAAAATATTATTTTGTGTTCTTTCGGTTTTAAATCTCAAAGGCAAAGAGCCACCTTTTAATTATATCAGAAAGGCAATCCACGCAGGTTCTGATGAGTGGGTCACCAACAAACATTCATTTCTGAGTTGGAGACACCTGTACGGCCTCAGATTTTTACCCCTTAGCAGCAGTGCATGAGGAAGCCTGAGTATTGACAGTCTGAATGAAATAGGAATTTGTAGACCAAATGGATCTTCGTTACATCTGGCAGGCGAGCTGGCTGTGTTTATCATTGATGAAGTGAGCATTCACTTGGGCTTGGGGGAGGAAAGACAGGGCAAAAGAATGCCAAGCTTAACTCTGGAGCTGGCTATGTCACCTCATGCAAGCTTATAAATACAGCAGTGCTGACTTTGTCAACACCTATTCTCTTCTAGGTGATAAGTTATTTAATTCTGAGATACCTAATAACAGGCAAGAATGCACTTTTGTGCAAAGTTCTTCTTTGTTTATAAATGCTGCCAAATTATGTAGCTGCCACAGAGGATTTCGGTGCTTGGCTCCCTTTTAAGAAACAGCAAACCAGTGTTGGAATTTATGGCATACTTAAAATATCATTACCCCAAAGATTTGATGCTGCATTTCTGTTTCTAGGCTATTTTTAAGGGGGGAAAAAAAAAAAAAAAAAAAAAAAGAATCCATCTTTCTTTTTCATTTCCTGGTTATTTATAATAGAAAGTAGATAAATATTTATGGGAAAAGCACTTGTGGGGGAAGGGTCTAATCTGATCTTGTCAGGTTGTGCATGCTTATCTCAGTTTTGTATGAGTCTTGACCAAATAGACCCTTTAGTCTTCCCACAGCTATAATCTACTTCTGGTTAAAAGCCATCTCCATTCACATACTAGTCCTAATATTTAACTGGGGATCAGTTATAATGCATTCATTCAAAACCATTCACTAAGTATGCAGGAAAAAAAGAATGTTTTTTCATTTACTATACTCTGCAAAATGTTGGTAGATATATAGGTCAACTGAGATATACACACTGAGAATTGAACTACTAGTATATGTGTATATATATGTAAACAGACACAAAATTTGAGGGAGAATGCTTTCAAAAGATGGAAATTAAGAAAGGAGAGGCCCAATTGGTTGGGACAGCTTTGAATATCTGGGTGTCGGTGTACCCAAACAGATGGGGACTCATTAGCCCATTTTCCCTCCTGGAATTTACTGTGGGAATCCAAAGAGAGAAAAGAGTAGATTAATTTAATTTCCCCCCCCCCAAATTGAAAGTATTCCAGATTTTAGAAGCCTAGGTAGCTTTGCACACTGGCACGCAGCAGGCATCCAGTAGTGGAAAGTGACAAAGGAGAGTTCTCACTCTCAGCTGCTGGCTGCCTGCTGGCTACCAGCAGCTTTTTCAACCCTGTTTCCGTGGAAACTTAGGTTAGAATGGTGAAAATTAGGTAAAGGTAAGTTTTGTGGGTTTAAAGCACACACTCTAATATTTTAAGAATCTTGAAGCAGAACTGGAAATTGGTAGATGAACTGTGCGCCTTAAAAGGCCACCTTCGGTTCTCATTGCTACAGAAACAGAGATCTGATCAGTACCACTATAGGGATTTGAATTATGATTTTTTTTAACCCATATATTTACTATACTTCACACACACAATTAGGAAGGCAGTCTCCTGGAAAACAAAGTCTCTCTCATGTTACTGTCAGGTTTGCACCAAGCACCAGAACACTGCATTTTCTCTGTACACCCATTGTAGGCACAAGGGAGATGGTGCAGGTAGGCAAAAGAAACCATAATGCTGGGCAAAATCTGGAGAAGATGACTTGCCAGAAGCATGAGCAACATGGTTGTTGTGCGTTTTGCAACAAGGAGTGAGCCAAGGGCCCCACATTCAGCCATAAACCTGTCTTCCTCCACTTCCCTGATGTTGCACGAGGGCTGATCTTGGTCACTTGTTCCAATACTGTAGTTTTGCAAAGGCCAGTAACAAATTTAAATTTAAGATATTTTTTAATTCCATTTTGCTATTAGCATTCAGAAGTATAAGGAAAATCTTCATCCACATGGGGAAATAACCACATAAACTAAAAATAATTTGTATAAAGAAAGTAACACAACAGGAATCATTCTGATCTCACTCAGGTTGTATACACACCACTGAGAAAGGTGCGCCTACAAGCCGTAAATCCTTGCTATCCTTAGAGAAGTGTAAATATTACCAGTAAGTGAAGCGCAGCTAGTGTACATGAAGCCTCAGCACAAACTGCAGTGTTGGAAACTGTTAGATAGCTTAATCTGGGCTACCATTTCTACACTGTTATCTGTTCAATGCTTCCACAAATTTGCATGAACTGCAATCACACATCTGCATCTGCACCTGTAAAGCAGACATGCCCCCTTGTTATTAGGGAATCAGAAATAATTCTGCTCAGATTCAGCATTATTACATCATTAACACTGATGTCAGAATCAGCCTGATTCTGAATCAGAATCACATCATTTCAATTCTAGGGAAAGTAGTGAATCAGGATACGTAAAAATACCATCAACTACCAATGAGACTGCCTATAATCTAAATACAATTCCTGAGTCTGAAGAACAGCAAAGTCCCCTGATACTGCAAAACCACTGAGATATGTGAAGATGTATCTAAGTGCATGTGATCCATATGTACTTTATGTACTTCTTCTAAGGATTGTTGAGGATGTGATTCATGGACTCAGTTGTCAGATCTGAAATGAATACCAAAGACAACATAAAGTTAAATGCTGATTGCATTTCTATTTAAAGAAAAGTACTGCAAGGAAAATCAGAAGACTGTTAGCAACAGAAATGTGATATTTTTTCACTCTTTATGAAGCACGCCCTAAAAAACAAAAATAAAATGAAGCAATGCCATGCCACAAAAAGTCTTCTTTATGTCAGTATCATGCTGAGTGCAGTCACAGAAAATACAGGCCTTGGTTATCCTTCCTTCTTCTTCCCTTTCCAATAATACTAAATTAGTAGACATAAAACAGACTATTTTCAGAAATAGTAAAATTTGGAACAGAATTTATTTCTTATTGATTTTAAATATTAACGTGAGGATCGTGGTGCCAAACAATTGGGAAGCCTTAGAAGAAGATTTCTGTAAAGTTGTTTTAAAGTCTGCTTGAATTCTTTGGATGTTCATCTTGAATGTAAATAGCGGATAAGAGCAAGAAAATTTGTGAGTTTAAATTAGGAAAGAAAAAGTAAGTTTCAGAAGATTCAAGATATTTGTTTTCCACTTTCTTTTTTCTTTTTTTCTTTTCCAGAAAAATAAGAACTTTTAAAGCTATATTTGTATGCCTTTGTTTTGAGAGAAGATGCTACAGTACTACTAACTGTTGAAATTAGTTTGTAAATTTGGAAAGTGTACTTTATAGTCTACTCCTGTCTAAATCATACTGTCGATGGCTTTAAAAAAAAAAAACAACAGAAACATTTAAGGTTCTGTAAAGCCCACTACTGACATTTATTTTGTGCTGGCTTATTCATCTTACACAGGTTATGTTTCTTGGGGTTGAAAGTAAGCATTTGGTTTCAGAAAAAAAAAGGGATCTGAAACCCACGGGAAATAGAAAATGTTTTGGGCTCTTTTTTGGCTGTAAGAAGATTGGAAACAACATAGATCCCAAGGGAAAGACACAACTGGAAAGACACAATTGTTACTGTGTCTACTGTTAGTAGATGGACACTGTCCAGCTGCCATTTAAGCCAAGATGATGCTGGCTGAAGTTTGGTACCCAATAATGGCTGCTCTATCAAATGAATTTGACCAGTTTTCTGCAGACAAGTACCCATGTCACAAAGACATTACTATAATGGATAATTATATAATGTATATAATGGATATGCACTGGAATGGACTGCCCAGGGAGGTGGTGGAGTTACTGACCCTGGGGGTGTTCAAGGAACAACTGGATGTTGTGTTAAGGGACATGGTTTAGTGGGAGCTATTGGTAATAGGTGAATGGTTGGACTGGATGATCTTTTAGGTCTTTTCCAACCTTGGTGATTCTATGAATTAGCAATCTTGATGTCAGTCCTAGCAAAAAGGACAAGAACTGAATGAGCTATGGAGAATGAACTATTCTCTCACAGTCAGAGGTGGCTTCTCCTGGTCAGAGAGAAAGCATACTATCAAAATAGTCTGAGAAAATATGTACTGATACTTTAGTTTCTGAGATTATCAAGTTCACACCATTTTAAAGTATCAAATTCATCAAGAAAAAAAAAAAAAAAGAGAGAAGAAAAAAAAAAGAATAAAAGCATGTTTTTTAATTTCTTCATTTTGTTCTTTTTTCCCCTCACTCATTTTTTAAATTGCCAAACAGGCAAAATCAACTAAGAAAATAGATACTGAAAAAAGAGCATCCTTTCCTTAAGTAGTACCAACGTACCCTCCCCCCACAAAAAATATCCCTTTGTATTTACAAGAAGGAAAGGAAAAATAAAAACAACACTGTGAAACAGCAAACGAAACAAGGACATTAAGTCACTTCCCCTGTATAGCAATCCTAATTCATGGAAGACAGTGTAACAAATGTCAACACTCTTTATCTTAACACTAGTGAAGAATCACAACAATCTACAACAAAAGACCTGATTTTACTGTGTTTTCATTTCTCATACAAAGTTCCTCATTACTATTTTTATTCAACTTCTGTTATTCAGAGGTTTTCTAGGCAGATAACTTACATTAAAAAAAACAGCACACAAAAAAAAAAACCCCAACAAGTTAAGTCTTGGATAATAGAAACTTGAAACATTTCCAAGACTCTCTGAGATGTTTTGGAGATGAATGGAACAGGTTAGAGTAGCTCTCAAGTTAGCAAAAGAGACATTGTGCAAATACAGACAAAAAATCAAAATTAGAAGAAAGGACAAAAGACACGAGAGCCTGCCTTGCTTCAAACTATATGAATAGTTACAATAAAGATTTTTTTAAAATGCCCCAGTTAGCAGAAGAACATCTACCTAGTACCACTCTCTACCCACCTCTTCTTTTCATATTTTAATTTAGGTTTCAGTTTTGAAAAGTATTATCATTGGTATGTATACTGTTTCAGGTAAAAGACTGTCTAGGGATTTATGTGACTTTTTTCTATGACATTAACCAAGCATGTTCATTAACACATTAACAAAAGGCATCACGAGGATGTTTCTCCACGTCTTGATCTTTGTTTGAGATTACTCAGTTTTGTACAAAGATCAAAAAGATGGATATTAACTACTGACAGAGGTGATGCGTATACCTATCATTACAACTCCTCTGGAGTCTTTCAAATTTTCTGCTATCATTTCCCTGTCTTTATTTTTTTATTAGGCTGTTCTTATTTCTCCATCTTCTTCTATCTTCTGCCTTTCTAAGTTCAGCTCTCTCACTTTGCTCTGTATTCTTATCCATTATTTCATCCTCCACAATGCATAACTGGTATCAAGAGATTAAGGTTAAACTTCAAACCACAGGTAACCAACATCAATCATTCTTCCTTTCCTCTCACAGTTCTACAGTTTGAATGCAATATGTACAATTGCTGATGGAAATTTCCCATATTTCTGATAATTTTGCAGTGCCTCATCTCAACATCATCTTCCTCTGAATGTTACTTCTGGGTTTTCTCATCCATAAATGAAAATCCCACTACTCAATTCTGTATTACAGGGTATCTAGACTTATAACAGCTTTCTTCAAAGCCTCAGTGAGTGAGAAGCTCATTGCAAGGCTTCATTGTTACCTCCATTTCTTTATCCCTAGGGATATAGTAATTAATTACAGTCTATAATCTAGATTTAGTTTTGACCCTCCCCTATATATATAAACCTCAACTCTGCTCAGATTTTGACAATTTTCTTTGCATAGCATGTCTTAGAAGTCTCCTGTCTACCCTCTCCACTTTAACTTTTGACCATGTCACCATCATGAACATCTTAACATTACAATACTGTTCTCCCCTGGAAAATGCAGTCTTTCCCTATTAATATTTATTCAGTAAGCTGCTGCAAAGATTGTTTTTCTTGCCTATAACCATGATCTTGTCACCTTTCTCTTTGTATTTTTCCAGGTAAGTTGCAAATCTTGTCTTTCAAATGCTTCACAAAAGTTCACTTCCCTATTTGCTATCTCTCATTCAATATTGAAAGAACAAGTTCCTTCTTTAATCAGCCCTAATGTCAGCCTACATTTTCCACTTAGCTTTTCAAGGAAGCACCTTTACAATTTTCTTCCACTCTGTTATCCACAAACAGTAACAAACTTACTCCATTATCCTTGAAATTCTCCTTTAAAATAGTGCCTACAAAAACTAGAAAGAGGTTAGGCTACTCTTGTGCCTCAACCCTTGTCTATCATGCTGACTATAGGTATCCTCGTTATCCTTCCTCACAATATTTATCCCTAGTCTTAGGCCATAGACTTTCTAACTGAAATTGCCTTTTTGATACATGTTCATACAGTGCTTGGAACAATTCATGGTGAAGCCTCATCACGTTAATGCAGTAACAAAAATGAAAGGAAAAAAAAAACCAAACACCAAACAACAAACCTAATAAAAAACCAACCAACCAAATAACAAAAGACCCACAAAACCAAAACACAAACAAACACCACAATCTTGGACTTCCTACCTAGAAGTTGTGTTTTAAAAATGGACTTTTAAAAAAAAAACAAAACAGATTTAAAAAATTAAAAAGCTCCTCTTTTTCCTCGTTCTGAAAGTACCTAAACAACACACAAAGGCTGCTCTGTAAGTAATGCCTCCTTATTTAGTATGTTGGCACATGACACCTGAGGCAGATGTTGGTGGTACAGATGTAGAGGTTGAACCTTCCCATCAATATCCCATTACATGTTGCTGCCATGTAATAGATGGCAGCAGATGGGCAGTCTGACACAATGGCTTCTGACATGGAAGTATGGATGAAAGAAAGGTGTGTCACTGAATGCCACCCACTGACATTTAATGATGCTTGCTGAATGTTTATGGAAACCAAACAGCCGATGTGAGCACAGTGGGGTGGTGGGTAGTGCATTTCAGCAGAAGTCACAGTAGCTGCTTCCACTGGGGCAGAATTTTATGAGCATGGCATGCAGGCTCTTGTTCACTGCTGGTGAAAATGCACAGCTAATGGTGGTGACTGTGAAGAATAGTGTTTTGTAGCTGAGAATTTGCTCTAATAACATTTTTGCACTCTTTGCATCTGTTGTAGTTTCCATGGAAATAAATAGGACACATTATTTTTGGAGTGACCCACGTATTTTGATAAAATTCAGATGGGAATATTAATAAATGTTAAATGTTATAAGAGCAACCAATCCAAACACTCACAGTTTTGCTGTTACTAAGTTTTGGGAGCATAATAAATACACTGGGTATAAATGTGTCAGAAAAAAAGATTTCCATTTTGCAGACACATCACAACGCATCACTCAGCATAATTAAAATATTAAATAAGGGAGAATATCTTGTATAAAAATGTTATTAATAAAAAATTACCAACACCAGTGCTTGTGAAATTACCTTTTTCTTTCTGTCCTCTGTATCAATAAATTCTAAATCACTCTTCATTTAGGAGACTGACTACAGTTTTTAGCAAGTTTCATGTAGTTCATTATGCACAAAATGGATGGTTCTTACATTCTGATCCAGACTGACATGATAGAGTATTTTATTACGGTATAATATTTTATTATTAATTAAATGCATCATTTCAAAATACGAGACAGCATAAGCACACCCAGCACTGCTAAGATCAGTGAGTGCAAGCTTTGTAAAAACCGGGTTTTTGAGTAAAAATATGAAGGAAGACAGTTTCTTGCCCCATGGAAAATAGTCTATCCATGAATATGGGGAGGAGAATCAAAAGAACGAGAAAAAAAAAACATTGAATTAGGAAGGGCCCAGAAGGACTGAATGGGGGAAATAGTTTGAAACAGCAGAGGCTACGCAATTCACAGGTGCTCAGATTCTGAGGGCAAAAGGGACAATTACAACCATCTAAGATTTCAAGTTGCTCCATCAAGCCCGTTTATCTTGGGAAATTAATACATGTTTAAGAACTGCACTCATTATCTCAGAAACTACCACTTCCCATGGCAAGATGTATCATTCTCTACCAAAACTCTCTTTTTTTTTTCTTGACTGAATTTGTTTAGCTTTAATTTCTACATCTTGTTAGGTATTTGTGAGGTACATTATACAGTGATCTTCTATTAAAGGTTTTGTGTTTTTTTTTTCCCCACATGAGACTTTCAGATCAAAATCAATTCATTTCTTAACAATCAAGTCTTTTTTTGACAAGTAAACAGAGCCCTTCAACTCTCATTTCTGAATCCCGATTCACTCTTATGCCTCTTTCCCTTTCATTTTCAATAACATGTTTAGCGTTTGAATAATTGAATATTTACAGAACATTAATGAAATAAGCAAAGATGACACCATAATCACCATTTTGTCAAAATTTAAAGTTTGTCCTAACTTTCCTATGTCTGTGGCAAAAATTAGCAGAGAGCACTTATGAAGGAGAAAAGTGTGTAGAAAGTACTTGATTGTCTACTGAGGCAGAGCCAAGGTAGATCATGAAGAACAGACAAAGGTACAATGGTAACACCGCGAATGAGGGAACACGATGTAAAGATTTACTAAAAAGTACGGAAATACAAAAGGGCATAACAATAAAAAAAAATAAAAAAGGAAACAAACAAAAATAACCTTTAGATTCTAACATCTCATTGATATTTTCCTTTTAAGATCTAGGAAGAAAGACACAAGTTTTCTTATACCAATGGTCTCCATCCAACCTTCCTGTCCAACCCAAGAAAATACAAGAACATCTTTGCCACAGTTGTGCTCTTAAAGCTAAGAAAAGAGCATAATAAAATGTACTGAGAATTTAAATGAGAATGAATTAAAACAATGTCATGCTATACTTTAAGATAGTAGATACCTTTTATCTTATCATATAGAATTATATAAACAAATCTTGCTAATTTTCCCTTTTGTTCTGTTCATATATTCTTACCTGGTCACATAAAGGTGATAGACAAAGCTACAAAATGATTTAAAATAAACTACAATTTTATTAAGCCTACACAAATGGTAGGATACACCAAACAAACAAAAAACAATCAAACAAACAAAAAACCACCACCAAAAAAACCTCAAGGTTGGAAGTCAGTGAAAGTCAGGTTATACTGTCAAACAGTAATAAAACTATGAGAAGCAGAATATCATCCCTCCAAAGCTGAAATTGCATCCAAATGAAGGAAAGACCATAGACTTTAAAAATTCAGTCAGACAAACAATACTGACAGTATTCCTCTTTTGCTCTAAATCTTCCTGCCAGCTAATGATCATAACATAGAATGAGAACTCACAGAGGATAGCACCATTTCAGAGAGATGAAATTAATTCTTTGCGCACAAACTGTAGAAGAAACTGAAGACACTTTCATCACAGAACTCCTTTATGATGAAAAATGTCTTCCTTAAAAAGAAGTCCTGCTTTACAGAACTTCAGGAATTCTTAAAAGAGGTCAACAAGTATTGAGATGAGGGTGATACTGGGTAGGACAGGCTGCTTCTGATTCCAAAGGACTACTGGAGAAAACCCTCACCAACAACTTTTAAGGAAAGTAGACAGCCATGGGATAAGAGTCCTGGCAGGGCTAAAGAATGGAACAAAAGACAGGAAACAGAATAGTAGTAAATGGTCGGTTCTCACAATGGAGGGAGATAATCCGCAGAGTTTCCCTAGGACCTGTTCTATTTAACATGTTTACAGCTGAGGAGCACTGAAGTGGCAAAGTTTGCTGACACTATGAGGTTATTCAAGGTAGTAAGGAAAAGAGCAGGCTGTAAAGAACGGCAGAAGGATGAAACTGAGGTTTGGGACAATAAAATGGCAGATGAAATTCTGTATGGATAAATGCAAAGAGAAAAAAAAGAAAAAATAATCCCAGCTTCATAAAGGAAATGCAGGAAAATTATAATTACCAGAAAGCTCCTTATTTTATAACAGTATCATAAAACATTACAAGACTGCCCAAGTACAGTAAAAAAGCCAATCACCATTAGGTATTTTTAGATGAGGAACAGAAAGACTACTTTTGCCACTGATATATAATTTGCATACATTTTAAATGCAGTACTTTTTACCTTAATCTGAACGGCACTAGTCTGAAACCAGGAAAGAAACAGAAAAGGGCAAATATGATCAGAGGTGTGGAATGGCCTCCACTTGAGTTGAATTTTCTCTGATAGAGAGCTACAAATACACAATGGGCACCAACAAATGGACATTGTTTCTTCCCACACATATATAAAATTATCAAATGAAGGCAGCAGTGACCAGAAGCACTGTGACAAAAGGGCAGGAAACTATTCTTCTGGCAGCCTCCTCCTTGCTGTGTATGCAAGAACATCACACAGGGAGACTGAAGAAGCAGTTCAAAGAAATTTCCTGTAGGGTTATGAAACTGACAAACACAGTTCAATAAATATACATCAAAAAGTTTGAATTTAGCAACACATTGATTAGATGACTGAAAATATAGTAATCTTTGTTGATAGAACTTGTTGCACAACTCACTGAAATTAAACAGTTAAAAAGCTGGTTTATTGGAAGAGCGTTGCAGTAAGATTAAAATATTCACATGCTGGCAGTTACAGAAAAAGAAGTAATTAATAGAAGAATGGAATCATGGCTATGCTGTTGAGACCTGTGGTGGTGCAACTCCTTGGGTCACTTTATGATCTCAGGATAAATCAGCAATGTGTTTTTGTCTTTGTTACAAGTGCAGTGAGGTGGGACAATGAGGCACTCCCAGACCATATCTCAAACTCCCGTTGCCTGGAAAATTACTGGAATTTTATAGTTGGTAAAAAGTTCACTTTCAGTTACTTATATGTATGTATATATATATATATATATATATATGTATGTGTGTGTGTGTGTATTTACATATAAATATATAAATAATATATAAATAAATTTATATTAAAAATATATATACATATTAATATATATATATATTTTGGAGTGAGTTCTAATGCTTTCTATAAGATGAGCAAAGAGTGCATGATACATTACTACTAAATAAATCAAGTAGTGCATCATGCAACACGCGTTCCTCTCACTGTTGTATGTACTTATACCAATGTGAAATGTAATCTCTCTGGACCAGTTCTTAGCAGCTTAGACTAGACTTGTCTATGCCTAAAACTCCTTTGCATTTAGGCAATAAATATATAAACTCCTAAGAGTACTATATCAGCAGTAAGTATACAAATTTTGTTCTTAACAATCACTCTTCTCGGAAAAGGGAGTCTGGTGGAAGAACAATCTCCCTGGTAGATGAGAATAAAAAAGGCTGTTAACCTTTAGAATATATTGCAAAGCCTTCTCTTTGATAAAGCTTTTCCATTGTGTCATATGTAATAACAACGATTTTTCAAAATTCTACAACATAAATCCCTATTTCATTGAGATTTTCACATGAAAAAGGAAGAAAAAGAGCAGAGATTCCATAAATGTTATTCACAATTTGATTGTGGTAGACATGTTCAAAGCAAACGTGCCATACACGTTGCACTACTAATAACTGATGCTACAATGACTGCTATCAGGATAACTGATAACAGGCTAAGTTATGGCAGAAACTTGAAAAGGTTCAAGGATAATTTCTCAACTGTTAGAAAAACAAAAATTATCAAACCTCTACACAATATTAATAATTCACTTCCCTATGGCAAATCATTACTAGTAATTTGGTGTTATTTATGTACCTATTCCCAGTAAGCATTAGCAAGGAATTCTGACTATATTACTCGAAGCTAAAAATAAGCATAGAATTCCATAACCATTGCTGAAGTATACTGTTTACTAACTATCTATTATTACAACACATAATATGTCAAACTGCCAGATTGGCTTACATTGCTGTACTTTTAAACAACAATCAAGAGTTGGCAGAGAGCTAGATAAGTGCTAATTTGTTGTATTTTGTATAAATCTAAATAAATAAATGTATGGCAGGTTGTCCTAAGCTAACTTCATTCGACTGATAATGGATTGCTTCTTTTTGTGTTACACATTTTTAGGCAAATCTTCCAGGCCTGGATTTGAATGCCTGAAATGTCATAGCTGAATGTCCTGCTGATATTTTGCACTCCTGGTTCAAGCAAAAGAGTATAAGATCCCAAAGTGAGAAGGAGATGCAGTGAGAAGGGCCTAATATTTTTTATATGTTATAATACTATAATTTTCATTGGACACTGTTTAAATGGCACTTAAGAGTGAGGAACACATAGCGCCTACTCCAGATTAAATTAATTTTGAAGTATGTCACTTAAATGAACCATTTAGAGCCTGCTAGCTCTAAACAACGTAAAAGAAGTCACTTAATGTCACTCTGCTTGACAGTGTTGCTTTCTTTCATATAAAACATTATATTGCATTGTGTTTTTTTAGTATTCAACCTCCAGGTTTAGGGTAGTAGGAAGAGTCAGAGTTATAGTAATATGTCAGCTACTATATCAGCCTTTTAATTTTCTTCAAGGCCTCAAGGTGTGATCAAATAACTTTGTTACTGTCATCATCATCACTGAATCTGAAGGATTGATTCACCAATTAGCACTTAACAAATAGCCTAACGTAAAAACCTTAATTTTCACATGAGAAAACAACTATTAATGTGTATAATAAAGGTTGAATGATGGTCACTGTTTATTAGAACACTTTTAAGAATTAACAATGCTACAACGAACCTAGAAAAGTCTTCAGAAGTAAAAAAATCAAACTAAATTTTATTATGAGAACCTCATATTTTTATATAGTACTTCATTTGATTTTTAAATTTAATTATTTTTCTGCAAACAACAGCCCCAAATCCATTGCACTCAATAAGTTAAACACTTGACATTTTTACTCCTTATAGTGCAATATTTTATAAAGTCTAGATATGTTTATTAATTAGTGATTATTAACACCCAGTAAACAACATCACGTCTTGTAAAAACACAATCTTTCTTCACAGCGTGAAGCCAAAATCTATTATTCACTGATTCCATATGCTGAAATACACTCAAATGATCACAAATGACCTTAAGCATTAGATAAATGTAAATGAGGACAGGGTAGAAAATGTGCTTTTGATTGATATCTAAAAGACCAGGTTTGAAGTCCTGACAAGGGATGAAATCTGAAATCTTATACAAAGTAGATGGTAATTGGAAACCAACAAAATCTAAGCTTCTGCAGAGATGTACTGCACAGGTCTGAAGTTGCTCACAAGTGTTCAGTACATGGAGCCTCAAAGACTATTCCTGGACTCTTATGATATTTGTCTATTTGGGAAGCAAGTACCAGGATGCACAGATATCTCTCTGAGTTCTATTCACATGTACCTCAACAAAGGCAGCATTTTCCTAAGGACTCAATTAAAAGAATTTCCCTACATAGAACGGCTACATAAGCATAGAATAAATTATGTGAATTATGGCCATTGAAATTGTATGCGCTTAGCCCTCTAAATTAATAAGCTTATTCTGTTCTAACAAGTTGGCTTTTTTAGCCACTTTTCAGCTTTACTTTAGCCTTTTTGATAAGACTGCGAACCCTTCTTCTGGAATAAAAATCCTTTAAAGAAAAAAAGAAAAAGAAAGAAAAGTGAATTTTTAGGCAGACACATGCACTATTTCATCTTAGGTGGCCACCTCTGAGCACATGCTTTTTCACAACTCTTTATCTCAAATATGAAGAGCTTTAAAATTTGCTTTTTAAATATTAGAAAAAATGAATGATTTTCACATTCTCCTCTGTTTCCAGGCCCTACCATGCCAGGGAAATAGTTAAATAGCTCACTTCAGTGGCATCAATTTTAGGGTGGATCAGGAAGGGTTTTGGACATGATAGGAAACCAAACTCTCTGGGCCTCTACAATGTTCACGCACCAGAGAAAACCCTTGGAAACAACTGAGTTGATTTTTAATACTTCCAGATTTCTGTCTGGCATCACTTAAGCCATAATGCATATGTATTCTTGCTGTAAACACCTATGTCAGTGTAATTAATACATCACAAATTTATACATTTCACATTTAAATTAAATATACAATTACATGCAAGAATCCACAAAACACTGTAGAAGCACCTTACCAGCTTGACACTTTCTGAGTCTTAAATGCTCCTGACGTTATGTTTCTTCTGATGATGTCACCTACATCTGTAGTGTATTTGTTAAGAATTATAAACAATACTAGAGCAATAATAAAAATAATCAAAAATATTTTATTACATCAGTAATATCTTCATAATGTCTTTAATCTATTTGGTCTTCAAACTGTGTTAATAGTCTGTGCAGAGGCATAAATTTCATAATGCTACTCTGGTTTCACTGCCATAAATCTACCCAGCCTCTTGCTCCTGTTGCCCACCTCTATTCAATGTTCTTCCATTAGCACTTCTATTTCCAGAACTGCTAGCAATGTAGGTATAGAAGATGCTGAAAAAGATTTCCCCATCTTACTTATATTGAAAAGTAATTATTATGTACAACTATAAGAATTACAGAAATTTCTTAGCATGCCGACTTTGCAGTTTAGTTGGTGCTGCTTTCAACTGTACCACTAGATCACAGCAAGGAGGCTTTGGAAGCTTTTGGTTTTGAGGTCCAGTACTGCCACAAATTATGTACCTTTATTCCTGGCTCTGTCTGTATGAAATCCAGCACGCATCAGGAGCACCTTCACCAGTAGGCAAGGGAATTTCTAGTTCCTTTGCTTTCTTGAGAAAGGTGTGGAACTGCCACAAAGGAGAACATAATGCAACAAACGCCTTTTGTTCTCCATAAGCACTGTAAGAGTCCCTCAGCTTCATGCTTCTGCCTCTTTCAGACTGGAAGACAGGTAACAAATTCAGATAGCCACATTGGCAGGCAAGTGCAAGAGCTTTCAATGAAAAAATATCAAAGGGAGCAGAGTTCAGTCACCTACACCTAGGAAGATAACCTTCATAATCAATCATTTGTAGTTAGCAAGAAGCCACTGGCAAGTAAAAGGTGTAGCAACTAACCAAGAAATTGTGAGAACATTAACTGGCATCCAGTGTGAATCCATACACAGATGAATGGTTCACTCTCAAGTACAAAAACTTACCTTCAAGGGACAACTTTGATAAAGACCTCACTGATTGTTCTCTCTTAGGTGAAATACAGGAAACATGATGTGAATGAGGAGGATATTTCTAAGTGTGCAAAATATGTTGGATGCAAGTGCTTTTCTAAGACAACTGAACACTAATGTCAGACTACTTTAAGAAAAGGACTAATGTAACGTTTTCTTTGTTATGCTGGAATCTCCTAGTGGGGCTTCCTAAAATTGTTGACCATTTAAGATATAATATTTTAGGAAAATCCACATCCAAACAATGTGGAAGAAAAGACAACTGATAGTTTGTGAAGCTAAAAATTAGAGATGAAATGACAGAGGAATGGTTTAAGCATGGTTTAACTACATGATCCTTGAGGTCCCTTCCAACCCGGGTCATTCTGTGATTCTGTGAAACAAATCTCTGGACTTCGTACATGCCTATTAAATCTTTTCCATAATGTGCACTGGCAAGTAGTAATACATGGTCAATACCTGTGAAGCAAAAGGAAGGCATAGATAATTCCATGAGCAAAGCATGCTGGTTTTTTAGTGGAGGTAGCAGTGACGTTACTGAGAAATTAGCTATACTTCACTTAAATTATATGAATGGGCAAAACTATTAATAATTGTTATAACCATGTTAACACCAGCTTTTTAAAAATACTTTATAAGCCTGTATCTTCAGGCATTCAGGCTTGAACGTGACCTTTTTAACCTAAATTTCCTATGACTGCTGAAAGATCCATACACTATATTTTAATGGGCATTATAGTGCACTGCAACAATGTTTTGTATTATTGATGCTTCTAGACTGTGGTTTAGGCCACTGCTGCATGGTGTGAAACAGAGCTAAGGCAGAAGGCACACAGCCTCTCTGACATGAGAGACAATTTTTTACAAACATGAATGGTACCTTCAGACATGGCTGTGATGATGAGCATAGAGATGCTTTCTTTCAGTGTTCTGCAGAAATCTGTCATAGAAATGACTTAAATTGAAAATTTTGTAACTGGATGAATATCACCCAAAATTTCCAAGAGGAATGAATTTGATAATTGGCTTGGTAAATCTTCAATATTTGATGTAAACATCCACATTTTTCCTTTTTTCTTAATACTGTCTTCATTTAAATCACCATGAAAGAACTTAGATAAAATCAACACTGAAGTTTTGAATGAAGATGAAAATGTGAGAACATCCATCTTTATTTCACTGATTTGGCAGTGAGAATGACCTGCTAAACAATTAAAATGTGCCAATGAAAAGGAAAAGGGATGAGTTAGAATGAAATCTTTTCAATAGCTTAGTAACTAAAATTATAATATCCACTAAAAAATTCCATAAACCTTGTTCATAAGACCATTGATTAATATAAAATATAGCAGCATACTTTACAGTGTAGCAGTTAAAATCACAAAGATATGAAATCAACACATTCATCAATTGTATCAGCTTGTAATATTTCAATAACGTATCCTAATACAGATGTGTATTCATAACATGCACATGAACACCTCATATGCCAGTATGAAATGGAGAATAATGTGAAAAATGTCAAAAACTAAAAGAAAAATCAGATCCTCAAAAGCTTGAGACTTCACAAAGCACGGCTATTACTTACGCTCACTGAATAGCGATAACAACAACAAAAACAACAATAATTATGATGATGATGATGATAATACAAAGGCAGATTCTCAGAAGCAATGCACTATTGCCAGGTCGATTTTCAATTACATTTCACTGATGTATTCATTTGTTTCTTAATGTGCTCATCTTGCCCATTAAGAATAATTAGCAGGCTTGCTTGGTGATTTCCTGGCTTCTGACAATGATTTTTTTCTTTTTTGTTGACAACCACTTTTACTTTTTGGAAAGTAATTTTTGGATATTATAGTATGACTGGCATGTAATTTAAGCTTCCTAAGAAATTTAAAGGGAAGATGTAAACAGTAATTTTTAAACGAGATTATTTTAATGTATAATACCTACACAAAAAGCATAATACTAGGCATTAACTGCTCCTGAAGAGCAGAATCTAGACAAGAAAACAGTATTTTATCCCACATTAATTTAATTTGGTATGCTAAACAATTTAAAAAAGACAACAACCATAGAAAAAATCAGCAGAATATATATCATCCGTAGGCTGTGACACTTGAAGCCAGGCACTAATTCCAATTCCAATAAAAATTCATACTGATTTCCGTGAGTCTGGTGCAGCTGAAACAGATCGAAATTTAGCCTGAACTTCTGTTCTAGCTAATCACTACACAAAAGAAGGCAAAAGAGAATTACCATAAAATAGATCATAAAATTACTATTGAAGTCTATAAAACACATAGAGCACAACATATATTTTATTCTGTGTGCTTTTAAGAATACTTTCTCCCTACACTGTAAAGTTCTTAGTCTGCTGCACTTTGGCACCCTGCTAATATTAAGCCCATTGTAGAATCCAACACAATAAAAGCATTTTGAATGCCGAGCCTTCAGAGCACCAAATGTTAAAAAAAGAAAAATAAATTCCTGTTAGAGCCTTCCACCAATCACACCTCTGAAAGGGATTCACTGAGTGAATGCCGATGAAGACTTCTCGCAAGACTTCCAGATATAAAAGATATTTTGTCAACGTATTGTAAAAAAACAATGATGTGCTGATTGGATTATATTAGTGTATCTCTTTCAGAAAATAAAGTGCTTTAACTTCCTTAATTCCAGAGACTTACTGAATATTTCTAGCACGCATCCATTTTCCTTGCTAAGGAAGACTTCTAAATTTCCAAAAAAGTTCAGGTATGTTTGTGGAATCTGCTATACAAGCTATTTGCTGACTTGATGATTACTGAGCTCACCTGAAGCTTCCTGTGGGTAAAATGACCTTTTGTTAAATAACTCTGCTTTCAGAAGACATCTGTTTGTTTTCTTAGGCTAGTTTAGAAACACTTTTTGTCTCCTACATTTTTTATTTTCATAATGACATATAAGAAGGACTGGGAGAGGAGATGCTGTATAAAATGCACAGAATTGTGAGTACTTCCCCCTCAGCTCAAGGCTATTATTAGCTATATTTTAGCAAAATAAGAATCCTTTAAGCACAACAGAGAACTTGAATTTTAAAGAAAAAGGAGACTTTTATCAGGTTTCCTTCAAGTATTAAAAGATAGAATTGGCACTTGATTTCCATGGAATTGTGCAAGTGTAAGCAATTACACTTGTCTGAGTTACCTTCGAGTGCTTTTGGCTGTAGTAGCCAACATTATTGCACTGTTACATCTGATTTAACAGTCATAAGCAATTGCTATTTTCCTAATCCACAGCATAGTTTAACTAATTTTTTTTTTCATTAAAAACTCATCATGTTGGCTTTCAAACACACACAAAACTCAAATCTAAACAATTCTTATGATGCAGGGGCCAGAACCTGAAAAACTGGTCTGCCTTAACATGCAAATAGAAAGATTACCAAGGAAAAAAGCAAATAGATATCTTCCATTTTTTCCTCTCAATTTCTAAGGGCTATTAGTATTCACTATATATATCTGTTCTTGTTCTGTGCTGATATTTAATGTAGCCACAAATTACATTCACTCATTCTCTCGCTTAGCCAAAGTACAGTTCAATTTTCTGAACTATGTGCTCACATTAGAAGGGCATAATAGCAATTTATTCTAATATAATAATATAAGCCATATGCCAAAATACTTTCTACATGGGACAGAGGAGTTTTGTAATCTTATGTCAAGGGACAGTGTGATAAATTGATAATTGTTTAGGCACACTAAATGGGCAATTGGTAGGCAGTTTTAGCTTATACCGAAAATGAAAGTATGCATTTCAAAATACACTATGGCAATATATAAAAATGATTCATTTTTAAGAGGTTAATATATGAAAAGAAAAAAAGAAAAGGAATATAATTTAAAAAAAGAAGAAAAACATGAAACCTCACCCATAAACCTAGTTTCTCTTGCAAAATGAATACATGAAGGAGAGCTAATGATTTGATTCACTGCTATACCTCCTGTAACTGCAGCTTACACACACAGAATCCTCCAGCACTCAACCATAAGACAAATATTTACTACTATACGTGATGTATACCAACATGTACATCTTTAATTAACCAAGAAAATGTCAGATTTATTATGGGGGAAGCTGCAGCTCTGCTCAAGATATTCTCCATCTGTTTTTTTAATTACTTATGTGGAGACTTTTTCTTAATATACCCCTCACTGTCTGTCTTTATATCGATTGTTACTCAGCCAGTAAAAACGAACGAGCACAACAAACCAGTTTTCTATCTGAATAAGGATACTTTTGATGGCCTTTTCATTTCCATCAGTTAACAGAACTTCTTTGACATCTGCAGAAATAGCAACCTGAAAAAAAGAGCACAGCAAACAATGAGCAAATATGCTTGTCTGTGTGGAAGTGAAGACAGGAGTGACAAGCCTTCAGTATCATGCTTCCTCACCTATTTCTCTGTAACAATCTTCAATCTTTTTTCATTTTATGTCTGCATTATTTTAATCATTCAATCAAATCAGTCAATACTTTTATCATTCCATTTGCGGGAGCCTCTATCTTGCTATCATTCTGTTCCGTAATTGCATTGTGACAGCGGATGATGGTATTCTGAGAGGCTTTCATTTGCGGGCTTCTGTTTATCTAGTAGAGCCATCATACAAGGCTGTCACTCTGCCTTTCAGCTTGCTTCTGTCTGACTGCCTGATGCCCTTCATATAACTTTGCATTGCAGGCAGATGGCTTTGTAAGGGTAATTTTTTTGTGAGCTTTGACATGCTCGCACATTGGGCTGTAACCTCGACACATTGTATAAGAGCGACAGGTTTGTCAAATGCCAATCAGTGTAACAATATGCTTTTATTTGTAGAGACATAAAAACTTGTCTAATGCACTGCACTGCTACATAATATCTCCTGAATACATGACTCAGAACCCAGAGAATGGTGAACGACTCTCCTGAATGGCCAATCTAATTCAAAAGAATCTAATTACTGAGAGCTCTGGATCATGTTTGTTGGTGTAATAATGCAGGCAAAACATTAGCAGCTATATCATGGTGCTCCAACTGTGATTCGCCAGGCTATTCCTGTATCTTAGCAAATGGGACTATAATCTGAAAAAAAAAAAAAAAGAAGCAAAAAAAAAAAAAAAAAAAAGCAAAAAAAAAAAGCTTCAGCTATGGCAATGAAAGACAGACCATACGTGGCCTGGAATGTCACAACAAGAGATATTGACTACACGGAGGTAAAATGTTTCTGCTCATCGAGGCAACCATAAAATCAATATGATACGAAAGCAAGTCAATCTAGAAGGTCTCTCAAGACTCTGCAGCTTGACCGCAGCTGAGGCTGTTGACAGTTCTCTGACCCAGCAGTTGGAGGCACTGGAACATTTTTCCTTTTGTTTCTTCCTCTGAATGGGATTGGAATTGAGAAAAGACCTACCATGAGCCCAGCCAAGCATGTCATGCCACCCCCTAGCTCACACACAGCAAGGTCCCTGAAAGAGAGAAAGGAAATGGTAGAACCCATACAAATTAGATGAAAATGGTCAGAGAGACATATATGTTACAAGAACAAATTGCCATCTGCAGTAAGAACGGAGCTACCAGGAAGTTGTAGAGACATGACTGGGCTACCTCATGTCGTTTTGCGTTTTAAAAATAATTATGAAATAGAAAAGTCACAAAGCAGGCAAACCAGTGGGGGTTCCCTCATTAGTGTTCAGTGCAACATTACCACCGCTGAGCTGAAAAATCTGAGAAGGTTCCCTTTTTTCCCTTGTCAATGGCTCTGTCTTTTAGAACTAAACTAGCTAGAGTAGCGAAAGATAATTGTTAGGAAAGGATAACAATGTTAATCCACATTCATTCTTGCAAAAACAGTTAGAGAAGTAAATGGAGAAATTAATATTATTTATATATTGCTCTAGATAGTTATGCTCAAAAGCCTTTTGATATTAAAAACAGAGAAGTTTTAAAACACGTTTATACCACAAAACAATTACCCGTGAAGAAATCTGATCCTTCAATTAGCACTTAAAACCACAAGTGACCTACAAACAATACTGTGAGGAACAAGGAAGGAACTGCAAACAGTTAAGCCACAGAAAACCAAACGAAGTTAGTGTCAAGAGTCCGAGCCGAGCCCAAGCAAAGGGTTGAATATATGGTCTTAAAAGGTTGCTTTTAGCTCAGACCATAGCAGGCAGTTATTAAGATGTGAGAGTGAAAAATAATTTGGTGCACAGAGTGTGCTGGCTGGGGGCTTGCATGGGGAGTCATAAAGAATGTTCTCCACAGCCCCCGCCCGCCCTGAGAGGGAGGAGGGGAGAGGGAGGAGGGAGGGGTGGAAGGGATGCTGAGCAAGCGCCGAAACCGAGTGAGGCAGCGGTTAGGGCTTCGGTTTGGGAACACAACGGCTTCACAGCTAAATCTATGGCAACTGCTACAGCTGCCAGAAGCGTTCCCACGGAAATAGTTTTGACAGGCAGAAAATGGAATTTCAGCTTGGCAGACTTTTTGGTGCTCCTTCTCTCAAACACCCATGATTTAAAATCTATTTCTATATACCGTTTTCCCACTCACTGCAAGTTGAACATCTCAGATGTGACCTCGATACCAGATTATAGGCACTGATATTTTGTTCAATGAGGCCACTGGACTACGCTGTATGACAACACACTTAACATTCACCATCTGGGTAGTATAGATTTATTTTACTGAGACTGCAGATTTTCTTTGCAAAATGTCTGTTTGTCTTATTTAATGGAAATGAGAATAAAGATGGGCACAGTCTGAAGGAACAAGCTGTACCTAAACCCAGTGAGAATTAAAAGAAGAGATTGTGGGGAAATTCCAGTTTGTGGTTTAGATAGAATAATTATGTTTTTCCTCACACAAATTTTGATTATATATGTTATATCTGTATTCACACATATAACATATATCTCTCTATATACACATAAAGTTATATGTTGCAATATTTACAAGGCACTTGTTTCATTTATCAAAATAAACAAAGAAAGCATCCAGTGTGGGATTTGGTGAATTCTGGACCAAATTTGCATGTACGTAATACAGACAAAAATGTTTACACATATAAACCACTCAAGTGCAAAGTTCTCATATTAGCAGTTTTTTACAGACATTTATAAATGAGAATTAAAATAAGAAACTCTGCTCTGGTTGTGCTGTTCATGGGGCAGAACACCAATAACTCAGGAATTGAAACTGTGACTACGTCTATGGAAGTCTGACTGCTCACTGCAGGTTTGGTTACCCAAGGCAGGAAAACACACTTCAGTGACTAGCACTGTGAATTTTACTGCAAACAGTCTCTGACAACAGAATGTACAAGCTGCTATGTGTGCTGGGATGGTGAAGTTCTAGAAGGATAGCACAGCAGCAGCGGAAGTGAAGCAAATATGTTCCTTAGCTGCCTCCTCTGGTGGGGTGGGCTTCATTGAGGTGGCTGCTGGAGGAAAAATGAGGCTGTATAAACCAGGGCAAGATTTAGAGCCAGATATTGTCCCCTGCGATAGGACAAGGGGAAATGGTTTCAAACGAGGGAAGATTTAGACTGGTTATAATGAAGAAGTTCTTTACAATCAGGGTGAGTGAAGCACTGGAACAGGCTGCACAGAGAGGTGGTGGATGCCCCATCTTTGATGAGACACTCTAGGTCACGCTGCCAACTTTAAACAACCTGCTTGCTGCAACCATAAGTGTCCCTGTTCATTGCAGTGGAGTTGGACTAGATGGCCTTTAAAGGGTCCCTTCCAACAGAAAAGATCCTATAATTCAATGACAACTGACTTCAGAGTGGAGGCAGCAAACAAAGGTTTGGTGTAAAGGGCAAGGATTCATAGACTGGACAGCCTGGTCTTCTCTAATTTCCCCAAAACAAGCATACACAGAGAGTGGGATTTTGCATACACCAAGCTGCTTTGCTCGGAATTACCCTCATAGCCTTCCTCAGAACACAACTTAGGCCTGCAAATGCAGTATTGTTATACCTCATTCATTCTCCTACACAATGAAACCATAAGAATTTCCAAGTGCAAAGCTCTGTATACTCAAGGGGGCAGAGGTGGATGCAGGACAGTTTTACCTTTCAGCATTACTACTGGGTGTTTGATACCTGTCTTCCACAAGTTTAGAAAATATGAAAAATAAACAAAAATTGAACATTCAAAACTGCAGGATGTCTCAAAAATATTTCATAAAACTTAAATAGAGACGCAAATTCTTCCATCACTATATGCAGGAATTATTATGTACTTTATCAGGTTATATGTTGCTTGCTTTTGCAACAGATGGTGGTTTAAAGAATGTCTTTTATTTTTCCTGACCTTCACAATCAGTACTGATCGATTGGAGCTTCACTTTTGTTTCCCAAAAATCAAAGTGAAATAAAACGCCTTGAGTGGAAATCAAAAGTCTTTGACATATAGCAGAAAGCTTGCTGTGCAATATTAGTACCCAAAGGCAGCTCAGAATTCTTTGTTAAGAGCAACATGCTTTCACCTTGAACATTTTAAATTTAATCTGAAGACTTAAATCATAGCAATCTTTACCATGCCAATACAATAAAACTAACAGATTGGAAAATATCTTTTTATGTTCAGATCTGTACCTGAATGTTTCCCTGTGCTTTAGGCAGTAGTAAGCCAGTACTTCTTCAGATGGCCAGAGACCTATAAAACAAAAGACATTCACATTCTTAGAATAGATCTTTCTTTGTCTAAAGTAATCTTTGAATGTACCATCATTTGCAGATCTCCACCAATTGTTTCATTTCTCAAACTTGCCACAGTACCATAGAAGAAAACAAATGTAATTTTTAAAGGCACATTTCTGGTTCTAAGCACTCGAGCTGAAGATTTCGTATACTTCATCCTAAGAGAAAGAGAAATTTACTTTATACAAATATACTCCCACCCACAAATATACAAGCATATGAATATGTACTACAGTCAAGACTTTAAAAGTTACGTACACTGTAATTAAAAAGAATTCTGACATTTGGTCATTCACATGAACATCAAACTGCCATTATCAGTCCAGATTCCAGGTCCATCTTGCCTTGTAGCCCGTCTCTTATAGAAGATAGGAGCCTCTATGGTTAGTTACCCTCTCTAGTTGTATCACTTCTGCCCAGTTCCTTTTTGTTTTGCTTCTTTCCTCAGGAAGGGCTCTTAGCCACTGTTAGCACCAGTCTGACCCTAGGGAACATGCTAAGGATGATCACGTGACTAATACAAGAACACAACACAATTCCTCATCACCTCTCCTCTCCTCCTTGGAAATCTTTTGAGTCACAACTCCTAAGTTCTGTTTCATAGCCCCCAAAAGATTTTTTCTGGTTGTCCTTTGGACTTACACAAATATTCTTTGGTTACAAAGGCCCATGGCAGAAAGCAACACAGTTTTACTGCACTGTATAAATAGACATCTCCTCCCTCTTGTTTTGCACTTTCCTCCCTGCCATTTCCATTTGAGACCCTCCAGTTTCCATAGGAAAGCAACCAGGAGCAATCCCGATTTTTTCACCCACTTCATCTTGTTTGTGACTTTGTAAGTTTCCAGCACAGGACTTGGCAGTGGTCACTTCCAGCACCTGTGCAAACTTACCCCCTCAACAACACTCAAGAAACTTGCCTTCACTTGCGGCTAGTTTCCCACCTAACTGGAACAATCTAACTGAAACACAGGAGCCCATGGAGTGGGGAATACACTCCTGCAGGCCGGATGCTCTCCTGCAGGCATCTGTCTGTATTGCTGGAGGAGCCTAGGGAAAAGAGGCTTGCATTCAGGCACTTGAGATAGGCTCCCAAATTTAAGGGAGGATGAATCAAAGGCAAATGCAGCCAAATTACAGTTGTATGTGTTTTCCATCTGTCGTTGCTTAGCAATGAGAAAACATGCTTCACGTCTATCCACAGGTCAAAACTAGGGTTAGCTTCCCCCCACCACACATAGCATTACAAATTATTATGACAGAAGCCTGACTTAGTATTATAAACTGTAGACACTTCAGTGGTTTCAGTATACTTAAAAGCAGACATTTGGGAGCATCCTTTAGATGGTTCCAGGCAGGCAAATTGAATTCCATGTAGCTTACTATCTTTAGGCTATTTTTTGTAATTGTTTCTTCTCCAAAGACTTTAAAACATCACAGCATATTTAATGGAAGCAGAAGTTTGGGAGAAAAATTGTCCTCCTTTTAAATCACTTACAGCTTGACTCAAATATATAATTCTTCTGGTCCGCCCAATAAATATTCTGACCTACCCTTATTCACAGTGAAAAATGATTAAGATTCATAAAGGTTTTGTCTGCATGCAAGTCAAGCAAACGATTAGACAGAATTTGGCCAAAACTTTGTATATGACTTTTGTATGACAACAATCTTACAGGTTAGAAAAAACAAAACATAAAGCCAAAAAAATAAACCAGACCGACAATTTATATGTATGACAAAAACACTAAAGCACTGTTGTTATTTGTCCTGCTTCTTACTGGTTAGGGCTGATTAGGTATTAAAGCAATGTGCTATTTTGTTAGGACTGCTAAGGGTTAAAATAAAATATTCACACACGATTACCCATTCTTTGGTGAAATATACACTAAGAATTGCACAGGATTTTCCATCTCCCTTTTGAGCAATTCAATGCTTTTGAGCATTGCAATATGCTAAAGTGACAGATTTTGCAATAAATATAATAACTGTTTAAATATTTTAGTGTACAACATAAAGAATGTTTCAGCTTGCAATGACTGGCGTACACTCAAGCAATAAAAGTGGTGGTTTTTTTTTAAATATTTAGTGAAGACATGGCTAATTTAATACCATTTATAATGCTACATATCTCAGATTACACACACAAACACACAATAAAATAAAATAAAGAAAAATAAACTCTTTAATAGCAAACTTTTAGCCTGAGTGGATTTATCAAAATACTTGTCAAATGCAGCAAAATACTTCAACATCAGACTTTTCAGTGCACTCAGTCAAATGTTTCTCACTTTTCTATGGTTATTATTGAAAGGGCACTTTAAATGGTGTCACTGAATCTTTTATGAGGGGTCACTGTTCTTTCCCCTGCTACCATTACAATGTTGATACTGGCTGAAACTGCAGGAATATCAGATAGCTCTGTGCTGAGAGAAGGGGAAAGCACCTTTGGAAAGACAATGCTCTTCTTAAAGCTGGTAACATACATGGCTCTTCCCCACTCCACAGGAAAGAAGGTATCACCTCAGCTGGCAGCTAAAGAAGAGGCAGTCAGAAGTTCTTTCACAAGCACAGGTCTCAAGTGTGGAAGCATGTAGCACTTCCAGCTAAGCCAAGATGCCAAAAGCAAGAATACCTGTGTTAATTTTAGTAAAAGGAAAAGCTTCTCGTGCTTGAACAGGTAGGTAAGCCTCTTTGCCTTCAAAACAAGGATAAGCTTAAAGATGCATGTGGAGGAGTTTGCATGCTGCCTTCTTCCCCTTCACTCTGACCTACATTTACCAATACAATGACCTACATTTTGAAGTATAAGATAGTTCTACTTCTGTTAGAAATGCTCAGCTGTAATTCAGAAATGCAGCTATTCCTGAGTTAAAAGCTACTGCAAAGTTTTAAAAGCATAATTTGTTTCCTGCAAATGCATACAGATATGCATGTCTGAATTAAGTTTCCTGTGAAATTTTAATATAATACATGTATTAATAATAATATACATTAATTATTTGATATCCAAAATAAAATTGTTGTCAATTTGAATTGTGAATTTGATTATAAATACATAACATTGGATGGTTACCTATTTGTGTGTGCAATTACTTACACACAATGGTCAATTATTTACACTTGTATAGGCAAAAGAATATCAAAAGACCCCCAAATGGCATTTGAATCTAAAAGGCTATAAATATACTAAAAGACCTAGACAGCAGGGCTACAGATCTCACTGTAAAAGGAAACAGAGTAAAACCAAGAGTTTCATTTAGCAAAAATAAATGTTTCACACTATTTGCTGGCATTTTTGAAGATATTTTTCACCCTGAAAACTCCACAAAGTGTTTACCGTCCCATTTGTACATGTGCCATAAAGCCCATGAAGTCTACACTTCCAGACAGCTTTGTGACAACACTGTAGTGATAATGCTAGAAAGACAATAGCGCTAAATAGTATCATGCCAGATGATGAAATGTTATATACACAGACACATACAAAATGCATTTCTACACCACTTATCACCACATTATATTGTCTCACCACAAGAACGGATCTTACCACACAGGAATTTGATGACATTGTGAATTTCTATTGTTCAAATTCTTCAGGTTAGGAACCACACCAAGAGACATTGACATATTAAGTTACTTAAATACACTGAATGAAATTCTGGGAAGGTCAAGAATAACGCCTGACTCATCCAAAATCCTTAAGGTATGATTTAACAAAAAACAAAACAAAACAAAAAACCACACCCAAACTTTTCCCACAGAGAAAAAAAAACATTAGTGCTGTGAATACATTAAACCAGGTTTCTTTTAACCTGTTCTTCAAACCAAACTTTAGCTCATGTGGACACATGTACACACATACTTCCCTATGAAAATGCTTTGTGTAACCATCAGGTGGAGCATCGCTTCTCCAAAGTAACAAAAAATCTGTTTATTTTCCTGTTTTATTACAACCTACTTCCATTTAAAAATGCTGAATTCTCTGGGAGATTAGAGAAAATTCAGTTCTAAAAATAAACTATCCAATATTAAAAAATAAATAAATCACTGCTTCTCCACAGCAGCTTTAACACAAATTTTACAGAACGCCACCATAAATTTGCATAGCAAATATTGAGATCTGATGTAAAGTTCTTAAAGTAAGGCATACTATCAGATAATGTTCAGCAATGATGGAGTGCTGGGAATTTGAAGACATTGCCTTTTTAAAGAAGACATTTGATTTCAGAGGTGTTAGTTCTCTGCACTGCTTCATAGGTACAAAGAAGTCAGAGTAGCTGCTGATTACTTCAATTGGCATAGCACGAGATTAGTGCAACTCTGCTCTACTGTCTGCCACTGCTATACACAGCAAACAAAGGCACAACTGGAGGTGACAGGTGAACCATCCCTTGAAGCTCTGAGTAGAAGGTATATAGCTGTCCTTCAAATGCCTCACTTGTACTAGGAGATTAACAAGTTTCTTTCCAAGCCAAGCCAAATGGCAAGTTTTCTTTGTCACTTTTTCCTAGCACTTCACACAGCCACACGTAAAGATGTCTGAACTAAAAACATTATTTTATCAATGTTGATTTTTTACTTGCATTATTAAGCTGTGTGTCATCATCAATATTGACTTGAAGTTACCAGTAAATATTAACCATTGAATGCAAAGGCAGTTTACATTTATAAAGTCAACCATCTTCCCAGTTTAATATACTCAAATACATCTTTCTCATATGTCCTAACTGTGGGCTACATGAAATCAGCATACCTGCTCTAATAGTCATCAAATTAGGAGGAAAAAAAAAAAAAGCAATATAGGCACAGAGATTAATAATGTCTCAAACATTATTGCAGCAGTTCTATTGAGCAACTAAGGTTTACTGACTGCATGAAAGATATATTGTTGGTAGAGGGCAGAAACTACTACTGTAACACAGTTATCACTTAAATTTCAGTATATGAAATCTTATATTTTGGTCACGAGGGAAGGTAAGTTTGACGATTTCCTTCTGGTTAGTTTTTTGTGCATCAGCGCCACTGAGCACAGCCAGAAGCACAGTATATCTGCTGGAGGTCTTAGAAAAATGAGAGAACAAGTAGAAATCAAGGTTCTACAGCCCAACAATTTGGAGAAAAAATCAAAACAAGGCCCTAAACAATAATAAGAACTGTTGTATTGATGAAGCACAAGAATTCACTTTCAAGTGAAAGGAAAACTATGAAGTTGTGGATAGTACCATTAAGACTAAGAAATAGTGGCAGCATAGCATGAGTCTCACAAATATACCTTGCTAGTAATACACAGCATGATTGTCCTAATTGGGTAACTGCTTGAGTAAAAAGCTTGTAATTAACTGCATTGCTGTATTTATTTACATTGCATGAATAGTTCTCAAAAACACTTCCAGCTCTCGACTTTTGTCAAATTCCATACATCAAATACCTAACCAATTAAAAAAAAAAAACAAAAAAAAACAACTATCAAAAATGTTGCTCAGCATAGACAAGCAGGATTTATTTTCACTCATGTAGTACATAAAATCTGACACAAATGAAAGGATATCATAAATCCATGTAACCCAGGGTGCATTTAGTTTTAAAAAACCCCAAACACACATAGCAAGGCACTATTACTAAAAATGTTCAAGTTTTTATCTGCCTTAAAATGCATGTACAGAAAAGTGAAAACCTGGCATAGAAAATGGCTTTCATACTATTATGATGACAACTGTTCAGTCACTCTAGACAAATGAAGAAATAAAAAGAATTGATGTGAGGAAAAGTAGTAAAAAACACTAAAAAAACCCACCCTTCTTGTTGAGTCTGCAGTACAGAGAAATCCAATTTTCAAAACTGTATTCTCAAGTTTACATTTATACCCATCTACAGCACAAGCAGATAAAAGAAGGGTCAGTCTCACTAAATTGGTTGCACATAGTGAGCACATAATTGTAAAACTATTCTCCAACAGAGGTCAAAATTCAGTCTGGGAGCAGATTTTCAAGAGGAACTAGAGAATACTGTGCCCTTCTGGACACTTGGCCACTTCAAGTATTAATGTAAGAGCTAACTGGATTTGAAAGTCCAATTGTCTAATCTGAGACGCTGAATACTGAAATTAATCTTAAGTGCATTTAAAAATGAACAACTTTGGTGACAATCACATACAGCGTAAATAAAAGTACTTAACAGCCTTAGTAGTACCGCCTAACACCTTAGCCTTACTGCGCCTGACACTAACACATGTGAAGAGGAACAATTTTTGACAGGGAGAATGGCTAGCTTACTTTTCCACAGCAGGATTGCTATAAGTGAGTTTGAATAGGTACAAGAACACTAGAAGAAATAGAAGATAAAAAGGGAAATATGTATCACCATTTTTTTTTTCTACGCACATGCATTTTATAGAAACTCATGTCTCCCTTTCAATCTAAAACAGAATTTATGATATTCAGATCATTGGAAAATATGTATAAGCACAGGCTGAGATCTTCAGCCCAGGCAAAATGGCCTCAGCACTGTATCTCTCACTTTCATTCTCATTATTATTCATGACTAGGAGGGAAACATGATGGTTTGCAATCTGCAAATTTCTTTTAGAGTGCGAAACTTAAGAGGCTCGGTGGAACTGATGTGGAAATACAGTAAGAAGTCAAGGCTGTAAATGTACACATACCTCTTCTGTAAGAAAAATTGGCAAGCTGTACAAATCTACTTGTATGATTGTCTTTAACATCCTTTTTTTTTCAAATGAATGAATTTGATTGTGTTGTGTGTGTGTGTGTTTTGTTTTTTTTTTTGCCTAGTTTTCAAATAGTTATTAAAAATTAAACAACACTGGAACAACCCTTTTGTGATTATAGCCTTCATTCCCCTGCAAAAAATAAAAAAAAATAAAAAAACAACCCTGGATCTATAAATTTAGGTACTATTGTAGATGTAAATTACAAAATTTTACATTCAACTATATTAAAACATCTATTCCAAAAATGATTACCAGTTGTGAAAAGCAGACAGGCTTATCACTTGCTGTCAGTTGTTCATGTCTAGTTAAGCAATAATGTGCGAAAACTGCTCTTTTGTTTTGTGTAAGAATTTTGGCAATAGAAGAAATGAACACTCGTTTAATAAAAACTCAGGCTGCTTTTTGCTTTGATGGAGGAAGCAGCTGCCTGTTTTCATTTGCTGCAGAGCAGCAAAACCCATCAATATAATAAGCAGCTTAGATGCATCCATCCACAGCATCTGTAAGGATATAGGGCTATTCGCTCAAAACCAATCCTTGGTTTAATTTTAACAAAGATGTGTCTGACATATTTGAAAATGCATTATAATAGGGTTTTGAAATACTAGCATTTTCTCTTCTCTTTTTAAATACTTTTTACTGATTTTGAAAGGCAAGTATACATAGTGGAATGATAGAAATGATAAAACAAATATTGCTATAGCAAACAGCAGAACTAGCCAAAAAATGCAAAGATGGATCATTAAGGGACGCATTCAGGTTCCCAGATTCTCCTGAGCCTTGAAAATAAAGAAAATCAGTATTTGAATATTTGCAATGAAGGTTTTTATCACCATAGCCAACAGCAGAGAAAGATACTAGAAACAATACTCACAGAAAAAAACCTACAAAGATCATTAGACACAATTGTATTTCCTGAGACACATTTCCCCTTTCCTTGTGTTTAGTTAAATGTATATATATTAATAGTAAAACTTGTTTCCAAAGATAGTTACCAACATCTTTTCTATTTTCACTTGAAGGAAACATAATTTTTAGTAAATCTCAATGGCATGAGTTTGTCCCAAGTGACAACTCCCAATTGCAATTTAAAAAAACAAGCATTAAGAACAGCTATAGTTATCTATAGTTCACACGTAATTAAAAAAGAGGAAGAGAGGGATACAAGACTATCTGAGATATAACTCACAGAACTCTATTTTCCCTCTAAAAATGTGATATGGCACACTTATATTATTAAAAAATTCTTAGGACATTATTATTTTAGTGCTGTTCTGCTTTCTAAGACCTTTCTAAGCTGAGCTTTTAGATGATTTGCACATTAACTGAGAAGTCAGATAATTCTTAATCCTCCTCTTTTTCAGATCCAATAATGGATAAGGGAGCATCTTAGCATGATCAACTAGCAATCTTCCTAGCCTGAGTGGTAGTACACCTGAATTTAGGATTAGTCACTGGGTTTTCATAATATCTGATTTGAATGAGCACTCATTTGAGGAAGTGTAGAAAAAGAATATTCAATGATACTTGAACTGAATTATTTAAATATGTTGCACCAAATTTTGAGTACATGCAAATTTATTTGCTTCAAAACAAAAAGCTATTCTGAAAGGAAGACTTCAAAGAATTATGCCCAGATAAATAGTTGGTTATTTCAAATGAACAACTGTTTTTATGATCAGTATTTGCAGTGTCTTATAATCCATCTTACTTCAGCTGTAGCCTGTACCCCTACCTAGTCAACTGTAATATACAAAATTTACTTCTGTCTGTAGATGAAGAGAGGAAATAAGGAATTTAGTTATTAATTTAGTTATTTTAAAGATATGTCACAGTAGGACAGGGTTACAACCTACAGATTAACTCTAGTTAATAATACCGTTTACCATTCTCAAGTACTTGATACAGAGAAAGGCTGGACTTTTGGAATTGGTGTCTGAGTGTTGGATTTCTCTCATATTTGTGAGGGTCTATTTTAAGAATTCATTTATCAACAGATTAAAAAAATGAAAATAATGCATCTGGGGTCCTAGTAGATTCTAATTCATTAGAATCAAATTAGAATTCGTTTCTGCTTTATCAAACTGTCATTCTACTTAGTTCACCAAACCACTAGCACAGCATCTGCTCTGTGCTGCCAGGAGTTATTAATTGTGTGCAAGTGGAAATAACAACTGTGTACAGACTTCAGTTTGAATGCTTTGGACCACCTCTAACAAAACTATACTTGGAACTTCACTAACCAGCAACTAACATGCATCTCACATACTCTTAAATGAAATGATTAGGTCATGAGATTTCATGAGCATCCATCCTTTCTCTGTAGATGTCTTCAAGTAATCTTATGCACAATTTTTCTAGTAGTATATACTATTGATAATCACCTTCATCAGCGTTGTTATCATCTCTTATACTGAATTTGGTTGGTACAGAGTTTTTCTCTTGAGTTCACTGCAAAAGGATGAGTCCCTTTCAGACATCTCACCTATTTGCAGACCCACATGCATCTATGTTCCATAGGAATTAAGACTGCATCAAAGCAAAAGTTATTTATAATGAGGGGAAATATACAAAGTTTTTCTGAAAGGCCAAATAAGCACAAAGATCTTTACAGATCCTTCTGAGTCAAGTTTGAAATGGATTTTTAGATCATTACAAGACAACTTACACTTCTCTTTTTTATGACTAGTTTTGGCCTGAACAAGTTTCAAAAGCCTGTGCTGTTGATGAGACACCTTTCAGTAGCACTGAATACAATGGGCCAGATCTTCAGCTAGTACTATGAAGTGTAACTTCATTGACAATTTAGCTATGGCAGTATATCCCAGCTATTGGACCAATCCTGAATTTGAAATACACAGCTGATAATGTCTTTCTGAGAAAATAACTAGCCTTCATTATACTAGTATATGCTAGTATTACTGCTTTAGATCACTTTTTAGATTTCAGTCCAAGAAAATCCTCCTCAAGAAATCAGCATCTCAGTGGATGGACTATGGTAAGGGAGAATGCAAAAATGATGAGCAGAATTTAGTCTCTGAAACAGTCTGAAATACAAACAACCACTGTTCCCTGATTACTTTCACATTTTCCATGTTACTGTAATAAACTACGACTTAACTGGCCACATTCTTATTCCACAAGGCACAAATAATGCAAAGGAGCAGCACAGGTGCTCCAAGAATTAATCTGAAAAACATTGTAGAGCTATACATATATATTCTTTTACACTCTGAGACAGAAGGGCTCTAAGGTCAAGAATAATGTATTTTAACTGAGACACATAGCCTATGAACTAATTACATTTGACAAAAAAAAAAAATATCTCAGAACATCTAGTGAATTGAGTCACAAAACAAAGGAAAAATATCTAAGCAAATCACTACACCCAATTTAACTGAATGAGGGCAGGAAAAGGCTTATGAGCTCACCTCAAAACATCTTTAGGATTTTTCTCGGTAGGTCTTGAAATGAAGTTTATTATTTTCTTAAAGTGAGTGCATACTTGCTGATTTCTGGAATTGAAGCATAGAAGCACACCAGCACAGAAATTGGCCCCCATTTTTTGACACCATAATTTTAGAACTGGATTTTTTCCTTGCATGCTCAGGTCTTGCTCATTCTCAACTCACCACAGACCCTTGGTGGCACTAAGATTCTCTCCAGAGAGAAGCAAATCATAGAATTATAAAGTGGCTTGGGTCGGAAGAGACCCCAAGGATCAGCAAGTTCCAATCTCCCTACCATAGGCAAGGCCACCAACCTCTAGATCTGATACTAGATTAGGTTGCCCAGGGCAACCTGGTCTTGAACGCTTCCAGGGACAGAGAACCCATAACCTCTCTGAGCAGCCTGTTCCAGTACCTCACTACTAAGTAAAGATCTTCCTCATGACATCCAATCTAAACCTTTCCTCCTTGAGCTTAAAACCATCTCCCCTGTCCTATCACTATACTCAAGTAAAAAGTTTATTTCCCCCTTTTTATAATCCCCTTGTCTCCTTGCATTCTTCTCCAGGCTGAGTAAGCTCAGCTCCTTCAAACTGTCTTCATAGGAGAGGTGCTCCAGCCCTCTGATCATCCTCATGGCCTTCCTATGGTTCCTCTCCAACAGCTCCACATCCTTCCTGTACTGGGAGCATGCAGTGTTCCAGATTGGGTCTCATAAGGGTAGAGTAAAGAGGGACAATCACATCCCTATCCCTGCTGGCCACTCCTCCTCTGATAATAGCAAAGTTTTCACTTAGGCCCTATTATACTTTAAGGCAGATACTGATTTTTACTAACTGCAAAGCCAAGAGAGTTAGTCGTCACTTTCCACAGCATTTCTCTTCACAATGAATTCTTATACAGCAGGTAGACCATTCAATAGCTAGGCTACATCTTTTCCCAATGACATTTAAGCTCAGACTTTCAAGATGGAGAGATAAGTGTACAATCTTTTGAAATTCAAACTTTTTCCTTAAGGATTAAACATATTGCAATACTATTTTCATATAGCTCTCCATCAGTAAATGAATAACACTATAATAATGAGGAAAACCGCGTTCTTAAAAGTAGTTGTGTACCTCCACTACAGTAATCAGTAGTTAACAACAAATTGGAGAACATTCCTGTTGCTCCTCTTTTTCCCTTTCAAGAGTTTTAGTCACAATACAAGAGTAATTTACTGTTATTTCTGGGTAAGAGAGGGGGGTGAACGAGGAAGAGATAATGAAATATATGCAATTTTCAAATATAACACACTGTTGAAAATGTAATTCTCTGTGTGTTCTGTACTGAAAATATGTTCTATATTCCTGGATTGTCTTTGCTATCAGGAGCAGGATTGAAATCTCCACTTTAGTATTTATCTGAGGCTGTGATAGCTCAGTTGTCTGCCTCCAAATGCCAAGATAGGGGGAATCTCATCAACCAGAGACCAGCTGCATGATGGGCAGTTAATAGATATATCAAACCTTAGGATATATGCTAAGCTGAGGAGATGATTGGTCGGTTGATATACTGATTGATTAGCATAGGGAGAATGGGTTTCTTCTTGACAACCTAAGATTATGCTTCAGCTAAGCTCAAATTGCTTACACCTCTTCTATTGGGTTTAAAATTACAGTCCTGTCATCTAAAATCTCTCTTCAATGAAATTTTTACCATATATAAAAATTAAAGGGAAAAAGAAAGTAGGTGCAATGGATAAGAGTAAATGGAGTAGATATATTTCATACTACTGCTGTTGGTACCACCAGAAAAAAAGTTGATAAGTAAATCCACTTGAAACATGTTACATATTCTGTAAACTACTAGAGAGCACTTTACAATAATTTACAGGGGGAGAAGTTCAAAATACTAAAAGGAATCAGTGCTGATATTATTGCTTTAAAAAAACCCACCACAGTAGTTATTAAGCAAAGTAATTATACAGCTGTGATACTACTAATACATTTTTGTCCTCTTTATAGAGGCACTTTCTAGTTTTAGCTGAAATGCATTTAAATTATATTATAGATATCAGAGAAACATCAAATAATTGCATCAGAATGAATCTTCTCAGTGAGCGCTTACATTCTAAAAGCTAAAGAAGCAACATATATACTTTCATATTTTTCCTATACAAGTCCAGAATTTTTGACCACAAAAGCAGATTTCTAAAATATACAGTAAATAAAATTTTGACTGCATCATTAGCAGGGCATTGTGATTTAAAGAAAACACAATATTAAAAAAAACAAAACAACACTAACACTTACTATACTGTGTAATTACATGTTGCCAAAACAAATGCATTTCTTACACATATCATCCCTTTAATTCCCAACATTACATGTTCTCCATAATACCAGGCTTTGTCAGCTGAGTAAGATACAAGGGCTATTAAATAAAACATTTGGAAAAAAAAAAACCAACACAAAAACAACAGCAACAACAGCAAAAACCCCACCACCCTTTTTATTGTCTTTAATTTGATACTTTGAAACACTTCTCTGCTTGGGCAAACAAGAATTTAGTGGTCATGTAACAAAAGGGAAGTGGTTCACTGAGAATGTTGAAATCTGCATTAATAAATAAAACTGGTTTCCTCAGATTCTTTTTCTTCTCTTTCGTATCTGCTACAAGCGGTAGGGGATCAGCTGCAACTCAAATCCCCAGCTGAACAACCCAAATACAACTGAGTGAGCAGACTTAAAACAAGGCCATTTATTGGTGCCTGTTATGCAAACAAAGCATCCAAGTCTTAGAAACAGATGTCAACTGAAGCATATGCTTACTGTAAACTGGAATTTGATTCTCTTTATAAAAATAGACTTAAATGGGCCTTCAGAGACTAGGCTGCCTCTTGTTGTATACCGTTGCCTAACTTGATTCAGCCTTTAGCTTTTTAAAAGATGAATAGACTGATATCCAAGGGCAAAAAAAATAAAAGTAAAAAAAAAAAAAAAAAAAAAAAAATTAAATGGGAAATAAATGATAACATGTTGGAGCAGTTCCCAGAAGCAATTTTACAGATTTTCTCTAAAAACACAAGACAGGAAGTTCAAAGCGCAGTGCAGGTCACCTATGGCATGTCGAGTTATCATTTTTATACCACTTAGGGTGAAAAAGGGACTTTATGTTCAAGTGGCAAGTTTAGTACTCTGCTTTTTCTTCTTCTGTTTTTTTTTTTTTTTTTTTTTTTTTAACCTCTTCTCACATCTTGATGCCTTTTAAATGTCACTTATTTTACATGAGGCAGTTGGTGGAGACATGAGTCAACAGCAATCAGAACCATTATCCCCTGCAGCGAGCCCTGGTCCTAATGCATTATGACACCTTAGCTGGCCAGCCACCGATTTACCTTTCTGCTTCTTAGGGAATTAAGTGGCATCATGTGAAAATGGTTGTGATATGAACAGCATGGGCATAACTGGTATTAAATTTACCTCTCAGCCTAAGTGAATTTTCCTCACATGTGACTAATCAAAATGAAAGCTGTGGACATGGGCAGATCTGGCCAGCACTTCTCCACCCCTGGGATTGGGGCTATTTTGTTTTATCTCTTTGTACAAGCTGGCAGAAGTTTAAAGTGAAGGGGATAATCCAGTGCTGGTGTCTTTATGAAATAACATCCTTACATGAAGAGGCTTTTAACTGTCTGTCGCTGTCCTCTCAAAAAAAAAAAAAAAAAAAAAGAGCGTGACAATCTCATTTTGCTGAGCACCCTCCCATGAAAGGAGAAAATAATAGCCATAACAGCTATGGCTAGTACTGACCTTACATGATCCATTATCCACTAAACACTTTAAAAGTCAGTTTTACATACACTGTGGGGGAAATTAGAAAACTATCACAATCATTTTCACTTTAGTGAATTTGTGTTCTGTTTGAAGTCAGTTACTCGATACCCTCATCCATAACTCTCTGCATCATTCCACAAAAAGATAAAGGAACTCTTGCTTTAAAAATCGATCTTGTGCAAAAAGAGGAAACATACCATACTTTTCCTATTCTGATTAATAAAGATACTGAAAGCACTGAAACTCAATTTGGCATGAACTTTCTTCAGAGTAAATGTGAAATAATACAAAAATCATTATATAATTTAGAAGTGTTCACATCAGTACGAATATATATTTATCAATCATCGCAGCTGAGATAAGTAGGCTCCAAAGAAAGTGCAGGCAGAGCAATTATCATCCTGTGCAGTCAGATATTTATCCACAGACTAGAGCGACTTGTATTTTACTACAAATCAACTGTGAATGTTACCCAACAATAACAGCAGAGCTACTGTTTCCCAGTGTACCGTAGTCATTTTCTAACAACTTCATTGTACAGGACAAAAATGCCTGGAGCATGAAGTCCTCTTCTTGCAAGACCGCTCAACCTTCTGCAGCCATGAGAATTAATTTCTAACACATGAACTTACCGTTCGCTCTAAGTTAAAGTCAGTAGTCACCTGAAGCTAAAATCAGAAAAAATGCCTTAAATTTTCATCAAATAAATGCTGATTAGAAGCTATATAACTCAGTGGCTCAAATGTTAAGATTAACCCAGTAAGATAGTTGATGATTTCTACAAACGCAGGAGAAACTATTAACCATGCATAGAACTTGGCTAGGTACCCTTTATTTTATCAATGAGGCCGCATAATTAAGGTCAAGTTAATGTACAGATTGAAATTTAGGGAGCATATCAATTAAGATAAACAGGAAAATTACCTATTCCTATTAGGATTAGCCTCAAGTGGAAGGGTTGGTTCAGAACATTACAATTAATTTGGTAAGGAAGACTGATCTATAGTAAAGTTAAATCTGGAACTGATAAGGTGACATATTTTCCCCAAAAGTTACAGTAAAAAGAAATCAGAAAAAGATGAACTTCTTTTCCTTTTATGTTTTTCCTTTCTTCTATTTTCCTTAAAAACAAAAATTCCACAGCAAAAGTGGTTGCCAAAGGTGTATATACCTTCTGTTGTTTTGTTGTTGTTGTTATTGCTGGTTTTATCTCTTTCTTAGTTTGAGACTCAAACAGACATTGAAATAATACAGACAGAAGAGTGGAAGGCTCCTCATTTTCCATATATTATACACTGGAGTCACTGTAAAAATATCTGGACCGAATAGATATTTGTAAATATTCACTGAATGTTATCATGTTTAATTCCCTAAAGAACAAGGATTATTATTCCTGAGTTTAACAAGAAACATGACTGCGATAAAAATGCAAGCAAAAGTGATAATCTTCATTACCTAGAGGGTTCTGTCATCTCCTATTTAGTCATGCCCACTTCAACTTTCTCAAAAACGATTAAAACTAATAAAAAATCCATTAATTGTACCTGTTTGCTTTTATTGCTTTTGTGACACGACAAAGAAACTAGGAGAAGTATGAATACAACATTGAAACCCAATCTTCTGTGTAATGGAGAGTTATGGAAGTACTCCACTGATACCCTCTGTTGGAAATTCTGCACCTAATACATGCTACTTCTTTGTTTTCCAAACATGAGATAACAGAAAACAAAATAAAGGTGGCAGACTTGGTAGAGTCAAGCTTCCACTGATTTGAGTAAATGACTCAAGCAATGATTTGAGTAACGTTAACTTGAGTTAAGAGTGAAAATATGGTACTAGGATAATGGTTTTTCAAATGCTTATCTTGTATGCTTTCCATTTGCTACCTGGTAGAAGCACATCTGGGGAGCTGAGTTTTTACATATCAACAAAACCACCAATGTGTGCGTGTATTTGTTTCCATCACAGAGTCGTGGTGGGAAGCAACGGTTCACAGAATTAATACCATTAGCTTTTTTTCCAGCAACTATATACCTCCAAAGTAAATTCCAAAGAACCCAGGGGAATTAGTCCTGATAGACCTCCTTGGGGGCAATCTGGTTTGACAGCTCTGCCAGCGCAGAAATCCCCACGCCCTGCCTGACACAACCAATGCAAGCACTGCTCACATTCTGTCCTCTCCAACTTCTCTTTCCACAAGAGTGGCTTGAAAAGTGTTACACCGCCCTGACTGCTGCAGCACTGGGCATGTTCACTGCATCTCACAGTCACAGCACATGAATGAACATAGCATGTCTATTAGCAGACTTGCCTTCTGACTTCAGTTTGACTGAGTACAGAATCATTCTTTACATAATCTTGTTTTTGAATAGCATTCTGGAATTTATATTCTGTGATCTATGCTGGCTTGTTATATTACAGTGTTCACATTATTTAATAATGATCCTAATGCTCAATTTGGTTTTTGGTTTCTTTTTTCCTCCTCTATTTTAAACATATACTGTGACACACAAAATACTATTTCTAGTGAATTAATATGCAAACTATAGGAACTCTATCATACCCCACAGAGGGGCAATACATTTTGATAGCCTCTAAGTAATGTTGAGATATTTATATTCAAAACAAATACGAATGCAAGTATTTAACCTCACTAAAGAAGTAATATCATATTTCAATATCACATCTTTGATTCAGCTGTAAATTGCTGTAACAAACTGTTCCAATAAAAAGCTTCTACTGGTCATAAATCTGGGAACATATGTGCCAGAGAAGACATTGACATTGCTGTCATATTGCTTATTAGGGCAACAAAACATTTCTTTCTTCTAGGAAAGAAAAGTCAAAAAGATATCTATGTATTTTTTGCTAACATCTCCGAACAGGAAATAAGAAAAAAATATATACATGTAGCTTAATGGCACCATCTTAATTATGTCCTGGGTATTGTTGTACACCTTAGTTTTGCTAGGTACAATAAAAAGGAGAAATGTTAGAGCAACCAAGCAGGTGGTCTTTGGAACTAGATTACATATCTCAGAAATAAGAGAGAAGTGATGCATTCAACCCTTCTGTTTGGACAGAGGAGACTGTATGACCAATGAGCTAGGAAACTGAAGCATATCACCAAGTGCTATCACACTGTTCCTCTAAAAAGCAAACAACCTCACTTCTTGTGATACACACAGAATCATTTCAGAATTGTTGGTAATGTCTGCTATATTAGACAGGTGGTTGTATCATGAAACCATATATAAGTCACCACAATTAAAACTCATGTTCACTATGTTAATCTACGTAAACTGGGAAAAGAAAAAAAAAAGCCAAACCCTGCACAGAATGCTTTTCTTAGTATCTAACCATTCATATATGTAAACACATGTTCAAAACTCACTTAAAAAACCAATAAGGAGCAGTATTGTACTTGAAGTGTTTTTCCATGATCTAACATTGATTTTATATGTATAACAGAGCATTTTGAAAATTCAGACTTTAATCTTACCTTTATTTAACCTTTGTGTAACTCTATTGCCTTCTCAAGCAGAGAAGAGAAAACTTACATTTAAGAATAGAAAGTAACTTGTCTAGTCGCAAAGAACTTAAATACCTCTGAGTTCTCCAATAGAGAGATGAGTAGTGCTCTACTACGGCCAACTTTTATTGTAGATTTCCCAAAATACCCAGGTTATCTTCAGTGTATGTTTCAGAGCAGTTAACAATTGCAATCAGCGTTCTTGAGAATGGTCATTAAAAATAAATAATTCTCTGAAATTGTGTTTCAAAAAATGTAAACATTTTTCCATCTGTGCTGCCTTGGTATGGGAAGAAATTAAAAAAGAAGTAGATTTTTATACCTCGCTTATTTCTGATATGCATTAGAAATAACATTTAGCAATACATTATAATCACTTGATAATTATACGTGCGTGTTCTTAGACAAGCAACAGATCAGTTGACATTACTGTAAAACAGTAAAAAAAAAAAGTTTCTTGCAACTAGGCCTCTTCAAGATGAATTGTCTTTCTCTATATATTCTCATGGGGAGCTGCTCTAGGCTAGAGACCTATTTCCTCCTTGTATAACTTCTGACAGCACACACAACTCCCACCTAACCTCTCTATTAGTTGAAGAAGATGTAAGATAGCACATTTCCTATCCACCAGGCTGTTCTCAGCCACAAAACTGCAACCAAACTGAGCAGAACAGGAATGATTTCAAAACACGTCTGGAGAGTTGCTGGTAAGCATCTACCATCTCTTCTTCAAATGGCAGCCTAGGTGTGCATCCCTCACTGAGCCAGCCCCAGGCAGAACTGCAATTGCAGTGACAGATGCCAGCAGACAGGTCTGAAAACCTTCCAAATGAGCAATTCGAGGTCTGCTGCACTAAACACAGCACAGGTCCTGGTTAATTTCCTGGATGGTTTAACATTTGGAGAAGGTACGAATGGAGTACCGTAACCCTCAAAGTGCATGTGTCTGCTGTATACGCATTCTTAAGCAAAGTCAGATACAGGCTGTGCTTGCCTTCAGCACATGCTGAGCATCAGACTTCTGCTTTGTCTTTTGATCCTTATCCCTACAAACAGATCCTTTGCAAATAATGAGGAAGATAGTTTGGTGAAATCCCATTGTGTGTCTGACTAATATCCTTTGAAATAAAGACGGAGGGACAGCAGAAAAGAGAGAACTGAGGAAAAGGGTTTAGAGCAGAAAAGAAAAGGTGTAGATGAGGGCTTGTGGGTAATGCCTTGATTACCAGCAGATCATTCATAATGGTGGTCCTGGCAGGGACAAAATGCAGAAAAGAAGAGAAAGGAAGTTGACAGAAAGGAGAACTTATTGTTATTCTTGATCACACCTTCAAACTTCATGGATTAGGAGAGCTGGTGGGTTGGGTTCTATAGAAACACTAGTATTTCTCTTCATAAAATGACCAATGACCTCTTGCTGAAGTCTATGTAACCTCCGTGTCAGAGCAAAGGGCTATTCCTATAGCCTGCCCTCTGTGCCAAGCAATGCAGTATTTTGCATAGTTCTCAAGACATTCAGAGAGCTGACTTTAAAGAGTTCTTCTTTCAAACTAAAAATCATCAGCCACAGGAAATCTTCCGTTGGCCACTTCTTAAGCCCTCTACACAACATACACATCTCTTAACACCTGGCATATCCATGCACTGGAATGTTCTGTCTGCTGTGCAGAGAAGGCCAGCTTTCTACTAGCTGAACCTCTGGATATTCACCAACTTCTCCAAGTTCCATTTTGCAGTCACAGCTAACGAAGCTCAAGACAAATTAAGTAGAAAACTGTATTTGAATATCCAGTTTTCATGCTGCCATGCACAAGCATAAAAATAAGAGTCCTGGAAATATTTGTAAAGTTTTAAGCAAAATACTAATCTGTGTGAAATAAAATTTGGATTTTTTTCACAGAAACATTAGCATGGAAACATAAACAATTAAAATAACTGCCTATCGTAAAAGATCTTATTTGCTACTTGAGTATGAATACAGCTATAGCCAAAAAGTATTTTACTAAGACAACCTAAGCTATCATTTCAAGACTCTCAGGGATTAGTGAAGCAGCATTTTAAAGAGAAGCAGTAGGACTACATTTAAGGTTTATATTATTTTTAAATTCTTCTGCCTAAGAATTTACAAAGACTGGATTGCAATTAAGACAACACTGCTGCACTGCTAGCAATCTGTATTTTACTTCATGATGACTGAAGTCCTCATGTAGCTATAGATTTTTGTAGGAGAAATAGCAAGTCTTATTTCATACAGTTGCAAAATTGGTCTCCATTAATTAAAACTGAACCCACTGTTGACACAAAAATAGAAAGAAATAGTTATGGGTAAGCAATCTTGAAATCTGTTTCTTCCTTTTCATTTACAAAGTGAGCGATTCAAATATTTTTGAAGATTCTGGCTCACCTGACTTAGAGGTCGTGCAATTTGAAACCACACTGCAGACAACTCCAGGCAGCCAGATTCCGAAACATGCACTAGCATGGAACAATGTGCATGCACAAAACTGAATTTCTACTGTTACTATGCATATAATGTCTTAATGTTGTTGGTTTTTTTTTTTTCTAAAATCTGATTTTTTTCCCCAGATTTGGCAAGAAATAAGACCCGGAAAGCTTATCACACTAAAACAACTAAGTATCATGAATCAAGTTGAACACAATGGTTATTTTCTATTCATCATACATACATGAGGTGGTACACAACAATAAATGCACCTCTAAGTTACTGATGCACCCATTTTGTTGTACTTAAACAGATGATGCCTGCATAGACCACAGTGATCATAGCAACACATTATGTTGCGGTTTTGATACAATGCGTATGAACCTTGGTTACTAGGTATAAAATAAAAATTACAAATGTGACTCAATCTACTGCAATCATTCAGAAAAGGTGAAATTTGCAGATTTTTCATAGTTTATTTTTCTTTGGTATTACAAGTATTATATTTTCCTGTGATAAATAATGTGAAAACATCGCAAAAGAATTCTACAAGTTGGCATAGTAATAACATTTTGGACAGATCATAATACGAAGAATTTACATAATACAATTTAACGCATGATGTTGGGGAAATTCTTACAATGTGAAAATATCTGCTTGTAAGTCGTATGGGTGAAGAAGCGTAAAACAAACCTGAGAGGTTCTGGCATCCAAGAGGTGCTCTTCACAATGTGCATTAATTGAGGATTATGGATTTCTGCAGTTTGTATTAGCAGCATTTAAAAATGTACTTCATGTAGTGACATTGTCAAAATATAGTATCCTGAGTGTGATTTTTTTGCAGAACAGTCCCCTCTTGAGGAGAATATTCTCAAACTCAAAGTTCTTGGCTATTCAATCTGGAAATATTTTCACATGTCTTATCACTTGGTAACCCATTTAAGGCAACTGAGTGCTACTGTTGGGAAGAAGCAAAATAATGTCTTAAAAACAAACTTGGTTTCTGGAAGAATCAAAAACAAGTGATGATTGGACTAGATGGAAATCTTTTCCAACCTTAATGATTCTATGATCCTGTGCGTGATTCATTCCGGAGACAAGAAGTCTTACAAAAAGTAATAAAAAAGTCATAATACTGTGGAATCGTTAATGAGACTACATGAGATTATAAGCAATATACTACTAAGGATATAATAGTACTGACAAAACAATGGACACACAACCTTCCCCAGACTAGTGGGACTACACTTGGAACAGCTTTGCTAATATGTCAGTAAAATGTCACTGGCCTACTAATGGATCTTGATTATATACTTTCATTTTTTCCTATTACTTTTATGTTTGAGTACAAAATGATGAGTAGCAAAAGGAAATATATAAATATATATATTCTAAACAGGAAGGTGAAGTATTAACATCATACAAATGGGTATGAGTCATCACTCCATACTGTCTTCAGAGCTACATACTCATATGAGAGAGGAAATGAGAGGAACTACTGTCTATGTTTACTTATATCTGTCTATAACTTATCTATCTATATCTATCTACCTATAATTTTTACTCATGTAAAAATCCCTATTGTTATTCCACAGTCACCTATTCTGAATCTTGTATCTCTGTGCAAACTAGCGGAGTCACCAACCCATTCTTCTGAGCCATGCAATGCAAAGGAAAAAGAAAGCATAGAGCCAAATTACGTGATTCCTGGTTAGTAGTTTACAACAATTCTAGATGCATCAGAGAAATGTCAATTCATTGTTATGTTGGCAAGTGTAAGGCCCAAGCCTTAGATAGGTTTGCACTGAATTCAAACTGGGATAACAAATACGACCTGGGAATGTGAGAAAACCTAGTTCAATCCTTGAATCTGCTACACATTTCCCACATTACAACCAGCAATTATTTTAATGCATTTCAAGGCATGAATCTTCATTCAGCTCCCAAAACAGTTGTGTGCTTGCTAAAAAAAATTCAATTAATTGCTTTGTGATTGATTCTGCTTCACCTCCTCCTTCTCTTTCTTCCTTAGCTTCTGATGGCACTATCTTCTACTGTATGTTCAAGTACTGGAAAATAATTTTATACTCTAAATTTAGCTACAGAATTTAGACAGTAAATTCTCAAACTCCTCTAGATAATCCATGGATAAAGGTGCTCATCAGAAAAGAGATCTAAGACAGGTTTTCTGAAGTATTCCCCAGCAATGTTTACCCTTCTGCTTACTACATTGGAAGCCCAAAACTCACTGTATCTCTGAGCTAAGTATCTAATTTATTATTATTATTATTATTATTATTTAACCAGTGGCAGTTTCTAATGCATTTGTTTATTTTTGCTTTCTAGTTCCACCCTGCTGAGAGGTAAGCACATTTTGCAAACGTTTTACGAACATTTTTAAAGAACGTTTTATGAACACCATTTTGCTCTTAAAAATATAACATATGTCCATTAGTTTTGTAACTGCCATTTAAAAATGTGTGTTCCTTATTTATGCTAACAAATTGCATGAAAAAGGGTGCAATAGAAGAAAACAAGGTCAAAACATGGTCTATTGGCATTGTTGCCTCCAGCAAGAACCAGTCTGACGTCAACAGATCAAACAGCAACACACATTCAATTTTAAGATATCTGAGAGCAGTAATTATGTATACCAAAAATGAAATATCCTATTCTGCATTAAATTTTCCCATTATAAGCATTACTATTTACCACAAAGAAAAACAGCTACTTATATAGTTTATATAGCTTATATACTTATATAGCTAAACTTATATAGTTAATAGGAACTTAATATAAAGTGGAAAGTATCTTTAATTAAAGGTAGAAACAGTAGAACACTTTTATGGTCATTGAAAACAAAACAAACCCAATTAACTGTTAGGATTAAACATATCACTGAGCTCCACTGCATTTTTATCTTCCACAAGGTTTTAATTTTACTCACCTCACAACTCTGTAAAATTATTTTCTAAAACTATTTGCAATTAGATCACCTAAAACTATTTTAAGAGATGGTTTAAACTTTTAATCCTGCACCCCTGAGACTGCCACTATTAACCTGGCTACAGTTTTTTCCTGTTTCATATGCTTCAGGGACAATTTTTCTACTGAAGAGCAGCTCCACTCATACTGGAAATAACACAGAGCATTAGTCATTACACAGAAGTACGTTTTGGCTTAGGGCAACTGTGGCTTCAATCTCATTGAGAGCAATAGGAGGCAGTGGCAATTTTGGAAGAAGGAAGTTGTCTACGGCATACACTCCATAGGAGAACATTATTCATCAACTCTTGTTGAAGGAGAAAAATCTCTTCTGAAGAGTAACAGCAATAGAAAATCTAGCATTTTAAACCCTTTTATACGCAAGATTTTATTATAAATTGTAGGGAATGGTCATTATTTATCTAATAGGATCTGAAGCAAATACTTGATAAAAAAGAAAACCCGCAAAGTTTTATAATGCACTAGAAATCCTAGTAGACACATCTTTACACTTAAGGTAAGTGGAAGTGGCTGAACTTTCTGCCTCAAACTGCATGTGGAAATTCTGGAGTGGTCTGACTTCTACAACAAATAGTGACTATGGAAGCCTGCAAAACTGCAGCTAACATAATGTTTGGCTTAAAACTGTGCTATCTTTTGCTTTAAAAACTACTTAATACAGCTGCAATCAATGATTTCAGAGAGGCTAATACAATTTATTTGGAATGCTTTACATTAGATTGAATTATCACTGGTATTTTCTCCTTCCTCACTATTATTAAATGTCTCATCCTGCATCTGCAGACTAACTGTCCAAAAAAAAAAAAAAAAAAAAAAAAAAAGGTCGAATAAACCCTTTATCTCCTGAAAATTACCAAAGAACCAGAAGATTTGCATTGATTGAACTGACAACCTGAGCTGGAGGAGTTCCATCTAAACAGATGAACAGACTTATTTCTTTTTAAAAAGAACATATATGTGATTTCTCAAGATTGCTGACTATGAACATTTTCGTATTCTGAATCAGGATTATTTTAAGAAAACTCAGTCAAGTTCATGATCAAGTTTTACTTCAAAATCACTGAAATTTCACATTCACAATTATTTTAATGGAATGTAATGAATCTATTTAACCCTGACCAAAAGTTGTCACTAGGAAACAGCATGAAGGCACTTATCATGTGTTGTCATTTCTCTTTATCACACACAGTAGGTTATTATTTCCAATAGCTTCCATAACAAAATATCACCAGCAGCACTGCATACACACTTCAATCTTAAAATGAATTACCTTCAGTAGTTTCTCTACTAATATGCTGTAGTGGGATACTGACTGTATGTTTCACTACCTCCTTTGTTCTGTGCAAGAAAGTTCTTGCTGACCTGTTACAGGATTTTATATTTTATGCTTTTAGCTTTCTGTTAGTTGGTATAACCATTATGCTTGCATAGATCAGAGGACAATCAGTATCCGAATAGCAGCTGTAAAGTCTTTAAAGTGATGCAGACTTTTGCTTATGCATAATTTTAATAATGTAAAAAATAACCTTTACCTCAAAAACTAAGCTGTGTTTTTTGGGAAAACAAAACAAAACAAAACAAAAAAACCCTGCAGTTTAAAAGAAAAAACAATAAATCTGAGGCTGAATACAAACTCACCAAAATTCAATTGTAATAGATAGTGTTTTAAAGATAATGCACTTCGAAAAGTTTTTGACTTACCAATATTTCATCTTATTAAAAATTTCACTGAACAGTAAATAAAAGAGTTACAAAAAATCAGTGGAATACAAAAAGTTAGCATATATATTTTTGACAAATTAACTAAACACCACCTGACATTAATGAGAACTCTGTGAGGAAATTACTGATGAACAGCTTAGATTAAATACCAAAATTTCCACAAGGATTTGAAAAGAGACTACAGTGTTCAAATATGAAACAGTAGAATACTATGGAAGAAATCAGAAAGATTTACATTTTGAGAAAAAAAATACAAAGGCTGATCGGAGAGTATTCCCTCCGATTTTATGATGTACTGCCAGAAAAGGAATCATGCAATGGTTTTTAAAGATCACAATATAACATTAAAATCACAAAGGGAATAATGCAATATAATATGAATCTCAATATAAAGCTTTCGAATGTGTATAATTACACCAGTTATGTTTAGAAGTTGTATTTGTTTGCCAGGAGAGAAGTTTAAAAGGCCATTGTATAAAGCGATACCACACAACTTTCTCTTTCAATCTTACTTAATATGGAATTATAGCAAGATAATATTGTGACTACTTCAAAAGCAAGGTCATCACATCTTAATTCAAAATGCGAACAAAATAAAACATGCAATTTTCATACTCTCTGCTTTTCAATGTGCAACAGAGCCATTTAACTACTATAAGAAGGTTTTTCAGTTGTGATATACTGGTTTTGGTTGATCTACACCTTCCTAACAGTTACTAAAATTAATTTATTTTGCAAATTTTCAAATGAAAACACCTTGAAGATTGTGAACATCTCAAGTCAAAATTAACATCTCAAAAGTGTATGAAGAATTACAATATCCTCACTTCAGATTCCCCCAAAGGTGGTATTTCAACAGACAGAGATGAGAGAGGGGTACATCATGGCTCTACAGGATGATTTTCAAAGCTTTGCAGATTTTTCTCTCTTCTTGAGATAGACTGTCAATGGTCTTGGCAGCCTTTTAAAGCCTGAAATGATGAAGGTAAAGAGAAAGAATGTCCAAAAATATGAGGCTGAAAGAGTCGCTTCAGCCTATAGAAGTGTTTGTTGCTAATTTATATTTTAGGAATTTTTCAGAAGTATCTCAATTCTTAGCTGCCCACATCTTGATACATATTTCAATAGATATATTGAAACATGAATGGCAAACTAATGAAGACTCAAAAGCCTTCTGAGGTACCTAAATTTGTACACAGCTGAAGACATCTACATCAAATCAAAGCAGATAGGAGTATAAATCTATGCTATGACAAAGCAGATAGAACAGGTGCTTTCAACAGTTATTTTCTGGACAGAACCACTAGGAAACAACAAATATCTTATTCACATTCTCCCATGCAGGAATGATCTTCTCCTCCTTAAGTTCATTCACAGATTCAGATACTTTTCAAGTTAGGGGAAACACATCAGTCTAGATCATGGTCTAAAATTGTTTCATGATGACTATTTAAAGAAAGAAAACAGCAAGTGAAGAAATTCATCTAAGAGGTTTTTTAAATTTAAATATTCTGAGCCATAGTGATTTTACTATTTTTACGTTTATAAAGTTAAATTTTTATTTAAACATTAGTTTTGAAGACCTACTTTTGAAAGTTCAATACAGTTAAAAGCAGTATTTTTGTCATAAAACACAAGCAAAAGTCTTTTCTTAGATGATCTTAGTGGTCTTTTCCAGCCTTAATTATCCCACTCTATTCTACCCCATTCTATTCAACCCCATTCTATTCTATCCCATCTCTTCTTAGAAATCACACCAAAATTGTCTCCTGGAATTTCCTCTGCAGAATATTTTCATGAAAAATTCCTGGGTGTTACAGTTAGGGCTTCCATGACATCCCCTCTTGTTGTCCTTCAGAAATAGTACTGACTGATCAAGATTGATTGTTGTCCTTCAGAAATAATACTGACTGATCGAGAAATTCTTATTTGTGCCACAGATAAAAAGAAACGCTTCTGAGTTTTAATCTCTATGAAAAAAAAAGAAAAAGAAAAAGAAAGTACAAGCAATAATAACACCTGAATTTAAGGGGGAAAAAAATAAAAAGCTTTTTCTGTCAGCAGTAAGTCATGAAGCAGGGCAGAATTACAATATAAGAAAGGAGTAGATGCCATTGCCATACTCCCTGGAGGTGATATCGAGGTAATGGGGATAGATTAGATGACCTTTGGAGCTCACTTCTAACCTTATTTCCTACAGACTATGATATCTTCTCCAAGTTCCAGAGAGAAGGCAGATAAGAGCTGATTTCTTTGGGAAGGTATTAGTTAGACTACAACCATAACAGAACTGCTGCAAGAGTAAATGGATATATCATTCCCCATAACAAAAGTACTGACATTTCAAGGGAGACATAAAAATCCCAAGCAAGGCATTTCAGGGGATAACAGGAAGCAACTAGAGATTCCAATTATGAACACCTGAAATTTTGTGTTTCATACAAATTGCTTAAATGTTGTTTGTTAACTTTTCATTGAGACAAAGATGCAGTTTGGTGATTTATAATTTTTCAGTGGTTTAGCTTTCAGAGTAACCAAAAGTACTGTATAAGTAAGGAATAACACATATTATGCCAAACATGATTACTGCTCACTGCAGAGTATGCAACCAATATAACCCTAGTGTTGACCTGGATTCCAGTTTAAGCTCCTTCCCAAGGTTGCAGTGCAGTCCCTTTATCCATGGAATGAAATAAATATGATTTCCTTTTCATAAATGTAACAGTTCTAATGATCTTAATTTGGGTAGCCATTCTCTTACTAGCTCCTTGTACCCCACACAGTCAAACCCCTCAGTCCTGGAAACTTACTTGAATGTGTTTCTCCATGAAGACATCTTTCTATCTGCACAATGATATGTCAGAGTTACCCAAATAGGAATGACTATCTCAGCTCAGTATTACAGAATCCTTGTGAAGGTATGGCTAAGAACAGAAAACATCTCAAGAAACTGTCACATGTAGGAGAAGGCAATTTAAATGAATTCAGGTACTTTTGAAACTATTCTTGAAACAGGAATCCTGCAAGTAATTTAACTGTTTCGTATTTAAATCACTCTGGAATACAAGAAAGTTACATTGCCTTAAAAAAAAAAAAATGTTTCTGCTGCAGTTTGTTCATGGGAAAATGCATTACATTTTGTTTATCAGTTCTACATTAGCCACCCATAAGATTCACATGGTCCAAAAATATTTGGTTTTGAACAGCTTTGTAACACTCCGATGGTAACATCTTCTCACACAAGTCTGAATGGATACACTGACACTTCCATATTGTACTGATATTATTTATATTAATAAAATATAATGGTTAAAAAACAGCAAATAATGAAAAGGTTTCTGTATAGCAGAACAGATAACTGTGATTTCTGCCCATTCCAACACAGCTGTGCCAGTTGTTGTCAGAAATGTAGCTTGATCGCTTTTATGGCTAACAACTTACACACTGCTCAGGTCTTCAGTGATCAAACAACATAATTTACTATTATGCTGATGTCTTATTAGTACATCAAACTTCCTGAAAGATGAGTTGATTGCTTACAAAGATCAACTACTACCCGTGTACGTCAAAGAAATCTTTTAGCCCTATTTGGGTATTTATCACTCCTCAATGAATCATGATTCTAAAATACCATCAGACAAGAAACACCAAAGGGCAAAATAAATGCAGTAGGAAATAAAGGATACTGTTTTCTTCTGTGTGAAGTAATATTGTTTTTTAGAAGTTAATTATGAACCAGTGTGATTAAAGTAAAATGGTCTCCAGCAGTACTGAAGGAAACAGCTTTCACTAGTCAGCTTGCTTAAAAAGTGAGAAGGTAGGATGGAAAATTACTCAAGTCAGAAAGCTAACAAAAAAAAAAAATCCTGTCTCGGAGCAAGTACACTGATCACTCTGATGAAAATCCAGACAGAGGAAAGATGGTGGTACGGAGAACATTTATAATTGCTGTACACATATACAAAAGTAATGTAAGCTCTGTATGCTTGACATTGACTCTTCAGAAACAGACTGATTTCCCAGACTTCAGAGAAACAGACTGTGCAACAACCAGTAGCAGAAAGTCCTGATTTTCTTTTCCACTTTGCTATTGCTACTGCAGACCTTGCCTATGCACTCAATTTTCCTTGCCTACAGGCAGCAGGATCCTATTCACCGTAGATAGTGTCCTCATACACTCACATTTTCAAGTTAGGATCTTTAATCCCCAAAACTGCCTTGATAGTCTCAGCCAGAATTAAGCTTCAAGCACTTTTTTTTTTTTTTACTATAGCTTCCAGGAAAACCAACACTTGCCCACTTTTTTACTATAATTCTTCCAGGTGCACTGCCAAGCTCTCAGTAGAAAAACACTTCCCTTATGGACAAGAACAGCAGTGGTATCCTGGGATGGACTAAAAAGAGTGTGGAAAGCAGGTTGAGGGAGATGATACCCCCCCCCCCCCCCCCCACCCCATGCTCTGCCCTGATTAGGCCACATCCAGGGTAATGTGTCCAGATCTGGGCTCTCAATTCAGAAAAGACAGGAAACTTCTAGAGAGAGTCCACTGGAGGGCTACAAAGATGCTTATGGGCCTGAAGTCCATTATCTCAATTGTGAGGAAACCTGAGAGACCTGGGACTGTTCAGCCTGGAGAAAATACAACATAGGTTGCTGATTGAAGCCAGGCTCCTTTTAGTGATGCTCAGAGACAGAACAAGGGACAAAGGGCATGAACTGGAAGACAGGAAGTTCTACACACACGTGAGAAAAAACCTTTTTACTGTGAGGGGAAATTTTTGTGAAATTATGTATAAATATTGCTACAAACAAGAAATCTTTCACAAATTCACATTAAAATTTCATATGAGATACCAGTTTAAAAGTGATTTCTCTGTGCTCACAGATTTAACAGCATCTTGCCAGGCTTAGATAACACTGACGTAAGCTCAGCAGTTAGTCCAAGCTAATGCCAACTCACACAGACAGGAATTCAGGGCAATCATCCAGCCCCAGAGGGGAATAGATGTGGAAGAGTTTTTCCTGCCAAATTAGTACTGTCCCTGATATGAGCATATGAGGTGACAGAAAGGGCACCTTGATGACATGCATTACCTTCACTCTGGTAAAGTACTTTGCTGTCAATGAAATTCTCTATGTCAGTTACTTATGCTGTATTCTATACATTTATGGAGCCCAAAGAAACAAAAGGAGATGAAAAGCAAAACAAAACAGTGTTTTTAACTTTCAAAACAGAATAAAATTTCTACATAAGGAGTGTCTTCAGTAACTTTCTGTATTATGTAACTCCTTCCTTTGCCTCCTGAACTGGAATGTTCCTGGAGTTAAGGAATAGTAAGGGAGTTTCTGCTTGAAAATTATCTACCAGATTACTTGTTTTGTCATTAAGCAACAGATATTCTAGTATTACGGAGACTGAGAATTCAATGCTCATTTGCCAAGGCTGTAGAAATAGTGATAAAATAGAAGTATGTAGTTTCAGAATAAAGACAATTTATAACCTACCCTCTATGTACCAAAGAAACTGCATAGGAATGGGTTTTCACAATATTTCCCTAGTTGTCAAAAATAATCCAGCCAAGCTGATGATTACGTTTTACAGAAGATGCTACTAAAAGATTAAAACTGTTGCGATATTCAGGGTGTGAAACTTAACTTAGCTCACTCACAAGAAATCTGCTTTAAGATGATGTAATCCAATACTGATTCTTCTAATTGCCTAGCTTTTGCCACAGGCCATAAATGTGTCAGTTCCCTCTTGATTGCTAACGTAGTACAGTGATAAAACAAGAAGAACACAAGTGGTTGTTTAGTGTTCTGGTTACTAGTCACAATTGTTAAAGCAGATTACAAGTTGTTGAAAGGTCAGATTTGCAATTGAAGTGAACCAAAGAAGCGCACCAATATGATACCGGTCTTTTCTTCATCCCGTCACGTAGTATAGCTCAAGCTTAAAAAAGTCACTATGCAAGAGTGACTATTATACACTGCACTTAAGAAATTTACTATTGACTGCAACAGACAACCAAGACATGCTGGAGAATTCCCATAAGCTCCTATGGCTAAGGTGAAGGGAGTGGGAAAGAGTCTTCGCATTAGGGACTGACATCATTTGACATATGTCAACAACATCAAAATTCTAAAATATCTGTAGGATTTCTAAAGTCATATAAGAAGATCTTACTCATTGAGAGACAACAAAGCAAAGTGATGTGTTAAACCTCACCTTGGAAGAAGAAGAGTGATTGATTGTGGAACTAAGAATCAGAGGCAATTTAGAATCACAATATAGTAAGCCAAAACTTGCAAATAAAAGAAAAAAGACAAAAAAAGATGGCATACAACCCAAACTTATACACAGAACTGATGTTTTTAAAAGGCAAATTTCACAATTTAAAGATGGTTCTATGCTAAATCAGAGTGGGAAGAAAAATTCTCATAGGAAATGAAAACTGTTCAGAATTACTGTTTCTAAAGCTTGTTAAAAACATTTTTCCAGACCTAAGAAAAATCTACACTAGTTGAAAAAATGGTTTAAAAATCTAAGATTCAAAGAACAAGATACAGAAGCTAGTATCAAGTTTATGTGAGATGCAAATAAATGCAATAAGAAATCAATTGCCAGAAGTTATAAGGATAACTTAAGAGTTTCAAGACCTACTAGAAAATAAAAGAGGATCTATAAATCATATCCATAACAAATCATGCAGAAGAGGTTGAAAAGTTCAATAAGTAATTATTTTCTGTATTTGGGAAATAAAATAGGATAACCTGTTCTAATCAAGTGATCAGAATATAGGTCCTTTTCAACAGTATGTCAGGAAGATATTAAACAACAACCAATACAGTCAGAGTCTTTTGATCAGCATATATATGGCTAACTTGTAGCTGTGAGTTTTATAAGCTTTCAGCTTCTTGTATCATTAAGGTTGATTTTTAACATATCTCAGAACTAGAAAAATGTTCCAGAACTAGTATATTCTAAACTTAATAGTCTGACAGGGAACGCAAGTTTATATGCAACACCTGGAAATTAATCTTTAGTATTTTATGGAAGTGGCTGAGGCAGTCTAAAAGACCATCCCATGCTTTTCCAGTAGTGGACAAAATCTTTAATACATACTATACACATATTTACTATTATGTTTAATTATCTCTTAAACGGAGAAATACTTTGCACATGCACATGACCTTTATATCACCTTATTCTTTAAAAATTGACCTACAATTGCTTAAGAGGAAAAAACTAAGTCATGGAGAGTCAATACTTTGTCTGATGACCATGCTGCAAGTCACTGATTTTCAGTTCTGTATTCATCATGGTCTAGTTGTCTCTGGCCACGGTCACATCAGTTCTGGGGTTAGTGCTCATGAGAGCAGGGTACAAAGTATCAGAAGTCAGATTAGGATGTTACTAATCGTAAATTTAACTCAAACATGGAACAGATCATTCCATCTTACCATGGTAGATATACGTATACAACAAACCACCTTTCCTTCCTTTTTAGGATTTTTTCCTGACCTATGTATGAACATGTTTGTGGTTCTTAGAAACTGTAGGTGTTTGCTCATTTATTTTTTCTTAATCAACCTATTTTAAGAAGATGAAGAATTCTTACTGAGAGAAAGTAGTAGTTGAGAATTTAAAATTCAATGAAATACCACAAACTTTTTTCCTAAATGAATGCTCTAAATACAGGTTAAAACCAAATCTCATGGAAAAAAAAACACGCAGATTTAGAAATAAGAGTTTAACCTTGGGAAATCAGAAAGAAAAAATCTAACCATAAACTTTAAATACTGAGCATTTAATATTAACAAATATTAAAAATCACAGGCACGCTAATGTAAAAATCTACATATTGATAGTTTCAATTTATTTCTAATCACTGCCAGGATTTTGTTTACATTAAGGTATAAATTTTAAGTCAGCTACCTTGCTTCACTTTTATTTCCTCAGCCCCTTTACAACATATTAACAACAAGCAGAGCAAAGTGTTTTTAAAGTATCACATAGTTTTAGAACAACTTCTTCATGATACCCTGCTTGCTTTCTTCAATAGCCTAAGGCAATTTAATTGTTGCAGACTTCATCTTAATTCCTGTCCCTGTCTCTTCCTTTTTCCATATCTATCACAAGTCACTTGGACTAGAATCAAAGATTACAAAATGTTTACAAGACTGTACAAGCTGAATACACCTTTTCACATCTGAACTGGTCTCAAAACCATTATACTGTTTGTATAGGTGGGATTGGAACTTGCCATCCAGAGCTTTGGAAATCAAATGCTAAATAAATTCTTAAACTTCCAAAGTGCTTTATGTTATCAATAGCCACAAGAAACAATGTCACTTGACACAGATCAAACACAGCTAAAGACCGTTTTCAGCAACAACTGCTTAGGGCAGCAAAAAAGAGAAAAAAAAAAGAAAAAAAAGAAAAAAAAGGAGGCAGAATCACTGAAAGCTGTACTGCTGAACTCTGCAGAAGGCTCCTTCAAATAAATATTTCAAACCTTTATATGAATATTTTAAGCATGACAACTACACATAAACACACAGCCAAAGTGCTCAAATCCACTCAAGAAAGACTATTAAGTCATCAACCTGCTCCTGACAGGATCCACTGAATATGGCAACAGTGAGAAGTCAGGAGACAGTTGGAATCATTTCAAGACTGCTAATTTAACTTGTCTTAAAACCAACCAATGCTCAACGTGTCATCATCAATGTCATCTCATTGCAGTCTGAAAAGCCTTCGACCTAAAGCAAAAAGGTCCCCAAGTGCCACCCTTCTTGTCTACTGGTTGAAAATCTAATTGGTTCTGCTGACAGGCTTGGGAATTGGTAGGAAGGATGTTCAGTTAATCTCCAAGGGCCAGCAAAGAGCTCAGTATCCATCTCTGAGCTTTGCTCCCTGGCTGTCGTAAAATGACTCTGATGGTAGTGCAAGCTCTTATGCTTCAGCTGTCTTCTGACTTCTGTTAAGTCAAATTCAATAAAGTTTGTCACTCAATAATCTGAGAGCTACCCAACAAAACCTCTTTGATCAATAACAGCTTGCCTGCTTGCACTGAGGAAGGTGACCTATTAAAGATTAAAAACACACCTGCTGCTTGCAGTGCTGAACATCTTTTTTTACTTTCAAATAAAAATTCATCCATTAAAATGAGTTTAACAGTTACAACTATATATAAATATTACATGCCAGAACACTAAAATAAAATTAAAAGAAACATTTCTGCTTCAGTACAGTGCTTTTGTTATATTTGAGTCACTGCTTTTTTCTGAATCAGAAAGGCCTTTCACCGCCCACGTGTAACTTTTACTTTAATCTTCTGTGTACATTCTACCCTTTTCTTAATTTTCTGCCTGCTAATAGCATGCAGCATCGCTGTAGTGACAGTCCAGTAATGTAATTTCTTTCCATCTATTCACTCAAGACAGATCATAAATACTTATGTTGCCAGGAAATATAACTTAGAATTTGAAGTGTCAACATCTTCCCCTCTTGTTTAAGAACTCTTCTTGAGCTACAGATTTACTTTAACAGATTCTATGGACAAGGAGAGATCCAGAAGAAGAATCATAGATAAATGCACCTGTGTTCATACATACATTCTAAATATTTCATATGTTCTGTACTTGCAAGAAAAAATTACTTCAAAAACTTTACAGCAAATCACTGCAAGAAAAACGACATCAGTAAATTTGACAGACTGAACCATCAGTGCCTGTTTGTAATGGGCTATCAGTCTCCTGGAATATCACTGAGCCCCTCAAAACAGTAAATTCAAGATACATGAAGTAAGTAGCATATCTTTCAATTGTCATGCTTTGTTTAACCTACTGCCCATCATGCATTCACTTCAAAAGGTAAAAATAAGCCAGATGGTGGTAGGACATTTCAAAGTAGCTAGGAGGTATGGATCTTCATGTTCAACAAAAAGAAATATATGTCCTTAAATTTTCTGAATTGTTAAAAAAGACTGTGATTCTGGAAGATTTGGATGGGGTTTACACTGCCATTACTTATTACTTTCTAAGAAAGTATAATACTAGCCTATGGATCCCCAGGCTCCAGGAACATAAAAACAAGAATTACATGTTAGCTAACACTAATTCAGTATCTGAAAAGAAGTCTGAATTTACTAACTTATACTATCAGGCACCAAACAATTACCATAAATAAATTCCCTACTGTGAACATCAGAGAGACTCAGTAATGACTAGCTGTGAAGAGTAAAGTGCTTCTGCAGTTTTGTATGGTTTTTCTCCTTCCTCCTCCAGAGGAGGCTCAACAGGTAAGTACCATGCAGTATCTCACTTTGCTGTCAGGTTGACACTACACTCTTAACTGCATGCTCCAAGCTTTCAGGATTCCCTATCTACATTTATTTACAAGTTCTACAGAAGATTATCAAGATAAATGCTTTAATTATTCATAATCAAACATCTACAAAGCTTCCTAGATATACATACATCACACTCTTACAAGTACTGCGCAAAAAGTTCAGCCTAACAGCTCCTCCTAAAGGAGTTCAGGGGATGCAGGCAATTGGACCTGGCCAGCTGAGCCTTCAGGTTCTCTGCACCTTTGCAACCTGTACCTAACCACCAGGCCAGCAGCCTACAATGAAGAAATCACTCTTCTCCAGAAAGGCCCTTTCATTATCTGAAAGGGAAGGAGTAAGACTGATACAGGAGGAAAAACAAGATGAAAAAAAAAGAAAAACGGATCTTTTGGACTGTTCCTGCTGCACTGAGATTTTCCATCCCACACTTTCATTTCTAGCAGCCAGCAGTATCCTCTGTGGCTTCTGTCTATAGGAAACATTTGATATTTATCAGCTAAAGGCATACTACTTTCATGATGTTAGTTAATCAGTGTTCTCTTTCCTATGTCTGAAGGCCAGAATTGTGTTGGGTTTTTAACATAGAGCAATGTTGTTGCTTATTTCTGCCCTGAGGAGTACTCAAGGTTCTATGCACAAGATTACTAATGACCATGGGATCTCTTTCTGCACAAGTGCACAGTTACTGATGAAGGAAACTGTAATGAGAAAATGGAAATTTAAGGTGGTTAGGTACTGCTTTTGAACAGTGGATAATATCAGTGCCAGTGGGTAATATAATACCAATGTGATCATTGGAAAACGATATTACTCAATGTACTGCTTTACAATAAACAATTTAAGTGCCTATCTGTAGGCTGATTTGCAGTTTCTGGGCACTTGTAGCTTAAATAAGAGGAAGCTATACAAAGAACAAATAAAGTGTTGTGGAACGCTAAGTAGCTTAAAAAAACACACCTTACACATGTCAACTTGGGCATTCAAAATATAGGCTGACACTTTTCTCTGTGGCTTATTCCTCTTTTAATAATGTCATCTCACCTCACAGAGGCTTTGTGAAAATTAATTAATTACGGTTTGTGAGGCATTCAGATGTTAATGATAGCCACAATAGAAAGAAAGCCTATGGAGAAATTAATAGTTTTGAATTCAATGTAATGATTGAATGTGAACACCACATGTGGGTCACATATTGACCAATAAGAATAACAGAAAACCTGAATAGCTGCTCATTCACTGATCTCTGTTAGTAAGGAATGAATGCGAGAGGGGCCTTGTGGTAAAAGCAGAATATAAGTGTATATTTATAAAAAATAGTACCCCAATACATATATGTGATATATTGACATCTAATAGCTAACAATTGTTGCATTTCTCATCTTTTAAACACTAGAATTTGTAAAATCTTAAATTCTCAAAACCAGAAAAGGCAAATGTGAAAACAGAAAAGATTTTTTTGTTGTAGACCACTGACAATGAAAAAAACAAACCTATTAAGTTCCATGCTAGTCAGTGGATTTCAGATATCTGCCATGACCGTAGGAACACAAGTGCTCAGGCATCCAAAGCTCTCACTTCTGCCTTAAACTCTAACCTTTTTCCTAGTTAGCATATAGAAAGGTAGGTTTTCCTCCTTAGGCCAATCTAATCCACTGTCTTACCCAAACTATTAAATCAGCTTTCCTTTCGAGGGACTCAAAACCACGCCTTTCTTCTGACTCTGTATTTTCTTTAGCATACAAGAAGGAGTCTTTCTAACTCACATGCAACCAGGAGTTGCTTCCACAAACATTTGGAAAAATCTTGCTCTGTGGAATTGAAGTACAGCAGTCAACAATATACCCAAACCATATAGGAGGCAAAAAGAAAAGAAAAAAAACACAACAAAGGCTTCCCTTTAACTCATTCCAAAACTGCTTGGCCAATAAAAGCTTCCAATATCTACTATACTTTGAGAGGCACGCAGAACAGAAGATTAAAGAGGAAACATTCATAATGTAGCATAGCACTTAAACTCGGTTTGAGACTACATCTTCAAACTATTTCTATCTTCTCAGTATTTTACATTTTAAAAGCTCCTACATTTAGAGTTCTAATTCCAGCAGCAGGAAAATTCTTTCTACAGCTTCCTGAAGGAAGAAGTGGATAAAAAGGTGCTAAATCTCTTCTCCCTGGTAATCAATGAACGTGAGAGAATTGCACAAACCTGTGCCCCAGGAGCATCAGATATTAGAAAAAAATTCTTTTCCACGAGTGTGGTCATACACTGATATATACTTCCTAGAGAGGTGGTTCCTGCCTCATGCCTGTCAGTGTACAAGAGGCATTTGGATAATGTCTTCATAAATATACTTTTGTTTAGCCCTGACACAGTCAGGCTAACTCAATGACCTCTGTAGTTCCCTTCCAAGTGAACCATTCTGTATGCTTCTCTGAGCAAAGAACTGGCATCTCTGTAATTATTACTTAAATGATCACGTCACATGTAATAGGCCAGTGTCATGGTTTTGTAATTTTGTAATTTTGCTATCAGTATTCCACATCATAACATCATGTCAAGTATGGATACTTCTGTTGAATGTGCAGTCCACAGAAGAAGACTACATATCCCAGAGAACAACAGGAGTAACAATAAGTCACGGGACCAGGACTCTATATAATCTCGTTCCCAGGCTGGAGTGCCCTCCTTCTTCTCTCGAACTTCTCGGAGAGTGGGAAGCGTTCCAGCCGTGTCGCCTAGAGTTCACAGTAGGCCTCTCGGTTTTCGGAGACTCTCTCTCTCTTTGTTTCGTTCGATTTTGTTAGCCTTAATTATATTATATTGTGTTATCTTGTATTTCGATATCATATTTAGTAAAATAAGTTTTTCCTCCTTAGATTGTCGCTGTTTTATCCCACTCCCCTTTTCCCCCTCCTTTCCAGGCCCCGGGGGGGGGGGGGCGTGGGGTGGCTTCCCCTGTCACGGGCATAGGTAAATCTAAGTAACCCGTGACAGCCAGCAAGCCAGAGAGAAGAAGACAGGAATGGTGACCTAAACTACATCACACAAAGCTTGAACCCATGGAGTTACAAAAGTTGCCCACAGTTCCCTAATGGTCTTCATGCCTAATCAGACAGAAGGACCAAAATGAAACATCAGAGCTTCCATGTAGCTTATATAAACAAACATCAGAAATTATTCTGTAGGTCACTATCTACTTTGCATACCAAACTGACAACTATCTATGCTATTATAATCAGTTATGCCAGCACAAGGGTGGAATCTGTTCACAGGAGATAATTCCTTACGTAGGAATGTATTTATTTATATTAATTTCTGGAAACAGAATTTACCCTTATTTAATTTACTGAAAAACATTATTAAAAAGGAACACAATATTTCAAAAATGGATATGTTTCATTGCAAACAAGACATAAATCTGCTAACAGAAACACCTTTGGTCTGGATTTGACATGGACTAATAGCACTAATTATTCTGATGTGTTGTAATCACAGGAAATTTCTAAACAAACCAACCAGTGCTTTCTCATATTCTCTCTTAAGACCAATCGCAAAACTGTTCTATTTTTCTTTTTTATTAACATCCCCAATATCTCTGCTTTAGTACGTGCAAGTCAAGGTTCCTACTTGTACAAGCTCCCTATCCTGCTTCCACAAACGCCTTCCTATTGAGAAAATTTCAGTCAAGTATGGAGCTCTCTTTTTCTTTTGTATAATGGGGACATCATCTTTGCTCAGCTCTTTGATTGAGATTTTTATGATCTCCTTTAATTTCAGTATCACAAATAATTTCCTCAGAGCCATGTGTTCTTAAGGCAGTATAATTTCAATGGTCCTACACAGTTTATCGTATTTTAATGTAGGATATTCGTTCTTCTAACTTCTTCTGCTTTGATCAAGGTTAACTGTTCTAGCAATATTTTCAAAGTTTCCTTTTGTGAAGTTTGTATTTGTAAACATTTAATTAAAATAATTAGAGGAGGTTAAGACATGACAATAAGAAATATCAGAAACACAAAAACCTCTCATGAAGAGAAGGCAAAAAAACAGTATGTATTTTTGAGATGAGAGAAACAAGTAGAGACTTCATAAAAATGCACAACATAATGAATTACATAGATAACATTTATCATACAGTTCTATTCAATATTTCTAGTAATTCAACAACAAAAGGATGTGCAATGAAATTGAGAGATAATAATTTAAATCTGATATCAAAGGAACACATTTCTATTAAAAAGAAAAAAAAAAAAACCAGAGAAAAACAGAACAAAAAAACCCCTAACACTATACAAAACTATGCAATTATTATGTGAAACAACGTAAGTTTGCAGGACAGAAAGAAGCCTTCCAGTTTATTCCAAACCTCTGTCATAAATATGCAGGTAAAACACAAAAACATGGCCTGGATCAGACCAAATATTCAACTAGACAGATCTAGTCTGTGATATTAGCCAGTACTGGATGTACCGTAATAGCATAAAAAGCATACTGATATTCACTTCTGCACCTGGCAAAATTTGCAGTAATATGGCATAGGGTCTCCTTGTACCACAGCTTGTCTTTTTTAATGAATCTTTAATGATTCCTGTCAGATTTCTTCTATGGGTTTGCCCATGACATTTTCAATTCTCAGGTTTCAAAAATGTCTTGGATTAATAAATTCCAGCTTCATTCTGTGTTGCATGCTAGCTTTATTAGGGATGTTTACCACCTTTTGATTTACAATATAAAAATGTGCTTGCTGTCCTCCTTCTCACTCAACATTTACATTCCAACAACACACCCCATTCTTCAGCTCTTCTCCAAACCAGAGAATCCTATTCTAATTATGCTAATACTACAGGAAAACCATATTGTTCATCTGGTCAACCACACTTTTGAAGTGCCAACAAACTTCATTGTGCTTGAGAATATATGGTCTTCAATAATACAGTTTTCTGAAGCTTTTCTTTCTACAGTAAAGATACAGATTTGAAATTCAAAATAGTTATCACCATTGTTTTTCTGTTCTATTCAGCAGCATTGTACTACTGAAAACTGTAACAAGCTTCTCCTATTATCTTGCCTTGATTTGTGCTGTTCATTCCAAACTGATTTTGCAAAATCAATCTCAAAAAACTTTACAACTACTTTACTTGCAAGTCACAACTTCATTACATAGCTCTGTTTACCCAAGTTTACGTTTTTAAGTCAATGACTTAGGAACAGTATCACTTTTACCTCCCTGTTTTATCTGGACTGAATGAAGGAGATTATTTTCCATAATAAGCTCTTGTATGATAGAGTAAACAAGTCTCAAATGGCATCAGCTCTTGCTGGCCCAGTGATAGTGTGATGAAGCCTGTTACCAATCACATTTAGAAACAGGCAGAACAAAAGCTAGGGATTCTGATTAGTAAGAAGACAAAATCTACAACAATAATATAACCACCAGTGATGCTCACCTCTCCAATCATCTCCTGGCTTGTATCAGAAATAGTGTAGTCAGCAGCACTAGAGAGGTGATCATCCCTCTGCACTCACTATAGGTGTGGCCACATCTCGAGTACTGTGTTCAGTTTTGGGCTCCTCACCATAAGAAAGATGCTGAGGCCTTGGAGCATGTACAGAGAAGCAGCAAAGCTGGTGAGGGGCCTGGAGCACAAGTCTTAAGGGGAGCAGCTTGTTTAGTCTGGAGAAGAGGAGGTTCAGGTAATAGTAATAGAAGAGGCAATAGTCTTAAGTTGTGCTAGGGGATGTTCAGGTTGCGTATTAAGAAAACTTTTCTGAAAGTGGGGTAAAGCATTGGAACAGGTTGCCCAGGGAGGTGGCAGAGTCACAGTCTCTGGAGGTGTTAAAAAACGTGTAGATATGCCACTGAGGAACATGGTTTAGTGGACATGGTGGTGATGGGTTGGACATTGGACTAGATGATCTTAGAGGGTTTTTCCAATCTTCCAGATACTATGATATATACTGACAGGTGAAAAGATGAATGAAGTTGAAATGGTTTGTCTCAGAAAACTCCTAAATTGCAATTCAGTTAAAAAAACAAAACAAAACAAAACAAAAAAACAGTGGTAAAATGGTAAGTGGTAAACTTATAGGATATCATAAAGAAAAGAACAAGCTACATTTCAAAGCCTCTTAGTATGGTATCACTTGTCATTTTATGTTTACAGGTTAGATGGACTGCTGCCATTGTCAGAAATAAATGCAGTGATGAATATGGAACTGTTAAATTATATCATACCAAAATGGTCCATCTAGCCAAAACATCCAAATAGCCCAGGGGAAGGGAAAAAAAGAATGTTCATAGAAAGGACAAAAAAAAAAAAAAAAAAGCAACTCGGATACAAACAAGAAAAATATGTCACTCACTAGAATCAGATATTTAAGTAGATCATGTTCCAGAACACCTTTTTGTTTAGTCCTGTTTCTTTTTCTCTGCTCATGTTCACAAATCAAACACAGATATAAATAAGACTAATATATACATACATACACACACATATATATACATACACATATACACTTACATATATATATATATATATATACACACACACATACACACACACATACACCTTATTGCACTTGTATAACAAGAATCTCTTGGTATCTTTCTTTAATTACAGTGGGCTAATATTGTAGACAAGCTTCTTAATTCATGCTAAACTGTTATAGCATTATTAGACTGAAACTGAAAGAAGCTCTACAGATACACATTGTTTGTGTTTCACTCTTGCAGGGGGAAAATTAAAATTGATTTGAAAGAAAACACAGGGAAAAAATAGCAAAGGAGTTAACATCGGTATACTTAATGATTAATTATTTTGCATACTTTCATCTTTTCAGCTTCTGGTTCTTTCTAGTCTCTCTAAGTCATACCAATGGACCATTCAGATCAGCATCTTGTTTCCAATATTGTCAAAAAACCACAAAACACTAAAATAAGAACATGAGACTTCACCAGTCACATTCCTCCAAGCTTCAGCAAAGCAGCTCGGCAATCTCCTAAGACATTTTGTCACATCAGTAGTACAAAGCTCTTCATTTAGTACTGCAATGTGCTGCAATAGCCATGGGTACAGATATCTTTCTAAACCGAGTTCAAAATGCAACAGCATATGTCAAAAGGCATACTATTAATGGTTACAGAAATTCCAGAAGTACTCTAAAGGATTAGATGGTGCTTTTTTTTTTTTCTGTTTCACTGCTATCAAGAGATTAGTAATGTGACTTACAAGTTGTCAAGCTTAAAACCTTTAAATAGACTTTTGAAATCAAAATATTTGACAATGGACTCCATCAAAATATGAAAGAACACTCTACTTACTTTATATCCATCAAGAAGGCATCTAATAGACCTACATGAGCAATTCATTTCACTAATATTTTAATTGATACATATCTCTGGTGCCAACAAAATACAATTTCAGCCTGAGGACTTTCTTGATCGTACTGTTACCATCACGTTTCTTTCCCTTCTAGTTTTCTTGATACCTAAAATGTTAATGCAACAGTGAACAATATCTTGAATAAAACTACCCATCAAGAACTAGCACAAACTGGAACTAGGAGAAACCAGTAGAAAAAGAACTAGTGGAAAATCTATTTTTATAATAACTAGTCTATATGAAATGGTTACAGTACAAGAATGGTAACAGCATGTTGAATAATGTAAGACAAATGTAAAATTGCGATAATATTTTTTTGAAATTTTACACTTCTGTCTGAGATATACTAGCTTTACACACACACACACAAAAAAAAAACAACCCTAAAACAAAAAAATATGCAAATGTGGTGTCATCCTAAAGCTTCTGCAGAATAACTGTGAGCTACTGTGAACGCTGCAGGCTCTTCTACCCTTCTTTACCTGCACTGTATCCTTACATTTAATGATGCAACAGAATGAAACCATTCAGTCTGTAAATTCAATATGAAATAGTTTAAATTTCAGGGGCAGAGAGAATCATCTGAACTGATTCTCTCAGCTATTACAGTATCCTTTCACTGAGCTGTTCAATGACAACAAGAGTTACTTTGAGGAAGAATCTGCAAATTGTTGAAAAGACAGATGATGCAGTTCTGAACTAAAGAGGACAGGACAGATGTTGATATCCATTTTTTAAAGTATATTTGTGTCATAGAAATAAGACAATAAAATTGAAAAAACAGATTAGAATTTCTTAAAACGTAACTTTTAATATGCAAATTGAGATATCTTAACTCTAGTAGAGCTTTTGAAGTACCATTCATCTTCAGAAGTTACTCAATTGACCTATGCTTGTCAGCCAGTGGAGACTATCTTTGCTTTTATGTGTTTCTCTTAGGAGATCTTTCTCTGTATCAACCAACCTGTGAAATATTTTGTTGCATTTGTATAAGAAATTTGACATATAACTTTTATATGAAGATAAACTTATAGAAAAAAAAACTGCCATTCTGACATGATTTATGGTATATTGGTGACACCAAAATAGTGCAATCTCTCCATTTTTTATGGTCTACCACAAGGAAATAATTTAGGCATGTTTTCTTCTATGCCAGTACTGTTTTGGTTTGTTTTTTATTTTCTCAGAGTGAAAACCTCTCATCACCCCTTTTAAACTACTTATTTTCATAAGCAACAGCAGAGAGAAGAAAAATGTCTTCTGAATTTCAATCAACAGGTTTGCTTCAGTGATACCATATTTGATAGTGATACCATACATATCCTGAACCTCACTCAGGATCTTACCACAGTTTTAATTCCAGACCAGCAAATAAGACCTTTCCACAAGATGATTTCGATTTGTAATTTTAGGAACAGTGAGATATTAACACACCAAAATCAGTATAATTTGGATGAGTGAATCTATTTGAGTACCAGAGGCCCCCCAAATATTCCACAAAATACTTCCCCATGCTCCAGATTCTGAGAGAATATTTTCACCTCCTTCCTTCTTATACTTTTGCACTGAATACAAGTAACTAACATTATTTTGGACTCCAAAGATTCCTGTAAAATGTCTAGCTATGCTCAAAAGCAGTCCTTATAGAACCATGAAGATCAGATCTCAATTTGAAGACTAAATCCTGGAAGAATCCAAGAATCAGAGGTTTGACCACCTGCCTTCCAGCATCAAATGGTGGTCAAATCTGCCATACAACCTAGAAGAAGGCTGGGCACTACTGAACATGCAATAGCTGTCACTGTCGTGCACATGGAATGCCTGTAAATCACCCTCTCTGGGTTTGTTCAGGCTATTTTTAGAACATGCGAAAAACTGCAAAAGCAGGACATACACAACTAAAAGCACAAATCAATTATTTATTGGCTAATATATACAATAGATAACAAGGACTTACAAGACAGCCTCACATCGAGTCTGGCAGGGAACCTTCAGTGCTACTGAGTCCTCATCATTTCCTTTTGAGTCCTTCAGCTGGTAACTCTCACAGCAATCTATCCCGCCTCTGATTTAATCTTCCATGTCTCATGATTGTACAGATTTTCTCAAAGCTCCTTCTCACAACATTCTTTTCACAGAACTCTGAGCCAATGTGACAGAGCTCTGATGTATCAAAACTATGCCTTCAATCACAGAAAAACAGCCTCCTGGGAGAAGTGCTATACATATATGCCACAGAAGTATATATTAGTCATCAATATCAATAACGAATGAATATAGTCAGAAGACTGCTATCCTCACCTCTAATTAGTCTGCTTAGATAACAGCTAAGAATTGTCGTCTTCTTGTACAACTTAAAATAATCTTCAGTTACAATTACTGGTATTACACATCAAGGATGTGTTTGTTTTCTTGAAGGAACAATATATTTAACAAAAACACTGTTCAAAATATAAAGATTCTGGATGATAACCATATTAGATTTTTTCACTCTATAAAGTAGTAATGAAGTTCACAGTATATTTGTGCTTGATATCTGCCTACAGAGCAAGTTGCACGAGTTTCACAGTCTTTAATGGCATTTTTTCTTCTTTTTTACTTACAACAACATCATTTCATCTACTTTAAATGTAATGCTGCTTTGCAAAGGTTCACTTTCATGGGTAATTACCTTAGAGATTGCACTTTCACCAAATCTTTTGCATTCCTTTTATTTCTAAAGGTAAACCTATTGTTTCTGGCAATTAAATTAAGGCTGCACAACATATACTAAGAGCTATATAGAACCAGATTTTTCAACAAAACAATAATTAGCTAATGTTTTTACAGCACTTTAAAGTCGTAAATTGATGCGTAAGTACATGGTATTCTTATCATGGTTCCAACAGAATTCAGGGCAATTAATACTATAAAACTGATGGTCATCCAAATACAATTACTTGCTGTGAGAAAGTGGTTTAAATACAATGTACAGGTAATGACTGACCTTTACAATACAATGGTACAGTCACCACCAGAAAGCAGAGTACATTAGCCAAACACAGTTGGCTTTACTGAGGGATGTAAAAGTATTCGTGGTTTCTATTTTACCTCTAGTCATTTGATTCAGGAAGGCTTTCCCTCTGGTAATAACTGTAATGCAAAATCTCCTTCTTAAATACTAGGTATGCTAATAACCTTTCCTGTTATAGAAGTCCTGAGAAGAATACCGTATAGGATATTCACATCTACTAAACTGATATCTCACAAAGTTCTACTGACTCATAATTTGTTAGCCTTCTACAAACACATACATATGCCATTACTATGCAGAAATGAAGTAATATTAGAGATAAAAATAAAACAAATGAGAGAAGACTTTGCAAAATTACTCAGAGCTTGAGTGGGCCCAAGGTTTCAAAAGTATGTTTTTAGATATGGTGTTACCAGAACAAAAGTTGTGTTTGAATTATCTTACCATTAGTATCTTATAATCTGAAAAGTAGAATTCTTGAATTACCGATGCAGAATACCATGCTCACGCATCATGAAGCTGTAGATAAATATTGTAAATGCATTGCAATTCAGCAATATTTTTACATATATTTACAAAGAAAAAAAAAAGAACAGCAGGAAAGACAAGGAACACTACTACACTAGATTTTTGGTTTCACTACACACTGACACCTGCATTCAACCATACCCACAGCAAAGAAGGATGCCATTTATCTTTTATAATAATATGGAGTTCTCTGTCAGAGTAGGGTCACTGAAATGAGTAATAATCCCACCACTGTCTAAGGTACAACCAGCAGGGTCCAGGTCAACAGGCAAGCAGACAATAATTTGCCCAACAACACTGAATTTCATCTGCCCGCAGCCTCTATCTACTGATTATACAATCAATACACCTCAGATGAGAAGAGCTAACAACTGACCGGGGCAGATCAATGCTAGCAAATAAGCGCTTCATGACAAAAAGTTTGATAATTACCATTCTGAAGCCGTGTAAATGTTGTTTCTATTGTAACGACATTCATGATGATACTGCTATGATTGCACTGTTATTATAGGTTTAATGTTAGGCAATCAAGCTGCAGTGGTCTAGATATCAACAAACAGCATCAAAAGAAAACATCAAATTGTCCCTATTCTTCTGACATTGTAGCTGCAACATTTTTCTATGTTAGTGGCCACAAATGAACAATAATAAGTGACAATTTAGTGAAAAATACTATTTTCACAGCTTACAAAAGTCATACAATATAGATTGATACGAGTATGATTATTTCTACACCCAGAAGTAGAAGGCACACCCACATAAACCAGAGGATTAATATGAATTCAGCACTGTGTTCTTTGTTTCACATGCATCAATCAGTTCAGAGCTTTTAATCTCCACTTCAGCTAGTCATAACCCAAAAGCATAAATAGCTTTGCTTGATTTATTATCGCTTTTAATACTGAACATTTCTTTTATTTTTTACATTTCAAGAAGTGCTAGTTCATTCTCAACGCATTAGCTTTTAAGAGAACTGGCCCTGACTGATCGTCAATAGCCATACTGACTCCAGTTAGCCTCTCACACTCTTGACACAGTGAAATGTAGAATACAACATTGAAATGTGAAGGAAATTGTGGCTTCATGAAAAGAGAGTATGTAGAGCTGTGGCAGCCTCAACTTTGAAGCTACAGAAGATAAATATGACATTTAATATTTTATGTTCAAGTCTGCAACAATATATCTCAGTAGCAAAACGTTCTCCCAATGGTCATGTTAAAGATAGGTGCACAGTCAACCATGCTGCTCTTCAAAAACATTTCAGTCAGTGCAAATCATAACTATGATATCTCCAAAGATATACATATGACGTTGGCATGTCATGAATTAAACTTTTAATCAAGTCTTTCACAGGCAAAGCACAAGTGCCTCCAAAAGTCTCTAAGTCACCTGTCTGAAACTTTTAAATCACTGATTGGTCAGATCTGCCGTAGCCTAAGGGAAATCATCTGCCTATCCACATAGAGATACCAAACAGAAAGGATAAACCCCAAACTTTTCACAGACAGCAATACATGTATGATTTGAACTAGCCTGAACTAAGATTTTCTTTTCAGCATTTCCTTCGCAGATCTTCTACCTCACATGAGATTCAAAGAATTTCATGTATATTAAAATCCTTTCCCTCTCAGATGGGCTCATTTTTATTCAGGGACAATTTTGCTGACTGACAGGTAAGCATTTGGTGCTGAAATTGGACCTGTACAAGAGCTTTGCATTTCATTTGCTCCATTACACCAGTGCATGGATTACTGGGCTTTTACTTTGGCATCTTTCCATTACTTTCATATACCTGACATGAACAAAATGATTCATCTGACATTCAGTGTAACAAATTTCTTCCAAAAAGAATACAACATTATACTATTTTATATGTGTGGGTACCACAGTCTTCCACACTAATCTGGCCAGAAATTTCAAGTATATAAATAGTAGCTGATACTGTAGAGAAAAAAAAAAAAGAGAAAGCAGTTAAAACAACAACAAAAAAAGCAGAGACATATCATACTGAAAATGTATGGTCTGTTTTAACACTACTGCCTTCAGTATAATTTCAATTCCTGAATCACTTCAGTTATGATACCAAATTTAATTCTATTTCTGTAAAAGAAAAAAAAGAAAAAGCTTAAAAACTGTTTGAAGCCTTCTAAATTATCACACACAGATGGCTACAAACAAGCGTTGGCAATTTCTGATACCAAAGAACTAAGAGTCACTATATTTTATCCTTTTCAATAGTTGATTAGTACTGTTATTCCTTCTGTCCTATCACAAACATGCTCTCATACATCACTTTCTCAGTCTGATTTGATCTGAAGAAACAGATTTGTTTCCTCTGACACTAACATAAACATGGGCTTCATTTTTGCTGTATCCTTTGATCTTCCACGATAGAAGCATACCCAAATAACATATTTAAATTACCTTCTCAAGAAGTTTTTCAATCTTTTTCTACTAGCTGCTGCAATTATAACAGCTTACCTCCATCTGAAAGAGCAGGAGGAAAATGAAAATCTTTCCTGAGCACTATTATTTACCCAACACACACAGTATCACTACGTCACAAATGAGAACTCAGTGTCCTAGTGAGAAGTGCAGCGGACTCTTGTCTTGACCTTAGGATACTAGGCTTGCTCTCTAATCATTCCAAACAAATTTTAAGTAATTACAGTCAGACCTTATGCTAACATTTATAAGTAAGATGGAGAGAGGCTGAGAAGAGCCCAGGACTCTCATCTGTTGTTACAAATTCCAAGTGAAACTACAACAACATAATTTATTTTTCAACTGAGTAGTCTCACAACTAGATGTGAGTATCTAATACATACTTGAATTACTAATTTTTACAGAGTAAATAATACTTTTTTAATCTAGGAAAACATCTTGAACTGCAGTATAAAAACTATTTCTAAAGTTGTAATTGGAAATATACCAATTTTCTTCACATGGTGTCATCCCTCATATCTATCAACACCGTGAACATTTTCTAGTAGAATCAATTGAATGGACTATTACAATCCATTCAGAGATAAGAAAGCATTGCATTAAAGGGTGAAAACGAACAAGATAATGATTTTTACACATTTTCTTTAAACAAGATTATTATCTGAACTAACAGTATTAATATCTGTAAGGATGTCTCAACCCTATTCCTATTTATTTTCATGATGTAGGCAAAAAATAGTTCTTGGAGACACACTGAACTGTTTCACTTTCTTAGTTTTGAAGACAGTCCATGATTGTGCAGAATAATTTAAAATTCAGGCTCATTTTTCTAGGACTTCTGCTGCTTCTTTGTGAAACAACTTAAAAAACAAACAAAATAATAACAATAAAATATATAATTTTGTCAATAAATATTGATGTATTAAATTTGATTATCCCTATTCCTGACCTATATTGGTGAGAACTAAGGCTTTCATGAGATCTGTGAGGAATAACTGATTGGTTTGGTAATGTGTTTTCAAAGAAATAACTCAGGGTGGGAACTGTGATACACACATACATAAAATAACATAGTAAAATCCTGACAAATCTGCCCACATTTGTACACTTGGAACAAGACAACACATAGTCTTAAACTGGTGGTACAAGGGAAAGCTAGCCAGATATCAGGAAAGCATCTCCAGTGATGAAGATAATGAAGGACTGGAATATGTTAGCAGGAAAATCTCTATCAATGTAGATCTTCAAGAACAGTCCAAGAAAACATCTCATAGTGTAAGTTAACATGGAATTAAGTCTGCTTTGGATCATACTAATATGATCTCCTTATATCTTTCATCACTGAATTCTGTGATATTGCGATTTTTTTGGTCACCTCTCACAACAAAACCAGAGAGTGCGTTTTCTCCATCACTAGATAAACAATAAACATTTTGCTGAATAAACTTAGAAAGCTAGAAGGTAGTAGCCTCAATGTCTACATAGTCATTTTATGTCCTCAGAGAACAATCTCTGACTTTCTTGCTAAATGACCATCATCATTAAAACACTTTTATCTGTACTTCTTAGTTATAAAAGTAGTCCAAGTTCATACCTGATGTGACAAGCGTTTGATAACATCACTCACTTTCCATTTATAAGATAAATATAACCTTCTAGCTGCTGCGTTGTTAATAGCAAATGAAACAAGAAATCCAATGATGACTAGGTTAAATTACTTGAGACAAGTTTTTCAGAATTCAAATGAGTTAAGCAGGAATACTTTTACAGGTTCTCTTAAAATTCCAGCTTTTGTTACTAGATTTTTTAGCACATCTATTTCCCTAAATATTCCCAGGGTATCAAAACTGTGTTTTCTTAAAGACCTTGTCATAACATCTCTTATACTACAAAACTTATCATTTAAAATAAAGCATATGATTATGTAACACCACAGGAAAGCAAAGTAACAAATACTTGTTATACTACATTGACGTTGGTCTGATGAGATAGGACAAGTGGTACTGGTTTCAAACTAAAAATGGAAAGACTTAAACTAGACATAAAAAAGTTTTTTATTATAAGGGTAGTGAAGCACTGGAACAGGTAAACTAGAGAAGCTGTAGTTACCCCTTTCCTGGCGACATTCAAGTCCAGGCTCCTGTTTTAGCTGTACAGTGTGGGGGAGTTGGACTAGATGGCCTTTAAAGGTCCCTTCCATCTCAAACAAATGTATGATTCTATGCAGTATTAGGTTAAAACTTAAAGTGGATGGTTAGAGATTTTCACAAATCTAGTTCAAATACTTCTGGAAATGAATATTTTTTATTCGTTTAAATTAATTTGCTTGTCGTTCCTCAAAACCATGCAGTAGACAGTACTAAGCCATCCTGTTTTACTGAAATCAGTGTCATGTTCTCCTTGACTTGCAAAGATACTGATGAACTTGTTTTGAATCCATAATTAATTTGTAATAATTAACGATACTCTAGTAAGAAATCCACCTTCCAGTCCCTAAGCAGAAAGCCTATAATTCAGAAAATACAGCAAAGTTCACCACATTAAGAGGGAAAACTGAGAAGCCTGACAAATCAGTGTATCTCAAACTGAGAAATACCCAGTTGACCTCTTGGATGGTTTCTAAACTGAACTATAACAGTCTTTATCAGTTCATTAAAAAAGGACCTGCCACACACATCAGTAAAGTTCGCATTTAACTCTGATGTACTACCTGAAAGATAGAAAGCTTCATAGCCCATCCAAGGATGTACATCAACAACTATGGGTGTAGTAATATTCTTCTGGGCAAGGTGAAAGCCAGATTTCAGACCCAGATCCAGATTTCTTGATTTACTTGTAGTAAAACGTAAGGAAAACTGCCTTTAACTTTGTAATCAGGTGCTAGCTTTTTGGATCTTCAATTTCAGATAAAGACTCAGTCTGTGGAACTGTGGAAAGAAGACCTTTCACCAAAGCTGTGACAGGGCCTACAGGTATTAGGGTACTATGGTTAGGCTGCAGTTGGACTTGATGATCTTCAAGGTCTTTTCCAATCTGGGTAATTCTATGAAAAGCTCCACACCATTTTCTTACATCACACATACAAACTGAAGACTGGTGCACATGTAATAAAATAAACAAATAAATGCATATTGTATGTAAGGGAAGTTATAAAGTAACAGGAAACTGTATGGAATATAAATTTTGAGCACTTCTCTGCATATAAAACCACTTTTCTTTGCACTTTCTTCTACTTTGAAATGCCTTGTTAATGAAGAAACCTTTAAAAGTAAATCAAATGGCAGTTCCACATCATTATGTAAATCCCCTTTCCCACAGATTCAGATTTTATCTCTTAAGTATCTTTACATATGTAAAGGAAATATTTTAAATCTTAAAACTGGTCTTCAGGAAAAGACAATATGGTCATTCCAAAGCAGCCAAATAACAAAAGGAAGATAAAACTAAAGATTTAACCTGTTTTTGTTCTGAAGTCTAAAGCCACACGGACACTGGCTAGCTCTAGATTTCTAGAGCCTGAAAATCTAATTGCTAACATACCACGGATATTCAAATATAGCCTGAAAGCATCCAAAACTTTCTCATACGTTTTCACCGATCAGTATCAAACACAATTATTAAAATGCCAGGCAAGGAAGATTCTGTCAGGGAGCTACATGGCTCAGGCCATCAGGACTATCGCAGCAAAAGTTATTTAAAGTCAAATATTGTTCCTGGCAAGATTTCTTCTTTTATTGGCTTATTATGGCTTTATCCATTTAGTCTACTTTCACAACTAACGATTTTTTAGATTTTTCACGGACACTTTCATATGAAAGAAATTGTTTTAAACAAGCATTTCACTTTTAGTTTTGAGAAGAAAAATTCCTGGACTAAATCCCAAAAAGATAGAAGATCTATAATGTTCTTCAACTAATGAACAAGATCAAAAGGGTGTTAAAAGTTTTAAAAGCAATGAAATGTAAATTATAGAACATAATTTAAAAAAATATTTGTGCTTCACTATCATACAAGTACGTCCATTTACTTTTTATGAATTCTTCCTTTACCACATTGACAGAGATAAATCCTTCAAATATAATTTAGGAAAAAAAAAAAAACCCAAAACCCAAACATAGAACGTATTCCTAGAAAACGCTTATTGGCAGCAGATAAAAGCAAATTTCATCATACTTGGTCATAAATTATCAGCTCAGAAGATTTATCATTCTTGAACTTCCCTATAACAAGTCTGAACTTGATTGTAATTTCCTTCTCTACTTGGTACAAAAATTTTATTCATTTAACTGGATTATTCATTAATCAAATATTTCTCAGTCAAGATCATATAGTACCCTGTTAGACTGGTATAGAGTTCATTTGATCAGTTTTAAAGGGATTATATTTATATCAGGTATTTATTTAAATGGGCTTCATTATATTGCAGGGAAAAAAAAAAAAAAGCATTACTTATAAGGCTGATACTTGTTTCTAAAGACATTGACTTATACCAAATATCTGATATGGGAATAATCCAGTTAAAAAAAAAAATAACCACGATGCATCTCTGTGGTTTTGATTTTACAGCAAAATCAATCTGAATTAATACTTCATATAGGATTAATCCTGAAAATACCAAAATCCTCAGATAAACAGTGACCTATAATAAAAAAAGATAAACTTTTCCTTACACATACAAAATCATTGAGAAAAAAATAATTAAAAATTATATTTATATGCATACATATATGTGTGTGTGTGTTTTAATTACTTGCTAGGCCAGCATATCTATGATTTAAGACATTTTATTAATTTGTTTATTAATTACATTTATTATTATTTTTAAAATTCTTCTGCCTTTTTCCTTCAACTTTTCAGTTCCTCTCTTATCAACTTCAGTGAGCAGTAGAATGTGAGATTATCAGTATCTACCAGATTTTACTGAGTTGTCTCATTTGTGTTCATATAAATGCCATTGCAGAAACCAGGTTTTTAATGTAGATGTCACCAAAAAAGGCAGAAAATGAAACTAAATGCAATGGCCTTCACTCAATAAATATATAAGAAAATACAAGTATTTAAATGCAAGACACTCAGGGATTAAAAATGTAAAGAGTAGCTTGTTTTCTGCAATGACCACACAACCTTTATTCTTCATTAAAAAATGCACCAAGCCAATTTAGTAATTAAATTTTATATTTACAAATGTAGAACATAAATATTCTTAATATTGATTTGTAATACAATCACGTTATAATAAAGATTTCTGAAAAATCTTGGAGCTCACCATTGAAACACTACCTCAATCACTATATCACAATAGAAAGAGAGCTGCCATGAGACTGTATTTATGCCCACAAGGAACACTTTCTAGTATAAACAGTTGCACATGGGATATACACAATTCAGTACATAAGCAAAGAAGAAAATACTTTTCAGTGAGTATTTGTTTTTTAATTGTTGAGAAGCCCTATTAACAGAAGTAATAAAATAAAAGAAGAGCTCAAACTAGAACTAGATCAGACCACTATCTACAGAAGGATCACATCAACTCAACACACAAGATTAATTTCAGCAGCATCACATAAAATAATGAATTACTAAGCCATTGGTTATGTGAGCTTCTACATCCTTCCACTACTGCTGAAGCCTAACATCCTTCAGGGAAATTTCCTGTTATCCAGAATTATTGCAACAGAGAACAGAGAACAGAGAACAGAGAATTTAATATTTATTTAAATTCCAATTTAAGCAAAAGATTTTCCAACCCAAGCTACATATGTGTAACAGGGAAGAAGTTAATTCTATTTATAGTAGCCCATATGGTGCTGTGTTACAGATTTGTGACTGAAACAGTATTGATAACACATCAATGTTTTAAGCAACTACTGAATAGTGCTTGCACAGCATTAAGGTTTCCTTTGTTTCTCACTCCGTATGCACCCTCCAGCTCACTGTGAGTAGCCTGGCAATGGACAACAGCTAGGAGAAAATACAGCCAGGATGGCTGACACAAACTGACCAGAGAGTTGTTACATATCAGTAACATACTCAGGAGTATAATCCCAGCATTTGATTTTTCCAAGGTAGTCACTTCTCAGAGGCTGGCTGGGCATCTGCTTGTCCATCTGCTTGTGGGATGTGGTGAGAGGCTCTGAATCACTTGTTTGGGATTTGTTTGTTCCTTTTTGTTGTTGTTGTTTGTTTGTTTGTTTGTTTTCTCTCCTTTCTTTTATTTATTAAACCACCTTAATCTTGATCAGTGAATTTCTTTCTACTTGCCTTTTGCTCCTATTCCCTGTCTCACCCAGCAGGCAGTGAGGGGTTGGATAGGTCCTTGCTTGTTGACTATCGCAATATTCTATGCTTAATTTACTTGATATGAATAACTCTAAGAAAACTAGTAAATAACCCAATTCAGACTTCAGTTCATATTTACATAATATTAACATAACATGCTTTTATAAAAAATTATTCTAGCTAGCTGGACATGGTCATGGGCAATCAACTGCACGTGAACCTGTGGCCCCTTCCAACCTCAACTATTCTGTGACTCCATTATTCTACCCAGTTAATCTAACCCATACTGAAGTATGCAATTCTCATTAAAACAAAGAAACAAACAAACAAAAACACTAAAAACATGCCTTCACTGCTCTGAAGAAGGACCATATCTTCTCTAGAACAAAAACTACAGTGGGGAACTTTTATATTCTGCTTTGAAGGTTGCGGTATGTTTCATGACTTGCATGCTTCTAATATATAAACGTGTGTGTACATACATGCAAGTAAAGATGTATACACATATACCTAATTCTGTATATATACAAAGGCTGCTCTGAAAGTAATTAATTTCTTACACTTGGCTCACCAAGTTATTTTAAATAATTACTAAAAATAACAACCTTAAACACAACATTTTATCAATTCCAAAAGTAAGTTTGTTAAAAGGTGCATTGGATTATATGATTCATTAAAATGAACAATAACAATGTTAAGAGACCTTCAGATACCTAGTTTTTCAATGTTTTTTCCAGGAGAAAAAGATATTCTTATGCAAAATTATGTTATACCACGTATCTTCCTACCCTCACTGAAACAAAGATGATGAAAGTCTCTCACACCCAAAAAAGTTACAAGAAATGTTCTTTGACACAATGCTCCTCAGAAGAAATATGTACTTGTCAGAGCAACTATTTTCAGTTTAAGATCTATCACGTTCAATCTGTTTTAATACAGACAGCTGCCACCATTCACAGAAGTCAATATTTTCTAAAATATGCCATATTGCTGTGTTCATGTATATCTTAGTACATACATACACACAGACGCCTGCTTGTTGCAAATCTTGTATTTTTTCAGATATCACCACATGGAGCCATGACATTGAAAAGAAATCTTCATGAATATGGCCAAATAAACAGAAGTGGTTGGGGACTTGGAACACATTGAATCTAGTAGAGGAGTGAGAAATGGAGATTTCAAATCAGTTGCCTAATCAATCAGGAAGATTTCTAATCAGTAGCATACACTGGAATTGAAACACAGCCTTTTGACAAATATCAGATTAATGCAAATCATTATCAAGGAATTCAGAGAGAACAGACCTTGTTATTAGCACGTATGAAACTCCCTAAAGGAATCATTGTAGAAGTTTTCAGCATAACGGCCTCTGAGGACCTGCTCATGAGAACAGGAATGATGACAGTAGCCTTATTCTGATGGATAATTAACATATTTCATGGCCACTATTTTCCATGCACCACATCATAACTCTACATACACTGCTGTACTTTGATGCTCCAGAAAAGGCTTCTGAACAATACAACGTAAAGCTTCCTCATTTCATGATAAAACACTAGGTATCATGGATGCTCAGACATTTCAGCTGTTCAGGTATTCAAATTTCATTATTTGTGATTAACACATGAAAGTTCAGTGTGGCAATCCTGTCACAAAATAAGGGAAATTTTACAGAACAGATGGTATTTTCAGCATTATGCTAGTTCCTTATTTAAACATTGTTTGGCATCTATATCCTATTGAAACTGGCACACTACCTAGTGAGGGAGGCATGCTGCCATCTCAACATATGGGTAAAAATGCTGGTTGGTAAGAGAGGGTAAACAAATCCTATGGGCTTACTGAGGGCAGGATTCCTAAAAGAAATGTTACAATTACTTTTCTTTGATCATTCACATTATAGTGACAGCAATGATTTTTTTTTTCCACCCCCCAGAAATGAAATAAACAGCCTTTAGTAACAAGAATGAAAACCTGAGGTTTGGAATTCTGTTAAAACGAAGCCTGAACTTAATTACCTAAAAAGCATCACAGACACAAAAACAAAAAAAATATAAAAGCTGTTTGAGCTCTCCAAGTCTTTTACCCCTCTTTCCCTCTTTTTCTTAAAAAGCTACTAAAATTAGTCCCATTCTGATTTCAGGTCAGCATCTACAAGAATCATTGTATGATTTCATCAATCTAAGAAAAACAACTGAAACAAACTAGTTTTGGCTCTTCACAGAGTGTGGGTCACACCTTGCAATATATCCTTTCATAGATGCTGTTGTCCTGTGTCAACTAGAATAAAAGCTGAAGTACAAAACAACCAGGAAGAGTTACAGCCTATGATGACGGTTACTGATTCTAGCAGTCAATGCACAGGCCCAGGAATTAAATGAACATGAGTACTCTTCCAAAAATTCATTATTTAACAGCTGTTAACTTTTGCAGGTAAGAGAACACAATTTCAAAGCAACAAATCTGTAAGAGGACACAATTTCAAAGCAACAAATCTTAAGCTAAATTATGCTATCATGAACATTAACCTTTCTAAAGATTAATATTTTTAAGGTCATTTAAGGTTTAATTATGCATGGAGCAATTCTAAGCTTACAAAGCCAGTGGCCTGGATGATAGCTTAGAAGTATTTCACAATATAGAAGCAATCCCATTTAGTAATGTTGGACTTCTCTAAAATGGACTTACTGAAGTATTTCTAATATAAATAAAAAACATAGGAGAAACAGCTTATGAAATACTAACAGAGCATTCTTATAGTTGATGCAGGCTTTTGCTGTATCAGTACTAAAATTATATGCAGGGTTCCTGTCATTTTAAGCTACAAAAACCTTGTTCATTCACTTTAATATAATTTATTACATCATATCTAAGCCTTTCAGAATAACCTCCTTATTCAACAATTCAGAACTCTGATGTACTGTCAGGTGGATGGAGTTAATGAAGTAATACGTTTTTTTTCTACCTCTAATTTCTCATACTTCTATTAGCAGTTCTATTTCATGCTATAACTGCAGGGTAGCATTCACACAGGTATTCTGTATAGCAATGCACCATCTCAATCCAGAAAGAAATATGAAAAAAAAAAAAGACAAAGACGTAAGTTCAACCCATCTTGTCATTCATCCATGTAGCAAGATGTGAAAGATGTGAAATACAATTCCAATCATGTATTTGTAACTTAAAAAAAATTTAATCACACAATACTCTGAACAAAAGCAAGACATATCTTGAAGTTAATGGGTAATACTGTATACAATGCAGACCTTTCTAGAAGGTTAGATTTCTGGATGCAATTTTGAGAAGCCAGTTATCTGTGGTTTAGCCTCGTGTCACAGCCATTCCAGTTACTAAAGAAAGCTTTAAATAAGGGTTTTGTCTTCTGCCTAACCATATAACCTCCTAGGTCACTCAGTCAACAACATGCCAGATGTCAACTGCTCCACTGGTCAATTACGGGCACTTGAATATCATGTCTGCCACTTGCTGAAGATGTCAGAATTCACAGAGACTTCAGTAAGTCACAAAGTTCACAGTTTCAGCATATATCTAATGTTTTTTGTGGTGTTTTTTTTCTCCATGTAAATTATCACACACAAAGGTTCTCCCTCCTTACAAGGATTTCTTGATAGGTGTCCCATGAGCTTAGCTGGTCTGGGAACAGATTTTATATTACATTAAATTAACAAGTATGGGGTTTTTTTTTGTTTTTTTTTTTTAAAAAGAAATCTGCTCCAAATAGTAAGATGAAACTGTAAAACCTTCACAGATGAAGTAAAGACAAAGAAGGGTCTAAATATTGTTGAAAATCTGCAACTATTATTTTTGTAATCTACAACACCTAATATGTTTTATAAGAATATAACAGTTGGCCCCGCTTGCCTTTACCATGAGTGCTCATTTCTTCTCTTTATTTCACATTCAAGACTAAGAACATATTAGGAAAAATAACTGACTGGGTTTTTCTCCCTCTGACTCTTTCAGAATTCCAGTATTCCCTGCTCACTACACTGATGTGGTTCTCATTGTATTCCAGCAATCTTCCTGCCAAACCTGAAGCTCAGCAGTTTCTCCTCAACCTCTTTAACTCGCAAGACATACTCAACTCCATTACCCACAATCTCCTAAGCACAGTTCCTCTCTAAACAGAAACAACCTTCCTTTCTCTTCACGATGAACAACACTGCCACCCTCCAAATCACTCATAATAAGTAATGGGATAATCTCTCTGGCTTAACTTCCTCAGGACTCTCTGAATCTAAGAGCCCCTAGCCCTTACAGATTCAGCTTTTAGAGTATATCTCCAGTGTAACCTTTTCCCACCTTCTCTAGCACTTTCTGAATTGCTTTCGTATAGTGCAAGATTTCAAAATGTTCTCCTTCCACAATGATTACCAAAAAGAAACTCTTTAAATCAAGCTAGATTTTTGGTCTACCTACGTGAAATCAACACATAAAGTATACTTATTTTTTTTAAGCTAAGGATTTCAAAAGAATTATTGGTCAAAAGCATGGGAACCTCAAAGTGCATTTTGTTCTTCTAGCATTACATTCATAATGATAGGAAAGGTTCACAGAGACCTTCTTCAGGGCTCATCACTTACTTGCAGTTTCTGTATATCCTTAGTGTGAGTTTCATGTGTCTAGTTGATGGTTATTTTTCTTTTTACTATGTTTTCAAAATTTGCATTCCTGTTGAAATTTCGAATGCATTAAAATAAGGTGATACTACAGAATAAACACTTAAGGCTACGAGAACTTGATAAGTAACTATTGCGTAAATATCTTGTGAAGAAAGAACTTGAGTAAAGTCTGTGAAGTGATATATAAAACTAAGGAAACTGTAAAAAAGCAAATGACAAAAACTACACAAAAAATATAAACAATAAAAAAAAAACAAAAAAGAAACAAACAAACAAAAAAAAAACCCAAAAAAACGCTACCAACTGCAAACAGAAGATATTATCATTCTCTGTAAGATTTTCTTACTTTGTTTTCACTTGGTTCTTATTCAGACACAATCCCTGAAATTGACAGGAAAACATGACCATAATAGCCTGATGCATGTTCCATGGTCATCATTTCTGTCTGTAATTCAGTTCATCCTCAAATATAACTAGTTTTTTTAAAAATACATAAATATTTCAGGGTTGATATGATATATCTGCTCCATCTGCTCGAAATAAACTTGTAACTAAAAATTTTCTATGAGAACATTGTGATAATAACTAATGACACTCACAGTCGGAATGGAAAACCTTCCTGTTTTCTCTATTAACCAGACAACTAAAATCCTATTATTAAAGCTGAAATACAAAAAAAGGGCATGACTATGTAAGAATTGAATCCAAACTAACAGCAGAGGAGGTTCAGGGGATGCCTCATGATGGCCTACAGCTTTTCACACGGAACAGAGGGGCAGTGTCGATCTCTGCTCACTGGTGAGAGCAACAGGACCCAAGGGAATGGAATGAAGCTGCATCAGGGGAGGGTCAAGTGGGTGGGCTAGGGAAATATTCTTCACCGGGGGGTAGTGGGCATGGAACAGGCTGCCCAGGGCAGTAGTCAGAGCCCTGCCAGAGCTCAAGTAGTGTTTGCACAGTGCCCTCATACACTGGGTTTGAATTTTGGATAGTGCTGTGTGGAGCCAGGGGTTGGGCTCCATGACCCTCTTCTAACTTGGGATATCCTATGATTCTATGAATACAAATGCTTTTTCTGCAATTTGCTGATTTTTTAATTTTTTTTTTTTTTTAAACATAATCCATCCACAAGAAAAAAGAAAATTCCAGACCTCGATCATGATGATTACTGCTGACAGTAGCAAATTTGTATGCAATATTCAAAGTAACTTTTAGAAATACACTGTAAAGAAACAGTATTCTACCATATAAAAGCAGATATTCTACACAAGTGAAATACACACAAAATCAGCCTGGACATAAGACATTCTGTAATTGTGCTTGAAAGATCTCACAGGACACATCTGCTCACTGAGCAGCATTTTTTTTTCATCTGAAATTACTAATAGTACCATTGCGCATCTTGGAGCTATATTAAAAAAGCAGTTCATAAAACTATTTTCAGTGTTAAAGCCATAGTACTACATCGTAGCTCACAACTGCTATAGAACAAAAAAGATCACTTGAATTACAAAGATTGTGAGGGAAGTAGTGTTGGAGAAGTAGCACTCACAAAAGGACAGGATAACGATGTGAATTCTGACACTCTGGCATGGCTCAAAATTGTAAGATGCAAACAGAGGAAACAGAGATAAACAAAGTGATTTTTTCTAATAATGGTTCATTATACCTGTAGACAAACATGAAAAGGGAAATTCTCATTGCAAGCTTGTTTGTAGTTCACACATTGAAGACATTTTTCTAGACCACATTACCCACCATTCAGAAAAATGCAAATGCTACAGCACTGCCATGTTCAGCAAGACCTGAGGTTAACTCCCCTCATAACAGTAGTCATAGGAAACTAAGCTGCCTAAAGATGGGTTCTATTTAGCAAATTCACATTTTCAAGGTTTCTAAAAGATAAGAAGATTTCTGACAGTTCCTCCTCCTTTCCCCAAACAGCATTCTCACTTGACCACGGTCTAGTGAAAGGGGTCTTGAGACAATGAATTTTTCAATATTATTTACTTCTTTTATACCACATTTACCTCCCCAAAAACCCCTTACACTCAGACACACGGGGAGTGAGAAAGAAAGGGAAAAAAGACTTTAGCGTGGATCTTTTACTTTGTCAGCCTTTTAGTGTACCATATCAACTTCACAGAAAATTAAATGAGGAAAACATTGCAACAGCCCAGGGACACATCTCCTTAAATTTTGTGATTACATTTTAAGCACTCTTTGTCACAGATATCATAAACTGATTAAATCATTTCATGGCTGACCCCTACTGACTATGCTAAGCGCAAAGAGAAGGCTATTAATAACTACCCATTTCTGACAGCTGCCCAGGGGCAATGGAGCCTTTTGCAGCAATAAAATGACTCCCCGGCTCACTTACTGAATGCTAAATATTGATTCATATTATGAGTGTTGTCAAACACAGACTGCAGTTCTGAAGATCTGTACTGGCAGGTCATCAGGAATAGCATTAGCAAATGTCAGGTCAGGAATCAAAGGGCTGCTGGACTCTTTAGGGATGAGATTTATCGATTCCATAAAACGTGAAACAGATCAAGTATTTGTGATGATGGAAACGGTCATGGCAGAATGAGGCTGAGCCAAGCATGATGCATATCTCAGAAGAGAAGCATCACACAAAAATGTTGACTACTGAAAGTAAGTTTTAAAGCTTGGGATGTCCACAACAAAAATAACAGAAGTTGCAGGCCCAGCAAAGACCTTTTCAGGGATAAAAGTCAAACTCTGATCATGCATTTAACCAAAAGCATATATCTACCTTGTGCACACAGGAGGTCATAATGTAGGTCTTAAGAACCTGTTTAAATTGGTATTTTTCAGACTACACGAGAAGCTAACCAAAAGACAAAAAGATGTCTTGAATTCCAATTATACCAAGATGATCATTAATTATTTCATTTTGTCACCAGCAGCATTTAATGTAAATAGATTTCATAACTTTATTCTTATAACTCTGTGATTTCATGCAGACTAAAACTTAAATATTTTCGATCAGATAGGAGCAAATTTGGTATAAAGGCATGGAAAGATTGCTATACAATATTGCAAGTGAGTTCAAGAGAAAAAAGCAAATAAGCTAAGTTAAATAAGTTAAATTAAATACCATTGTTTCTTCCCTCTCTCTTCACACTACTTTCTGTCATCTGAAACATTATTATTAGGAAATTCTTGTATCCTTTTAACATTTGATAAAATTACTTTTTAGATAAAAAACTAACTAAAAAGGGAAAACAATTACATATTCCACAAAGGAATCTTACTAAGTAAACAGCTGTATTTAGGGAATCCCTGTCATTGAATATTTGAAGCACTTTAGCTTATTATTTCTAAAACTCAACAATATGATTGGAATGGAGGAAATACTATTCCAAATTCAAAGTAATATAAAATTTTGTATTTTATTAATGTTGCTTTAACCACCTTGTCCAAACAGAACATTTCTAAAATAATGCATAAATATTCAAATAATATTCAAATTATTTTTCAATAATTTGTAACTACTTCGTCTCAGCTAAACACTTTTATTTCTGTACGTTATATTCTTTTGTTTTTGTTGTAAAATTAGAATAGCCAGTATATCAATCAATACCCATGACACCATTAAAATCATCTCTAAAAGCAGAAGAGTCTATTCAACTTTTACTTTCGATATTTGAAGGATAATTAGGATGTCTGTAGGTAGAAAAGTGTTCCCAGACACCTACACAAGATAATGCTCCAGGATACTGCATCCCCATCACATGTTCTCTTTTACAAATTCAGAAATGAAATTACAAATCTGAACATACCATTTGATGCTTACATAGAATTAATTTCACTTAAAGAATTAAGTGAAATATGATAATTACAAACAATAGATTTGAAAATGAATGGCCTTGACAAATCACAATTTCATTTAAAAATAAAACAAACCAAGTTATGTAAAGCTAAAAAGAAACTACTCAGAAACCCAAGATACAGCTCTTAAGGGACTGACAGTTCTAAGAAAAGGCACAGGACTACACAAACCTCTTTTGGAATTGCTTGAAATCTGAAAGGAATGACAATGTAAATCCTTACAAATAGGTTCAAGTGTATCAACAAAGCTCACATAAACAATAACAAGATGACTCAAAAGATAATCTCTCCTGTTTGAGACATGTATATCACCCAATTTCAATGCCTTCTCATTAAGAGGGGTCTTGGGAAAGTCAGTTTACTGACAGGGAATGTTGTGGAAAACAATTTAGGAAAAAAAAAAAAAAAATCCAAGGAAAACAGTCTGAGACCATACTACCACTCAAAGAGGCAGTGGCCAGGTACACAAAGAGGCACAGGGCCAGGTACAGGAGGCTAGCAGTTATTTGTGCTGTTGGGTTTAATTCATTCTTTTGTGCCTCCTGTTCCCTGAACTGACTTTCTGTGGATTTACATCAATATCTGAACAAGAGAAAGAGAGGGAGAAGAGACAGCTGAAAATATGAGAATCTGGAAACACCATTTTAGGAGAAAATCAGAAAGCAACTTAGCTGCATTTTGAAGTATCTGTCAGTTTACACTTCTATATGACAGGATAAAACAAATCAATAGATCCTCTCCCATCCCAACCCAACATTCTTATTTCCTCCTCTGCTGCCTCCACCTGCATGACTGCTATTACTATGCTGGCTCTGGAGCTCATCATGTTCATCCCACCATAAACCAACTCGACTCACGAACAGAGAGCAAATCCATACAAAAAAGAATAATTTTTCTGCTTGAGATTTTAACTCTCAGAAGAATACAGTCAATACAGAGAAGTACACAGAAGGACTACTGGAGCGACGCAAAAGGAAAAGGAGGAAGAGGCAAATCTTAGATCAGATATTCTCTCATGGAGAGGAACTATATATGTATAACAGGGTACAAAATCCACTGAAGAAATACTTGGGGAGATTACCTAGCGACCACCTCCTTACAGCTGTAAGGCTATCACTTCCCAAATCAGCCAGTCAGTGCTATACTGACACAGCCTGAGTAAACGTAAGTAGCTATGCAATGAATCACAGAGGCAGAAAACCTTTTTCTGCTGTGTGCTGAAGTAGAGTAATCATTAGTATACTTGAGGCTAAAGTCCCTGGTCTATATTTCAGCACATTAAGCACTTAGATTCCATAGAAGTGCCTGTGCTCATCTCTTCAAAGTTAGAAATCTTATCCAAAAGTAAATTGCGAAGTTGCTCACAAGAACCCCCGGAAATCTTACAGAAATTTCAGTTGAGTAATCAAGATTTTGGCAAGCACTACCATGAAGACATTATCATATGACAAACAGAAATCTATAGCTTAAATAAACCATAGCCACTTAATTACCCATCTCTCCCATTGTAAAAAGGTATTAAAATAATAATACCAGACTTGAAGGAAATGTTTCAAACTGAAATGGAAGATTCACTAGCATTACCTGCTGAAAACGTAACTCTTATCCTGACACAACTTGGACTTTCAGAAGAAATACTTGTGAAATTGGCAAACAGAATCAGAAGCATGTATGCTCTGACTTACCACAGACCTGATTCAACAGGGAGAAAATTGTGCTGTTGCAATTTTGCAAAATATTACATAATTTACCTCATTATATTCAGACAATATTTAATTTAAGATTAGAAATCATTAAGCTTAATGAAGAACACATGGTTAAGACGTAACTAGTAAAGTATATGCATCTTCAAAGGTTTGCTAAATTAGAAGTCTGATAAAAAACACGTTTATTCAGACGATTTTAATATATTTCACTCAAATTGATGTTTCCTATTAAATAATTTATTCATAAATGCTTTTGGATTTCTAAATGTAATTTCTTTTTTGAAGAATCCTCAGAATTGTAAGAGTTCTTATGCTTTCCATTTTTTTCCCCCCATAAGTTTTTTTTTTGCTTGTTTGTTTTTGTGCTACTTTTATACCGTACTAATTTGAGGGGAGACATACAATCTGCTCTCGCGCTCTCTTTGACACTGGTTAATGCATTTTCCAGTTTCTTGGACATTTTTAAATTGCTACAGCATCCCAGAGAAGATGTGTCCAAACTATTTTTTTCTTCTAGGTGGCTCAAAGAATGTGAAAAGTCAAATAACATGGGTTGAATTTTGACATGAAAATATAGCTGTTAAGTTTTAATTCAAAAGGTTCATCTACACTAACATTTGTTTCTAAAGGAAGTATGAACAAAGCTCAAGAACTTTAGAAGCTGAAAAATAAGGTCATCTGTATTGAGCACGTTTACACCATATGGTAAAAAATACTATTTCTTTTCTCAGTTAGAAGAAATATTTTTAAGAAAACAAACAAAAAAATAAATCACATTTACAGAATGCTGATTTCTGATAGTCATGGAAGGGGGGTTGTACAAGCAACTACACTGTGAACACTCTATAAACAGTAGTATGATAGTATGATAGCTAATCACTCTTGTGATTTACAACACTTAATATAGCAAATTCAGGTGATTGATTTATCTTGCTGAAAATTGGCCAAAAATGAATAGTGTCCCTATACTCATTAGTGCCCAAATATTCGATGTCAAAGCAAAATATATATTTTTATTTCAAAACACCTTCCAGATTCAGGTGGTTTTGTATTTGCATGAGACAAGGAGGTAAGAAACAGACTATAGCTGTGCTTGCATTGTCAATGTTCAAAAATATAAAAGGGTAAATATGCTATTTTAGTAATTCTTTCCAAAGATAAAAATCCATTAGAAAGCAACATATGTCAACAACTTAATTAAATTAATTTGATAGCCAACATAAAGTTATGCAGTGTCAATTTATTTATTTTTTTGTGGTATCACATCCACTGCTGATACACAATACACAATAGATAATACATTCTGAATTTTTCTTTGTTTATTAACAAGCCCTTGTAATTAACTTCCTTTTAAATCATAAGTATGATACTATTTTAATTTCCCTCACATTCTCTACCCTATCATTTGGAATCACATTAAGCTGACTCTTAGCAGGCCACCTGGTGTAATTCTATGACATTGAAGCGAGCTGTTCTGGTATGCAGGAAACACTGACAGTCTTTTGTGCTGAAATTCACTTCTCTAACTGATGAAAGGACTGGGGGATATTAATTTTTGCTATTCATAAATACCTGACAGGTTTAATGTAAATGTTTTGAAAAAAAGACCTCAGCATATGCTGTACATACATTACATATGCAGTATTGCACTGGAGTTTCGCATTTCCAACCTGTTCCATTTGTAGCCTGGTATTGCTGAAACCATTACAATTTCTCAGATTACTTGTATATTGACATTTTCTCCATATACATACAAACAACAGCAGAAGCCTTCAGGAATCCTTTCAGTTACTAATAAGCAGTTAGACACTTAGTACAATTTGCTTCACAGAAATGCTACAAGGAGATATGCGTGTGGTACTTTGCCTGATAAATTAATAAGGAATGAGTTGTTTGCGCTTATGTGATCAGAGACCACAGGGAATTCTATGGCAACCCAACACACCAAGAACATTTTTAAATGTAATACAGAGCATCTCATATTCCTAAAGCCCCATCGGCAGCCTAAATATTATCACCAGTCCCCACTTCCACACCCCACACTGTCTCTATAAGAAGAACAAAATGCCTTAACACTGAGAGCAGACATAAAAAGCTTTCCTCAATACACATATGTACTTCAACGCCCGCAGTCTGAACAAATAACTGTTACACAGAACAGCTAGGGAAACTACACTTCATATATGCAAGCATGGACACTGATGAAGACAAAGCATTTAGAAAGCAGGAAAAATAAATAAGACAGACATTACAAGAAAAGAACCCAACAACTTAAGAGGTTTTGTTTCAAAATACAGACTTCTTCACTATATGCCATCACACCTACTGGATTTTCTTTTAAATCCTAAATGCCAATATATCGCTAACTAGAAATAGTGAATACAAGAAAATTACCTAAAAAAGAAACAGTTTTTTTTTTTAGTGATACAAAATATGACTCTAAGTTTGTACTCCTCCTCCCAAAAATAAATTCATTATCAGCAGCGTATCTTCGCAGGGAGTATGAATGTATGTCAGTGACTGCTTTGAACACATATGATAGTTGGAACACAAGATATCTATATATATATATATATAGATATATATGATATATATATAGTCATGGTCAAAAAATCATAGTCAACAAGAATATGAAATATATTACTTGGCCAACAAATAGAATTTATGACTATGGGTCTAAAAATGTAATGCAATCCTGAATTTAAGATGAAGGCTCCATTTATATCAGGGTTAAAGCAATGCAAAACAAAATTCTATTAATGTATTTTGTCTAAATTCTAAATAATTGTTAGGTATATCCAAAATTCTGAGACAGCAAATGGCAGTACAACTACAGATAACTTGGAAGATCATGATGCATAGAACATATTTTGATCTAATTTGACCAAATAATGCTTTACAGAACAATTTCACAACACAACATCCCTCATATATTGGTATAGCCTATGATATTACATCATACAATAATAGTCACCCAGTGTTAAAGAGTATAAAATAATATGAAAGTGATAATTTCCTATTACTTTACTGTTGTGCATGCTCTTCCTTCTGCAAGGAAATTTATAAAATACTTCTGGATTTGAAGAAAATTCTGGGCTATTTCACAAAACCTCTGTCTAAAGAAGTAAGTGCCTCTGGAGATGAAGATGCTGTTCTCCAATTTCAGATCATGTGAAAATGCTATTATACCTGTAAAACAATCTACATTTATGTTAAGTGAATACAATCGAGGTACAATTCAAGAGATTGAAGTACAATTTCAGACAAAGGGTTTTTGGAGAAAATAATCCCTTCAGCACAATTTATAAGCATGTTTTCAATAAGAGATAAAATGATGTCATTTCACTCTGTCCATGGCAGTTTTGTGATTCTTGCAGTTGCTTGTCAGCCAAAGAAAATCTAAAGACTGGTCAGTTTCTAGTGATAATAATCTGCGTACATGGCTTAATAAAGGTTTGTGTCATGTAGAGCATACTTTGAAAAGCTAAATGTTATTTTGCAACACACTTTGTAAAATTTTTAATTACTTAAGCAAATGTAAATGTATTGTTAATATTATTTTTCTCTACTTCATTTGCAAAAGCATTTAAATATATTTAGCTATAATAATAATAACTGTATAATAAAAAAAAGAAAACTATTTTGTATCATACTTATACCACACAGCCTGAAGAACTTGGCTTTAAAGCAATTAATCCAGGTCAAAAAGAAAAAGGAGTAAAACTTATTACAGGTGAAGGGAGAAGTTGGTGGCTATGCAAAAGGGCGCACAACTTGGCTCCCCTTAAGTAAACTATCCTAAGCTACTTGTGCAAAATTGCTCTAATCTTAACTGCAGTTTATTAGCAGATCCAGTGCCTCTCAGAAAGGTCTGCACACTAACTAAATACATTCAGAGCAGGCATAGGGAACATACCAAAATGATTCCAAAAAGTCCCAATATTAAGTTTTCCTGAAAATTAAGCTGTCTGGATATGGTCATGTGCAACCTGCTTTAGGAGTCCCTGCCTGAACAAGGCCATTGGTCCAGATGACCTCCAGGGGTATCTTCCAACCTCAGCCACTCAATGATCTCTCTTACACAGAGTAAAATAATCTGTTCAGAGGAAAGCCAAAATGTCCAACAGTCCACATTCTTAGAAACACGTATACTTGCAGTAAACTCAAACCGTAACATCTACTGTGGGGCAGTGATGCAAAAATGTCCTTGCATAAAGGCAACATTAGAAGACCATGCGTCTCTTGAAAGAAAATTACCGAAGAGCTGCATAACTGTAATTAACATAAGCACGATCACGTCTAATTTATAGGACATATATAATTTAAATATACGAATGATGGTAAAGAAAGTCTATCTTTTAGGAAAGATTTTGTTTGCAGTTAGGTTTGCTTTTTTTTTTTTTTCTTTCTTCCTAAATGCAAATGTTATATCTGAACCAGTGTTATTGGTCAATAACCCAACTCATCCAACAAAAACAGAAGACATGTATTACTGAACTGGAACAGTTTATCATAGGATCAAAAGAAAAGTAAAAGCACACTCAGTTCTTCCATTGCAAACAAGGTCTTGCTGAATTTTGCAGAGAGTTATTAAATCTTCAACAGGTTCAACAGTCAAGATATGTCACTCAATTGTTAAGAAACACCAAAAATTGGCTCACACAACTACGGAAGAATTCTACTTTCTTACTGGTCATAAATAATAGAAAAAGTCAATATATGAATCTATGAAAAAAATACAGAAAATCTAGAAACAGAAAAAGATAAGTCTTCTCATAATGGATTGGTTTTCATAACCTTGGTAGAAAAGCATGAGCTTTTCACCTCAGAAAAATAACACAGTATTCTCTTTTTCTGTCTCTCTCACATATGCACTGACGCAGAGGTATAATTAAACTCTATATCTACAAACATCTTACAGAACTGAAAAAGGTTCTGTGAGCAGTTATCTACATCTCCATAATAGCAAAAAATCAAAAGTAACACCTTCTTAAATCCATACGTTTGAATTAACACATACATTTTAAATATCTTAATGTTTTATAAACATTGCATATATAATCTTTTATTTCTCTGATTTAAAACACTAAAGATATAAAACACTGAAATCTAACACTTAACAATGTCAAGATCCCAAAGAAAGCTTAATGCAAAGATAATAGTATTGTGTGTAAAGTAAAATAGTCAACACCCAATCAACATTTGCTTGCTTTACCAAAGCTTAAAAGATTATTTCACAATAAAAGGCATTTCTGCTTCTCAGAAACTGTGTATATATCTTCACAAAATGAAATTTTCCAGGAGAACTGACTGTACTGTGCATCAGTGCCTTGAACAAAACATGCAGAGGATGTTCTCCATTGAATTTATTTAGGTAACTGAACTATGTTTTCCACAAAGCTGAACTCTTTTTTGGAGGAAAGTATGTTTTATGAACTTTTATTTAAAAAAATCTAAAAATGTTTAGCATAAAAAGCATACTGGAAGCATGACAGTAGAAACACAAGAGAATGGGTACAAGTAACAACACATTATAAGATATATAAGAATAATAAGGGAGGCTATGTCACTATTGGACTATCGCTAACATGAAAACAAAAAGTTATTAACACATTAGAAGCCTTGTCAAGAGATTGCAACGCCAATAGATGAGCAGGAAAGAATGCCAGCAGTAAAGGAATATCAGAGAATTCTGATAAACTGCTAAGAAGTAGTTACAGAACACACAGGCAACACTGACAGCAACACGCCCCAAGAATCAAATGGTATCCAACCAAGAGTGCTCAAGAAATCAAGAATAAAGGAGTTGGACCACGGGGTATAACTTTTCACATGAAGAATACTGCCAAAACATTCTGGTTTCCAAGTGGTAAGACAAAGACCTTTTATGGTGGATGTGGGATTCTACCTAACATGCTGCCTCTAAGCTATTTTTAACAAGTATACAAGACCAGAATTGGCAGCTGCAGTAATAGACTGCAGGGTTGTATTTGTAGTACAGTTAGATATGAAGATAAAAGAAAACAGAATCTCCTGCCTAAACAGTTTATACACTGCATTGTGGCCAAGATGATATGCACAAGCCATTTGCTTGCTAACCAATTTGCACTTTTCCTAGCCAAAGTAATGACACTAATACATCAGCATTAACTTCTTTTTTTAAAAAAAAAAAAAAAAAAATCTACACCCTTCTGATTTTGACTGTCACAAGAGACTTTTTTACCCAATAAACTTCTAGTTTTTTACCCAATAAACTTCTAGTCTCAGTCATGTAGCAAATTGTTTGGTATTGAACGAGGATATAGGAGAAGGAAAACAAACAAATCCACAATCTACACATAAGGAAAGATTTCCATGTCTGTGTCACAGCCTAATATATAAAAAAAAAATCTAACCTAATTAAATACTCTGCAATTTCAAAGAAACAGAGCAGAGAACAATAATACATGTAAAGTGACTGAAAGTTTATGTTTTTATGACCTATTCTTGTTGTGCGCAACACCTCTTGTTCACACTACTGACATCCAGGAACGAGCCCTAAGGGAGTTGTTCTCTTTGAATAGGAATACAAAGTGACAGAAAAATAACTCAGAATTGCTATAAAATGATTGGTACCTACAAATGCACAAGCAAATGACATGCACTTTAATGTAACACATTTCATTTTGCAGAGAGTTAAAACATACCTGAGATTTTTATAAAACGTACGGAAAAAAATGCTTCTTATGTTAAAAATAAAATCTAAAGTTTGAAATCCTTGATCTTTATTTACCAAATCCTGTTAGTCTAACCCATGCTGTTACCACAAAAAGAAAACTTCACCAAACTTACACCAGTTCTTGTCCTCGATGATACTTATCAAAAACTACTTGGGAAATGATTTAAAAACAAAACAAACAAACAAACAAACAAAAAAACCCACAAAAAAAACTGGAAGAAGAGAACATCTTCCAAACTTTCCCAGGACTCTCTCATCTTAAAGTGATCATCAGGTTGGCCTTGCAAACTCAACAGCTAAAACTAGTTTGGAAGCAAATCAATCCCACTGTGAACTGCAAAATTTGACAAGAGCTTTCCACAATCACATTGACATTCAGTGAGGGCAAGAGCCAAGTCCAGCAACTGGGAAGTAAGACCCCTTACAGTAATACTGGAGACTGACAGGCTGGTACACAGTTCTGCAGCAAAGGACTTGAAGGGTTTTGATAGATAGTAAGCTGTACTTGAGCCAGCGTTGTGCCCTACAAGCAAAAGGAGGCCAACAATATCCTGATCTGTATAGATTAGGCAGTGTAGCCAATCGATTAAAAGAAGTACTTATCCACTTTTACTTGGAACCTGTTAGATCATATTTGTTACACTATGGCCAGTACCGGTCAATACTAGAGAGACAATGAAGAACAAAAGCAAGTTCAGCAGAGAGCCACCAAGATGGTCAGGGGTCTAGAGTAAAAACCCTCTGAGAAGAAGCTTAGGGAGAAATCTGGAGAAGAGAAAGGGGCTGACAGGGGTCACCCAGTACATACAGCAGAGTTACCAAGAAGATGGAGGCAGACTCTTTATGAGTGACTCATGGCAGGAAGAGAAGTAGTAACAGACAGATTCTGGAACAAGACAGAGTTCAGATAGTCTAGAAAAACTGCCTCATCATGAATATAATCAAGCACTGGTTGCCCTGAAAATCTGTGAAGTTTTCACTACCGGAGGTTTTCAAGACCAGAAGAGCCAAACCCAAAGTAACCTAGTCAGACCTCCATAGCCAGGTTCTACTTTGTAAAGAGGATGGACTCAGCGGCATCCTGAGCTCTCTTCCGTCTTAAATTATCCTATAATTCTACATATTAACTCTCATAATATCTTTGTATTAGTTGTTACTGAAGTTGGATGCCCCAAAATGAATAAAGTAACTGAACTGGGAAGAAGAGTTACTATAACATGAAAATGGAAGAACCAAATTATATCCAGCAAATTGTGCTGGATGGTCTGGAAAAAAAAAACAAAAAAAACACATTAGGAAAAGGAAAGCCAATATTACCAAGAGCTTTGGATTTTAATCTCTCTCTGTGCCAGTTACAGAGCTTTGAGAGAAAGAAAAGCACCACTTTGCCTACAAAAATACTGTGAAATAAATGAATGTAATTTTATAAAGTACTCAGGAGTCTGAGTGTCTGTACAAAGTCCATTTGAAATTAACAATTCTATGTAGAGAGGACAGTCTGAATGACTATCAACCACCAAAGCATGAGGCCATGTTCCAGAAATTAGTGTTTTATCAAGTGCTTTGCTTCACAAGCAAACAAAATTTGTAAATAAATAAATCAACAGCAACACTTCATTATTTCAGAAAAGTTAAACGCGAATTCCATAAAACTAAGCCAATACAAGCTATCAGAATGCCCCAAGCTGAAAATAATGACAATAATTAATTCACAGCACAATATCCTATTTGGTAAGCACAGTAAAGAAATACTCTGAGCATTTCCTTTCTGTTTAAGAGGCATGAGTAAGCTACTCTAATATTTTCAAAATATGGAAAATTAGAAAAGAAAAAGCTACAAATGTTATGCTTGATCCTCTAACATAGTAAACGATTTCCTTGGAATAAAAGTTAAACAATCTATTTTGGTTTTGCACTCCTTTACAAGGCGGTTCTGAAAAAGATTAGACTACAAAGTGAATAGTTGAAGGGTTATTAACCCCAGAGAGAATTCACTCCAAATAACCTTTAACAGTATGTAGATCACTATTCCAGTTCAGGCATGGATCACAAGTACATTCTTGTGTACATGGCTTTTGAGGGATAAGAGTATTCAATAAGCAAGCCACTTCACCTCAGGCTGGAGGGAAGGAAAGTAGATAGTCACTTTTCCAAAACAATTTACAACCTAAAATAAGCAAAGGATCAGTTCTTTTCTGGGTCTTGCTGGCACTCAGAGATTTAACTAAACTAAAACTAAGATATCCTATTACATACATAACAATTTTTTGGAGAAACAGATCAAGTTTAAGCACCATTTTTAACTGTTAATATTAACAAAATTAATTACAAAAACACAAGCCTCATCTACACCTTATTATTTTCTAAATTATAAAGGCTTACAGTAAAGGGCAGTACCTATAAGAGACTTCAGAGTTTAATACAAAAAAATGAAAGAAGGGAAAAAGAAAGGAATATAACCCACAAGGAGATTAGAAAATGGAGTACAATATAAAGAGTACGTGCTCAAATAAATCGGTCTAATACAGATAAAAGTCTTACTACTAACCACATTAGCATCTAGATCTGCCTCTATGTTATTAAAACAAGGTCAGAAAAGCATGCAATTACAGAATCAAGAAATAAACTCCAGTTTTCAGAGCTCATGTTAATAATTCACTCATGAGATCTAATATTCTTTTCAGTTTTCCTACTGGAAAATGTCTGGAGTCAGAGAAGACAACCTACAGACTCATCCATTGCCAGACCCAAGGACTCTGGTTAGAGATGAGCCAATATTGGTAAGGCATCCCTTTTGGATGCATTAATTATGAGACAAATCAACTACTTTGACAGATTTCATACTTAAGAGACTCTCTATGTAACACAACATCATCAGTGAATGTTGTTAATTTCAGGAACACTAGTTCTACTTCTATCAAATCACACAGCAGTTACTTCTTCAGAGTTTTTGTCTTTATTTTATACAGGAGACTTAGAACTACTCAATTTCCCATGCCACATTTTTGCATTTTATACTTTCTTACAGAGGTTTGGCTGTTAGAATCAAGTACATATATTTCATTAACTTGAAAAACAGCAGCAACTTCAAGTATCAAAACTTACCTAGGTCATCCCAAATCAATGCATTTCAATACTACTGATCTTGTATATAGCTCACAGATAATACTGCTCAACTGACTGCACTTTTTAAACTGATCCTTGATTTTAACAAATCAAATTAGAAATCAAATTCTGAAAATCCTTCGTTTCAGTATGTGGCGTAATACAAATATTAAGGAGGCACTAACTGAAAGAGAAGGTAAATATATTTGACCATAGTCTACTTCACTCCACCCCTTACCTATTAGAAATGCCCTATTATCTAGTATGGACACAAAAAAGACAAGCAATGCATTTAAAAATAAAGGTTGTTACAATAACAAATGAACAAAAATCTGTTGTGCATTACCTAGCTGGCCAAAGATTTACTCAAGCTAAGACAATAACATTTGTTTTCAGTGGCAACAAACATGTTCTAAATTCAATTATGATCTCCGGGCTTTCCAAAGTAACTCATGTTTCCCTTAAATAAAAAAAGAATAAAAAGCCATAATATGTATTTTCCCACAGAACATCTTAACAGGGCCTTAGCTTTCTTCTTAACACTCATAATTATATCATACATTCCCACTTCCTCACAGCCCTCCCATCTCACAGCCTTCTGAAAGTGAATCTGATTATAACTTTGTCAACTGTGCCATCCAACTCTGTCCAAGAATACTAGAAGGTGGTGAATAAATCATTGCTATAGTTAGTACATTAGCTGAAAAAATAATTAAAGATAGATAGATAGGACACCTCAATATGATAAAATAGTACCACAGTAGATTTTGAGAGAAAAAGAAAAGACTGCACATATCTGTTTAGGGAGTTTAGCAAGAACATACAAAAGTACAATGAGACTTTCCTAGACTTTAAAAAGCCTGTAGATAAAAAGAACATGATCACTCTAAAGATCAAGTTAATCACAGAAAGCAAAATAAGTTGTAATAAACTAATATTATAAGTTAAATCAAGAACTTATGGTTTCTAACCATACACAAATCACCTGTTTCACAGCATGGAAGTTACTCAGCATCCAGGTTCTCAATTAAAAAAGAAGAAAAAGAAAAGTAGAAGAGAATTTACTGGAATTCTGAGATGCAAGACCCCTGCCATCCTGGGATCTGCCCATGGTATAAAGAGAAGATAACAAGCAGAGAGTTCTGGGGGATGCTGCTGCTGTGTCTCAGTAATTGCTATTTACAGGACTAAAGAAACACAGCACTCTCAGGAAAATTTGTGTTTCTTTCTGTGGTTATACACGCTGTCTCAACATGGGTAAAAGAAATACTCACAATTGGAAGAATTTCTCATTTCAGTAAGGTGTGCACAAGCGTGGTATTCATTTGCAGGGATGTCACTCAAGTATTATTTTCATCTGCAGTATTACCTGTATTATAATGTTATTAATCTGTATTTCAGGAACATACTTACATAGCAGCAACATAAAAGAAACATGAAAAACTAATCTTTTTACATAACTCATGGTTAAAACAGGGAACTCTTGTCTGTAAGTAGATCCAGAAAGTGTTCAGCTGATTCATGGAAGAAAGGCTACTGAAAATAATATCACAGGCACCCTCTCTGCCTGAAGACATCCCTCATCCACAGCCAGTGGAATGCCACAGAGGAATCAGCACCCCATACTCTTTGTCAGTTATATTCCTCCTTCCTGGGACATCACAGCTAACCTCTCCAGAAAAGAACGACTCTTTGGGACCTGAGTACACAGTACAGAGCTCCGCACCACAGATATCAATGGGTATATAGCATTAACTGCACAGGTAGAAGAGAGAGAAAAAGGCAAGTATCTATTTTGTAATGAAATATATTCTTCCAGATAAACAAAAACTCCAATTCTATTCTTAAGTCCCATTAAGCTAATTTCTTATGAGCAGAATTGAAAGAAAAGATCATCCATGAGAAATCCCCTGCGGGAGACAATGCAGAAGAAGCCATATGAGGACAGAAGTGACTCTTTCACGGTGGAAGCACTAATACAAGAGAAACGTCTTACTACTGGAAACACACTGCAGATACTGGAGCACAGTTCAGAGAAACTAAACTTGTATCCTTTCACTGATGACCTTGTCCAGCTTATTATTTCTAAGAGCATTCTATGCAAGATAATAACTCATAACAGCTTTCTTGCAATAAAAGTATTCTTTGCATACGAAAATAGAGTGAAAGACAACTATTAGGGATGGATGAAACACCCACAAAAGTCTTGATGGTTAGAATAAAAGAATAGGTGTGGGTGAGAAAGGGTCCTCATGAAAATAAAATATAAGAGATGAAAAATTGCTAAATGCACTTACAGTGAGACACCCATTAGTAACTCTTGCATTCTTGCAAAGTGATCCGAACCTCTTCTGGATTTATTTAAAACATATCAAATATAATCCAGCACTTAAACCTGACTCTGGAATATTCTCGCAAATGGCATGTACAAAAAAACTTTAAATTTCCAAAAGCTTTCCCATAAAATTCAAAAGTAAGACCTTAACCCTTTTTCCCTTTTTTTTTTCTTTTTTTTTTTTTTTCCTCCCAAAACATATATTTTGATTTTTGTAATCATTTAGCATAGGTAACAACTATTTCCTCCTGATGTTCTGAAGAGCATGAAGTCCTTCAGTCCACCGGAACATCATAAAATCAACTGGAATTCTGAAGCTGTGCCTACATAAACACTCTGGTTCCAAGTGAGCTCAGCCTCCCTCCTACTAAGTCCTCACTTAGTATATTTGTGCCTACATCACGGAAGAGTTTTGGCATCCCCACTTTCCAGAGTACACTTAGTCGGAAGCTCCCCCCAAAGCACGCATCAAGTGTACTGCAACAAGGACATAGATGCCAACTGCATGACTGGTTCCTTTAACAACTTCAAACCACACTTCCGGCAGGGGTATTTCATCCGATGCTCCAAACTAAAATCAGTTGGAAGTAAAATCTCTGAACTAAACCACTACCATGTAGACATACGAGCCCCACCACGGGCTGCTTTGATGTAATGATATGCTTCCACTTGCCAAATTACTTGCATACCCTGACTTAAGCTGAGTGTTCATCACCACTCAGAATTATTTTTCGTGCTCTATGGAATTCAAATCATATGCTGCAGTTCTGAAAACTAAAACTCTCCTAGGTGCAGAGAAGCAAGTGATTGACACTCACATAAAGAACAAAGCATACAGCAACAACTATTTTGTTTCCTGTCGCTGATTACAGAGAAGAAGAAAAGTAAATCAGATTTTTGTGAAAAATTCAGAATCAATTTGTTATTAACATAATGTTGCTTACTAGGATAATTACTGGATAATATTCAGCAATGAACAATTGACAACATAAAGACAAACAATTAAGAAAATAATCAATCAGAATTAAGAAAATAACAGTAAAGTATTGTCAGCTATATTCACTGTCAACACAGAAGAAAAGCTGTACAGCAATTAATTAGTGTTTTGAGTATTCAGAAAGTTTTATTCACAGTTTCAGACATTTAAAAATGTCTTTTTCTTTTGTCTCTCAATATGTGAGGAATGCTGTGTAAGTACAGCTACACCTTTTAAGAAGACAAAAGCCACAGAGAGGTCCTGATCCTGGCTCACCTGATTCACACAGCAGGCCCACAGAAGTATGTCAAACAGAGCTACTGCCACGGATATGTCAAACAAGATTTGACTAATAAATTGCTTTGGTGCTGTCTCATTCCTTAAAACATTTTTTCCAGAGGTTTTAGGGACTATGTAAAAGCAATATATTAATTCTGCCCCTGATTGATGAATGATTCTATTTAGACAGTTCACTGAAAACAGTTGAGCTTCAAAGGCCATATGAAATCATTTATTATCTCACTTGTGATTTAGAAACACACCAGCTGAGAGTCTCAGTGCACATGATAATAAGCAGCAGTTCCCTATCAAACGCCTTGCCTTTTTCCTGAAGACTCAAATATATATATATATATATATTTTTTTTTTTTTTCTTCTCTACAGAATTAACATAGGCCTATCAGAAATACCAAAACAAAATGCAAAATACACAGAGTTACATTTCAAGCTGATAACTTTACTACATTGTAAACATCCATTAAAGCGCAGTAAAACTGTTAAACACAGAACAAAAGAGATTTATTTTTGCCTTCTTACCTGTAAAAGGGACTTAACAATATCTGCCTTTGAAATTTTATCTTCCAATGATATTATACAAACTACTATTATGAAGAAGTTTGCAACAGTACATACCACCTACGTGATGGGTGAGTCCTAAATAACAGGTGAAAGATTTAACATTGAAAATTTCTAGCTAGCAAAATGTTCCATTTAAGGAAAATTATTTATACATGTAGGAGGGTACGATAATGCATTCATCCAGAAAAGAAAGATCCACACTGATACAGGAGTAAACATTTATTTATTGTTTCACTGTCATATTAGGAAGCCCACTTCATATGAAACAATATAGTAAGGTGACGGCATTCTTTACTCCTTAAAACAAGGGGTGAGCTTCAATGATTTTCAACAAAATTTGGATAAAAAGAATTAGAATAATAAAAAGAAAGGGGGGAAAAAAAAAAAAAAAAAAAACCCTACTTTTTTTTCCCAGCAGAGTATGACTTGTTTTTCCTCTGGTATTTTTCTAAAGAAAAAAAAAATCAAATTCAATTTACCTGTCACTTATGAAAGGTGAGGATACTTTCAGTTTGGGGTTTTCATTTGTGGTCAGTTTTTGTTTGTTTTGGTTAAAAATGCAAAGAAGAAAAGAAAAGCTATATGCCCAATGGTACACACACACACAAATACATTCACAAGCAGCACATATTAATTCAGTGGGCAAAATTTGACTTTGCTCTTATGTTTATGAAGTTCTAATGACAAGATTCTCTCCCTCACTCTACAGAGCTGAGTAGATTTTGAACTGCTCCTTCAAGCAGAGAGTTTGAAGGGTAACAATTGTGATATTAAAGATTGCACCCAATAGAAATTTAGTTTAAAAAGACAACCTGGGTTCAGTCACCTGCTCAACAGTAAAGCAACACTGTTAAATCTGCATCATGACAAATAATTACATGGTAGCATAGACTTGGTAATCCAGGCGAGAGGATTACCAAGACTTTGTTTTTTTATTATTATTATTTTAGTTACCGTCAGGTCTTTTCCCTGTGGCTGTTCATAGAAAGGTATTTCACAGCATGACACTAGAATTCTGGATCCCTTAAAACCTGTTCACGAGCAACGAGAAATTAAACATACAACTTACAGACAGAGAGCTACTTAAATCTAGAAAGGAAACTGTAAATTAAGGGGCCCTCTTCTCACTTATATTTCAAAGAAGAGCACTTTTCCGTACAAAGATCCCATTAGCTTAGCTATGACGTATTTATTCCCGTATCTAGAAATCATTCCATTGTTAACCTCCTAAACTGCAGTGACTGCTGCCACCTATGGGATCTCCACAAGAGCGGTCAAGATTTTACTCGGCGGTTCCCTCTACTGGGGATGTAAGTCTGACGAATGTGCAGGCACTTTTATTAACAGCAGGTGTCCCCACTTTTGCTGATGTTTTCCCTCGAAGTTGTTCGTTTAAAAGCTTTTTCATGTTTCACAAAAACGACCTCCAAGTTCTGCCTGGAGTCAAAGCGGGAGCCATGTGATTTGAGACAGGAAGTTCCAGGCCCTGAACTCTCTTAATTCAGTTCAATCAATGCAATTCTGCAGAAAAACAAAAATTCCCTTGTTGATCACAGAATGTTATCTACTGTGATGTATTAGCAACCCCACGGCAGCAAAAAAAATTCCTTTTAAAGCAAAAACTGAAAAGGAAAGAAGCAACTTTTAAGTAGGATAAGATTGGATCTATTTAGGCAAGAGCTTCACCAAACTCTCCAGTGTTACGCCAGAACAACTTCATAAAGAATATGAAGAAAACACTAAAATGTTCATCTTGAACATAACAAGTAACGTCAGACTTAATCATGTATGCACAAACACACATCAATGGAAAAACACTAATGTCTGCAGTTGAAACTTCTCAAATCAATATATCCAACCTAACCAAATAGCAAGCAATTATATTTGAAGACTGTATTTTTGTTGGCTAATCAAGACAAAAGTGCATTTTCTTATTTAACGTAGATACACTAGAAATACATAATTTCACAGAACAGTCACTTTTCTCTCTCCAATCTCTATCCCCCACTCATCCCTCCTACATTTAATCCTAGGGATCGTAATTTTATCTAAATACATAAATGCATTACTCTATAATGTCTAAGAGACTTGGATGGGTAAAGCAACAATGCTAAAGCAAAAAGGAAAGTAACATCACAGCAAAGAAATTCATATAATGGAGATTCATTCTGCCTGGTAGCACAGATTATGAAAACAAATAAAATACTGGGCAAAGTTCCCCATGAGGAATAGTGTTGACTGGGAGATTAAGGCTAACCAGACACTGAACACTATATACCACTCAGCTGGTACTTTGATTAGAGCATTTCAAAAGGAGCGTAACATAAGTGCTTGCTCTTAAAATAAAGACACTGATAAAGTCAGAGGTTTGCAAAGCACAGATGTATCTATTGAGGTCTTATGTAGAAATAAACTCTATTCAGAACACTCTGTACCTAAAAGAAATTACAAAAGCGGGAGAGAAACATGAGAAGATATCTAATAGACATTCCTAAGACACCAATATCTTTTTGATTGGGCACAAACAATAGCACAATTTGTTCTCTGCATATCCCCTCCAGGTCTTAACGATGACAGAGCTACAAGGAAACTGAAATACTCCAGACATGAGTATATACTTAGCTGTTCACAAATCTCTGGAAACCTAGGAATCAAGAGCACTGTTTGAAGCACTCAACCTTTCTTCCAGTCATAAGAAGGCAGCTAGCAATCTTTCTATCTTGTTTCCCATCTCCCTCCATGCCCCTTCCCTCCGCCTTCCCCTTCTTTACCCAAGGGAAGATAGAGCAAGAGTACACAGCAAGCAAATAGGGCACTGAAGCAGCGGGAGAATAGTTTAAGTATTGCACAAAGCTGATACAAATGCGGCCACTGAAATGGGAGATACTCTTTCCTCATGCAACCAACATGGAATGACTACACTGGCCTCTGCAAACACTCCAGCACACACACATTTCAAAAGCTACCAAAAAACTAACTGGGAAACTGCAGCCTCGTGTCTTCTCCTTTCTTCCACAGTTTTATTATTATTATTAGATTAATTCCAACAACATGCAAACTGTGGTTTTGAATTTAATTTTCACAGGAAAGGAAATCAGTCCCAGCCTTCTGCCTATTAGAAACAGCAGAGAAATCTAGCAAACAAATCAAAGCTTTTCTTGTGAGTAATACCTGTAATTTTACAAAAGCTTGTCTTTGTCTGTGTTTTAGGAACAGAGATTGCTTTAAAATGTTGCATTACAGAAGAAACTGATGGTTTGGACCTGTATCTTCATGTCTCCCTAATTCTGGAAAGCAAAAACCCATTCCATGTACTACTCAATCAAAAACAAGTGTTTTGTAAGAACAATCTCAGAAGCCTTAAAAACAGGTATTCCTACTGATTTGAAACAGCTTTTTAGAAACATATACGGACTAGGAAATGTCTTTGCTTATAAAAAACAGATGGTTATACTTAACTGTGTAGGATGTATTCCTACTTCTGATAACCCCATATTAAGTCACCCAATCACATTCAGGCTTCTTTCATTCTCTACTTGTTTTGATCATCTAAATCCTCTTCATACTTGCCTGATATGTTTCCTATAGAGATCGGTATATTTACTATATAATCATCTTCAGCTTGCTGTTCACCATCTGCCTACAACTTATTCTAGTAGAGTAAGCAGGCGACTAATTATACTATTGTTCTTATTGCTGATATGCAAGCAGAGAGAAACTGCACTCTGAGGGTATTTCTACCACAACCAAAGGATCCCAAACTCAAGTTTCCTCAGTACATAATAAGTAAAGGTAAGGAGGCTGCAGAAGCAACAGTTCTCTGCTCCCTCCTACTCTGCTCATGCCCAGGAAAGTAAGTGTCTTCATAGGTAATATTCTGTATTTTAAAGTAGCTTGTGTATCACTACGTGTAGATTTAAGTATGGGGGGACCAGGAGCTTAAGGATACGTCAAGTACATTAAAATCTACAATATGATGTCTATTTCCTTAAGTGAATTATCACATTTCATAGACTCAAACTATCATAGTCTGAATAAATCTGGTCTTCTACAAATTAGAATTAACAATACTGCCAAATTACTTAACAGTTCTGCACACGTCCAAAAATCCTGTCAAGCTGGTAAGTGAAAGCACCATTTTCTGATTGATCTTGATTTAAAATCAGTCTTCAAGAAATGGAAACCTGCTATATTTTCCTTCCCATTACACATCTCTTGTTTCCACTATAGTCTCTTATGCTTTTATTGAAATAATGTAATTAAATAATGTGGATATGATTACTTGACTTACTTTACAAGAATAGGTCATCCCTAATACTTTGATGTGATTATGAAGCCCTGTATCTTCAAAGGGACAAAACAATAAAAAAAATACAATATGCAAAGCCAATTATTTCCAGTAATCTCTCCATTTTCTTAACATAAGGGCTTTACACAAAGCGCATTAAAAGTAAACTACATCTATTAATGTACCACATGAAATTATTAAAGGAATGAGATGAAAATACACATTGCTAATGTTATGCTGCAGGTCTCTTCAATTGACTTGAGAATATAAGTAGGTGCATAAGAACCAGACTGACCATGACATATATTTCAATTTTAAAAAATTACTGATCTTCAAAGAATGAAGATTTTGTACTTCCATTGAATAGCAAAACACATGTAGAATCTCATAGCATCACTATTTCAAATGCACTTGGCCTATCAATTTGAAAACTTCAATTTTATTTGAAGGCAGAATATTACTTCACAATACATACACAGTCACACAGTCACTGTAGAACTACAGTCCTACTTTTAAAACAAAGAACACTTAAAGTGTTTATATTTATAGATCATCTGAATGCCTTTGCTTTTTTTTTTTTTTTTTTTTGGTGGTGGTGGTGTTTTCTTCTTCTGGTAATTAAAACCTTTGCCTGTTTTTTAGCCTAAGTTTCCTGTAGTTATCCACAGGTCCCAAATGAAAAATATCACTTCCCTGCTCTGCTCCTTTATCATTCTCGTTTTTATTAAAACCAATATGCTAGGAAGTCACAGTCAGGAGAGTAAATAGTAGGAATTAATCTGCATTTCCTTGCACAATTTCAAAAAGAAACCCAGAAAAAAAACACCAACCAACACCTTAATGAAAGCTCGACCTATTCCTTAGTCTCTCATCTTCCAGAGCAATACCCAAAGCATTCTCACTTTCTTTTCCTCTCCACTGGCAATTCAGGATGCAATTTCCAAAGTTCTGTGTCACTCCTAGAAGTCTTAGTCGCCTTCAAGTCTGTTCTTGGTGATTACCAAGACAACAGGTCACAATAATGAATGAGAGATCTGACCCAGAGTCAATTCACTCAGTCACCAATTTATATTGGAATGACAAGTAAGGTATATGCCTGGAATTCCTCATCAGAACTTATAATCTTAATAAGCTTTGTCACCTGTACTATCTCAGCCCTTTTCCTAGACAAGATGCCCTCTGCTCAGTTTGTAAGAACTGATATTATTAGCTGGTTTAGCTCACTTGGTATTATCAGCCCTTTAGAAAGGCTATATATCTCTCCACAGCAGATATTTTACAATCTCATTCCACAAAGTTTCAGATTTACATTTTTTTTAATCCAAGTTGATTCTTTTCTCAGGAATAAAATGCTAGAATGACTGTGAAGACCTGATTTGAGTCAGGTCAAGCATCCCAGCTCAGAGCAAGGGTAGATTTTAGGACCTTCCTAAAGGAGGAGACAGTGGGCTTCCAGCCCTTTTGTTTCCTGCAACATTTCCTTTCTTACCCTCAAGGTCCATTAATACTGAAACATGGCTGTAGTCTTGGCAGTTACTCAATTCAACAGGTTACATAGGTAGTTCTCCAAATTGCATTCAGTATTATGGCTAGCTAATTCATTCAAATGTAATTTACAGACACAAAACTATCATGAAAAGAAATTGCTGAACTTATTCATACTATGTAAAAACTCGAGGGGGGGGGGGGGGGAATATGCAAAAAAAAAAAAACCCAAACAAACAAAAACAAACAAACAACAAAAAAAAAAAACACCAAAAAAACTAACAGCCCAATGAGCATTTTATACCAGACTAGACTATACCTTCCTCCTTTGGAAGCTTCAAAGAATCAACAAAATTATTTTTCAATAAAGAGAAAAGGAAAACAGGATACCCTTATTTGCACATTACTTAAGTAATTAAACCTTGAATACTCTGGTAAAGGAAATAGGATTATTATAATTGATTGAAATAGAAGATTTTTTTAATATCTAGATCAACAGACACAAAGCTCAGCTATTACTTCTGCATTTCCCAGATAACATGAAGAGGATGCAAAGGCCAGAGAATCTGGAACCATGTCTTTCTATTCAGATATATGTAATTTTTTCCTATCTTCAAGCCTTCTTTAGCCGTCGTTTGAGTTATCCAGTGGTCTGGCCACTGAACACAGTAACTCAGTTGTTCAAAAGGGCTCCCTTGTTTCTGCAAGCCACACAAGTTCTCTGAACTTACATTGGATGTTCCTTGAATGGACCACATCTTTCCCCACCAAGCTATACTATACTAGCAAGGATGAGAAAAATGTCCCAACTGATGATGACAACATGCATCAGAAACAGTGGCCCTGACAGTACAAACCATCAAAAGCTCAACAAAACTGAGCTGAGGGCGCATAAGGCCACACCACTAGAGCAAAAAAGATCAAAGCCTAAGCCAGCTGCAGCATAGTTTCACAGTATGCCTCCGAAACATAAACATGATATATCTTATTTAACACATTATATTGATTTTTGTTAATATCCATCAGCAATGCCTATGTGATCTTGGTTGTCAAAAGCTGTAAACATAGTATCTGTACATACGGAACAAATATCTGATTAAAAAATTGCAAATAAAACAATGTTTAAAAAAGAGATGAAGAACAAGTAACTCCTCTAAATCTGGGTTTATTTAGATAGGTTTAGCTAAACCTGGCCACCAGTTTAGCCATTATCTGCATCAGAATCAAAAGAAACAAAGTATAAGAAAAATAATTTAAAAATAAATAAATAAATCAAGCCTTATTATCTCCTTGTGATGCGAAGGAAAAAATTCTCTTCAAAATCACGTTTGTATAAATAGTGCTATTCTTCCTGTAGCATCTGCAGAATATTTCTGTAACTCAGACATTTTGACTTATATTTTAAAGCTTTCAAGGCTACACATTTAGGAGCAATGAATACTATTTAAAATTAAAAAAGCAATTATGCTACATTATTCTATGATAACTTCCTTAATTTTTTAAATTGTAAATAATGCTTCGATGTTTGGTACCACGCAATAACATTAACTGTTTCCAAAAGAACTGCTCAATGCTTCATTCATTTTTGCATCTTAATGTGTGCTTTTTTTTTTTTTTTTTCTGTGTGTGTGTGTGTGTGTGTGTGGTTTTTTTTTCCTAAATGAATTAAGGTTGCAAAAGGAAATTAAACAAAGAAGTATTACCCTTGCTCTGATCATGAAGATTTTAAACAATATTAGTCTCACACATAGCAAATTACTGCTTGTTAACTACTGTTGCCAACTGTTAGGGTACGTCTGCCTTACTATATCAGTTTGACCCAGCTTCTAGTGCTTAATGGTCCTCTAGGCTAAAAGCGAAAGCTGATCCATCAGGCTTACATTAGCATAGAATAACACTCAATGCTTATTGATGTGCATGCAGTGTAACTACCACCCCCGGCACCTAGCTCAGTCCATTATTTTCATTTTATCTCAAGTCATTTGTATGGTTGTCTGCCCCAGTTAAAGCTATGGCAAGACTGGTACTTAAATGAATTTGTGAGAAAGGAGACAAATGCCCCCTGAACTTCAAGCACTTTTCTCTCCTGACTTGCTAACATAAAATATACTGGTACTGTTAGGTCCACTTAGCAAGAATCTTTAAAATGGCCTTAAGTCGAAAAAAAACAACGCTTACGACTCTCTCAGCTAAAAAGACCTCATATTAAATGTTGGGGGTGGTGGAGACTGGGCTATTATTGTTTTGCATGTTATTTTTTTAGTGTGATTTTTTTAAAAAAACACTGTTTTGATTCTACTCAGAACTGTCTCAGGTAAAAACTTGAGCTTTGGAGCATTTCTATTTCACCAGGTTTAAGGATCCTATTTTGTTCACATACTACATATTTAGGTTAAAATACTGTTTTTTAGCTCAGTGCGAAATCATCACAATGCAACAGAGGGGGAAAAAAGCTTGAAACAAAGGAATCCATTGTATAATAATCTTAATAAAAAGTCTTCTGAAATGAAGCAAACTAATAGAAACTTCCAGAGCAAAGCAAAGTACTTTGTTACAAACCAGTCACTGAATATTCATTGCGAGTTTGTTGCTACATTCATAACACTGTATATAGACAACTAGGAAACTTGAAGAAACACTTCAGGTTATTTCACAAAATGTAGATCAATAATTGTCTCAATTGCTGCATTTTCTGATAAACTTACAGTTGAGAGTATGAGAAAGCACAAAGAGCAAATGTTAACATAAATATCACATTCTTCTGAACACAGAATTTAAACTTTTTGTCATAAAAGCATTAAACTGTCCCTCTTTCTGCATAGAGGGGGAAGCTTTGCAATTCAAGATAAATACCTTGGTCAAGTAATCATGTCAGTCATTTTATAGTGTCAGATTGACCACAAAGTCTGCTCCATTTCTACTTCCACCAAAGAAATGCATTTCTATCCAGATTTATTCTATGTACCTAAGTGTCCATTAAAAATATGTACATAATTTTAAAGAGGAATAAGCCTTAAATATATATATATATAATAACAAAAGATTGTCAGATGCTGCAATGAAAAAAATTATCAGAAAACAATCCACATAATAATATTCCAGCCTTTCTCTGCTCCCATTCCAGAAGTATCCTCTCCAATCCAATATCAGTGAATAGCAGAAGTTACCCAAAAGCCCAGCCAATATCCAGTAAATATCTTGTTATTTCTTACTAAAAAGAAATAGAGTCTATATACTTAATTTTATCATTAAAGATAAGTGATGGTAAATGGCACAAGGCTTTAGAACATATTACAACAAGATTGCGTTTGAAAGAAAAGATGTCACTTTCCTAATTTGCAGTGCTACAGCACTGGAGGGAAACCTGTGGATCTGGCCGGTTTCCAACCAGAGTGATTCTCCTTTTACTCCAGCCATCCTCCAGGACACACTGAAGTGGGAGGTTTGTCAGTACACATTCCTTCTCTTCAGTATTCAAAGTAGAAATAACAGAACTGTCTTTCGTGCTTTCAGTTTGAAATCTCATCCGCTATGAGCGTCTCTAAGCATCATTATCACATTAAGAACATTTAAGAAGTTTTTCCTAACCTATCTCCAGCAATAGGGCATGGGAAAACAAAAGCAGTAGTGCCTTATAAGGCTTTACAAGAGCTCCTTCACTCCACTCTTAAATAAAGTCAGTGTTTACATACACACAGTAACTAAAATAACCATTCTATAACAGCTCTGAATTTTACAGTATTTCAAGACATGCAAACTGCTTAAAAAAGTGTTTCATGAGTACTGTTAATCATGGATGAGAAAATAAAGGAAAGTTGAAACAAAATGAAAGGGAGAAAAGAACCAAACTATACCAGGCCAAAAGTACACCTGTAAGTGCTCCTCAGGGCACAACTCCATTGTAGCTATTCATACAAAATACTACGTGAATAATGACTTTCCTAAACTAAAAGTACTTGCTTCAGAATACTTCACTGTTCCGAGGTAGATACAATCAACCAAAGGTCAGTTAATTATTTTCTTAAAAGAAAATTATTTTTGCAGAATAACTACTTTTGCCTACAAACTAGAAAAGTCAAATGAAGTGGTAAAGTTACTTTTTGCTAGATTGGGAGAAGTAAAGCATAAAGTAGATGGACAGAAGCCCTCCTCCAGCACTGTTGTTTGTTGAACTATTAAGCAGTGTGGGTATTTGCTCTTTAGAAAGAGACAAAGAGCGGGTCATGTGCCCATCATAATATGGATTTGTGCTGTGATTACAGTGGATGCTGAAAGAATTATTAGGACGCTGTTTCACAAGAGCAGACATAAGTACAGTATTAGTTTTTGAAGATTTACAGCATAGGTTCCACTCGAATATGCAGAGAATACAAGAAAGAGGAAATATGTTCCAAATTTTTTTCACACCTGATAGCTTAGGAGATATTACACCTCCAACCTAATTCATTTAGGAGCTTTAAGATTCTTTACTCACACGTCCACAGCTTTAGATCATTCTCTCTGCACACTAATGCTTGAGTAAATTACTACTCAGCTATTCACATACTGAAATGGAGTCTATGAGCACATCAACACTAGGCATGGGAGCATGGAATGGAAGACCAAGGCCACTGAATCAAAGCATTGCCTACTATGTAATACAGAACTCATTGGCTAAATTCTTCGATCACAGCCAGGGACACTGCATTATTAGACATTATCTCAGATGAGAGGCCAGAACTGAGATGTAATTCAATGTTTTTAGTCATCAACATCAACTTTGCTGCTCAGCACCATGAAAACACTTGTCTTGCTCTTGGAGGTGACCACAGTACCCATTCCTCAATCTTAGTCAGTCTTTGACTTTGACAGAAGGATATACTTCCTTAAATCATACTAATAGAAACTTAAATAAATAAATAAATCCTTTAGTTAGGGTTATTTTAAGAACATGCTTAAGAAATCTGCTACATTGGGAGCCATGATAGGTCAGGTATTTTACTAGGTCACCTCCAAGTACTAAATAAGCTATAACTCAAGATCAAAACCACTCCAGTTCTCCAGTAAAAAGGGTTCACATGATTAATAAGTGCATTGAAGTATTTGCCGTCCCTGAAACTCTGATGAAACAAAGAATCGTTCTATGATTGAGGTTCAGTGAATCATGTATTCAGTCATACATTGAAATACTGCAGCGCTTATGAATCGCTAAAAGTAGTATCATTTCCAGGTAGCCTATCTCCTCCTGACTAAAAACTGTATACTCACGTCTTTGAATGGAAAGGGAGGAGTATTTGTTTCCTTCTGCTAAGCACATCAGACAAACGCAGAAAGTCAGTCTTCCAGCTAACTATTCTTTGAAAGATTTCTTCAGGGAGGTTTCAATTTGGTTCTTAATCCCTGCTCCTTCAATTGAGGTTATCAACAAGGGTGCCAATTAGTACATGCTGTAGTACTCTACATGATGTAGAAACCTAACACACAGAGAACAACAGGGAAACACGCTGCAAATATGCCCTTCACTTTTTTTTTTTTTTCCCCCAAGCATTAGCTTGAAGATTTCATTATATTATGGGGTCAGATATTAAGAAGAAAAATGAACAGTAGCTTGAGTGTTTAAAATAGACACAACTAAGGAGGGAGTATTAGCACATTTGTTTTTTATTGCCATCATTTCTACATAGCAATTCCCTTTGGTCAGCCAACCTGAACATAGATATCAGTGAAAAAAAAAATATCTGTCGTTCCTTGAATTTTCAGATGATTCAAAACACTTAAAAACAAATTCCTATCTTAATAAATAAATAAATATAAAGGAATACAAACCAGCTGATGTTTACTGAGCATTTTATAGATGAATAATTTAAATGCAGTCCTATTAACATCATTCCCACATGCCACCTTAAATATTATATACCTTTGTAACAGTCTGCTCTTTCTTCCTGAGCCCTGTGGGAACTGATAAACTCTAACTCTTCAGAATCAGTTTTATGGCTGTATTGCAGACCTCTTCTCACCAAGCATTCCTCAGCATTCTTTTCGAACAAACCACGTGGGGTTTTCTCATGGAAAATAAGGTTGGACTAATGAACACTCTTATGCAGGTTTGTCACAGCAGAGTGAAAACACTATGAGATCAGCAAAATTGCATATGCAAAACATACCCGCACTTTTCAAAAACAACTTTAATGAAGGAATTGAGTGGTGTCTTGGAAAATCATTGGGACAGCTGTATCTTGATATTATGGCTTACCTTTATATAAATATTACTAAGCTATTCAAAATAAGAATAGACTGGACATACACCACTCATTCTAAGGGTGTATTCTGAATGGTAATCCACAAAAATAAGTAATAACAACAATCCATAAATTAAAACACTGTTTGCAATTCTGAACCCATATTTGATTAAGTATATTTTGCTATTTGTACATGCTGTCAGCTAGGCACCAAAGCATTCGCTTCTACACAAAGCACTAATGGACTTGAATCAGGTATGTCATATATACCCATAATCCTACAAACATATAGTCACACCACTTTTATAGAAAAGCTTCTTAAAATCAAATCATGTGAAAAACACCAGACTAAAGCACAAAAATGCTGTATAAAGCATATTCTCCAGGTTTTGGCATCAGACCCTAAGGTGAAACAGGAAGATGGAAAACAACAATCATAGTATACAGCAAGAACTCTTACAGACTGAAGGTAGATTTAGGAAAGGGATTATTGCAGAAGTATTGGATGTAAAAAGGAAAGCATTAAGGTATAACAATTGGAACAAGAGATTACTGGGAAGAGAGAAATAGATTTAATAGTCGAAAGCAACAGTCAGCAGAAATAGAAGTCATTCTATTCACCTCGCTTGAGGTAGTTGAAGAGGATTCATAAATCTGTTCACCATGGTAATTTTGGAAAAGATGTAAGACATGCTAATTTTTTGAACAAGTGGTTAGAATCAGAGTTTTGTATCTACAACAGGTATGTTTAAAATCACTGAATTTGGGAGCATATATTATTAACTAAAATATTCCAGGTAAGGGCATTTTTCTTGCTCTCATTGTAATCAGAGAACATGGAAAAGAAACACAGCATTAAACAGGAATATGACTGAGGTGCTGTGATAAGATGGCTGATGGGCATAGGAAGAAGGTGGAAGAGAAAAAAATGTTTGGAAAGGAGAAGTTAACCAAATGGCGATATGGCCCTTGGCCCAGTGGGGTTTGAATATATCTGCAATGAAAAAAAGACGAGTCTGGCCAGTGTCACTAGAAGTTGCCAAGAATCACATCATAGCACCTCTGAATCTCATCAATCCAGCAGGAAGGAAAGCCAGTCCCTGCAAATGGACTGTATTCCTCCCTGCACTATTGAAAGCTCACTAATGATCTCAAAAGGTATCATTTACCATCTCAACAGAGAGGAGTCCAAAACAAATAGGCTTTAAATTTGTGTCTAATTCCACAGAGAAGTCCAAGGATGGCAGAACATGGTATCTACTTCCTTTGTTCAAGCACAAAAAATATGGATAGGGGATGGAATGTCTACAAAATCACTGCTTAATTTTCTTCAGCCATCCAAAAGACACTGTCACATTGTTTAAGAAAGCTCTGAGCAAACAACACTACACACAAACTCAGAGAAACCAGAATCTTATTCACTTCCCAATACAGTAGCTGACTGAGATAAGGAAAATGATAGATGGGAGACTGGCCTGAATTTATAGATTCTACCACAAAATACGTGCAGTTTGACAGCTATTTACTCTGTCCCTTCTCTTAGTTTGCTATTGACTCAAACTTAAATCCCTCTTGATGGGCTTACAGAGCTACAGTTTTCACTTACTAAACTAAAAGCAAAAAAAAGGTTACTGATTATAAACTCAATTCCAGCATATTCTCTTCCTTAGGATTACAGTTTATTTTTATTAATCATTAATTTCTAACTTCTGAAAGTATGCCTTTTACCCTGACTGGAGCATGGGCTTGGGATTTAACAAAATTCAGCTTTACTTCAAGCAGTTTAAAAGTACTTAGTAAAACTAAAGCAAAAAATGCTTGCTCCATAAAGTCCATGATAGAAATTACTTTAAACCAAACTGAAATCTGCTCTCTATACTGAAGACGACAAAAATTATGCCACTAGCTGAATTTCATTGCCAAGCTGTCAACTTGAATTTCTTCTGTTTAAAAATAGCTGTTCATTACATTCTGTAATGGGCTGTCAAAGCACTACAGCACTGAACCTATATCATATACAGAAGCAATTGGGCAATGTGCATTATTATGTTTAGATTACTAGCATTTTTACAAGACCCCTGGGCTAATTTTAAATGAGATGGTTGACTTGAACTAAATCAAAACCAATTTTATTTTACTTTAAAGCTACTACATATTTTCCAATTGTGCCTGGCTAATTCTGGCCTTAATGTAAGCAAAACAAAAGATTTACTGAATGTGAACATATAGTATCCTTGTTTTTGCTTTCACAGACATATTTAGTCTAAACAATGTGTGAATGATAAAAAAAAATACTATTTGCCAAATTAAATAATATTCCCCATGGTATGAATTGGTATTGTTGCTCCTATTAATACATAGCAAGTTGTTAGCAAAAAAAATATAAAATAAAATAAAAATCATATCTGAAGTATATATGCAGTAATATTTTATCACAGTGAAATAAGACAATTAGATGTGGCCCTTATAGAATACTCAAGGACTCCACAGTGTTTAAACTCTGTAATAACTCTTATGAATAAATAAATAAATAACATTATTATATTATTTAGATACCACTAACTTCTCAAGGAAGAAGGGTTTCAAATGTGGGACTAAAAACAATGCCAGAAATTCTTAAACTAACCAAATCAATTATTTTTCCATTATATAACAGAATCCGAGAAAATCAATCAGACAAAAACTGGAGGTCTGCTGGTTGAAAAAAGGGGAATGTCCCTTTATGTGTAGTGATGCATCACTTTTCCTCCCTTCTTACTTGATACTATCACACAACGATGACATAGTTAACCAAAATATGCATCGAATTTATTATCTTTGTAGAAACACTTCCAGCATTCTTGATAATAAGTATTAACAAGCATGAAAGATTGCATGATTTATTTTTAAAAAGTGTGAGAATTATCTAAATTCCCTCAATTACTCACAATAACCAGCCTAGGAACCCACAATTTATTAGAAAGTGTAATACTAGAATTCTCATCTGGCTTAACATAAGAATGTGTATGTGGTGGTGTGTTATCAATTGAGATTCTTACAGTATTTAATGTCAAACGCTCACCAAGAGGTCCACACTAAAACATGGCACAGCATATCATAACACCTCCAAAAAGGCAGGTTTGTTCTACTGTGCCAAAAATTCAATTCGGGTAGGCTATCAGGGTGTCCAAAGCCTCTGATCTTTGATATCATACAAGTTCTTCAGCTGTGAATGAAGATGGAAATTATCTCAATAACAAATACCTCTACTACCTAGTCAAATCACTATTCCAAGTAAATAAAAGACAACGTAAAAATCTGGAAGTTTATAGAAGAGTAATACAGAAAGCTAGGAAAGAAGAAACAAATCTAGTGTTAGAGACATCAAAAGTAACTTTGTGCTACTTTGATGCATGTTTCCCAGTAAGTTATACAAAAAGCCAGAAGCAAGGAAAACAACTTCCATAAAGCCAAGGTATCCTGAAACAGAAAACAAGCAAACAAACAAGAAAACAAACAAAAAAACAACCAAAAAAACCCTTTTCTCCCAAGTAATCTGCAGTTTATGAAAGTAATTGATGTCTAACACTGTCAAATTCTAGAGCATAACCACTCTTAAGTAACTGATAAGGGAAGGGATTTCTGATGGATTAGCTAGGTATGCTGTGTGCCCTGATAGAAAGAAAAGATAATGTGATAGATTACATAACGTGGGCACAATGCTGTGTGAGATGATTTACTAAACAATATAGAATATTTGCAAAACAAAACTGTTTACAAATGATTTTAAGTTCTCATTTTTAACATTTAAAAGCACGCTGCACATGATTCTACCTCATATTCAAGGTTTTAGCTTAACTCTAACATTGTCAGCAAAAAGACAAAACATTCAACACCTTTTTCTTTTTCCAATATACTCTGGAGACAGACCTTATTCATACCTCTCAGGCTCTGAGATGCCAGCCACTTGCTTTCAGTAGCATCTTCTATGATTATATATACCTCCTTCCAAAACACAAAAATATATGAGGAATTCTGTTCACAACTGAAAATGCTGTGAACACATCTATTCTATCAGTCTACTTAGTGAAACAATACAGACAGCTCTGGAAACTGACACTAAGATATTTCAAATGAAAACAGGCAATAGTGTACAAACACCAGCTGTGGAAGAGAAAGACCAGAGTCACACACACACACAAATCAAGGAATGAATGGATGTTGTGTTAAGGGACATGGTTTAGGGGGAGCTATTGGTAACAGATGAACGGTTGGACTGGATGATCTTTTAGGTCTTTTCTAACCTTGGTGATTCTGTGAAAAAAAAAAACAACAAACTTTAAATACAAATAGGAGTTAGAAATTGATCCACTGTGAGCAACAAAAGAAAAATGAATGGAAAACAAAAGATGAGGGAATAGACATCTAAAATCATGTCTTGTAATCAGAAATTTAAGTTCCTCAGACACAGCAAATACAAGCACAATTATTCTTACTCTCAGCTGTACCACACTGCTCTACTTACTCTCCCTTACTATGAGATTCCTCTCTTCTTTTTCAGTTCAAACTCTGAGTATTAATCTTATTCAGACTATTTTTACTTCTTCATATAAGACTAGTTTCCAGTCTTCTAGAAATATAGAAATAGAATTTACCAAGATGTCCCTTACTCTCTTCTGCTTACATTTAAATGATTTTTTCTCCATATTTACTCCCTAGACTTTAATACCACAGGTACCTTTTGGACTGTGTTCATAAGACCCTTAATCAGAAAAAACAACAACACGAAACAAAAAAGTCCCAACAACAACATAGCACTCTTTTACCCACAGTGGGTACGTGCATACATTCCTTCACCTCTTCTTTGTCAACACCGTTTAAAGTCCTACAATTTCTGTCTCAATACCTTCATCTGCAAACAGATATGCACTTCTGTATTAGCAAACTCTAAGCTCTCTCTTCACAGCCCTACTTAGTCACTGACGTAGCCTCCCCCATACTGGCTAGCACACTGTCAAATGAAAAAAGCTTTATGTGCATTTTTACTGTGCTCTCTTCAACTCGATAAATGTGTTACTCAGTTGCTACAAAACACAATCTCAGAGTCAAATTTGCAGTCCTGACACTGGTTTTCACTCATCATCCAATACTCCTAAAATTGTACCAGCTGATAAACTCCAGCTTTGCATCTTACACTTCCCTCAATTTCACTTACACACTGTTTATACTGCTAATTCTATTAGCACTGGTTTTCTTCTTGTCTGACCACAGATAAGTCATGCACCCTATAGATGCTAGTTTTGTTTTGCATGAAGAGTGCAACACTACGAATCCAGAAACTAAAATGGGTTATAATACACAACAACATACTTAAAAAATACTGACATTTACTCGAAAAGGAGCTGAATAATTAAGAAAAAGGATGACGTTGTTAGTCATTACTGTCCCAGTTTTGCTAGCTAACATTATGCTAAATTATTTCACATATATATATATAAATAAATAATATATATGTTTTTATATATACATATATATAAATAAAGAACAATTCTTAAGCCCTAGTGTTTCAGTATGATCTCAAGATGTCAAACAACCATCATAAAAGCCAATATCTCTTAAATTCTTGAAACAATTGCATTTTGGTTCTCTTCAGAAACAGAATTATTTTCAAATATCATTGGTAGAAATTACAAATTAGATGTGATTACTTAATTTTTGTACTGATATTCTCCAAACAATACAGCTGCAGAGACTATATGAGGACAAGGTACAATGAAGTGAATTCACATGATAAGGGCATCCTGTTTATTACAGTTACATGAGATTGCCACAACATTTATCTGCATTTTAATTACAATATTGCTTCCTTTAATACACATAGCAAGGGTACAAACTAATTCCATATTTGATTCTAACTCTGATTGTATCCTGTTAATCTCAGAAGGAGAACTGCCAAGAACAGTCAAGGTCTATATTTGCAAAACAATTGTAAAATCCACCTCTGTAACTTTCTGAAATTAACTTAGATCCTGCAGACCAGTTCCCTTGAACAGCATGAAGCACTATCTTCACCTGCAGAATGGGAACACGTTTTCATACAGATATTTTAATGAATGCATTAAATACACCAATTGTCCAAAGTTTTAAGGCTATATACAAGCCCATCAATCACTCAAACTGCTCGTTCTATCCCACACAGTTTTAACATCACTGATTATTCCCTCCTACTGTCCAAAACAAGTTATGTAGGAAAGTTACAGCAGGCCAGTTCCCTTCAACCAATGGTGTTATTTACATTAGAAGATGAAACCAAGTTTCTTTTCCTCTCTCTAAAATAATTTTTACAAATACTTGGTGCAAATCACTACAGCAGAGAAATGGTTTACTTTGAAAATTAATGATTCTATACTGTCTTATGGCTTTCAGTCAACAGTCTCGAGAAATGTGCATATACATACATACAACTTTACATACATGCACATGTATGTACAGACATGCATAAAAGTGCTTAGAATTAAGTGTTAGTTTTTATCACTTCTAAGAGCTCAAGTTAAAAAATTGTTTTTAAACAAGAGTCATCACTGTTAAATGCTAATTTTAAACTATTTAATTACTGGTATTACGAAAGAAAATATATTCTCAGCAAATTCTTAACAATAATAAAAACAAATTAACTTTTCCTTTCCCCTCCCAAAAAGGGAATTTGAGCTACTGTAGCACTCCTTAATTGACTGCAAATTTAAAAAGACATCTGCGTGGCTTTGTTTTGTACTGGCAGCAGACAAAGAATGAGTCAACACGTCTCCAGAACAAAAGAAAATGTTTCACATGAGAAGCAATGGTGTACTGCTAGCACAGAAAAGCTGTATGCAAGTCATTTTTTTTTTTTTTTAAATAATATTACAGCGATTTTTCAGCATGTCAATTTGCCACATCACATTAAAAATTATTATTTATCCAACTAATATTTTCAGTGCAAACATAGAAGTACTGAGAAGAATTCAAAGTAAAATCCAAGAAATACAAAGTTATAATTGGGATACTTTTGATCACTAAAAATATCAGTTCTCCTTCTCTCTCCTCTCTTTAACATTTCTAGTTTGTTGATGAACCAACCGTGTTTGGCATAATTAACACTAAGATCTTCAGAACTCAATGACTGAAAATAATTGCTTCTCTCTTTTCTTTCCTGAGTACGCTGAAGCCCAACCTAAAGATTTAGAGCTGACTGGACAAATATAAAGGATGTCAGAAACAGTGACCGCTGACATGCCATTCAAGGCACATGGAAGAGAGTTCAGGCTTGAATGCCTCTAAACTGCTCATTGGTAAGATCAGCTATCAGTGAGACACAGTGTAAGTCAGCACAATTCACTGAGCCTGCTATGACCTTAAAATCATTGCTCCTGGGGCATGTTCATCCACCAATTAGTTTATACGCTCACTGGAAATCCATTGCTCAGTAAATGCACTGGTCTCTCATTCCACGGTGTTGATGAAGTGTGTGTGATGGCTTTCTCTTCACAACTTGACCCCTAAAGCTGACCCATCTGGAACCAAAGTATTCATGCCACTTGAGCACATCCTTGGTTATCACAGAGTTTGATATTTTCTTTAAAAACACCATTACTCACATTTTTTTCCTCTTAGCTAAAACTTCTTTGCAGCCAATGAAATACAAATAACTTTTTAGGGGAAAGAACTTTAGTACAATGCACGTTAAAGTACCGATATAAATAGCAATTAACAAATGCATAAGACGACTTCAATAAAATTGGTATAAAGACTGTAAATACTGTTCTGCTCAGAATACTTATTATGCCCAAGTATTAATTCACCACAGCACGCACCTTTTAGTAAATATACACCATGGGAAAAAAAAAAAAAAAAAACACCCAACAAGCAAAAAAGTCACATGCATAGCAGAACCATAGTTATGGTAACACCATGGTAAGAGAGTATTCCCTCAGACTGAATTTAAAGAAAACTACATTTATTTAAATATTATGTAATTAAAAGTGCAGTGTACACGGAATGCTTCTCTCTGGAGAATACCACTACTTTTAATGACAAAATGGAAAGAGAAGATTGAAACCAAACAGTGCATATGCAGGTGTTTGGGGTTTTCTGTTGCTGTTTTTGTGTTTTCAGGTATAGTTTTTTAAGAAAAAAAAGAAAGATTATGGTTAATTATTTATGGTAAATGAAAAGAGGGGACAGTAAGAATTGGCAAGGAACCCAAATATAATTTTACTGCAAGACAAATTTCTGCTGTCAGAGTACAGAGGGTAATGTGAGACTTCATAAAAATTATGCCCCAACTTTAAAGACATATCAATAAGTAATGACAGATGGATTGAATAGGTGAAGGTTAAGCTAGCTTGCTACATTTCAAAAGCTAAGTGTAAACAGAATTCCAGAAACCCACAAAAAGTAGATAGTCTTCTAGAAATAAAGCCATAAAAACTCAAAAGACAAGAGAGCTAGAAAAAATCAGGTTAGAAATTAGACACTGGTTTTAATTAGATTGATTAACTGTATGGATTTTTATTGAGAGACAGCTGGTTATCCATCTCTGAGATATTTAAGAAAAAAACTACTCACCTTCTGAACACTGCACACCAATTCAACACAAAGATATTTGTTTTTAATAAAGGAGTTATTAAACGCACAAACTTTCAATCAAATTACTGCAGCACAGTCACCTAACATCATGCGAATCAAAGCAACTAAGCCTGTTAAAACCAAGTTAAAGAAAAAAAATTCTGACCATAATATCTGATGTTATGAATTTTCTGACTTCTGTACAAGTAAGAATAGCTGATTGTAACAGTCCTCAATACTTCAGGTAAAATACTGATCCAATACAGACAACACAAATCTTGTCATGAATTTATGTCAGTCTTAACTTCAAGTCTTCAACATACGACAAACTGAGTAGCTTTAACGATAGTCCTTCGCAAATTGTTATGTTAAGCCAAGCTTTGCAATCCCTTTATAGCCTCTTCTTATGTTTACAGCCAAAGGCTGTTTGCTTCATCTTGCATCTCTATTGGATATTGTAAGTAATAAATAGTAAGACATTTTTAAGAAATAAATTCTGAATTTTTAACATAAAACTTTTCAATTTTCTTATTCTTTGAGGAAGAATGTTCCATATGCTTTGCTATGGTTGGGAGCCATTGAAATCCCCTCAAATCCATCTCTAACTATAACCTAGGATTATTATATTGCTCAAAGGAATTAGTTACGAATACTTATTCAAGAGATGTAGTTCTTATCTCACCTTACCACAGTAGATAAGAAGAGTAAAATACCTGATTTTAAGGAAAAGACAAAAAAGAAAATAACAGAATGCTATAATGCAGCACAAGCTCACTGTTGTGAATTAATAACAGTTACAGTGAGTTGGTTAAATAGCACTATCAGAAGTTCCATCCTTTTCTTCACCCTTTACATTTTTGGATATGTAATCCTATAATGCACATGGTCCGTTAAAGCAGGCTGGTGCTTCTTAGCCATTTCCTTCACATAATGTATTGAAGTTGCAGAAAGCTGCATGGTTTTCTACTGTGTTAGTAAGTTGCATCAATGCTCAAAAGAGCATCACGCAACTTGCTGTGATGGTTAAAAACAAGAGGACTGAGAAAAGAAGAGATACACAACCTTATCTGGGCATCCTGTGTCAGTGTCTCACTACCTTCTGAGTAAAGAATTTCCTCCTAACATCTGACCTAAATCTCCCCCTCCATTAATATAAAGCAGTTCCCACTTGTCCTTTCACTGTCAAACCATGTTAAAAGTTGTTCTCTAAAAAAAAAAAAACAAAAAACCCACCACCAAAAAAAAAGTCATACAGAGTTTATTTGCTTTCTACAAACAGCAAAACATCAACAAAGGATATATCATTGAAGTGAAAGGATACATCCAAAACGATCAAATATTTTACATCCAAATTATCTATAATCTAATTTCCCCTCCCCCCCCCCCCCCCCCCCCCCCCCCCCAATTAACGATAGTTTCAAAGGGTTCTGTGCATTTAACTCCAGTATGTTCTTCTAATAGAGAAGTTCTGTTCTTTCCCTTTCTTGGCATACTTCATTCTATCCCCCTCAGCAACTGCTCAGTGAACTGGAGTAGAGAGCTGATCCAGCTGAAAATTAACCCTAACAAATCAAAAAACAGATTAGCCAGATAATCTGGCAGTAGCAGCGCAGTCTCAAAGTTACCATATTTGACACCAAGATCATAAATTTGACACAAAGATCATACATCAGCCGAGGCTGGGAAGTGAACCATGTGAAACAACTACAGACCGAAGGTTTGGTTACCTGAGGTTTAACATACTATGAAGCAGTATACATTTCTAAACATACATAATAGTACTCAAATCTAGCTTTTAAGTTTTATTTCCATTTCCCAGCTTACTGAACTACTGTTTTTTGTATCTTTCATGGGCATGTGATTTCTTGCCCTTAGTCCATTGATAGGCAATTGCCAAAAGGTGATGCTGATATACAATCAAGAATCATTTCTCTCAAAATTAGCTTCTCCCGTTGTTAAAGAGCCACACAGCACAAACGCTTCAAGCTTGTGCAAGTTTGATCCTGAAAACTATGCGCTTCATTGTCCCAAAGAAACAGAGCTGTCTTTGGTTGTTATGAACAAGGGCAGTCTCAGAAGCACTGACAATTGACCCAGAGAAGATCTTGAATTTTAACAGGTTGACAAATGGGAAAACAATTTGTGAAAATCAGTGTCAAAATTGCAGGTTTGAAATTCTGACTTATGATAAATATTCAAGTAGACTTTTCCCACTGAAAAACAGTTTAAAATTTTCCAAAGATCTTGAAATTTTTCATATTTAAATTGCTTAATTTTTTTGCAGTCATTCTAAGGGAAAATAGGACTATTATTTTAGGAGATATTTAAATCACACATCTCAGTTACTGCTGAAAATCATGAGGAAGGAACTGAAATGTCTTCTTTTAAGAGAGACTTGACATACAATTCACACCAATTATATATGCTGTTAATATATATAATGCATATTTAAATATATAATGTGCATATATAGATTGGTAAGATATATGAAAAATCATATCTTTTTATAAACATATGAATATATATATACATATATATATAGGCAAGCTTTTGAATCTCTATCAAAAAACTCCTCATATACACCCCCTAGTGCAGTGTATATCATCCAATTTTACACAGTCAGTCCTTAAACTTACCAAAACGCTAAGCACTGAAAGTCAATTCTGACGATATGAAGCTCTGAACAGAATGATCCAATAGTAGGATATTTCAGAAGATCAAAATTCATTATTCGTTCCCTCTTATAAAACAAAAGAGGGACAGTTGGGACAGAGATTAAGAAATGGAAGAGGAAGGAATGCTGAAACTCAAGCCTCTCAAGGATTATAAGTGAATTTTATTTAGCACTGGGCAGCAAGTCACTGCTACAGTAAATTACATCTCAATACATAGCAAAATTAAATTGTCAGAAATAATTTCCAAGTGAAGGAAATGAGGAAGTATCAGACATAAGTATTTTTCTGTTTCAGCGTCCCCTCCACTGGAACTACTAACATTGCTCCAGTCTTACATGAAGTCAGTTACAAAACACACCTAAAGAACTCATTCAATCTTTCAGTTCAGATATTAACAGATATTACAAGTTTTGGAGGAACGTTTGGAGCCTTAATGCATTTCAAAAGTTTCAGATGCACTTGGAGCTCTAGTAAGACTTCACATTTTCATCTCCAACAATGAATTCCATGTAATTCTAGATGTAGCCATTAAGAGGGGAAAACACCTCAATGCAGCAAAACAGCTTGAAAAAAATTTACAGCACTAACAGAAAGAACTGTTGCTAAGCCAAGACCTACTCAAAAGATCTTAACAAAAACAAATGAAAACCAAGTAGCAGAGGCTTTCTATGTCCTGATGCAGACTTTCCCACACACACAACCCAGATGAAGCCCTTCCCCCTCCCCAGCTGCCTTCTCCCAGGACGGCCAGCTTGAACTATAGCCTGGGATAAGGTCCATACCTAGAGATGAGCACCCAGCTGCTCAGAAGGTCCCATGTGGCCACCATGGATAACCATACCTCAGGAGTCTGCTACTGGTGTGAGGAAATGCATCAGCCAGCCTCTCAAAAACAGTCTCAGTTAACGTGTACAACAGGAACAAAGTTGAAAGAGACCACCATACAAATTCTTTAAACTAAGAATTTCATTGTTTACTTACTCAGTTAAATAAAATCTACAGCGATACCCATGGTCCCACAGCAATAAAATGAGGAATTATAGCTGCTCCAGATTACTGGATTCACCACCCCGCAGTGACAGAAACAACAGACCTACTTTTCCCACACACCCCTGCTTGACATCTCTTTGAATCTCAAAATGAACAATTCTCTTCCCTCCAAAAAATAAAACAGCATTTTTATTCAACAAGATCGCTGGAAGAGCTTTGCATTCCCAGTCCAGGACTCGTGGGACAACCATTGAGGCTGCCCTGACTGTGGTGGGAGTTGCACAAGTGGAAGATGGTTCATACAGAAGAAGAGATGGCACTACAAAAGAACTGGACTAGACATGAACGCCCCAGAGCCTAGAAGCTTTTCTTTTCCTTTTCACTTAAACACTAAAAGTACAATTTGTACCATTAATTCATTACTTCGTACTCCTTCTATTCACATGCTTTCAGTTTACCCATGTAAAAGACACCTACTTACATCTTAAAATCTAATGCATTAATCTATGCTGAATGGACATTTCCTCGAAAACAAACAAACAAACAAAAAAACACCTGTATTTGATACTTTAATTTTATAAAATTGTATTGTTGGATTGGGGTAATTTATAAAGGCCTCACCGTGGGCCAGAATATCCTTTTAATCTACAGTGACACGATGACATTGAATTATGTACAGTACTGCACCTCCATCAGTGAGAAATATTTAATATCATAATAGTGCTTAAAATATTATAAGCTCTAGTCCTAGTTTTAAAATAGTATAAAAGACAAAATGCAGCAAACTGAAATATTAAATGTCCCCTGAATGCATTCTTAAAAGATTAATGTTTCAGAAAACATTTTTAGCTTCAAAATTTGTAAGTGGCTTCATTAGTGAATCCTCTCACGAAGAACTAAAAAATATACAAACATACAACAGATTTCAGCATTTTCAATTTTAAAGAAGGAGATAATATAGAGGCATAACTGAACGTAAATTTTCTTTCAACACACGAGTTCTATTTTGTTTCCAGTTCCCACCCTCGTCCTACTATGGAGGGAGGAGTGATCAAATGGCTACGTGGTGCTCAGCTGCTGCCAGGTTAAACCACAACAGTTCTTGTATTCCTTAAGAAGAGACAGATACCACATGGTATAGCTACCATTCCCAATTGTTTATTCCCAGACCCAGGTTCAGTAAACTGGTGTTCTAAATGACTGTCTTTGATCTGCTCAGACAGAAAACTTACAAATCTTCACTGTCATATTTTAGCAAGTGTGTATGATTCTTAGCCCTGCACTTTGTAAGATAATTACAGCAAAAGCAAGTAGTCAGGAATACAATAGTAGACATAGCAGGGTTTCAGGTTTTTTCAACACATTTACAGAATCACAAACGCTGCAAAGTTTATATACATCATGACCTGAAGACATCTGATAATATGAAAGCCACAGTCAGCTTCAGAGTTCAGAAAGAAGGGGTGCACAGCATTACAGTAGTTAGCACTGCTGGCAAAATATGTGTCTTGGTGACCAACACGCTTCAATAATGACAGGATTTAGAACACGCTAAGCTGACTTTAATATATTATACTCTTAAAATGCATCAAAGAACAACATCATTTCTAAGCTCTGAATGATTATCAGTGAGCTGCAGTTCAGGATAAGAAGTGCTGCTAAGTTTTGCATAATGCTTGCCATTCCAAGTAAGCACTGCTTTTCCATTCTCCTAAAAATGTCATTTAAGGGTTTCGACAGTTCTACTAAACCTAGATTGTAAGTGCCATGCTTGAATCTATTTTTTTGGATGTATGCCCAACAATAAATGATCCACAATGATCTGAGGACAGCACTCTCATCCAAGAACTTAATCAGATTAATGATGTATTTGTTTTATAAAAAATGAATAACATTAAGCTTGAGAATGCCTAATTTACATCTTAAATGATTGAAGGAGACAAAAAATACAGTGGTTTTATAAAATTAAGATTACAAAATTGACTATTGTCTTGAAAATCTGCTAGTAAATTGCAGAGATGCATAATAATAAATAAGTGTTCATTAGCAGTGTTTATGTAAATTCATGAGTTGATGCTTAGTTGTTCAAAAGACTTAATGATGTTTACATTTACGAAGAATTTATTAAAAGCAATGTTGTTATCACAACATAGCAATGGCAGTAACACCAATATTAAATCCAGAATGTTCCGGTTCTTTTGACCCAAAGAATTCAATTAATACTTAAAATTTTAACATACACTTGAGAATGCTGAAGGGAGAACTGAGAAAGAGGTGTGAAACCAGCAGTGATATCATTTGCATTGGGTTAAGTTTCATACAATATAAACAGATTGGCCTAATTGAACGAATTAAATTATACAAAACTGACTGATTTTATAGGGTTAAAGAGAAAAAAAAAAACAACCTATAGTTCAGATTCCTTATACATTTCTGATATGTTACAGATAATCAGTGTTTCCCTATCACTCCTATTATTTCAAAAGGCCATTACATTCATTAATCAAATTTTCCAGAAATAGAAAAATCGTTCCCATTGCAAGGAATTAGTTTCAAAGTAAATTACTTCAGTATATTACTGGAGAACATGATTTATTACACCAAACATAGCATTTTTGTTGTCACATTAAAGTAAGCAAGCATCACTTCACAACATACACTAGTAGAGTTCATCAATTTCCAAATCTCAGTAGGTTCAACTCTGCATATGAAAAAATAATTTGAGAAGCAAGATAAGCAGCACACAGCACAGGTTGGCACTTGCCATCTGGCACAATAAATCATCAAAGTAATCGAACAATGCCCAATTCCACAGACATCACTCAAGAGAACTTCCTTCTACCCTTATCACAGAAGTACTTCTATTTGGTCAAAGAGATGCTTGCCTAAGTATATACAGTTCTTCTGATGACGCAAGATGGTCCATAAGCATTCATGTAAGTCAGAACACCTATGCAAACATTCAAAGGCCAAAAGATACATCATATATGCAACTACAAACAAATCCAAAGTAGTAGGCAGTAGTTCTTAGCAAACTGTTAGGAGAGCAAGAAATTCCATTTCCCCGATACCTACAGCTTTCCCCATAAAGATTTAAAATATTTCATTAGATGTATTAGAATAAAATGCTTCCATCACCTCCAGAAGCAGGACCTCAAAGAGTAAAAGCAATAAAACAAGCTTTTCTTGCTATACTGGGTGGAGGTGGGAGCGATATTCACAGAAGATCAGGCAAATAAAATAGCACTTCCAATGACAAATCTCATCTTCAAACCCTGAAGAAGAAAAGAGGATGAAAGCTGAATTTCTCCACAAGACAGGTGGGTGGAAAATCTGTGGCTTACATGAAGATTTCAACAAACTTGCTTCCCCACTGATGTACAAAACTCAAACTGCTTGGCAAGTCTATTGAAAACCCATGCCTACAACTGAGTAGTATAGGAACAGCAATTGCTGGCAAACTTGTATCAACAGAACCCAGCAGTTGGCTCTATTTCAGCTCCTATCTAATCCTTACTTTATACTGTGCTCATCACCACAATATGTGAATTCCCATGTTATAGCTAAAAGACAAAGCCCACAGCAAAATACTTGCAGCTTTGGAAATGTGCAATTAATATTTCAGTGCAGTCTTAAAGAATAGCAGGGGATGTTGGTACATAGTTATCTATAAGCAAGATAAGCCGTGATCCACACATTCTGACCAACGTATCAACCACCTGACAGAAACGGGAAACAAACTTCACTATAGCTTCTACACGTTAAAGGAACATTTCTATATGAATGATGGCTAGCGTGTTTGCCAGGTGAAGTTTTTCACAAGAACATAAAACATCTGCTAACTCAACACTACCTACAACATTGTCTCTGAGACGAGACCAGTGTTATTTTACCTTTATTATTATTATTATTATTCCTTTTTTAAGGGCTATGACAAATTAGTCAACTTCTTTATGGGTAACCTTCAACATCATCCTCACAATGATTTATATCAGCAGCTCAAGAGAGGTCTGAAGGCACATGCATGTTCTGTGAAATGCAAAAGGAGAAAACATGGCAATTAAATAAGCATTTGTCCCAGCAGTAGATGCTTTTCAGACCATTTTCCCTGTACCAATTTTGTAACATGATTCTGTGATGCAACTACTACTAAAATTGGTAGTAAATACACCGTGATCTTAAACAACTGCATTCACCTCATCCATGGCTAGAAAATATCCCCTACATTTACAGAGGATCTGACTCTCGAGAAAGTTCATCAGGCTTATTGTATTGGAATACTGCCACATACTGGGCATGAAGGGCAAGGTCCAGTATGAGGGAAGGCCTACATGGTCTAAGGCCATTAATTACTGTGTTGACAACCACAGTCCATTGGGACTGCATCTGAAAATGCTGGGAGCAAAGCATTCCTCCCCAAAACTTCAATCAAAGCAGCCTACAGCATTTGTGCTTAGACATTTCTAAGAAAGACTTGCAGTCGATGGAGGAGGAGAAATGAAGGAGACAAGTGGAATATGATGGAGACACGCGCTAGGAAGAAGGCCAGAGCAGATGCACTACCAAAGGGACAACAGTGTCAGACTTAAGACCAAGAGTAGTGGACGTTCTTTTAAAGCTATTAAAATTTTAATTGCAAACTGAAAAGAACACACTTGTTATGCTTAAAGAGCAGCAGTATCCACGCTTATCTTTTTCTTGATATGGTCTCTAGATGGTTGATTTAGGTACATGTACTAACTGGACTCCAGTGAAAAGCACTGAACCCAAAACTCAAACCCCAAAGCATTGAACTGATGATGAAAGGCAAATATCTTGCTTCAGTTTGATAACAACATGAAGTATTCAAATAGGGTCTACATCCACATTTCTGACTTGAATTTCCAGGAGAAAAAAAAAAAGTGAGATTCTGAAGTTAGAATATTTGGCATCATTTGTTCTATTTGTTTCCTTCTCAGGACTGACAATAAGGCAATAAATAGTATACACTTTTAATCTATAGTTTTGATTGGTATAATACAGAATTTTTTTTTTTTAGCAAAAATTACACTTAATAGAAATTCTGAGGAGAAAAATAAAATCTTTTTTTTTTTTTTTTCTGGTAGGTTCCTGCCATTTTACAACACTCTAGTACCAGGCCTGGGGTGCTGTTCAGATTAACACTGACTTGAATAGGAATTCATTCTTTTCCTTTCCTGAATGAATGCCATTATTTGGCTGTGGGTTATACATCCAGTTGTATTTCTAAGATTTTTATTCCTGTCTATAACAGCTCAAGAATAGGAATATTACTTATGTTCCATTTCATAGTTCTGAAAGCGTTTTGACCCCACATAGAAATTTGAAGACCTTTTCTGAATAGGGCCTTCTATTCACATAATGATGTTTTTCTATATTATTTTATTAATACAAATACACTTCACCTAGTGAAAGCAGGTCTTACATAATATACAAGAGGCATCTTATTACATTGTGATAACTTTAAATAGAGCCTTTTGACTATGAAACTTATTTTTTCCACCTAAGTGGATATAAACTACATGGACAATGAGAAACAACATCCTTCCAAATGACCTTCTGCTGATATTCAAATAAAAAGAAATTATGTAAATATTTTCAGATCGAAGTAAAATACAATAAACAGACTTGAGTAGCAAAGCAATGGAAGAGCTTATCTTGTTTCACAGAGCTCTAGGTGTTTGATAGCTGTTTTTTTTATTTTTTAAATGTACGTCCATTTAGAGGTAAGTCCTTGGCAGATACTCTCTCAGAAGGGTGCACGCTATCATTTTGATACGGCTAGAACACATTTGTTATTCAGCACCTCTCTTTCTTCAGGCTGTTTCAGGAAAGCAAGAAACCTGTAGCAGCTTCACAATACTTACAAAAGCAGCTGCTGTTTGCAGAGACTTGGGACTACTTTTTCTAAACAAAATATTTTGCAATCAGACAGCTGATTAAAAGAATAATTGCAGTGCCACATTTTATGTTAGTCCTTCCTTAGTTTGCTAAACGGTTTAGTATTGATTTTCCCAGTCCCTAAGCAGCCAAATTGTCCTTCAAATCGGCTCGCACATGGATTCATTGTTTTACACTGAAATCACCAAGAATTGACTGAACTCTTACCTATTTTAGCCCAGCTAATGATGGGATGCTGAGGGAAATTTCTTTGATTTAAAAGCTGTTAACAATCTGTTCTTTATTTTGTCTCCATGGTTATCCAATCACAGGTTAATGGTTTAGCCATATCAATCACCTACCATTCTCAAGGACAAAATAACTTCACACGTAGGAAATTGAACGTTATCAATAAAAAAAAAAATCCTTAAGAATATCACTGAAGCACCCAGTACCACTCCATACACTGCTGGGTCCACTCAGTGCCAGCGCTGGCTTTTCAAAAGGGCTTCCTGAATGGCCTTACTGGGGGGATCAGAGTCTAGCATCTAAAAAGAGCAAAAGCAAGAACATCTTACCCAGAAGGTAAGAGCCCAATGTATTCTGCAGCCCCTTTAATCTAAAATTTCAGTGCTCTGTCTTTCTATCTTGTTGTTCATGTTCTCTTACTCTCCAAGCCTGATGCTAGGACAGGATGGAAATGAATCAAGGGCAGAAGGATAAAAAAAAAGGCAGTTTTCACCTTCAGCACCAGAGCCACTTTAGATAGGTTTAAAACGTTTGTCACATCAAATTATTACAGTTTTATTATTCTTCATCATCTGCTCTGAGTGATGCTAGGTTACTAAGGCCTACAAAACTAAGTACATCTACAAACCATGTCCCACAGCTCAAGATAGAAAACAAAGCTTGAAAAAATAAAAAGACAGAAACACTATGTACGATAAGATGCTTTTTCTTCAAGTGCTGCAGGAAAGAAAAAAGAACACTTGAATGCAAAAGTGCCCAAACATTGAAAGCAAAGGTACTGATAAATTTAAAATGTTCAGAATTATCTTTAGGCCACCAGCTGAGGACTTCCACAATTCAAACTGTTAAGACTATTTGCCATTTCTCAATAATGTAATAAAGTGCATCTGCACTTACAGACAGATAACACATTACATGTGAACAGAATTCCAATTAAAACCTTCCCTTTAAAGAGGGCATATATATATATTCCAGAACAGAACAATATGATTATTCTGACCAAATATGATGTTACTATCAGCTAAAGAAGCATATTCAATATTTTTTCAAAAGGTCAATTTCTGCAAGCTGATGTGTTTGTTACTTAAAACATTACCTCAAATTACCAAAAACATGCAAGCAGTTTAATAATAAACTCCAAAATGTAACTCCTAAAATATATTAGTACATCAATAGCAATCCTATTAATTGAAGCATCACTTAAAAGTGTCAATGGCTCTTACAACACAAGTTGCAATCCCTTACTAATTTAACACTATGACTTCATTTCTTGTTCTAATCTCATCTAATTTACCCTTCTTATTTCCTTCCTTCTGGATATACTAGTTTTGCCACCCAATGAGTTTATTTCACCAGTCATTCACTTTTAACAGTAAAACCAAACTATTTGAGGGGAATAATCTCTCCGCAAATCCAACACAGGATAAAGAGCTCTTATTTACCGAGCATTTTGTGCCTTGAATTGAAGCATTATTGCGAAGAGTGAGCAATAAACAAAAACACCTCAGGGGCCTGGGAGGAGCAATGTAACCAATTACATTTAATTAAATCAAAGGATGGGAGCCCTAGGGTTGAATGAGCTGAAGAACAAATTTGCATTAACACCTAGCAGCCAAACAAGTAGTTCTTGGTTTAGTCTGGAAGTACAATTGTTGCCATCTATTCTCGGCACTGAAGGGGGGCCATTAGCTAAATTCTTAGGAATTGTTTGTCCACTGATGAGGGGCTGCCTTCTCAATGTTTCACCTCATCTCACATGAAAATTGCCTACTAAAATAAACAGCTTCCTCTGAAACCTAACAAACAAACATTAGGACATGACTCACAAGTTTGCAATTCTGTAACACCTTTGTTCGGAGCCAACAAAGAGAACAATGCCAGGGCTCAACACACCTGAGAGAAGTGGATACCCTACAAGCCTTATTTGGAGTGGAACTGGGAAGAATTAACCCTAATCTGACCACAATCTATTCTAGAAACTAACATACAGGATAACGATTACCTACAGTACTTTCAGAATGGATGCAAACATTGAGCCTTTGGCATAATTGACAAGAGCTCCTAACACCCAAGTAATTACCGGCGACAACACAGCTCAAGCCTTCCTTTCAGAGGTGGGAAAAAGACCAAGGAAGACTGAGAAGGGCAGGGAATTGAAATGTAAGGAGTATAAAAATGACAGAGAAACTAAGAGCAGCGAGGTACAAAAATGCAAGGAGTCCACCTCTCTGAATCTTCCAAACTAGAAGTTTCAAGAGAAAGCAGGAGGAAAAGACAACACATGTTTAATGGGGTCAGACCTCATCCCAGACACAAAGTATATCTTAATTTACATCCTCCTAGAGCTTAATTTTAGTTTATAGAACAAACAAAAGGAATTCATTAGTTTCAAAACACTTTGCTCTAACTCTCAATCTAAAGGGTTGAATTGCTAATATATATATATACACACACACACACAATCAGTGTTCATTGTGCCCTAAAACTGCAACAGCTAAGATTCTCATTTTGAAAAACACTAAGCATGCTTATATAATATTTTCTTAGCTCTTTTTCCTTGAGTATTAAGATGGAGAGCATAGAGAATAATAACATTTGTCAAGGTCTACATGCTTTCCAAGAAGTCAGCCATTTCCTTTTGACCTATTAATTTTCTTGCTTTAGAAGAAATAAAACTAAGTGACCATATAAAAGAATTTTATTTTCACCACAAAAGCTTGCCACATTTATTTACTCATAGCTACACTGGCTCTCATAATGACAAATAAAAATAGGGTATTGCTGCCCTTTCATACACTTTTCGACCCAAAATGCTAAGAGAACTAACAGCCCACTTCAACCACTGAAATAAAAGGCTTCACCCTATTTTGAACATGTACTACCACCTTCATTTTGTCAAAGCTTGTGACAACAAGGATACAAGCAGTGTTAGATATGCTTGTTGATCTGATTTATTTTTAATCTTTTTCAGAGTGGGCTAGAGTTTACATTACACCACTGATACACTGGTACCAGAAACTTTAGAGACAAATACAGTGGAAGCAGATGACCAAGCACAGAAAGCTACACAAGAGATGAAACAGGACTTATTCCCTTAAGAAGCAACTAGTTGCTAGATCAACATAGAATACAGCAGAACCTTAACTTGGACATGTTTCTCAACAGGTGAGAAGGCAACTCTTCCAAATTGGAAGTTAATTAGGTAAACAAGTGCTATTAAGTTTTTTCCCTATTTTGTTTCCAAATGTGTTCAACTAACAAATTTTAAATCCATGCCAAGGCAAAGCATGTTCTCTAAATTACAGAGGAGCAGAGGTCCTGGACAGCAAGAGAAGGAGTTGATGAAGAAAATGCCTTAAGGTTACATTTGGCTTATATCTGCCAATGTGTTTAGGTTAGAGGCTTTCTTTTAAACCCATGGATGGCATAGTAATCAGAACAAATACATCTGGGTTTGAAGTGTTACATTCAGTAAATTTAAATAAATAAATAAATAAATAAATCACTGGCAGATTCTCTAGCTTATGTCAACTTCATTTCCAAACAAAACCACCCAATAGTTCAAACCTGTTGCAGCCATCCACTGCTGGAATGAAGAACATCCAGTGGTGTATCTTCAGATTTATCTACATATGGGAAAACGCTGTTCTGGAGCAGCCTCCTTGAATACACACAACAGTGAGTTTTCTGGATAACTCTGAACACAAGACTTGCTCAGCTGAGCTGTTGTGAATTAAGACAGGATTGCTTCAAGACCAAAGAAAAGAAAGCAAGATAGCAAAGCAGAGAGAAATCATGACACTTGTTTTAGTGTTACTCCATTTATTAAAAACAAAAACAACAGGTTTTTTTAAACTGAAGTTTTGGAGCATCCACTTAGTTTTTGAGGTCAATACAAGTCTCATTTGCAATGACACAGAGATCTGAGTTTTTTCTGCCCAAGTTTTATTCACTCAATGCTATTTTCAAATCTGTTGCACTCAAAAGTTCTCAAAAAACAATCATTTCAATTTGAATTATGTCCATTCTGATACACTCCCAATTGCCTCAGTGGAAAACTGAAATGTGCTGCCTAATTATGTGTTTGCTTCATCATTCTAATTGAACTAATTGATTTCAGTGTCCTTTAAACAAGATTCATAGCAGTAGCATAAGTAACAAATGCATTTTATATAGAGAAGGTGGCTGTAAACTGATATTCCACTATGCAAACTATAGTTTGAACATATAACTGAAATTGTTTTACTCCGCAACAATTTGTACTGATTTCCATGCGTCTCCCACAGCATGTCTGATGTTACACTCTTCTCTCTAACTTAAGCACATTAAAAGTAAATTTATCTGTTCAGTTTCAAAACAACATACAGATCTCGAATGGAGCAAACGTAAGTTTCCTATGTCTTTACCCACAGTAAATTATAGCAAATGGCAAAATAAACCAATGCTCTTGAATTAAAAATAACCAAAAATCACTCTTTTAAAAAGACGTTAATTAACCCTACAGGGTACATGCAGGATTTGAAATGAGTCGAAACAATGTCCAGCTTAATGCTAAGAACTTATAAAATGAGCTATCAGGGCCTATTAGTGCATTGTAATGGCTTAGATACTTGAAGAAGTGACCCTAAAATCTCTATTCTGACCCAACTTTCAGAAATGGGGCAGAAGATTGACCTTCACACAATATAATCAGCAAAAGATCTAAAAAATGTATCTCTCTGTTATGTGAAACCACAGTTTTATTTACTCAGGCATGCTCACTTACAAGTTAAGGTCCACTCAAGCATCATTTCAAGGTTAAAGGTTATAGTATAAAGCCATTATGTTTTCAAGCAGAGTACCACGCTACCATTTGTCTTGTAGTAATATCACAATCAGATGTTACCTTTTTAGCTTGGCCCAGCAGCGAGTTTAAGACCCCTGCTACACAATGCAAAATAGATTGGTACTTTATAGAAAGTCATGCAAACTGCAGTTACGAAACTTTTCATTAGAATGCATTTTGTCTAAGCTATCTAGACGCACACACAGAGATAAAGGTTTATGATCTTGTACTTGTACTGATCTTGTATGATCTTATGATCTTGTACTGATCCATTTATATAATAATTAGGTAGATTAAATGTCCAAATAAAGTTATAATAAGTATGAAGAGAAAAAAAGTCAATACTTCAGCTTCTAGTTTCACACTGGGTCAGCATCTTTGTCTCAGAAAATTGAAAATAGTATGCCTAATAATAGAAGTAACAAGGACAATAGGGATTCCTAAATTTCTCATTCAACAAGAGTTTAAAATCTGTGCTACTGTTTACAAGTTCCTAACATTCACTACATTCCGAATTAAGGACATTCATTGATCAACCAAGAGATTACCAAGGTACATCTCTGTACAACAACCAAATCTCAGTTTGATCACCAGAGAAACAGTGCTTAACTGCCTTTACTCAACAAACAAAATAGACAAACTGATGATATTTATGCTAGATACAGTAAATTAGAGAAGTGCCAGCAACAGTACCAAGTGTGCTAACAAGGTGTTCTTAAATATTTGCAATTCATGTCTCAGAGAGGTGACATTAGCTACATACACACATAGGTTTTCTCAAGCACAGTACCCAAGAACAACAAGCTTTGAAGTTAGCTACATCATGAGGAAAACCATACACTACCTTTTGCTGCTCTTTAGAGTTTAGTTCTTATAAGAATAAATAACAATTCAGAAGAGTAACAAATACATTTTTAAAACAAATAAGCTTTTTATAACTCTTCACCAATGGGTTAAAAAAATAATAATCTAGATGCTTCCTAAAACTGCCTTGATTTTACATATTTGAACTGATGTGGGAAGACTCAGATCTACCAACAACTGCTACATTACTATATGCAATTTGGCTACTATGCACTAGCAATTTCTACCAAAACATATGTATTCTAAATCATAAAAGCATTATGAGTCATAGCATGATTCAGAGTGTGTTAGACATGCATATACAGAACACCTTCAAAAAAATATGATTTTTTCTCTGGGTACATTTTCTTCAAAAGGCATCCCAATGCTGTCTCAGCAAGTGCCACTTCAAGGTGTGAAGGATCCTTGCTTTTGTGATCTGAGGCCTACACATGCAATTCTAACATTACAAATTTGTAAATAGAATTGCAATATACGTTTCCACTAAAGTCTATATCTCGGTTGTGAAATAGAATACTTGACTGAACAAAGGCCAAAATTAGTTAGGAAATGCACTATGATCTTTGCAAAGCTCTTGTGCACATAAGCCTCGTGAAACAGTGAGTAATTAAATACCTTCACATACTACACTTCACACAGGACCACTGCCTCCTTTAAGTTCACAGAAGTGAAGGCCAGTGGTCACATAAAAGTCAATATTCACACTTCAGTTAAACACATGCTTTGAAAGATATCCAGCCAACTACCTCTAACAGAACAACCCCTTCCATGTCACAGTCCTTGTTAACTGTGTCTTACGACCTGATGGTGCTAAACCAGAGGGAATACAATTCAGAAAGAAACAGTTCTTTACACAAGGCCCTGACGTATAGAAAGTGGAAAGATATGCACTAATTCTCAGCACCCAGAACATCTAGGACCTCAATTTTTTTGAGTATACAGTCACAGGAGGACAACATGGACAGATCCCCAGAAATATAGTTCTATTGCTCACCCTGTGGGAAACTTTTTGGGGGGTAGGGAACTTCCTAATGCTCTTCAGCCTGAGCCAGTGTTGCCTCCTTTCCACTTCTGAAGATCTTAACCTGTTCTGTGCTATCTAACGTTCTAATTCTCAATGTAAAAAACAAACAAACAAACAAACCAAAACAAACAAACAAACAACCAGGAAGAGTAAAGTTTTGTGCTCATTTCTACATCGTTTCAATTATTATGCTGCTCATTATTCAACACTGAGATAATGAAACACTGAAAACATTTAATAGTTACAATACTCTAATTCAGATGAAACTCCTTCTCCCCGTCCATCCCCCCCCACTTTTTAAAAAACCACTTTTCAGGAGAAAACAATGTTTCTTATTCATTTGACAAGACTTGCTGAAGACAATTAGATTTTTTGTGTTACCAAGGCAAGTCAAATTTCATTTGTAGTAAAAACAATTGGAAAAATATGACAGTAATTCAAAAGCTGACAATGCTTTCAAACAGTTGGGGAGAGATGGCACACCACAGCTGTAGTTTCATCCTCTTACAATATATTTGTCACCAGTACGCTGCTATTTCAGGAAGGTCAAAGTAAACTGTCAGGTAAAACATTCAACAAAATCTTTTTAAAAACCAATTAAAATCTTGTTTTTCTTCTTTCATGTACATTACATTTAGGATTACATACCATAACTATATGCATATTAATATCTAATGCTTTCACACACATTAGGCCAATTAGACTGGTTTAATTACTTACACAACAATCTCTTCTAAGCATGGCCTGAACCACTGATTGATCACCTGGTGCAAGGACTGGGTCAACCATAAGACCACAGGTGAAGGCAAATCTTTTCAACTGTAACACCTGTAAAGTACCATCCCAACTGCACTAATCTTCCAACTGTACATTTGTTGACTATACAAGGCATATTTCTCATACTTTGCTTATGAGATAAGAAATATTTTGCAATGAGAAATTAAATCTCTGTATGTAAATGTTTGAATTGGTAAAATGATCCTTAAGGATATAATTGGGCTCACTGCTTCCAGGAATCTGCACATTTCACTTTGACAGTACAGACTCAATAATTAACTAGAAGAAATCTAGAAGCAGAGTAGAAGTTCAAGGGAACAAATACCAGTTATTGCACTTGGATGAGAACATCAGCTGCATAAATACCCAATTCTCCATTTACCAAACCGCATGTACAAAGGGGTTCTTTTAATACATACAGTTTACCAAAAATTAATTCTTCAGATTTCTGGAATAATAACTGGTCCATGTCTTCCACATTATTGAAAATACTTTGAGGAAAAACAAAATATTAATAGCTGTAGCATTCCATCAAGCTGAATTAAGAATGAGTATTTACTTCATCAAGTTAAGTATGTGAGTATGCTGGATCTTCATCTGGCCATCGCAACATTGATTAGTTTTCTCCCTACTTTTCAGTCAGAATTGTCAATAGACACAAAGTTTAAAATGAAAGTAACTGAAACCAAAATGAAATAAGGTGCAAGATACTTATATCACGTCAACTACATTTGTATGAAGACCACGAAGAAGAGGGACTGTCCTTGCTACTTCTACACTATAGCCACAGGAAAGCTTACATCAAAATACAGAGTAATATGCAATCAGATTTGTAAGTAAGGTAAGTCAGTAAATTTGTGTGATAATAAGCGGAATTTATTTACCCAAGGATGTACTCCAAGCACAGCATTTCTGAACAGCTACAATAAAAACATACCTAGGACAAGTAAAAAGAATAGTAGACAAAAAGAATATTGTGAGAAGTACCTAAGTTCTACCCAAGCTGCAACATCAAGCCACCTGAAACTCATCTGCAACTATTTAAATAATGTTAAAAAGTGAAATATACAAGAGAAAACTCCACAATACGTTACAGAAGTAAATTTAATTAACAACACTGTAGATCTAAAAAGATGCTTACAGTTGTTATCTTACCTATCTCAATTTAAAATGTGATTAAGGTGTCATTAACAAAAGCAAAAATACTAAATTAATTAAAACAGTTCACACATTTCTCCCTCCACCAATCTAATTAAAAATGTTATAACCTACCCCTAAATTCTTTTAATTCATTTAAACTGGAAGATCCAACTTGTCATGATAATTCATTTAGCATACATGGAATACTTTCAAAATGCTTCAGATTACAGAAGGTCAACATTAGCGAGCGAAGGCAGACTATACCAACAGTTCATACAAAGACTAAGACAACAGATCTGATGCAGAATTCCACCTAGCCCAAAAGCAGGGCTCCAAGGCGGAAAATACTGCCTTGCAGTACAAAAAACAACAACTGAAGTTACCCTAATATTTCTATTTTATCAAAAGGCTATCACTGGAATAGCCGAAACAGGTGAGCCTGCTTTGCTAAGCTGATGTTATCTTTATTATAGTGTGAGGTTATTTTGAAATACGGAACAGAAGAAAATATTTTAAACAAACAAATCCCCAGTGGCAGTTCTTCAAGTTTGTGAGAAGAGTAATTGGATTTTAATCAGTTGGGAGAAGAATAATATTACAGGGTTGTACTCTAAAACACACAAATCACTGAATTTACAGAAGAGAACAGCTTGATAAAAGTAATTCTAGTAGCAAGAATATTTTAAAAGGTATCTCCTTCTCCCCATACACTTATTTTCTGCAGCATTCCATAAACTTTATGCCAGTTACATCAATGTGTCTTCTTGGAATGATGCTGTAACCTGAATCAGTGAAGTGAATTGGATAGAGAATGGGGGACAAAACAGTTGTTTTTTCTTAACCTTGATATGTTTTATGTAAAGTGAAGCTGCATAATGAATGGCAAATTGCAGCTATCATAAGTAGGATAGTTCATTTGAAATGATGCATATTGTTGCTATCTAAACCTTCTTCCACTCAATTTATTTTTAGTTGAAGAATTTTACAAGAGGGTGTAAAATTCTGACATGGTAAACAATATAGAACTGCTACACAGAATGAATACACAGAAGACAGAGTAACAGGTTCTTGAGGTGAAAGAGGTAGGAGCCTAAGTCAGTACATTCTTCATAACAGAAAGCAAGAAGTCTCCCCTAAACAAAGAAAGGAATTTTTCACAGCAATGCTTGAAAAAAAAAAAAAAAAAAAAGTATTCTCTTGTTGAGCCTAAGAAATGCTACATGAAATACAGGAGAAGCCCTGCTATGATAAAGGATGCCATCCTATGCTGCTCCTTAGGTAGCTTGATGGCTTCTATCCTCACCAAGCATGGTAACTCAGTAGCTACCACAGCTTCCTCATAGAGGAGCACAAGTAACTTTGAGTCACCCTGTGAGAGCTATAAAGACTCAGGTAGATCTCTAAAAACATTCTCACATAGTACTACTATATATATATATTCTCCATTCTCATATAGTACTACTGGGAAGATAACACAGCCTCTGCTTAGTTACTGGTAAGGAAGGAACACAGAAGGAAAAGATTATTGTTTAAAAGCAGATTTTTTTTTTTAGTTAAATCCAAGTTATACAGTTTGCATTTTCAAATTAGCAGTTTTAAAATGAATACAATAAATAAGTGGACCACAAAACTCATTTTCTTCAATATCTTTCCTCAAGACTGTTTCTTCAAAAAGAGTGGACTAAAATTCAATAAAAAGCCTCTTTTCTTGTTATTTTCTAGCTTCCTAATTATTTTCTTAAAAGAAATACAAATGAAGGGACAAAAGCATTCGTCAATTTTGCTAGCTCTCTAGTGGGGAAAAATCTCACATTTAAAAAGCCAAATTCTTTCAATGTGAAACATATTTTGAAACAAACCTCTAAAAGTAGAACTAGTACAAATAGAAACAGTTCAGAAGATGGTGAGTAGGTGTTTCTAAATAAAAGCTGTATCCAGACACTTGTTACTCCAAGCTATAACACCTTCCAGTAAATTAGTAAAATATATTTATATAAATATATATTTTTCCAGATTTCACGTTGTCTGCCTGTTTTCCCTACGTAAAGAGAAGCAACAGAATTCAAAACCATTAAGCTTCCATCCACCCAAAACTGAAAGCTCAAGTCTACAGGGTCTATTTGACCACAGGAGCAGCAACTTTGCAGTAAAAGTCTGGAAAGCTCTGTAACTGTAGCACCCTCTGCTGCTTTTTCAGTTCCAAAACACATAATTGTACACACTACTAAGTAGAAAACGAGTGTGTATTGAGCGCTTTTCTTGCGAATGGTTACACTATCAACCAACATTATGTGTAGTTTACAAGAAAATGTTTTACTATTACATAAAGTATATTTGCAATTTACGCTACATGAAAACCAGAATACCCTGTTTCTATTTCTGTGTTAACATTCTGTAATGCAGAATTTTAAGAAAGGAGTGAAATGTGTTTTGGGAATATTTACCAGATGAAAATCCTGAATCACATTTTATTTCACTGCTTAAAATTCCACCTTGCAGACTGCACCTCGCTTAGACTTGTGGCGATTAGTAAAGAAAATCATATTTTGGCCTTTGATCATTTAACAGAAATTAATGCGGAATTTGAAGGGGTAGGATTAAACAATATATATAATTTGAAAGGAAATGACTACACAAACTCTGTAGTCACAACAGCTTTCTTTTGTTAGTAAAATAGCAGGAGATCATTCATGTAAGTTCATTCTTGCTGAATTTCCCCTGGTTTTTGGGCAGTCTTTTGCAGAAGAGCTTTTCCCTTGAAAGAACAAGCATGCCATGCGGCTCCCAGAGCCAGCTGATGCTACGCCTACAGTGCCACCACTCAGCCTTCTGCCTGGGATCTATCCATTCTGTTAAATTGAGTGTCTTATGACTAGAGGCCACAGGATGTACCATCTTTCACCAGATGGCACGCTGCTGTCTAAAAGGAACATACCAATCCTTTCCTCTATCCAGTCTCCCCCCCACCCGCTTCCTGTTTATGCACAGAATTAAAGATGAATGAAGTGCATTTAGCATTGCATCCTATCTGTGTGGAGAAGCTGTTTAGAGTTTTCATATGCAAACTGCTATCTCACAGCAGACAAATAAGGTAGATACCCCAAAAAGCTTCAAAATCTTTTCTAGTACAGTGTTGATTTTCACTCATGACAATGATCCTACAGTGAATATGCATCTTTAGTAATGTTCTTAAAAAAAGAATGTGAATACCAAATCCAGACAGGACTTTGTGCAGAGGCAATTTCTGGCATTAACACTTGGGAGACCGGCAATATACCATTTACAGCTACTGCACTTGGCTCCATCTTTTCCCTGAAGTTTTACTGGTGTAAGGCAGCACTTTTGGATGCAGTCACAAGTATTCCTCAAAAGCTGCTTCATGAAATTTTATATAATGCTGCCAGCTAGTGGCACATTTTGTACTGAGTTTGTGTGTACTGGGAGTGTGGAGAAAATGGTGTTAACTAGAAGCTGCTCTACCACTCTTCTCTTGATAGCATATAGTGATGTGGCCATGAGCAGGAAGATCAAAATGAAACAAAAAGACCAAAGAAACGTTCCCTAAAAAAGAAAAGATTTTAAAATACAAAAGACAAAATATTACTAGATTAACCAAAGAAAATAAATGTTATTTGAAATAAATGATTATGATTCAAATGATGTAATACGCATATGTCAGTTTTTACAATATCTTATCTGTTTAACAGACCATTATTTCACATTCTAATGGTCTGTAGCAAAATATTAACCTTCCTGAATCAGCATGGTAGTCAACACAAACATGCAGAGCACTAAAATACTCAATTATTTTCTGATCATTTCAGCCCAAATCATTTAAGTGAAGTTTAGTGCCCAGTAAATAAGATCTGACTGTGCAGTGTGTTCTAAAAAGAACACTAAAATCTATTATTGCTTACAGATTTTATATCAATATGGAGCACAATACTGTTGATGGGACTGTTCAGTAATGGATAGCTCTACTAATACTGAATAATAGAAGAAATAATCTTATACTTTTAAATGCTCAAAAAATATTTGAGAAATCTTTAGGGCAAACTATCACCTGATAACACCATTAATGTTGTAAATAACAAATCACTACTTATTTTTTTCCCTAAAAAGTCCCAGCTTTCAACATGTAAGAACTGTAGTTACTCTTAGGTGTAAAAGGAGGCAGGATTATCATCTTCCATTTCCACAGTGGGTTATCACAAAAAGAGCCAAGAAATACACAGAGGCCAAAGAAAAAGCCATTTCAGATCAAAGGATGATGTGACTGTATATATTCTATCAGGTATGATTGAAATAGAGCAGCTTGGTAGCACACAGTTGAGGAAACCTTACTATGGTGATGCAATACGTAGCAGTTCTGGCCTGAACACTAGGCACATTTACTCCATAAATACAGTAGCAAGGAAATATGATTATTCCTACTATACTTTATGGCAGCCTTCCATTACCTAAGGAGAGAAAGATCAACTTCTTACATGGTCTAACAGTGATAGAAGAGAGAATGGGTTTAACACAGAACAGCAGAGATTCAGGTTAAATATTAGACAGAAATTATTTTCTCAGAGCATTACAAGGCTCTGAGGTTGCCCAGAGACCCACACCTGAAGGCATTCAATGCCAGGTTGGATGGGGCCCTGGACAGCAACTGCCCACAGCAGGGGGTTGAAACTGAGAAAGCTTTAAAGGTTCCTTCCAACCCAAGCCATTCCATGAATATGCTCCAAGCCAGTAACACTGTCAGAAAAATAACTAATTTACACTGTATCAAGGTAACTAATCTGGAGTGACTAATAAAATGGGCATAAATATGCACATCAATAGAGAGAGATAACGACATTGAAAAACAAGGAAGCAGCAAATCTGAGAATTACTTCGCAAACACTGTATAATGCCACAGTACAAACCTTCAAAGCAATACAGAAGCCAAAGGGAAAAATGTGAATCTTTGTATATACAGAGAAACAGCAAAAACTACAAAAGCCATATTACTTCTAAGTTAGTGCTGTTGTTGTGTCTATTACAGTAGTAAGTCTTGTTCTGCTATCTGTAATCAATAAGAAAGCAGCTGAAATACAGAAAAGGTTAATAATCAACAGCACATTTAACAACAGAAAAACATATAAAACTTCAGAAGAGTAATTTATTTGTGTTAGCAGGGAAATCTGTATAGATCAATCACAATCTAAAGAGCTTACACAAAGAACAAAGATAAAGCATGTAACAATACTTTAAGGTACAAGCATCTTCTTCCTCTTTTTCCCCTTACTGAGTAAAATTCATGGATAAAATAAGTAAATGGTTATAAAAGTCCCTCTAGCTCCTTATTTGCAGAATCTACAACATCAGATCTCTTTAAATACCTCCTGTTATGCAACCAAAGCATTTTCTGCCAGATGCTAAATGTCTTAAATCTAAATACTTTCATTATCTAGCTCATGATGCCTACATCTCCACCTGATGTCAGCAATAATCACAAATGTGAATTTTCTTTCTCAGACTTACTCACTTGGATATTTATACAGTCCTTAGATACAATTTTCATTCTGAAATCATTAAAAATTCCCCTCCTCAGCACAGTGAAATCCTAAACTATTTTGTGGCAGGTCCGTACCAGTATTCTCAATGTTAAGAAGCAAATGAAAACTAGCAAATTTAAACAGGAGAGCAGAGGGTTTATAATTTTTTTTCTTGTGAAAACAAAAGTTTATTTTACTAAGTTGAATTTTTTTTTGCTGCTGAAAAGCCCCCACTTATTTAAACAGCACTGGAATACATTGACTGGAGTTCAGAGATGAAATAAAACCTGTTCTGAAATATGATTATCTTATAGCTTCAACAATGAAAAAAAGAGATGCGCACATTTACTGAATATCCCACAAACTTACAGAGGCTTCCTAGCTCTGTTCTTTAACTTTCCTTCTATGAAAGCAACCAACCCCTCCTGAGAAATAAGGCAAAAATCCTTATCAAAAATGAAATATCTGTAAATGTAAATTATATAATGGTAAATTATATAATGGTAATTACTACATTAAAAACATGTATAATTACTTTTATTTGGCTTCTTATGGTCTGCTAAAATTTTGTAATTGAAGTCCATTAACAGCATATAACATTTTATTAATAAATATAGAGAAGCAGAGCCAGACTGGCTCAGACACTCAAGGTCCACTTAATGCTCATCTTGTCTAAGATTAATGTGTCCAGAAGCTCATGCTTAGACAAGAGTTCAAGACCAGGATAAAAATATCATCCTACTGCCTCATTAGTTGTTCTACCATCTAGCAATTCCTGAAGCACAGCTGATACCTTCAGATTTAATAACTACAGTACATTTTCTCCCACAGTTTTCCCCCTGTCTTTAGAACCCATGAGATGCTCTACAAGCCAAATATTCTGTGGGAAGGAATTTCACAGCTTGACCGAGTTCTTTCATTTTCCTTTGGTGCAAGCTTGCCTTCTACAGGACAGAAGTATCATTATATATTTCCCCTGTTCTTATGCTGTTGCTCAGATAACAAGAGATTGCTACCAGCAGAGACAAATCAATGGACTAAACTCATTTTTTGTCCAACCAAGTTCAATTTCTCTGACACAGAACAAAAATGAACCTCCAGTGTGACAATACAAGGATGTATACACATACCACTACAACATAAAATACTACAGTTGGTAGATTAGCATCTGTTCACACTAACGGGGTTTTCTCAGGTAAGTGAGATGCAATTTCAATTCTATCAACATCGTACTGTATCTAAATAAACAATGGACTTACAGACATTTCCTGTGTTGTCAAAGCTTGTAAGAACATCTTTAACATTTATGAGTCCGTTGTGCAATCTAGAAGAAAACAAATAGCAAATTTACCAACATACATACAACAAGAAAACCTCTTCCCTCTTCAGAGAAGTTCACTGCAAATGGTGTCTACTTCTCACCCACTTCTTTCCACAGATATTTACTGTACTAACTAGAGGCAAAACTGGGAGACGACCAATAATCTTCAGAGATCTACCACTGACATTCATGTATTGGGAAAATGTTCCTCAAAAATGAAAAGTTTTGGTGTTTCCTCCCCTCCCCCCCCCCGCAAAAAAAAAAAAAAAAAAAAAAGAATAAGTTAAGTTTCAACTTAGCTATGGAAACAACGTATAGGAAAGGAAGAATTTAGATAGAGTAATTTCTTTGTAGAAGACAAAAAAAAAAAAAGAGCATTTTCAAACAACAGCAGTAAACACATCTTTATTTTCTCTCACACACACACAAAACCAAAACCACCAAGAACATTTAATCAACAATTCAAGAGATTCTGTTCAGTGAACTGCATGCTCTTCAGTTTTATATTTGTACAATTCAAGTAATTCAAGTGAAATGAACATTCAAAACTGGGGATAATTAACTAAAGTTCACATAAGCTTCAAATTTTAGAGCATGGCAAGGAAATGTGACAACCTGCAGAAGGAAACCACATCAAACTCGAGCACAAATTTGCTCAAGAATCTTACTCTAAGTGTTACAGATGTCAAGCCAGCTAGACTCACAAAACAATTACTATGTATATATATATATATATATAGTATATATAAGCTATATATAAAGACTTTGCAAAGAACTCTTTACATTCTTTACAAAGATTTAAACCTACCCGCAAGGTGATAGCATTCTGCTTTTGAGTTCAGTATTTCAGTATTTGAAACACCAAGTTACTGATCAATGGAAGATATTTTACCACAAGAATAACTTGCTTTTTCCTCTAAATGTTTAAAATAAGCCTACAAAACTAAAATCTATATCAAGAAAATGTAATGACATTGATGACTCATTTTTGAACTCCAACTAAAAAAATAAATAAATAACTTTCACATCTGAAGGACAGCACTGCCACAGGGAGATGCATCATTATGATCTATAATGACTTTCAGAAGGCCCCCTCTAATCTCTACAGCCCTGTGATTCTGTGTAACTCTATGCATGTAGCCACCCAATACCTATCATTAAAACACGGATGTAGTGTGTAGATGCATTAAAGACATCACCAGTCCACACCAAATCAGCAGAGGTTCTGAATCATAGGACAGGTAATTTGTTTTAGTAAAGTAGTGAGAAGTACTCATCAGATGCTCCTTTCATACCCCAAAACTATCACAAAGCATTTTAGAACAAAGAACACCTAAATCCTAAAGAAAGCACCTTCCGCCAGATACTGTAAATCTACATTTCATGAACCATACTAGAGATTGGCATTTAACTAGACAGGGTCACAAGAGTTTTTATTTTTATTTTTTAAGTGCAATTTTCCTTACATGAGGCTCCTTCTGCCTTCCTGCTTTGAAAGATTTCTTATAAAAAATGATTCTAAAATGAATGACCAAATAACAAAACAGCATTGCACAGGCTCTTCCACCCCAAATGCAAACCCAGTTTGAGTACAGCTACAAAAATGCAGTTAATAAAAACAAGTTGCTTTGAGAAATTCAGAAAATCATGCATACAGCTGGTAGCTCCTATTGAACCTTTCTTTGCCTAACAAACTGGTCCCCGGGTCCCTGCAGAACAGTAATTCCAGCTAGGTCATAGCATATCTGAATATAAAATTTGATCTGTTTTGATAGCCCTTGAACTGATATAGGTTGACCTTTAGACTTTTTGCCAAAAGCCACTATCAACCTTATGAACTTTATAAAGTATCTACTCTCATCAAGATATTAGTTGACAACACTTCTAACAATCCAACGCAAGCAATGAGCTACCGCAAGAAGATGTTAATACATAAGGAAAACATATATAGATGAAAATTCAAAAGCACTTTAGTAATGATTTTAGAGAGGTCATAGCTCTTTTTTTGTCAGAAAAAGATGTTGCTATGAAAAGGCTCTCCTACTAGAGCACGTAGTTCTAATTTACCTGGAAGATGTTTTTATTGTTAATAACATGTAAATAGCACGTTTCCTTGTCTGGTTCAAACTGTTTCTATTAATGAAAATGATCATTAATATTTTGCTAACAAAAGGAGAAAAAAAAAATGAAGGAAAGTCTTAAGTTTCTAAGACATGCTCAGTTCTCAAAAATTCAAGAAAGTTAACTCCAGGTTTACCTTCTAGACACGCAAGTTTTAGCTAGGAGAATGTTAACGTGCCACATATATTGAACTGTGAAGTTTACCATGTTAAAATACTGCTTCTGCAAAAGTAGGAAAGAAAACTGGACACAGACTCATAATAAACTGGATTTTGGTGCAGCTATTCATACTTTGACAAAACACACAGTGAAGAATTTCTCCTTTCTTCCTTAACCAAGAAGAGTACAGAATTTCTGATAATTGTTCTTAAACGATCACCCTGACTATATATACAGAAATCATCAAGTACCCTCTAGGAAAAAAAAAAAATAAGGGGGTGGGAAAAAAAAAAAATCCCACCAGGAAACAGCTTCCCTATCATTCTCAATACATATCTTTTGAAATCAAATGCAAGCTTGCTCCAGCATAGACAATGTACATTTCTATTGGTAAAGCTAAGACAAACATAAAAGACAAAATTAAAACACCTGTGCTTGGCTATATAGCATACAGTGATATACAATAATTGAGCCACACATTAACAAACATGACCGTAATCTAATAATTTTAACCATGTCCCACTATCAATGAAGCTACCATCAGCCAAACATAAAATACAAATAGAAGGATGACATGGTGTAACACAATAGAAAGTACAGCAACACAAGCACATTAGCAAAGTCCTAAGCTTCAAAAAGCAAGGACCCATTCAAATACAACAGCTGTGGGCACATAAACAAAATAATCTGCTTACCTTTGGAAGGCCCCAGGTACACAGGAAACTACACTGAAATGCCTCTGCCTCCACTATCAACCCTTAAATGAAGTCTGGGATGGGGTGGATCCTGGCTGCATCCAGAATCCAGAGTGCACTGCATTCACCCGAGCTCCTCTGGGCTGGCCCAGCCTTCCCACCAGGTGCTCAATCACTGTTTTAAGCTGTGGCTTAGCATTTCCACTACAGGTGGGAAGTGATGGAAACAGAAGCACTTAAATACCATGTGACGACAAGATCAGCCTGACATCTGTTTCGCTTTTGCAGTGCCAGCACAGCTGAACTTGTGTCATACCTTAAACTTCTTCAATAGTCAATCAAGTAAGTGACACCAAGTGCTGCAAATCACAGTAGTGAATTAAGGAGACTGAAAGAAGAAGTAAAAGCCAGCAGTCTAAAGTCTAAAACTCTGTAGCAGATTTAAGACAACCTGCATGCAGCTGCTTTGTTTGTTTTGAACGTTTATAACTTTGCAAAAATGTCCGAGATAACAGTGGTCATTTGTTTTTGTTAGATCTTAGTTTCTAAGACTGACTCTTACTGATGGTCCTAGTTAAACAAGAAGTATATTTCAAAACTTCCATGAGTCAGACTCCCCAGACTTTGCCTTTTGCACAGAATGCAAAGTCTGACACGCTCAGCAGGCTTAATTAGAGGCTGCAGAACAAGTATTGATTCAGGGATGCTGAAGTTACTGTTGCAATGATACCCGTTGAGGCAAAACCAAGTTACAAGTATGCATAAAACTGAGTATGAAAAGCAAAAGCAACCCACCATAATAATGAATGGACAGAGCTATAAACTTTTCTATTTTGCTATTGAGAACTCACTAACAGTTCCCTCAGAACGTACTGTTTTTCTTTTATCTACTTTGATATACATTAGAAATTAACCCCTTCTGTAGTAAGGGGAATTCGTATATTCTCTTGTTTTACCAATTGGTTTCCAAATTATCATTGAGTTTCATGAGAATCAAGAAGAAAATGCAATAAAATACAGATCACTATCAAAAAGCCTTCAGAACTTGACAAAGATCAACACATCACCGAAGTTCTGACTAAAATTACAAGTAAATTTGTTCAGTTTTTACCTCCTTTTTACATCATGAGAATGCCAAAACAGAAATCTATTAGAAATACTAAACAAAAGCCTGTCTTTGTGTTCTGCTCTAAGTACAATCATCAGTATACATTTCAGACTCAGGAACTTCACTGAAAGGTACTGAAAAGAAACTCAAAACAAACACCACCACCACAGACAAGCTGCTTACTGTAATGAACAACAATAGATAACATCTAACAATTTATTTGTAAACTATGTCTTATTTATCAAGAACAATGCAAAAATGACAATAAGGTTTAGACTCTGTGCAAGATCTTAGGAAGAACTTAAATGATGATTACCTTATGGACACACTATACTCAGGATAAAAGATGCTTCTATACTGAACCCAGATCCCAGTTTCCTCTTCAGTATTCTGACCATCAACTGAAAAGAGGTTGAACGACGTGAATCTTCTCACAGACACTTGTTGGAGATGCACATCTTTCAAGTGCTTTTTCTTCAGAACCTTTGAAATGAAGAACAAATTAAACACTGAGAAAAAAAAAAAAAAAAAGAACAAATACAGGCTTCTTCAACTATAAGGCAAGAATGGAATCAACCATAACAGCTATGATGGTAGCTAATAGCTATCAGTAACTAGCCAAGTATGTCAAGCCTGAGAAAAATATTCATGATAGGAGTCATGAGAATGGATTATGAATGTATTATGTCGCAAGAACTGTAAAGCAAATGTACTGTGGTCTGAAATAAAGGTTTCCTTAAACTCTGCCTCCAGAGAAACCCATGCCAAAACTGAAGAGGCAGATTGAGTTCTCTCCTGCTCTTGAATCACAACAGAAGCCTGACAAACAAAGCAGGGCACTCACAATGCAATTTCTGTACCACTCACTGTCCCTGCGGATGAAATGAGAAAGCACAAACAACTTCCATGGAATTTAGATGACAGCCCCAATACATGATTAGCTGATATGATCCTCAGGTGACCTAGTGCTACGTTTTTGTCAGGTAAACCACTTACTAGCTCCGAAGTCTGCAGCCACACTCTTGCACAAATACACCAGAGATGAGCAATTTGCTGCCCATAACAGGTCCCAGACTTTGAGATACTACAGCAACATACTCCTTATCATTTGCCAACCATTGCAAAAGCCTCAAATGCATTGACAGCACCAAATCCAGCACTGAGAAACCAAAGAATTCAAAACAATAGCGTAGACAGAGAACACAGCCACTTATATTTTTTTGTAACAGCTACAAGGATTAAAATATTTGCTCAGGAAAGGGACGATGAAAGCCCAACGTCCTGCATAGTGTGCTGCACCCACCCTTGTTTTCCAGGAGTGCATTACCAAGACCTCAACATGGGAAAACCCTGCGCCCATCTTGTTCAAGCTGTACCATCACTGCAAAGACAACCAGCATTTTTGTGCCACACATAAAGGCTAATTCCTCAGGTCAGCAGCATGGAAGGTGAAGAGAGAAGTCCTGGGTGTAAGTTCTTTCTCTCAACATTGGACAAAAAATAAAAAATAAATGTAAGTAATCACCACAACAGTTTTACCATCAAGGTGCATAAGCACTCCACAATGATGAAAAAATGGAGCAGAAAATAAACTCATCACTAGAGATGAATAGAGCTGCATGAGATAGCTCTATTGAGTAGGAGCACACTGCAATTTTCATGTTTTTGCCAACTAGAGCTAAATCTGAAGTCAAACAAGAAGCAGCTCTCCAGAAATGGAAGCTTTGCATACTGAATGCGTACAAGAAAATAACGGGTCAGTGATTTTTGCTGCACCCAACCTTTGTCGACCGTGCTTTAACTGGAAATGCACTCAGATCCAGCAGCCTTACAATTTGGTGCCATGACCTATTATTTTGCAGAATACTTGGAAGTACTACATACAGGAGCAGAACAATTGTATTTGCTATGCTGTTAGTTTCTAATAGCAGGTCTGATGCATCAGGCTTATTGCTTTTGGATCTTTTTTTCATCAGCAGGGCTCAGCATATGAAAAGGCACAGGCATTCTTATCAAAATATTAAAAATGACTGTGTGTTGTCCAGGCCATTTCTTCTACTCGTGTTATACATGAGAAAAATAGAAATACGAAGAAAATCACAAAAATATCAAAACGAGAGAACTGAATTAAAAGACGACCGGAATATAATATAATAGCAGCATGTCTAGAAGTGAAACACCTTGACAACTAAAGAAAACCACCAAGACCAAATTCTTAGAAAAGAACATTGTTTGGGGGCTTTCTTAAAGCAAAACCAAGCCATCAAGCCATTACTAACAGGAAAAAGAAATCCAATGACATTTTTCTGTTATTTTTTTGGTTGTTGTTCTTTGTCCTACTGAGATATCTTCCACCTACTCTGTAAAATGCTTTCTCTAAATTAGTAGAATATCTAATGAGTATCTGAGCACTCAAAAGAACATTTTTCTCCCAGCCTCAAACTAGAATCATGAGGTCTAAGATTAGAGAATTATAACAGCAGGTCCAATCTTTTAAAAACCTAAATATAACTGAGAAAGCAGTGCACAAGGGAAGAATATCTTGCATTATTTATATTTAACTCTGCATTTTTACATTAAGATCAAAGTATTTTTTTCTTAGTCAGCTCTTAAAAGCATCATGTTTGTTACCATCTACACAAAATAGCCTGCTGTTTTGCATAATCCACCAGTGCCACCACCAAGAAACAACACAACAGAAAGAGACAAACCTACCTAAACTCCTAATACTATTTTAAAAACCCTGGAAAATGGTGCTCTCTAATTTCCTTATGCCCTTTCCAATGAACTTTAATATCCCCCATTTCCTGCATACCGCCATTCTAAATGGACATCTCCCAGGGACCTATAAAACCAGCACCTGATATCAAAGCAAACTCAAGGTTTCTCAGCAGAACAGACACATCACCAGGTTTTTGCAGTGTACGTGGGCTCCAGCTCAGTGCTAGTCCTGAAGACACTGGCTGCATCTGTACCAACATCCCTACTGCTGTAGGACAACTCAATCACTGATGAAAAGCTTAACTCGGAGGCAGGAATGAGCACAAATACCACCTACAAGCTTCAGACTTGAAAGAAATCAAACTCAATAACCCTGCAGATTTGTTCAAGTAGTCCACTGCTGCTCATTGCATTGTAAGAGCCTCTGGTCTACTTGCTTGTTTTGAACCTATGTAGTCCAACAGGCATGCTGTATTTCCAAAAGGCAAAAAAATAAAAAGAAAAAATCAAGAGCTACCTGCTAACAGGCTCTGGACAGGGTTCTCAGACACAAGGTACCACCATTTTTGGGTGGTCCTGTGCAGAGACAGGAGTTGGACTTGATCCATATTGGTCCTTTCCAATTGGGGGTATTCTATGATCTTACATGGCATCCAGAGGAGGGCCACAAAAATGATCCAGGGGTGGAATGCCTCCCCAGTGAGGAGAGGCTGGTCAGCCTGGAGAATGCTCTGGGGAGATTCATGAGTGACCTTTCAGTGTCTAAAGAGGGCTGTAAGAAAGGAGGAGACAGACTCTTTAGCAGGGTCTGTTGTGACCAGGACACAGGGAAACTGTTTTAAACTAAAAGAGGAGGGGTTTAGTTTGGGTATAAGGAAGTTCTTTACTTCTTCCTTAGGCAGAAGTGGGGCAGTGAAACACCTGAGAGGTGGTAGATGTCCCATCCCTGGAGACACTCAGGTCAGGCTGGGGGGAGCTCTAAGTAAAGTGGTGTAGCTGTAGGTCATCCCTGTTTATTGCAGGGGAGCTGGGGCTAGGCAGCCTTAGGAGTCTCTTCCAACACAAACAATTCAATGACTCTGTGTCATAATCAAAACATGAAAAAAAACAGAACAAAACGAAACAAACAAACAAAAAAAACCCCCACTTAATCAAAACACAAGACATTATTAAAATAAAAAAGCCAGAAAGAACCACCATTCTGCCTCCTGTTTCAGATTGTGCATTGCCACAGATCTCAATCACAGGGCCCTTGGCATCCAGTCACTATGTTAGGAACACAAGTAGGTCTCCCTATAAGGACAATCACTAAAATTCATGCACTGAATGCTACATTTAGATCCGGTGCGGTACAAACTCAGACCCACAGCACACGCTCCCTCCGCCCCGCCACGGCCCCTTCCCACCCGCGGGCTCCCCCTACCTGTCCGAGCAGCCTCCAGCGGGCTCTGGCCGCTCCCTCACGGCTCCCCCCGCTGCTGCCCGCGGCGGGGCGGCACGGGGAGCCGGCAGCCTCGGACATGCGGGAGTGCTGTGGGGTTGGAGCGAAGAGAGAGCGTGGAGAGACGGCCCTGCGGTGCTGGGACCGGCCGGGTTAGGGCTGGGGGGAGAGGAAGCGGGGCGCCATCTTTGTTAGTGGCGGCACGTTGATTGACGGGCGCGGCGCCGCTGCTGTTCTCCTTGCGGCTCCGCAGGGGTGAGGGTGCGTCTGTAAGCGGGGCTGCCGTGTACAACGCGCTGATTGAAGCGAGAGGAACGCGGAGATTGAGGACGGTCGTGCTCGTCCCGTCGCCATCTTTGCTACGGGTACTGCCTTGAGCGAGCTCGTCCCTGCTGCCATCTTAACCCGGCCGGAGGGAGAGCCGCCCTGTGCCCAGCGGTGAGGGATGGAGCCGGCGGGATGCGGCCGGCCCGGATCTTGTGGCCTTCGGCGGGGCTGTGGGGTGGGAAGGAGCGGGGCTGAGCACTGCGGGACACGGGGGATGTCCTCCATGCAGAGTTACAGGCGCTGTGGGGTTTGTCTCTTTGCCGTTTAAGCGGCCCGCCTGGAAGTGATTCTGATACTTCTAAGTGATTCTGTTTACTTCTAAGTGATTCTGTTACTTCTAAGTGATTCTGTTTACTTCTAAAGCAGAAACCAACTTCCCGAAAGCAGCGTTTATTCAGATACATAGTTACATATTACTTGCTCTTCGATGATCATTTCAGCGGAGCTAAACTCCCAGCTGCACGGATCCACGTGTTGGAGCAACATAGTCTTAGTTGGAAGGGACCCTTAAAGGCCACCTAGTCCATTTGACCTGCACCGAACAGGGGCACCTACACACCTACAGCTGGATCAGGTTGCTAAAAGCCCCCACAGCCTGAATTTGAGTGTCTCCAGGGATGGGGCTTCCACCACCCCCCTGCACAGCCTGCTCCAGCGCCTCACTGCCCTTACCGCAAAAATAACTTCTTATATCCAGACTAAACTCCTCCTCTTTTAGTTTGAAACCATTTCCCTGTGTCCTGTCACAACAGACCCTGCCAAAGAGTCTTGTCCCCTTCTTTCTTACAGCCCCCCCTTTAGATACTGGAAGACAGCTCTTGTGTCTGCCTGGAGCCTTCTCTTCCCCAGCTTGAGCAGCCCCAGCTCTCACCCTGTCCACACTGCAGAGGTGTCCCATCACTTGGATCATTTTTGTGGCCCTCCTCTGAACACTAACAGGCAGGTTAATGTGTGAGCTCAGTTACATGTATCATGTGATATTAAACACCTTCTGTTTTACTGCTCTCATTTACCTAATGATCTTTGAAAGATGAAGCTTTATCTTCAGGTCATATTATGCATATTTCACATAGTGAAAGTGATCAGGAGCTTGGGATTTTCATACATTTCAGGTTGACTGTCAAGACGAGATTTGGATATCATGTGTTGGACTGCAAAATCTTTTGTCCGAGGGCTGAGCTTCAGTGTTAAATACTATCCTAGGAATAACCATCTTCAAGCACTATGTCTCTGTAGTAAAACAAAACCATACAAATGCCACATCCTGGACTGGTCAAGAAGTCCATACAACAGCACTGTGCCACCTAGAAGAATCCTGGCATGGAGGTTATTTTCCTGCAAGGTATGCAGTTTATGTATGGGCAATGTCAACAGCCGTCTTGATGCATCTGTTAAGGAAGCTGACTGTTTTTCAGATATCAAGGAAATGATGTCAAAGCTCAAAAAAACCTTGTCCTTTTGTATACTGACCACTAAGTCAGCATATAGCTTATAGTACTGAAGTACTATAATGGCTTCTAATAATTGTGTTGAGGTGTGATTATACTTTAAGAAGCACTTGGTTTTATTTCTGTAAGTAAATCTTGCATAAATGAGTGGTAATCGTGCACAGAATCATCCAATGACCAGAATGCTGGTTTGTAGCCATTGGTTTTTTTCCTTATTCAACAGGAAGGGACAAAAATCACATCCATAACAACATCAGAGGTTTCATGCAAAGATCTTCTGAAATCAGAGCAGGAAAACTGGAATAAAATTTCAAGAAGTTATAAAGCTGTGACAAAAAGAATAAAGGAAAAAATAGAAGAATTGCACAACAAGTATACGCTTCATTTGGAAAGCCCAAGGGTAAGTGACAAAAAACACAACCTTTTTTTGTCACTGAATACAAAGAACAGACAGCAAAGCCTTTCATGTTACAAAATGCTGTTTCACTAGTTATTTTGTGGTCATAATTTCAAGTGTTGAAGTTTTTAGTAATTGTGGATAGTAACGGCACACATTGAGAACAGCTCATACCTACTACGGTAGTATATTTGACCCTAATTTCACCATAGTCAAAAACAAATGGAGATCACACAATCCTCTGCTAACTGATGAAAAAATAGTACTGCAAGGAGCAAGGGCAGGTGATCTGAGCCATTCACTAAACCGAGAGCATATATAGGTAGCATAAGTACCCTTAACTTTAAAGTAACCTTTCTGATGCATGTAATTCCTTTTCCCCCCTATTCAATATTAAGTATGTGCTGTATACTATCATTTACATGTGGTTTTGCTGGACAGAACACTGAATATTGGGATTCTAAGGAGATAATCTATAGGTTAAACTGACAAATGTTTCTTTTGCATTGAACAGATAAGATTTGGAGGGAACATTTACTTTGAGGAGAATGGTTACATATTTTGTTCAAAAGCAGATGATGGTAAGGGATTTCTTCTTCCTAACTTGTTACAATTAAAATGTTGCGCATGTACAATTAGTGCATTTGTTTGTATTGAAGCATATGGGCTGTTTATTAAAATATTTGAAGTCTTTTTCGTAATACTGTTTAACAATAGATGAATAACTCTGGAATCCTGAATCTGAGAAGCTGGGGTGAGAAGAGTAAAGGAATCGTGTATTGTGAAATGGAGGCGAGTTTCTGGAAAGGATCTGAGAATCGACCTCTCAGAGCCCCAACTGAAAATGCTATAAAAGGCAAAGTACCTCGAGAGAGTATAAAGAAAGCATAAAACAAACCAAAAACATCCCCAAAAGCTACACTTCAAAATGTAAATCATTGACCAAATGCTATTGTATGTGTAATTTTATTTTTACACAGTGCATTTGCAGGTATCTCACGAAAGAAATCCTTGGTTTCAGTAGTACTGCAAATGTACTTATTTAATACTGGTATGAAAAAACTACTGTTGATTTTGACACACCTCAATCACAGGATTTTATTTTATTTTTTACACTTGTTAAAACACAACAGATAAAGGAAATGTTCGCATTTTATTCAGCACTGAAGATATGGGCTTTTCTGGTGCCTATATTAAACGGATCAGAATTTCACCAGATGAGAGGTACCTGGCTATCGGCTTAAAAAGTGAGAATTCTGAAGAGGCAACCTGTGTTATTATGAAACTCGGTGATGTTCCCGTTGTGGAAGAAGTAATTCCAAATGTGTTTAGTTTTGGTAAGTTGTCTATAAATAACCTGTGGTTCACACCAACTTCCAGTATAACATTGTTCTTAGTCTACAAATAATGGTGAAAATAAGCAAGTTTTTTAGTTTAAATCCTCATAGCTGTTGAACAGTTTCTTAGTTGAGAGATGTGTGCTCCTACACTGTAAAATTATGAGCTATTTGATACGAATGAGTGACTCCTTTCATGATACAAGCTTCCCTTTATTATAAAAGCAAGCATTTGTATGTTTGAACACTTTTGCACATCATTCTTCTTATTGAATTCAATATGCTTCTTTAATAATTTACTGACACAACTATTTGCAACATAAGGATTTCTGTATGGGAAGTTGTAGGTATTATACCTCTGCAGCTTCAACAGAAGTCACTGATAGCTGTAAGCACTTCCCTCCTCTGAGCAGAGTGTAAGTGCTTAGTACGGCTAAGTGTTGGTTGGAATTTCCAACTGGACTCTAAGATGTCGTCATAATTCAGAACGTCATGAAAACAGTCAATGGCTTCAATCAATTATTTCAGCACAGATGATGGAGTTTTACATTGCTGTTACAAATAATTAAACCCAAACGAATGGGATTTTTTTTAATAGCATGTTAAAGAGGAGAGCAAAAATAATGAACTAGAGCCAATGCAACACTCCAGACCTCGTATATTTCTTGGTATATCGTATACAAGTATATTGTATTGGTCAAGAACATATAGTTTAGTAAGCAGTTTGCCTGAGTAGGACAAGAATTTAAAATACTAGGGAAAAAAAGGCTAGTTAAAAGCATTAAGAAAAGCTGGAACTTAATGCTGCGTTCGCACAGTAGAAGCTTGTAATGTCTGCCAGAAAAATTAGGCCTGCTGGAAATTTGCTGTTTTTTTTCACTTTACCTTAATCAAACTTCGAGGTTTTCCTGGAAGATTCCATACATTTCAGAAGTCATCTCACTGTTGTCTGTGTAGCTGTGACAGATTATGGCAGATAGAGTATAAAAAATGGCCATTCATTACCCATTTCATAAATTTACCCAGATGTAAGTGATGTACCTAGTGGTCCCCAATCATTGATAAAGAGAATTAGGTTATACAGTTACTTGTAAAGCATATGTTTATATTGCACAATATGCAAGAGGGAGACAAATTAAAGTCCTTGAAAATTTATATTATTATTTTTTTTAATGCTAGTCTAGAAGAACCGCAATTTCTCCTGTAAAGACTTGTCTTCATCATGAAAACTCAGCTACCTGTGCAACTTAGTCACATTTCTATATTACTTATGCGTAAGCGAGCATATGTTCTTAAAGGGTATATCCTAAACATTATCAAACTGATGGCATAAGCGGCAATAATTTGGCTGAATCAGTCAGATTAGTGAATTTCGGAACAGCAAAATAGCTTTATATGTTTCTAATGTGAATACATAACAAGTACAGAAAACTGGAGAATTTTTATCTCAGGAGCACCCATGGACATAATCAGTCTTTTTTCTTTCAATGGTTTGCATGCAGTAGCACAGACCTTAGATCCTATTCACTGCCTTGCTGACTATGCAAACATCTATTTCTACATGCACTTTTAAACATCAACATATCTCATATTTTCTTGTTTATCACCAGAAGCCCCTATAGAGTCACAAGCTTTCTCCTCCTGGGCCCTGGAACTTCTTATTTTAATTATTTTCCCCCCCAAATAGATTATGAAATCCTTGATCTGTGGCATTTAAAGAAAAAAATGGAAAAATCTTTTTGTGTGCTACCCCAGCCTCTGGGATGTAGGAATGTTATCCTCAGTTCCATGTCATCTGCAACTCGTGTTTTTCAGCACCACGTCCAGTGTTTGTGGAGCTCTGTTTTCTCTCAGTAATAGTATATATAGTGTTCCAAGTTGATATGCATTTCTTTTCTTTCTAGAATGGGCTACAAATGATGTTCTGTATTACACAAGTCAGAAGAATCTTAAATGCCAGAATGTGTTCATGACCACTTTCACTACTGAGAAATATACTAAGTTAGTTTATACAGAACAAGATGCAAGGTAACATTCATCTAAAATACAATAAGTCTGTAAGATACTCTGCGGTATTCAATATGTAGGCTCTAACTGGTTTGAAAACAAATTCTTCCATGTCACATTTCAAATGGTAGGAGGCATTTTTAAGTTCTGTTTTGCTGTCTGAGAATGTATTTTCCTCTCCTCTTGATATGTGATCAGCAGCGATTTAACTTTTCTCTGTTACCTCGCGAGTTCAGCTGAGTTGATAAATGTCAAGGTCAGTCTCAGGTCAGGGTGTCCTTTAATGAACGCGTGACAGTTTCATACAGAGTGAACCAGACTGTGTGTTTCATTTTGTTTTCTCTGCTATTGATGTCTGATACAACTTTTTAAAAAACATTGAAGTTCAGGCTAATCCTTGCTCTGGGTAATGGACGAGCAAAATCATTACAGCATTCACGGAGATAGAACTATTGTTGACTGAATACCCTCTCAATAACCTTTCTTTAAGCAGCGGTTTAGGAAGACAAGAAGGCTCTTGCTGAATTGAGTGCAGTACTAGTTTTAAGCCACGTAGCACTAAAATGACAGATTTGTACAGCACGCCATAAATATTTGTGGTTATTCTTACTTCAAGTTACATACTCAGTAAAGAAATAGCCTTCATACATTCTTCTAGAAAATGAAAAAAATTAAAGTCTGCAGATGAGATGGAGTAAATAAGATCTGTATGTTCTAACTGTAGTTGATACGTACTTTTGTAAAAGTCAAACTGCACTGACCTGACGTGTCCCCACAGGGAAACTGTTGGCATAATTCTGAAGGTCGTAGTCATTAGAGTTAATCTACTAGAAACATACACTGAAGGTTCATGTGCTACTGCAGCTCATGACTGAACACAGTTGTTCATAGGAGCATGGCAAGGCATTCTTTTGCATTGCCATAGAGAAGTCATTCTATATATCACCAACTCATTAGTCAAATATTTTTTTAGAAGTTGAAGATATCTTGACTTCCTTAAAAAAAAAAAAAATCTACAAAGGAAAAAAAAAAGTGATATGAAGGTCAGAGTCCTTGGGAAGAAGTGTAACCTGCATTTCAGCTTGACTCTCTTAGAGGTAAGGTCAACAGAGCCAAACCATTAGAAGCTAGACTGAATGCAGTGGCACACTTGCTGAATTTGAGTGGATTAGAAGCAGAAAGCTGATTCCTTTAGGAGGACGCAGACAGTGGGAGTTCTAAAAATGACAAGATGGTGCAATTGAATAAAACAACCAAAAAAACTGGAATTTCTACACCTGCAAATAATTAAAGGCAGTGAAAAATGCAATCCGAGACTTCCTTTCTTGCACCAATCAAATATTTTCAAGTCTAGAAGGTTCATTATTGTCAGTGCAGAATACATTACTCAACCCTGCAATTTCTTTTAAAGACATCTAGTTGTAAAGATTCAAAATGGCAAAGAAACTCCTATGCCCCAAGATTTGACATAACGATTAATTAGCATGACTCATTTAGAGACTTGACTTGCAGCCTGAACTTGTCCAATATTAGCATCCAGACACTGCTGAATGTTTTCTGTTCCTAGATTTCAGAAGCATTAAAAGTCAATGGAGTTCCAGAAACAGTTCCCATTTTCCAGCTTTGTTACTTCAGCACTGTCCATCCTGTCTTATAAAGGCCTCTGTACTATTTTTTTTCCTTTAAGATTTTTATTTTTTCTTATATCAGTAGCACTTGGGCTTTTTAATTATTTATCCTTATAGTATAATAGCACCTACTTTTTTTTTTTTTTTTTTTCAGTTTCCACATGTTACTCTTATTAATTTCATTAACTTCAATTATCCTTTGGGGTTTTTTTTTTGTTTTTTTTTTTAAAAATAGGGCTACTATTTAAAAATTAAAAAATCTATGTTTTGCATGAATTTTAACACCCATGTTCATCTAAGACCTTCCAATCTGAATGATTCAGAAATCTGGATTCATTTGGACACCAACTGAACTGCTTTCCTTGCAGAGTTCAGGTTCCATACACAAAACTGCGTTTTTGAATGCTGGGATAAATGCAGCAGAAGTGGGTTTGGGAATCAAGTAGTCTGAAATCTCTCCAGCCCACTTACAGGCTTGCTGTTTCTTACATTGTAATTGGTAGCCCATGGTTCTGAATTAATTGTGTTTTCTGAATATTAGTCAGGTTTAAGCTTTTTTAAAATTATTTCTTCCAGATTTTTTGTGGACATATACTGCACAAAAGATAGACGCTTCCTCACTATCAATAGCAACAGCAAAACAACCTCAGAAGTTTGGCTGATTGACTGCAGACATCCTTTTAAGTTACCTGTTCTTGTACAAGCCCGAACAAAAGGGGTCATTTATCATGTTGAACACAGAAACAATGAGTTATATATTCTTACTTCATATGGAGAACCTGCAGAATATAAGGTAATCTTAAGTAATGGTAAGAGTCATAGGATTCATTCAGATGCTTGTCATTCAGATGCTCGTTGCAGACCACAGAAATAGTAAGGCTGGATTTTAATTCTGTGCTTCACAGCTTCCTGAAATAATTTAAGAGAATTACAGAGTTGCATGTATTTAAAGACTGACAGTAGTATGCGGAGTCTTGCCTATAGCATGCTGATTTGACTCAGCTTCTTTGGAAAAGCATACTCAGTTCTTGGCATAAACAGCCATTTCCCCTTTATTATAACTTGATTTCAGTCTATATAACTAAACAGCTCGCAGTTCTACTGGACACAGTGAAGGCGTTTGATATTCGAACTGACTTTTGCAAATAACTTTAGATACAAATTCTTCCATAAATTTGTTTCTCTCAGTATGAGTTTTTCTAATCACATTCAGACTTTTCAGAGGCAGCCTTTCCTTGATAGCTGAAAGTACACCACTTACTGGGAGAGAAGAAATGCCTTGCTGCTTAGTTGAGAGCATCTTCTGTATGTAGTGCTTAGGATCAGACACGGAAAGGTGACCTACTGTCAACACAGCATACATCTACACACCTTGCTCTCATGTACCAAATCAAGAATATATATTGTAGTCACTCAAATCTTTAAAAAAATAGAGAATTCTGACATTTCCTTACCCCTTACTAGGGAAAAAAGAATAAAGTACATTCAGCTTGCTATGATCCAACCTTCCACTTACACTGCTTCTAACACCTAACCTAGCTGTCTTAAACAACCGCAAATAGAGTTCTAAAATCTAATTGCCATCTGTCACACAGATCGCTCTTGCTATCAACATGTAGGTAGTTACTGAATTGTTCTTCCATTTTGCCCAAGTAAAGGGAATTTAAAACCTTCCAGTTTCAGTTATCAACAGTCTTTTGTAATTAAAATATTGAGTGACATCACCTGTATGTCTGTACCTCTAACTTTTAACACTTCATCTTGTAATTTGTTCTTATAGTTGATGAAGACTTCAGTAGCTTCCACTGGCATGGCGAACTGGAAGTTAGTTTATGCACTGGAAGAGAAAACCAAGCTAATAGACTTGGAGATGTTCCGTGATCACTGTATCATGTTCCTGCAGAAAACTGGTTATCTATACTTAAATGTGATTGCTTTTGTTTCACATTCAGTTCAATCAATACAGGTATGTTTTAGCTTGCCTCGAGCAACATACTTTTTCTATCACAATTTCTTTGTAATATAGCATTACAAAACAGAGGATAAATTCCAAAAATAGAAGTGGTTTGGAAACTAATAGTGACAAATACATTATTATGATTAATTATATTACCTGTGAATGTTCTTTACGATTTCATGTGCTGGCTCACTGTAGCAGTTATGAAATTAAAGAGCAGCTATAGTACAAGTCAGTTCTTTCCTCAGCTTGCTTCCATAAGCCTTGATTACCTGAACGCTGTATTGTTACCAGGCTTATTTTGTGGTTACATTCATCAGCCTATGCAAGGAAGTAAGCATGGCCCTCCCTGAGATTAAAGGCTAGAACATCCGTAAGACAGATATGGCCACTGACCCAAAATAAGTGGGAAAGCTGAGTATTGCAGTACAGTTTGTGTTAAGTATTTATTCATTTCTCTAGATGTTGCAAAATACTTGTGGAATACAAATAAAGCATCTCCATTCGAAACCATGGTTTCTAGAGACCATTTAGCTGAAATATTTAATTGATTTGTTTGCCTGAAAAGTACTATTTGAAGAACTTGCAAGTTTCTTCCAACAAGCTTTCAAGGCTGCATTCTATAAAACTGCTACAGAGAAAAGGTTTTCAGCAAAGTACATTGTATGGTCTGTGAAACCTTTCATTTTTGAAAATAGTTTTAGTTTATTTATTCAGAGAGAGTCTGCAGTTACTCTGGAGAACTTTGACTTCAGTGCCATTTCAGAAATCTCTCACAAACTAACTCGAGCAAGCAATGGCCTGGCAGAGGGTTTGACTATGTTCCTGCTGCTCGCAAAGAATGAATCTTGATTTCTTTTATTCTTAGTGGAGTTAAAAATCTTAAATATAATAGCAGTAAGTGTCTGAGGGTAAATGTGCCAGAAAAAGGTTTTGTTCTTCACAATGGCTGGCACAAAGAACAAAGTTAAGAGGCAGGGGTTTTTGGTGGCTTAGCATTACTGAGCTAACTCACAGCAAAAGCATAACAACTGACATGGACTTGGCTGTGCAACATGTTCAAGCGGGAGTGGAAATCAGAGGGGAAATGGGATCTAAAAATTAAAAACAGTGTAGAATCGTTTCAAATGTTTCATTAAAAAAAAAAAAAAAAGATGTGTTCAAATGCCATTTTAAACTGGATTTTAATTTAGATTTTTCTGTTTTATCTCGTTATTGAATTTTATCCAGTAGCCTTAAGTGAAAAGTTTACCAAAGTCTTTCACTTTCTGACCATTGTATTATTGAATGTGAAAGAAATACAGGCTGTGTTGCGTACAAGCTGCAGATAATTAGCTTGCTATTCAAAATCTTTTCCTCTGAAGGACACACTGGGCAGAACTTACAGAAGCCATGTAAGGGTCTCACTTGAAATGCTCTGTTTTTTCAGCTACCTACATGGGCCTGTGCATTTGAATTGGAATCTCATCCTGAACATGCCAGCAGCACTTGTTATTTTCAGCTCAGCTCCCCAGTACACCCCCCCAGGCGTTTTGCATATTCATTTAAAGAAAATAATCTCATTGAACAAGCTGCAGAAGAGGTACCAATTATTATGAATTGTCACACTACACGTTTACTAGCTAAAAGCAAGGTAAGATTTTTCAGTCCTTTTCCCATTCCCTTTATTCTTCCCTTCCTCCCCACCCATTTGTAGAAAATGCATTTGGCAGGGAATAGAGATTAAAAATGTAAAAGAGCAGTTGGTGCTGTACTTACCAGTGGGCGTTTTCTCCAGTGCTACAGAGAAGAAAAAGAAAGTCGTGATGAGATTTTTTTCATTGATCTGGGTATGCCAGAGGAGATAACAGTACGTGATCAGTCAAGGAGCTCAGCACAGAATAACTTAAGACTCACTAATAGATGATTAAATGGTTTCGTGTCATCTATGATAAATGAGAATATGTCAGCCCCTGAAAAGGACACCCCACAACCAGCTACGCAATATAGATCAAGAAAAGAAAGTTTAACAGCCTGAGTTTAAAAAAACGGTGATGTTAATAAAGAGTTTGTGCTGCAGTAAGTGGTAAACTATTTTGTTAATAATAGATATTCTCACTGTTAAAGGGAGAAGGAAGACTTGGGTGCTTTGGTAGTTTAAAAACTCCTCAGGTGTTGCACTTAAATGAATTTTATACTCTGCATCTATAAGCCTACACAGCAGAGGTTCAGTCTCTTGCTTTATTTTTCAAGAGTGCTTTGTACAATCTAAGTGAAAAAAAATTACTGTAATCAAAAAAACACATTTTAAAATAAATAATTGAAGTTTTCATTGCCATGTGTCATTGAGATTTCTGAAATGTCTGAAATACTCCTTCATTTCCAGGATGAAACTTTGGTGCCAATTACAGTTTTTCATAATATGAATTCTAAGGAGCTACGCAGGAAACCACTTCTAGTTCATGTATATGGAGCTTATGGCATAGATTTGAACATGAGCTTTAAAGAAGAGAAGCTGATGTTAATTGAAGAGGGCTGGATATTAGCATATTGCCACGTTAGGTAAGTCAAATATAAAATGGAATTAATATTTTCATTTGTGGAATATTCTGGTATTTGTTGATCTGCAGCTGAAGAGGTATGGAAATGGGCCTTCCCCCTCCCCCTGACTTAGTTTTAATTCATGTTTTTCACTTCACCCTCTTTTTAGAATCCACAAAAGCCCCTTTTAAAACAAAAATTTTCCTCTGGGAGGTAAAAAAATTCCCCCTTTCAAGACCATATACTCTGTTCATGTTCTTTACACAACAGTATGGTTACGTATTAGGTTTTAATCTTTTGAAGTCTCATTACTTCTCATCTCGTCTTCACTCAAAAAAATGTTGACACGTTCATATAGCAGTGATAAGCTTCCACCTGCTTTTCTGAGGGCACTGTGTACTAAGTCTGTGCCTTCTGAAAAGCATTTGTTTTTCTACAACTAAACATTTAATCTGCCTCTGTGTTCTTCTACTTAGTAAATCCTGTCTGTTTAGCTGCAAACCTACTAGTTTCAAAAAAACAGTATGTACAACAGACTTTACATTGGAGATAATTCAGTGGGTAAGGGAAGATTATCAGAGCCATGGTTTTACAGGTGAGCTTCTGCAGACCCTTCACTATAGCATTTAGCTGTATTTTGGTTTGGTTTTTTACCAGTTTTAGAAATTGAAACATTCCAATTCAGAATTTACCATTTTTCTCTTTTTAATAATAGAGATCATAAGATCATCATAGAGAAGCACTGTTTGACACACCAGTTCTAAAACAAGTTCAACATATAAATGTGTCCGGTCTGCTAATAAAATGGGGAGCATTGTGCAGCTCTTCCTCCCATCCTTGCAAGTGCCTTATGATGCACATCAATCCTAAGCAGTATCAATGAAGAATTCTGGCAGACCAATCTTCTGATTGTTTTTAGGTTTAGGTGGATTAAAACCAGAACTGTTGTTGTATGGGAAAGATTACAAGTAAATTTAGTTATAAAATTTTATAAGCAGTAAAAATTACATTTCCTCTCATGTTTGAACTCAGAAACTCAGAGAAAATGAACCTGACAGCCCAGAGTCTTACGCTGCACAAAAGAATTTGAGCATCTTGGCAGAGCTGAGAAACAGTCTTTTAATGCTAATAATAAATCTGGTCATAGTGATATAAGAATGGAAAATGTTTTAATTGCCGTTACCATTGTAATAGTTTCCTATATAAAAAAGATGATATCAGTGTTTGATTTTGTATTGACTGTTCTGACGGTGCTCATAGCGTTTTCACCAATCATCATGTGAGGATTTATTTTGTTTGTATGTAGTGTGTTTTAGCTGCAAGGGGAGGAGTGGGGAGTGGGTAAAGACAGGAAAGAAAGGAAAGTTAATTGGAAAGGCAAACTATGATTTTGCAGCTCTGCGGCTGCTGCTGTCCTTTATTATCTGACAATTTACTTGCAACGTTTTCCAAACAGACTCCAACTTGAACTGTTTTAAATTCCAGGGGTGGAGGAGAGCTGGGCCTTAGGTGGCACAAAGATGGATGTCAGCATAACAAACTCAAAGGCCTCTATGACCTTAAGGCTTGCATCATGCTGCTGCATGAACTAGGATTTTCTCAGCCAAAATACACAGCACTAACAGCTGCCAGTGCTGGAGGAGTTCTTGCGGGAGCCATTTGCAACAGCGATCCAGAACTTATCAGAGCCATGGTTTTACAGGTGAGCTTCTGCAGACCCTTCACCATAGCGTTTAGCTTTATTTTGGTTTGGTTTTTGTTTTTACCAGTATTATTAATTGAAACATTCCAATTCAGAATTTACCCTTTTTCTCTTTTTAATAATTTTAAGGCACCTTTTGTAGATGTTCTGAATACAATGATGAAAACTCATCTCCCACTGTCAATTGAAGAGCAGGAAGAATGGGGAAATCCATTAGCGGATGAAAAATGTATGAAGTACATCAAAAACTACTGTCCTTATCACAATATTAAGCCACAGGTAAAACTGCTACTGTATTCCACACAGGAAGGGTAGTAAAATATAGAGCTTCATAGGAAAATAATTATAAAGAAGATAACTTTTTAAAAATATAAATCTTTTCTACCCTTTCAGTGCTTTATTACCAAATGTTTTAAGACTTTGCTGCTGCTTTGCGTTAGCTTTGTTTTAAAATGAATCATTAACACAGTCAGTAACAGTTTTGGTATTTCCTTTGTTTTACTGGGTTACCCAGACCTCACTGCAGCAGGAAGATGGTACTTTGCACTGTTTAAATGCCATCAGAGGCAAACAATGAAATGGAAAAGAAGCTATGGCTTTGATATTGTTACCTGAAGGATGTTAGCTGTGTTACATACCTAATTAAGATCTTAACATATTAAAAATACTCTTGTATGTAAAAATTACTATTTTTATATACAAACTACTGCTCTGTCAAAGATGTACCATTCCATGATTATTACTCCTTTTTGGTCTAATCATCAGCATGCAGAAGTTTCACACCTTCAGCAGTAGGGAGAGGATGGTTTTTGGTTGCCTTATGTATGTAGATGACCCCCTAATATTAATTTGTTACTTTTCAGATCAAAATGCTTTTTTCAGTTAGTGATACAAGATGCTTTTTCATGAACGAGTTATTATGTAATAGATCCAGTTTAGGTAAATCTTAACAAGCAGCACTCCTTGATACACAGAGAAAAATGTGCTTACTCGTTTCAATAGATCATCAGCTGTCAAGTATCTGACTGGTTTTGATTTTTAATTTCAGTGCTATCCTTCAGTTTTTATCACAGCGTATGAAAATGATCAACGAGTACCGCTGACAGGAATTCTTCGATACGTTCAGAAACTTAGGAAGGCTACCGTAGATCATGCCAGCAGAACAAGAAAGAAAGGTAATATAAGAATATCACAGATACGTGGACTTCACTAAAGCAGACTAGATGTACTTCACTAAAGCAGACTAGATGTGTAATTAAATACTAGAGGTTGACTCTTCCTTAAATGCATCACTTGTTCAATACAATCCAGTAGCCCGCTTTTAATCAGAAGGAGAAAGCACACCTTTCCAAGCAGAGTATGTACACACTGGATGCATGAACATTTTTCACATACTCAGATAATAGAAATACAAATAGTTCATCCAACAAAACCCTCCATGATATTTTTAATTTATTTTTTAAGAAACATCAGAATTTTTTTTTGAAGGTAGAGTGATTATCTACCCCTAAACAACTTGCATCGCCCACTTACCTTTCTTTGTTCATGCTCTGTCAAGTGATCAGTAACTTCACTGTTCCAGGAAACTGGATCCCTAATATCATCTTAGACATCCAGGCAGGTGGCAGCCATTGTGACTCATCCTGGGAGGATTCGCTGAATGAGGTACGTTCCCTTCACTGTACACTTGCACAGCACCGTGCGGAGGTGTCCCTCAACTGATATTTAAACCTTAACAATTGATGCAGTCACTGAGTGCATGTTTTAAATATCCAAAACAAAACAGAAACAAACAAACAAACCTGCTGTAATTTAGTTCTTGCATTTATGTATGAAAAGAAGCCTTTGACAGCTAGACTGTTGAACCACATCATGCTTTAAATCTCAAGGCAGCATAAAACTCCCACTGTAACATGCTTTGAAGGAAAGGCTCTAAGTTGTGTTCCTGCATGAAAAGTCTTGCAATGTAGAGTATTAAGACCTTATTTCTTCCCATCTTCCTCATTAAATACATATGGTGGGCTTGAGTGTTAAATTTTGGAATGTGAGTTATAATTAAGTTTCAATGTTTTACGCTTTATACAAAGAGTGTGTGCTAAAAGCACAGGCTGCCCAGGCCTGCCATATTGCTACTCATGTCTCAGACCATCATGGATTTTGTAGCTGTTAGTTACTTGTTTTAGAAGTCCTATCAAATGTTACGTTATTGGGGCAGTTACTCACAAAATGAAATTTGTCAGGAAAAAGCTTGTTTTGTTTGAGGGCAATGTGCTGCTTAGTTTCAGTATGGTACAAGATTGTAATAACTGTATAATTACCTTGACAGTTTATAGTGCAGAGTTTTATTATTTTGTAATTATTTGCTTTAGGTTGCAAGACACGTTGCTTTCCTGAAAAAAGAACTTCAAGTGTGACCTCTCCAGCATTAAATCAAGTCCTGTAAATAGCTGATAAACACATCAACCACCTGAAGAAGTTCAAGTCCGATCTTCATTTATATGAAAAACTGAGTGTCTTCTCCAGACGTATCACTGCATGATGGGCACAAACAGACCAGATACTCAGGGACAAAACTGGGTTTGGCATCAGCTTATAAAGACGCCAACTAAACTAAATACCTTCCCTACCAAATGGTACAGAAAGAGATGCCTTCGTATACAGTTCTGTTCATAAGCAAGCAGTGCAGCACTGTACAAGTGGAGCTGTAGTGCAAGACAGTTTGTGCTGAAAGTCTAATGTATGCCTAATGTATGAAATCATGTACGTGTTACAAGCTGCCTTCCCTGTCTTAAGGCCTCTCATCCAAGAGTAAATTTTACACAAGGCAGTAAATCCTCCTGACAAAGTTGTATTTAATTAAAAAAAAAAATCTCACTAAAATATTCCAGTACTGATTTCCTTGTGTAGGAAAATACTGTTGCCCTTCCTAACTATGCACACACTACACACTGTATTAATCATATGGTGGGGCCAAACAGACTGCAAAAAAAATGGACTCTCAGGAACAGGAATTGAGAAGTAGCAGCACTCTTTTATCTGATAAAAGCACAGTAATCATAAAAATTAGGTGCATCCGGAAGATAATACAAACGAATGCCTATATTGTGATCACTATTTAAATGACAAAATTGTTTACTACCCAATACAGATACATGACAATTCTGTATTAATTTCATTTTTCAAGCTGTTTATTGTGTACAGAAAGCAAGCCTTAAAAGCCAAAAAGAATTAGCATTTCTCTGAACCAAGCATTTCCTAAGTTAACACGAAAGCTACTCTTGCATTTAGCAGTTCATGTAGAGCAAATTGAAGGCACTGGAATAACAAGCTTTTTCAGCCACAAAACAGTTTTCTCGAAAAGCTTCCATATTATGAACAGGCTTTTTTGTTTTATATTCAAGAACCAGACCTTCTCCTACTTCAGTTTTAACTGTTTTGGTATCGACAGCTTTACCGGTATTGCTAAAATTAGTACTTAGTCTTACCACAGCTTCAGATGGGAGGCTTGGAACTATAGCTTTCAGATCGACTGTTGATTCCTGTCCAAAATTGAGAACCATCATAAAGACACTGTCTAACCCATCCAGTTCCCTCACGTACACAAAAACATCACTGTCACTCCAGATGGAGCACATCCACCCCCGATGTATGGGCAGCTCATTGTTGCGAAGTAGAGTTAGTTCTCTGTACAGATTCAGGGTTGAGTTGGACTGGGTCATCTGAACCTGCAAGAGAGTCAGCATTGTACAAGATGGACCTCTCACACCCATGCCGTCTACCAAGAACACACCTCTTGGAATTCAGTTCTAATAATTAATTCTCTTCAAATTTGTCTGCTAATTCCATAGCAAAACTACCTTTTCTTGTGCACTTTCTCTGCAGTGGCACAGATTATCCAGCAGGACACAATTTCCTTGGCACAGGTACTACTGCCACCTTCCAGCTGTCCCTTACAGTGCTCAGCGTTTGTTCTACGGAAAACCACAGCCATTTAAAGCTTGATAGTGAACCTTTTTCAACAAGTCTGATCTACTGAAGTCACAGGACTTATTTATCTCCTGTTTGTTTGTTTGTATTTTGTCTTCAATATTGGTCAGCTGTAGATCAGCAAAATCTGCTCAGCTATTTAAAAAAAATGTATTTATATACATTACAAATAGTGTATGGAAAGTTATTATGAGGAAGATGCTTCACATACGCTAATATAAATCAAAAAGTACTGGATTTCAATTTGATGTTAAAATGATTCAAAGGATGTTAAGTCAAATTGCCACATCGACATTATTGTTGCAGTTTCTCTGCTTAAATGAATACAACTGAAGCAGACTCTTTGCTGATGTGAGGATTTCTTTTCCTAGCAAAATCAGTGAAGATTCAGTGTTTTTTTGTCTTCCTCCCCGGAGTTTGTTTTCATTAATTACACTGCTGGGCCCCATTAGAAGATAAAGAAAAATAGATACATTAGGATAATTTCAGACCATTGGTTTGTCACAGGCAAATACCTACTTCAGCATTGACACTCCTGTAGTCAGCATTAACAGGTACCCAGCTACTGTTGCCTTCAGTAAAACCAGCATTGTCTTTGCCATTCCACTGCATGGGGGATTTCTCTGGAAAGGTCGCCTAAAAAACATAAGCGGTGTTAGAGCCATTACTGAGTTGTGCGTTTTGATTAGCACGTTAAAAACTTGGTTCTTAAATAACTCTCAGCTTCCACACAATCACCCCTGAAGCATTATTTTCTCTGGTTGATGTTAAGAGTCAGCAAGGAGGATGTAATCCTGATGCAAATCTCAAGAGAAACAGAAGAAAAGAGCTGCTCTATGGTAATGGAAGAGAACAGACAGTCTAACAGATACAGCACTACTGGCTAAATGTGGAGTTCACAGCTGAGCAGTAGCCTCCCCTTGCAACAGATGGTTGGATGGAAGTTGACTAAAAGCAGCTAAAATATCCTGATATATAACTAGACATCACAAAAACTATGAGAAAATGAGTCCCAAGAGGACATAACAGTTAATAATGAGTAAATGCTGCCGAGCATCTGTTCTTCTCTAATCACCAAACTTTTCACCACAGATCTCTTCAAACTTATACTTGGAAGTGGTACAGCTGGGAGAGGATTACTCACGTGAGAAAGAAATTTCTCAAGTTCAACAACTACCAAATAGCAGCTCTTTGCTTACTGAGAGGTGCTGATGTAACAAGACTGAAGTTCTGATTTTGAGGGACTCAAAAATTCTGACAAAGCTTCCTCAGCGTTACTGAAGAGCTGGCCAAGAGATCTGACACTTACATTTAATGACATGAGAAGGCATAAAATATTTTGCACATACTTTGGGTGTTTGTTTCCTATGGAAATTGTTTTTCATATAAAGGACACTTCAATACAATCTGTCAGAATAGCAGCTTGACAAAAGAAATTGTCGCTTTGCTTCATGACATTATAAATAATGGTATAATAAATGGGTTTCTCCTTTTAGCACATCCTGAAAAGCAGGAAAAAAAGATTCCTAAGTTTTGAACACTTGTAAAGCTCCCTTTTATCTTTACCTTTTCATGATTCTTAAAGACTTTCATATTCTGGGACTGAAAACTGTTTCTTGAGCAAATCCTCTCTACCCAATTAATCAGGGGTTCTTCCTCTCTGGATTGAATGAAGGGTGGTTTTGCATTGTTACAAACCCATGAGCCACAGGATAGCAACTAAATGAAAGAACGCCCTGAGGAGACAAGGGCAAACCACTTTGCTGCAGAGCATCTTTGTGTCAGCCGTAATCAATGACAGTAAGATAATGCAGGACGTGTTTTTTGGTTTCTCAGAGACAAAGTGATTTCCTGTCAGAGACGTGTCTTCACAGCTCAATCAGACAAACCTAGGGACGATTCTGCTTCTCCAAGTGCATCTTTCCCTTTGGTACAAATCTGGCCAGTAATGCTCAGTAACATCACCAGAAGCTGCCTCATTCTCTATCAGAATCATAGAATGCCTTGGGTTGGAAAGGATCTCAAGGATCATCGAGTTCCAACCCTGCTTGCCCTCAAATTGTGAGGTAAAGTACTGGATCAGATTGTCCAGGGCTCCATCCAACCTGGCCTTAAACACCTCCAGGGATGGGGCATCTACAACCTCTCTGGGAAACCCATTCCAGCGCCTCACCATTCTTTTAGTTAAAAAACAATGCTTCCTTCTGACATCTAATCTAAACCTCACTTCTTTTAGTTTTAAATAATTCCCCCTTGCCCTCCGCTGTAAAAAGTTGATTTCCTTCACATTTATTAACTCTCTTTAAATACTGGAAGGCTGAGCCTTTCTTCCTTCCTTTCCTGTAAATGGGAGTGATGTTTCCCTTTTTCCAGTCATTGGGGACTTTTCCTGACAGCCACAACTTTTCAGATACTATGGAGAGTGTCTCAGCAACCACATCAGCCAGCTGCCCTGAGGCTCTGGGATACATACACGCCTTCCAGCCCCATGGATTTGTACACATTCAGTCCCATGGACACTATGATCGCTTACAACTCATCGTGCTGTAACAGAGACTTTCCACATTGAGAACTGCATCTGCATTAGGACCACGTTCTTGAGGTGCTCAAATATAGCCAGAAGAGGTAGATCTGGGCTCTTCCCTTTTGGGGAATATGACCTTTTCCCATCATGCAGGCACATCTCCAGCAAAGAGACTACAGTAGTCAGGTGCAATCATAGAAGAGACAAGAAATCATACACAACTGAAAGTCAGGCAGGTCAGCACAGTGCGAAAGGCACAGGAGCTTTGTTCTAATCCCCTGACCTTGAGTAAGTTCTGAACAAACTATAAGCAAACAAACATCCTGCCGTGCATTACTTGTAACTACGAGCTAATAAGTGACATGCATGTCCTGCAGGCTCGGCTACCCAGCTTTGGATCTGAAATCCAAAAACAAAAATAGGTGCTCACACACCTCTTTCTGGAGAGCCCCTCTTCTGATTTTGCGTACTTCAGAGAGGGCTGTGGCTTCAACAGGTGCCTCTTTACAGCAAGAACAAAGCAGACTCCAGGAGGCAGAAGCTTTAGCTCTGCTCCCATGAACTCTGAATTCCTTTAAAAATTAGCCAGGAAATAATGGACTTTGATAGAATGAATAAAGTACTGTGGGAGGAAGGAGACATGGACTCTGTTCTTCTTGCCTTAGGCACACCTATCAGAGCCACTGGCCTAGGCCTGACACTGGCAATTGCTACACCTTCTGCTGAAGCAAAGCAGAGCAAAGCAAGGCCACGACAGAGCAGGTTAGTCTGATCCAGCTGAGGGCAGAAAACAGGGAGCAGGACTGTAACCCGGCAGCTCAGGAAGCTGCTACAGTCTTGGTTCTGGTTTCAGGCCTGGCCATTTCTGCATCCCGTATAACAACTTTGCAATGAAGAACATAATACGACACCCAAAGACTGAGAAAGACTGGATTTGGTTGACGCTGCAATTTCAAATATTCCATTAATCAGAACTAAATAACAACAGGATCAGAATTTATATACTTGTGACTTACATTTTCTGATGCAACGTTCTCCATGCCTATTTCTTCACCATAGTAAGTTATGGGAGTCCCAGGGAGGGTTAACAGCAGCATGTTCATAACTTTGACGTACTTATTCCCAAACCGAGATGAAATCCGAGCAGTGTTTGGGCTTCCGACCTCAAGAAAACATCATTTCATTAAAAAGACATAAAATTCTATGCATATGTGAAACTGGTCTAAGACAAAAACCATATTGAGTGAAGTTTCATTCACAGGCACCAAAATAAAGGCAACACTTATTTAAATTCACATTATCTCCACCGGGCTAAGAGAGGATCCCAGCCTGTTCTTCCCTTGTCTAGTGACACACACCAAAATCACTGTCCAGTTAAGTAGCTCGGTATGTTTCATGTGTATCAGCCAAACACACACACATCCCAACTGCATGATTACATCAGTAATTATGTCCAAAGAGATAAATGACAAGAGACTGTCTCATACGAAGAAAAGGGCCTTACAGTGACCCCCAGTATTGACAGCCACTTTAATAAAGCAGTAGGTTACTTTTTTTCACTTTCACCTCAGGTCTACAAGGAAGATCTTGTTGTTTTGTTTCCTTTGATGCCAGTACACATTTTTGCCCAAAACATTTTAGAATGTAGGTGGTAGAAGTAAGAAAAGATGACAAATCAGCCTGGGACTTAGTTAACTCGCCCCAGCTACAGCTCCCTTGTATTTCTTCCCTTCTCACTGCCATGCAAAGGTGGTGCTCGTTTTGTGGAGACCCATACGGGGTTGTGAGAAGCTGGCAGCCCTGCAAGAGAGCCTCCCAAAGGTAAACATGCTGGAGCATGGGGCTGAAAGCAAAGAGATCTGTATGTAGGAAGTGATGAGGTGAAACAAGTGGCTGCAACTCCATATGCTCTGTATATGAGCTTGTTTTCTTTCCTAAAGCCAGAAATCCAGAAGCTTTTTCTAAATATTACCTCGGACATTTTGCCTCCTCTCACAGAGAGATGCCTTGAGGGTACAAAACTGCTTTCCTGAGGATGACATTTGATAACCAAACAGAAATGCTCCCACATTGTGATTGTGGAAATGATCAGAGGCTGTACTTTACTTTCAGTGCTTTGCCTATGGCTCATCTCTTCCCTATCCCAAACACAGTTCATAGCAAACACCTGCACAGCTAATCCCACTGAAATCAATGTGTGTGGATGTTCACCGTATCACCTTCATGAAAAGGCCTTTCCCAAAACAGCAAGTTCAGAACTCTTACCGCCCAATTTGGCCATTTCCCATCGGGCATGTTTTTTATCCACACGTTGACAGCTTCAAAAACACTGTTGCCAGATAGATTTTTCATGTTAATTAGGTGGAAATTGAATGGGAAGTCTGTTTCTTGGACGAAAGTTGTTCCGTAATACATCATTGTTGCTTCTATGTCTTCTTTTTCATCACTGTCAGAACCCATAAATCTACAAAGAAATAAACAGGGACTTCTTTTTTGTCTCATCCCTGGTTTGTTCAGAGCTGAAGGAAGCCAGGAACAGTATTCAGCATGCTTAGAAAATAATACAGGATGAGGAACCTCCTCCACAGTAATTATATCTGCCTCCCTCCTCCTCACCAAATAAAAATATACAGAGATATATGTGTAGTTAGTAAAGCAGATGAGGGGAGATCCTTGGAAAGCTGTTTCTTTGCATCATCTTTAAACTGTGGGAGTAACGGAGTGCTGGCACAGGCTGCTCAGATGGGCTTGTAGAGTTTCCATCCTCAAATACCTGGGAACGATCCTGAGCTGCCGGCTCTGGATTTCCTCCCTGTTTGACCAGGGGGCTGGAGCAGGTGCTTCCAGAGGTGCATGACAGCCTCAGCCAGGCTGTGATTGTGGCAATCTCTGATTACATATCCAATATGAACCCTATTGTTAGTACTGTACAATGGATCAGGCTCATGGGCTTTGATTAAAACAGTGCCACAATGAGCGATCACATATTCTGCCTACTTGTTAGTCCACAGATACGACAGAGCTACCAGGGCCAACTTACTGCAAGCTCCCTTTTCTGTGCACTCTGGGAAAGCACAGCCTACTTGCATATGAGGACCAAAACCTTACATGGCGACAAAAAGAGAGCAAGAAATTCCCTAGCTATGAAAATGATTACCGGTATCGGCCAGGTTCACTGCTGTATTGATCCATGGTTTGGCGGAAGCCACGGATGATATCATGCATACCAACTTGTGTGGCTGTGTAGTCGTGATAGAGCTCGGAATAGGCTGTAATGCTTTCCTTAAAGACAAAGCAGCATTATTAGCCCAATATTTTAGAATTCAAAACTCTCAAAATTCTTGCTGAGACAAAACCAATCCACCAACCCAAGCAGAGTTTTATGTTGAAATGAGTTTCCCATACCGGTGCTGCAGTGCAGAACCAAACTGTGCTTGGGGAACTGTCCTAAAGACCTGACACCCTCAGCACTAACCAGGGACAATACTGCTGTGGTAACAATGCTGTATTTGTACAGCTGATCAGTTCTGACTCAAGCTGCTTAAACAAAACTAGAAGCAAGTCTGTCTGCACAGAAATACAGTGGGTGCATGGACACTTCTCACCCACAGAGCTCCTGCTCAATCCTTGCATGCACTGCTTAAGCAACAAGTCCAGGAACCACCTTCCTTCCAAGGAACATGACTGACTCAGCATTTCTAAAGCCATGATTAAAACCCCAAAGGGTAGAAGCAGTTTCTTACCCCCATGGAAAATACAGGAGAAAAAAATAATATACATTACAGGGCTCTGAGACTTGTTCACTTGTGGCTCATCTCGTAGATGTGTGGCTTCTAGAAGAAATTTCACAGCAACAAAATTAAATCCATCAACTCCTTTGGCAAGCCAAAATTTGATAACATCCTAGGACAGAGGGAAGAGTTGAGAAATCCAAGTGAGCCCATCTCAAACTGATACACACTTAAAGAGAAAACCCATTAGTAGACATTAGGCTGAAGAACACTCGTCTTGCTGCACACAGATTTAACATATTGATCCAAACACAAGTGCAAGTTGTTCTGCACAGACCTCATGCCACCAATTTTCATTTTATACAATAGAGTTCTTAGAATATTTCTTCCCTTTTATTTGACAGATGGGAGTTTTCAGGTTTATTTCTTGATTTGCAGGGACACCAAAATTATTATCCAAGTTAACCGCTGTAGATCTATAATTTCGTTACCAAACGTAGAGGTTGGTCACTGTTAGTGAAACTATTTCTATTCCCGTAGTTATGACATTCTCACAGTTCTAATTGCTCTACTTTTCACAAACAGCTCTGAAGTTCAGTTACTCTTAAGGAGTTTGTGTAAGCGTTCCTTTAGAACAGAAACTGTTATCTCACCTCAATACAAAAAAACTTGTTTGTTGTTTCCGTACGTATGAGATACACTTGGCAGAACAGGCTGGACTCCACACTCAAGCTTACAGATTTCTGTTTGGCAAATATCAGGTACTGACTTTGTACTGAGAATGATTACTTTTATTTATGACAGAAAGCCACAGCCCCTGTTGCTAGAAGGTTTAACACTTCCCCACGCCCAGGAACTGAACCAAAAGCAATAGTGTTCTTCAGTGAAGCTAAAGCTTCCTCCTCACTCACACAGTCCTGGCATGAAACAGGATTCTGAATTAAATTACTAAAGTATTATTCCATAACATGCCAAAGCAATCGATTGTGTTCACAAGTATTTACCTAAAGTGGGTATTATCAGTATTATCAGTACCTAAAGTGGGTATTATTTATAAACTTACTAGTCTTCATTTAATTGCTTCTCAAAGGAAACGCTGAATCTATTTGCTACTTTAGCTTCAGTAGCAAAACTCACGAATTCTTCCTTATCTACAAGCAATGGGATTCCTTGCATTTCAGATCAGCATTGCCTCCCTGCCATGAACACGCAAACACCTCTGCTAAAACAAACTGTTACCCCCATAGGGCTGGCTAATAAACAGCTCCTTGTATCAACAGAGATTAAAGCTTCCCTCAGCTTGGGCATTCAGCTGCTCTGCAGCACCATATCAGTCCTTCCATCAGGCGTTGTCCTCCGTCACGGAACCATCATAAGACGAACCTTAAGTTTTGCTTACAAATATTTTAACCTTTGTCTGCACACTATTCTGTTTCAACCATTTAAATGTACTGTAATCTTCAAGTTAACTTTCTATTAAGCTGTAAATTTGTGCTATTGGTGCTGCAGCAGATCAGACACTTACATGGATTTCCTGTTGAACCGCAGGGTTGCGGAAATTTAAGTCCGGCTGTTCTTTCCCAAACTGATGAAAATAGCACTGTTTCCTCACATCGTCGTACTGCCAGCTGGAATTCCCATAGACACTCACCTGCTCATGTAAAGGGGAAGAAAAGCAATCAGAACTCTGCACTGAACATTTAGCTATGTGTATAATTTGTGATGCATTACAAGCATATAACAAGACACAAAATGCCTCATCAGTGCAACAAATTGGGTTGGTTTTAATGTTTTGTTTCTCATTTCCTACTCCTGTTAGCTGCTCCTCCTTTCAGTCACGCTTTTGCCACATGTATTTCATGTTCAATACTGTTTCATTCTTCTAAGCAGACTTTTGCTGCCAATTACAATACAATGGAAAACATAGTTTTCCAAGACCATTTTCTTTTAGAATTAGGACCTCAGCTGCTCCTCACACACTTTGCCCTGCAGACTTTGACCATCTTCACAGCCCTCCCTTGGATGTTCTCTGATAGCTTTATGTCTTCCTTACATTGCAGCACCCAACCCCTGCTCCCAGTGCTGGAGGCCATGGCCCCACATCCACAGGACAGTTGTGTTCCAGGTGCTGTTGTTACCCGGCAACCCACAATCCAGCAAGTGAATTACGGGTGATTTACAGGTGATTTACAAGCCCATCCCTGCCCACACTCACCCAGTTGTTGGGAGCAGTGATGGCTGCCCCTGCCTGCTGGCAGTCCTGCCAGATGTAGTAATCCGTGTACTTCCCAGTGCGATTGCGACTAAGCTGAAACCATTGGTGTTTGTCACTGGTGTGGTTTGGTATGAAATCCATTATTACCTTCAACCCTAAAACACACACATACTTTAAATCAAGCCTTTTGTGATAAGGATCACATCTTACAGGCACAAGGGGAACCATTTGGGCAAGGATTTGGCTTAAGGCACATGTGTCACAAACCAAAGACACAACCGCAGGAAGGAAGTCTATGTTCCCCCTTAATCTTATAATTCTCTTTCTGCTTTCTCCAGAAAGCTACAAGGCACAACTCTACCACAACAGCAAACATCTTTGTAATAGGGCTGTTTTGATCAGAGCTTACCTCGATCGTGTATGGATGCAAGAAGATCCTCAAAATCACGCATTGATCCAAACATGGGATCAATATCATAGAAGTCTTCAGCTCCATAGCCAGAATCTTTTAAAGGGGACTTGTAGAAAGATGTGATCCAGATGGTTTTTATATTTAAGTGTGTGATGTGGTCCAGCTTTTCTTGGATTCCTATTAAAAGAAAAAGGGCAACATCTGATTACAACAGACAAACGTGTTTGGTCACATTAAGTTTGATGTGGGCTTTCAAAGACAGAACACAGATCTCTTTGCTATGTAACCACTCCCAGTTTTCACCTATCTCAGATAGCGGGGCAACCCTGCCATTTCTTCACGAGCAACATGAGGCCACAGAATGGAAACCATTCAAAGCCACCACTACAGGGAAAAAGGAAAATAATAATCATTTAAAAGACTGACAGAAGACAACTTCTATTCTGCAGAATAATACTCGCCATTTCATGCAACACATTTAACATTCACTTCTGAAAACAAACACCTGTATTTTTATTAAAATACAGCACCATCGTTACTTTCTGGTTTCAAAGTCAATGGACCCTCTGACCACCCAAAGGAAGTACAGTCACAATGCAAAGACCTCAGGTTTGTCGTCTGTTAGGAAAAGTCTCCTACAATTTGCTACAGCTGCTGCTTTTTGTCTAGAAATTTTTCGTATGCTATTGGGCTCAGACATCCCGTTTAGAAGCACAGCTAACCAATACCTGATCAGTATCAGGTACATGATCTTAGTAAGATCTCAGAAACACCCAGATCACAAAGAAAACAAGAAGAAACACTTTGCTTCACCCCCACTTTGTCAGCTGCCCCGCTTTGTTACATACCTTTCAGATCACCATTCCCATCCATGTTGCTGTCCCTAAAAGAACGAGGGTAGACCTGGTAAATAGGACCATCTTGCCACCAATCGAGGCACTTTGGGGACAAAGCAATGATGGCAATCGTGGCAGACACGAGCAGGACAGCAGCAGCGATGATGAGCCAGAAGAGAATCTCCCTGGTGACCCTGTACCGGGCTTGGCTGGAGAACTTCAGCAGGACCTCCTTCGGCATTCCTGCATAGGGCTGCAATGCTTGCTCTGCCACGGCTGCTGGGCTCACATCAACGGCACACGTTTTTGGTATTTCATCTTGGCTGCTGGTGTCGGTCTCCCTGTCATCAAAAGCCTCATTTTGAACAAACCCGTTGTTCTCCACACCTCCCTTCTCACTCAGCTCCATCGGTAAGCTCTTCGCCTCCTTGTCGACTGTTTCACTTCTTGCCTCTCCTCCTAGGGACACTCAGTACAGGGAGCCAGCATACCTTTGTTCAGTGGAATGAAAAGCAGCGCAATTAGCATCTGGCTTTATAAACAATCTTGACCAACTGGTCAAAGTTCACAGGAGACAGAAAGGGCAAAGTGCTCCGGCTCTTCTGCATAACAGGCATCTTCAGTGAGATAACGCTGCAAGAAAGCAGTTTCCCACAGTGGCAGGCCTGTTCCTGGGACTAACTGCAAAGCTACATTTACTGCTGCTCTCTTCAACATCATAAATTTCTCTTCCACAATGTGCAACTTTGTAAACTGATCCTGGTCTCTCTTCCTGAACGCAATCTCAGCATTAATGAATAATGCAAAGACTGACAGAGAACAAGGCGTGGGCAGCTCCAACAGCACAAATTCAATAGGAAGTAAAAATCCAAAGCTTGATGTGCTTGGTTTCTCACAGCCCAGGGTGAGCACCTCAGCAGCAACAGCACCCATAAGGCACACACTTCAACAAGCAGCACCTTACAAGTTGCTGCACCCAAGAGCTCTGCCAGGCCAGGCATGACCAGCTCTGCACAGGCACAAGTAGCTCCCTCGTACACTACAACGTAGCCACATAACTGAGAATCTCTGAATCACTAAGGTTGGTAAAGGCATCTAAAATCTCCCATCATCAATACTTCCCCACCAAATCACGTCCCCTACTATCACACCTACAGGTATCTTGAACACCTCCAGGGACAGTGGCTCCACCCTCTCCCTGGGCAGCCGGTGCCAGTCCTGACCACTCTTTTAGAGAAGTTTTTCCTCATATCTGATCTCAACCTCCCCTGGAGCAACTTGAGGACATTCCCTCTCGACCTCTTGCCTTACCACACACGGAGCTGCTGGCTGAATCATGTTCACATAGTGTTGCCTTGGACACCATTTCATTTTCAATTTACCAGCATCTAATGCTAATCAAAGGAACTCAACCCTTGCTGCTTGTTCCCACCTTGTTTTGCCCCTGCCTTGTGCCAGGTAAGCTATCAGGTGGCTGAGGAACAAACCGCAGTGCAGAATGGATTTAGCACAATGCAAAAACCTTTTTGCTCATTAAAGAGCTCTATTCCTAAGCTGCTCAGTCACCACAGGATTGCATGGGTGCTCCTCCCAGCTCAGTGCAGTGGGACAGGGATGGCAATGGACACGGCCCAGCACTTGGCCAAGCAGTTTCTCAGTCAACTCACACATGTGATGTCTCACATTCATTTCAGCATGTTTCTGTCCACCCCTGTAGAACAAATCCTCTTGTTTCCATTCTGTGGAGCAAAAAGCCAGACATATGGCAGTTAAGTCTCAAATCAACAGATCTGTGTGCATGCTTCAACAACCAAACGAAGAAAATCAGGTTCTCTTAATGGCTTACCTGAAGATGAAGATCAGATATCCTCAGTTCACCGAAGCGGTGCACTACCACCCAAAGCATGGCTGAAATTCAAAGTTTCTCAGCCCTCTCTCCCTCAAAGCCAGTAAAAAATGCAATGTTGATAATTGCCTGCACAATCTAAAGATACAGGGTGGCTACCTTCAGCATGCACACTTCTCACAGCTGATAAAGGCCAACTTACCAAGTTGGAAGTAGTTGGAAGCCATCGCTGCATTCTGACTTGCAGTTTTTCTTCCCTTAATTCAAATGTTTTCCAGGTGCACAACTGCAAATGTCCATTCACTCCACAAACAGCTCATAAACTCCTTCTTCAAAATAGCATCTGTTGTCCTAATGCAATTCCTAAATCATACTAAACGTTTCCTAATACCTTAAGTAGGACAGATTGTGTCTTAATTGCCAAGTGTGTCCTGAAAACAGGAGGATTACTCTGCTGGAGCAGATGAAACCATGCACAAGCTGTATGCTGTCTATGGATGGAACCTGTGTGGACTACTTCAACCTCCCCAAGGCTGCTGGGCACATAAAAAACACACCAGGGAGAGTATTTTAAGATTCATGGAGAAGATAAACTGTGCTGGAAACGAGTAGGTGCCTTGGGGAACATCTCGGCTCTCTCCATAGCTTTGTTCTTGCAGCCAACCAGTTGGCATAGGCAGCTGTACTGCTTCTTAGCACAACAACTGCTATCTATTAGTCATGTATAAAACCACACGGGTGTTTAGATGCCTATTTTTTCCCCCCTCTTCATTTTCATGAGTTGCTCATCATAAAACTATCTGATAAAGGGAAAGTGTCAACTTCATCTTGATAAAGGGAAAGTGTCAAATTCATCTTGAGAGAGAGATCACCAGCTATTTTCATTAAGGTTTAACTTCTTAAAACATGCTTTATGTGTCCTGCATTATACTTCTGGCTCGCCCTCAAGCAGTTCTGAAAGCAGTTCCTCTCTGAGCGATTTCAGAGTTAAGCAGAAGCAAACAGCCTATGCAACTATGCTCACAGAACCCAATGGAAAGCATTAAAGAGTACAGAAAACACTTCATACTCTGTTTACCTCAGCGTTAGATAGGGAAACAAAACCAACCCGCATGTGGGCAGTAATAGCTGCTATCTCCACACAGATTGCCATGGTTATTTCTATAAGATGGAGGGGTTAATTTCCACAAGTATTTCTTATATGTAATTATCTTGATGCATGGGCTGACTGAGGAGTCTGCAGTTTGATGCTGTACAAATGCCAAGTAGCTTGCTGGTTACTCAATACCATACATATTGATCGTATAAAGAGGTGATTAAGCACCCTAATGCGCTAAGTGTAGGAAGATATTTATTTTTAAAGAGTTCTCTTGCTTAATGCTTTTTCATTAAACATTTTGTCACCTCTAAAACTGGTCTGACATAATGCACTTTGCTTCTAAATATAGCCTTATTATTTACAGAACGCAGCCCAGCCTCACACCCATGCAAAAAGGCAAACACTACAGCCCACAACGTTTCCTCAGCGGCTCCCACAAGACCAATGAATCATCTGACCTTTAAAGCCGGCTCACATCCGGCATTAGGAATATCTTCCCTTGACAAAGAGAGCAGACATTAGGAATGAGACGCTCCCCACAAACCAATCTCTGATGCAGCATCCTGCACCCAGGGTTTCCCTGGCCACACGTGAGCCTTCTGCCATCACTGTGCAGTCAGCAGCCCTGGAGAGCAGCACAAGCTAATTGCACAGGACATCATGCCGTGGCTTGGTGGTCTGTCTTCTTTCTTTCTTTTTCTTCTTTCTTTCTTTTTTTTTTTTTTTTTTTAATGCTCTTAGTCTACTAATGGACTACGTGATTAAAGGTTAATGGCATTAGAATTGTTGTAATTACCTTCAGCCTGGCTCACACGATGTTGTTGAAGGAGCTTTATGGGAGGGAGGCACCTGACCCCTGTCCTATGGGTGATCAGCATGGCTGCCTTCTCCCACTACTTCTAATAAGAACTATTACCCTCAAATCCTGGCTCATGGCACTGCAGCATGCACAGCCAACTCCTTTTGCACACACACCCCCTCCAAGGGTCAAGCTCTTGTCACACACTCATAGAAATCTTATTTTAAGGTGAACTTGTTTGATGCCTCTCCAGTTGGCAACTCACCCACTTCTACATTCTTCACAACCTACACTGCCACCACATTTCCCTGCCACATCTGTTCTAATGGATGTCAACTTCCAAGTTCCTGTTCACCCCATAGTGCTGGCCCTGAGCAACCTCAGCTGTCCTCACATAACACGGGCCGTGCTGCTTCTTACAGCACTGCCACTACCCCACATGAAAGTGATGTGATAGAACAGAAAGCTTCAACTCTAAGAGGGTTGATTTAGGCTGGATATAAGGACAAAGTCTTTCACAGTCTTTGGCACAGGAACAGGTTGCCCAGAGATGTGATTGATGCCCTGTCCCTGGAGACTTCAAGGCTGAATCAGGTCCTGGGCAACCCGATCCAACTGCAGGTGACCCTGATCACTGCAGGGGAGTTGGACTAGATGACCTTTAAAAGTCATCAAACTCCAGAGATTCTATGATTAGAAGTTTTATTTACTAGAGATGCTGAATTTCCACAAATCCTTCCTTCAGTCCCTTTGGTCAATATCTCATCTGATGTACTTTTCATTTCTTTTTAGTGTTAATGTGCAATGTTGTCCAGTTCACGGAGCAGCACTTGAAATATGGTATCTATCCCTAAGAATTGCTGCAATTACTCACACACTTGGATACATATTTTTCTCCCACAAAAAGTTGAGCAGGAAATTCAGTAAGCCTCATCTCTTCAGCAGCGGTATGGTAAGTGCTGAATGTTTTTAAGGTAAGGATGAGTAGATGAATCTAAAGTGTATTTCTCCAGCCTAAAATTTGTTACACAGCATTACGAGTAAGGTGCTCATGACCAGGAGACTGAAAATCTGTGGTACACACCACATTTCTCACCCAATTCACACACTGCTTGCACTAGCAAAAAATTTCCTACCACCGCATCTTGCAAAGTAAAAGCAGATTTAGGAGCACTAGGAAAAGTATTTTGTTTTTATTTCATTATTGTTTTCGCATTCCCTGCCCCCTGAACTGGACCAATATAACCTCAAATGCACTGGAAAAATTTGCTTTCAATGCCCAGGCCAAAATCTTTACTGCACCATTAAATTTAGATGTGTTTATGAACTGAAGATGATGACTGGATAGGGGACAAAAATAAAGTCTCAGAGAGCGTTCTCCAGTTTCCCTAACAAGAACAAATCAAATCTTGTACATTTGCCCATGACAAAATGATTATCCACAGAACTAATTTTATGGGGATGGTGTTACAAAGTTTCCTTACACAACAAGGGGAAATATTTAATGCAATCGGGCTCTTGAACACACGCATGCATCTGCATCTGAGCTTCCAGCTTGTAAGGGCAGGACACTGCTGAAACTTCATGTTCACAGATAAAGATGACCTGAAAACCAGAAAATGCTGCTGAAATGCAACTTCAATCCAGAGAGGTATTTTCATTCTAGCAGCAGATTAAAAAACTAAACTAAAACAAACATAACAAACAACAAATAGAACCAAACACACAAACAACTGAGTTTCTCAGTCAGAAGTGGATATTCTTGCAATGTACGACATTTCCAATGACTTCTGGGTGCCGTCTCTAAATTACGGCCACTAAACTCCTAAGAGGGGTGTTTTACCTCATAAGAAGCACAACATTCATTCTATGAATTTCTGTCTAATCACTGCCGCTGAAGCTCTGCAGCTCTTCCCAAGCAATAAAAGTAAACCCCATTTGGTCGTTTTCTTACTGAATTTGGCACAGAAATTTTTATAAACAATACTTATTTTTGAAAGTCTCTCTCAACTACTCAACAGAATCCCAACATTGCCTGAAAAAATGCCACAAAAGTCAGCATTTATACTTACAGATGAGATGAACTTCCAAGAACTTGAGGAGGACATTTACAAATAGGACTGTTTCCAGCTTGGTAAAGCTCAAAAGCAGGCTCCTTTCAATCCCAAACATTACTACAACGTAGCCTCAGTTTCTCTATAACTCACCTTTAATAACAGAAGTCTGAGAGAGCAGAAAATCAGTCCAACAGTCATTCCTCCAAACAGGACTTGCACAATAAGTGAGAAAAATACCACCACATCTCAAATAGACATAGAAAGCATGCAGAATGCATTCTCTTGCTACACTGTAGTTGTCTTCCTTTATTAGCAAGGACAACTTCTTTCTGTGAAAGATTACCAAACCAATGGAAAAGGGCTCTTCCTCTAGAAAACTATCTTCATGACTTGAGGATAAGGAAAAAGCAAGAATTCATCAGTGTGCAACAAAGTTCTCAGCAATACCAACTAGTCTTTAAGTCCAAGCACCCCTGCAAAGAAGAGCTTCACAGAAAAATAAGGTATCTGAGAGAACATCACCTTTCAGATGTAAAGAGTAAAGCACAGCAGCACTGATGTAAGATGCAGCAGCACAAATGTAAATGAAGTCCATGAGGGACATGAGATGACCACATGCAAAGAACTGAACACAAAAGGGACTCGGTCACGCTACAGTGCAGAAGTTACTTATTTTTTGGTTGATGACCAAGCATCCACAGGGTGGGGGGAATATAAGTCAGTATAAACAAAGCAAAGCTAAATCAGACCCATACAGCAACAGCCAAAATAAAAGCAGGACAAGATTAAGTTGTCAAATGGACAGAAGTGTTATAAAAGATGCTGAAAATCCCATGCACAGTTTCAGCTGCATGAGCTAGCTCCATACTTACGTGCACATACTGCAGCCGTTCAGTGACCTTACTTCAGTGTGATCTTGCCTAATTGCATTCATCTCTGGGAGCACCCTGTGCAGCTGTTCATTGCACCAGCTGCACTACCTTTCTCCAACTTAAACTTCCAATTTAGAGCTGAAAAGCAACACGTCTGCAGTAGACAATCCTTATATCTAAAATTTGCTTTTTATGCCAACAAAACTTGGATTTGTTGACAGATCAAGAAGCTGCTCAACAGTTTTTTTGTGCCAGAACCTCAGCATTGATTTGGGTTCTTTTTGCTTCAGCTTTTGTTTGTAATACTCAAGAAGCAAACTGCTACATCTACTCATAGCACATTCTTTTTAGAACCAAACAAAGTAAAAACTGGGAATATCCTCACTCAGTTCTTTCAGATTTCCTCCCCCCTTACCCCACCTTCGTGCAGAACCACCCAGCACCTGACCTGTTTCATGGCGTATGCTTACATTTGCCATGGAACAAATTAAATACAAATATATATATACATACGCACAGAGAGATTTCTATGTATTTGGGTAAAAAAGATCTATTAATATTCAATGGCATTACAAAGCCTTACAGAAGTTAAGGAAGGAGCCTTGTAAAGCTAGGTTCAGTTCTTAGCCTGTGATGTGTTCAAGAATTGACATCTATTTCAAATGTACACTCCATTTCTTTTTTACTCCATCTAAATAACAGCATCAGTTCACGGCAGCAGAAAAAGCACGGATATTTTGGTCAAGTCCCACAACAGTTTGCACACAGGCTTAGAAAAAGCGTATGAAGATTCATTCGTTTGAGAGTTCAAACTTAATCTCATAAAAACCTGCCGAGGTCAAGATTACAACACTTGCATTCGCATTCATTTCTTTATTCCCTGTCCCATTTAACAGGTTAATGATAATCAGTCAAATCTTTATTTTGCTTGAGATTATCAGACAGCAGATTTCAGAAGTGACACGGACTATTCTGTCTGCGGTACAGGAGTATTCACAGAAGTGAAGATTCAAGATGAATTTGACACGTCAGAAAGACCTGAGGTGGAAGTGACACTTCCTACTCTCGGCATTACACAAAGGCATGTTAGTTACCAGATGGCAATATAATTAGGAAAACATATTTTTAAACCAAATGTTAAAATTGACAAGTTATGGCATATAGTAAAACGCACGAACAAATTTGATCAAACACCTCAGATTTCTCATGCTAAGAACACACACGTCTAAAAGAATGCTATTGTTTTTCCTGCCCCCCTCCACCCCAGGCTGCTTAAATCTAAGCAGTGGAAACACCATTAGAATTAGAAACCTGGTGTACGCGCCAATATAAAGCGGTGCTTCTTCAAAGAGCAAACAGAAGTCTTGATTCACATTTCACTGAGCTGAATGAGCCGCGGCCCTTCTCTTTGGAAAAAAATGCCTATGTGCATGCTTCACTTTTACACAATAAATACTTATAGAGAGAACAAACCCTTTCATTTAGGGGAGGCAATACACATCAAGGCAAAGATACAACACATGTGAGCATTCACAGAACTGGAGCCTATGGAGTACAAGAACTCATACTTCATCAGAACGAGGTTTAAATTGCAGTTCAGCAGGACATCATGCGCAGTTTATGCTGTGAAAGCAGATCCAGCAAATGCACCCCAAGAACCACTCTGCAGACTCAAAAACCTACAGCTTGTTCCTAAAAGCGCCCATTTCACAGTAACACTAAGTGCTTGACACTTTATTTCTGCAGTGTCACCAATGGAGGACTCCGCTGGCACTTTTTTTCCTCCAGCTAAATGACTCCACTATAAGTAAAAATAACTAAATAAACTAAGTAAAAAGTGGAATCAAAGTGAGGTATTTATATTACAATTCTGCTCCTATCTACGGCATCTTGCAAGCACAGTTTTCTAGATCTAGCCTCAGATCTTTACAGAACTTTAGCAAGAGAACCTCCTGAATGGTCAGCCTGAATCCAGACTTTTAGACTTTAAACAAATGTTCTCCAGTGGGCAAAATAAGAATCATCTCAGCTGAACTTGGGAAGAATTTACTGCAGGAACTTTACATACCGTTCATAGTGTTCTGTCACCCACAGAGAAGCCTACTTAGAGACTCTTGGCTACCTGCAGCAAAGAACCACATTCCCTGTATAACACATCCATCACCAGGCCGTACCAGAAAAGAAACCTCGTAAACCCTACCCTCTTTTATAAAGAACACTTGCACTTTCTTGATGAATCCTCCTCAAGAAAATATAAAGCATATCACACTGTTTTAGCAATCCTTTATTGAAGATAACAAGTTGGTTATGTTCACTGTATTGTATGAAACATCACAATATCATACTGGGAAAGTACTATCAGTACAGGGTTGGACCAGAGCGGATAGTCTGAACAATAAACCATTTTGCATTCTTCCCTATCTTTTAACAACCCCCCCACCCACCCCCCCAAAAAAAAACAAACAGTAAAGGGACAAATACCTGTTAACATCGTCATTTAGAACACTTTTAACTTACAAAGCTAAAATCTAATGAATAAATAAAATATATTGTGGCAATAATCTTCTCTAGACCCCTTCCTCCCCCACCCCCCACCCCCCAAAAAAATCAAAAACAAAAAAGAGTTAAACAAAAAAAAAAAATCAGGTACACAGTGAATCAAAATGATGGGGAAAGCTGGCCTTCGGCACTGCTATGAAAGAGCATGTGGTTTGTACAGACTCACCATGGGGATAAAGTTACAGAAAAATACCATGAATTCCATTTCACACAAAACCAGTTGATGACTGTCATTAGCTTAAAACTACACACAAGGGCAATTTACATCCTCGCTGAAACACAGTTTAAACAAATAGGAAAATGTTTACAAGGCATCCACAGCATTTAAATCATGTACAGATGGATACATTCATTGTTTCCCCTCCCCGATAGCTTTTACTTTAGATAAATACTTTACTCTTCCCCGTTTTCAGCATTTACTGGACTCATTACATGCACAACTCAAAGAAGTCAGAAGAAAAAGTCAAGGTTATTGCAAAAATAGAATTAAACTAAGAATCTTCAAGTACCTTACATGACAGCCACTCTGTACCATGCCCATTGCTTATAAAATGAAAGGTCATTGAACCCATGAAAATATCTCTAATATTTTCTTAATTTAAAATAGATAATTTTAAGTGTATTTATAGTAATCTCAAAGTGATAATTTGAACTTTGAAAATAACGCAAACAATTAAAAATTATACCCATATTACACAAGACTTCTGTCTGTATCTTAAGCTGAAAAAAAAAAAAAAATCAAAAACCTATAGAAAACCACATATAGAACAAAAAAAAAATCACAATTTACATTATAATAAAGGCAAATTTTCAGCTTTTTTTTTTTTTTTCTTTTTTAAAAACCTGCAGCTGTGAGAGATGTCAAAACAAGTCACTACTAACTAGAAACTCATCAGTTTGGTTTTAAAAGGCTTTCTCTAGCAAGAGTGTAAGGGTGTGTTGTACACATGCGTAAAATCCGTACTGTTTTTAGATGCCTAGAATCTTTGTATATTATTGCCAAATACACTTATCTCCAAGCAAGCAGTAGGCAACATATCACAATTTGGACACCGCAGGGAAACCTAACGGTCTGGTAATACAGGTAAAACTGGAAAATTAAAAATAATAGTAATAATAATACACATCTGATAGCATATTGCCCAATTGAAATTACTTCCAAGCCACAGAGCTGCAAAGCCTTCCAACTCGGTAAAGTGAAATAAGGAACGTCTCACAGAATTACTTGTACTCTCTCATGCTCGTATGCTGTAATTTCATTTAACCACAGTGTATCTTCAGAGTACAACTACTATCCCACGCAACTCAGGTACACACACTGATCTGCTGAGAGCATCACTCCTTCCTTCCTTTTTAGGGCCAAAGTTCATTACAGATGTAATCAGTATGCCTGAGGCTGGTAAAAATACTGTAGTACAGGCAATGCTAAGAGTGGCAATATCAGAAAACACAAACATGAACGAATGATGGAAAATTCTAATATCTTTCTGCCCATTTCACAAAATGTTGGAAATCCACCAGAAATTTTCCCTTGTATTGAAGAAAACAGATTTAAAAGTTTTTTTTTCCCCCTTTCAGAATCAAAAGCATTTTAGTAGATTTGTAAGGCTACCACGGATCTTCTAGATCTCCAGCACCCTACAGGAAGAGAAGAGGAGAAATATTACTTCTTACCAAAACAAACAAGAACATTTTGTTGCACTTTGGATTTAAGTGGCACAGTTAATTAGAACACAGTAGCATCAAAAGACATTTCCCTTTTTTCCTACCTGCCAACTTCCACACAGAGACATGTTCTACCCTTCAACTACATGAGAAAATTCACTTTTATGACATGAACCCAGTAAAACTATTGTAATATAAAGACTTAAATGTTACCACATACCACATCACAGCTATCAATACACAACACTGCAATCACGAAATACAAAAACAAACAACAATAAAAAAGAAAAAAAATCTACAGAGTACTAAAACTTAACTCTTAAGATATCCCTGGTTCATCAGATATTCCCTCAGGCTGTTTCATTAAGGCAGTGAAATCTGTACCCATGTTGAACAATGATGTTTTTATGCAACTGTCATGTTACAGACTGACTACTGACACAGTGATTCCAGATCTAACTTGTTAGCAGATTAGTTACCACCACTGTAAACTCCCACTGTCATTCATGACCTACCGAAATGCATGTGTCATACACCGAAATACAAGTAAAAGATTTGGTAGAAGGCAAACCTAAGTAGAACAACTTGTTTATTCATTTATATTACTGATGTTTTAACTTGAAATTGAGAAATGCTGCCCAAATAGAGGATTAATGATGAGTGTGTCAAACTCAAAATGACTGAAATATTTGTAGAAACCAATGAACATCACGGTGAGTTCAAATGAGAAGCTATGAGAAGTTTCAATAGCGGAAAGACAACATTTCAAAGGCAGTTTATTACTTGCTTAAAAGAGTCAATATGCATACAGGTATTATTCCACAGCATATTCTTTATTTTCACTTCAACACAAACTCTTAGAACTTGAAACTATGTACTAATTCTAAGTACATTTTCATTTCTGCTTATACGTTAAGCTACAACCTGGAAAATAAGAATACAGTCATCTAGAAAATAAGTATTCATGAACAGTCGATACAATCTAAAATGAAAAAAAAAAACATACACATTTCAGGAAGAAAAAGTGACAAACTAAGACATCATAGCTTCTGTAATGTAGTTGTAATATAAACTATACACAGTTCAAATACAAACATGCAGTTATGATGCTGGGGAAAAGGATGGAAGTATTCATCAAATCCAAACCGTGTGCACAAAAGATACCATTCAGATGGGAATTATTTTACAATGAGCAAACATACCATCAAGATGTTCTCTGAGAACATACTTAGATGCTTTTCTTTCTTTTTTTTTTTTTTATCTTTTTTTAATTTATTTTTGCATTAGCAAATTAGGTTCCTATCATTGGGGTCACAGGATTTAAAAGCAAAATCTCACGTGGAACTTAACTGGCTGCCATAGAACATAAAACGCAACTACTGTAATATACAATAGTTTTCCAACTTCTAAGGGAAAAAAGTATATTTACGTCAACAATCTGTACAAATAACTGAAACTGAAAACAAACAGACTTCTACGATAGATGTGACAAATGTTGAGATATAAACAAAAGAAAATATGCCAAGTGAAGAGAAGCATCAAATTCGCTATGAAAAGCGAAGACATCACGTCTGCTTATTGCTCATCTCATTCATCCCTGAATCTTCACTCGAGCTCTGCGTTTCAGCAAGGCGACTCCCAGATTCTGAGGGGCTGTGTGGCACAGGGTCACTGGGTCCAGCATCATTATCTGAAGCAGAAGCTGCAGCTGATTCAGCAGTGCACTCTTCTCCCTGCATCTTAGCTAGCCTGTAACTAGTCAGCATCTCTTCCAGAAGGTGGCGGTAGTTCCCCCTATGATTTATTCTCATTTGCCTGAGTGCTTCCACCAATTTTCCCTGCGTTCCACTTTCCTCGGCTTCGCCAGGGTCCTTTTTTTAAGATCCAAGACCCCAAAAAAATCAGTAGTTAAACTAGGATATTTTAGAAACACATTTTTAAAAAGACAACTTTTCTGACTCAAAAAAACCATCAGTTTTGTTCTAATGCAAGTACAAAAAAAAAAAAAAACAAAAAAAAACACCTTAAAATCAACATCAGAGAACACGTTCATTTTACACAACCATTAAAAAATGAAACCTATTAGAACAGCATTGTCAATCATTTCAATTTGCTTTGAGCTGGACAGCGTCAAATGCTACCTCCGCCCAATAAACTCCATCTTTATTCAGACTGTCTCCCAGGGGACACAGTTGATGTTCTCCACAACTGTGATCGGCTGTCAGACTGTACAAAATGTGAATATTAAAGCTTCTTTAGCCAACAGGTCAGTATCTTTAACTGCGTATTTCTCACAGCCAGTGGTAAAGCAGTTCTGTGAAAAACATACTAAAAAGAATAGGCAAGTCCTTACTGCAAACAGTTTAACTGCAGCCATCACCTCAAAATAAACACTCCCAAGTGTACTTGAAAACAATCCTATGTTAAAAACTGGTTGTTGTATGCCTGATGCTGCCAAGAAAACAAAAGCCATCAGCTACTTATAGCACCAGGAACGAGGGCGTTTGAAGAATGCAAGATAGTGATTTGGGCAGATGTGTGATGTGTGCAGCGCATAGAAAAATTAACTGGTAGAACAGCCATTAAGGTCAAATTTAGCAACCTAGAGCAAAAAAAGCCAACTAAATAACAAGCACTGATTGCAGACTGTAGGTCTCTTCTGCAAAGCGTCTGTTTGGCTACAGGCCTTCAGTCAAAGGTCTATCACTGCTGTGCGCCTTTGCTTTCTGCGATGGACTTGTACACCTGCCATGTATTTAAACTTTCAAGTGCTAAAGCAGAGCTGTCATTTTAAGGGAATAGCACATTTTAAATTATTAATATCTAGCAAGTTATCAAACTAGACAAATGGAACTAGATCACTCAAAGCTGGCAGATTTTGCAACGGAGGCAAAATCCTGATTGCTCTCTTTTAATGCTGACCTCATTTGATTGTTATCTAGTCCATAAACTAAACAAAGTATTACAATCATTCATTTACAACTTAGCAGCAGTACTAAGGCAGTATCTTGGGTTCAGTAAGAGTTTTTGATTCTGTAATGTTACTGGAAGCACTAAGAATGATTAGCAACAATTAAGTTCAAAGGGGACAATTTTAGCACAAAAACAAATAAATAAAAGGGTGTTACTGCATATAATGCCATCCCTCTGAGCCTAATTTGTTGCCTAAGTAGAGATGTACTTCCATTGTGGTTTCCTGGTCTGTTTCACATGTTGCTCCCATGTACTAGTGTTTTCACAATCAGAGAGGCTTCAAGAGCCCATTGAGGAGAAGCAAATTAAAGAAGGTATTTCTAAAGCACTAAGTGAGACTCACAAAGTTGGTGAAAAATCAGAGTATTGAAATGAGACTATAGATATATTCAATTCCTTAGATTTCCACAGGGAAAAAAAAAAAAAAAAGCTATATGTATATTTTCATCTAGCTATTATTAAATAAGGCAGAATAGAGGAGGAATTATCTCTTTTGAAAGTTTGGAGAATATCTACGTTGTGTAATTCCTCAGTTCTGCTCCAAGGTTGACATTAGCAAACAAACACTAATTTCACAATACTCAGATCTTTCATATTTCTTTTGGGAGACTGAGCTTAATATTTTCACTCCTGTGTAACACGCCTGATGTTGGTCTATTCTGCGCTTACCTCATCTCCCTCAGCAACAGTACAAAAACCTCTACATATAACAGCAGGACAGAAACTCACTCTTTTATATATCTTACAATATGGATACATTACTACACAGATTTCTTGCTAATGATGCTTGGCTAGAACAGGTCCCCCAAATTCTCTGAAGGCTAAGATTACTGTGCAAGTCAGCACTCATCTTCCTTCATGTTCTAATTGAACTCTGTGTACTAGCGTAGCTGTATTTAACACAAGCATTAAATTCTTACACAAGCTATGAACATTTAAATTACTTGTATACAAAAGCCTAGTATATATTATGAACAATAAATTTACAGTGTTTAAACATGTAAGAATTTTGGCATTTTTAAAAGCAATCTGTCACAGCCCTTAATGACATCCTTTGCTTCAGCTAAGTGCCACTAAGTAAAACAAAAGCGAGTAAGAAATACAACTTATCTCAGGCAAGATAATCAAGCACAAAGCTGGCTTCAAAAAAAGGGTCACAGAAACACCTGGCACAGTCAGTAACTTTGTTTCTCATTTCTAAATTACACATACCCCCAAGCAGCCTAACTGCACTGGGCAGCAGAAGCATAAAATATGTAAGAGATTTCTATGATTTCATCTAAACACGAGTACAAGTCACCACAGCTTTATCAGAAGCCTCTCTGCCAAAACACCAGCAGAGCTGCTGATTGCAAGCCCAATGAAAGGCTCTCATCCAGCCCCCAAGTCTGCCCAATACTTGCACAGTGGTGAGATGGGTAAAAGGAAACTTCTAATGACAGCTATACCCTGAAGCCATGCTGGGATCTCTGAATGCTGCCAGAGTAATGATTCTTTAATTAACATCTCACTCTACACAATACCTACTTATGTTAAAGATTCTCAGAAGATAAACAGAACAGAGCATACACATGAAGAACTGAATGAAGCCACCCCATGAATCACAAGCTCCGGTGGCAGAAACAAGTCTAAGTCAAGCAGAATACTAATGGGTATCTGTGCAGTACAAACTTAAAGAAACCTTATCTAGATAAAGATATTATCTCAGTTTTGATTTATATACTAAGAACTTATTTGTCAAGCTATTATAACACAGGAAATGTTATATGTATATAAATGTTAACACTAAAAAGGAAATGCTTCAGAAAGGAGAAGCCAACTGCAAACATTCTGGATGGTTTTTTGTTTGGTTTTTGCTTTTTTAATGTTTCCTTGAATGCACCAGTATGTTAACAATTACCTCATTACTTGTAAGGGTAAGGGAAAAAAAGACTCTGCCCTAATATAAAAATCAACAGATAAAATGGCTGCTAGTTCCAGCAGATTTAAGCATTACACCCACACTCCTGACAAGTATGCTATTAAATACACACAAGGTATGGGCCTCAAGTTCAAGTCAGTGCACCTTCATGCTCTGCACATTCAGAGCTTTTATCTCCAGCTTATAATTTTTAGTATTAAGAACTACTCTTGCTTCATACTATGTTAAGAACAGAAGCACTGCTTAGATTACAGTCTTTCATCATTGGTATGGTGCTGTACATTTCCTTCCTACCTTTGCTTCCTGTTTAAATATGAGATGTTTAGCAACGTTATCACAGTGCATAGACATTGCATAACTCCACTGTTTCCTTCCCTTTTTTTTTTTTTCGCTCCCTCCTCAAACAGCCAGTTTAAAATACTGAGGTATCTCTAGTTCATACCAAGAACCAAGTACTGTATAAGACATTCATAGGACTCATGTTTTTTGTCACCTTGGAGATGGGGACCACATTGGGTTGGTCCCAGTCTCAAAGACAGCAGGATAAATGATCCCAAGTTGCTTGGAAAATACATATAGGATTTGTGGCCTTTACCAAGTGGCAGCATGCTCCTCCCAAACGACTTTGGATCAGAATCACTTACTACCAAAATAAAAACATACTGACTGGAAAATGGTATCTATAATTTCATCCAGTGTAGTGTTTCTAAAGGGCATCATCCATCTTGCTGCTGTTATTTTCACTCAACAGCAAAAGAAGATGAAGTTTGCAAAGCCCACTGGAGCATGCTCATATTTCACATTTTAAGAAACCAAATTAAACGGACTCCAAACAACTACACAGTGATTTTAAAGGCAATTGGCGCCAAAGCTATATTCCATTCTGAGGACGTAACTTTCGTGTTTATTTCAGTTACCTCATTTTATTAAATTGTAACAGATGTGTAATAAGTTCCTGGAGGGAGTCAATATACAAAAAAGATGCTGTCCTCCGCGGTGGGGCTCTGAGAAAACATACATGGCTATTAAGAACTAAATTTGAATTTTGATAACATATTATCATAAAACCACCTGTGGCAACTGATATTTCCACAAAGTCACCATTATATAAACTTTCTATAAACTATATATACTTTCCTTTAGTTTAAAAAGAAAAAAGAAATCACAATAAAATCAGACAGAACAAAACCCACTGGTTAGTTTGTTCTAGGGGGTACAGTTGCAGTTTGATACAAGTTAAGTGAGAAATCTATACTGTTCATCAATTTTGAGCAATAACAAAGAGTGAATCATAATGAAATAAAAAATGGAGATTTCTTCTGTATTTTTTCTTTTAACAAGATAGAGACACTGTATAAAACTTTGTAACTTAGAGAATAAATAAACCAAAAATAATGAGGCCAAAGAATAAAATGCTAGGAAATACACAAATATAACTGCGGTAATGTTGTGCACCTTGAGACTGTGAATATGCAATTACCCATTTCAAAGTACTTATTATAAAAGATGACTCCTCTCCAACACCACTGACTGTAATGACCACATGACTGAGGACCTTGTGGCCGTCTCCAGAAAAAAAAAGAAAAATCTGATGAAGAATTTATTAAAAGATGAATTCTGTCTTTGCAAATTGGTTCACATAAACTGTACAGAAGACAGCAGGTGTGCCAATAGTGACCTATTCAAATCTTTTATAATATACCACTGTAGTTCTTCAAGCAAACCCCGAAATGTTTGTTCAACAAGTTTAACTACAACTGTTATGAACTACTCTTTATACTACATTACAAAGAACCCCAAAACAGGTTTGAAGTTACCACAAACCATACAGAAACATAAATATTTAAAACAACCTAGTAGGAGCATGGTAGATTAGTACAAATCTTTTCAGAAATCAGAACTGAATGAAAACAAGAGGCAATTTAAACTGTTCTTAGACCACTGCACTCAGTGTATATATTTCCCTTAGCTACCCCAGAAGTAATTAGTATTAGTCTTGTTATCGGTGTTCCAAAGTTTTCTACACTTAATGAAAAATGATTATGCTAATGATAATTTAAGAGTAGTAAACTATCATATTAAAAAAAAGCAAACAACTCTACACTGTTGCTTCACAGGCTTGACTGAAAAAGTATTAGTCAGCTGGTTTAATGTCCTTGAGGTCAAAATTCTTTTCTAGCAGATCCATTCAAAACAAGGTCAAAATTAAACTATGTGCTCCAATACATGTTTTTATACGATATCTTAGTAGCAGCAATATACAATTTTGCTTAGTGTATGACACCAGTTTGATGTCTCAATTAACAAATGAATCAATCAAAATCAAAATGGAAACTTACCCCCTCGTTCTCTCTGTGTGGATTCAGTCTACTGTACACAGCTTCAATAATATTACGCCTAAAAAAGAGAAGTTTTTAAAAGCATGAGCATAATAATAAAGAGATTTCAAAAGCACTGAGAACTTAGAAGTTTAACAATTAACTATTTCAGAACATTCAAATGTTCTACCTTTAACCTGTCTCTTAAGATGAAACCTATTCTTGGTGTCTTCGCCCATTTTCCATACAATTTAGGCGATTAACACTAAGCCATAATTTGTAAAGACTGAGCAAGGCAAAACATTCTTCTCACGTTATCCTCCCCATGATTTATCACTTTACACCTTGAGAAGTTCCAGCTGCATGGTCAGATTTTGTCAAGAAGGAAACTCCAAGCTTAATTCAGCACGATCAACAACATGCCCCCAATTAAGATGGAAGATGTATTAGGTAAGCAAAGCCAATCAGATCCCACAAGTGCAAGAAGGATTTGAAAAGCCCTCAAAGATATCTTAACTGACAGGAAATTAAGCATTGGTTATACAATTTATCACAGCAGAACTGACTTGAAGCAAAATCCTGACTGCTGAATAATCCATTATAACATCTGTGAGCACTAAGATCAAAACAAGATCAATGCAGTTTTTGATTATTTACCAACAGTGCTACCTGCTTTAGCACACCACATCCATTATTCCCAAGCAAGTTACTCACAGAACTACTATTCTGATTTGAGTTGCAGCAAAAAACCTCATCTTCTTCTTGTGTGTTATACAGAATATATGTAATTGCATTATTCCTCGGGTCAGTGGAATGAGGTACAAATTCATCAGCACTTGACAGAGCTTCACCTCAATCTTTCTTGAGAGATTCAGGTAATTCTAGCAGCACAGTTAATTTCATTACTACTATGACTAACTATTCTGAAACATTCTGCTACAGCCTCCAGATCTGCTAAGCGGATCCATCTATCTGCGCTCCTTCCATGGCACTGAAACTAAAGTGACTTCCTTTGTAATAGCAGGTCTCACTGATGAGGAAAGAGCTGGTCAGAAGAAAGCCTAGCACCAATTCCTAAATAAGATTCTTTGAAAGAGTAGAAGAATGCATCACAAATAAGACACTCTTCATAAGATGGAAGGAAACACGCATCAGTTCAAAATTAACTTTGATGCAACACAGGTAATTCAAAAATTAAACTAATTAAAGAAAAAAATAAGACAAGAAAGAAAACAACTTCCCCACATGCACTGCAGTAATAGTCAATACCTTACGAAGAAAACTGGAAGGGTTGTGTGGCTGAGCTAACATGGGATCCACAAACACTGAGAGAACGCATTTCTAGACAAATGAAACTCAATCTTTACAGAAATGATACCAGGAAGGGTACGTAATGCCAGTGGAATGGCGGAACTCTGATCTGTTGTGTGCACTGTGGAGAGCAACAGTACACCATTCTGATGTAAAAGAGAACACCTGGACTGTCCAAGTAAGTTTGCCACAGATACAGCAGTCATTGCAAAGGTTGAAAATCAGGCTACTAGAAATACTCCAAGTATCACAATTCACTTTCATTTTTTCTACAGCACGTTTCTTTATACTATCCCATCATGTGAAAATTCAGCAGCAAGATGCTGCATGGAAATATTAATGCCCAAGTAACAGTCACGTAGGATTACTGTTCTCTTCAGCAACAAATGATTGTTTTCTGCCGCTTTTGAAGTTACAGGGAGGATCCAAGACAGGCCAGAAGACAGTCATGGAAGAGTAAGCATAAAGGATAACAGAGTTAATATATTTAGATCTCTGTTCTCAAAGAATGAAACAGTTCTGACTTCCACACAAGTGAGATGCTTGAGGAAAGTACACCTGGAAAAGCAGAGTTATTTCAAAGGAAGCTGGGTCCTGAGGTTTGCAGACTTACTCAAGAGATATTGCACTGCATTTCTACAACTAGAAAAAGTTCCCTCATACTATAAGCTAGGATCAACTATTACCTAATACTGTTGAAAAAGAAAAGGCTGTCAGCCAGACAAGCTTCTTCAGACTCTGAGCCAAGTCTAGGAGTTTAAACTGAAGAATTAAGTTTGAAATCCTTCCATCTTAGTAACAGCATAAAGATCTCACAAGTAAGAACATCCTCATGTTAGGACAGAAGTTTCAAGTTTTGTGTAGATAATTAGGAGTTGTGTAATCACACTACTTCAAGACTTCTATTCCTATATGTGAAATCAACAGAATACATCACTGTTTGTCTTTTTCATAAATTTGAAGGTCACAAAAAAGATCACCAATTCTCCTTTAAGAGGTTGTAGGTGTATCTCCTGAAATCAGTCTTCTGCAACACAGGACTTTAGAGCCAAGATAGGTAGAAAGTCATCAAAAACCAAATTCTTAAACTCAGTCCATTAAAACAAAAGAGAAAAAAGAAAAAAAAAAGAAAGAAAGAAAAGAGAAAATAGCCTGAGCCAAAACATATGAATTAGAACAACATTCCTAAGTGAAGATTCAAATATACTCAGGTAGAACACCATGCAGTTGCTAATGAGCAGGATGACAAGATGCATCGACTCACTGAGCAGTATCTGTGAATTCCTGGAATGTACACAAGTGGAAAAAATGATCCAGAATGTACAGGAACTTTTAAGGTCAGAAAAAAAATCTGAGCAAATGGTGCTCATCAACAAGTGCGACCAGTGAAAATATAGATATCCACAAGTACACAGAGAACAGGATTTTATATGTTGAAAAACAAAACCAAACACTGACCCAGACTTATAATGGAAACTGCACATTGGAAAGAGCATGATATTAGGAAAAAATCTGATACGCTGATTGACTGGTTACATTATTGATAGTTCTTAACACAATGAAGCAGTAGAGAGCTAAGAATAATTATATAAACACATATAATTAAATTTCTTTTAAGTGCATCTGTGACAACAGTAAACTAGCACATTACATTCTAGAATGTGATCAGTCTCCTCACTTACCTGTAAGGGATGGGATTAGTGATACAAGCATTGACATAATGCAGAAGTTGAACTAGCCTCAAATAAAGAAAACAACCTTTATTGACTTGAGTCAATTACACTGAAAAAAAAATTCAGAATACAGGAATAATCAGTTCCAGTGAAATAATAGTTCATGGAATTCCAGTACTGTACTTACTTGCCAGCTAAACCACCTCCTGGTGGTAAATTAGGAATATTCTCCGCAGATAAAATACGAATAACATGAGCAAGATCAGGCATTCCTTCTTCACCTGATTTCTCCATAATTTCTATTTTAAAAACAGAAGAAGTCCTTAGGTTACTGAATTAACACCAACCATTCCTTAAGACACTAAAATATAAGACAGTACTACTTGACCAGACAGTATGAAATGTTGCATGTAAACAAAGCATTTGGTGGGTTGTTTTGGTTTTTTTTGTGATGCTTGTTGGCTTGTGTTTATTTGTTTTTAAACAATAAAAGTAAACTATATTTGTATGACTGAATGGAGGTATTCAAACCTATAGCCTGCATTTCCATTCACGCTTCTTGCAAATCCCTGTCAAAGACACTGAAGCAGACCATGAACTGCATAAAATATCCTGGGGACGGCAGCTAGGAAACAGTTTCACATTAGGAAGTGACAGCCAGGAGCCTGTTTCAATTACCTTCCTACTGCACTGCAACACATACTCAGAAGTTGCATGCCAAAAAGCCAACACTTCCCAGGAATTCACTGTCATCCTTCACTGTACAGCACGGTGTATTGCCAAAGTTCTGACTCTCCTGGATAAACTAAGACCATCAAGCAGTTAAGTCAGATAAGTACAATGGACCATCATCATTCCAGTGGCCAAAAGAGAACATAGCACTGACACAACAGATAATTGATACTATGGTATTCCATTTTCCAAGCAGAAGTACACAGGTTGCTCCAGAAGTAATGCCTCCTATTTTCATGAAAACTACAACAGCTACAAAGAGGACAAGAGCACTATTTAACAGGGCTAATTCTCAGCTACAAAACAGTCTTCCTCAACACAGGCGACACCATTAGCTATGCACAAGGAGCCTGCATGCTGCACTCAAACATCTGCATGGCTGTCTGGAATGTGGGTCATCTTTCACGCTACTGTCACCACTGCTGAAACGCACCACCCACCCCCTCGCTGTTCTCACTTCCACTGTTTGGTCTCCATAAACACTCAGCAAATATCAATGAACATCAGTGGGTGACTTTTTTTTTTCCCCTGAAAATCATCCAAATTAAGGAATGAACTGTTATTTTCTGCCAACGTGCATTTGAGTTTTTTTGCATAATATTCAAGGGGATTTTTTTTCTTCTTAAGTTTCATGTCTAAACATAGAACTCTTACCTAGAACAGTCTGTATCTTGGCTGCTATCCAGAGCTAAACAAACCACTTACGCTTCTTACAATCGATTATTCTCCACTTACAGATGCCCAATTTGCTCAGCTCAGCAGAAGCAACTTCAATTTCTGAAATCAGTAAAGCACGTGGCCTACTTTAAATACTGTACTTTCCTGGTATTTAAATATCTCAACAGCTACTATGTATCAGTAAAATAAGTGATATGCCAGCTTGCAATGCACTTGCTCACTCTGCATCAAGGAAATCTGTGGGAAAGTCCAAAGTTAAGCTTATTTTTAGAACAGCCTCGCTATTGATAAGAAAGAAGGCAACCGTGCTTTTTAGCTGCAATTTTACATCAAGAAAACAAAATCCTTGCAGTGAATGAGCTGGATATACTACTAAAAGGGATTAAACATTCTTCCATGAAGCCTCACATGTATTAAGATTCATACACTCATTAAGAATGAAGCACAGCAAGCAAAGGAAGTGACAGCTAAGTATGTGTGCTTGATTGTGAAAATCTTAAGACTTGGATCATTTCATCCAAATACATCCACAGAAATCAGCCACAAGATCCCTCACAGATTCTATCCCTTTGTGCAGTACTACCTAGTCAGAAGTAGATGGTATCACTATAATGTGTTTCTGAGTCACAGCTGAGAGGAAACATCTTAAGTATATACTACATTTTAAACAAAGACTTTGTCTGGCTCTGTACATACTGAAGTAGGCACATAACAAGAATTATTAAGAATAAAGAAGCAAGCAATTTCCAAATATTAATGGAAGCTCAAGATTTTTGAAGCTTTTTAAAAGGTAATTAAAGAAGCCACAACTCAGGATTATCATGGATTTCCTGACATTAAAATCTTCTACTCAATGCTACAAAGCCACTTCTTAGGAAGCTCTGTACTGAACTAAAAGCACCTTCTTTCCATTTTCAGAGATTGCCCAACTGGGAATTATAGTGAAGAGACCAATTCCTTTTTCTTTTAGTAGTACAAAGATGAGTAATTTCACCAAAACATTTGCCCCCTTTTCTTCCTGACGTAACAGAAAAATAAACAAGAGTAAAGCAAATGACTAAGAATGACCTTTTTGCACTGCACCTTAACTAATGCGTACCTAGGTCACTTTGTAAGTAATGCCTTCTATTTATTTCCATGGAAACTACCACGGATACAAAGAGCATAACAGTAATATTTGATACAGCAAATTCTCAGAGACAAAACAATGTTTTCAACATAGTCACCACCGTTAGCTATGCATTTTCACCAGTGATAAATAGGAGCCTGCATGCCGTGCTTCCAAAAAGCTGCGCCGATGAAAGTGACCAACTGTCAATGCTGCTAGTTCTGAAATGCACCACCCACTGCCTCACAGTGCTCACGTCCTCTGTTTGGCCTCTATAAATGTTCAGCAAGTATCAATGAATGTCAATGGGTGCAATTTTTTCCACATGGAGAAATTCAGTGACACACCCTTGCTTCATATGCACTTCTATGTCAGATGCTATCTTGTCAGGCTGCCCCTCTGCTGACATCTGTCACACAGCAACAAAACAAACAAACCAAAAGGGATACTGTTGGAAGGTTCAGCCTCTACTACTGTACCACCAATACCCATCTTTGACATCACATGGGCCAACACAGCAAAATAGGAGGCATTACTGCTGGAGCAGCATTCATTTGTGTGACAAAGACTGCAAGAAAACAGATTTCACAGCCTGTTTTACATGCATTTATGAGGTTTTCACCATATCAACAATGTTGATAGTAACATTGCAATTTGTTTTTCTTGTTGTTGTTTTTTGGTTTTTGTTTTTTTTTTTTACTCTGAACATGCAAAGCACAACTGCAGAATCTTTTTTATTTCTATTGCTAACATAAACTAAACACTTGAAGAATTATTTTCTGATACTATCATATACTGAAATCCATTGAAGTTCACTACAAAGCACTATTTAACTCCTAAAATATTTTTAAGAAAGCTCACTTAACTCAGAGATAAGCCTATTGAAAGTTTCAACCAAAACTCATTCTAGTTTTCACAGATTCACAAGTTGGAAGAGACATTTAAGTATCACCGAGTCCAATCCCAAAATTCAAATGCGATGTCTGAGAGTGTTGTTCAGATGCTCCTTGAGCTCCAGCAGCTCGGGGCCATGCCTACTGCCCTGGACATCCCGTTCCATGCCCACCGCCCTGTGGTGCAGACCCCGTCCCCAACCCCCAGCTGCCCCTCCCCTGGCACAGCTTCATGCCGTTCCCTCAGGCCCTGATGTTTTCACAGAGAGCAGAGCTCAGTTCTGCCCTCCGCTCCCTGCGAGGAGCTGCAGCTGCCATCAGGCCTCCTCTCAGCTTCTCTGCTCTTGGCTGTGCAAACGCAGCAACCTTAGGTGCTCCTCACACCTTGCCCTCCAAAACACTTCACCATTTTTGCAGCCCTCGTTTGGACCCTCTCTAATAGCTTTATGCCTTTATACTCTATCACTCAAACCCGCACCCAGCACAGCACAGTGCAGAGCTGGACAACCCCTCCCCTAGTCCAGTGACAATACTGGGCCTGGGACACCCAAGGGCACAGTTGGCCTTTTGTGTTGATAGGGCACCCTTGCTGTCAATCAGAACCCCAGATCCCTCTTCTCTAGGATGTTGTCTAGCCTCTCACACATCATTCTATACAAATACCCATGGTTGCCCCATCCGGCACTCACTCATGTTAAACTTCATATGATTTGCAACTGCCCAGTAGCCCAACCTGTCAAGATCTTTCTGCAAGGTCTCTCTATCCTCAAGGGAGTTTTATACAAATGAGCATTTTTTCCCAAAGATTACATCCCCAACCAGACAGAACTACAACTGCCTTTTATATCTCAGCAACACTTCTACCTCTAGCTCTAAGATAATGACATGGGAAGGAATTCGCTTTTCTCCACTGGGTCCAGCTGCAAAACAGCTATATATAGTGTATATTCCACACACATAAAATGCACTTATCAACTAACTGAATTAACTGAGTAGCCAACTATTAAATCTATAAGTTTATGTTGAACAATTGTCCCTATTTATGATTTAAAGGCGTGGTAAGTTTTTTTCCTTTTGTTTTGCTTTTAAATCTCCATGTCTGATACACCCCCTAAAATACATCAAAACATATCAAAGTATCAACTTCTGCGCCTACTATTCTCTTACTGTGAGCCATCTGTGGATCTCTAAAAAAACAGATGAAAACAAAACAGAAAGTAGCACTTCAAAGTGACAGTAAGACAGTGAGAAGAAGCTGACCTAGCACAACTTTACCGTCCAACACAATTACATCCCTCTGGAAATTATCCAAACAACTCAGAATGAGCCATTGTCATAAGTTACTCAATAACTTGTCTGAAATTTGCAACTTAGGAATGCAGTTACACACATGCCATTAACATAAAGAACCAAATTAGTAGAACAGCTTTAGCCTGTAGCTCATCCATTCTAAGTCTGGAGAAGATCTCCCGCTCTTACTTTTTAAGGGTCTTTTGTTTGTTTTGATAACACTGGAAAGACTAGACAGGACTACTAACAGTTTACCAATGCACATGATCTCAGCATGCTACATGTGTAAAAAGAGACTACGAAAATTAATATGCAAGTATTTAACTGCTTTTGAGCACAGATATATGTGTATACATATATACATACATATATATATATATATATATACACACACGCATATGAAAACCATCAAGAAAATCATTCCTCAAACAATACCTTTACCCTAAGCCAAACCTGAAAATGCCTGTATCAGAGAAGAGAAAAACCTGTTGCTTTAAGACTTTGATGGGGTAGTTCCATCAGCTTAAAATCTAAGAATCAATAGAGTACAGGAAAATACTGTGTTGAACCGTTTACACTCATGAAGAACATCCACCCACTGATAAGATGTTCAAACCTTACATTTTTTTCCTAACCACTCTAACAATTGAGTTCTTTTTTCTTTCAATGAAAAACACTTTTGTTCACTATGTGAACCTTTAAAAAGGACTAGCGTTATATTTATTTATTTTTAGGAATCCAACTTCTTTCTAAGTGATTCTCCACTGTGCTATTTGGTTGTTTGAAGTGTTTCATTCAAGCTTCTCTATATCTTTTCTGGACTAATAACACTCAAGGCACAAATGGAACACAAAAAAACTCTAGTTTAATAGCTTTTTTCCTATTAAGGAGACTATGTCAAAATGACAATTTCATAGAATTCAAGAACGCAAAAACTTTAGAAAAGACAGAGGTAAGAATTTCAAATCTTTCCAAGCTGTTCCCTTTCTTTTCTGTGATTCTTGATAGAACTTCCTCAAATATACTAGCGCACATTCCTTGCTTAATACTTAACACTTAAAGGTCTTGCACTCTGTCCAATTAGCTGAACACAGAATGACGCAGGGAACTCATGTAAGAAAAACAATCAAGAATGGCTGAAGCAACAGAAATTCAGTCCTCAAAGCAAATGATTTCTGTTGAGTACTTATGTTGAGCTATCGTTTTAGACTACATTCACAATGGCTCTGCACAAATCCAGATTCTAAAGTCCCCATCTTATTTTTGGTATGTATAATATTAGTTAAATGTGACAATGCAGTTAAAATACATCTCTACTAAGATTTTTTTTGATCATTAGAGCAGTAACTCTACCATGCTATAACAACGCCTCATTATTAGCATACAGTGCTCCCTACATCATTTCCACAGTTCATTCAGATGATCCAACTTGAAGTTACTTAACAGCTTTACTATTAATCTTATCATTCACTTACAAAATAAATAAAATACACTGTAGCTATATGTATTTTTCAACCATCTGCAAACTGAGAGAGGAGCCACCAAGAAGTCAGGAATGCTAACTCCATAATCACCACGTGTATACCTAACTGCTGACAGCAGAGGTAACTGCTCCTGGCTCTCTCCCAGAGCCTATTAACAGCTTGTGTACTCTTGTTCAGACACAGGAAGATAATAGTTACTTATCTTAACTAGAATCATCGAGAAAGTCTGGGATGTAAGCCAAGTTCTGAGAAATGTGCCTAGAGTTCACATTTGAAGTGACCATCAGATCTCAATGATCTCAACAGTAAAAATAAATATATAAACCGTTTCAGTTTAGATCCCATCTAAACCACACGTGGAATGGGGAGAAAGAAATCAGACCGTACACAACACCAGCACATTCAGAGGCAACTGCGTTATGGCCTGAAGGTCTTCTCATGGATTTTTGATGATTACTGTTTCTTACACGAACTGCCTACATTACTGGGACATAAACAGGAAGTGCACCTCATCTGGTTACATAAGACTAATAAAATCTAACTTAGACAAAGAACATGAGTACAGTTGTTTCTCTCAGATGAAAAACTAAACACAGCCTCTAGAGTAAATGCCATTCATAGCTTTAAAGTTAGTACCAAAAAATCCTCGAACCTGAGTGGCAAAACTGACAGGCATCCACAGCCACCAGGGTACAATGACAACACAGTCATTTTCAAGCAAACTGTTGCACTCTACACTGAATTAGCGTTATGAAAAGTTATGAGTAGTTAGATGTAGTGTTTGGTTTTGCTCTGTTATACTGTTTGCTATAATATGTACACACACAGCATTTTCCTAAACTCCTCAGATCTACAGTGCAGGATTACTTCTCATTCATACTTAGTCCTACTTATTTGAATATGAACTACTTCCTAATAAGTAGGTCCAAACAGTCCTTTCCATATCTATCCATTAGAGAGCATTGAAAAGCCAGTAGGTCTCATATTTTAATAAAACCAACATGAAAAACAGGGGTGGAAACTATTACCCATGTGATAGCTCTGGAGTCCTGTATTAGTAATTCCAATCAAATACTTTTGATTTTTAATAAAAGGAAATTAGTATTTTACCTCTACGGATTATAGACTCCATGCCTGGATGCCTATAATAATTCAGGAACCATGTTGAAAAAATTAGTCATGTTTTCTTTTCAAGAAAAAAAATTACAAAATGCTCATGCTCAGGCAGGTACCCTCCAGAGACTTGGTCCATGTCAGAGACCTTGTTACAATCCCAAGATTGCAGGTCAGAACCAGCAGGAAGCCACCAAAGCCTCAAACATCTTGACCACTGCTGAACAGTTCTGCACACAGCTGATATTGCACTCCTCATCATGAACTCAGAAGCACCAAAAGCACAGCAATACTGCAATACAGCACTCACTCAACATCTAGCACAAACACACTGAAGGCAGCTGCATAACTCACTGTCCATCTACAGAGAGACCATCTCTATAAAGTACAGTTAAACCCAAATAGCGCAGTAATCAAGAACACTCTAATCCAGTCTTGAAAGAAGTCAAAGGGTTCAAATCCTCTCATCTTACTTCCTCAGCCAGCATCCTCTTCAGAAAACCCTTTCCTTCCCCTAAAAATTGCTGTTGTGACAAATCCAGCATCTGAGTTAATAAGCCACATTATACATAAACACATTACAGTTCTTCAGTGCTCCTCTGATGAGGTTACAGACATTGAGAAATTAATACCAACAAGATTTTCAAAACCTCTTCATATTTTTTCTCTCTAGTGATGCTATTCCACAGTATTAGCCCAGTCACATTTGTAACACCAAGACAAACTGTTCCAGAAACAGTTCTTTCCATGCCTGAGTTGCTTCCACAAAAGCTTGTCCCAACATACAATAAAAACACAAACTTTCAGCATCAACAATGAACCTCAAGTCAATTCTACCAAACTGAGCTTTATCTTGGATAGTAGATTAACCAACAATGAAACAGACCCAGAAGCTGCTACACACAACCATCATGCCAGACCTTACAACAGCCTTAACTGATGATAAAAAGATTTTTAATTAGAAGCAGCACTCTGAGAGTCTGCTTCATATGTCAGTTCTTCCAGCACAAAGAACATGGTAGGAAAAGAAAATAAAACACAAGGGCTTGTCTTTCATTCTCAATTAAGCTACCTTTCCTTTAACTGCTTCTGCTAAGGGGAAGATGCTGCATTCAAAACTCCAGATAAGGAAAACAAGTAAATAAATTTTAATAAATAGTGATCCAATTCACTCCTCCAAGAAAATTCTACATGTCTATACAACTTCTATTCACAAACACTTATATTTCAAGCATTCAGAATCCAAAAGGATGATACAGAATGATCCGAAGGTCTTGTGTTCTAAGGAATTTTGATCAGTTATGCTCTGTAGAAATTTACACAAATTATCTTTCAAACTGCTAATTTTACAATAAACTCACAACCGTGTTTTAACAGAAGCAGTTAAACAATTTGCCAGCTGTGAATCCTTTAATGAAGAACTGAACATTTTTCTTTCAGTCAAGCTTTCACAAAAAAAATGATGCAAATACTACAAATATCCTTGCAATGATATATATCACTATTTTATTAGACGACATAAGCCTCTGCAAGGTCAGTGGTTGAACGTTGTCTTGTAAAGACAGAAGTAAAAGCCTCAAGTTTTATATTACAAAAGCACATAAGTATGTGTCTCACCACGTTTTACCTGACAATGCTTCTCCTGATCATATCACCATGGCAGCTTTCAGGACTTTTGTTTGTTTTCACGCTCAAGGAGGCTATGAAAGTATTTCTAATGAACAAAATGGATTTCTTACCTTCAACCCGTGATTCCAAGTGCTTATCCAACTCGGCATCTTTTTTCACTGCCTCATCTGAGACCTTAGGAGCATTTGAAAGACAAACTAGTACAATACTCATGTTATCACGACTCCCCTACATGACAAAGGAAAAAAAAAAACAAACTTCAGGCACTTATTTACACGAGGTGTTAAAAAATACAGTTGTTTAAACAAAATAAGAACTATAGAAAAAGATTTAAGACAACTGGTAAGACATTTAAGCAGTCATTTGATGTTAACCTTCACCCAAATTAATAAAAAGAAAATTGTACTGGAACATGAAATGCAGGATATTTATTCTGAACTACCAGAATAGCTAGCCCAAGCTAGTAATTTACACCAGTCTGAGAACATTCATCAAAGCATGCTCATCAGACAGCATGTGTGCCACATACGTTGCAACTTAAGGAAAAGAGACAAATAACAAAATGAGAATTCACTTAGTATAGCCAATCCGATCTCACAGACTGTCTTGTGCTCAGCAATATTAGCCAAGAGCTTTTTCAGGTACCAATTTGAATGCCAATTCTTCACTCGTAAGCTTTGATAGTTCTATCCTGGTCTTTTTTCAAAATTACAGTCCATTGCTAAATATAAAAACCACATCTGCATCTTACAAGGAGACTCAATAAAACTAATGTAAACTCCTGGTTTGAAATCTAAGCCGTATTTTTTACAGTATGACTCTCTACTCTTGTATTAAACATGAAAGAATTATCCAAATAGCTCCTCCTTGTCCAAACTCAACCTGAAATTTCAGTGCCATTTAGTCGCTGCAATACCCAACCTACTGGGTAGCTCCTATCATTTAGGATAACTCTTTCTCCTGAGGAAATTAAGTAGGAATCTGACATGATGATAAATTCCTTCAAAAGTACACATGCTCACATTCCCTTCCTATATCAAGCACATGTATATATTTTTAACAGCAGATAATACTTCACATCCCAAAGACAAGACCGCATTCTAATCTCATCATGCCCTGCACAGATCCAAACTTCAAAAAAACAAGCAAAAGGTCAGAGTTCACTTTACTGAAAATATACTAGAATGACAAGCCATTAACAAGGCTGGACAAGTGCCTGATCAGAAAAGCCAGGGCATTTAAACTAATTACACAACATATGGCATTACTGAAAGAAACTACTTACCCTTCAATGTTAAAATTTGTCAGAACTGCCTGTTTGGTCTGTTGCCTCTATATGCAATAGTAAAAGCTGCACTTTTCAAGGAATGCTTGGAAATGGTGAATCTAAGGAAGATACGCAGACCAACGTGCAGTAGCTCCTAACAAACTTGAAGAGTGTAAGCAAACGCTTGTATCCGAGTAGTTTTAATTCATACAAACTTTAACAATTAGCTGACTACAGAAAAGATACTACAAGCACACACTCTACGCAAAGGAGAGCAACTGCTCAACTGAGAAATGCAATGAAAACCATGTCACAGAACTGATTCCTTCTTAAAGACCTTTTGAAAAAATCATTTTAAAAATTGAGACAAAATTTAGAGCTGGAACTGTATGCAAAAATTATACTGAAGTTGCATTTTTGCTATTGCTACTGTCTCTCAGAGGATGAGGCCATATATTCTTCAAAGGCACAGTCAAATTGGTACAGAAGTTCAGGGGAAAGAAAAATGAGAAGGGGAAGATTAGGCTGTTAACATTACACCTGTCTGAACAGAAGACAGAATATCTGCTTGGAGAAAACAGAATACATACCTTATGTAAACAAGTGTCCACTACCCAATTGCACACTTTTTCCAGGTCATCTGAAACTTCAAGTCTAGACTTAACAAATTCACAGAGCTCTTCGTTGCTCATTACATCCCAGATTCCATCACAAGCCAAGATGATAAACTCATCTTCTTCTGCCCTTAAAATTTCACAAACCTCAGGCTCTGGAGAAACAAGTTGTTCTGTAGGGCCTTTACCATCAACACATTTGTAGTCATAGTCCCCCAGAGCTCGAGAAACTGCCAATGAACCATTGACACGCTGAATCATTACACTGCCTCCTGCATTCTGGATTCGCTCTTTCTCCCTCGGGTTGCAAGGTTTGTGATCCTGTGTTGAAAAACAGACTTGTCCATTCCTATAGAGAACAGCACGTGAATCACCGCAATTGATAAAGTACACATGCTCAGGTGAAATCATAACTCCCACTGCTGTTGAGCCACTTCTGTCCATCCCATTTCTGAGGTCTGAGAAATTGCGCATACACTCATCAATTTTCAAAAAGCCAGTTCTGATTCCACTCTTGACATTTTCCACTGAAGGTTCAAGAGCAGATCCGGGTTTTTCTGCTGCTCTAAAGTCTTCATTGTTAGTGATGTGTTCTAGTAAGTGTGTGGAGCAATAATTTGCAACACGAGATCCTGCATGACCATCATAAACAGCAAAAAAGGACCAGTCCTCTAAGCCATGGGGAATACCTACAACAGCTGTGTGAGCATCTTCCATTTCCACTCTCCATCCCTGCATACTGCTGAGGCCGTAACGCAAGCCATTCCCTGCACCATGAGCATTATGCTTTTCAGTTTTTGGCTTATCCAAAAATGCACCCATGTTTATGCAATATTGAATCTGGAAAACAGAGAAGAAAAATCTTATTTACAAAGCCACCATTCTGTGTAAGTTCAATGTCAGTTTTCTTCTCCCTCTGCTTTCTTCTTTGAAGAAGTAGTTATAAAACACGCACGTGTAAAAAACAACAGCTATAAAGGGAAGAGTAATTAACAGATTACATTAACGCAATGGGAGCTTACATACTCTTGTTTGCTTTTTTTGTGTGTGAGAGTGTTTTGGTTCATTTTCTGTTTGTGTGTTTTTAAGACCTATTCATCAGAATTAAAATGTGCAAAAAGCTCTCCATATGAAGACATAGCGATGGCATAGTTCTCATACCTTTATAGCCCTGCCAATTTTGCCATTCTCTGTAAAAAACTACTCATATTGGAAAAATATTACCCATGTTACTTCTTTTCCACTTCTAGTTTCAGGCATGAAGAAAAGCTAATAGCTTTAAGTAACAACTGCTCTCATTAGCTTTGCATGTACTGTGCCACCTCTGTAATCTTGAAAAGAGTGGCAAAATTGACAGCAGAGGAACACAGAACTTCTATACCAAAGAAGATGATTAGAGCACTTCCACAGAAGCCAGAAGTCAATCCCACTTTGATCCAAGAAAAAATTTCAAACATTATCTTAAATTATGAGTTTTTGAGTTCATAAATGCATTGATCTTGATTTTAAAACACACCCAATTAAAACAGATATGCTATCTACAAGAAAAATAAAACAACTTTCCACAGAAAGTTAGTTCATCAGCATTTGGAGAAGATCCAGCTGCAAAATATGTAAGAAGCATCCTCAGAGAATAAGCTTGCAGGTAAAATATAAGTATCTATAAGCAAATTTTAGAAGAGTTCTGATTCCCTCACCTACATAAGACCAGGCCCTTCTACTTAGGCCTAATAAACCATCTTCCACTTTACAAAGTCAGCAGGAACATATTCTTTAATTCACAGGTTCCACACTACCTTTCTGAGAACTTCAGAAACACTCAGACAACTTCCAGTCACACTAACAACGACTGTCCCACGAAACTCTTAGTGACTGGCTGTAAAATGACAGCAGCCTGCACCTGGCAAAAGTCTGAGACAATTCTGCCACAACTGATCCTGAGCTAGTCACTCACGAGGTGCCTCATACTCCAGCACACACCAAGCCTGCAGTCACGATGATCTGAAAAGGGCTGAGGACTTACTGCACAGACTAAGGCTTTGCTCACCAGCTACAAATCTTTTGAGCTCTCTTTCAATGAAAACTTCAGACTATTTTCCCCAAATACTGAAGCAATTCTTTATCTGGCTTAAAAAGTAAGTACAAATTTACTGTCTTTCTCAATTCAAGCTTAATGTTCTTTGATTCGAGTGCTACTAATATTATGCAGAAAGATTACTGTGGTTTTGTAACATGCTGTGAACATCATAAAGAAAAAGGTAAAGAAAGCCAAATCAACTGAGAAATACCAGAATTCAGATAGCTCTTATGTTCAAGTACCACATTATATTCTACATTGAAGTCTTGAAATTATTCACTCTGTAGAGCCTCTCAGAGACACAGAACGAAACAACAAGCAGATTCCAAGTTTACACAGATTTCCTATGGATGTTCTTCAACATTCAGCTAGAAATTAAGGTTTTGCATACACAGTAGATGGTGCAAACACTTCCCTCTGGCTTGGTTCTGAGATCCTATCTCAACTGTAAATCATTCACACCTATTAGCAAGCTCTACAAATGTATAATAGCTGATTACCTCTAAGTACCAATATTCTGCTATCAGGAAGTCTGATGTCGTAACACAAGTCTTGTACTCAGTAAATTGTCTAAAGGAGCTATGATAAAAAAAAAAGAAAAAGAATTGTGTGGCATTAGAGAAGATATCCTAAGCACTGTACATGCTCCAATATGAGCATTTCATTTAAACAAGGCACATATCCCCAGCTGCAGAATTTACAGTAAAACCAGTTATCATGAAAACACGCTTAAGAGTGAATGTCAATTCATTTTTACTCTATATAAACAGGAAAACAGTTCTTAGACTTTAAAATGCATTTCAAGCGACAATTAACTGGCACATCTAATACAAAAAACAAGATTGACTTCACATCAGCATATAATGTTCTCAAACCATTTGAGATATGCTTTGAAAGTAATGCTTCCTATTTGATTACGTAGGCCCAGAATGTCAAAGGTGGATATAAATGGTACATCAGGAAAGGCTGAACCTTCCCAACAACGTCCCATTACATGTTGTTGCTATGTGGCAGATGGCAGCAAAGATGCAAGTCTGTCAAACTGGTGTCTGACACAGAAGTGTGTAAGAACCAAAGGTTTGACACTGAATTCTTCTCTGTGGAAAGAACTGCACCACTGACATGCAATGACGCTTGCAGAACACTGATAGAGACCAAATAGTGACTGCTTGCTTCAGCAACGGTGACAGTGGGTCAGATTTTCCACAAGCACAGTATGCAGGCTCTTGTTCACTTTTGGTGAAAATGCATAGCTAATGGTGGTGACCGTGTAGAAAAACAGCACTTTGTAGCTGTGAATGTACAATATCAAATGGTGTCACTGTGCTCTTTGTATCTGTTGTAGTTTCCACAGAAATAAATAGGAGGCATTACTTTTGGAGACACCTACACACAGTTGTGTAAAGATCAAAACTCATCTAATTCCAAAAGCCTGTGACCACAACATTAAACACACACACACATATATATATACACATATATATATGCACATGTGTGTTTGTGTATTTATATATACACGTATATAAAGTGTTGAGAAAAAGAATCAAAGCTTGTGTTCCACATCCTAGCATTACCAATTTATACGTAGATTCATTTCTTACAGCTCAGGAGGAATAAAAAAAGATCTTATTTTAAATATTCCATATATACTTTTTAATATTACAAATACTTTTAAAAACTAATAATAAGTGATGCTGAGACTGACTTATGATCAGTAAGAAAACATTATGGCTAGGTATCCAGCTTATGGCTGGTCATAAAGCTGACACCAAGCACACACGTAAGACCTCTTTCTATCACTCTTCATATTAGGCAGACTATATAAAGCAGCAATTGCTTTGAAGATCAGCTGAAGAAATAAACTGTTTTAGTAAGAAAAGAAATGGTGTCTAACTTTTTAGGAACAGTATGCATTCTTCAGATCAAGAACGGAAACTTGGGATTTTTGCAGTAGTTCTGTCACTTCTGGGAAGGAAAAAAACCCCACCATCACCACCTGATAAGTGCCAATTAATCACAAACAGCCTTTGGAAGGCCTTCAAAGGAAGCTCAGCAATATGCTGCTCTGGCAGTAACTCCAGCTCTCTTATGGTCTTCAGCTCTAGTTTTAAAATCAATAGCTAAGACATTTCCAAGTGAGTTCAGCACTGTCAGTAGAAGCTGATACACCTTTCCTGGGGCAAAAACCTAACCCAATACTTATTTATCTTAAGTCCAAACATGTACCTGACTCTCATGTTTTCACCTTGATCCAAATCTTACAGAGAATGCAAGCAATAATTCTCTATTTTCAATGACAGAAATCTTGGTATCACTTTCCACTTACTGAACTCAAAAAGCATTGGCGACACATAAATTTACATTAGGCAAAGAGCTACTGAGATTTTGAGCAATAGCTCTACTTGAAACCTGGCAGTAAGCTCCTGTAACTTAAAGTTAGTGCAACACAAAGTACTGACACAGTTGAACTGTTAAGAATGAGATCTGAACGTTTTTACAAAGAAAGCAGTGACTGACTATATGTGACCACTCACGATGGAGTCTGAGTTGTTTGTTTTTAAATCAACTGTAGCCAGAAGCTGGAGGTCAAGTGAGGAATGATCCTGGCCAAAGATTCATTTCATACTGATACAATGAAATGGAATATCAATATAAGGGAGCAAACAAAGAAATACACAAAAGAGACACCAAACTGCTTTTGAATCAGCCATTAAAAAAAAAAAAAAATTAAAAAAAAAAGTACAAACGCAATATGTTGTTTAGCTACTTCAAGGTAGTCTGAAGGAACGAAACAATCACAGGCAGCATTTAATGCCGTGGATTTACATCTGTTTCCAATGTCCACAGCAATACCTGAAAACATAATTTGCTGTGCTTCAGCTATTCCCCATTACTTTGTGCCAGCAATTTCCTGTCTTTCAGAACTGCTGGCTGAGATGTTTTTGCTGTTGCTGTTCAAACTGATTCACTAAAGAGGCGCAAAATTAGCTTTAATTTAATTTTAGAAGTCTGCGACTTTGACTGCGGTGAATTTAGAAGCCAGCAGCTCAGACAGCAGATCTGATACAGGAGTAAACTCGTAGAGATGACTATGGGACTGTGTAAGAAAGGCGCACCAGGAGTTAGGTGAGGACCTATCACATTTTTAGCAAGATTGTTAACTTCAGACACACACATATACTCGTTCCAACTGGCAGATAAATTTTAGATGACTTGGTACATCAGATACTGTGGCTCTAAAGTTACCATCAGGCAGGTAATACATATAAATAATCAGATTACTATACTGAAACACTGCAGTTCAGCCTCTGGAGTACATCCAGAATTAGGTGCAGGGTACGTATAATTAAGCTACTAGCAAAATACAGTAGAGCTAAACAGAGAATAACTAAAAAACCAAGAACTGTGTTCCGAAATTTAGGAAAAAACAACAAACCATCAAGCATCTTAAAGCATGAGCATCAGATTTTCTTCTTTTGTACCTTTTAAAAACATGGGCAAAGTCACATAACTGCATCAAGTTCAGCTGATGTGACAACTGCCTGTCTCTCATGGATAAGGTGAAAGCTTTCATGCTGTAGCCTCTTATTTATCTGGAATGCAGTTCAGTAGGTACATAGTTAAGAGACCACAGATGCCCAAGATGATCTTGACAGGAATGTACCTCTGCAATCACTGCAAACAGTACAAAGTCACCACTGGTGCTCAGGCTGACACATTTTAGAGATTCCAAGCCTTTGTCACTATGTGCAGCATCACAATTAGATAAAATGGATAGGTCACACCCATGAACTTCTGTGACCAGATGTCAACTTAAAACATGTAGTGTTCTTCCTAGCTAACGACACATAATTCAGTGATTGCTAGTATGATTTCTGACATTCAGCAGCTGGCTGTTCACATTAGCGCTTCAGCTAGGAAATTACTGAAGAGGAATGCAGATATCTTTCTCAGTAACAAATGCTCTAAAGTAGAAACTTCCTTCATTCCATGTCATTTGTCTTAGTTTTCCAGGTAACCATTTCAGATGTCATCAAGTCATTATCTAAATATTATGAAAGCTGGGAAGCTCAATTGCCATCTGGGAAGCTCCGTTTTATATGAGTTACATATTAACTATACAAGCAGCAGTATGTAAAATATGCAAATACCCAGGCTCATTCACCAGGTACTGCAATCTCAGGCCCAGACAAGTGCAAAATAAATTCACTATTGCTTCTACCACTCCATGGGAATATCAGACTCAAGTCTGAAAGCCATGATACAGCTCTGTGCAAACAAATACCCATTTCCTTGTGCCATCCTGAAGTAGGAGTTTAGTGCACAGGAACCTGAGTGAGATGGTTAAATCAGATATGACCAGTTTAAGCTTTTCAACACTTAAATCACTTTTTGCCCTTGACAGAAACTCCACAACAAGCTGTGGCATCATCATACCACCCAGTGGACTGCTCTTTGCTTTCTTCCTAATGATCATACTACTGTAGGTTTGCTAATAAGACTTATATCCCACATTTACTGAAATTGCTCTCATTTGCTTACACTGAGTCATGCTTCCTGTAGACTATTCAAAGCAGAAGTAGATGCGTAGCTTTTGGATGCGTGAATGCCCTGACCTAGTATAGAACTGATCCTGCCCTGAAGAGAGTTTAGGTACTTCCACACAGTCTTTTTATTGCTGCTTCTCTAAGCTCAACAGAGAACCAGCTGTTTTATGAGTTTAATTAAACTTTGCACCTTCTCAAAATACCACCAGACAGGTTTTTATTAAAGAAATAGTATGTAAAATTTCAAAGAAAGAGAGCTAACATACAGCTAATATAAATATCTATATCTTTAAATATAGTCTGTGGCATTGTAAGATCTGTGCCTTTTCTAAATCTGTTACATCACCGTGAATTACATTACAAACACTGAACTATAACAACAAACACACACCAAAGCATATCCAAAACCAAAAACAGTTGAACCTTCCTTTCATTAGAACAGCAGAACACAACATATTAGAGCACGACATATTAGACTGCCTGAAATCAACATTCCACCACTGCAGTGCTCCTGCCGCTACAGTCTAAGGAAACAACTTTAAGGCAAACGACTCATCCTGTCAGAGACACCAGAACGTGAAATCGAGACCAAAAGGTTTTAATTCCATCATAATTCTGCAGATCCAGCATATGCAATAAAGCAATTTCATGGACAGTCATGAAAACAGGTATTCCTTGTTTAAACACAGAATTATTCAGAAATAAATAAAACATGAAGTTTGACATTTTTTCTGTGTGTTTTTCTGCTTTCTCTTAATTCACACAGTTCTGTAGCATTTAATTTACCCTTTCTAAAAAGAAATCAAAATAAAAGAGCACGGATTTTTAGTTCCCCACCTACAGGTGGAAAAGATAGTTACTCAGTAGTGGGACAAGAGTTATTGCCACCACTTTTCAGTCTGACAGATAAAGTCAGGATGGGAAATTGGAAACCAAAACATTTTCACTGTAAAAATAAGCTTAAATGAGCTTACTGAAAATTTACAGTGAAAATGTTTTGGTTTCTGATTTAAAATAAGATTAAGAAAGTATCAAATGCAATTAAAGGCAGAAAAACCCCACATTCTTTAACCCAATCTGTTCCCAAATTTATGAGAAAGTCTCAGTCAAATAAAAGCTACAAATTAAAATGCAGTTCCAAGTGATTTTACTCTTCCATGAATTTCTAAGAGGCAGAATTTGTTCTTACCTGTAATCACAACCTTGTCAAGGTTCTAGTTCAGTGTTGAAAGAATTAGTTTACATCCCTGCTGCCAAGGAGCACATAACAGAATGACTTGCAAAACCTTGAGATAACAGTACGGGACACAACATCTGCTTTATTTTGGTATTTCCTAGAAAGAAACAAAGGAAGTAGTTAGCTACTCCAGATGGTACACAACAGATTTGTACATAAATTTAGGAAAAAGCAGCATTCCTGAAAAACAGAAGAGCTTGAACTAAAGCTATGTCTGGCTGTCATGAGATCCTTCAGTACACTCTAAACACCGTATTAAGGATTCATACCGACAACAAAAAAATCAAATCAGATTTTTGTCTCCATTTTCCTTCACCAGCACAAGGCAGCACTTTAAAAGCCATCTAGCCTACTACCTGACATTCAGTTCCCTTAATTGTGTTACAAAAGGAACAGCTTTTGCATACCTGCTAACACAAGTGCTATTTACTTGATTTTATTCACCTGCTTAAGTGGCCAAGTAGACAGTTTGACAAAAGTGAAATCCATCAAGTGTAGCATGTCTTACTTGCCAACTCTTTACTAGGATTGCTTAGATGTTAAAATGCACAGTAGTTTCACAGCTGAAGCTTACTGCTTTTCTTTCAAAGTACAACAGCTCATCTGAAGAAATAATCAGGATACGTCTTTAAAGTAGTTTCAATAAAACCAATCATAAATTAAACTTAAAACACAAATCTAACAGGTAACCAACAGTTCAGATGTACATATCTGCACAAGCACCTGGGCATCTAACCCATCATTTTCAATAGGATGCGAACAACCAAGTTCCTTTATAGATCAGAAACTACATATTTAATCTCACAAATCGCCCATCTTGCACAAGTTATTGTGACAGTACACTGGTAGAAGGAACTACTGCAGGAAGAACTCTGGCTGGCAGCCAGCTTTGTCTGGGGAATAAGGGAAAAGCAAGCTTTATGGTAACACTGACGATGATAAACTGATTACATCTCTGCTGAGCTGAATGAGGCATAAAGGGGACATACGGCAGGCTTTGACTTTAAGGATATTGACTGAAGAATGGAGCTATGACAACATTTCATTATGGTTTGCCTCTTCAAAACAGCAAATAGTGTTTTTCAGCCATCCAAAGTGCCTGTTTTCTTTATACTCATAAGCAAGAAGCTGCACAAAAGAGGGAATACTTTGCTGCTGTTGGAAGAACCGTAAGGTTTCAGATAGTTCAATGCACATAATGTCACGCTGCTGCATGCCCTGTTTTCCCCAGCATTCTCTCTCTAGGCACCACAAGATGGATGCTTCAATGAATCAAACTAAGCCAGAAAAAGTCAATTATCTTCTGCCAGTTTAGTCCTCTAAACCATCTTAGAAAACGCATTTCAGGCAAGTGCCAGGGCCAGAAAAGCAGAACCAGCAGCTGCTGCCTGTGCAGATTTGTTCTGAGTACTGTGAAACTATGACTTAAACAGCATCCACTAAATCGTTAATGAACTCTGAAGAAGTGTTTTGAAAGAACTAGATAGCAAATATTCTAAATCACTGCACTGGATTATCTGCAAAAGTCTTTCCCTCATAAGTTACAAAATTCACCAGCAAAGAAAAGTTGTTTCCATACCTGAGGACTTCAGAACAACAAACAAACAAACAAAAAAAACCATCTGAACAAAAGGCACAGATTGACAAAGCTGCAGGAAACAGCATGGCTCGCTCTCCCTAAGTACACCAGCCACTGGGGTCACGCCACCAAACACACAGCCACAAGGCAGCTCCCTTCACACAGCGTCCCACCTCCACATCTCCTTAACCAGGAGGCCAGAGGACGCTTACATGATGAGGTGCTCAACAATCTCAGTCCTTCTAATGCTGCTCCTGTCGCCTCTGAAAGGGGCTGACTCACAGAAGCAGACAAATACAAGCTCTATGCTTCCCAGAAGCAAAAGGCTTCACTCCTCCCAGTGCTACTCTAAGAGGATGCGAGAACATTCATTAGACGAGGGTGACATCTAGCCTGGAGACAGACTGCTTACGTTATGATGGATTCCAAGAGAGCCATTTTGAGCTAAGAGTATCTTACCCCTGAATATGCTTCATTTCACCACGTTAAAAGTGTTTTCTTCAGATGGAAGCAACAGCCAAAAGCATCGCAAGTAAACCACAGAATCACAGAATATCCCAAGTTGGAAGGGACCACGAGGATCAAGTGCAACTCCCGTCACTGCTAAAAAATTAAAACCAACATTCAACAACAAGCACGTTAAAAAAACTCTCTAGGCAAGAGACCTGAGAAATGTGAAGATCCCTACCAGCTTACGGAAGCTCACATACTTGTCTTTCTGGTAACTACACGTATTAACTAAACTTGGCAGCAAAGCACTAATGAACCTCAAGATAAATCCTAACACTAAAAGAAGCAAAAACCACCACACCATCCAGGTCCTTTGCAAACGTCCAGCTCTGGTCAAAGAAATACTACTTTTATTCTGTTTAACAACCAGCAACAACTCTGACCTTTTAAGGACAATCACATCACTGAGGCTTTAAAATAAACCAGCCAACCCACTCCACCTCACCACCAATAAGAACAAAGTGAAATCTCATGTGTTATACCCGACCTTATGGTATCAAATACTACCACTGCTGATACCAACCCTAAAAACCGTGGGTCATGGAGAAGTTAGTAAGAGGTATTACAGAAGGAGGAGATGCCAGGGGGAGAAGGAAAAGAGCAACACTGAAAGCCCAGTGCAGGTTTGCCAGTACACCAGAATTTCTTAGCAGCATGTTGTAAACATACGGTAAATGTACAACACTCCATCCCTCTCTTCATATAGGTATTAGGCTACCTGATTTCACAGTAAAATAAGAACATCCGCCAAGGGAGTGAACTGGTTGTGCAAGTTCAAGCAGTAGTTCCTTGTTAACCTACAAACAAAAGCCAGGAGCAGGAGTTTGCAAGTGTGCTGTCACTTGAGGCAAGGTACAACTTTCACCCTACAGAGGAAGCTGCTCAGACTTTATAAGAGAATGATGAATCTTCTCTGCATTTGCTGAGTGATTCCTGCTTCTACACAGCAACATCGTGAATCAAAGCTGAGCAAAAACTTGAACTGTTTTATTAATGCATCGAGCTTTCTGCAATTAAACCAATATCCAGGTTTTGCAAAAACTATGGCGTTAACTTTTCAATGCATTTTAGAAGTAAACTTCTAGGGTTGTTGTTTGTTCTGCAATGCAGAAGTCTTGAAACGAATTTGCTCAAGGTTCTGGTGAATATTTAGATCAGCAGTTTGAAGCTGGCTGTTCAAAATTTTAATTGCAAGTTAATCATTTGAACCAATCAAGTCTGAATTTACAATGAGAACAACACACGATTAGCACAATGTTTTACACTGGTCAAAAGCTGAGCAAGGCTCAGTACTGCTCAGTGTTCTAGCAAGGCCCACACTTACGTATTACTTCAGTGGGCTCATTTACAGCATTGGAAACCCACACTGCTTTTGATACACACAGAAGATAGTTACAAAAGCTATTCTGAACTGCTTTCTGCAAATCTTTGATACACATTTATAAGCCAAATCTTTCATTCCAAAATTCTCTAATTGTCTTCTGGGAAAGTTTTACATCACTTAATTGACATTATGGCTACAGATTTCTTGGCAACAGTGGCAGCTCAAGTAATATGTGCTCTCAGCAGCTCATCCTTGTTTCCACATTAATCCCAGCTGCTCAGCCACAGGGATGGTTATGCTTCTATAAGGGAATGCCTGAAGGAGACAGTTCGGCTTGTCACTGTCTAACTCAAACTCTGCTGAATGATACAAGCAGAAGAACAAACAGTGAAAGTCATCCTTGCTAAAACTGTGAGTACACAATCTACATTCACCTGCGCTGGAACAGCTTTTCAAACATCCAGTTTTGGAAACGCTCGGGAAAAAGACCATCTAACACATTTCAGTAAAAATACTGAAGAATAAAAGCCTTCATTGTCAAGTATTTGTCAGATTAAAGAAAACAGATGATCTTCAAGAGTTAAAAGATTTATCACATTTATATGCTAGTACACTTCCATTAAAAAGCTCTAATCCACCAAGAATAATCAGAAGTAGCAGAATTCTATGAGTCAACACATTTATTGGGGTTTCTAGGACATGCAAGAAAACAGTTTAGAGGAGTCTCGGTTGGTGCTATATCCTGCATTACAGATGTAGTTTAAGTTCTAGGTATGCACTGTGTCACCCATTGCAATTCAGGAATAACAGACAGAAAACATGTTCGTACTGTTGCAATTCGAAGCTGAATCTATTTACTTATAATTTCAAAGGCAATTGAAAAAATGTCTGCAAACATCCATCTTCCTGATGGGGATCCCAAGCCCCAGCTCAGCCACAGCAATTTGCACAGGCAGCGTTAAGAATCATGTTTACCCTTAGCGAAGTGTCTGTCTTGAGAACACATTGCTATGGTGTATCCCCACGAGGCAAATTTATTACCATATTGCTAGGGAGGTTGATCGGCAGTAATGAGTCAGTTTGAAGCTATCCACCTATTTGTGGCTTCTGCAAGCAACTGGCCTTCAGATCAATGTTTAAAAACATACAGTCACTGCAGGTGGATGGACTGCAACTCTGTGAACATCCACCTGCTTCAAATAAGTAGAAATCACAGCCTGAGCACTGGTCAAACACTCTGAGAGAGCAGGCGCCACATGTGTCATCTGAGAGCATTACCAAGTACATCTACCCATTTAAAAGTCCTCTGGGCCCTAAACCACTCCTCGCTATGCACAAAAGTGGCATGTCTCACCCATTCTAGCTACTACAGCAATATAAAAAGAACATCCAGAGTTTGTCATGTCTTCCCCCGGCAGAAAAGCAAGCTGTAAGTAAACTACAGCATTATTCAAATCCTGAAGTAAACTTGGGAATAAAAACTGTTGATTATGAAACAGAAACAGCTCGGCCCTTTCTTGCTAAGCCATTCAAGGAAATATCTTAAGGCCATGAAGAACTCTTACAGCAGCAATTTTCAGAGGGAAAAAACAAAAACAAAGCAACAAATTTCAGCTTGATTTGATTCTGTATTAACTACACGCATTTGGATAATAAAGAAATCTCCCTGTTATGGGCTTCAAAATATGGTAGGATCAAGAGGTATAGAAACCTGACATAATTGTCTTATTGCTAGGATTCAAAAGGTGAGCTGCAAAGATGCTCTAGCTGTAAGATACAGTCAGCAAGCCGGACAGTTATTTAATATTAAGGATTAATAACATTTCACAGGAAATGCTCACAAAGTGTAAGAACACACTGCAAAAAACCACAGTGATTAATTCATCAATGAACAACCTTCAGCTATTTTTAAGCCAGAGAACAACTACAGCTCCCAAAACTAAATTACTATCTGAATAGAGAATCTCACTAACTCAGTGGCTAGCAATGCAGTGAGAGTGAGAAAGCCCTGGAGTGAAATCTGGCCACTGTAACCACCGCAGTAATAGTACTTACTAAATAGTAATTATTTATCTTCAATATCACAGTTTATATTCTCACTGCACCCCTCAGTAAAAGTTTACACTGTTTTTACAACAAATCTTTCTGTGTAGATCCTGCATGCTGCACAAATATCCCATACAAGATATCCCATCCCATTTTGACTGCTGGGGAATTAAGCCATTATAATTATAATCTTGATGGTGAATCCTTCTTTTCCCACCTTACATGTATAACACACACAGCCTTAACAGGCAATGTAAGTACACCAATACTTAGGAGAACTCAAAATTCACAAAGTAGAGTGAGAAATGAGCAAGAAGATTGGAATATAACAATCCCTCAGCACCACATAAAGAAAACACAGCTAAAATTCACTTGTGTTGATGTGATTGACAATGAGAAAAATAAATGTATTGGATTTACAAGGGACTTTGAGTGGCTTTTTCCTTAAATATATACAATACTGTCAGTTACAGGGAGGACTCCCCTCTCTACAAGAGCACAAGTGATGTCCATATTCTGCCCTCATCTTCTGAGGGTGTGTGTTCACAAACAAGTGAACTAGAGCTGAGCCATCAGAGCAGCTAAGAAACAGCCTGAACGCTGCTGACGTTCCTGTTACAGGAAGAACAAATTCCCTGCCACAGTACTTAACCATTTGAATCTATTTGTGGCTTTCTTCATCCCATTACCGCTTCCAGGTTTATGTACAAAAGGATTTAAACACAAAGGTCACTCAACACCATTGCGAAACCATGAGAACATTCAAATCACTAACATACAACATTATATATTAACACTTAATATGCAATACATGCTTTAGTACTTACTGCAAAGCAGAAAACTAGGAATGAGCGTTCAAACATCTGTTCCATCAATTAAAAGCCCACCCACACGTATTAATCTTGCAAAAGTAGTAAAATCAAATTCAGCACCTTAATATAGAAACCGATGCCCTCGAATAGGAATCATAAAAATATAGTTATGTTTGCACTGCAGTCAGTTTTAGAGCCTCATGCTTTTTCCCCCCATCAGACTCCTCCACACCAATAAATGTTTAATACCTATTAGCAGAACTACTTCATTAACACTACTGTATGAGCGTAAGCGACAAAGCTCTTAGAAATGCAAAGACTTTAAACATTTCAGATTGTTTTTTCTGCCTAGAAAGATGCCACGCTCTCTCTCCACCAAAACAGATTAAGCACCTTGCTGATTTAACCCATTTAAGTGGATCGCTTCAAATGAGGAACATCTCAAAGCATATTTAAGAAGTCGGTTATAATCAGATTCTTATGAGAAGCAGCTGATTGTATAAGATATGAAACGATATACTCGTATACTCCAGCATGATCATTACACTTGTAATCACAAGATATATCCCACTCGATCCACAGTATGTGTTGGGTTTTAGATCACAGATGGTTTGTCTGTGACAGAAACACAGTACTGCTCCCTGCACTTCTATGTCATGCTCTACTTTTTTCTTTTCTTAACATATTAAATAAGCTTTCTAAGAAAAAAAACTGACAATTAAAAAATTACTATCTCTAGGATCTGCAGAGTGAAGCAAATTTCCATTACCTTTTCTTCTGGCAGCAGTCTCCAATATCGTTGCCTGGACACATGGAATCTTTTTCAGGTGTCTGCATTGAGGCTATCTGAACTGCTTCACTTGTCATCTAAACAGAGGAGTACTTGGCAAGAAGCAGCCATTTGGCAACTCACAACTTTAAATACTCCAATTGCTTTGTCCAATTACTACTGCAACTTCAGTTTGACAATAAAAATCAGCTCGACTGGCTTTTAAATCAATACAGTTTAAATACTTCCAATTGACATAATATTTAAATGCTGAAGTTTCAGATATATCGAGGCAACAACTGTTTTAATTTTGCCACTATTTAAGTACTACAGTACATGTTGAAACATACCTGCAAAAATTCAAAGGGCAGTTTTAGCAATGAGAATGTTAAAACCTACCATGCAAAATGACCATGCCAGATTAAAAAAATAAAAAATCAGCACTAGAGATGGTGCTCAAGGGCTTACAAGCAGTCAATGCAGTTTCAATAGGTCTACATAGACACGACAGGAAAAAAGATTCTGAGAAGCAAGCATGTTAATAATTCAACACTTCTTCTATGCCATTCATCAGGTCAGTCATCAGTTGCAGGCAGTTCTGGATAACAGATTAGGACACCATCTCCAACTCCACAGAAGGTTACTGCTCCTACACACTGCTGGCTGCAAGGCATTCCCTTGCAGAAAGTGAATGGTAATGGGTACATCATCTTCACACCGAGATGCCTAAGAGAACACATTAACTGCGGAGAGGGTGAAGACAGGCAACATGTCAAGATGCCTTAAAGTGATGTAACCTGAAACTTTCAAAGCTCCCATCTTAGTCTCATCACTTTAAAATATGTTATGCTCAACTTGGTTTAGTCCAGACAATTATACCTAGTATCTATAAAAGCATACTAAAAAAATAAGCAGAGTTCACAAAGGGATACTCTTAAGTATTCAAGCCTTTGCAGAATGATAACAAAGAACTCAATGAATGTAGCTGTTTGAAAGCTAAGCAAACAAGCTTGGGGATTATGCAGGTAATTCAGTAAAAACTATTAGGAAACCCACAGCCACAAAGAAACAACAAATAAAAGACAGCAATGTGAATAGAAGCCTACTGATGATCAGAACCTTCAAGTAAGTGCTGAATTCAGGACATTAAGTGCCAGTGTCAGTAGCCTCCCTCAACCCCACAAGGGCTACAGCGCCAGGTAACCAGCTGCCTACATTGCACTTGCGCTGCAACTTGCACTTCACAGTCCCCAAAACACCTCCTGTCCTTCTGACTCCACATGAAATTCTCCACCATCTGTTTTATGGCTGGATACCATGCCCTTATATTCACCTCCTCAAACAACCTGCTGTCTGCGAGGCATATCAACGTGTTTCCATTTTTATGAAGCACATACTCAGCTTTTCCTTTGGTAAACAGCATACATGATCTAGTCAATAGTGTAGCCCACCAATATATTCCCCAAGTCTGGGAAATAAAGAAGAATTACAAGCTGGGCTATGGATTTAATCACCCCAAACCTAGTTAGACTCTTCGCACTTCCCTTGGAGGCTGGGAATGATAGAACAAACATTTTATTCAATGTTTTCTTAATCTGTGAATGACAGCTGAAGGCAACAGCATCACTGCTACGTAATTCTAATGAGTCCTACCACTCCATTAGTGCTCAGATTTGCAGAGAGATGACAACTGCACAGATGCTTGAAGCAATGGCTTTACTGAAAGAAACACATCTACCACTCCTTTAGAAATGAAACAATCCTACCCTCTGATTCCCCAACTATACCCTGATGCTTCGAAATAGACCGGGCACAGCACTCCAGCTGTAACTACATTCAAGACAAATTCCAACTAGATGAGCATGGGACTATAAAGTAAACCAAATATAGTTACTGATGCAATTTATGAAGACATTCCATCTCGTATCATGCAAATTAGTATATGAGTTTTACAAGTATGAACATCTATGCTACTCAAAAGATATGGTATACATTAGTTATGAGTACCAACTTGGTTAACTGTTTTAGTGGAAGGATGCAGACGCAGCTAGATTATATGCACCTCATCACAGCACACATCCTAAGAATTATGCAGCATTTAATACTTAGTAAATATTCATAATATGCTTCAGGCTAAGTATAATGCACAAGAAAGCTGACAGATGAGAAGTAGCTCCATTTCACAAGCTTTGATATCCATGCTTTTTGCCATCTGGACACGGGCAATTTTGAAAGTCTTACCTTGAATGCAGAGCAAAAATCACATTTCTTCCAAATCTTTGTGCTTCTGATAAAGATTCAGTTTAGAGACTCTTCCTTGTATGTTAGAAGGTGAATAAAGCAGAAGAGCCTGTAAGTCTGAAATTAGGAAGATGGAATAATTGACCAATTTCTTTTCTAGTTCAACACATTATCCAACATAACCCATAGCTCAAGAGCTGCTTTATAGCAAGTTTTTGACTGGTATCAAGAAAATACATGAACTGGAAGTGGTCAAGTTAGTAAAGAGGATCGTACTTGTTTGAGGTAACGCAGAAACAGGTTACAGGAGTGTCCTTCATTTGTTAGAGACAAAAGGCATAAGGTGATATAAGCTAAAGCACTCAATGGACACTACCTGCCAAAAAATCCACTGTTGTTTGAACTACCTTCAAAAATAGGTGCACACAAATCTACTTATAAACCAAGAATAAAAGCAACCGCATAACAGAGAAAGTCTGCACTGGGTTACATGTATTCATGCATATTTAGGGAGAAGAAGATAGAAAAGCACAGCTTATTGATGCAACCATTCACAAGAGCACACATGGACACTGGAGTCAAAAGGAGACCTATAGTCGGGATTCAAACTTAATCTCATCTACAGAAACTACGTCAAAGAAGCCTGTCGCTAGCTACCATTTTTTATAAAAGCAAAATGATATTAAGAAGCGAAGCCACTTTTCTCACACACTCAAGAGCCAGGATATCACAGTTAAGCCCACCATGCCTAGTTACTAGTATGTAACCTCAGTAGCTTGGGTCCAGCTAAAGCCTTCCACTTTCAAATCATCCACATACAGCATTTAGTTGACAGTTTCTTTTTATAAGCCTGGACAAAGAGGGAACTGAATCAATATTAGCAAAACTGTTGTTGTTTCTTCTACAAGAAACTTCAAAGAACAACCGTTCCACATATTGCTCAGCTTTACTTCAAGGTTCAGAGTAATAGATGAAGGCAAGTGAGAGATAAAACATATCAGCCATTATAAAGTTCTAGAACAACTTGAACAAGGGTAGTTTTCATTTCTTCCTTTGATTAAATGTTGTTATTTAAAGAATGCACTTTGTCCATTCAGTGCTTACCCAATAGTCAGAGATTACAAGTAACTACAGAAACAGTGCACATGAGTAGTTGATCATACCCTAGTCCTTTTATTTAGGGGCACTAGAAATACATGCTTCCAAATGAAACTGAAGTCTCAGCCAGAAGCGATACTTCACAGAAATTTGAGTTGGAAGGGACCTAGGAGGTTTTCCAGGTAAATCACCTTCTCAAAGTGCAGTCAAAGCCGAGTTGCTTAGGGCTTTACCTACTCAGGTCTTAAAGATCTCTACAAGGGCAATGACATTCTCAATTTACGACCCTGTCTCATTTTCCCATTGTACTTCTCAGTAAAGAGATTAGCTCCATCTTCGTGGTATCAAGGCTTTGGAGATCCACTCTTCCAGGGAACCAAAACCAAAATAGAGTTACAAATGCAGCCTTGGGAACATAACATCACGTGAAGAGGAACAAAGCTGACAGTTTTCATCCCTATCTGACTTGCAGATACAGCTCTTTCTTAGCAGAGGTCTAACCCAGCCAGCCACCAGCCTGCAACACTGTGGGAGTGTTTCCCATTCTACAAGCAAGGTTTGGCACATGTCTTAGGCTCCTAGAGGCCCACTCTTCTAGGCTGAGTATCTCTAAATGGGCACCCAGCCTTTGAGCTGCGTTGCTGCACGTACACCACAAACCTGCTGAAGGTTGACAAACTACTAATTTATAATGTTATCAAAATAAAGCAGTATTTAACATTTTTAGAACACAGAAGAGAAAGCTTTTTTATACAACACAGAAATGATGTCTCAAAAAATCAGTCTCTAAGCTCAAATAATTTTCACAATTCAAATCTGTCCAAATGTAAGAATTCAATGCACAGAGACAGGCACATTTCTACAAACTGAACACTGTCACCAAGCAATGAAGTTTCCAGCTACTTCTCAAGGTATTTGGCAATGAGATAATAACAGCTGAGGTTAGAAGAGGAAAAATTTGGTATTCATAACTCCACTGGAAATACATAATAGAAATTGGTGGCAGAAGAAGGGAAGAACAAGAGGAGCTGCAAAGAACAGCAAGTGGTCAAGAAAACCTAAGTATGTTTTATTACAAGTATTAGGAAGAATATCTGAAATTCAGATTGCGTACATCTTCTCAGATTATTTGGCTTTCTTCCATAACACACTGCAAGCAAATTCATTTCAATGTAACCTCTGAACATGAACTAATTCAGGAACTCCTGGAAACAAAAGCAAAAGCACTCAGAGCCCAACAAGTAACTGCACACTGCAGTCAATAACAGTGCTGACAGTACCAAAGTTTCAATCAAAATACTTCAGTTCCTATGCAGTTCCCCAAAACTTACAGAGAGAAAGATAACAGGCTCCAGCTCCACATTAAGCAGTGTACAATACTGCTGCCACAGTGGATGAGCAGAGGCCCTCTGAGGATCCGGCCCTCCAGCCAGATCCAATAGTGTACCCATCCAAGCCACAGGCTGGCAGCTTCTGCAGGAGAATACTGTGGGAGACAGTGTCAAAGGCTTTGCTGAAGTCTAGGTAGACTACATCAACAGCATTTCCCTCATCCACCAGATGGGTCCCTAGATCATAGAAGGAGATCAGGTTGGTCAAGCAGGACCTGCCCTTTGTGAACCCATGCTGGCTGAACCTGATCCCCCCCACTGTCCCATACTTGCTGCATGATCTCCCTCAAGACAATCTGCTCCATAACCTTCCCTGGCACTGAGGTCAGGCTAACAGGCCTGTACTTGAGTTCTCCTTACAATCCCTCTTGTAGATTGGAGTCACACAGTGGCAAGCCTCCAGTCTTCTGGGAGCTCACCAGTCAACAAGGAGCGCTGATAGATGATGGCAAGCAGCTCGGCTGTCACCTCTGCCAGCTCCCTCAGCACTCTTGGGTGAACCTCATCCATCCCCATGGACTTGTGGCAGTGCAGTTGCAGTAGTTGGTCTCTGTTTCTTCCTGAATTGTGGGGTGTTTAGTCTGTTCCCCATCCAAGACTACCAGGTCAGAGAGATGAGTACCCTGAGGATAACTGGTCTGACCTTTAAAGACAGACGTAAAGAAGGCATTCAGAACCTCTGCCTTTTCCTCATCCTCAGTGATCACATTCCCAGCCTCATCTAGTAAAGAGTGAAGGCTCTCCTTAGTCCTCCTCTTACTGCTGATATACTTGTAAAAGAGCTACTTGTTCCTTTTTACCCCAGCAGCCAGGTTGACTTCAAGCTGGGCTTTTGCCTTTCTGATTTTCTCTCTACACATCTTAAAAACTTTTCTGTTCTCTTTCTGAGTCGCCTGCCCCTTCTTCCACAGGATATAATAGAGGTTTTAACATTAAATATTGATGGCAAGTTCTTTTACTTTAGGATCACAATACAGCTGGTGACGCTGCTCACACTGTCACAGTTGACATGATTTCCAGTACTGCCTTCTCTCCACATTCTTAATTTGAATTAAATTTAGAATATTTGATGATACTGTTTCTATCTGGACTTATTTGCTTCAGCAGATCAGAGTGACAGCCACATGACAACAGATACTACCTAGAATTGTCAAGAATGCATCAGGATTTCAATCAATTTTATAGCTTCCACTGGTAAAACAGGTTATCAAGTATTGAACAGTAACCAAACCATTGGACTTAGGCAGTGTTCTAAGTACACCTTAAGAGAAACTCCTCTGCAGTATCTCAGGGTTCACAACAAGCTGGCTAAGCTCAATTGACAGCACTCCTGCAACTCTTCTGCTCCAACCTTTGCTCTAGCAGTTGCTTTCACATCCTCATTTAGCAAACTGCTTCAAGAAGCTCAACTGAAAGAAAATAAAGCTGAGTAATAGATAAGCTTCCAAAATATTACAGCCGCTGTTTTAAGCAGCTGCAAAGTAATAAGAACTGCCTGGCTGACGAGAGAGGAGATACATCCAATGCCCTGCACTGCCACTGAGGGGACAAAACATTCACTAACTAAAAGAAGCTCATAATAAATAAGACAGATTTGATTGAATTACATACAAGCTATTTTTTTAATTGTGCTTAGTTTACTTTTGTTCTGGCCGTAACATTTCAAAAGCATTATACTTTTGCAGTGCAATCAAATCAGCTTGATTGCTTTTTTCTTTTAATGAAAAGGAGGCAAGAGATCACTTCAGTCTCTTTCCCCTCGGAACAGCGCAGTTCAATCCAAGTACATTCCTTCAGTCACCAAAAGACCTTCTTAGAAGTTCTGCTTCCTCAATCAGAGATGTAAGTCTATCAGCTCCACAACATCTCACACACACAATAAGAGGAGATTTATTCCCATAATATATTTTTCTCTACCTGCAGGACTTGGGTTTATGTTTGTTTTTAAATGCTATTCAGTGTGAAAAAACTTTGGAAAAATGCAGCACAGATTGAAGTTCCCGCCCCCCAACTCCTAATCCCTTTTCGATAAGGAATACAACAGAGAAAAAGAAAAGAGCTCAAAGAAACCTCGTTGACAGTGATAAGGACAGAGAATGAAAACAAAATACAGCAGCTCCTCCCACTCCCCAGCTGTGCACAAGTCAGTGTTCAACTTCCGCTTGCTTATACCCACGCTGGTATAAGAGTCACAACAGCTCTGCAAAGCAAGTAACACCAGTAAGCAACAAAACTTGGTAATAAGATCTTGCCTATCCACCAGTACAAACCCTTCACATGATGAAAAGGGCACACAACACAGCCCAGGGTTAAGGTATTAATGAGGAATACTTCACAGCAGATAGCGCTCTGCCTACCCCAGCATCCTTTACATTAGCAGGAGTTTTCAGTAAACTTACGTTTCTTTGGAAAGTCGTTTTGTTTACTCCTGCACTAAAAGCACCTATTACTTTTCAGTTCCTCCTATGCATGGCGTTTATTTCCCTCATTTGGCAACAGCATCATGCTTTGACTGTAGAAAAGGAAAGGATAAACACTAAGTGGAATCAATTGACAGTTCTAAAGTTGGAGCAAAAACTACAGGGCGAAGAAAGCTCCCTCACAGGTAGCCCAAGTTTGCTGACAGTTTATATACTAGTAACAGCATCAGGTGACCACTGAAAATGAAAGCAGCAGAAAAGAACAGAGATTCCAATAGAGCATACAAGGAACATTACTTCAAGAAGTAAGACAATCCATGACAGACCTGAGCTGTCATATCTGCTTCCTATGCAAGCCTCCTGTTTTAACCAGACTTGTGGTAAACTGACAAGACTTATGGAGAAGGGACAGGATGTTAAGACGCATTAAGACAACTTCCACATTCGCTCCATCTTCTCTGTGGAACCGACAACATAACCAGGTTTCATATCTGAACAAATCTCTCAATAAAAAAGTTATTGCAGTTCTGGAATTGCTATCTGTGCCTCTGCATACACACAATATTTGTCTGTTAAACGCAAACAGAACAAAGAAACATCAACAGGGGAAGGAAAAAAAGCCAAGCAGTAAGTGCTCAGCGTTCTTCCTAGATGGAGCCTTACATTCCCTTTGCACATATACAGAAAGATGGAAAACTATTTAGATTAAAAATCAGGGTCACAAACAGCTTTGAATATACAGCTCTCTTGAAGGACAATATCTTCCAGGAATAAATTAATACAGCGTTTCAGAAACACAGTTTCAGAACACTTCTCCCATGACATTTTTCTAACCACGGTAAATTCTTTTCCCTGTCATGGACAACAATAGCACAGGAATTTATTTCAGGAATCCTAAACAACGCTGCACTTTCATTCCTTCCCCTCTGGCTCCTCAAGTGAGACTCACTTCAATGAACGTCAGGAAAAAGTCAGCAGAAGATGTTTCGACAAACTCTAACCTTACCCCTTCTCCTGCAAAACTCAAGACATTCTATGTTAACACCAGTTCTTCTCTCTTAAAATTAAAATAAATAGATAAATACTAAAAGAGTGGTCAAAAACACATAGTAAACGGTTATGGTTAACAACAGCTACTATTTTGAGATCATTAAGTACTTCGGAGTTGCTCTCCTCTGGCCTATAGATGGTGAGGTTTGTTTGTTTAACTGAGAAGTCATGCCATTGGATTTAGTTACAAATGAGATATTAGCATTCAAACCAAGTGTAGCCTGCATCATGTTTTAACTCTTACACAGTGAAAAACAAAACTAAAAATCTAAAACCAAACAAAAACATGACCCCACATAGCAGAGCATAGGTATGGTTCAGCATGAGGCATACGAACCAGAAAACAGAAGTCAAATGAATTGTATGATATCAAAGTAGGAAAAAACCATCATTACTATGGCAAAGCTCTAACAAGGCTTTTACTTTATCCTGCCTGACACACAAGTTAAATAATTACTTCAGATAAAAGCACTGCACTAGAGCTTTTACCATTCCTCACAAACAGATGAGCTCTCTTAGGTTTGCCTGCAGAGGAGACTGCACAGATATTGACCCTAGTAAATACTGTGAAACATTTGCATTTCTGTACCACTCCAATTGCCTTCAGTTTCTTTATGTTGTAAGAGACATCCAAAAGAAGGGTTGGTTGGCAAATGCCTCACAAGGCAAGTGGTAGCTCCTATTAAAGCATCTCCATGACAATGCTAATGAATCTTTAGGTCCTCTTTAGACAGCAATGCAATTATGGTACGCTTGGAGAGGATTTCTGAAATAAGCTTCACCAAAAAACTGTATTAGTTCTAGCTATTGCTTTCACCAGATCATTTTCGTTTTGGTTACGTACAGAAATACTATTTGTCTGGTTTTACCCACAATCAGACAAATTACCCCTCTGAGGAACATAATTAGACATAAGTCAGACCTCAAATGTTTCCACCAGCCTAAGCCATCAGTAAGGGAACCAGGAGGTGGAGACAAACCCACACCAAGTATGGGATATTTTACCATCATTGTCAGTAATATAAAGATGGTTTTGTTTCTCAAAAAAATAGTATATGTATATATATATAAATTCAGAAAAAAGAAAAAAAATTGAAACAAAGTTCATTCCTACGATATGTCCCCAGGAAAAAAATAAATAAATAAATGTAAAGACAAAGAAAACATAAGTTAATAAGCAGATAATAGCTCACCTGAAGAGTTGGTTTGATACACCTGTGGGTACCAGCCCTACAAGCACTGGATAACAGTCACTGCTACTAGAGATGCCTGTAAATCTCATCCGCAACAAGACACCTAACTCCCTTTACATATCACTTCAGTTCTGCCTCCCAGCACCCAAAGTGAGATGCTCTTAGATCCTAATGTTCTGTGCACCAGGGCCCTATTGAGATGGACACAGCTTCTCTGCCTCCTAAAATGGAGGATCTCTAAGATGATCACTACCTAGGTGAGTCCCTAAACTGCATTGTTCGGTCTGGATTCAAGCATTACAATAGCTGAAATAAGAAAGGCTCTTCATGTTTGTCATACTAACACACACTAAAGAAATACAACCTTTTCTTGAAGAGTCAGCTATGAACATTTCTTTCTCAAATGGCCCACAGTGAATCAAACAAACTAGATGCCAGAGTAGGAACCAGTGCTTACAGCAGCACTCGATGTGACATGAGGACCTGTGTATAAACTACCTTTCAACTAGGAGAGATTCCTGTGGGAAATTAGAGCAAACAAAAATGCTTTGAGTTCTCATGAACTTAAAAGAGATCCAAAAGGAACAATTTCTTCAGTTTTTACACAAAGAAGACAAAACTCTGAATTCAGTTCACACTCCATATTGCCCAAGTACAGTATATTCCTCATCTGACAAGTGTCAAAGCACATGAGGGTTTCAGCAGCTTTTCAAGGCCACAGGAGCGATCACAAACCAAAATCCTTTCTAAATACTCATCTACCACCCCCAAAATCAAATCCTGCAGTACTCCAGGCATCAGTATACCACACATTTAAAAACAACCCTCATTCACAGTCCAGAACTACTTTACGTATCAGGGAACGCTACTAGTCTCCAGTTTCATAGAAATCATTACAAAAGACTACAATATACATCTGAGGTAACTTACATCCATTCATTTGGGGCCAGTTTAATACGTATGTTGGATGCCCTCAATAATTTTATCTGTGCTGTAGAGATTGCTAGAAAAGTTGCCACTGTTAGAAGCACCATTTTCTACCTCTAAGTAGGGTAACTTGAAACACCGGAGGGAGAGAATAAAGCAATTTTTAACTCTTATGGAAGAAACATAAATCATTGCTAAATGTAAAAAGGCTTTAGGTAAAGCAAGGGTTACCATGAATGAATAGATCAAATACAGCCATAGAAAGCCAAGCTCCAGTTCCCCTCTCTCAGCAGTTTGCTCAGGCTCACCACAATTCATAAGTTAACACAAGAGTAAATGCTTCAACAAATAATCATGTTCTGCAAGTTTTGTGGTAATAAATAGCTGGATCAAGTAGACATTCCATCCAAACTAGTGCCTCTCGAGAACAAGTACAGCAGGAGCTCAGCTTTGTCACTGAGAGCATCTTGCTGTGCAGGACACATATATTACACGTGCCCCAAACACATGAAAATACTTCCAGAGCTGACCTGCAATATTGCACTCAAAAAAATCCAACCACAAGACACCAGCCATAGGAAACCAAGCTTCACAGACACTCATTTCATTCTTGATTAACTGAAGCAAAGCCATGAAAGAACTGCTTTCCAGTATTGCTGTTTTAATAGTAGTAATGTTAACAATAATCTCAGAACTAAGGCCAATAATTTGGGAACAAAGACTCAGATACCTGTCAAAATAGACAAAATGCCTTACTTAGCATACAGGCCTGCCAACATGACTCAAGAGGCAGAAGAATGGAGGATGTAGACCCATGCACTGCCCAACACCCCCTGCAATGCTCTAAGATGCTTCAAGACTCAATCAGAACATCCTGCATTAGCCTTTTCATTTGGACCAGTAGTGCACTTCAAGGAAATCTGAGTCATCCCATTGACTGTGCTCTACTTTGCACCCTCTGAGTAGTTTCTGAACACATGATCAAAACACCTCTGAGATTTAACTCAACTAAAACTCCTAGAGAACACCTAACACCCAGCAGTATTTGGTTGGTACTCAAAGCCAGACTACAACTAGTCTAAAACACAACCACACAAACTGCATACATGGCATGCTACATATACCAGGTCCAAATAACTTACCATTCCACTCTAGAGACCATCTTCAATTACAGCATACTGCTTGATATGATACAAGCAGTATGGCAGATAGCCCACTCATCTAATGGACCTCCAAGCAGCAGTAATTTGTCCTGAGCCACCAACACATCACCTCATTGGGCCTAAGGCAGATACACCAGGAATTTGAGCCTTTCTTCTGCAGTAACCATAGCACAAGTGTTTCAGCGCTCATCCACTCTCGTCTCCACTCCTTTACAGTTACGATTATCAAAAGCTGGTGGGATACACCTAGGAAAGTTTTCCTATTAAACCTGAAAACATGAAAATCTACACATTTCGTTATCACCTACATCTACTGTAACATACAGCCTTATAAGAAACACTGAAAACACAATTCAATAACCCACATTAGTGGCCCCACTTGAGCTCAGGATAGGAAACAAGGCACATGCTCTGTAATGCTTTATATCACTTGCCCATCATCCTAAACAACACACTTGCCCAGAAAGAAAGAAAAAAGTTGTTCTAGTTTCAGAATAAGCTGACAAGCTCTTTCTGTGTATATTAAAGGATTATAATTGCTATTTATTTCAGTTTTCCACTTGGACCAAATATCAATTCCTTACAGATAGTTCTATCGTTTAAGATGATTCTCTCTAGTCACCAGCTTCTCTTTTGGCACACAAGATTTTAAATGCAAGGTTGTGAATTTTGAACAAGAAATACCTGGCTTTGATAAGACAGGAGAACTGGTGAGAATGGGCCAAGGCAGTAGTGCCTGAACCACACACAGTGATCATAGAAATAACAATGAAACATCACCTCTTTACTACACAAGTCATGATTTTATTTCCTTACCCCCTTGATGAAATGTTAGTTCACACTCTAACAACACAGAACCACATTTGCCCTACATTCAGTAAAGGTCAACTTCCTGCACCGGGGTTACCAAAATACTGAAGGTGATATTTTGTCTTAACATCCACTAATCCTCTGCAAACCACCAGGACAGACTGCTGCTTTCCTCTGCTACCCAATAGGAAGTTTGTGGTCATTAACTTGTCATTACCAAACACACCAAAGAGCCGCTTCAAGCTCTCCAATAGCCTGCTCCAAAACACCCTTAAGTGAACTGGCTATTTTCCAGAGCTGAATTCTGGTTAAGTCCTCCTGGAATAGATTCAAGCACCTGGGTACATTGTTCATATGAAAGAAAACTCAATGAAAAAATATTTTTCCATCATCAACTACACTAAAAACATCTTTCTGCCTTGTCTCCCAATGGAAATTCTCCTAAAAGCCAGAAGACTTAAGCTACACTCGTTAGCAACCCTTACATTTCACCACACCAACAGCACCTCAAGAAATGAAGATCAGTACTAAACCGCAAGAGGTCATCTCCAGCTCATGCAAAACTTCTCAGACTAGTTTTCTTTGCAACATTAATTAATTCCTAAGAATTTATGTTTGGCATTAGCACACAATACTGCTCAGGTACATTCCTCCAACACTAGAGGTTCTATACACTCGTCAACTCACAACACTTACACAAATGGTTGAAACTCTCACACTAGAAGCAATCAATATAGAGATTTGTTTGTCTCAATGTCTCCCATGCTAGATATCTGCCCCAGCCTGAAAGATGTTAGGCACATAGCTGACTTCTATCTATCTATTCTATCTATCATAGAAAAACAGTTTTGGTTGCTTTTGGAAACTCAGCATCCTTGCTCTTGCATCAAGGATGTGTTTTTCACTGTCCATACAAACAATTCCTCTTCTCCAAGCTTTTATAGCCTCACATTGGTTGATTCTTTCTTTATTTCAATTAATGTAATGCCTCGTCCAGATATTGCAGTTAAACTCCCTGAAGATCACATGCACACTAGACAGACTGAAAGCCAGGGCTAAACTCCTTAAGTGTCATAAAACATCTCTCACATCACACCACAAGTTAAGACAAAGTGAAATGCGACAGCTCACACCTTGAACATACATAAGCCGAACCCTGCAGATGATCAAACACAAGTAACTGAAGCACAGAAGGAAGGTGATAAACGTTGAAATAGGTTGCAAGAACTTGAACAGTTTTTCAAGGAATCAGCATTGCTTTCCTCCAATTTGCTGAGAAAATCAATATTCAGATCAAAGCAGCTGGGCTGCTTGAATGGCCAAGATCTGATGGATGCATCTTTATCCTCAGAGAGATGAAGAGAAACTGGAGTGCAGCAACATGGTAGGAAATGAAAAAAGATAAAAATTAGAGCGTACGAGGTGATAGAGGTGATCAATATTAGAGGGAAAAAAGTGGACACAGAGAAACACGTGACCTGTTAATCACGGTCCACAATTCACACCCTGAGTCTAGAACTCGGATTGTTTTTACCAAGGCTAGGAACATTGCACTCACAAAAACCAGCAGCTCATTGTGTCCTGGTGCTGACTAGAAAAGAGCAGCTATTGACACCGTGCTAAGCCAGCAACAGGCCTGTGTGACATGTCTGTGCACTCCTACTATAATGATGATTCAAGATGCTACCACACAGTAAATCTGTATTTTCAGATTGGAAGAGGATGAAAGCTGATCCAAATAGTGATATTTGTGATTAGAACACAAATATTTCAAATTCAAAGCGTTTTTGTTTTCTAAACCAAATATTAGAAGTCAATTAGTACAACAAGGGACAGAGTAAAAGAAAAAAGAGGCCTGTTAGTATTTAAGAAATATTAATGACACTCAATCACTTTCCCTGAGAATGGCAGTCCTTTACATTTGGTACCTTAAAAGACGGGTTTAAACACGCTGATTCTGCAAGCTTTAACTTAAATCGTGATGGGTTTCTATTTATGCAAGGCGTGGTCTTCAAGCTTAGTAAAGCAAGTCAGAAGCACATACCAGCAATCACCTCTAAAACATTGACATGACCCAGCATCCAGTGGTCATTCAAAGCAAGTGATGATGAAACACCCTGGATAATCCATTTTAACTACAGGCGAGACTTTGTTTCTCCACCTTCTGCATTTTTACTTGACCACCTCACAGCTCTCCCAATAAAAATAAACTGGGTTCTACACATGGCTTTCAATTGCTTTGCCCTTCAGAACAAGTCAAGATACCTTCCCTCCTGCTTGCTGTCTCTTTTTTTGCCCTTTGTAGCCACTACAAGTGTCCCCAACCTACTAACACCCAAAATTCCTCCATGTCTTCCAACCGCATCCTTCAAACACGTAAGGCTTCCAGCTGGCAGCCTCACACTACATACAGCCCTTTCCCATACTATGTTAATTCAGTATCTCCATATATTGATGCTATGCGCCGTAATTAAACCACACAACCCATAGCACAACCTCCTCCAAACATCTGTAAGGAACACGAGGTGCTGCGTAAACAAGTAATTCACCCTACCACAAACCTACAGAACACAGCACACACAAATGCAATTCTTCTCCATTTCCACCTGAGCCAGACAACTTCCCACTGTAACTCACTATTCCACAGGTCTCAGGACCTCAGATGTGCAGGCACTAAGCCTTCAAACAGCCCAACAACCAGTAGCTCTGACACACAGCCACCATAAGCATAAAGGTTTATGTAATGCACAAGCACAGACAGCCCAGCCTCAGTCCACACACATGGAGCTTGTCTGTACCACGGTGCTTTTAGTTAGCTGCTCACCTGCCAAGGCTGTTAGAAGCATTTGTTTCAGCACAAGTTTACACTAAGCCAATGGACAATTTAGCTACTGAGACAAACAGAACAAAATAAAGCAGGAGGAAAAAAAGAACCTTGAAGAGAAACCTCATGACCGTTTGGTAGACTCCCTTAATCCTGTAATATCACCTCATCTTCATTCATTCCTTTTAGTTTCCACTGCCTGTTACAACTATATTGTGCTGAGGGGAGGCAGGACCATCCACCACCCACTACCTGCTCAGGACACAGCTGAAACTCCAACCCACTTTGTTCAACATCCCCTCCACCACTTCAGCTTTTCACATTCACAGTAATAAAAGCCTGCCTCCTCTCTCCACACACACTATAGTTCCAACTAACTCAGCATCAGGAAAATTCCAGTTTCCCTTTTGTATCAGTACCGTTCCCCTGATACACACGTATACGCAAGGCCTAACATAACCTTCACCCCGTAGATGCAATCCCCACCAACTCAACCAATTCCCCTCTTTCCTCAACGAAATCTTTCAAAGACCCTGATGTTCACTTCTACTTCTAAGTATGAGGCCAGATACCCTCACATCCTCATAATCTACAGTAATCCCAAACAATTAACCCACAAGAAGAGCGTAATGTTGAATGCATGCAGTTAGAACCATGCGTGTCTTCCACATACCAGCTGGTAACACACATTGTGGCTAACCACGCCAGCCACCAAAGGAAACAAGTTCAGAACCCCGTAGGAACCTGTTGTCTCTATGCCTGAAATCCATGCATCAGCTTACCAGCCGAAGCTGCCCTCCCCCACAGCGTCCGGAGGCCACACAACTTATCCCTTTACCTCTCACACCCTACACAGGACTGTCCACCTATCACTGCTAGATTTATAAGCCTTCACATACCACTATCCCTAAACACGTGTGGTTTCACCCACCATCTGCATCTCCCAAGTATAAACACAGCTATAAACATGCCCCTCAGCCTACCCCACACACAGCTGCCTCCAGTCCATCAGAATGACTCCCACTCTCCGCCTCGCCATAATCAGCAGCTAAGCCATACCCACATCCATACACGGCGGCCCCAAACTCCTCCATCTCGGTGCCACGACAGGATCGCCAACTTCTTCCCCTTCCCCTCGACCCGCCGGGCAGCGCTGCCCCCGTGGGTGTGTCGGCGGCTCGTCGGCGGCTCCCCCGCGCATCCCCCGCTCCCCGCGGTTCCCGGGCCTATCGCCAGCCGCCCGCTCCGACCCGATGGCCGCGCTACCGCCCCCGGGCAGACACCGGCCGCGGCCCCGCCACTCCCCCGGGCGCAGCCAATGCACGTGCGCGGGCCCGGCTCACCCGCCCCTTCCTCGCCCCGCTCCGCTCCCCGCGTTATCTTGGCGGTACCGGGCCCGATACCGGCACCCGACCCGCGGGCCCCCGCTCGGACTTCACCTCCCCCATGATGCCGGCGGCGGCGCGGCCCGGAGCTGGGCACGGCGATGCGGAGGCCGGGCCTGCGCGGCACCTCCCCGCCACCCGATGCTGGCGCTCAGCAGGCCCTGCCCGCCCGCCGGCCCCACACGAGACGAGCGGGCCGCCCCCCCCCACCGCGCGTGAGGCCCCGCCGCTCCTCACCGCCCGCTCCCGAACCCCGCCGCCCCCCCACGTTCGCCGGCCCGGAGAAGCCGCGACCCCGCAACGGGCCCCGACCCCGCTACCTGTCGGCGAAGGAGCGCCGGCGTCCCCCGGCGTTCGGGCGCCGGGCGGCCCGGCAATAACCCGACCCGCCTTAGGTCGGCTCGGGGTAGCCCGGCTGGGCCTCAGGCCTGAGCCGCCCCGCGCTGCCCGCCGCCGGCCGCGGTCGCCGCCCGCTCGCGCACTCCGAGCGCCGCCAGCAGCGCCGCCATGTTGGAGCCCCCGTCCCGAAGGCCGCGGCTGGGCCCGCCCTCCTCAACGCCCACGTCACGGAGCCAACGGAGGGACCCGCCCCCCGGCCCGCCCCCGACCCCGCCTATTGGCCGCTCCGGCCGTCGCTCGACCCGGCCCGCCCTCCCCGGACGACCATTGGTCTCCCGGCCCGCTCGCGCTACCCTGCCGCGCCGCCATTGGCCGATCCGTTCGCCGCTCAGCCGGCAGCCCCCGGCGAGGAGCTTTCCCCGATTGGGCGCCGCGCCCCGTGTCGTTACCTACTGGCTGCCCCTGCTGTCAATCAAGGCGCCGCGCCCCGCGCCTGCCTTTCCCCGCCGGTTCCCCCGTCAGCTGTCCCGGCAGCCCCGCTCGCACAGCCGGCACCGCCTGGCGCTGCACTGCGCGCCTCGCCCCTCCCAGCGCCCTCCCCCCGCCGCCTGCTCTCCCCCCCCCCGCGTTGCTTTGCCTGCCGGCCATTGGCTCCCGGCGCCGCCACTCGCGCGGCCTCTCCCGCCCCGGCCGCTGCCGCTCCAGATGGGCGTGTCCCTGGCGGCGGTGCCTCGTTCCTATTGGCTGCCCGTGCTGCCAATCCCACGGGGGCGGCGGGTCCCCGCGGAGGCGCAGCGCGCGGCTGGCGCTGTGCGCGGTGATTGGGCGCGTGGCGGGAGGGGCGGGAAAGGAAGGTGAGCGGCACCGGGGGGCGGCGGGCAGTGCCCGTATGTGCGGCCATGACATCACCGGCAGCCAATCAGGAGGCGCGGGGCGGGGGCTCGCACTCGGCGGTTGGGGCGGTTGGGGCTGTTGTGCCCTCGAGGCCGGCGGTGTGTGGGGGGGATGTGGATGTGGATGTGGATGTGGATGTGGATGTGGATGTGGATGTGGATGTGGATGTGGGGCGATGTGATGCTCGTCATCGTAACACAGCGGGCTTGGGGACACCCTTGGAGGGGAAACCGGCTCCCGGGCTGGGCTGCGGCCCTGTGTGGTGCTGCTGCTGGCTGCAGTGAGGCGCAGGGTAGTGCTCATAAGCCAGATGTCAAAGGAGTGATGTCCGCTGCACACCTGAGTGCCCATCAGTGCAAAGGCAGCAATGCAGGAGCCCCAGCCCATCACATCCAGTGCTTCCTCCTCACTGCTGTGAGCACACACCTGTGCTGTACGTGGGCCTTGGGAGCAGAGGTCAGCACACAGCTTACACAGCGTTTTTAGTTAGCGGCCAATCTCTTCACAGCCTTTGTAAGAGAGACGGCCCTGAAAAGCCTGGAACTTTCCATTTGGATGCACTTAGCCTTCCATCTAGGCACACAATGGCGTTATTCTTTCAGAGTTATGTCCGCAGCACAGGAGATACAGCGCAGCTTTTAAGGTCATGGACACCAACACTACTCGCATTAGAAAACCTTGCCCAGAGCTCTGGAGGCAGTTTGAGTGAGGGTGAGGGCTGCAGCAGCCACTCAGAGCTGGAACTGAAGCTTTGCTTTGTGTGGCTCCCAGTGCACCTGCTCTGCCAAGAGAAGGTGGGGAAGGCCCACCGTGCTGCTTCCCACAGCTCTGAGATGGCCAAGTGCTGCCTCTACCACCCCAGCACAGCCACAAACAAGATTGGAAACAGCCAGAACACTGAGGCCGCGGTTTGCCCTCTGCCAGAGAAGACTTGCTCATAGACAAGCTAATTTGAGTGCCCAGGCCTGGCTGCCAATCAACCTAGTTAGCTCTGCAGCATCCACAAGATCTGGGACTCAAGATACTTTCATACATTTAGCTCGGAGGGTTTTCTGTTTGTTTGTTTTGCCATTCCTCACGCTCAGTTCTAGTTGTCGCTTAAATACAATGTGTATTATTAAAGGCATGACACATCTGGCTAAAAACTGCTATATCTTTTGGTCGGTGAATGCAAAATTTATTCAGCCTAGATAATTCTTGGACTACATCTTGAAATAGCAGGTTTTATTCCACGTGGTTTACCAGAAAGTTTTGGAGAGCCCATCACCCTTGAAGCTGCCGGTAAATCTAGCATAGATTTCAGCAGGTACAGATCTGGGCTGTAATTTTATCACGTCTCTGTTTACAGTCTCCACTTTGTTTCTTGGCTACCTGCCAGAGAGATACCATAGGCAGCATTAGATAATCCTGCCCAGTGTGACCAAGATATACTCCGCTGATACTGACTCTTCCATCTAATTTGCTGTAGCAGCCGTTCTTCACACAGCAGCTACTGAAACCAAAATGTACACAAATACTGGAGGAAAGTCTTTGAGTTGTCATTCAGAGCACCTGACCCTGCCTTTCTCCTTGCTTCTAGATTCAACGCTTTTGTTCTTACTGCCTTCACCTTCAGTTCCAACCGTCTGTATTATTTAATATCACGTTTAGAACAATATAAAATGCTTCTTTAGTATATCATCTCAATACCACTTCAACCTTGACAGAGCTGACTACCCAAAATAAAAAACACCTCCTTATGTTGTTTCTAATGTAACAAATCATATCCCCTGCTGTTTCTCAAGTGTGACCTGCTTATCTGTTAGAGATTAACTAAAAATCTACAGTGTGCATGAGTCCTTAACCCAGTACAAACAGCACATTCCTAATCACTAGGAAAAAAAGTGCATATCAGGCTGGATCCTGTGAGCTAAAACAAAACACTGTCATTGCTCAAGAGGTGTGTGTAGCAAGAGGCAAGGATCACAGCAGCAGGCACCAAGGGCAGTGGAGTGAAGTAATAAGTAGGTGAAATAATGGCTGCACGTGGCATTGCAGAGTTAATGGCTAATCTAGGGATTTTGTGGCTGGCCTCGGTTAATCTTCATGGAAGACTACTAAAGCACAGTATTTCTTTGTTAGGATGTGTGTGTATTGGATCAACAGTAGAGCAGGTGTGCCCAAATCTTGTGTGCTTTCATATATATGCACCATTTATCCTATTCTGAGCATTGATAAATTAACTTCAGAAATGTTAACTTATACATGGGAAGCACATAGATACTCAAAAAGTAATGCCTTCTATTTATTTCCATTGAAACTAGATTTGATACAAAAAGCACAATAACACTATTTGATTCTCAGCTACAAAACACTTCTTTTCAACACAACCACCACTATGAACTACACATTTTCACCAGCAATGAACAAGAGCCTGCATGATGTGCTTGTAAAAATCTGCACCAGTGGAGGTGATCCACTGTCTCTGTGACCACTGTGACCATTGTGACCACCACTCACCATCTCACTCAATGGGTGCCATTGTTTCCATGTGGAGGAATTCACTGACACACCTTTGCTTCGTACTCATTTCCATGTCAGACATCATGTCACGCTGCAACGAAATATAACAGAATTGTGAGGGGAAGATCAACCTCTACTGCCATACCACCATCTGCCTCTGACATCATGGGCCAACATAGTAAGATAGGAAGCATTACTTTCAGAGCATCATAGTACATACGTACGTATACATATTGTCTTCATGTTAAGAAATGAGTAAAGAAAGTTTGGAAAGGTTCATGTAATGTTTTTTGCTCATCAAGAGAAAAACGGGTAGCAAAGAAAAAGACACAGATACTGACAAAACCCAATAATAGTATTATTACCTATTAGCAGTTTGGGGAATGTATGTTACTCACAGCTAGGGCCAGACATTCCTGTTTCTGGTAGTCGATGAATTCCTCTTCCCAACTGTCACCAAGCCTTTAAGAAGTGGGTGTGGGTAGCAGCCCTGGAGTAGGTGATGGTAAGTTGTCTGAAGAAAGGTAAAGGTAAAAAAGTAGAACATTGTCAATTTCAGAAAGACTGGATGGAAAAATGAAGAAACCTGGCAATAAAGTCAGTTTGTGCAATGAAATCTACAATGTGGAAGAAGCCCTAAGTGTCTCTAACATTTTAAATCCATTGTGATTCTGATCGTAAGCAAGGCAAAGGGATTACAGGAAGAGGCTTTAAGGCAGAACTGAAAGAGAAATGACTGCAAGAGAGGTCCAGGTTATAAGCAGAGAGTATAAAACAAAACAGAAAAGGAAAGACTGGAAAGGGAAAGATCTTCAGTGTCAATTGCTCTGAGAAACGATGGGAGAAATTATCTAAGAAATCAAGTGAATTTAGGGTTTCCACATGACAACCATAGATGTTATCCAGCTGTAACATAGCATTGTAAGAAAGAAGTGATGCTGCTCTTCAGAGAGTCAGAGATGGGGATTAGAGGTAGTCTATATCTAATTCTAAAACTGAACACATATTTTGTCTTAATTTTCACTGAAGATGATGATGTTGAACATGGGGTTAGATGGCAGGATGGCTAATAGCTATGAGGGAAGGGAAATTGCTAGTAAGAAAAGGAAAGCACAGACTACAGCCTCTAGGCAGAAAAAGGATAGATAATGCCCATTCCAGAAATCAAGAAATAGTGCTGAAGAAAATTACTTGTCTCACAGTAAGCTTTTTAAATGTAGCAGGAAATGATAAAGAGTAACGTTTTTTTGCAAAGGTGGACATTACCAGATTAATCCAATATCTTTCTTATCATTCACCATCTACATAAAGGAGGAGATAATGGCGATCAGCAGAGTAGTATCAGAGACTAATGTAGGTGATGGACTATACATAAATGATCAGAGGTAAACTATCTGAGTAAAGAAGGTCTTTGTTTGTTTTGTAAAAGATCAGCTGGAGGTTAAACCTAGATATTTTCATTAATGACACCAACAGAAGATGGTGGGAAATAGAATTGTAAGTAGCCCAGTGCTAGGAGGCACAAACAGTAAAGACAGCTAGAAAACCATACACAGTTAAATTGGCAGAGAAATTGAAATACGAATAAAGTGAGGAGTTTAAAAGCAATATGGCTGGGGACTAATATCAGACATTTCCTCTAGCATCTGGGAGCTTAACACTTCAATGAGATCATGAAGAAGGGCAGAACATCGTTGTTTATTAGAGTGTAATATGAAATGCTATTCAGTTTCAGCATTAGAATGACAAATGCAATCTCAAGCATGTCTGGTGACAGGTAAGGTACCTTCACACAGGCACTTAATTAGCAGTATGCAGGTGCTTATTTGGAGCTTCGTGCAGGCAACCATGAGCTGGCTCCAAGATGCAACAAACTGAAAGGGTTGGTGTGCCTTGATTACTTCTGTTGCCTTCATTTGAGCTTAGTTCACACTGTTGAATTGGGTAGGGACAGACAGCCACAAGCTGTCAAGCCAGTTTGTAATTAAGCCATGGTTTAGCACGGTTTAATAAGTCACTGCTCCACAGACAAGATATAATAATTGTCTCTATGCATGCTCTCAGCTTGTCCAGCAGCTGAAGTAACGTGTTGGTTTAAGTCACCATACTCTGTGAGCGTCCTACCTGAAAAGCAATAGTTTGGGTTGGTAACTCAGTCACTTGTGAGTGTATGTTTGTGTTTTCCCTCCGTATCACAAAGAGCTCACAACTCAGTGCAGAACTGCAGGTAACACAAGAGGTACATTGGAAGTGTTAGTATTATTAAGGTTTTGCTCTGAGATGTATCCTTTTACCATCTTAAAACCTTGCCAATTTTTTTACCACAATGTTAGAATATCAGTTTTTGCTCAGACTGTCTTCACCTGTCATTCTTAATGTGCCTCAATCATTATTACTTCTCTGTTTAGTTCTTCACCAACTATCTGAACTTTTGATATTTTTTTCCCACCCTTTGAATGGAGCATTTTAAAAGAGCTTTAAGAAGGGTTAGAGAGTTTTAAAGTTTAAGCGTAATCAACTGTAAATTACTTCTGTTCTTATCTTTTAAGCTAAAGTTATTGAAGAAGTCAGCCAAGTTTGGCAAAAAGTCTTGTTTTTTGGCTCCACCAAATACACCACTTCTGGTAACAGCATCCTCTCAGTTTTCAGATGCTGTCTGGACACCATCTTTTACAGTGCAGTCAATTCTCATGAAAATTCAAAGCCTGAATGTGATTTTCAAATAGAAAGTTCAAAATTTAAAGAGGTTATGATCTCCATGTGCAGCTTTTTACTTAAGATACACTACAGTCTATGCAATTCCATTGCTACCTTTTCCTACCCAGTAACATTTCTGACATAAAAATGTCTGTTGAAACCAAATAGTAATGTGTTGACTACTTCCTCTTTAATCTTTGTGATCTTTTCCCCATTTATATGGAAACCAGGTTTTAAGTAGTTAATTCCCTAAGTAGAAAAGAAAGGCATCAAGAGATTAAATAAACTAAGAAAAGTAAACCTAAAAAAATAAAAATACCAGCAAGAGAAAAGCCTGTTTTTCTCACATCTTCTCTCATCTGAGCAATGCTTGCTGGTATCCAGCCCCAGTGCTGTACAGTCCCAGAAGTGGCCCAGCAGGCCAGGGCTGCAGGCATGACTGGCTGTGGGCTCACTAATGGTAGCACTTGGCATGACTCAGTCACCAGATCCATCAACAGGCGGCTCGTCACATTGCTGATGGGCAAAACTAAGAAGCAGGACTGGGAAGAGCGGTCATGATGTCTCCAAGTGGAACACCCCCAAGCTGTTTAAAAAATAAGAAGAAGAGTTAATTTTTCCTCTTCTGGATTGTCATAAGATGGTTTGATGGGTGATATCCCTGACCATCAGAGTGGCTCATGTCAGATGCTTTGTTTCACTATGGCCACTTCAGTTGAGCTCAGACAAGGGAGCTCAGTCTTCTCTGTGGTAAGTACAAATAAGTCCTCTGCGTTATCTTACAGTACTCACAGGTTAAAAATGAAGATTTTTTAATATTAAGATATCTATAAAGAATCTTCACAGAGAAAAGAAAAGCAGAATGTAGGCCAGACTCCATGTTGTTATTTGTTCAGTAAAAGACAATATGTTTTGAAACCGTTGCTGTTTCTCTGTCTCAGCATTAAATTTGTCCTAAAAGGGAGAATGAATGTATTTTTCTATTAGTAAATATGCATTAAGACTATTCACGTTAAGAATATTAATTTATATAAGGTACACTTCTGGCTACTAGAAATAATGGTAGTGTCTGGACAGGGGAAAAAAAAATAACACTCAGATACATTCTCACCATGGTGACCTACAAGAGAACTGTCACAACAGAAGCTGCTGTTGCCACTACAATTTCCAGAACTCCTGCTGTTTGTGTTGTTGCTGAAGAGAAAATCCACTGCCCTTTGCTGCACTTAAAGCTCAGTAAGATCACATTGCAGCTTAAAGATAATGTTCACTCTTCACTGTACATCAGTATCAAAGTAAAAAATAAGATGATCAAAATATGCCAATCATAATAATAGCATCAACGTTAAGTATTCTGCGCACTTCCTTTGAGGTAGCGAGTGCTCTGACTCCCTCCTGTTTCAGTGAAGGGAAATTAGAGTTGTGAAGAGAGCCCTTGGGTTCAGCTCTGCTCAAACCAGAGTGCCACTAATGACGGTCAAAATAAACTCCCCACAAGAAGTAGAGGATTGGTTCCCCTCAAAGGCAAAAAGAAAATCTAGCAGTGTTTTTGAAACATAGAAATAAATTAGTGTTTCTAGTTATCAAAGAGAAAGTGCAAAATAAGAATAGGCATGTCTCTGTACATTTAATGCTCTGACTCTGGTCCCATATTCTACCAAAAGGCTGCCAACTAAGGCAAGTGTGCTGCAAAGGTGCCTTACTGCCAACAGAACAAGCAAATTGGTGAGAAGTGGAAAGCATACACCTTTAAAACTGTCCACTTATTACCCAACCAAGTAATTGTATTATAACTGTCTAATTCTGAGGATAACTTAAGCTAGTTACAAAAGGAAATAGGATTTAAAATGTGTACATTCGACTTCAGAGAAATGGAGCACAGTTTCATGAATTTTACACTCTTCTGTACAGATATGGCAAAAAAGCCATCGTGCTGATGATAGGACTTGACACATTAAAAGCAGTATTTCTGGAAATGAAAGGGCCCCCAAAAGATCTCTGGTTGGCCTAGTCAGTACCAAGAAGCTCTGGAATAAATTACACAGAATATCTATAATTAACCACAGCTAAGGGAGTTAGAGTTAGGAGTTGCTATGATAGCATGAAGCCTCTGAAATGATAAAGTGGAGAAACGAGAGAAATGGAAAATTATTTGCAAAAATGCTCCAAATTCTAAACAGATCATCAGTATCAGCAACATTTTAGGTGTGAGCTCCATTAATTCATCCCTTTTTTCACAAGCTGTGACGTTAGGATCTGATGTGCGGTTGATATTTCTGTTATATGAAATGTATACGATCTTTAAAAGTTTTATAATAGAATTTATGCTGTCTGGGAGATGGAGACCCAAATCGAATTATAATTCAACAGAAGCAGGAAGGTAAATCTAAATTTAGAAATCAGTGTGTCAAAAGATCATTGTGTATCAGAGATGATTCATTTGTAGACAAGCTTAAATGGATTTCATTTGCATTGATAAAAATAGCTCAGGTTGATCAAAACTACCATACGATCCATGAGAGTTAGTATTACCCTATACGGAGAAGTCTGTCCAGGAGGGTGTTTGTCAAATATATGAGATTGTATAATTCCAGGTACCCAACTTGGGTTAAATCTTTTGGGGGTTACACAGTGCTCTGGCACACCCAAGAACACAGTGTGCTTCAGTGAGAAAGGTGTAAGGTTGAATGTGAGGAACTCTCAGACAGTCGAGAAAGAGCAATCCAGGAAACCATGGCATTTGACTGCCTGTCAGGATGAGATTCAAGGCATGTAAATATTACCTTCCACTGCGAAAAGCTGTATGAGCAGCAAAATTGTGAGATCTGGGAAAGAATGAATGACAACAGACACTTGAGAGCTTTACTGTGCAAAGCTCTTCAATGGCCACAGGCTCAACTTTCTAATGAAGTGTCTGAAAACACTAATAGAGGCTCCACAACTGAAGTGTAGTGAACGCAAAGGTGAGTACTCAGCAAACACTTCCAAACACACTGCTGGTACCATCATATCACAATAGGATTCTTAAAATTGGATACCAGCAGGATGCTGGCTATAGATACCGAAAACCTCAGTGTCAGTATATTCAGATAGAGAAAGACCTTTGGATACAGGCTTTGCAGTGGTTTATGTTTATCTAAGATAGGCTGATGTTGTCTGAAACACTATAAACCACTTAACTGCAATGTTAGAATGGGCTTGGGAATTTTCATTCCTTGAAAAAATACACTATTTTTTTCCAGTTATTACTGTATCACTATTGTACTATCACAATGTTTTTTTGCAAAGTGAAAGAAGGAAAGCTAGGGTATTTTCAGTGACATCAAGAAGAGTAGGGGTATTCAGTCTGCAGCAACTATGACTTCCAGGTTTATTTACACTATCTATGGCACACTGGAATAGGCTTTAGTCAAAATAGCTGTCTCTGGTAGTGGTGCTGTCCTGGTTCTTACCACTAGTCATTCCAGAGGCCCTTTCCCAATCCAGAAATATAACAAGGGGAAGATGAGGGCCCCTGGAGAAGGAGGGCTTTTAGAAATGAGCTGCTGTCACAACAATTAATCCAGTAATCACTCTCTCTTCTCCTCAAATGTCTGTGACAACTCTTGGACAAAAAGGAGATGAATGGTGTCTGAACTAGTTGGCAATAGTAACCCGTTCTTAGTTCTTACATTTCAGCAGTGCTCATCTCTTTTGCCAGCAAATGGTTGAGATTAGTCAGTAACTGTGGCACTTCTAGAAAGTTGTTGTGTCCTGCAGCAGAGGATGGACCACATCATATGCAGAGGTTCCTGCCCCTAAGAAAGGTGTGTAGTTTCAAAAGTGGGCACCCCTACTACAGAGTTTCTGACAGAAGTTCAGCAGGGTGGAGGCCTTTATGCCTACCTATCTGATACAAATCATGGTCTTAGATAAAGCGTAGGTTGTGACTGGCAGTGCAATAGCAAGAGAAGGAACACTAAGAGGCAGTACATGTGGGGATTGATGAAGAGCAATTTATTGCAATTTCTATTCAGACCTCGTCATACAACCGTGTAGTTCTTGTATCGTGCTCTACTATATATAGTCTTAGTGGCTGTTTGGGGTTGAAGTAATGAAAAGAAAAGGTTACACCCTATTTTCAAGCACATTTAACTCAAAACACAGAGCTAACAACATCTGAATTCTAGTGACAGAATTACAAGAAAGTCCCATGTGAACAATGATGGAGGCAGGAAGGTGTGACTAAATACATAAAGTCTGGGATTTTTGTTTTCCAAAAGAAAAACAAAGGACTCTATACCCAAAGCAGAAGAAAGTCAGTGGAGCAGAAACCACAAGGGACAAAGCGTCCACTCATCCAGCACTTTCAGATTCAGAGGACAGAGCAATTTAGCAAATCCCAGAGATCAGAAGACAGAATCATAGACAAACACATGCAGATTAGGAATCACGCCTGAGTGACTGCGAGAGCAAGAAAAGCAAAACACGCAGCCCTGAAACACTGTCAAAGCTAGATTTTGAGAAATGACAAATTCCCAGAGAAGAGGGAAAGGACACGAGGCTTGGGAGCATGGACTGTTCTTTCAGAGCATTGCAAAGGTGGAGTAAAGTCCAGAGACCTTGATCATTTTCCCTGAAGCATCTGACCATATTCTTTTAAAGGAAGATTCACTCATCTCATCCTCTGTTGCTCAGATATTCATTAGTCATTTGTCAGAAGAGTTTAAAAAGCAATGCACGCAGTAGCCCAAGCAAAATATTTTTTTTTTCTTAGTCTTTGGGTGGGGAGGAAAGAATCCCAGGGTGAGGATGAGACCATCATAAATCCTGGTTTAACAAATATGTGAGCCTGTATGAAAGAGTCCAAGAAAGCAGAGATGTGTTTATGTCACTACAAGAGAGAATCCCACTGGCATTTGTTTTTTCAGTCCCTGCTGCTTGTATTGTAACAACAACAATTATTTTTCAGGCTGCCACGTGCCATCAGATTTTAATGAGAGTGAGAAAAACAATTGGGCCCATCATGTTTCCAATAAAGTCTGCCAGATTCTTTCTATTTATTTCAGAAAAAGTATATTCAGGCTGAAGATATTTGTAGCAGCATTTAAGGAATTGCTTTTCCACCTAGTTTTAATATCATTTAATTACACTGACTTTGGTAGAGTCGTGTGATTTCTCTGTCTTAAGAATTTAAACAATCAGGTCAGTATCTTCTTATTAATTATTAATTGCCCAAGGGCATAGAGGCTTGTCACAGTTGAGGCCAGCATGCACTGCTGCTAATGCCATAGCAAAAAGGCAGTGGTTGTGTATGTAAGTCATTAGGTCCATAGCATCAGCTAATAATCACTGTTTCTGTATACCTGCAGCGCCATAAGACAAACCTCTGTGTTTGGAAAGTACAGCTGCACTTACCCACATTATTTTAAAACTGATTTCAAAGGGTTCTGCAAAACATAATCTGAACACGTATTTTAAAAGGCATAAATACAGATGAAGGCAACCATTGTAGAAGCGTCTCTGTCTCCGTAGTTAAAGCCTACAAAACTAAATGTGAAAAATTTCTCTCAGACTGGAAATCATATCGCTGTGTGTGGTCACAGAAGAAAGCGCAGTAAGTTCTGGTTTGGTGGATGAGTCAGCATGAGTCATCAACAGAAATACCATCCTATGTTATACGAAGCTGCAAGGTACATTTAGAAACATTTCACAGCGACAAAATAATGCCATCCTCCTGCTTTTTGTCATTAATGATAACATTAATGACAGTCCCAACTTTCCTAAAATACCTTACCTAAGTATCCTTACCTCAACATGTGAGGTGAAAATTTGCTTTAAAATCCCTCTTCATTTTTCTGTTTTTATTAAGCAAAGCCAACACAAATACAAAAAGCCTTTAGGAAAACCTCAGGTGGCAAATAAAGTCATTTACATAGCTGCGATGCACTGACCGACAGCTGAGCAACACCTGCTTTTCAGGCAGATTTCTGATTACTTGATTGAAACATGCAGAGTTTATTTTTCTCTCTTCCAATCTTAATTGTTTCCATCACTCAAAATTTCAAGCAGGTAATAAGATACTATGACAAATGAAGATATTTAGCCGATATCACCAACTGTGTAATAAGCAAAACAGTGCCTATTTTGCTCTTGAAAACATTTTCTTTTTAAATCATGGTGTCTTGTTCAAAGACTTCTGAATACAGCGTAGATGAATATTTGGAAGGTTGAAACTATTCCTGTTTTCTCCTCTTCCACTTTTCTTAATTTCCATGGGAAAAGGTTTGTTTTTCTACTCTTTATATTTCATTTTCCTCCAAAACAAATTTTATTCTGTTCCAGCATGTCCTTCTGTACATAATTTCCCAACATATGTACAGCTACACAGGAAACATGTTTTTTCACTACTTCTCATATTAATTGTAGGAACTCTAATATTTTCTTTAGCTCTGCTCAAGATGAAGAAAATTTTGCGTGTAATATGGCTGTACTAGAAGTCTAGAGTACAGAACAGCAGGGCATTCACACAGAGAGTTATTTGGCCAGCTGGACATCTTGCACTCCAGTCTGGAAACCAAATCCAGTGCTGCAGTTAGTCATCCCTCTGGATCCCACTCATCCCAGTGATGCCACACAAATGCAGCCAGATTCACATCAGCTAATCTAGTTACAAAACAGAGGCCCTGGTCCTATCAGATATGTTAAAATCCATGTAAACAGAAATGGCTGAATCTCTTATTTTAAACCACAAACTTTTTTTTTGCTGCTCTTCCAATAACTTAGCAAATGTGTTCTGAATTTGTCCTCTCATTATCTCAAAGGGAGGATGTTTCCTGGATTTACTCCTAACCACTGTGTTCTGGTTCACTAATCAGTTTCTTTCCTAGCTAAGTTGTCTATGTATCATCTACTTAGCACTGCGGACGGCTAATACTGTGATTCATTCAGTGTTGCTTTGTGTAGCAGTCTTAGCAAAAACTTGTGGGTTCATTATTCTTAAATTACATATTATGTTAACTCATACATTAAGTAAAAGAGGACACAGTTGCTTGTGCTGCTACCACTGGTTGTTTTTTGTTTCTTTTTAAAGCATTCATCATACTTGAAACTCGTCTACCAAATCCTGGCCTTTGAGATGAAGAAAAGCCAATTTTGTGAATCCATTTGAATTCATGAGTGAATTATTGTCAATAGAAGAAGCAGCCATAAGCACACCTTGCAAAAGGGCAGAGACTCTGAAGACTTTACAGGAAGCTCTGAGGCAAAGGATTTTATGTCAGAGGCGCTTTTGTGTCAGGTTTGGGTTTCCTGTCTCTAAGTATGACCACAAAGACAAATTCAAAGATCAACCTAGCTAGTTATCTACTCTGTTTTTTCACTGGGCAATCAGAGGTACCAATTTTGCACGTGCAGACTAATATGTCAGCATTCAACCCAAGTCACTGTCAAGTCAAATCAATGTTTTACTCCAACTGTTGTTGTAGGACATTGCTGTATTTTGGACATTTGCTGCTACAAACAATGGAGACTGGAAAACATTTTCTGCAGACAAACTGATTATTGTAGGTATGTATGTACTGAGTACACACTTATATACACATAGGTACCTTTTTAGGACATAGTCTCAGTAGACAGTCTTTTCACAGAAGGTCCATATTCAATATAGTTTTCTTATTTAAACCTTCTACAAAAAAATGTAAAGCAGGGCCTGTTTTTGTAAAGTCATTTTCAAACGTTACTGGAAGCAGCTCTCAGTCTTCTGACGCATTACTCTTTCTTCAGCATTCCCAACAACTAAACTGGGTCAATGAGCAATAAATTAAGCTATAAAAACTGAGGCAAGTTCCCGATCTCCTTATGCTTTCTACCAGACACCGAATCTCACATTTATGTAATTTTTGAGGATTTTATATCCAAATTTGCTAAAAGTAGGGGAAATTCACTCTGGTAACAGACACAGAACAGAGAATTTGACAAAGATGATGTAATATCTGGCTGAAGTAGATGACAAAATAAACAATAATTCTTCAGATACCTTTGTGGGAGGATTCCTCTTCCATCAGAACCTGGAGGAGATGCATGGAATTTCCTTTTGTTGCTTTTCTTTCACCACCAATTATCCCAGAAGAAACCTCAAAATTGATGTGCACAGACTCACTCCTGTAAACGTCAAGTCAAACCTGTGCAGCTGGAGACAGTATGAGTAATTCAGCGAGTGAGTTTACAAATGGAAAAACCACAGATGTTTCCCTTCTCTCACTTAAATGCTTTCAGGTGCACTTAAGAGCGAATTTCTCTGCCACAAGAAAGAGGCACAGTTCTTGCTCTGTATCTTACCTGCTCTGGAAATGAAAGTTCTAATCTCCCTGTGTGCTCTGAATCACAGAATCACAGAATGACCCGGGTTGGAAGGGACCTCAAGGATCATGTAGTTCCAACCCCCCTGCCTGGCAGGGCCACCAAACATACACCTTTACTAGATCAGGTTGCCCAGGGCCCCGTCCAACCTGGCCTTGAACACCTCCAAGGACGGGGCATCCACAACCTCCCTGGGCAGCCTGTTCCAGGGCCTAACCACCCTCCTAGTGAAGAAGTATGGTATTGTGAAGGAGAGCTGCAGCCAGCCTCCACTCACTCTCTTTCAGGCCATTGGAATGGGTGAGATGGACTTCTGTCCAGTTCTTTGGTATCTTCTGAACTTCCTACTTGGTAGAGCTACACAGATATTGAAAGTGTATCCATAAAAACGTTTAGGTCTGTCAGTGCCGTGAGAATTCTGGCTTGACTCTGAATGAGGCAACTCCAGCCTTTGTGACTGGGTGATGGGATGACACTGCAAGACTTCAGGAAGGTTTAATCCAAAGACAGGGCATTAATCTTAAAACTCTATGTAGTCCCTGTGCTACAGCATGTAGTGCTCATTTTTGTCATTTAAGTCATTCCTTAATTTACTTATTCAGAATGATTACTTGTCATTCTGTCTAAGTAACTGTGGATGAATTTAGCCTGTGTTTCTGTATTCTGTGTCACTGTTAGAAAGGGACTAGTAAAGGCTTTTTCTATTCTAGCACCAGGAGGATTTCCAAGATGAAAATGCTGAGTAATCTTGGTCATTTTCCAGCACGCTGCTTCATTTAATGTAATTTAGAGCATCATTTTCATGCCTGCAGCATTTAGGTAATCACGAGCTAAGAGTTGCTGATTGTATCAAACATTTGGCTCTGCCATACAGACCTACTGCTGCACTTTTTGGCTTTGATAAATTGTATGTCAGAATCAGGTACAAGTGTTTGTTTCTAATCAGAAAAAGAAAGGGAATGAAATGATGGAAGCAAGCTCCAGAGCAACAGATTGGACTAAAGTTCTTCATTAATTAATGCTGTGCAAATCATCTGCTTTAGCACATAATGTCAAATGATCCGTTAGCATCCCTTCTTTTTTTTAATTTTTTTTTAATTTTTTTATTTCTTTCATTAAAAAAAAGAATATCTAGAAGCAAAAATGAGCATTGGCAGAATCAAATTAACTCTGTCACTGACAGAGACCCTTTACTATAACAATATTTAAAATTGTTTTAAGCATTCTTGACCAAATACATGATCATACAAATACAAGTGTAGGGCAGATCTGGCTATTTCACAGGTCAATATTTATATATAACTTATCTGATTGCATGCATATATGCATGTAGGTAATTTTGATGTAAAAAATAAACATAGGATTAATTGAAGATGCCTGATGCTGTCTGAGTTAGTTCACATGGATGATTTCCACCCTTAAGCCTGTGACACCGGCCATAGCTTAGCTCAGGCTGATGCAGCTCCAGGTAAAGAGTGCAGAGGGGCAGATCAGGCAAGTCACTGGAGGCTTGGACATGAGACACTGAGGAGGTAGCAGTAGAATTTGCAGGTTATATATGCCGAGGGAAAGAAACTGCATCAAACATGAGCACATAAGAGCAACCGGATGTCCCGGTGCATAGTGCTGAGCCAACATTGTTCTACTCTCTGAACTGATTGATGAGCAGATTTGACATCCAGAAACTCCAGTTGCATCACACAGTGGCCAGTTTCAGAGGGAATAAAATACATTGGGGAAGGGTAATGGGTACTCAGTATGGTTAGGGTAAGGCTAGTTGTGGCTCAAAGCCACATCTAGAGTCTTTTACTCAGTATGGCACAGAATTGCTCTGTGGTATGAGCACCATCCCTCCCTAGATATTACTGATAGTTCTAACCCATTAATGAAAGACTTGTTTGTGCAGCAATTTTTGTACAGAAATTGCGAGGGCACTGGAGAATGGGATAAAAGGATATCTGTGCTGCTTGTAGGCTGAGACAATGAGGTGTGTGGGATGACAGAACTGCCTGCGGGACTGCCCCGTACAGCACTGTGAGAACTGAGCATCCAGCAGGCTTCCCTGAGACGTGCTGGTGCACATGCTTTCCTGCTGATAGCTTTGTTTCGAGGCCAGGACAGAGTGGGCAGCCACTGAAAGGACCTGGGGACAGGGATGCTTAGCCAGAAGACAGTGCATCAAAAACTGATGCATGTAAATACACTTAATTATACAGTGCTTAATTACATACATTTTATCTTAACATGCAGAGCAATGAGTAGGAGTAGCCTGTATATGTTGTCTGCAAACTAGGAAAAAATATCCCCGGCATCCCTGGTAAGTGAATTTTATCTTATACATTTGCTTTTTCTCTTCCTTTTTTGGAAATCCATACTGCTTCTTTTGCAAATTTTGCGTAGCTGTCAATTTGCTGAGTCTATTTTGCTGAACGAAGCCCTCCCAAAAGACTTAAACCTGTGAGCTTTATTTCTCACATCACTGATTCATCGCTTGCTCTCCTCCCCCAAGATTTACAGTACATCAGGACCTGACCGGAGGAGTTGTCTGTCATACTTCCAGTTAATCAATGACCTACTTTATTATTACATTTAAAGCATGGGCTCACAGAGTGCCATTCTGCATTGAATGAAGATCCGATCAATAACTGGCATGAAGGACACTGCAGGGAACAGTGCTGTGGAGCAGAGAACAGTTTTTACTAAATATTATTTCATGACACCTTCCCTTGGTGGTTCAGTCTATTTTAGGTACAATAGGATATCATAATTCCAGTTACCTTTTCAAATACACATGCACAGATGATAGAAACATACTGAGCATTGAACTGCATGGTACAACTCAGTCAGTCTTAAGAAGTTAAATGGAAGTGTCCTGAAAAACTCTCTCTTCTGGACTAACAGACTAACATAACTCTGCTATGAAAATAATTCAATAAGACTGTTACCATCTTTTGGCTCACAGGTCTGCTGGAAAATGGTGTGTGCTGTATCATAAACACTTTGTTTCATTACAAAATTAATCATTTATTACTTCCACGCAGCTCTGCAAGACTGCAATGAGAAATGAATTGGATTCTCCTCTGTTTCATGCATCACCAAGAGAATTACTACTGTTTTTATTACTTGTGCTACATATAACCTACACACACATATATATATGTATACACACACAGCTATGCTTTTGCAGCTTCATTTAGCCAGTAGCTTCAATGGATTTACATTAGCCTAACCAGAAAAAGAAACCATCCATGCGCAGGTGTAGCAGAAGAATAATTCAACAGAACTTCTGTTGTCACTAATAGCTCAAGAGTTGGAAAGATTGCAGTTTGAGTTTGAAATCCAGGCTGAGTTTAGATGGTTGTTAACTGAGTGGTGTCTTCAGTCTGGGCTTGTCTCATGGAGCTGTAAGCAAATATTTGTCTGGATCAGAAGAGTAAGTAGCTACGTTCACGTCTGCATAGAGTCTGTTGTGAGTGGCAGACTGAATCATTCCACCTCAGATCTGATGCATTTTCTGAAGGTGTCTAACTTTCTCCTTGGGTCAACACAGGAAGCCTAGTGAGACCCTGTTCCTAACCGGACAGCTCTGCATACTTTAGCATTAGCTCTTTTCTGCCAGAGCTTTCAGGCAGTCAAAGAATGGTCCTGACATGGAGGTAGGAAGACTTTCAGTCTGTTGAAGGAAAAAAAAAAAAGAGAAATTCCCTCTGATGTTACGCCACTGATGACTTCCCCAGTGCTCCTGAAATAAAAACTATTGCGCTTGAAACGTGTGGGTTTTCCAACAGAGAAAGTGTTTACGGCTGGAACCAGCTTTCAAATGATAGTAAGCACTGCTCAGGGGAATGGAATCTTGCAGAGCTAGAAGAGGTACATGTTAATGAAACTGGGGTGAAACCCACGTTGCTTTCAGGATTTTTGTTCCTGCCTAAAGGAACCCCTAAAGGGAGCAGTTTCAGCACTTGCAATTGATACTCTGCAAAGCAAAACCTCCTTACACTGTCTACCTGACCTGCTGTACTACAGCTTGAAGTAAAACAGCCATCCAAAAGTGCTACAGAAGACAGACATTTCTTGAAGTCAGAGTTGTCTGGGAACAGGTAAAAAGATGAAAAAGAACTGACAGTACCCAGCATCTCCTGCTCTGCCTTCTGATAACTGTGTTTAGACATGACACTGTGTAACTGTATCACGGGTGACATAAAGACTGAGCTCATGCCTTTAAAACAGGGCTTTAATAAGTGTAAGGTAAGGAGCTGCCCTCTCTGCTGGGCTTCATTATATGCAGAGAAGAGCTTCTGTCAAGGCATCAAAATATTCGGAGATTTTTACATTCAGACAAATGCCAATACCTAAAGCTAAGCAGCTCAGTCAACATCCCTGTTTCAGGTTCCTGTTAGCCATGTGGTCTCGGCCTTTTGCCAAATAGTATTTCAGAAAAATGTCTTAGTATATAGGCATATGAATGTAAAAAGCCTCACTTAAAACTAAGTGGTAACAGGAAAACATGGGAGGACGGTGGAGGAGTGGTTAAAGAGGGTTGCTAGGGTGTTGCAAGGATGACTTTGAGATCGTTCCAAAGAATGTCTCCTCTCAAAACTGTAAACACACAGTTGGGCTGAGGAGTCAAAAACAGACAAATGAGATTCTAGTGACACTGCTCTCTGGTGTGCCAGAAGTGAGTGTATCTTAACTGTGTTAGCTCAGAGGGCTCTGGAGATCAGTAAGGCCACGACTGATGATTAGTATGAAATTTAAATGACAAGATTACGCAGAAAGAAAGTCCATTTATTTAGTTGTAAACTGAATAATTAGATACGGAAATTAGTAGCCACATGTCACACAAAGCTATCATTTTGAGAATAACCTTATAGTAAGAGCTGGTCTAAACAGACAAAAATCAAGGAACAAATGAAGAGATTCTATAAGGCAATAAAATGATACTAAAATGACTGTATTACAGTGAAATGATAATCTGCTCCCACACCCCAACTACGTATTTGTTCACACTCTGATATGTTAAGTCTCCAAGAAGAGCCATTTTCCTTCCACTGTTGCATAGATTCAGACTGATGTTGATAGAGAATGGCTTCCAACAGGCTGTGGTATAAAGCATCTCCAATCTCAACCTTCTTTCTCTGCACGTCTTGCTCTTTAAGTTATTCTCACCTCTGTAAGAAATACAGAGCACATGCGTGGAAGTCTGATAGCAGCAATAGGACTTTCTACTTTTTAAACACTCCTTAAGTAAGTGTTGAGTATCCTGACCACTCACTGGACCACTGGAAATTTAAGCTCCCCTGCATCTACTGCAGCTAGCACTAGTGAGCATCATAGGGAACTGATATATGCACTTCATTGTATGCATGCAGAAAAGTGAGGAATGGAACTGCTTTCTGCATTGCTGATGACTCAGGACAGAATTCCTTAGCTCCCTTAGATTTGTATGGCCTGTCATAGGCAAAGGGCCTCCAGGATCAGTCTCTATTAGGGCTCGTGCAGCCTGTAGTAAAGTTACTTGCATGCAAAGAACAGCAAGAGGTAGCCCTGGAGAAACAGGGATAACATGCAGGCAGAATCAGAACGAGGTATTTTTGTACAACTGTTGGCACACTTAGGCTACTTCACAGCACCAGTGCACATCTGGATTAAGGCATCCAGAATCCCAGACCAGAGATGTGATGAAAGCTGTGTCAGAGCATATCAGAAATTTAGGCAAGACACAATCTCTTGTCAGTGCTTGCATGCATGGTTCTGCAAGAACTAAGGGCTGAACATACACCTCAAGGGTTTATCTCCATTTTCTATAGCAATGTTAATCCAAGCGGTTACTTTGATTTACACAGAACTTCTGATTTTCTCTGTCATAATGTTATACAAAAAGATCCACTGGAGATACACCAATAAAAATTACAACAAAGGCCAATTAGGTTATTATTCCTCTGGTTTTATCAGACAAAGAACATTTTAAAAGGTGAATTGCTGACTGAGGCACCACTCCAGCTGGGATGAGGATAATTTGGGGTTGGTAGCTGTAATAGTTTCTAAGTGAAATTCATTTGCAGCCAGTAGTACAGTTCTAACTGATTTTCATCTGCACTTTTAACAAAGCAATTATAAAGCAACATAGTCTCCAGTAGGTGACAGTGTCCGGGACATAAATTAATAACGTAATAGAGTGAGGTACCTAGGGTCCAGATAAAGTGCCTTGGAATTAGAAATGCTGATGGCTTGCCTTGCTGATAACTGGACTGGTACAACCGTGGGCACAGCTGTGTGCCTCAAAGTCCATACAGTGCTTGAAGTCCCTCCAGAACCAGGAAGCCAGCCCTGCAGCATGTCCAAATCTTCCTTGCACCATGCACCTTTATACTAAATGTGGGAAGTAGGACTGCTGCAGTCATTTAACAGTCATTTATCTCACCAAAAAGGACGATGTTATGGTTATAATGATGGGTATCTTTTATTCCTGCTTTTGAAAGGGTTCGTTGACTCAGGATGAGACCTAACATTTGGGCTGAGACTTTCAGTGTCTCAGAAAGTCTGAAAAGTTTGATTACAGCTGTGGTGAAACAGGGAAGGTTTCAAAAAGCCTTGAATGTCACTGAGTGAGAAACAGATAACATTTGCCAGTGGTTGCCATTATTTGCTATGCTCTTTCTCCACATATTCTAGTCAAGTAATGCGTGTGTAGAAAAGTAGCTAGCATTGCTTAAGACAAATGAGTCATCTTTCTTGCACCTCTCAGTCTGGCCCTTCGACTTTGGCTGTCAGCCAGGCATGTTAGCGCTGCTATCATGTAGGCTACTGTAACTCTTGAATCACTTCACTAAATTTAGATCCTTGTCTCAGAATTGCCTCCAAACATTTAAATGGAAATTACAAACATGACTTTGGGGTTTGCTTCTTAAAAACAGATGCAAGTTTTTCATTTGGTTTTCTTACATCTTCAGTAAAAAGGAGTTATTATTCACAGTTACTCATTCAACAACATTAATTCTATGTAGGTAAGAGGAGCTTTCATAAAGTTACGTACATTCAAAAGGATGTCTGAGGGCCTGGGTACAAGAGAAGCTTGGAGAATGTTTGTTTTTAGTAGAAATGCAGTCCATGACAGCACAGCTCAGCACTGTAAAACCAAAACCTGTGTTTTGTAAAACCAAAAGCTGTGGCAGCATTGCCTTTTCGTGGAGAAGGCTGATATACTTATTTAGCAGAATGAAATTAGACCTAACAGATATCAAAGACCTGTTTGGCTTATTTCACTCAGTTGGAAAGGAAGACCTATGGAACTACAGGCCAGTGAGCCTCACATCTGTGCCTGGGAAGAACATGGAGTGGATCCTCCTGGAATAGACATTTAGGCATATTCAAGATGAGGAGACAATGTGAGACACCACAGCTTCACTAATGGCAGATTCATAGTCTTCTTTGTCTGATTTCACACTTTGCCTTTGAACTGACTTTCTGACTAGTTGATGGTATGATTGTGTTTTGATGAACTCTGTGGGCAGTGTGAAATCTATCAAGTTAGTCACTGTGAACTGATATCTGGCAATTACACACCAATTCATTTGGGGTGAGAATGACCCAGTGTCTGACAGAATGGCACAGTGTCCAACTAGCAGTAGGAGAGCTAGAAGCTTGGAAGGCATTACATACTTTCTGATAAGAAAACTTAAGCTCACAGAAAGTCACACAAACACTGGGAAAAGTCCATGACTTTAGAGCGTTTCTCAGAGAAGTCCCCATTTTCTGAGCTAGGCCATGTGCCATCGCTTTTTTTTTGAAGGGATGTTAAAACAAAGATGAGGATAAGTTCAAGGCTGTTGTTCACTATACATTACACATACAGGTATCTGGTTGCTTGTTTATAGGAACAAGCAACTGTAGATTATAGGAACAATCGCTGCTGTAGATTTCCAGGAGTTGAAAAGAAAAACACTGTGCAGAGATGGATAAATGAATAACTGAACAAGATTTATGAGAATATATATGAAAGATTTGGTTGCAAACATCTCTATGTGGAAACAAAGAACCCCGCAGTTCTCTTAGAGACAAGTATGTGAAGTTCCTCCTGCTGTACTGAAGCAAAGAATAGTTCAGTAGGATGGGCAAAAAGCTTGCTAAGCTTATTCCTCAAACTCCATACATCGCTTAGGGTGCTAACAGCTGATTCCCATGGTTAATATTCACTCAGTAACTGTGTCAGCTACATTTGTTTTAGTCTATGTAATAGCAGAGTTTATTCCAGAAATACATACTGGAGCGTTCTTTACATTTTTCTCTGAAGCATCTGATACTGGCCAGGGTCAGATCTCAGAAATCTTACAAAAACTGAGTTATGATTTTCAGCACTCATGAACAGCAATTCTCTTGTTTCATGCCTCAGCTGAGAGCGTGAGGCACTCCATAGAGCAGAACTCCTAAATGGATGCTGCAGAATGTCTGAGAAGCTCAAATCCACATCCATTGGTGTAGCATCTGAGCTATCTGGCTAGTAAGAAAGTCTCGGTGAAATTTTACATTTATGGAAAGAGATATGAAATGGATAACTCAGGATGGAGCACTGAATTTATCAGTGACCAGAAGCTTCAAGCATTTTGCCTGGAAACAACCTGAACTTCAGAGACAATCACAGTCATTGGCTTGCTCTGTTTAACTCTATTAATTCTTTAACTATATGATTTGTAAGTCTCCTTCCTTTCAAGGAGAGGAGATGGTATGTTCAGCTAATATAAGCCTCACCTTCATCTTGAACATCCACACTTCACTGAATAGAGTCATTCCAACCTGAACCTGAATTTTACTTCTCATCTTCTTCAGCATTTAAAAATGCTCAGACACTTGTAAGGAAGACCTTTAATCCTTGCAGTGTCTACGTGTGGATCTGAAATCAAAGCCATAGCTGACATGAACATATAGACTTCACACAGCTTTATCACACTATTACACTTTCAGGGATCAAGTTTTTCATCTCCTTGTGTTATGTGTGGCCCTGACTGCAACATGGAGTTTTCCACACTCCAGAACTAAATTGTCAGCTTTAATAGTAATTTCACCAGCCAAGTCATTGAACTGGCCAATGTCACACATGGTTACATTCCACCATGACATTTGGATTCTGATTGAATTAGATTAGATAAAATGTATTGCCAAAGCAAAACAAATTGCTTTAATTAATACTGCAAGCTGAATGCCAGCTGAAGCATGGTTTTTATTTTTTCTTTCTGTAAGGCCTGTCTCAGTACCATAAAATCCTTGTAGTGCACTTTGAGGGGATCTACCCCGGCAGAAATCCCTATTAAAATATCCTTTATTCAGTCAGTTTAGGGAGGTATTCTGAATGTAATTCTAATACACTACAAAATATTGGACATTAACCTCATCTTTATGACATGTAAAAGGATGAAAGCATCCAAATGAAGACCTTGAAGTCTTTCTTCCAGATTTGGGAAAGATTCCTGATGAGTATAAACTGGAGATGTTGTTTGACAGCCTTTAACCACGTGGACATTAGAAGTCATAGCATGGTATTGCTGGTGATTGGACACAGGCCTGTTGAGCCAATTAAATTGCATTGCTGGTGGAAGCCCAAAACTGTGAGGGTAGAAAGCTGGAATTCCTGCAGTAAGGTGGAAATCAGGCAAAAAATAAAAATAAAAATCTTTATAATACATTAACCCATTAAAAACAGTTACAGACACTAAAGATAAGAGCAAGAGATTAAAAAAAAAATAATTTAAATATGAGTTAATTTTTAATAAAACATTTTCCCACTGAACCTCATTCTTCATTACTCTTAAGCTGGAAAGTAACATATTCCCTATACAATTTTCTTAGTATCAGTTTCCAGGTAGTGGAACAGGATATAATCTATTATTCCCCTCTGCACTGCCATTTGCTGTCCTTTCTTTGAAGACTAGTCACAACATCTGCCCTATGAGTCTGAATTACCCAAGTTTGGAAGGTACTGCTGTGTATACAGCATGGAGTACATGCATACCCTTTACAGAGCACACTGAGAATAAACAACTATCTCGCTTGTAAAATGTGTTGCACAGGCCAGTTATTGTTGGTGAAGAGATCTCACAGTTTTTCTTTTCAGTGGCAGAGTGTTTTAAGGGAAGATTGAAAGGGATGAATGGTGCTTATGATCTGCAGAGTAGCAGCCTGTTCTAAGTAGAGGTGTGATATGAAAAGAAGTTCAAGTCACAAGTGGGAGAAGATGACAAAAGAAGTAGGCAACATGAAATGCATGGAACAAATCACGGTCGACTCATATGACTTTTCAGTCTGCTTGTTTGTTTGTAGGGTTACAGCAAAATCTCTTTGCCGTGTGGACAATAGACTCCTGCATGTACCCTCCTTTCTGACTTTCTGCCATCCTCTAGGGTATAGAATTCCTTCCTTAAACACAGGTCCAATGAACTAGATGGAAATATGTCAGAATGAGAGAAAATAACAGAATTAAGATGTTTGTTAGTTTCCTGATCTGATGGATTAACCATAATGTCCTTGTGTTCCTTTGTCCTTCAACTATATTGATGCCAGTGTTCTCATCTTTGCAGTATCTTGTTGCTACTGAGTAAGAAATTCTGAAAGGACACAGTACTGGCAGGATCCAAGAAGCAGGAAAATGATGATAGTTGCATTTTATGGCCTTTCAGTGGCCACCACAGTCTGGGAAAACAGACAGCTCAGATGCCTTTAAGATATCACACAGTATCAGCAGTTGGGTACTGTAGAGTAGAGGTAGAGTTAGGGGCTTAAGTAACCAAAAAACAAAAAGAGCTTTCAGGAGAGTGCTTAGACTAAACTTTTTACAGCCTGGAAACTTTGACATCTGCAGAATGTAATGCTTAGTTATTCGGCCTCTGTTTACATCTCCTTCAGATCTAGCCATCTGCTACACTTCAGCTGCTGTGTTTTGATGCCAGCCTTCCTGTAAGCAGGCTTGCATTGGTTAGATTCCATCTAGCAGCGTAGCTTCTTCCCTGTGAAAGCCTAGCTTAGTGGTCCCTCTCATTATCCTGCTTGTACATATGAATATTGCTTTCTTATTGCAATCAAAGTGTTATATCATACATTTAATAGCTGTACATATCAATTCCTCTAAGTCACTGGAAATTCTCACTGTATTACTTCTTGTGCCACTGCTGCACAGTGTGAAAGCAGAGATATCCCATGCATGTATGGATATGACAGACTTAGCAATCAGAAGTTCACTTTCTTGCATCTTTCACTGGCATGTATCGTACTCTAAGCAAAAAGAAACAGTTCAATATGTTAAAAATGTGTCATTTTTACAAGTTATCCTTGTGGACAGAACTAAAGTTGAGTGAGACATAAAGATTTACTTCGACCATTCTTTTCTCTGTCTGGCTGCTTCTTGTTCTCATTAAATCTGGGAATAATTTTTGGTAATATTTCTAAAAGCATGGACACAATTCTGAGGAACCATTCACTAAGCTATTAAATCATAACTATGCAACGAATATAAGGAGTGGAAAGGTAGAAAACTAGAAAAAAGTAGACAGGGATAACAAGAGATCAGCAGGAGCGAAACTTGTTATTCATTCTAGATACTAATAATACTCTCGAAGTCATTTTTCTTGCTGAGGTTCGAGTCTCTTCTTGCATCCCATGAAATTATTACTTATTCACAGAGTCAGAAACACTCTATAAAAATTTCCCTAGCCTGCCAGAGCAAAAGGCACAGCAGGCATTGTAAGACTGGAAACATATCTAGCTTTCTTTTCGTGTTTCATCAGCCTTACTCCCTTACCGCCTATAGCTTGTTTCATACCTTTTCAGGCCATTAGACACTGCAGGAGGACTGGTGCCTTTTAAGGCCAGCAACTACCCCTCTTGCAATAGTCATCTTTGGGTCTCAGTCTGAAAAACACTCCCACAAAGTTGGGAGTCGGAAAGTCCATGTCTGTTAATCTCAGTGTATGCATATATGTGCTTTCAGGATTGAGATCCAGTAAGCAGAAGGGTACTGTTTATTTTAGTTCTGCTCATTACATTCAGGGAGTAGCATGACTGTATGGTTTTTCTTTGCTTTGTTTTTGTCATCACAGCAGCTTCCAAGAGTTCAGGATTCAACCACTGGCTCTGTTGAATAAACTGCAAGCTAATATTGACTTCAGCTGGACCTTTTAATTGCAGTGATTCTTACCACTATCAGACAGAAATACTGAATATTTCTGCACAAGGAAGATGACAAAAGGCTTTCTTCAGGTAACTTTCTCTACTGAAAAAAAGGAAAAACCCACAGGAATTAGAATGTGTATTTTCAACATAGTAATTGAGGTTTGGGGCTTTGTTATAAAATAAATACAGTCTGATCTGCGCTTCTCCCCCAGTCCTAGAGAAGCTAGTTAAATGTATGAATAAAACTTTCTGCTGAACACATGATGAACGATTTCCACATCTTCACATGTATTAGATTCTGAAAATATATAAATTTGTATCACACAGAAGAAGAAAAAAGCTCTTTTCACAGCAATTTGGGTCCTGTGGAAAGGCAGCATTGCTGTGGGGAGGCAACAGTTTTGAGGGAGAGGTGATGCATCTTGTCTCAACAACTCTTTGGGCTAAGCATTGACTGAGCTGCATTGGTGTCACATAGCAGGGAGGCTTCACTCAAGCCTACTCATTTCTTAAGACTGCTTGAGAAAAAAGCCTAATCACCTTTCAAAAAACACATGGGTGTAGAATCCAACTACCCTTAAACCACCGAGGAAATATTTAAAAGGTACAAAATGCATTTCAAGTGGGAACTGTTTCTATGACGTTACCCATCTTTCACCATGAGAAAACACCTCCATAGATGCATGTTGTTCAAGCCATTTAATGGGTACACAGATGAGGTTTTGCTATGATTAATCACATACTCAAGGCATAGCATAGTCTTAGCATAGCAAGGGTCTTCAGTCTAGTAATGGGGATAATTTCATTACATCTCCTACAACACTCCCTGCAGTTCTTATTATTCTGTGACTATAAGGTGATTGTTATTACAAGAGATATTATCTCAGTTTCCTTGAGCAGTTTTCCCAAGTGTTATCCCAAACCATGTAGAAATTCAACATAAAATTACCTATAGAAAAAAAAAATGGATTTTTTACAGCATTATTCAAGAGAACAGAACTCTCAAAGAGCACTATTTGGAGGACAATTGCAGAAAATCATAAAAGGAAAGATGAAAAAAGGCATTTGCTTTCCAAGGCATTTCCTCTACTATTTTCTTTGTAAATAACTCACAATATGGAAAGCTGCATGTTTGTACAAAGGTCAAGAAAGCATGTGGGAAGTTTAGGGTGTATTTCTTGCAAAGCTTGAAATGAGAGGAGATACAATAAACATTGCTCCCAAACTTTCACCTCCAGATACTACACGACCTCTGATTTCTGCTCAGTGTTTCTGTGTCAGGTAGCTGTAGTAGGATGGTGCAAAGGCAAGAACTTCCTACTTGAGCTGCACGCAGGGGCTCTTTCTCCCTCTCTCTTCACAGATAACAGAAAATTCTTCCTGTTCTGCCCATGATTTGTATCATTCTTTCAAATTTATATGTTGCACGTCCAGTTCAGTGCAGATCTGGAGTTTCAGCCAGAATGAAAAGAGGCCTGTAAGTATGACACCCATAAATCCGCATAGCAGATTTCAGAGGGATTCATAGTTTCTAAGACAAACTGGAAAGTATAACCCTGCCTATTTTTTAACAAGTGTTCTTTAACTACAAGACTCCATTGGCAGAGCCTGCACAAAAATATTGCCTTTACATGTCTGTGCTGAGACATAAAGAAGGCATTTTGCCAAAATGAAACTGAAAATCATTGGTCAAATTTGCATCGTGTGATCTTAGCTTTAAAATGACCCTGATGCTGTATAAACAAGATTACATAAGGGTTCAGAGGTATGTGAAGCAGTTCAGTAGTGCCATCTTGAGGGAAGCTCCTGGATGTTACATGCAATTCCAGATTTCAGATCATCAGCATTCTCCCATGTTTTGTTAGCTAGAAATAAGTCAGTGAACTACCCAAGAAGAACACAGTGTGGTAGATTCAGAAACACCTTAAAATGTGCCCTTATTTAGCAGAACAGAAGTCAAAGCCAGCATTGACACCCTTCTACTGCTGCAGAAAATTATAGTCTGGGAAATAGAATTGTAATGTTTTGCACTCATGGCTGTTTATCACAAAATCATTTAGCAGTATGGATTAAGCCTTACAAAACATTAACGCTAATTTAGACCATAAATATCTGTGTCACAGGGGAACCAGCAGAGATAAAGAGACGATTCCAGAGTCTCACATAATTCTGTTTATCTCCTGTAATCTTTATCATCATCTGGGATGCAGACTGGGATCCATTTGGGCTAGTTCAATTTTCAGTATAATAGTAACCACACACCAGAAATCAGATTGATTAATTTATGAGGTAGCAAATGGTTAGAATTACAGAAAAGGATGCTTACATTTCCGTTGTGCTCTGCTTTCCATCCATTCCCATCTTCCCTATCACTTGGTCTGGAAGTGTCGTGCGCCATCTGGTAGACTATGATCAGTAAATGTCAGAAGTGGTTTTCATATTTCAGATCTGTCTGCTGGTGACAGCTGGGGGGGGTTAGAGACCATGCAGATTTTTTTTATCTTCACTTTAGTACCAGGAACGGCTCTCTATTCCATAAGCATTTCCTGACCAGAGGCAGAGATGACAACAAGTGATGGTTTCTATATTGAGTTTCTTGGTTTCTACTCTTCTCTTTTTGTGGTGAGAACAGATTTACAGCCCTTCAACCAACAACAACAACAAAAAGCACAATCTTTAATGGCTTAGATGTTGATAACTTGTTACTTGGCATGCATAACCACCAGTGCTGATGCATGATGTATTGATTACCTACGAAAGGACAGACAGCTGTGAACTTCAGTGCTTCTGTAAATATCAACATCACAGTAGTGAAAATGCATGTGGTGTGTGATCCTACAGTCACTCACAATTCCTCTGGGCCCTGTAGCTGCAACTAAACATATGAACTCATGTCACCTATTTACAAGATCCAAATACAGCCACTCCTTGCTGAATATAGCAGGATCAGTGCGTTTTGCTTCTCTAGGAAACTGTCAAGTAGCGCAACTGCCTTTGGAAGCAAAAAGAAACAGAAATTTATAAGGAAGGAAGACATCTTTCATTTCAAGGAAGAAATGATGAGAAGGGGAGAAACAAACCTCCCCTTGGATTTAATTGCAGAGAGCCTCAGAGCACTTGCAGACTGAGATCCTGATACACTAGTGTGATATTCATTTCACAAAAGTGGGTCATTGAATAAAGTAAGTGGCATCTTACTGTAGTAGTAAGATACTTTGCTCAGTCTTATTTTTACTATGACATTTCTCAGAGTTTGCAGAGGTGTCAGTCCAAGTATGACACAGTGAGCAGTTATGTTCTACCCACAATCTGACATTAATGATGAATATTCATGAAAAAAAAAACCTCAAAAAAACAGAAAGCAGTGGTTTACAAGCTTCCTTGAATCAGTCTCTGAATAAGTTCTGAAGAAGAGCACTTCTGCATACATCTTTTTGAAATATAATTTGTTTGATGGATGTATACAAAATGTTTTTGATTAAATGGAAACTGTACACCAACTATGCTCAGGGATCGGTATGTACCTTCCTTTATTTGGAACTCTTCTCCTGTCTCACATCCTTTCCACTCTTCAACCTGAGCTGGATTCTTGGGAATAAACATCATTGGTAGCCACTGAACTGTAGCCACTAATGAAGGCGAAGGTTTGCCCTCTGTTATCGTTATACCTTACTATTAATCATTCCAGTATTTGAGTTAAATTTTCAAATTGATAATACAATAACAGCATGAAAGTGAAACTTAAGCAAAAGAAATAGATGTGCCAGTGCTTATTAGAAAAGCAAACTTCTTCCATTGAGAGACATTTTCCCATTTTTTGTGTGTACTAATAAATCTTTCTTATCAGTTGCTTCTCTGGGAAACATGAAGGGATTGTTTCAGTGGATAACATTCAGGACTACATTACTAACTCCTTAGTGTTGTGATGTTTGGTACATATGTTTCAAATTGTTATGAACTAAAGAGTTAATAAATTCCCACTAGGACTGAGGTTATATTTGTTCTCCTGTGGAACTTAAATTATTTTCATCATATACCCTCATGTACTTCTCCATCAACACAGCATGCAGACAAACAATTATCAACATTGCAGTGTAGCCTTACTCTTTCACATGGTTCTTATTGTAATTAAAAGCTCTAGTTCAAACTACTATGGAATTAATGTCCACAAGCATAAGCATGAAAGATGGAAATACATATTAAGGTTCTATTCTGCATTTCTCTGTAGCCTCAGAAGACTGAAAATACTGTTCAGAAGATCTTCTGTGATGCTGTCCCATCACTTAAAGGAGGGAAATATACTGATGGGGTTAGCATGGCAAGTAGATATGATTTGTTACACATTTTTGAGGATGAATTCTAGATTACAGCAGGATTTCTAGCCCTCCTTACACCTCCAGCCCAGGAATTAAAGGCTTTTCAGGGATGTGCAGTTCACAGCAGAGCTGTCCTTCTGCACTATGCATGGGGCTAAGACACTCATTTTCCAGCTATGCCATAAAAACATAAACTGCCTTCGTTGTTGCTTATTCTTGCCTTCTTTATTCATATGAGCAAAGCAAAACAACCTAAAAGCCATGAGTGAATAGTAACTGTAAGCACAGATTCTGTTTCTTTTAGCTTCCTCTCTTCTTCTTAATCAGGTCCAGTTCCATAGCTCAGACAATAACAAAAACCTGAAGTTAGATCTACAGTAGTCAAGAAAGTGTCACAGAGCAGCAGTTGCTCATCTCCAGCAGAGCTGTGGAAAGCATTTGCACCAAAGTCTCTTAAGGACTTCTCCCATTTATATTTTTACACTTCCACATGGCTATGTCTGAATTGGGTTAATTCATCACCATGTGTTTCAATCTGCATGCAAAAGTGATCCATGACTGGAAAAATTGTGAGAAATTGCAATTTTGTTTTCATCAATTCCATAGAAATTACCAAAACAACCCACAAAGCTTGGGCAATGGAGGTGACAATAGAAATACTTCTATGAGAAATACACAAAATGAAGGAGAGGTTCCTCAGTTAAGAGTCTTCATATATATCCTTTGCAGCTTTTCCTGTTATGTTATCCCATGAGTTGATAGAGAACTACTTCTTTGGCCTTAAATTCCTTTCTCTTCTGTTTCCAGATCACTGGTTTGTGATTTGGCAGTTTCATTTAACTGCAGCTCTTAACCTCCCCATCCAAGTTAGTAACTGAAATCATTTTTGTAAGCTGTAGAACACAAAGCCCTCCTGGCTATAAGGAGCTCTCTTCTTTGCTTCTCTTGCTATCTGTTTTTAATTTTAACTAGAGGAATGTGCCAATGTATTTTCTTTACATACACCATTGCCTGAAAATTGAGAACCATCCAATTTATAACATTAAATTATCCCTCGCACTGCACTGTTTCTTGAAAGCAAACTCCGTCACAGGTTTACTATTACAAGAAACAGCAGGTGTGTTATTACATCAGCAAAGTATCTGAACAAGAAGGAAGCTTGCACTGATTTTGTCTGAGAAAGCTGTTCAGTAGTAGGGTATTAATTCAGGAAATGTCCTGGTGGATTTGCCCTTTTGAATGTGTGGTTTTCACTCTCCTTTGTCTACAGAATTTCTGTGAAACTTTGAACGCTTCCAATGACTGAGAATCAATTGCAGTATCTCTTCTCAACCCGACAAAGTCTTTTCACAACAGAGAAATGTAGTGGCTAAATACAATTTATAATTTTGAAAGTAAAATAATAACAATAATCATCATCATCATCCAAGTTTTTCTTCTATTTTAACACGCAGGATGTACTTTCTCCCAGAAAGAAAGGAAATTCAGGTTGCCCTTTCATTTCACACACATGCTACAATCAGTCATTCTTGTCTACAGACCAGGAAATCCATATATATGGTGATGTTCTGTATTTTGTGGATACACCATGATAATGTTCCCCTGCAGCCAAGAGGCTATTTCCCCTAGAAAACTTCCAGAAAACTTGCTACATTGATACTGTGTTTTTTGGCCATTCAGGGAAGGCTCTGAATAGTGTGAGAATAAAGAGAAAGCACAGTAACAAGAAAATACTTCATACTTCAAGTATCTGCCCTATGTGGCTAATACCTGATTTTTCTTTACATCTGACTTTATCTGCAAAGCAAAAGTTCCGCAGCACCCTTTACCAAATGGCAACATGAAACCACGTGCCATAATTCACTGCAGGGAAGGTTTTAAAAGGCAGTGTGTGACTCTGAACAACAAAATTACACACATGTTTAAGTGAAGATTTAATTAGACTTGATGTTGTAACTGTCTCCTTGAAATGCTGTATTTGATTTGTGATAGCATTTCAACATCGGCTATTTCTGACTCCACATACATTAAAACCTTATTCATTCTTGACTGGTTGCAAACAATAATTCAATAAAAATCAGCTTTAACCCCTTGCATGACAGCCTAAGAAAATAAGACTGATCTTGTCTAACTTCCTACTAGTCTATAATAAGATAAAATGACACAAGTTTCTCCTATAATTTTTGTTAGTAGTCACCAATTTATATTCAACAAAAGCCATTATTGATATTTGATACCAATGAGTCCCAAATTTGCTAGCTAAAAGAAGTCTGATGACACATTAGGCCTATTCTTTTTCTTACGTGAGACCCATAATTAATAGGGCCAAGTCATTCTCTATACATAATTAATTCTCATATAATTCCACAATAATTACTTCTTTAGATAAGAGGATGCAAATGAAAAGGGCTAACAGCCAAACACACTATATTCTGCATCCAGCAGAAGTTCTGTATCACTGTTCTACTGCCACAGACCTTTATCAGAGTCACATTAGTACACATTTACTTCTTCTTTCTCCAGCTCCACTGCAAGTCACAGGAGAAACAACAGTTCGAGAGAAGGAAGAGATGAAAAATGTTTAAAGAACCAGGATGAGCAAAAGCCAAGATTATTGAAGAGTTTCTGAAAGCATATTGCAATGTGCAGTTTCTGTGTCACTCTCCTGCAGTGATAACATCTCAACACAATCTGTTGATATTTGCCCTTGGGAACAGAGAAACTCCTTCTGGTAAGCTCTACACAACACCAGGCAAAGCACCATTAGAAAAATCAATAATATATGTAGGAAAAACTTGTCTCACATGTCTGACTATGAGAGCCCCTAGCTCCAGAGCACACCTCATCACGAGACAGCCATCAACCAGGAGATGCTCTCCCTTTTGAGGCCAGCCCTTAAATGAGCCCAGGGAGGGGTGGCACTGGGACTTCTTGTCACATGGGAAGCTTGGGTGATTTGCTTGCACCTGTGCTTCCTGGGCAAGCCACCCCCTTCACCAGGTGCTCAATCATAAGTTTAGGTCCAGACACAACATTTCCCCTACATTTGGTATATTTAAGCAAGATGACTAAACCAGCTCAATACACCAGTGTTACTGAAATGTGTAAGCCCATCCCTTCTTCCTCTTCTCTGAAGGAAGTTGTGCTATGTTTTTGACTCTCCACTATGCTGATTTAGTCAATCGAAGTCACAAAAAGTAACAGTGCACACACAGATTGCCATGCCAGTAAGGCAAGTTAGCTCCCTACAGGAGCAAAGGAGTGCCAGACCTTGCCATAGGCATAGCAGGCATGATAAGAAAGGAACTAGGGCTTCTCCTGTCAGCAGTGACCTGTCTGCAGAACCTATCTTATTCAAATCTGCCTGGGAAGAGCCTGACAACCCTCTTTCCTAGCCCAGGAGAAGAAAAGAGTGTAGAGAGGATACAAGGCACACACTTTCTTGTCCCACCTATCTTCAAAAGCAGAAGGTGGCACTTTGTTCACATGCCCTTGCAAGGCAGGGAGCTGTGCAATTAGGCAGCTGCCTTTTACCCAAAACAGCTTCAAGTCAAAATTCTAAAAACCACAAGGTGGTTTGTATAAGCTGCTCCTGCAGTGGGAGAGAGGTACGCTCTGCCTGCTATCGTAGTCATCTGGAATGGACACCTAGTAAGTGTAAATTGCTTTCGCTGCAGTGCCTGCAATGAAATCACAGCATATGAAAACTGAGGATTTGACCCCACCTTAGCCAGGATTCCTGAAGAAACAATGCTGATGTAATTACGCAGTATTTGTTCCTGTCTGGTTATCTGTATCTCTCATTAGATTTTTAACTACTTCTGACAGTGTTCAGGCAAGGAAAAGAGGAACTGGGAATGTTAAACTCAGGAAACTTGCAGCTAGCAAGTAAAACAGTGTGTGACTACTAACCAGAAGAAGAGCAGAAGAATGAACTATTTCTGGGTGTCACTGAGTCCCTGTAAATGCTCAGCCTCAAAACACAAGTGCAAGAAAGGAAAATTTATTGGTTCTGCTGATCCCACAGAACCAATACCTATATAAAATTTCACACTGGCTGACTATAAAATGATTACTTCAATGTAAGCCAGCCTTCGAGCTCTATAAAGGCTTCATTCTCTGCTCACAGAAAGACAGATAACCAAAGAAAGAAGTTGTGCTATAGTTCACCTTTGCAGACAGGTTCCTTCTTTTTTCCATAAAATATATGAATGAAACGCATGACAAATAAAACACAAAAGATTTACCTCAATTGCATCTCTATAGAGTCTGTAGGATTTGTCCAAAATGACAGGAAAGGACAAGCATAATTCACAGTTTTTGTGGTAATGCTGTCTGATGCTTAGCACTTGTAGATATTTGCTAGCAGAATGATGGTTTTATCATCCTCTTGGTCAGTGCAGAGCTTTGCAGTTTTACTCATTTCCTTTAGGAAACTATTTAAAAATCACTGTTCAGGTATGGGAACAAAATGGTAAAAGTTAAGCCGACCCATTAGGTGATGAGATTCAGCTACATGATAGACCAGGGCAGTTCTCTATGAGAAATCCATCTAGATAAGTTTTAGCAGTCTTAGGCTATTGGACCAGCGCTTTCCCTTTCATTCTAATTTTTTCAGACCATATGTTGTGTGCTTCATTTCATTAATTCAGCCATATTTTTCCTCTTCCTTTTAAATAAGGATTGCAGCACTCACATGTCAGGCCGAAGAAGACATTACTCTAGCAGTAACATCTAACATCTGTTTTTGGCAGGCACTATGGGCAGTTGGCAGCAGCTTTGCAGTTCCCTCCTTATGTAAATGTTCGTGTGCTGGTGGCTGTCTAAGCTAACATTGCTAGAAGACAAAGGAAGGAAAAGTCTTTTTCCTTTCACTTGATTCTTACTGCTAGAAAGTAAAGTGTCTTGCATGTTGAGCAGACAGCCTCATTTTCACTGTATATGGGCCAGATCTGGCTTCAGGGGAACCAAAGAGAGCCCTGTGCAAACAGGAATATTCACTAAAGAATTTATCAAAAAGTAAAGATTTTTAGTGTCTTATTTATGCACAGATTTATTTACCAGAAGGAAAGAATGCTAAGGAACACTGCCTGAAGCAGAGGCAGGGAAGAAATTCTGTTGTGCACCCTCCAGTCCACATAGCAGATGCATTAAATCTTTCCAAGACTGGAATACATTACTAAAAGGCGGCTTCACTGGATGCAGAGTGATTGTTCAGATCTTATTTAATATGAAAGACAGCAAATATAGAGCCCCGCTTACTGTGAAAATCAGGGCTTTGATGGGCATCACATACAAAGCACAGCATTTACAATCTTCCCTCTTATATGTTTGTCACTTGATATACAGAACAAAACTGGGATACCTGGGGAGATTCTACCCTGTGTTGTAAGAGAAGACAAATCAGATGTCCCTCTTACCTCTACCATAGAGCTCTGAAGTCTTGCCCAGCCCGCAAGACTTCAGCACTTTTTGCTCCTACTAGGATATAATTTCTTAGAATCATAAAATCAGCAAGGTTGGAAAAGACCTGGTCTAATTCTAAGATGCAGCTGCTGAGTATTCTCAGTTCCTTCAGACTGCACTGGCAAACTGGGAATGCCCAGCCACTTGTAGGACTGGGCATCATAATTATTCACAACAATTAGTTCATCTCTCCATTAAATTCTGTAGATTTCCCTGTTTTCCTTGGGGACATTTAAATGCTGTAGCCATTTGTGCATTTGAGAAGCCTAGACATTTCAGTGGGAACTTTTCCTGAGCATTTACACTGATCTTTCTATCTCAATATCATCTTAAACTATATACTGAACAATGGTGGGAACATGCTGTGCATACTGCTGCGAGAACAGAGAAAAGAATGAGCAGAAGGCCAGTAGGAAGCTGAATGATGTGTGAAAACGAGAATATGACTAAGTGACTTACCATTCAAATCGTCTTTTGCCAAATGTGTGTAATCAATTCCAGCGCAGTAGGGATGGTTTACATTACAAAGGCTCTAATCATGGATTTGCCCAATATCATCTTTCCCAAGAAGTAGCCTCAGATGCCTGAAAAGGGAAGACATGAATTTAGTAACAAAGACTTGAGATTGGACCACTTTCCCTTTATAAAATGATTTGTATTCCAGATTTTAGATGTCCCTGCCGTAGTGATTTTATTCCCAGGGAGCAAATGACTTCTCAGTACTTGCAAAACTATGCCTTCAAATTTGACTACAGACAGTATTTTGCAACAACCGAGATAACTGTACTAAAACAATCTTATATCTTATTGCATTTCAGTTTTGTATAGAATGCAAGAATGTAACATTCACAGTGCATCTCACAAGAAGATAAAACAATATTTTGAAATCACCAGAAAAATGGTCTTCTGCTTTCCTAATTAATTCATGTCCTCTGAAAGCACAGAAGACAATCATTTTGGATTTTTAATAAGAAAGAAAAACCCCTGATTCAGGGTTGCACCACAAATAATTAACCAAACATTTCTGGACTTTATATCTAGTTCAGTGGAGACAGAATATCAGGGAGATCCCCACTAGGACTAAATAACTAAATAAAACCTATTTAATCAGTGTTAACTTAGCATTAACCTCAATTAATTTATAATTTTATAACAATTATTCTCCCTTGCACGGAACTTTGTGCTCCCTCAGAAATCACCTTTTCTGTTTCAACAGAAAATGGACTTCACATCCAGAAATCACAAACTTGCTCTAAATCTCTAAAAGAGGAAGATTCTAAGGTAAATTCTTAGAAAGTGTATTTGAATTCCCATCTTCAAATGAAGTACAGGAGAAAAAAATCTTCAGAGACTTCTGGTCTGTCCCAGCTCTGTTACAAATTTGTTCCAAGCTGGGATGACTCCTATACGGACCTTCTACTAATCATATACATGGGCTGCTCTGAAAGTAATACCCTCCAAAAGTATTATGTTGGCCCACAATGTCACAATTGGATGTTGGTGGCACAGTAGAGGTTGAACCTTCCCACCGAATCCCATTGCATGTTGTTGCCGTGTGACAGATGGCAGCAGAAAGGCAGTCTGACACAATGGTGTCTGATATGGAAGTGCTCAAGGAGCAAAGTTGTGTCATTGAATGCCTCCATGTGGAAAAAAGTGGCGTCCATTGACATCACTGATGCATGCAGAACATTTAGGGAGACCAAACAGTGGAGGTGAGCAGAGTGAGGCAGTGGGTGCTGCGTTTCAGCAGTGCTGACAAAAACAGTTCTGTACCTTAGATGGTGCAGCTTTTTACAAGCATGTCATGCAGACTCTTGTTCATCGCTTGTGAAAGGGCACTGCTAATGGTGGTGACTGTGATGAGAAATACAGTTTAGTAGCTGAGAATACTCTTTATCAAATAGTGTTACTGTGGACTTTGTATCTGTTGCAGTTTCCATGGAAATAAATAGGAGGCATTGGTTTTGGAGAAACATTTACAACTTATAAATTAATCTATAGAAGTGAGAGCTGTTTACAAAGTAGCTAGTTTTCCGAAGAGTTAGCATATAGAGGCTCTTAGCACTGAAAACCTACAAGTATTTGCTAACAATCTAGAGCAATTCCATTAACATTAATGGAATATCTCCCCATTCATCATGCTACGAAATAGTATCAAAACTATGCCTAATTTCTGAAGTTACTTTCAGATTTTACTGAACTCAATGCAAAGAGAAAAATCTGTAATTACAGCTCCCTTAAATGAGTTCCATATAATTACATCACAACCTTAATGGAACGTGTCTCAGTAACTGTCAAGATTAGTGAAAAACATGGACAAAAAAGAAAACTAAGCTTCCTTACATAAGTCTTGTATTGCCATTTTTTCTATTGTCGTATGTAGCTGCTTGCTTTTGCTACACTACAAAAGAAACCTCTTTAGACAGCTTTCTGCAGACTACTTCTTTTATCTGTAAAGGCTTTCAGTGACTTGTTCACATATCTTTTTAGTTTTTCTCAAAGCAAAATAATCTTATATAGCTCCAGTGAATCCAACAGTGAAAAGCACTAAAGCCAGACTACACTGGGTCATATTGCAGCTTACTGAGAAACACAGGGTTACTGAGAAACAAAAAGGAGATAACTGGAGGTAGCACAAGGGCACAGGATGGCTCTTGCTGCAGTCCTGCCTCAAGGTAACTTCTCATGAGTACCCACTTTCCATTCCAGTAATCCATCTTTGTATAATATTGTTTATGGTCATCAAGTAATGCTGGCAGCCCTCATCCCATTACTATTTTAGCTCCAAGGTAAGGCTTATTTTTCTTATCTATGAGGAGGATATTAAGGAGTGGAATACAGACACACAGTTCTCCATAGGTTTATTGTATTCAGCCTACTGCCCTGTCAATCATGCCATTCTTGTTTTGTTATCACTTTTCTTAGTTCAGTGCCATAACCTCAGGCTGTGATCTCATCAGATCTCAAAAACTGAACAGGGTCAGATCAGGTCAGTATTCAGATGGGAAACTTCCAAGGAAACTCAGAGGATTGCAGGAAAGAGGACTTTTCCTCCCATGCCATATTTTTCAGTTTCATTAGCATCCAGCAGGACTTAATCAGCACCAGTACTGAAGTTAGCAAGTTACGATAAGAAGTTTCAAGACTATTTCAGAGTTGGTTGACATCTTGAGTAATATCCGGCTTGAGTACACTCAGTCTAAAACAGCAACAATTTCATTTTTCACTGACCCTTCAAGTCCATGACTGCTTTCATTACTTCTCTGCAGATCTTCCTGCAGATTCATTGATAATTCTCATGGAGAGCTCCTGGCTCTGACCCAGTACCACCCCTCCTCCTTCTCTAGATCCACTGTAAATTTTAATACCACACACACTTCAGAATCATCTTCCAGTTTCCCTAGCAATGATTACTTGCATCTTAAGACACTGGTATTTCTCTGCATTTACTGCACATTCTCTTACTCCAGTATTATATTTTGGTTTTCATTTTATGTCATTAAGTGGCATTCTGTTACTCTGAACTACTAAAAGCTTTCTGTCCCATTTCTGAGTTGGCTAAATTTAGTTTACACCAAAAAAAAAAAATTCCACAGAACTGACTTTTAAACTACATCGAGACTCTTCTGAGTGGAAGTAAATTACTTTAGTTATTAGTTTAATTGTAGATCTTTTTATCATTAGCAGCTTTTTAATCAGGTGCATGTTTTATTAGGTTACGGCACCATCCCATGACAATGCATAGTCAGTAAAACCATCACGAGAGAAGAAATAAAGGAATGAATGACGTAATGTACCTCAGTTTTTATGCCACTCATTGTCTTTAATGACATTCTGAATATTAAGTTCTACTTTCCCTGATCTCAGCTGTGACTTTTCCACCTCACCAACACTAATTCTTTACTTACTGTCATGTAAAATGTTTTGTTTTCTAAATGGGTACTGTAAGAGAAGCACCTCATGGCTTTCTGAGGAAACCTGTGCAGCTCACTGTATCCTTTAATATAGTAGATAAGTCAGTTAGACCATTAGTCATTTATTTAAAAGTTAAAACCATTGCCAGCAATTCAGAAAGCACATATCGCCTTCCTGCATGTGGTCTAGTACTGTTTTCCACACAGGAGCAACAGGAGTATACATCTAACTAAATAAGAATGATAGAACCTGTGCCTCTGATGTCATGACCTGGTGCTAGTAATAAATATGACTCTCACTATACATTTTCAAAGGATAAATAGATACAAGAACTTAATTTTTATCACTGAAATGTTGCTTTGGTTACAGTTATTAGTTAAGAGAGAATGTGGTCTTGTAACCAGCAATGGAAACTGAGAATTTGAATACCCAGATATTTTTATATTGACTTTGCTACAGCTTTCATCATTATCTTGAACAACTCACTGTTTCAGGCAGTTTTTAGATAGATAGTTCGAAATTGGACAGCAGAAGTTAAAAGATTTGCCAAGGACTGTAAACAATAATTAAAAAGAAGCAGAAGTGCATTGACTTCTTTTAAAGTCTGTTCTTTGCTTAACTTAGTTTCTATCTCTTAAGCACACAGTAAAACCATGTTAAAAACTCACATTAATTTAGAATTCTTTGGAGTTATAAATATGGGATTCTATCATTTGAAAACAATGGGGAAATAACTGACAGCTTACAAAAAGCTTTGTAAAATGTTTGCATAGACATTATGCAACAAATGCCTTAAAGAAACTGCATGTGATATGCTTTCTCAATTCAATTTTTTTTCTGCACATAAATTCAGCTAGGAAGTTTATTGCTTGTTCACAAAACTTTTGACCCAAGAATGGAACTTTATACAATACTAGAAACAGAAATAGAAGTGAAAAGCAAGAGAAAAATTGGCCCATTGGGATTTACATTCAATCTGCATTAGTTTAAAGTCACCAGTTTTTATCCATTGCTAACCACTGACTGTTAAAATATGTGACAGATTCTGATAGCTTCCACAGTGCAAACACTCTGCCTTCTTTTTTTGAAGAAGCACTTTTAGATAAGGGCATGCGGCAGATTACTGTTTCTACTATTCCTTCCTCGCCATTATGCATCTCAGCATGCAGTCCTCCTGCCTTGCAGAATTTCACAAGATCCTCTATGTGATGCAAAATTTTCACTTTACATGGACTAAACTACCCTCGTGACAATTCTCAAGGGACAAACTCTCATCAACTGACAACACTTAAATGTGAGAAACAGAATGGAGAAAACTAATACAGCTCCCATCTTATTTTCACAGCTGGACTCTTACGAATTTTTGACCCCAGCATGTTAGGCATTAACAGGACTGATTTTTGATTCAGCATTTAAGCTTCACTTTGACTTTTTATTCCCATGGCCAGATGATTACTATCTATCTCTGATCACACTGTGGAATTTTACCAGTCACAAATCCCTGTAATGTGTAACCTCTATACTGCCTTGATTTATGTCAGTCTGATCTAGCAACAAATGGACTCATCTGTTTCATTCTGACAAAGTTGATTTAAGATGACGTGTTGAATTTTGTACTTTCTGACGCTGCATTCCCTTTAGTAGATTTCTGACTTTGTGTCAGCTATTCTGGGCTACCTACCCTGAGTTTCTAACCATCTGGAAGACATTTCAATGCTTTAAAAAATTAGAACACTGAACTACTACAATCAATAGATTTGTTATTAATGTGAATGGTACAACAAAGTTCTTTTTCACTTTCTAAGATTTGAATGACTTGATTTCCTTTTCACTTTGGTTGACATAAATCATCAATATCGCCCCCCCCCCGTGGCACAAGTGGTAGAAGTGCCGCTCTGCTACACAGAGGCTCGAATCCCGGGGGTTGGACTCGATGATCTCTAAGGTCCCTTCCAACCCGCACGAGACTATGATACTATGATACTATGATGATTAGAATTATTTATATTCCATTGACAGAGAGGTAGAAATTTAGAAAGAATTGATGACTAATTACTTTAAAAGAATTAGAGTGAATATTGGCATTGAGTGCCACCAAAGTGCAAAAAATAGCTTTGCTGTCTGTCCAAAGCCTGCATTTGTCAGCAGTGGAATTTCAGCCTTATACAAAAAAGCTGTGTTTCATGCCCTGATTCTACTCCTTCATAAAGAAGGGATACCCAAGCCAAGTCTCTCACAAAGGAGCTCATACGCTGATAATAATCTCAGCTGAGCTGAGAAGGCTCATGAAAATAGAGCAGAGGCCAGGACTTAGACAGCAACGATGCAGCATGAGGACTGTGTAGAAATGGGTGAAGCACTAATACCACAGAGACACATGTATTTTCATATAAAAGTGTGGCAAAGAACAGCTAAAAATACCTTAGTGAGACAAGCACTCCATGAAAACTTCTATTCCTGGTAGCTCGCTAAGATGCATTTTTCAGCTAAGTGGCAGAGTGAAGTACAGAGAAAGCCAGCTGTTTGTGCTCTGTGTTGATGGCATCAAACGCAACATTTCCAAGAACACTGAAGGACTATGTGTACAGAAGATAAACAAACCAGTTTTTGAATAGGATTTCATAATAACATCATCCAGAACACATTGCAAGAGATCATCAGTGGTCATACAAAGAGACCAGAGCTTGAGCTCTGAGACCTCACCTCATAAATGGACATTCAGCCCTTAGGACCAGGTTAGAGCTAGTTGAAGTAATCTGCCTGACACTCATCTCATGAGGGCACTGCATACTTAGCTCAATTAATTGTGACTTTAAACTCAATAATGTGCCAAGCTAGATCCTGACATGCACACAAGCTAAGTGCGCCGCTTTGCCTTGGGGGTATTGAAATCACAGATTTTTCATTCAGTCATCAAATCAAGAAATGCCTTCAAGTAAAATTCTTGTTTTAATCAAAATGACATGAAATGATTTAATCACCCACTATGAAAATAATAGATTGTAGAGATGGAATAGAGAACAAAAATGCTGAAAATAGTCCTGTATCCCCTGTCTCTTTTTATCGATGAATTATCACTTACTTAAAATGTAACTCTTCTTAGTACTCTATTTTCAATTCTATCTCTGCTCTAATTTTATTATTATACTGGGGATACTTTCTTGTATGAAACCCATGCTGAAGGGTTTCTTGGAAAATTTTCAAATTCTGTAGAAAGTAGCAGGCTTGGAAGGATCATAGGATAAAACACTCAGAATTACTCTGCTAGGTTGGCATGGCTGTAGTCTGTAATGTCACCTCCTTCCTTATTTCAAGACAGAGGGAATGAAAGATCAAAATCTACAGTCACTTATGCAACCCAAAGTCATGCAGAACTGGCTGTGATCCTGAGGCTAAGCATGCCATCTAGTGTTGGACACTGTTTGTCGAAAGGGATGGATTAATTAATCTCAACAATGTTTACAATATTCATAATATCCGCTTCATCACATAGCAATCCCACACATATATTAAAAGCAAGGATAACCACTGGTAATAATTTTACACCTCCATTGTGTTTAGGCGGTATGTGTGAACAGCTTGTGAACAACTTGTGTATGGAAACTGCTAATCAACATCCAGTAACAAGCACACACAAGGAATAATGAGAATTTGTAGTAAAACTGAAGTGTACCCAACTTGGCGTGACAGGAACTTAAATATACAGTGGATTTTGTGTTGATCCCTTATTTTAGGAAATCATCTTCTATTGTCTTCTTGAAGCGCTATTAAAATGAAGGCTGGTGTGAATGCAGGCCCTGAATTAGAAAGCAAATTACAGAGAGAAAAAAGAAGGTAATTCAGACATTTGTTTAGTGTAATAAAACAGCCCTGCTAAGTGATTTTATGTTACGTGTTATCCTCTGTAATGCAGACTTGTGCCCAAAGAAGTCATTCAGATTGCTATCCTGTGGTGCTGTACACCCACCACTTTCCTCATGTCAGATCTAGTGATCCCACAGCATCAGATGTTGCCGGGTCAGTGAGTTGATCCAATTGAAAACTAACTGGGGAAAAAAAAGTTTCCTACCAGATTGCCACCAAAAAGGACACCCTGCAGCCCTGCTATATCACTGTATCAGAGGCTGCGGCACAAAGAGCAGCACATAATCCAAGGAATATCACCCCTTTTAGCAGCAGCCCACAGTTCAACCAGTATAAAAACAAATAAAACCATGCTGAAGAACATAACTACTACAGAACAAACTATTCACACATTTGTATCAGATATTTCTCTGCAAGATGCAAAACATGTGAAGGAAAGGGAGTAAAATCTATTTGGACACGCAAATATCAAATTAAAAGATAAAATACATTTCTTCTCAATATTTTTTTTCCCATTTCTTTGAGTATTTCTTGGCCCTAAAAATGCACAGAACATGGCTGTGCAACCTTTTGGTTTGTTTGGGCCATGCTAAGTGAAGAGGAATTGTCTTGGGCCCCATATAAAATATATAATGCTGTTAGCGTATAGAAGCAACATTTTTTTTTTTTTTTTGGTAATATTTTCTTATTAAAACATAAAAAAGAGCAACACAAACATAAAACTAGTAGCATATTTAACCTTGCTTTTGCAAAGCTAATGCTTGTTTCAATGGAAGGGGTAGCAATTCTTAGCGAGTTTTCATGGTGCTCATCAGAGATTTTTGTACTTCATCCTTGAAAATTGATTTATTTTTGCAATCTTGAAACCTACTCCCAAATTCCTCCATCAGGATAGAAAGCACAGCTGCATATTTTTCAGTGTTCATAGGACTGCATATATATATATATATATATATATATAGCCAGTGCACAAACATACTGTTTGCCATAACTTGAGCCTTCCATAAGTTATGTTTTATTTTGAATGCTTTTATGGATTGAAATAGCACAGATAAGTTGATTTTCACATTGAAGATGCGTATTTAACTCATTTAAAAGAGTGTTCAGACCTACAAATCTGTGCAAGACATTTTTAATCTTCATATTCTGGTACAAATTTTCCTTTTGATTCCATAAATGACTTGATTTTGTTTTGCAAAACACAAAATCATTTAGCATTTTACTCCATCTAAGCCATCTTACTTTAGAATAGTGCATGGTACCCTTATAATCAGCATCCATGCTTCTAAGGAATTCCTGGAATTGGCAATGATTCAGTCTCTTGGACTTTATGAAATGCATAGCATTGATGATGATTTGCATGACATTTTCCATTTTTAAAGCTTGTGGGAATACATTTTCTGATGTACAATGCAGTGATATTTCATCAAGCATGAACTGCTGGCAGCAATTGTACCATCTTCAATTAATCTTATTAGTCCCCTCTTTTTTTACCAACCATTACCAGTGAGCCATGGGTAAGCTATACCAGATAAGTCGACCACAATTAAAAAAGCCAAAACTTTAATGTAATTTCTACTACTTCAAATAATTAAGATATTTAGTTGCTTATTTTAACAGCATCAAAGAAGCCATTCCTATCAGTGACACTGTATTTGTTGTCAGTACCTTTAATCAAAATGGCAAGTCGAGCCTTATCTGCAGCATCACTATTTCATCTGTTGTCTAAGTATAAGTATGTATAAGCTCTGATTTTTCTGCAAACAGGTGTGCTACCACACAACTAGCTTTTAAAATAGTCTGAGTGGTAACTTGAAATAATAATAATAATTGGTTGGGATGACAGACCTTTATTTCCACTTGTACTGTGTAGTCCTTCCAAAACATCCCTTGAAATGCATTGAATTTGGCAGAATGCTTTTGCATATAATGACTTTTCAAGCTGCAACCTTTGAAAACTGACACACTTTCTTTACAAATTAAAGCATAGTGCCATATTATCTGTCTTGACAAAAATAATCTTCATCTGCCCATTTTTTTTGCTCAACATTCTCCTTTCATCCACTCATTTGCACTGAATACTACTACAGGTATAACAGCTAAAAACTGGTCAGAGTAGTTTCCAAAATAATGCATCTGTCAGCAAAAATCCAAGCCTAAATGAGCAGCTTCTTCCCCTTACTTGCAAAAAAAGGGCTCAATATAATCAGCTACACCTTTTCAAAAGAAAATATTTGGACTCTTGTTTTTACAGACTTTAATCCAACCTCAGAATGGTAGTGATTTCAGTGGAGGTAAGCTCTTAAATAAGACTAGGGCATTTAACAGCCTTTGAATATATGTGTTAGCTTTTGTGAAGGAACTTGACAGTCTGAAGACTACAAGCCTGCTTTCAAGTGAAAAATAGAACAAAGGCACCTTTATTTATTTGTTTATTTAAAGTACTCTGCCTTCTTGCCCTAACATTTTGTTACAGGAATCACCTTGAACTTTATAAGCTACTTCCCATGCAATTTGGCTCTTCACCTCCACTAAAAGGACTAGTACAAGTGCTTAAATTTTATCAAAGGACATTGGCTATGATGTCCATCAAGCAGAAAAGAGACTAGCGAACAATTCTCTAAACACTAACAGTCACTACCAACTGATAATCAGATCCTGCTCAGTAATAGCTCTGTTGGAGTAAATGGAGTTCTGTGAGCAGAACATTTGATCTGAGGTCTGATTTCATCAACGATTCTGGAGTAGTCCAGATCAGCCTGCTGAGACACTCAATCCACCTGCAAAAAACATGCTCTTACCCTGAAGAGACTTAGAGAACTCGCTTAACATTTCAATCTTCTTTTTAAAATACACGTTCAAAATCTATATGTTAAAATGTGTCATTTTGATAGTAATATATTGAGAATTGAATTGCCATTTTTCTTTAGGCATCCTTTATGCCTGTCCTTATAGAAACACAAGACACCTCTCCCCACCAACATCCTGAAGCACCCTGCATCTCCCTCATTATATGATAAAATACTTCACGTCCTCTCCATTACTTTCATGCTTAATGGCATTGCAATGAAAGAAATGACACCTTACAGAATTAGGACCCAGACTAGCATCCCTTGGAGGCTGAGTTTCAGATCATTATTTCTGCTGACACTATGCAGCTGTTGCAGAGATTTTTTTTTTCTTCTTATTTTTTTGCCACAGAAGTCTTTAGCGGGAAGAGGAAGGCACGGCTTGTTGGATCGCTGATGTAACAGCAGCTGACAGGTGGGTTTCAGGGAACTCTCTGGGGCCATGGCCTCTTTAGTGGTTTTACCACTCTAAACTCAATTACAGTGGAGTTTCACGCTCCACAGCAAACTCCAGTCCTTTTTTGATAAAAACTCTACAAAGTAAATAAGTCATGATGATGATATGGGTCTACCATTTAATATTCATTGAAGTACATATGTTTGAAAATTGGAAGCAGAGTTTAATCCATTTTCATATTTATATCAACATGAAGCTTTAAAAAGGATATCTTTCCTTTTCTCTATGAATCCTGACAATTTCTGGTCTGACAAGATATGTAAAGATGTAAAAAACTCTCTGAATATAAGACAAGCAGAGATTTAAAATATAAACCTCAAAGAATGTATCTTGAATCTATTTGCTTCTGTTTGATTTTCTGTTTGATTGAAGTGATGCAAAATACTTCAAAGGATCCACTATATACTTTAATTGCAAACTACAGTGTTGGTGTATCATAACAGGTGAGTAGATCTTATAAGGGAATTAAACATTTGTGACTGAATTCTACCCTCATTTAGACCTGTTAGAAGTAACTTTTCTTCTCTGATATATTTGCAGTTATAGCAGGCAGCAGAATTTGTCTGTGTTGAGTTGTGACAGTTAAATCAAAACATAAAAAATAAGTAGTCTATATGGGAGCTACAAATAAACTGACAAAATAAACAGAACATCAGTTTCCACTTCAGAATTCCTAATTCAGAAAAAACCCTACTACATCCTCATGTAGCACTAAGTTTAATGGTTATAACATCAAACAGTTTTTCCTGCCCCTTTTCATCTATTTTCCAGAAAAATTAAAAGGTGGGTATAGCAAAATGTTCTACCTTGACATTTTATTTCAGAAGGCTAAAAGAAAAATGAGCCTGGTGAAAAAAGAGTTAACATAATGATGTCGTCCTTTATTTGACTGAATGTTTAAGCATGGTGCTACGGCTGATGGCACCTTGTTTAATAATGCAGTACATTGCTTCCTAAGGGGACAGGGCTTGATTTGAAAACTGAATATGGTGCACTCTAAATTCTCTTCCCTGAGGAAGGCTGACTAACTGATAAGTGCCATGAGCTAGCGCAGGGACTGATTCTGTCAAATCAAGCTCAAATGGAAGGCACAATGTAGACTCTTCTCAAGTCTTAGTGAAGTAATTTGAGCAGACATTTGTGACATTAGACAGTGCATCAAGTATGGAATGCTGTAAAAGTTCACTGTCTTACTACAAGGTGGTCTTTAGATGACAGGATAAAGAAATCAGTGCAAATTTGTTAATGTAACAACTTGGAAAAGCATGCTAAAAATGTCACTCTATTGGGATATGTGATAAAATGTATAGGGAAGTGACTGTCAGTTGGGTTTCCTTTAATCCTTTTTTAGAACTCCTGTAAAAGGCATAAAAATAGAGAAACGTAATAAACACAACATTTTTATTAGTTGCTAACAATGACTTAGATTTTTGCTTTCCCTGAACTAAGAACATTCCAATAGACAGCTGAAGTCCTCAAATATCTTGTCTGAACTGGGACTGAAGAACACATTTCTTTAAAGTCAAGAAGAAAATCATACAGGCAGAGAATCAGGCACAGGCTAACTTTCAATAAAAATAAAATTAAAAAGAAAAAAATAAAGAAAAACAAAGACTGGAAAATAATAGAAACACCTGAGTAAACAGAATGGAAAATGGGAGAAATGGGAGAAAATATGAATTTATCCCTGGTCAATCATGCTTGTCTAATCTCCTGTTTTTCTTCAAGCAAATAATTGGTTTCTGATTCCCCAAAATCGAGAAAAATATCTGTCAGATTTTCACTGGAAGTCAGGCAATCTGCTGTCTGGGAAAGCTGAAGATGAAATCAGTAAAGAAAAACAAGTTTGATAAGAAAATGATGAAAGAAGGTTTAACAGCAAAGAGTCTAAAATCAGTATTTCTAGTTGGACGGAGTTTAGTAGCAGATGTCTTCCATGCGAACTTTGAAAACAAACTCTGTTAAAAGTTCTGTGACTTCAGCAGAGAAGTGAAATTGTGCTGAAGACAATGGTAGATAATGCTCAGAAGAAAGATATGGCAATACAGAAAGAATAAGTGCATCTTGGAGAAAGACATGACAACTGGAATAAACTGGTAAGAAATTGTTTGGAACTCCAAATGCAAGATTACATGTATAGGAACCAACAATAAAATCTTTGTTTCAAGTTAGAAATCCATCAGCTGGGTAAAGCACAAAATTCTGGAGTAATAGATGACCAGAGTGAGGAGTGGCAGTGTCAACCTGACGCAAGCAGGAGAAAGGCGAATGTTACCAAGTTGGTACTGAATGAGGAGATCAGAGAGCTTCTGATATAATTACTCAACACAGCTGGTGAGACATTACATGAAATTCAGTCTCATACTCCAAACTCTAATTTTAATACTTTTAGCTACATCTGATGAAAAAAAAGAGCAACAACAACAGCAACAACCAAAAAACTCCCAGCTTTTCATGCCTGTTTTGCAAAGCTACCAACTCCTTTAGGTGTCACTGGGAATTAAAAAGTGGTATTTTCCAATTGAAGGAGTTTAAAAATACTGCAGAGTCAGTCTCTTAAAATATGTCTTCCTTTAGCTGGACTCGTGTCCTGAAAATTTTCTCAATGCTATTTGAATCGGGGCAAAATGCAATTGCTTCAGAAATGGAAATCCTACTAATGAGATTAATTTTAATTCTCCCACCAAGCAATATAAGCTCTGTGATACTACTTTCATGTGTAGTATGCTCTAATGTACAATTTACAGTCTAAGAAGTGTCCTCAGCCCAAAGTACCAGCAATATGCGTGTAAATGTATTAGTGATCTTGTATTCAGGAACCACTGGGAGAAATTTCACAGGCTTTCAGCATCAGTAGAACTTCACAATCAGTGATATCAATGGCATTAAATAAGTAATTTGAAAGAGGGATCCTCTGCCACCTCAAACTGCATAGATGGAATAAAGATGCAAGCATTTCCACTGTGGGTGACACTGAGAAGTTTTGTAACAAACTCATCCTCAAGTTTCAATTCCTGGAATTACAAACCTTTACTGTGCAAAAATGTTTGCTTTTCACCACCCTGGGGACCACTTTCAATCCATGCAGGAGTCAGAAAACCATACAACCTCATACAAATGGGATATAAGTAGGATATATCTACACTAAACCCAACCTTTCCATTTACAGAACATACTATCTTATTCCATGTGAATACAAATATACTGACAGGAGATGAGAGTGAGGGAGGGATGATCTATTAGCTGAGTCTAATTATCAAAGGTCTAACTCAGAGTACCAACAGATCTGATGGTCATCAACTGTAAGGTGCAACACAATGCTTTTATTGACACAGATAATGAGTCATTTTGGTTTTTAAAACCTTTTGTCCATTTCAGCTAAGGGAATGGATTTTCTAAAATCAGATCTGGAAAACTTGGGTTGAATGTATCATTGTAACATAAAATGTCATCGTATGTTTCAGAAATTCATCCTAAAGTTTCATTCACGTATAATTGTACATCACTGCAGACTAAGTGTCACAATATTTAACGCAGTACATTATACAAAAATCACATCCTGATAATGTCCACAACATCCCTTTCCAGCCAACCTGATGTGGTTTTGCTTGATATCCTAAACATACTCACAGATTGTCACTCATCTTGCAGAGTAGAAATGAGTAGAGAGGTGACAACAGCATCATAAAGCTTTTTCCTCACACTTCCACCAGTGTGATAGTGTAGAGCGCCAAGAGAAAACAGAAGAATCCCAAGTCAACGCCATCGGCTATCCTTGAAGCATTTTGATTTTATAACTTTACATCTCAGCCTTCCTATTTTAAAAAAAATACTGATAATATTCACACTGAATGTATACGTTATTGATCTATTACACAAGCACAGGCCCACTGTTACCACATCCTCCTCTTATCTGCCAAATACTTTCAAAGCATGCGTTTGCATTCAGCCTCTCTCTTCAGGTTTAGATATTTAAAGTACTGTTAACTAGCACCTGCATTCTGCCTTTTATGGGCCCTTGCACCAGACATCCACTGCTCATCATTTGCAGATTCCTCAAAGGCACAGTAGCAGATCCAGCTGTCCCACGGCAAACTCCCTGCTCCTAAGGCCACACTCTTAAGCTCTCCCTGCCACTACTTTCCCTTGCCAGGAGGCCATACTGCTTGTGCTGGTCAACAACTCTTTTCAATTCAGAAATGACAACAGTCTTCTGCAAAGAAAACTGACGACATCTTACTGTCTGTGTTGATGCTGTGAAGTTACCCAAAGCAAGACCAGTAGTAATGAGTATCTACCTACAGTCAGTTCTGCTTTTTGGGCACAATTCTGAGCTCCTGCTAACCCACATTTAACAAAAGCAATAAAAAAAAGACCTCCAGAGCCCCTAAGTGTACAGGTTGCTCTTCTTTTCTGAAGACTGGTTTCCGACACTGGCAGCAAAAGTAGCCAGCAAGCAGAGACTGTCTCTGCTTGGAGCTGGTAAGCAGATACGAGCAGGTATCTTATTTGAGAAGGAGAAACCTTATTTGAGGGAGAAACCGAAAGGGAACCTGAAGAAAACTAAGAAATAACAGATTTCTTATTCTCTAGTCCTGCATATTTTTGCATCGCAGAGAGTCAATGACATCTGTGAAATCTTATGAAGTAGCCTCAGGTGCTATTGACTTGGCACCCTCCTGCTTAGTTTTCTCTAAGACTGAATGAAAGGCTTAAAAACAGCAACATTTGCCAAAATGTTTGTGTTTTTAGCTTTGCTCAGCCATCTTAACACTTGTACCTCTTTTCTTCCTCTGTCCTATCCTAGGATTAGATTACTTTTTTCCCTTGTTGTAGGAGCTGGAAAGAATACAGCAGAGCACTCTGAAAGAGGAGTATTTATGACATTCCCACCAGTGAAAACAAGCAGCAATTGACCAAACATGCTGTACATCTACAGTCAGCTGTAACACACTGGGTGAAGGGGTCAGCCCTTGATCTCTCTCTGCTGCCTTGCTGCATTTCCCACATGTATTAACTTTGTTGACAGATTCCATCCTTCACATCAGCTAGGACTGTCATCTCATCCCTCAGGCTACTCTCTGCACTACTTCAATCAATTCTTTGTTTTAGTTTTATTTCTGAATGCCACATTATCACTGTGACCAGGCTTTTTGTACATGTAATTCAGTCTTCCTATAAACCTAAGTCATAACACCTCAATTTAAAAAAGAAAATAAATACAAAAAAACTAGACAGTGTAAACAAGATGAAACCATCCAAACTCCTCCAGCTTTACTTTTGATCGTAGCATATCTACGTTATATTTCTTTCTTCCCAATTTTCACCCCTATCCAGTTGCTCTGAATGATTTTCAACCTCGACGCCAAATATCACAAGAAGGTCAGGTAGCAACTGGTTTCAGCCAAAGTCTACAGCGATTCTTACTGGCACTGCAAAGCTTACTTTAATTCACAAGGGGCTTAAGAAGCACTGAGTTGGCAGAGATTGTTGTGGCAGAAGCAACTGGAAAATGTCCTGAGATTGAAACACAGACATATTAACATCACCCTTGTGAACGCTAATGACTTGCACTTTAAAATGCCAGAGGCTCATACTGCCAGCTAAAACAAAGAAAAAACACATTTTTAGTCTCCAAAGACTTTAGATCTTTCCAAACTCTGAGGGCAAATTCAGCCATAATGTATTTTTGCAGTAGAGCAGGGCAGCTCATGCATGCCACTGGGGGAATCATTGCCTGGAGTTGCTGTAGGCAGTGTAGTCGGTATAGCTAAATAAAACAGCAGCTGAAAGCCTTTGAGAGGTTAAACCAGTAATGAAGCATTCTATAATGCAATGCAATCAAACCTAAACAGTTTGAAGGCATATCTTACTGACGATCACAATCCTTGTCTTTCTCATTGAAATGCATTTGAGGAAGAAAACCACCGAACAAGAGGATTTCTTCAAGAACTTTACGATTTAAATTGACGTGTAATTATAAAAATACTTTAATATTTTGATGAAGTAACAGTGTCCTACATAGACATTTCCAGATGGAGAATTCTTTTAAGAGCTTAGCAGTAATGGCAGATTGGAAACTTTCTGAAACTGTAAATGTTTAAAGAGCTCCCTTCAAAGAGGCAGGAAGGTAACAAGAAAGGAAGAACAACAGATGCTGAGGATGGAAAAGGCCAGGAAAAGACTTACAAGAAAATATTTTCTACATATATGGCACATGTTTAGTATATCACTGAAACTTTTAGAGAGAAAGTAACGACAAAGATAGTCCATGAAACTTCAAGTAGACTCGGAAAAACTGTTATTTCCTTCTTTTTTCAGCTCTTTTTAATATGCAAAAGAAAAAAAAAAGTTCTACATTTTGTTTTCATTAAAAATGCAAGCCATGTGTACTTATCTTCATAGATTCCATGGATGGCTAAACAACTGGCAGAGTAAGATTTGTGTGCTATATGGATTGCATTAAACCTGAGTAACTGAGAAAGTAATTTATACCTCGCCTAACTGAAAATACATTTTCATCTTGAGCTAACTCATGTTTTAAGAGTTTTCTTAGGGATTTAATCCCATCTCCAAATATGAAATAATGCCTTTGTTAAATTTGATGATAAAACTAAAGGACTAAAATAAAAAGGACTTTCAGTTCCAAATTACATTTTAAAAAAATGAAGAAAAACTTAACATAGTGGTTTTTGTATCAAATATTCATAGTATATGAAAAATATCTGAGTGAAAACTACTCAATAAACTTTTAGGTGTATGCCCTGCAAACACATAGGCGCATCTCTCTCCTCACATATATCTCAGTCAAGGTAAGCCTTAGGTACAGTTACACTTGTGGCTGGACCTGTCAAATGGCTGGCCAAGAAGATGAAAGGAAAACAGGAAATGTTTAAGGTTATAAGCAGAAGTTAAAACAGAAGCAAAACTCAAACAACTTCCTACCAAAACTGGAATACGAAGTGTGGTCAGGAATACAAAAAAAGTAACAGATGCACAAGATTGAAAACAGACAAAAGGAAATAATTCTGATTTATTTTTTTTGCCTATCTGGTAAAAAATACAGGTATAAAAACTTCCTACTGAAGTCCTAATACATCCTAAATAATTCTCTATTTAAATTCAGACTTGAAAGAGTTGGAAATGGTCTTCTAAGTAAAGAGCTGATATTCCATTTGTTTTTGTAAAATTATTTTCTATACATTTGAGATTTATTTTATTATGCATTGATCTCTTCAGTAAAACAAACAAACAAACAAGCAGAGAAGATGGATAGTCATAATCAAATAATGAGTGTTACCTGTCAATGAAACCGAATGAAAGCACTCACTCTTACTATGGCTGTAATTCTTGTTGGTATTAAAGTAGGGGTGAAAAAAGCTATTCAAGGCTCAAACACAACCAGGCAGAAAAATTCACAGTAGTACTGAATGGGAGCAAGTGATGCAATACAAGCAAACACAAACAGTACTGAACTGACTCATATAGATTTTGTACACCTCAAAATGGTATTGATGAAGTTCTACAATGAACAGAAGAAATTCTGGGCAACAACTGTGAAGATTTCTTTGTGTGTTTAACATCTCTTCAGAACAGAGAATGTGAATTAGAAGCACAATATCTATGACAGACTAAATATCTGCGAAGTTCTACTTATTCTGTAGGAAGTATGTTTTTACCCTCAGTTTAAGCTAAATATATTTAGAAGAATTCTTATTCTGATATTACAGACACCCGGGGCACTACCAGTCAACAACCAGCTTCTCCTCTCCATTTCCTTTCCTGCTCCCTTGCTAAGAGAAGGGAGAATGTTCTACTTGGCCCTGACTGTGGTTAGAGAACCAGAAACCAGAGAAACCTATCAGCAGGATTAACAATAATTATAGTGTTGCTCTACTAGAATTCATTCATGGATAAAGACTAATGTCTCACAAGATCACATTTTAAATACTGACTTTAATACATAATTGTAGTCCCATAAGCACTTTAAAGGGACAAAATAGCATCATTGCTAAAACAAGGTATTAGCCATCACTAGTCTCTTAGTTTCTCATTTCTGCACAGGCTCACTCCTTTTCATCACCTTGTGTTTCCAAAAATGTGTGGCTGTGCAGAGTACAGGACTGAGGGTTGATCTGGATTAAAACTAATGCAAATCGATATGACTGTTTAGTTACCTAAGCAGCTATGTAAACGTGTGCTAGCACAAGAGGATGGTGTGGATGAGGACTCAGAGGCAATGTACAGGTAGAGGAAAACATTTTCAATACATCCTTCTTCCTACTTACTTCAGAAAGTTTCTCAGCTCTTAACAATAAACTGATTACCTCACAGACACCAAACTATTCACACAATAACCTCACAGTTTGCTACAGAGCCCCTTGTCCCAAATAGATCAGCAGCTTCTCACTGTCTGAAGATCATGCTAAGCTTCTTTATCAAAATTCCTTTAGCCTTTCACATATTCCACTGGCTGAAGTGCTTCCCTTGCCTTTCCATAATGATTTTCTGAGCCTACAAAGTAGTATTGGCCAGTAGTATGTTCTTCAGGTACTGGCCACTGAGAAGTCCTATGCAAGTGAAGATTATACAGTGCCTAATCCTTACACAGGATTCAAGGCAACATAAGATGATCTTTTAATCAAAGCCACAAACATAGCCCACTGGGTATCCAGAGATACATCTGGTCTCTTGGATTGAAGAGAAATTTTCCAGAGACCTGGAGCCAGAGGCTCCTTCGCATAAAGAAGTGAAGAAAGAATCCTTCAGTCTCAGTTTACCCTTCAAGTTTACAAACTTAGCCATATCACTTAAGAACTGGTTATTTTGGTTTTTCCCTGCTACCATTTATTTTGTTTTGTTCAAATATTATAAATATGTGGGAAGAAATTCTTACTACAGAAGATACAGTTATGCTCTTCCCTCTGAAAAGAAGCAACTTCCATCACTACAGCCCAAAGTAGAGCAACAATCCAGAAACAAAACAGATTCAGAACAAGTTCTTCCCTCAATTTTATTTAAAATCAGATTCAGAGAAGCAAGAAATTCTTGTTCAAGTCACTGATATAATAAAATAATCAAGGAGTGTTTCATTTCTTCACTGGAACATACATTCACCAACAGTAAGCAGAGGATTTTGCTAAGTGAACCTATATTTCTAGTAATTCTTTCCACACAGCTAAAATACCACCTCTTTTGCATGTTTTTGGTTAGCTGCACAAGTTTAAAGCAATACAAGGTTACTTTTACACCACAAGAAATGATTTATTAGACAAAGTACGGAAAACTAAAAGGGATTTCTTTTTCCCTCCTTTTTTCTTTGCAGAGATCACTTGTGATGCACATCAGATGCCCCAATATATTTGAATGCTATTTCAGCTTGATTTATCCAGACACATCTACCCTATGGGAAATACTAGCACTTGTCCAGTCTTAACACATTTCAGTAATGGGAAAATATCAGCAACACGACTCCTGTTGCTGAAACAGGTTATTTTCCCCAGATAAATGATACCAACACCAATCATCGTAATTGAAGAAAAGAGAGAAAAAGAAAGAGAGAAAGAAAGAAAAAGGAAAGAAAAATATCTGCTTGGTACATTCTGCAACATTAAATGAAAAACATGGGAAAGGCCACCACTTATTCCTACTTGTGGTAAATGCATTTGCTTTTTTAAAACTCAGCCACTGAAAGCAAGGAAATAAAATTATCTCAAAGCATATCAGCTGCAAAAAGAATTAAGAACTTCTTTTTCCATCAGGGGCTGATCTGTTTTAAGGGATTCTCGTTCTCTGCCTTTCCAAACACTTGTTTCCATCTCTCATGATAATTCTGTCTTCTCAGCAACTTGAGTTTGTGGCCTTAGTCTGAGAGAAGAGAAACAAGCCTAAAGATGGGAGCTCTTAACATGAGATCTACTTTGATTATTGCTCGTAAAGGTAACAACTGAGCTTATATTTTAGATGGCCATAGAAACAAAGCCTTTTTTTGAATCACTCTGGATCACTCCATATCTGTTTCTAAGCAAAACATAAAACATGCATTAAAATCTGAAGATGATTTATCCCTTACTGGATCTACAAGCAACTGAAATAGTTGTACCATTCCTAAAACATCTTACCACTTACCACTCCAGAACCCAAAATAGCCAAATCCTGGGACATGATATTCATTCATTGTAGTATGCCATGTCCACAGTTCAACATGTAAAAGAAAGGCAACAACAGAAGAAACGTAACGTGATGCATGTGCATCTGTATCTTAATTCTTACTTTATTTAAAAGCAAAAGATAAATGCTGAAGAACATCTAATTAAAGATATGACTGTTTTCATTTTTCAGTAACATTATAATATGCAAATCCCTCAACTATGATTCACTACAGCTCTAAATATACCTTCTGAAAAAACCAGATACCTCAACTTCTCTTTTTATGCAGCTTATAGAAAAATTTCAGATGTGACCCAGTTATGTCACAACCATTTTCAAACTGTGATCCTTGAAAACTAACTGTATAAAAAAATTACCCTCTTACTCATCAGATCTACTCCCCGTAGATAGCTAGGATAAGATCTGCTGACTTGGTTACAAAGATAAAGGCTCTACTACTTATTAAATTTTCTACTAACCTTGCAAAACTAACACGGCTGAGGAGATGAGTGAGCTAAATTCTTTTTCATCTTCAGAGAAAATAATTATTTTACAACGCAGTACAACTCCAGAAGTCCTAAGAACACCATTGGAGATTAAGGGTGTGATCAAATAAAAGCAAAATGAAAAAGAAAATGAAAACAAACCTTTTTTTTTTTTTTTTTTTTTTTTAACATTTTTTAACAGGCACATTGAATAAGCAGTGAGTTTTGCTCCTTTGTTAGAAATTAATTCAATACAGGCCATTAGAATGGAATTGGTTTAAACAGCAGCCAAACATGCTTCACATACACATCAATAGAACCCTCAAGCAGCAATTTGCCACTAAAGACTTCATATTATCCACCCTTCTCCATGCCATGGCTTTGTCTTCTTATTTGCCATTTTAACATGAAACCTAGACATTAGCCTACATTTCTTAACACCTGGTTCTTTGATTTTTTTCCTTACTTCCTAGTTCCTGTTTGGATACCTTATCTTGTTTCCATCATTACAACAGACTCAGAGCAAAGCAAAACATCATGCCATATTTCTGTATTACCAGTACTAAGCATTCAGGCTTCCATAAATCATGGAAGTAGCTTAAATGTAAGCAAACGTACAGCATGTATGAAGTGAGGTTTTTTTTGTTGGGGCAGAGAGAGGAAACAGCTGACACTTGAGAGACCAACAACAGGCATTCCAGTAACAAAACTTCATCTCAAGCAAGCTGATCTCAATATCTCTTCTTAGACTGAAATTGAAATGAGGCATTGAAAGTGTACAAAAACCTCAGCAATTATGAAATTAAACTTAGATTTCCCTAATATTGCTATCCAAATGTTGATAACCGCAATGCACATAGATGTCTCAACATCTACTGGGTTCTGTGGCCTACCTTTCCCCAAAATCTCCCCAATCTCTATATGGAAAACCTTACTGGTGGCCTATTTCCCAATACACTGCAATCATCACACAAACGTTGGAAACTACATGGCCTCTCTCTGTTGAGCAACACAGCCCATGCACCGCATTGAATTGTGAACTTGGTGGGAGGATGGATGTTCCTATCTCGCTAATTTTGGCTGAACAGAGCTGACTTTAAGGCAGGTCAAGTTAATCTAGGATGTAAAGGAACTGGTAAAGTTAGGTTACTAACTAAAGTACTACTGAAGAAGGTTAGCAGCAGGAACCTCACATCTACCATCACCATCATGGCAGATTCACCTGCTCCATCAGACAGCTCAGACCAGGAGAGGGCACCTCTGAGTCTCTCAAGGGAAAAATACACATAACCCTACCTCACAGACTGCAGAAACTGGTCCATTTTTCTCTTCCAGGGGTTGGCTTCTCAGAATCCTCTTCATGTGATAAAAGCAATCATCAATGATCCTTGTTATCTTTGTACCCTCTGACATGCAGTAGCCTCATCCAAACTGCTTAACGGCAACAGTCCTAGGCCAGCATTACTTCTCCTCTCTTCACATTGCAGTTATACAAACAGCAATTTAGAGCTGCTGTGAGTACTTTTACGTTTCTTCTGACATCTTAGAGGCATTTTGACAGAACTTGAATCGTTCACCACAGAAAGTTTTAGTTACATTTAGAATCAGCCACCATTCTACAGCCTTTGGCAGGGTTTGGCCAAAACCCTCGCTTTTAAATCCTCCTACTCTCCCAGATCAGCATGGCCATCTCCTGAAACATCATTAGATACAGAAATTCAATAGCAAATACAGCTCCGGTGTCCATAAACATACCCTGGCACTGTTTCATCATTATCCCTGGGGACAATATTCTTGCATTATCAATGATGAGAATAAAGCCCCTGGAAAGAATAAATCAAGACAAAAATCTGGGAAAGTGTTGGCTGTTGAGGAGGGAAGGACAGCAGAAAAGGATTCTGCCATGCTGTAAAAGTTACGACTGAATTTACTTTCTCTTTTTTGAATCCTCATTGACATGATGTAGACTCTCACACCCATTAAGTGAACTTCAGCTAACATGAAATCTTACGTCTGATACTCCAAGTACAACACGTTTTGAAATCGATTCTTTGACCTTCCCATAAATAGCACAAGCGCGCTTTTAAGACGTAGTGATACCAGCCCCTCTGCACCTGGGTGAGGAGGCAAGTCCTACCATGCAAAGCCTGATAGCAAACAGCTGATTGTAATTGACTTGATAAAATCAATCTGTTTTGATGAATAATCTGTCCCCTGGAGTAACTATTTGCAATCCACAGCAAAAATAATTGCATGGCTTGTTCTTCTATTTTTCTCTCGTTCTCTCTTTTTTTTTCTTTCTTTCTTTTTTTTTTCATGAAAACAAGCACTTCTAAGAACTCAACCCATTCAGTGCTTTATAATTAAGTTTTACAAAGCAGCTTTAATGCACGCATTAAGATGAAGCATGGCTGCTGACGACACCTTAGAGGTGCAAACAAGCTCAGGCAGTGAGTTTTACACCCTCTCTGCCCCTCGCACCAACATTCTTTTTCCCCCAAAACGAAGGAAAGCGTGGAGACAACAACATTTCAAAGGCTTTTATTTTGCTTTTTGCTTCAAACGCAGCAGCAGCAGGGTTTAAAGGCAGGTTCCGTTCATCACGGCTGTGAGAACCTTGTTTCATATTTACCCGCCACCCGCTGCGCCTCAGCCCCTGAAGCAGCAGCGCCGCCCACGGCGCATGCGCGCACGAACAACCCCGCGCGCGCCGCCGCAGGGGTGACCCCGGCAGCCAACATGGCGGCTCCTCTGCCCACGTGACTTCCTCCTGCCGGAGGGGCCGGGCGCTCTCCCACCGCACGCAGGGCCCCGTGTAGTAATAGTAATACAAATAGTAATAGTCTCGTGTGGTTGGAAGGGACCTTAGAGATCATCGAGTCCAGCCCCCGGGATTCGAGCCTCTGTGCTGCAGAGCGGCACTTCTACCACTTGCGCCACAGGGGGGATTCGAACCCCGGGCCCTGGTGTTGTAAGGCGGCATTCCTACCACTGCGCCACCGGGGCACACACCCGAAGCGCAACGAGGTGCCGTCCTCAAGGCGACCCTTCTCCCCCCCTCCAACAGTCGCAATTTCAACTCGGGGTTTGCCGCCTCTCGGCCCAACCCAGCGCAGGGTCGGCGGAACGTGACAAACCGAGGGGGGGATGAAGCGGAAAATCCCGCTGGTGCCTCATCGGGCCATTCCAACAGCGGGGCGGACCCCCCTCTCCCTGCGTTGAATGGTTTCTCCCGCTTCCCGTCGGTAGCAGAGCGCCGGATTCTGGTCGCGTTCTTTGCGCATGCGCGGCTTAGCAGCCTCACGTGCTCCTGGTTGGGGATGGCGGCTCTGCTGAGTTCCGCGGGGAGACTGCGGGCCCTGAGCGGGCGGCTGCGGACACTGCGGACACTGCTGCGACCAACAGCACCCGCCGCCGCCAGGTGAGGGAACGACCGACCCGGCGCTGCGCGATGCCGGCGGTGTGACGAGACATGGGGGCAAAGGGCGGGCGGCTGAGGGCAGGGAGAGAGAGCGGGACAGGGATGGCCCCGCGGCTCCTCTCAGCTCACGGCGCGGCCTACCGCCCGTACATCGCCGCTCTGTGGGGGTGTACGGACCCGGCAAAGCGTCACATCCCGGGTTTATTTACAAACACTGATTTTTGGATCTGTGAGAAACAGGTTCACCTCGGAGCTGTGTGTGGGCTGTCCCTGCGGGCGGACAAGGCCAGGTTGAACGGGCTCTGGGCACCCTGAGCTGGGAGCTGACCGTGGGGCTGAGTGGGCCCTGAGGCCTCTTCTAACCCAGTTTGGTAATTCCACGATACTGACAAGAACAGCGTTTTGCATGCCGATTTTTAGGCGGCCTAATGGCTGTTGTAACCATCCTTAACTACTTTCTGCACTTTCTGCAGCTGTTACATTTACAGGTTTAGCACTGTTTACCATGCTTCACATCACAAATGTACTGCTCCAACCATGTAAATGCATCTGCAGGCTTTCCTTTAGTTAGAGGTTACTTCAATGTCAACAGGTTCTCAAAGTGTGTCAGTGGCAGTGAGCTCTGTTCATGGCTTCCAAGCTCCGTGTGGTTGTATTCTTGGTTTCCAGTCTTCTGGAAATAGAAGGGAGTGGTTGGTGATGCCCAATGACTCGTTGCAATTATAACTGTAGTTATTATAAATCATCTTTAAATTTGTAACAAAAAATAGAAGTTTAAATCAATTTTCTCCATGGATGTGAATGAATGATTTCTGAATTTCCCTTTGTAGTCCATTCAGAGGTCAGTTAGTGTCCTGACACCTATGGAGTGAAGGGGTATAAGCAGGTTGGAGCAGCGAGGTTTACTTGTTGTCACTGGAGATGCCTTCAGCAGCTCACTTTGCAGCACCAATGTGGATAAGAGCATGGTGTTTGAAAGAAGGTCAGTGTGTAGGTCTGGTCAGTGAGTGTGAGCTCAATGGTAGCTTTTCACTAAATGTGCAAATCATGCAGCAGACGATTTGTTTTGGAATTAAATCTGAGAGTGGAATGGCTTCTAATATGCGCAGTGAGTTTTTTGGGTAGACATAACAACTGTACAAGGAGCTCCTCCTGCCTTGTCTTGTTGGTGTCTTCCTACTGCTCTGGTGATCCCTCTTAGTCAATTCTACTTAGCACCAGCTGGATATTTTTGCTGCTCTATATGGATAACTGTTCAGCATTGGACTGGTGAGCTTCACAGCTGCAAAGAAGGGAATAGAAAAGTAGAGGAAGGACTAGGGAACAGGGGAGGCACATGCTAAGGAATGGGCAGCAGTACCACTGGGTTACTGAGTGGCAAATCATGTGTATAAACTTTTCCAGTAGTGCTAATTCAACTCATTTTTGCTTTTCTCATCTGGAAGCTATTATTCTAGATAGCTTGTTGCAAGAAGTAATGTTCAGGGACATCCAGGTACCACTTTTCATGTATTATACTCCTATATATCCAGTAATATGTAGAGTCATTCTAGTGCACAAATGGTGCTTTAGGACCAAATTTTAAAGTAAAAGTAGCATTTACTAGCTGAGATTACACGAACATCTCATGAGAATAATCTCTTTTTTTTTTCCCCTTAAGTAACTATTCATTCTTATTGTGGTTCTTTTTCCTACCTAACCCTTAACTTCTGGAAATTGAAGACTTTTAAAGAACTAGGTCGATTTGGACACATGGACATCAATCATTTAGACTTCTCTACTTGTTGTTTAGGTCTCAGGTTGTTACCTTAGATGTGAAACGCAACTCTCTATGGTAGATTCCATGAAGTATTGGTGAAACCCTGGTTTTGAGGCATAGGGTAACTGTTATGAGTGAATAAATAGCAGGGAGTAATCCAGTATTTACCAAGGAAACTGAGTAAATGACAGACTGTTTGCTGTATCACTGAGCATAATTTTAAGTTAATTCAGAAGTGGGTTTGAGGCTTCTATTACAGTAATGATTATAGATAAGTTGTGGATCTGTTCATTTCTTTAGAGACCTGAAAGAGCAACTACTCACATTCCAGCAGTTTTTGGTCATTCTACTCAGAATTTTCCAGGGATGTACAAACTGCTCCCCCCGGTGCAGAGTACGTGAGCAGTGGCTGGGCTACTTGTTAGGCCCTTGTGCTTCTTTAAGACTTGTTGGTTCTGTTATTATTTACCTGCTTAGAACTGATATAATATGAACTAAATAGTGGCAGCTTGTAATGCAAACAAGGCTTGAGATTTTGTGTCACTACTTTAAAGTGCATCTTCTTCTGTAGGAGGATGCAGAAGATAGAAAAGAATCTAAAATCTCAGACTCATACCTTCTATTCTGGGAATAGTGAAGGTAAGATGAAGCATAACCTTCTGTGACCATTGGGTTTGGCCTAAACATGTTGTCCTGAGAATGCGGTAGCCAGAGAACAAACTCTGCTGTTAATCTGCAGCCTTTAGTGACAAACAAAATGATGGACTGAGTAGCAAAAGTACGGACCTTATCCTTGTGTATTGGAAATCACAGCCTGAACCTCTGATTAATCAGCTGAGGCAAGTGTTGGGTCAGCTGTGGGAGCACAGGTGAGAGTAATGTAGCTGTGCTCCCGGAAGGGGTGGAACTTGACTCCACCTCCTCTAGACCTCATTTAAGGGCTGACCACCACTAAGGCAGCTTCTCTTGGATATCGCTCCCCAGTGGAGACTGTTTCAGCTTTCCGGTCAAGGCATCGATATTGGTGAGTTTTCCTTTGCTAATAACCTTTGACTATCTACCATCGTCTTTGTTAACATCTTTATATTAACCACCCTTACACCTTGTTTGCTAGTTAACATGCAAGATTGTACCCGTGCAAATCTCACAGAAATGCCTGTTGTGAGATCTGAGTCACAGCAGAGAGTGACTGACAGATTCTGATCTGTACCAAACCCTGTAAAATGAATATCTGTCAGCTATCCTTCCATAATTTCAAATTGTTTGGGAGGATGTAAATTTAGACATTCCACAGAACTGGGTGATTGCAAATAACTTCTGTCCTGTTTGCTGGATAAGCAGTAGATAGGTTGTTATTACTGCTCAGGTAGTCTTCATGCAGTGACTGAGGGTTCCTGTTGCTCAGCTGCTTACTGCCACACCATGGCTTGGTCTGTGGAATAGATTCCAGGCCTACTCCTTAGTGCTGTTACTGGGCTGATTTCATTTGCTAGACTGCAAGGAAACGTAACGTGGAAAATGGAAAAGAGGGACTGGAACTACTGCTGTCAGTGGTGACTGCAATGTTGGGTCAATACAGCTTCCTTGCTCAACTGCATTTTGATATGTAAAGTTTCTAGAGTATTTGTCCTGAAGTGGATGCCCTATTTCTCCACAAAGACAATGAAAACTATTAGGCTCTGGAGGCCTGGATCATAATATAGCAGAATAAAATCTTTCTGTGCAAGTGTCTCAAAGGATCTTTGGCCTTACTGTCACATCAGTTTAGGTTTCTCATCTGTGAGGCTAGGTGTCAGTGCTCATGACTGTGGGGAACAGAGCAACTGCTAATCTCCCTAAAGAGCAGACTGTTGTGTAGTGAAAACTTTGTGCTTCTTGCAAGACCTGTTATCTTTTTGTCCAATTCAGAAGAGTTGATAAGAGCACTATACGTCCTTGCAAGGGCTGCTGACTTCATGTTGTAGTGAGTTTGTGTAGAATTGGATCACATTGGTGAGATGGGAGAGCAAACACCCTTTTAAAGAATCCTAGGAGCTTCAACTACTTTACAACACTGGTCCGAATCTTTCTGAGTGCGTAAACATACCATGACAAGCAGAACAGTTCTCTATCTTATGTCTTATCTGTGTTGCTTCTACTAGGAGCTGAAGAATTAAATCTTTTTTTAGGTGCATGTTTATTTCTCAGTCCTGTTGGGATGTTTTATGACCAGTTGTATACCTTTTTCTTTTCCTTTTTCCCCTTGGAATTCTGAAATCTATCACTTTCTTTGGTCTACACTGACATTCTTTTCTTGCTGATTTCAAACCATTTAATCAAGTAGTCAAGATGACTTAGAAGACTGAGGGTGTTTTGTAAGTGTTGGGCACCGTTATTGGTGTGCTGTCATCTGCAAGTTCAATGCTCACTTTCTTCTGTCATTCAGATTGTTAATGACACTTGTTAATGGACGTGGGTCATAGTAGTCAATTTCCAGGTGGGCGAAGAGTATACAGTATTTTAGAATTCATAACTTATATTCTCAATATCGCAACAAACTTTGATCACATTAAAAAAGACATCAACGCAATTTAAAAACAATTAATGGCACCTTATTTTTTCTGATGAAAACTACATGATATCTCCCTATTTTGGTTATGTGAAAGTCGGATGACTTGGTATCAGAAGCCCGCATGCCAGTTTCTTTTGTAGTTATCAGTCATGCTTTGATTTTTGCCATACCTCGTCTTCCAGGAGTTTTTAAAGGTAATTTCAAAGGACTGGGGAGAAGTTCAACGAGGTCCATTGAAGCATCTTTAATGTAGTGAAAGCTTCTAAAAATGGCTTGGACAATTCTTCCTGCACATCTCACCTGTCTCGTTATTAGAATTTGCTTCTTTAGTTGTGGTAAAGTAGTTAAAAACTGGCATTGTATGATCATATTTAACATAGTTTGAAACCTAAATTCCTGCATTATTGTGTGATTCTAATGTTTAACCTGACCTTTTTGTTGTTTTTATCCTTGTTTTTTTGGTGTTTTTTTTTCTTTCTCTGCTTAAGCATGTGTGTTAAAAATTGCAGAATAGCACGGGGTTGTTAAATATTCCTGATATGTGGATAACTGCTTCATTTAACATTAGCTGCTTTCTCTGTTTGATAAAGAGGTTGTGCTATTGGTCTCTATTTTCCTGTATTATATTCACTTAATTATCACACATCAAACCTGATATTGGTTCCCATAGTTTTCTGAAGTTTTAAGTTTTTGGAAATCACAGAATCACAGAATTGTAGGGGTTGGAAGGAACCTCTAGAGATCGAGTCCAACCCCCCTGCCAAAGCAGGCTCCCTACACCACGTCACACAGGTTGGTGTCCAGTTGGGTCTTGAATATCTCCAGAGAAGGAGACTCCACCACCTCCCTGGGCAGCCTGTTCCAGTGCTCCGTCACCCTCACCATAAAGAAGTTCTTCTGCACATTCATGGGAAAGTGCCTTTTCTGCTTTATTCAGTCCTTCATCTTTAAAACAGGGGATTCCTGGCATTTTAGTTTTTGTTATTTTCACCTAAGTATTCTGCTCATAGGCAGTTTGTATTAGAAAGACCCAAATTCAGATCCTATGAGAGGGGAAGAGCTAAATAAAACGCCCACTTAAAAACTGATAGATGTAGATATCAGCTTATGGTTACATGTGTGCTGTGTGGCAAAATATTTCATTGGACAATTTACTGTAGCATGTAATGATATGATAGTAGATTTTCATCGAAAAAAAGGCACTTAAGTTTTAAGTGGAAAAAACAGGAGTTTTGCCTGGTTGTGCTTCAGTTGGTAATGGGAATCAAGGTGTAAATTTCTGCCTTACAAAGACACTGACTCCTGTGTTGCTTCCAAAGAATTGAAAGTATTCTGGAAAGGTTTCAGGTTGCTTTTTTAATAGGTATGTGACAGCGGAATGTACAATTCATGTTATGGAGAAACAGATGAAGAATGTCAGTCGTTTGTTTCATTCATATAGTTGTCGCGTGGGTAGCTTGTAGCTCTATATTTGTGTTGTTAAAGGGTATATGTTAGAGTTGTCTCATTTGGTTATTACACCTGGAAGAACTGAAGATTTTGTCTTTCTGTTATTCCTACCTTGTATTACTGAATTGTAATTTAATCAGTTGAATGATTTCTGGTTTAGGGCAGGTACTCTCTGTGTGGATACGTGATGTGATCAAACAAGAGGAAGAAAATAGAAAAAGATGCTCTGGGAAATCCTGATTTTATTTTTTTTCTTTCTCTTTCTTTTTTTTTAGTGAGATGGCCACTTATCCACCACAAACCATGTTTCACTTCCTACTTTTTCTTCAGAATTGCTCTCATTTCAGCCACATACTCCTGATCCATTTCTTTTTTTTTTTTCTGGTGGGTTTTGTACATCATGAGCATTTTCCACAACTTTCTGGAAACCTACACCAACTTAGTGAGCTCAGTTGGCTCACAGGGATCTGGGGAGCATGAGAGCCAGCCCAAGGGAAGTAGTGTGGATTTGCATCTTGGAGTGGTAGAATTCACACTGAAGGAGGGTTCTCCTTTTTGGCAGAGCTCTTTTTCTTCTCCACTTCTTTCTTGCTTCATCTTCTTCAGGCTGGACATTAGGAAGTATTACTTCTCGGAAAGGGTAGTCAGGCATTGGAATGCACTGCCCAGGGAGGTGGTGCAGTCACCGACCATGGGAGTGTTTGAGAAACGCTTGGATGTTGTGTTGATGAATATGATTTAGCCAGGAAGTATTGGTAATGGTTGGACTAGATGATCTTCTAGGTCTTTTCCAACCTTGATAATTCTGTGATTCTGTGATTTTTCCCATATCATTTGCTGGCCTCTGGGAATTTTTCAAGAGGGAAGTCACAGGTCTGGCCATGTAAAATTAACCTTCTTGAAAAAGGTAGAAAGATGATACTTCCCAAAATTAGGCCCTCCTCAGTTAATGTCAGGATATCACAGCCAGAGAAAAAGTGAGTTGCTCGCCAGATCCCAGCAGATGAGACACCACCAGGCACCTTAAACAAACTAACAAACAAAACCCAAGTGGTCTAGAAGAATCCTTACAGAAATGTAGTGAAGAGCTCTGTGCTCAAGGGGGAGAGATGAAGGAGGGCAATTTCAGAAGCTGCCGAATCTTTTTTGGCATCCAGAAAGCCTCACTTGCTTTGCATTGATTCTGGGGAAAAATAGGTTTGTAGAAAATTTCCTTAAGTACTTGCATGTAACAACAACATGCTGTCTATAGGCTAACCATAACCATCTAGTGTAACACCAATGCCATTTTATAGTTACCATGTTACATACGCTTGTTTTTTAAATAATTTCATTGAAATGGTGACCTCTTACTGTTTTGCTAGAAGTAATTCTTGGTTAAATCTGAAGCTGTTGTGCTTCATTTTGAGAAAACAAATAGATGTTGAATCAAATCCAGTGTTTGTTTGCCTTGTGTTGCAGGATGACAACTTTATGTTCATTAAGTTCTGAGGGATGGGGAATTATGCCATTATTCATGAAGCTTTTGGTACACTGTTGTCTAAAACATCGGTTCCTGCATTAGTTGTTGTGTATTTTAATTGAAAACAAATACGTGATTTGTTACCTTGATTCACCATGTTTTGGAAGAGCTGCTTGTGGTTGTTCCTGAAGTAGTTTTTCAAAAGCACATGAAAGCATGTGGAGATCCCATTGTGGGACAGGAAGTTTTTATAGCACTTGGATGATTTTTGAAAGATTTTGGTTTTGTGGAGGAATGGTACTTGAAGTCGGATCCAGCTGAAGCTCTCAGCTTAATAATTGACACCTTGAGCAAATACACATTGCTGTATTGTTTTAAAAAGGCTTATGATATGCATTGAAATCAGTCACCTGCATTTGTTTGTTCACCTTAATATGGAGTGTTTTTCAGTCTTTTCATCATCAAGAAGAACGTTATCTTCTTAACATTCAGTAACGATTGTATTGGCAAATTAACTCTCAGAAGTGTAATTTCTATTTTCTTTTTTTCCCTTTTATTTTTATTTAAGCAGAAATATCATTCACCAAGCAAGGTTCCTTACAGTTGTACCTCAGCGTGAAGGAAGTATTAAAGAAGAACCAGTCTCAGAAATCCAAACCAGACGGGCATTGCAGTTTGACTGGGCATTAAATAAACTGGATAACTCTGTCAGAAAAACTGGCCGTATCCCTAAAAGCCTTCTACTAAAAGTCTTCCAGGAAACATGCAGAGATGGTAAGCTGCTTCCCATTAAAACAAAATTAAAGCTAATGCTGCAACATTGTAAGTCATCAAACCAAGGAAATTTCTTGAATTGAGTTCTGATTTATGTTTTTTCTTCTGGATGCCGTTTAACCTACTGCATGTATTGATGAATGGACTTGGAATGTTTTAGAGGTGTTACCCTGCTTTGAATGCATGCATCAATTCTTCAGGGTTTTCTGTCTTCGGCAATTTATACTACTTGTAAAATTTCATTGTGCTTTTAAGAAATGTTAACATATTACTCTGCTTGTTACAAAGTTTTATCTGGGGATGTTACATCTTACTAATGTAACTATATTGGGAACTATGAATGGAAATCATATCTGCGTTCTTTATACAGTGTACTTTTAAAACATCTGCAGTAAACCGTGCTGTCCTTGAGAGGTCTTTTATTTTAAAATGAGGTGGTATAGGGAGATGTGGAGACAACGTGCATTGTCTTGATTTCATTTTATACTTTGCTGTGTATTGCCCTGGATAGTTACTGGCTCATGTAACTTGGATAGTAGTCTCAAAAAGTTTCGTAGCTTACTGCTTAAATGCTGAGTCTTCAATTCACTCCCTCTTTCTGTCATTTTTGTCCTTCTGCTTCTGATACCCATTCTGATGCTGACCGCTTTTTCTTTTCTTTTACATATAAATCTGTGTGGGTTGAAAAGGATTTTATACCTCTCATCTTGTATGTGGATCACAATTCTTAATGGTCATTGAGTGTTTAGATGGTTTTTAGGGAGTCATGTTAGCAAAGAGATCAATTGCTCGCAGTGCTTCAGTTATTTAAGTATATTTTAAATTAATGCTGAGTTTTGGAACTCAGAAAAACAAGTTTAAAACATTTATGAAGGTTGAATTAAGTTGCTATTAAAAGAAATGATAAATATCTTTATTTGAACAGTTTGGTCTTTTTTTTTTTTTCTTTTTCAAATAACAGCATTGAAAACAAGTGTAGCAAATATAAAAATTTCTTTTTCTTTCATTGCATGTGTTTGTAATGAGGAAGGGAAGAAGATTACAATGCAAAAAAATACCCAGGCATGATACTTGATATTGATATCTTGTCCTGCAAATTTCTGCACTCACGGTGTTGGTTTTTTTCCTGTTTCTTTTGCTTTTCAAGTACTTAGTCACTAGAGTAAAGTATAAATAAAACACCAGGATCATGAAAATGGAGGCATCTTGACATTTTACTGCACTAACAGATAGTTAGGCACTGATATAAGAGTAAGCCAAGTATGATTCATTTCTCATGAGTTGGTGATATCTTTAAAAGTTCAAATCCCCATTTGCCATTTACTCCTGCCCTCTCAATATTTTACCTATTTCTATTTCTTTCTCACTGTCATTTTTTCCCCATTGCTTCTGTGTTTCTTCCCAGATGAGCTTACTCTGTATAATGTTTTTGCTGTAGATTGCTCTCTTGAAACCTAGTTTACACTAGTGGTGTGGTACTGTACTTCTGCTGGTTGTTTTCTGTATTAGAAGTTATAATTCTGGACTGCCTATTTCTCTCTACTTTTGAGGGTTTTTTTAGCATTATTTCATAGCTCTACAGCTTGTTTCTATTCTGTAGAAACAGAGAAGCTGTAGAAGATCTGTATTATTGAAAATTGCACTTACAGTGATAAGCAGCAGTTGGAGATACCTTTACCTGCCTCTTTACTGGGCTGTACGCAGGTTGGGAGTTTTGGCATGAGGATATGGAAGTCGTTAACAAAGCACTGTGGAATTGTAGACCATAAGTCATTTGGAAGTTGAAACCACTCAAGTCTGTTTCTGTTTGGCTTAGAAAATTTCAATGAAACCTGTGTGAATGATCTTTCCTTGTCAGATGAAAATACCCCTAATAAAGCACATCTCACTTTTCTTAGTGATTGGAAAGGGTTGAACGAATGATTTTTATTTTTATTTTTTTTTTTTTTTTTGCTCTGATTTTTGCTGAGTTTTATTTGTTACCTTTTACAGTATGTTGCTTTATAAAGGAACACTTATTTTTATTAGAACTTATCCAGTTTACTGGATAACCTGTGAAGGATAATTCAGCTTTAACGTTATTTACCTCAGTAGTAGAAGTTATAGAAATATCTGTATTTATGGTTAGGTTTTTGACATCCTTGGGGTTGGATGCGGAAGTTGGAGCATGTGAGCATTCTCAGTTTCCTTCATTATTCTGCAGATGTAAATGATCCCATTTGTTGAGCATGGACAGAAGTGAAAATGGATGCTAAAGGAAATTGAAAATTAGATTTATGCTTCTGAATGCCAGTATTAAAATAGTAAGGAATTGTTACTGAACTATTTTAGACATTTGCCAGGAAGTTATGTCTTCGTTAGGATCAAATAATCAATGAATCTTGGAGTAGAATTATGAAGTACTGTACCACCTGAGTGTAGTATTTTGTGCTGGGCTTATTTTATTATTATTATTTTAACTTCTGCTTAGCAGATGTCCTTATTGTAGAAAGTGGCATGTTTTGTCATTAATCCTCTTCAGTGCATAATGGTGTCATTGCTTAAACATTTCAGTATCCTGTTTAGTGAGTGTTAAATTCTGAAGATTCTATTGCATTTTATTTTATTAGATATGATATGCTTAAATATTTCAATGGATCAGTATCTTTTTACATTTGTTTTCTTAATTATTTATGATGAAATATGTGGCTGTGTACCACTTGAACACAAAAGTTTTTTCCATCTCTTTTCCACTGACATTCCTGTCTGTCAAATGTTTGTGCTGAAAAAAGCATTCCAGTATACAACTGTTGCTGTTTACCAGCAACTTCTCTTGTCAGCTTTAAACTTCAGTCATCGCACTGTCCCACTAAAAACCGGAGGTTAAGAGTAGTTTCAGAAACAGCATAGCAACAGAAAAAGAGTTTGATTGAAAGAGAAGGCAAGCTGAGTTGAATTATAGGCTTCTTGTTTGTTTTTTTTTATTTTTCCTAAATAAGATGAAAGCTTATTTACAGTTCTACATTGATACCAGTGAAAAATTCAAAACCCTCTGCCAGGTGGATGAGTTTCAGTGGTGTCCTGTGATCTTCATGCTACTTTGTATTAGGTCCTGACAAGGCATCCTCTCTTGTAAAGCTTGATAAGATGTGACTTGCATATAGATTCATGCACAGTCTGGTACTTCTGAAGAGGGTGACACTGATTTATCAGCTGTGTGAACTCTTGTTCTGGGAGACTAAAACCACCTTTCCTACCTAGAGCTATAAAATGATTTTCAAAAATGGGTATTTTTTAAAACATTATATAGAAGTATGAGGGCTTAGCTCTTAAAAATATGCATGATTGTTACCTTAAAATCTTAAATTTAGACAATAATATTCTATAAATGTATTTAAAATTGCTTCAATGTTATCTTTCAAATGAATTCCCAAAGAGTAGAGCTTAAAAATGCCTATACTCTTTTAAAGTTATAATTCCCAGCAGCTTTTACATCTGACAGAGTTGCAGCATGACTGCTTCTGTGTTATTTGAGTGACTATTTCTGGTTTACTTGAATCCATTAATAATTCTTATTAATGTGTTTTGTTTTGTTTTTCTGTAGGCTGTCCAGGAAGTAACCAGACCTTGCTTTTGTTGCGTAGCTGTGGTGCTCTATTACCGGAGGTGTTGTCATCTGAAAGAACAGAGCTGGCCCATATGATATGGGACAAGATGAAAGAACTGGGTAGGCAGATTTTGTTAAAATGTCCTTCTGGAGTAGTTGTACACTTCTATTGCTTTTTTTTTTTTTTTTTTTTTTTTTTTTTTGTAATTAAAAAACTGTTTGCATTTTAATAGTGTTTAAGAGTTAGGTTATAATGGCTAAAATTCATTAGCAAATAAGCAGTAGGTTTTACTATTCAGGTGAGAGTCTTATTCCCTATTCTGGGAGTTATAGTGACATCTAGGGGTGTTAAAAGTATCTAAGATTTCTTTTTCTGGTGCTTAAACTTGATTTTTTTTTTTTATTATTGTAAGAAGGTATTGTATTTTCTTTTAGATATTAGCTTGATTTATCTGCTGGACTAAGTATTCGTAGTTCTGCCACATACTTTATCAGATAATTTTTAAGTTATTCATTTATGTCTGTATGTTGCATAGGTTAACTGGCTGTGGAACAGCTTGCACATCAGCAACAATGTACTTGTGCTGTTGTTATGTTTCAGGCTTCTATAAACAAACATATGCTGTTAAATATGTGTTACTGCAAAGGTGGGTAATGGGAAGTGGCCTGACTAAAAGTTATAATAAAGTTGATAAGAAACTATTTGTGTGAACTGTAAAATCATGTTGACAATTAGGGAGCATATGTTAACACTGTGGTTGAAATATTTCCTTAGGTGCTGTCTATGACACGAGCCACTATAATGCTTTGCTGAAAGTTTACCTTCAAAATGAGCATAAATTTTCTCCAACTGAGTTCTTAGCCAGAATGGAGGAAGCTAATGTGCAGCCCAATCGAGTAGGTATTCTTCAATGGTGTTTTTTCCTCAATAACGGTATCCATCTGTTGGATAGAAATTGTTAAATTCCCCTTCTTGTTTTTTGTAGGTTACATACCAAAGGTTGATTGCTGCTTATTGCAATGAGGGTGACATTGAAGGAGCGAGGTATTCTTTTGCATTTATGTTGAAAAGAGTTTCTAAGAAATCTGTTTATCATATTCTCTGCCATTAATATTAAAACTCATTTCAGTGTAATTCTTATAAATTGAGCAAAGCAAAGAGTATTAAGTATAATTTATTCGAGCACTGAATAGCAATTTTTTAGAGACAGCTGGAGCCTACGCAAACAAAATAAAACTGTGATACACCTGTGTTGGAATTAAATTGTATTTGCGTTGTTCAGAAAATAACTTGTTTTGTCGTTTCTGTAGCAGGTATGAAAAAGTATGAGGCATGAATGCTTACTGCCTGTGTAAGAAAATGGCCCCATTTGAGAATGAAATGGCAAAAGGAGGGAGTAGAAGTAATTCTTTTGTTACACAGGGCTTACTTCATGTCTGTCTAACTCTTGCTACATTAGCTTTCAAGTTGCAGCAGTGTGATTGCTAGGCATGCCAAAGAAAAGAAAGATAGTAAGAAACCCAGCCCCACCCTTTTGCCTGTGCATATTTCAAAGTGGCAAGTACATTTCATGTGAAAAAAGGAAAATAACTGAGTTTATGTTTGTATTATGCAGCAACCTAAGATATAATTTGTTCTTTTCTGATGATATAGATCTTGTCCAGCAGTGCAGTAATAGCTCAGTAGTTTCTTTTCAAATTAAAAATAAGAAAAAGCCAACCATTTGCTGTCTTGTCTTTTGCAGTAAGATTCTTGGATTTATGAAGAGCAAAGATCTCCCAATCACTGAAGCAGTATTCAGTAGCCTTGTGAAAGGTCATGCAAGAGCAGGGTAATGTTAATATGTCAATACTCCTTATTTTTTGCTTTTGCATAGAGTGACACCATAAAGAAAATGTATGTGCCGCAAAATAGCATAAGAGTTTTGCATAATGTAAAGTATCGTCTCGTGATGCATTTTTGAAGCAAACAGGGCTTATTTTGCAAGGTAGCAATCTTTCTTGCCTGAAAATGTTGCACTTCAAAACAAATTACTGTTCTTGTGTACTGTGTGAAAATTGGTTGCATTTAAACTTTCGAACTCTTTTAATTGTTTAAGTTAAAATTCGAAGTAATAGAAAAATAAAAAGATTTGTATTTTGACCTTTTAGAGTGTTAGTTAAAATAGGTTTCTTTGTGCTTGTTGCAACCTTTGTTCCCAATAATTAATAACTAAATGATGGAATGTGGAAGTGACAGTCAGTAGCATTATGCCACTGAGGGTCTTTCTTTTCAATTCTTCTAGTGATATCAAGAGTGCAGAAAATATCCTTTCTGTGATGAGAATGGCTGGTGTTGAGCCTGGTCCAGACACCTATTTATCGCTGCTGAATGTGTATGCTGAAAAGGGCGATGTTGATAACATCAAGAAGGTATTGCAAATTTAAAGAAATTTGTTTGATCTTTTGTTTTGTTTAATATTGCAGTGTTTTCTCTCTATACAGGAGGAATAATGCTGAATTTTATAACTAATTTCCTCATAGCAAAAAATACTTATTTTTATTTTTTGCATCTGAATAGCTGGGTTAACTGAAAGCAGTTTCTTACTTCATGAACAATATACATCTAGCGATAGTTGCTTTTCACACTATGAGAAGATGTGAAGAATGTTGCTTACCAGTGAGTGATTTAATAATTCAGGGATCTTACAACATCTGTCTCTTGAATGTGATATGTAAACCTCGATGATCCTGGTGTTTTAATGTATGACTAGATACTGGAGAAAAAATGTTATATCCCTTTTACCTGTCCATTTTTACTTTCCAAATGTATTTGACTTCCGGGAACTTTAGTATTCTCTGCCTTTTGTGTACTTAAACCTGTTTATTTAAAAATGAACAAAACAAACAAACAAAAGACTGCCAACAGATTTTTGTAAATATCAATCTTTTAATATATTCTCTTTCAGGTCAGAGTGCGCTCTGATAAATTGTTTTTTTTCTTTTTTCCAGACTCTAGATGAGGTTGATAAAACTGAGGGATACCTTATGGATAGAGTTTTGATGCAGGTGATTTTTAGCCTTGCCAAAGCTGGATATCCTCAGTACATAGAAGACATTAAAGAACGCATAAGATTTGAAAAGGAGTTGATTCCAGGTATATCCTTGGGTACTCCGTGGTATCAAATATAGTTGTGGTTTTTTTGTTCTTTTTTGTGTGGCTTTGAGCATATATAGAAAATAGGATTCTTGCCATTAGTCTATGGATTTGCTATGCTACTTTTAATTACAGTTTTTGGAATGTGTAATGTAAACCAATTTTAGTGTTTCACATACAAAAATGAATATGTTTTTTATCTTGTAAAATTCCTTAAGACTTTGTAAAATGGTAAGTGGTGGAGCCCTGTTATTAATAACTGTTAATTACACTTAATACCTTTTTTAAATTTTATTCTTGACAAGTTTAGAATTGTGTTTCTCTTATGTAATATCCTGCCATGCTACAGCGGTGATGCTTTGCTAATTTTTGGTATGATCCGTTTAGTGGGAAACATGAATTTCATGATTGTACAAATAATTCTGTGAAGAGTAGTCTGTATTACTTCCATAAAGAGTAATTTGATTAATAATATTAAGTACTACGTCAATGATACATGCATGTTTTCTTCCCTAGCTTTCACTACTTTCATTATTTAAGTGAGAAAATAGGTACGTGCTTTAATTTTGTTTTTTCTTGTTTTCTGTTTTTCATTTGCTAGATATGATGAACCTGTGTTTGACTCTGATAACTCATGGCTTTGAAGACATAAGTTTTCACATTTTGAAGACTTACAATCATTCATCACCTGAAAATGTGGACCAGGGAAGCTTCTTCTTGCAGCACTGTGTAAATAGGAATATGGTATGCAGAATAATAATACTTTTTTCATAGTGCGCTTAAAACACCATATTTATTTTGTTTAATGTAACTGCAGAGATGGACAAGAGTAGATTTTTTTTTTACCCATTCTTAAAGAATCAATAAAGGTTCTAGTGCTTTGTGCCCATTTAAACAGTGAGTTGAAATTCACTAAAGGAGCATATTTGGCATGCGTAATATGCACTGCCTTAACATTAGAAGACTTTGATGTTCTTAAAAATTTAGAAACATTGAAAAATTCATTAATTCTTGAAATTCTTTACAGCCCATGAGCAAGTTGAAGCAGTTTTGTAATGAGTTAAAAGAAGCAAAAATGCACTCGGCACCATTGGTATTTATTTTGCGTTGTGCTTTGGAGACCAACAGATCAGGTATAGTCCTTATTTATTTTGTGTGTTTGTGTGTGTTCTTAAGTACTTCGTCACTGCTTAATTATCCTGTGAATATCTTTAGACCTGGCTATCGATGTGATGAAGGCCATGAAGGAGGAAGGCTTGCCAATCAGACCTCACTATTCCTGGCCACTGCTAGTTGGGTTCCAGAAGGAGAAGAATCTTAAAGGTTAGTATCTTTGCTCATCTTGCTTTATTGTATACCTGAGGCACAAATCTTTACTAAAGCACCACATGAAGATTTACCAGGCTTTCAAAAGTGAGCGAAGACCTTGCTGCATTTCTTAGTTAGCGGTGAATGTTTTTCCTTTGGAAAAGCTTTTTAAAACTCACCTTTCTTTGTTAATCATGATACAGTTTTTCAAATTTACATAGCTTACCTTTGCATAGGAAGATATGTGGAAGAGTTTCTTTTTAACTCTTTACATTCTTCCTGACTTCCAGTGGTTCTTCTCACTCCTTATTACATTTGAGAGCTTACTTTTGAAGAAACCGAAATCTGAGAGAGCATTTACAAGTAAGGTTAAGTTATAATAGCGCTCTTGGACTTCAAATCCAATTCTTTTTTTAAAAATGACTTATTATCTACTTGATAAGCCACATGTGAGTTTAGTTATAATAATAAAAACTGCAGGAAAACTTACATTGCTGAATGTGAGAGCCTGACCTGACAGCATTCTGATTGAAGGACAGAAATGCTCAATCTTCAGGATTCTTAAGTAGATTTGAGCATTTAGCATACTTTCCCCTGTTACACATGGGGATGTCTACAGGATATGAATAAGAATTGAACAAATATTAAATTTTAGAGTACAGTATCTAATTCTTTGGTTTGCGTTATTGGTAATTCAGAAAGAATGGTATTGTAAAAAGATGCTTTTAACAGAAGTACTTCCCCCATGGGGAAACAAAAAACTGTCTTTTTCATCTTATCTCACAGTATAATGTGCTTTAGAATGAGATGCAGAGTTGTTAGTGTGACACTGGGTGACAAACAAAATGCACAAACAAAAAAAAAGTGCTTTTAGCAGACTCTTCATATCGCAATTTTATCTTAAATATACAGTCACATTCCAGTTTGGAAGAAATGCTGAAACAAGTATTCCCTAATTGTTTCTGGCTATAAAAATGTCTCAAGTCTCTTTCAAAAAGCCTTTGTGAAAACAATATTCAGGTTTTTATTAACTCTTTGGGTTCTGATGTGCTAGACAACTTCCCAAGTTTAGCTTATTCCTGGTTTCAAGTGTTTGAAAGTTCAGTAGTATTTTATGTCTGTAAGTGATTTAGTTCGGTCCTTTGTGATTTAATTGGGAGTACAGAGTTGCCAAAGATAAATAAGATGAAATTGTGTCATAGTTCAGTAGATGCAGGTGATGCCTGAATGAAAAAGGCTGGCTGTTACTGCCAAGACTTCACTTTGGCTAGGAAGATGCAAGAGATGCTGGAAGTGGTAGGTTCAGACATAGCTCCCAAAGCTGAAGCTGTATCAGTGCATTCAGAGAAACTCCAGCTTCAGATTTCTTTTGGTTTCCACAAGTTCATAGATTTCCTTTATTTTTGACTCCTACTGCAGAAGTCAGTTGTGCTTCGGCTAGGGGTTCCTACTGGTAGTCATGGGAGCGAATTAAGAAAAGCATAGTTGGAGAACAGATATTTTACCCTAACTCACTTTCTTTAACATATCCTACAAAGCCATTCTTTTTCTGTCTCCAAAGAATTTGGATATATATACTTCTGCATGACTATATAAATCATATCATGGATGTGCAAACCCATTTTTGCAACCTCATACTTAGTGCCTGAGCTTGAATTGTGAGGCATAGAAGTTACTATTCTGTGCATACATAGTTATAGCGAGAAGGTATCTAAGCATTTTTTTTCTGCAGTGAAGAATTAGTGGAATTATACTTAGTACAGTGAAACAAATTGTCTTCCCACGTGCAAGCTCGCATTGATTTTTGAAATTTAATAGTAATTAAAAAGAAGATAGAATAGATGAGAATCACTGTCTCAAAATATAACCAGTACAATTAAGGGATAGGGGAGATGGGAGTACCCTGAAATTTTTGTAGAAATAACGGAGAAAACAATAATGCTTCAGTGAGAATCTGAAGGTGACAACAGACAGTAAGTGAGCAGAGTGGTGCTTTGTAGAAGCTGAATAAATAAAACAACAGGTCTGTGCAAACAAAGATATAGGCACGGTATCACATCTCATACTAAAAAGGAACTAATAATTCCTTTCTCTGCAAAGTAGTAATGCCTGGCCTGATGGGTATCGTTTTGTATCACAATATAGGTAATTTTTTGAAAATGAAAAATAAGTTCTAGGGGGAAAAAGAACTGCTAAAAATCTAATAGGAAGTAGACAACAGACCTAAATCTTTAAAGCACGCATGACATAAGCAACAACTTGTCTAGAACTTCAGGAAATATTGCCTGAATCAGTATACGTAGTATGACCCAAGCAATTATATAACCAGTAGCAACATTTAATTGCACATTTATCTAATGTTTATTGTAACAAAAGCTGACATGGGATATCAAAGAAGATTCCCTAACTTTTCTGTTATGGAATTGAAGCTGAAAGAAATAAGAGTGAAATAATGGCTAAGAGGAATGAAGATAAATAGGGCAATTGTTTAAATATACCTCAGAGAACTTAATCAGTCTGAACTAGCAGCCAGTGCTTTTGAGTCATTTTACACAGGCAGACAATTTCAGATTGGATATGCTTGCTTTAAGGTATATCTTTTATATTAAGTGCTAACTTCTGTAACGTTTATCTAAATAAATACTGTTAGGCTTAGGAATGAAAATATTTAAAAGGGTTTAAAAGAGCTGTAGATCTGAAAAGGTAATTGGCGTTGAGATTCATCTTGTATATGAGCTGAAATGCCTATTTAAGTTAAGCATGTTTGACTTGGCTAATAACTGAACATGTTATTTCACTCCTTCATTTATTATGGAGTCAATTTAGTTATTTTTTATTTTCAATTTTTATTATGCCTCTTGTATTAAAAGATGGATGAAGAGGTGAATAAGTGTGAGTCCACACTGACAGATGAGTAATGAGTAGTTTCCCGAAGTAATTCTTGAGGTTGTGTTTTGAAGGCACATCTCTCCAGCCACAAAATTCTGACTGCATCTCAGATTAATAGCAGAAGGTTGGAAAGGACCTACAAGATCACCTAGTCCAACCGACCTCCCATTACCGTAGCTACAGCAAACCACTAAACCATATCTCGTAGCTCGTCATCCAGACAATGTTTTTTTGTTTGGAGAATTACTTTAAGCTCAGTTTTGCTGCACTTTACCATGTGGAACTGTGCTTAAGTGCCTTAGAAATTCCCTGTTCTGGTGGGACCATGTTAGTAAGGAGGAGCACTTCTTTTACAAAACTTGAGAAATGGAAGATAGACTGAAATGTGAGTCTCTCCCTTTTCTTGAGGAGCAGCAACTTGCTGTGCTCTATCACAGATACTGTGGCTATCTTATGATAGATGTATTTTGCATTTGTGTTTGAATATACTTATTTGAACCTGGAAAGATGCTTTTGTACCTCTGCTGGGGTGTTCCAGTGCTATTTCCAGCAATTGATAAAAGTTAGATTGTATTTTGTTCCCTGCAACTTAACTTAGGTATTTAACTTTTATTTTTCAGCTCTTTCAGTATGATGTCTTAAAAAACTCCTTTTGATCAAGTGGAGTAGTGGCTGGAGGAATTTACTGTGAGGTCCTGTTGGTCAGTGGAACTACTGTGCATCTAGGCAAAAAGGACTTAAAGTTTCATGTGTTATTTGCTGTGAATAAAAATTCTAAAACTTCATGTCTGCACAATTTGTATCTAAGATGCAGACTTTTTAAATGAACTGTTCTGTGGTTCAGAGACTAATCTTTGGCAGAAGGAAAATGAGCTCTAGTAATGCACAGAGTCTGACCGAAAGACTATTTGGTTGTGGCTTTTTGTTTTTCTTATTGTTCAGTATGGTTTTTAGTCACACCTTAATTTGGCTATGTGCAGTACTTCAGTAGTTTGCTGATGTACCTCCTTAATTTTCATCCCAGTCTTCTGCTCGCTTCCTAACCTTCACACGTGCTGTTACCGGCTCAGGAGTTGTGCCAGGTCATTCAGTGTTTTTGTGAGAAATGGCTACTTGGGAATGGTTATGCTTAACGAGCCCCTTTATTTAGTACTTTGATCAAGGTATGAAATTTGAACTTGGATCTCCTGAGTTTTACCATACTTCATTCAACTGAAGAGGGTTTAATATATTTGCTGAGAAGGTGAAAATATTAAGTAGAGTTAGGTAGAAAGTAGCTGTCAAGATTTCAAAGGTATCAGGAAAGATTTGCTGCAATTAATTCTTTATTCATATTTTCACATATTCTGGGCCAAAATCAGAGTTTTGTTTAAGGCAAACTCGAACAGATGATGCGACTTTAATCTAGTGTGACTTGCCTGCATGTATTTGCAAGTGCTCAAAGGGAATTCACATTTGATTATTTGCACCATAGTGCACTGCATAAAATATTCATGGAAGTGTCACTTTTCCATAGGTGGCACTCCAGGGCAAAGACAGGGACTTTGGGAAACTTTACATTTTTAAAGTAATAAGTATGAAATGCAAGTTGAAAAAAACATATGCTGTTTGGAACTGGTGTCCTGCAGCAACTGACAAATCATTTTTAGACCAGCAGAAATGATAATACCTGTATTGGTTTTGACAGAGGTTCCGAGTTTGCTTACTAGGGTTATTGCAAGAAGTTTCCGCACACTAGAAGAGTGTGAACAATTAAAAAGCATGAATTATACTCTAAAACTCTATGATGTTATTGTTGAGCTCTGTTAAGATTTGGTTTCCATTGTCTTCAAAAGCTCATGTACAGCAATAATGTGTGAATTGATCTGGATCATGTAGAAGTTGTAACGCAGCTTCACCGGGGCTTTGGAGACTCCAATCTTTTTCTGAATTTCCATTTTGAAGCTGATGCATTGATGCAGGCAGTAGTTAACCCATTTGATGATGAAAATGTTATTTGTGTTAAACAGGTCTTTGAAAGCTTTAAATAAAAATGTAAGAATGGATCTTGCCTTACTAAGTGGGATTGGGTTCTGGGAACAAAGCTAAGAATTTATTACACGCTGATGAATGCGCTTCTGTCTTGAAATCACCTGATTCTTCGCATTGAATTTCAGAATGTTTTTTATGCCTACTAATATAGGCATATATAACTTTAGAAGATGATTTGCAATATAAATGATAGTAACAGTCATTTTAACTACGCTGGAAAATAACTTTTTGTATTAGCAGTGTGTTAGCTAGCAAAGTGTTTCTTGGTTTTGACTGTGCAGCGTGCAACAGGAAGTCTAGCAGATCAATTTCAAGTTTCACAATTAAGATCTTCATTAACGCTTCAAATAAAAATGCAGTATTTTCCCTTTTTCAAGAAAAAAAATTGAGGAGACAAGTCTGGTTTTTGAAATGCAACATTTATTTTTAAATGTTTCTCCAGGTACTCATTTTTCCGCAGTGCTTAGCTTTACCCATTCTGTTTTGATAGGTGTCTTTGAGGTCCTCAAAGTGATGCATGAGTTGGGGGTGGAACTCAATGCAGAAACGTACACAGACTATGTTTTTAAAAATTTTGCTGATATCGAAACTGCCTGTGCCCAGATGAAGGTGAGTTTGCGTTTAGAATTCATGAAGGCGATTATTGCATGGTATGTTTCTCTATATGTTTTCTGTACCTGTACTGCTCTAAATGTGAACTTGTGTGATCAAGCCTGTTTAGTATATTGAGTTTACTTTTGAAGCGGTCATTACTCTGTTTGTTTGCCCTTCTTTTTTATTTTGCTGTTTCAGAGCTAACCTAAATATCATCCTTGGGTTTTGTTAACTTTCTGTTTCTAGAAGTCAGAGACTAAAAACATGTGTTGCTTTTCTTCTGGGGATTAAAACTATGTCCGTGTCAGTAATAATTATTTCCGATGCAGTCCTTTTCTTATTTGATTCAAATTACGGACATGAGAGTTCCTCTCCCACTCTTTTTGCAATTGCTCACTCTCTTTTCCAATTGATTTTGATACAGAAACTGAATAAATTTTGAGTAGCGACTCATCCAGTTAGCCATGTAGACATCTGTAGGGCATGTTTTAGGTTATCAACAGATATCAGTGCAAGAATGCCAATAGTTTTTGGGAAGGAAGCATTTAAAAATATATATATATCAGACAGTATTCTTAGTGTTGGTTTTGTTGGTTATTTTTCTCCAGGAAAATAACTGCCTCTTTGAAACTGATGGACTCTTTATAGCTCGAATTAGACATGAAGCAGGACATGGAAGACTGAAAAATGTTGTTTCTCTATGTAAGTATATTTCATGTCATGTGTTACTACATACTCAGTGCTGATAGATTATATGCTAAGGGGTTAAAGGCTATAAAAATATGTGGGATGTCTGAGCAAAGGTTTCATTACACGAGGTTCTCTGTGACAAGATGTCAAACTCGAAACTTCAAATTCTGAACAACATATCATGGTTAAATCATCTTCTAGTATTGAGGTTGGCCATAACATTGCATATATCATATTTAGCAAAGCTGTGATTGTGATAGGATGTATAGCACTTAAAAAAGCAATTTGCCTTACACAACAACTGTTCAAAGTCTTGGCACAGAAACTGGTCATGTTTTCTGTATGTGGCAAAAATTTCTTGGGATGGCAGTCTAACTGTGTTTTCAAAGTACTACAGAATAATTTATGAACAAACTAGCTTTAAAAAGCTGAATGGCACTGATGTTAATATGAGGGTACTCTGCTTGTTTGTTTGTCAATGGAAGTTGTGTATGAATTTGATGGGGTAATTAGGTCATGGAGTTGTAGTAGCGTGACTTAATCACTTAAGAGTACTCTTCAGAGACTGTTCTGATGGTCACTGGCTGCTAACATTAATATATTTCATTGATTAAATGCATGCAATGGGATGATTTGCACGGTTAAATAGTAATGCATGTATCTCTTCAGAATTAAAAACATATCTTTTATTTGTCTGTTATACTGAGTTCATAATAAAACTTCTGATCTTGGACTAAATCTGATGGGGGAAAAAAAAATCCCTCAAACAACAGTTATTTTTGTATAACACTAAGGGAGAAGCTAAGGAGACTCCTGATGTAATAGTCCCCGACTTCTCTAACTAATGAAGGAAGAACTAAGCTGTGACTCTGGGAGGTTGTGTTGAGGCTTGAAAAATAGCATTAACCATAAACTTATAGTAAAACAGGATAATCCTGGTGTTTATTTAAAGATGAAAAAAGAATCACAGCAAGAAGCTGAATTTGACATTAAAACTTCAAGAGTGTCCCTGTGAAAGCTCTAATCAGTTTTTCTATTAGTATCTAAGTGAGTAAGAATAACAAGGAGTGCCTGTTAGTCAGTGATTTGTTCTAGTAATGAACATTTATCAGTTAGTGGATCTTTCAAGGTTCACCTTACGTTTTGCTATTACTTTTGTTAGTTATTAGTACAGCAGAAATGTTAACTATGAAAAATGTAGGGGCAACTATTTATTAGGATCATACAGTAACGCTACATAGGCTGCATTTTGTTTTATTGTCATGGCATTACTCTCACATAGTGTATTGCTTAGCTGTTGTCTGGGTGTTGAATTTAAATTTAATGGTATTTCTTTTGATAAAGACTATCGTTAATCATTCATGGAATCATGCAAAATTTCTTTTGAACTTGAGCCTTAAAGTAAGATATTCCTATAATAGTTTACCAAGTTGAAATGATGCTAGTAAACCTAATTAGCACCTATAAAAAGATAAGGCAAAGTTATTAAACAACTGACTTTTTTTTGAATTGGCTTCTTTTGCAGTATTAAGAAGGGGGGAAAATAGATGCAGTATGGAAAACAGTTGAAGATTGTCTCATCAGTGCAGTCAGGGGAGGCAGAGTCTATGTACCAGTGCTGGTTGCTATCTAGGTGTATTGATTCAGCTTCTTCTACCTTATAATGTATAGATTTCTCCTACCGACAAGATGAAAACTGTGAAGCATCAGCTGAAGAATCTGGGCGCGTAAGGCAGCGTACATGAGAGCTGCTTTTCCCCTCTATCATGCCATTCCATTCCACTTCATTGTCAGCCCCTTGATTTTCTCAGACTTGTTTGTTGCTAAGGAAACCAGGTTGCCGATTGTCAGCAGCAGCTGAGCATACCAAAATGCTTTTTCTGCTCCTCATTTTATGAGCAAAAAGTTTCACTGGATGAGGATTTGTACGGAGAGTTGCTTGAAAGCAGCTTCACCTGAGAATTTAAAATCAACAGAGTTAAGCATATAAACTTAATTTTCTGAATGCCCACACTTAGGCTAAGGAGTATTTTTGTGTGTTTTTCCTGCATTTTATTTCTCAGGTTCTCAAAGAGCTGGTGTTTTTATTGCAACCCTTGCTGAAGGGGCCCAGTGTGTTCAGGGTTTTAGAGGGTTTAATGCTATTGTAGCAGTGAAGGCGAGAGAGGTGGCTTTGTACAGTGCCTGCGTATTGCTGTTGTCCTTCTTTTCTGTACCGTAATGCTGGAATGAGAGACAGAAGTTGTAGAAGAACATCATAGACTGATTTGGAATATCTAGGGAAGGAAAGATATAAAGTTGAACGCATAGACCTAAAAGTCTCTGAGAAGCCATTTATTGTTAAAAAAAAATTCATTTTCCTTTGCGTACATCCAATATTGCAACAATTCTGAATGTTAATATTAACAGCTTAGGGTTATTCAAAGATGTTTTTTCCTCTTTTTCACCCCTTGCATTTAACTTAATTCAGTGGATAATGCACTAGATTGATAAAACTACTTTTTCTTTCTTGTCAAGCAATTTACACTGGCATAAGCACATTAAGTATTGTGGTCTTAAAAGAAAAAAAAATTAATGCCTATTTTAAGTCAGGTTTTCAGTCTAAAACAACTCAGAAAACCATTTGCCTGTGGTGTATTTTTTTTTTCCTCAGTATGAATTTCTCCAGTTTTCCTGATTAGAGTTATATGGTTTTTATTTTGCTTTTTCGAATGGGGAATTTTGTTTTTCTTTTTACTTTTGTGCAGTGAAAATGCTTTTTCCTCTTTTCAGTTTGCATGAAGAATGTATATGCTAACACATTTTCGACAATTAAGAATCGAACAATCTCTCTCTTGGAATATTTAAACCCTTTAGGAAGGAAGCAGATTGAAAGCTGATAAAAGCCAGGACCTTTTCCAGTACCATAGCATTTGAAATTTGGATTTTGTTTGTTACCATTTACTAATTAACAAAATAGTTTTGACTTCTTGTTTACATGACTAACTGATTGGTTGGAGTTCAGGGCTTTTTCAGAATGTCTGTTCAGAAATACTGCTTTTATTTACAGTGTCTTCAGCAAGCACACCTCCTATAGATTTTCGTCAGTTTAGGAACAGCCTCATTTTGGGATTTAAAAGGTAAGGTTGTATGAATACCCTTTTTATTCTCTCTACCTAAGTGTCCTCGCTTTTGCCTTGTTGAGCACAAGTCTCTGCAGTCTTTGCCCCCTTTCTTCCCCCTGCTCCATTTTTGAGAATTTTTAAGTAGGTTTTCAGCTGTAGCAGATCTGAGCAATATTTCTTTCTTTCTACTCTTCCTGGTTTCCTTGCCTCTAATGTATCTGAACATACTACTCTTCCTATTTATTTTATAGTATTTGACAGTATTCAGACTTATAAGGGTGTTGAACACTTGAAATTTTACCTTTGTGAAGTTTTATGTTGATAAATCGATGTGCTCACATGACTCCCCCACAGATTATCACTGTTAACCCTTAAACATCTGCTTAATGAGAACTGAATAGTAATAGAAGCCAGGCATACATCTGATAGCTGAAGCCACACTGACATGACTTTGTATTCAGAGCTATTTAGCCTCAATTTGTAAGGAAGATATTGTACTACTTGCGGGGTTGTCTTTATTTATACATTCTTCTGTAGACCTAACAGGCACTTCTGTCATTCTTTTTGCTCCAGTCAAACATTAAAGACTGTGAATAAAAGTGGATTTTTTTCATTTCCACACCACAGAAATCACATTAATATTACTGCAAGAGTCTGAGGACTGTTTTTAAAGAATAAGTGATTTCCTGAACTTTTCTTAATGGCTATACAACCTAAATACAGTCACATTTCAAATTAGCAAAGCGTACCAGATGAGTACAGCCAAAATAATTATCTAGTAAATAGCAAGTTTTGTCCAGCTGATCATGTTCTACCAAGGGAAAAGAAAAAAAGCAAACCAATGTTAAGATTGAGTAGAACTATATGACCTTGACTTTGAAAGGATAAGTACAGTATTGTTGTAGATCCAGTTGGACTTGCTGTTCTTTGTAGTTGTCAGTCTTAGAATAATATGTTTCAGTTAAACTTTTATTTTAATTAATACAAATTTTGTGTCTGCAACTATAGAGAAATAATCAATTCAAGTAGGATTTGACCAAAAAAGGAAGGCAATGTTTGCCGTAGTTCACCAAGAGTAGCATGAAAATCCCTTCCTACAGGAGAATTGTGCAGGTGATCAGGGTGTGATTTAGAGCAAATTGAAAATAATATCAATGCGTACTAGGAAAATAACCTTCTGAAAAATCATACCTACCTAGCAAAATAGTTACACTCCCAGTTGATAAAACAGTCAGTCCAGTTGTGAGCCCAGATGACCAATTTGGTTTTGAAAGTGTTTTCAGTTCTGTAATATTTCTCACCTTTATTGTTACCTGGCTTCAAGAGCTGTATTATAAGGTTGGCTGTGCCTGAATTTTACCTATTTCTGAAAGCATGCCAAGTCATTTTTCCTTCTCCATTTTAAACTTAATGGTTTCAACAGTCTAAAAATGAAGCTTAAGCGTATGATAGGATAAAAGAAGAGAATATTGAGTATCATGATATATATTTTAAAAAGCCAAGCACAGCAAAATTTCGTGTCTAGATGCTGGTCTCAAATGTTGAAATGAACAGTTTCAAACTGGTGTACAGAAGTCCAGAACACAGACACATTAGGGATGCATAAACAATTTCTGTAGCAGACTAGTTTATGGATTTCTGTTGAAGCTGCTCTTTTCCAGTTATTGCTTCAAAGTATTCCCATTCTATCTACCTGATGTCCCATTACTATTTCAGAGTCGAGTACTTTGGGAAATTGATGCGTTTGATATCTGCCGTTCATTGTCATGCTGTCAGTGGTAGAATGAGTTCACCCAAGAAAGCTTAACTAACCTCACAATAGCTTCTTTTTTTTCTTTTTCTTTTTTTCCCTATATGTGGACCCGCATTTCTCTCATTTTCAAATACAAGTGGCTTTAACACAAAGAATAAATGATTTGTGAACTTCTAAGTAAAATAAAATTGTGAACTTCTGTAAATGCTTTGAAGTTTTTTGCAGCTGTTGAGACTGAAATTTCATTTTCTTCTTAAAAAAATTGTAGGAAGAATAAATGAAGGTGTTAAGCTTTTGATTTTTGTTTTGCCACCCTTGTCTAGATTAACGCTGCTGCTTTATAGTTGTTGAAAAGTTGTAGTATTTAGGTAGAATTCCTATTAATTGTAGAGAATCAGAATGTGTTAGGCTTTTCATATTTCAGTGAAACAGTTAACATTTGGTTTTTGGTATGATGTGCCCATAACTGCTCTACATTGAGTTCTGATCTCTTCTATAAAGGGAGAAAGGAGGAATCTTTGTTTTTACATTTAGTACATTAAATGTACGTGTTTATAAAAATCCAACTTTAATGCATGGGAGTCCAGACTTTAATTCCACATATTGAGTGTTTGCTGTGTGAAGCTTATTTGCTTGAAATGTCAACAGAATGAAGTATAAAAATAAAAAGTGCAGTTAACACATTCTAAAAGACTGGTCTTGAGATAAAGCTGAAACACATTCTTAGTTATTGGGACTGCTGTATTATTTTGTGTTGTTCAGTAGAAGCCGAGTTCAGTTGTAGTACATTAAGAAAAAAATATATACAATCCTTCTGTACAAAACTGACTTAAACATGATGTGGCTATTAATAATATTTATACTTTGCCTTAATTACTGAGATCCTTAATGTTAGTTCAGTTTGTGGATTTAAGAAAAAAAATACAAGAATAAAATCATTTCGAAGGTTTTAATTTGTTATCCTTTGCTGCCCTCTTCAGCTCGAATGATGTACAGCTTTGGAGCAAGGTAAGTGGAGATAGTAGCGCTGTAAATAAAATCAGGTTCCATGTATGTCAGTGATGAACTAATTTAAATTTAAATTCTGAGCCTGGTAATTGGCAATAGTGAGCAAGACATTTGTCAGTGGCAGATTGTACAGCTGTATGAAATAGAGATTTAATACGTGCCAAGAGCAACTCTGGAAAATCAAATATGTAGCTTTACTCTGATTTGTAGATGAATGCTATTACAACTAAAGATAGTATATATATTTATAGCTTCTGAAACAAAGCTGGCCATGGTTGACTTACCTGACAATAAACTCCTTTTTCTGCCTGCTTGGGACTTTCTTCCCCCCACCAATATTAATAAAATAATAAGCTATTATTAGAATTCTGATGTTTTTGTCATTTTACTTAACGTATTGAAAGCAAACACAGGTAAAGGGCATCACTCAAAGTCAAATGAAAATGGACTGATCGTGCCTTCCCTGGCATGAGCACGTTAGAAAGATGCTCCTCAGTATAAGTTTTGCAGGGACTTAAAAGTGAGGAAGTGTTGACTGATACCGACTAGTTTATGGTTACCAAATTTACGAAGGCAAGCACTACTTCCTATGTTTTTCTTAATTGTACCTGCTGACTAATATATGTCAGTACTTGGCTTGCAGTGTATTTCAGATTCTGTGAAGAAATCATGCAATGAAATGGAATTAGAAATTTGGGAGGTTTTGCTGTTTAAAGATTTAGATAAATCAGCTGCAGCTGTGAGGTGCAGGATTTTAAATTTTCCCATCATTTTCTGTCAGAGGATGGCCAGAGAACATCTTTGTCTGCATTTATTCTTCCTTTTTGTGTGTGTGTGGTGGGGGGGGGAAAGGGAAGGGAATCTGTTTTATTGCTCCTGTAGCAGAACTAAACTTGAAGGATAGTCAGAGGGCTGAAATAAAGGTGGTCTGCATATTGTCATGTCTACAGTTATGCCATTCTCCACAATGGAGGAGGGGTACATTTTGTCATCTTTCTAAAATAAGAAATGCTAACTTGGGGAATTATTTGTTACTTGGCATTAAAAATAACACCATGTATTTTTTGTTTTCTGCAATCTGTTCCTTTCTGTGTTGTATGGAATTTGGTTCAGAATGAGAAATGTGTTAGGACTTTCACAGTTTTTATTATAGTTGGAGGGTGTTCTGTGCCTTGGTTCCTCATAGGAGAATAAAGGGAAAAGGACAAAAGAACATGGTAGTTCAACCATCTGGGTTGTTGAAAGAATGACAAGTGATAGATTACATTACACTTGGTGTTTTCTTACTTTATTTATTCATTTTCACTAACAATTAAAAGGGAGGGTTCCTTTTTGTTTTGTCATTGTCTAAACACAGCTCTCTGACACTGAGAATACACCTCCCTCCTAATTCTTTCAGATTTCATCCTACAAGTGTGACAGATATAGTAGAATTCTTGGAAGTAGTTAAAAACTTGGATTTTAAGTAAAGTTGATATAATTTTCTTAGGAACAGTCAAATGGTTTTTAAAAAGATGTTGTTTAAGTTAAAGTAAAGTATTTGTGAGTAGGACTGGGGGGGAGGGGGGGATGTGGACTAAGTGCTTCTTTTCCTCTGAAGTAAAATTTACATATCTCTTCAATTTGTACAAGACTAATGGAACATGTGCTAAATTTAGACAAAGTATAAAGAATGCAATTAATTCTTATGGATGCATGCTCTGTTATTCAAAACTGCATTTATTTAGGATAACTATACTAGTTATCTTAAATCTAAGAGAGCATGCTAAATCACGTTCCTCTATTTTCTTCATGTATTTTCTTCGTTCACGATTTAAAAAATAATAATGAAGCTTTACAGACCAATTTCAGCCTTTCAGTAAATTGAAACATAATTGTTCAAATCTCCATGAGTGGCATCGGTTAATACTTGCTTTAAGTCGTATCTTATTGATCCTTAACTTTCTGTAGAATGATACATAAACATGCTACAGAATGACTTCCTGCTGCATCTCAGAACATATTTCGCTCTGCAGTATATATTTTTAAGGAAAAACTACTATTTAAAAAAAAAAACAAACAACAAAACAACACACACAAAGAAAACAAAACAAAAAAAATCCCTTCCTTATATATATATATTTTTTTTTTACAGAATTACTGTATTGTGGTAAAGAGTAATACTTAACAGAGAAATGCTTTATTATTTTGAGAATTGAATTTCAGGTACTATTTGTTCTTGCTTGTTTCTCTTGGCTGCAATGTACGATTATTCTGTCTTACTAGATAACAGAACTGTTGTACAAGGATGAACGATATTGCCTGACGCCTCCAGGACCAACTGGTAGAGTTTCAATTTCTATGATTGTAACTTATCCACAAATCCGTTCTTCTGTGTAATGATGGGTTTGAGGGATTACAACAGTAAACACTGATTGCTTCTTTTTGAAAGTGAAATTTGAAAACATGTTGGGTAAAATCCTGTTTCTAATAATCAGAGCATATTTTTGAAATCCATTCGATCTTTTCTTTTTTAGTATTATGAACAAACTTGCTGATAACTATTTTATTTTTCTAAGTTTTTACCAAAATACAGATTTAGAATGAGCAGAGTAGCAATGCTTAAATTCTTTGAATGACAACACAAGCAGTTTTTCCATCTAATTCTGCCTTTAGTGGCTTTTGCAAATTTGTCAAGCACAATGGTACTTAATACCCCAAGTCTTATGCTTTGGAGTAAATATACTTTTTTTTTTTTCCCCTGTATAATCTGGATTTAAAAAGCAAAAATTCTCCTGCTAGGGGAGGTTTACAGGGAGGGAAAGCTGACCTTTTGAGAAGACAGTAGTAATACTGTTCTGATTTTCAAGTCTAGAACTCAGTATATTTTCCATTTACCTATATAAGAATCTCAGCAACAGTTCTTGCTAAAAATCTGTTAATTTTCATTGGTTAATAGACATCCCCTTCAATATTAGTTATGTGATGGTTAAAATACCTCATATGCCTTCCTATCAGTATTACAATACTTAATGTAGCTCGGTAATAGAATATAATGGGGAAAATGTTCATACTAAATATGCAAAGTGGTAGAAATCAGTTTTCTCTTTTGAGCAGTGACAAAATATTTGTGGCAACTATTTGGGGTAGTGGGCAGGAAAGGGGGGGAAGGCCTTGGGCAGCACCACTTCTGTCACACAGTAGTGGAAAAAATAGATTGAAGTAAGATTCTGTACTGAAAAGCTGTCACTGGGTCTGAAAATAATTAATATTCCTTTCACTCACCAGTTAGATATGTGCTCCCAAACCACATAATCTCTATGCCTCAGTGATCATTGTTGCCATTTCAGAGCCTCTCATCAGGGTGACATCTCACACCAAAATGATTTCTTATAAATTAATCTTGATAACATGACAGTCTCGGTAATTTTAGTGGAATGCTTTCTCTTGTTTTTTTCCACAGAAGCTGTTGGCTATTTTCTTTATCACTTGATTGACAGCATGAGTGACTCAGAGGTACAGGCCAAGGAGGAGCGTTTGAGACAATACTTCCATCAGCTGAAGAAGATGGTACCATTTCATTTTTTGCTACATAATGCCTGTCCTGCCTGACATGTATCTATTAGATTTGAAATTGCTGCTTTTAAGTACAACCAGACCACTTCTCAATGACATGCAAGAGCTGGAGACTTGAATTACGTCTAAGATAATTTCTGTTAGACAAATTTCATTTTGGTTGTGTTTCAAAACTCATATAATTTTTTCCCCACCTCTTGGTACAGAATATAGTTATCCCTGCAACCTACTGCAGCGGCATTTGCAGACTGCTGGACTCCTCTCAAGTTCCTGAATTAATTAAGGTCTGTGCTTCTGTGGCAATTCCTTTAAAACTAACAAAAACGGGGAACGTGTACTCTGTGCATACATACTCTCCTTTGCAATATAAATGTGCTTATGCAGTGATTTATATTTAAGCCTTTTCGCCTTGCCATGATTTTTCAATAGCTATTGAAATTATTGTCATTCTCATGTATGAAATAGTTAGGGGGATCTGTTTAATGTGTTTTTCATGTCAGTGTAATAATTCTGCATAATGCAGATTTAATTTGTAATTATGTACCTACAACTTTTTTTGTATGATATGCTTACTTATAGACTGAACTTCTTGTTTTGAATTAGTGATCTATTTACTGTCTTAATACTTTTTAGGATGCAAGATCACTATGTCCTAAAAAATCCACATCTGCAGAAGACATTACAGATGTAAGTAAATTCACCAGTGGCTATACTTGTTTTTACAAGAATAATACTAATGTTTGGATATGGGTTTTGGATGAGCTGTAATTGCTAGCCATCAGGTCATGGGAGTATATTAACATTTCTGAAATATACCACTTGATGTTCAGAGGTTACTTTACAGAGTAGGAATAAAGGCTGTCCAGATTTTTCACATAGACCTGATGTTTGACCTTGGAGTTGGCTGAAGTTTCATGCCTCAGTTTCCCTTTCATTTTTGTTTTTTTAAAGTTCTAGCTACTTAACATAGATGTTGTGAAGCTTAATTCATGCTTGTAAATTACAGTGATCCACTTGAGTGGCAGGAACTAAGTAAATCCATACTGCGTGTAATGGTGCAGTGTCAAGTTTTACATCTCTGATCTGAACAGAATAGAGATAGGAAAAGAAACAGGGTTATGTTTCCTACTTCCCTGAGCACTAGTGAGAGTATGAAAGAAGTAGTAGTGCTGACCTTTGTTGATATACTACTTAATGTTCTTTTTAAAAAATATATTCTGACTCAAATATTTAATTAGTATGTACTCTTTAAACAGATAAAAGCATCTTAAATCATTAGAAATTTTCACATACTATAGAAGAAGAGGATTATTTTGTCTGTCTTTCATTAAAGTGATCCGACAAGTTGTTCAGGGAAGGGTGTTTTTGAAATTGACATTTTTTTCTGTTACCTTCATTTAGAGTGCTAAATCTGACGTGTCTGCTTTGGAGAAGAAACTAGAAAAGCGAAAAGCTGAAAACCAGCCTATTACAGATGTCTTGAAACAACTCATATATGCTCTTTGTGAAGAAGAGGTATCTTAAGCAATGCAGAGATAATTGGAAGCACATAGCTATATTTTTAAAGGGACATAAATGACTCTATTATGGAAAGACAATGGTTAAGCAAAGACAAGTGCGGTACTTGAGGTTTCATGGTTTGATGCTTATAAATCAAACATAAGTGCAAAAAGCAATTAAATCAAAAGGTTAACTAATTTCAGCAACACCTTGAATGGCATGTTTTGGGGTTGCTGAAGTTTGTTTACAATAATCTGCAAAGTGAATGATAGTAACAGCTGTGATAGGTTTATCATACATGCCAAATGTCCTTTCAAGCCATGGCTCCGGTCTCTTATATCTAGATTGTCAAGCAACTGATACATGCACTAGTCATTTGCAATTCAAATATTACTAGGTTGTTAATGCAGGGATTGAAATTCCATTTTCCTGCAGGAGGAAAGCTCTTCTGAGATAAAGGGTCTCTTGCCTTCATTCGGCAGGCGTCCAGCTGTAGTTTACATTCATTTAGCATGTGCCTGTAATTTGTGAGGTATCACCACACTTTTAGTTAGTTGCTTGTTCTGTGTGATCCTGCCTATAAGGCTGTACCTGTAAGAACAGTAACAGTTGTGCAGATGATAACCCAGTATTCTCTTCTAAGAATGTAGTTTAGAAAGAGTGATTCTCAGTTGTCTGCCTCTACAATTCTGCATATGAAGGAAGACTAGAAGCAGATACCATTGTAAGTTCAAAATGGTCAAACATATGAATAGAAATGTATATATAAAAAAAAAAGGTATCCATGACATAGTTAAATAAAATCTTATCCTTTAGGAAATAGTTTTATTTATTTTTTTGGGCATATACTAGGTGAAAATCTGTTGTTAAGAATTCCAAATTTCAGAACTTGGCTACATTTATAGTGTCTGTGTGGGCTTAAAAAAAAAAAAAAAAGTCGAAAGAAAAAGAAGCTTGAAGCAAGAAAGTTACTTTGAAATATCCTCTGAAGTTAACCTATAGGCTGTTGTAGATGCCAACTTCTGCAAAATTATGTTTAAGATTTTCTAAACCATTTAAGCTCTGTGTTTTAAAATGTGGTCTTTTACTATTAAAAGTACTAGAGCAGTCGCATAACTGCACACCGAACATATAAGATTCATAATGTCATATTGACTTTTCCTCTAGTTCACATCTTTGCTTTGTTCCTTTTTTAGAATATGCAAAAAGCCCTTGAAGTGAAAGCCAAATACGAACCGGACATGGTTGTCGGTGGCTATGCAGCCTTAATAAATTTGTGCTGTCGACACGATAATGTAGAAGAGGCAATGAACCTGAAAGAAAAAGTGTAAGTACACCGGCACTGAAACATGTCACAGAGATTTATGCTGATACACAGACCTTGTTGAATTAAGTAGGTTGAATATTAACCCCCTCATCCATTTTTAATTAGTTTTCCCCACCAATGTATGTGCATTTAAAACAGGGCTGTGGGTTTTTGTAACAAAAAATATGTTTTCTGTAATTGAACATAAGAAACAGCTACTTTGTATGGACAATAATTTTCTTTTTTATAAATGAAAACAAAGAAACAACAAAGGCAAGTTAGCATCTGTTTTGTTTTCATTTTAAACACACACAGCATTTTTAGAATATGCTGTACCCATATTATAGCAGTGCTTCTGAGTGGCATTGTATTTTAATATTGACAATAAACATTCTACTTCAAATTTTTTACTTTCAGATCTTAATGTATTGGTGATAAAAAAAAAAAATAGTTCCTGGCTAAAATATGCTGTGACTAAGAGCATATTCTTACAGATAGTCCTTTTACTTGCCTCCTTTCCTTTTTGCCCTTGAAAGCCTCCCTTCAGTCTGAAGCTGTGGGGAGCAAACCAAGTTGTGTTACTTTCATATTTTGATATGTACTCACAAAGTACTTGCTTTTGTTCTACTGTATTTTAAGAGACAGGTGCTCAACAAACCTTGCTTCGCTTTGAAACTATGTGAAATAATTGAGCAGCTGTGAATATCAAGGAATTCACTGGTCAGCATACCCCATCATATTGATTTCAGGCATACTAGCACTTGCACACAATTCCCATGGTGAGCTTGTGTGAAGTAAAATCAACTCTTCTACTGAAGCTTCAGTGCAGTAGCATGTTTTTACTCATCTGCCCCGAGTGCAGCATAAAACTGCTGAGAGGCAACTTTTTGAATTGGTGCGAAAAGGAACAACAAAAGAGAAATTCATTTAATAAGTTCCAGGAAAGAGAAAATAAATACGTAACAGTAACTTAAAAATACTAGATTTTCATGTGTTGATCAAGGTTGAATAGCTTCATGTTCTTTTCCTTATTGGAAAGAATATATGAGGACTGTATTTTTCTTTTCAAGCTTCTGGGAAACTGTTATTTTCTACAAAAACTATCAAGTAATAAAACAGTTTGTCTCTTTAAAACATTTCTTTAGAATTTGGGGGTTTGTTGATGGAAAACTGTAGAAAACATTTTTTCATCTTTTGAGGTACATCAGACATTTCATTTAACACTTATAACTTTTAGCTCCTGGTGATTTCCTTTTACCGCATGTTTTTTTAAAATAAATCTTTAAGTTTTATTCGTAAAATCTAAACGTCTACTGATACAGTTTTTAATATTTTAATTTCTAGCTTCCCTCGGAGCTCACCTGTTGCTCTTGACTCTGGAAAATACATAGCCCTGGTAGAAGTCTTAGCAAAGCATGGTAGACTAGAAGGTAATCCTTTTTGCTTTTATTCTGTATTTCTGCTATATAATAAAGGTATCTTGCTTCAGGAATAAAAACGTGAGTTGATATTAATGGTATATCATGTCCTGAAAAGTGCTTGAACATTTTGCATACAAATTTGCATGTGAATTCAACCAGAGATGCTTGGACAGTGCAGGCCATTAGTTTTAATGGATTGGCAAGCTTGTCATTTACATTTGCACAGCTCAGTGCTTTTTGCATTTCTGCAGCTAGTTTTTATTAGCATTGCTGTTTGGATTGAGTTTGAAGATCATGACTTATGGCACAAATTGCGTATGTGCCTAGACTAATGGCTTTGTTTTTGCTTAAGAAGGTCTGAAGGCTGAACATAAAACCTATAAACATAACCTTCCCGTAAGAGCCAAGTACTGCAAAAAAATCATTTAACTTTTTATAAAGTGTATATATATTTTTTCCTGTTACTATTCTTATATGTGTTTGTTATTGCTTTTTAGAATCAATCTGTCAAACGGCCTGGAAATTTTGGCTTCTAATGAGTGTTCTGCCAGCTGCCTAATTCTGGATTTCTAGATGTTCACATTAAGCTGTTAGCTCTTTAATTTTAAGTAATTTAGTCTTAATATCATTCTACAATTTACCTTATTTGGTTGATCTTTAAACAAACGCTAGAATATCATCGACTTGAAAGTGTGATTCTGTATATTGGGTTCTGTGATTTTTGTAGAAGACCTGGCAGAATAAAAGCATAATCCAGGCTTATAAAAGCATAATGTTTTGAATCCAAAATGCTATACAACAATATTAAAAATTGAATGTAATACTTTTTCTTGTAAAATCCTTTTCTGATATTTGTCTTAATGTTAGAAAAATAATAAACAAAGCTGATGTTTTCCATATAATAACAAATCAGATCATGGCTACCTCTACTTTAAAGCAGCTTGAAAAGATCAGCTCGCTTTTAAGAGCGTAAGTGTCCCTCAGAAAACAGAGCAATTCATAAATGTAGCCAAATGCAAAGTGGTCAAAACATTCTCTCTATGCAATAATTAATAACGTTATAAAAATGCACTTATTCCGTATACCAAAATGTTTGTTTCTGCCTTACTAATGAAGCTTAATGAACCTAATGTTTTAACATGCAGTCTGTTAGAAAGCTTTCATTGGCTCTCCTTGGCTAATTAGTATCGACACAGCAAACAGGCCCTATCGGTATCAGACCATTAGTCTGGCTGTATATACAGTGTAAACATATCTTTATTATCTGGCCTCGTGACAAGCCATCTGCTGAAGAAACAATGGAGTGATTTAGCAGATGTTAGCACTGAACGATAAAAGCATCCATTTAGTAGAATCTTGCAGCTATAGGGCAGACTATACAGGGTTATGTGGTGCAGAGTGGGCACACAGTTCCTATCTATAATTTGTAGTCAAAGTTGCAGCAAAATGATAAAACCATGCTATTGTGGATTTATAATTGTAGTCTCGTTTAGAAATGCAAGTAGTAATTAACTTGAAATCGGCATTATACGCCAGAATTTACATTCCTGCTGGGTTTGAAATGCTGTTTTAATAGCAGTTTGTTTTCCCTACATGAAATTACCTAAGGGTCTTTTGTGATGTTTCATTGTAGATGCTATTAACGTTCTAACAGAGATGAAAGAGAAGGACGTTCCAATCTCGGATAGAGCGGTTGCATCTTTTTTCCGCCTTCTTAATGCTGCTGCCATCCGAGGTGAAGTTGAAACAGTGAATCGGTTACATGAGACCATTGTGAACCTCGGGTTGGCAGAAACTGCTGCCCTTTATTCCCCTCTGATTACAGTTCACCTTGAAAAGTAAGCTATGTTTGGGCTGTAGATGAATTAAGTAATGATACTTCTGTTAAAATGACCTTTGCATGCTATAAATAGTAGCATTCATGTTGGAAAGCGCTGATGTCTGCAAACATTCACATGCTTATAATGCTTTAAGTTATCTTGGAGTAGTAATGAATGGTTTCCTAAGTTAGGTAAGTTGGTTTTCATCAGTTGTATATCACATTGTGATACCGACAGGGGAACAGCAGCTATGTTTAATGGACACCAAAAGTGAGGTGGCTGTTTATTGAAGTACACTTGCAAATAAGTTGGTTTTAAAGTCTGTTTGACAAGGTAGCCATACAGAGTATGATGGGTATGATTGATCTTGAGGTTAAGTAGTATGCCTTTTTACATCAAAACCATTATTGCACTGCACCATACAGTAGATCTCAGGTGAATTGAGGAGCCCTTTTTGGGCATGGAAATATTTCAAAATCACATAATCTGTGAATATCAGATAATTTTACATTGCAGCTTGTGGGGTGATGAATTTAACATTGAGGGAAAGTACTGTCTGGTTCATCTATGCTATTTTTTTTTCTTTATATGCGTCTAATACCATTTAATATAGAAAAGGAAGCTCATGCACTTGTAAAGGCAGGAAGTAGAGGTTCATGCACTGATTCTGGTAGAAAGTATCTGTAAATTAATGTGTCATGTTCTATGCTTAACTTTTTCGTTGAGGTGCTGGATTTTTGAATTAATGTATATAAGAACTATATGACAAGTGCTTACTGAAATTGAGCTAAGAATCACTTTTAACTTTCCCTATTGTATGCACAATCCTTTTTTTCCTTAGTATGTCATTTATGTTGTCATGCAATTTTAATGTCTTCCAACTACAGTGACTGATAAGCTTCTTGCAGTGTATTTCATGTATATCAAATGTTATAGACTTACTATTAAATACAGTAACATACCTGCAAAATAAGTGAATACTTCATAGTATTATGCATGTGAGTCAGCCTCAAAGATGCATATTAACAAGAACATTAATATACAGGGATTTTTAGACCTTGTAAATATTCTGGGCATGCAAAAATATATTTTCTGCATTCAGACTTCTCATCAAAAAGGTATAATTCCTGTTGGTAAATATATATATTTTTGAAAATAGCATTTTAGTGGATTGGTCAACTGAAGTATGCAGGGTGTAGTCAGCAACAATGCCTTGATTATATCGCGTGATGAGGCAGATGTTTGTGAAAGTAATTTAACTGCAGTCATATGTAACTAATGTGTTGGAAAAATATCTGATATGCTTTATAGTGTGCAGTAAGTGTGGTTGCTTTTACGTAATTGCTTTATGTACATTGACATGTAGGGTTGTACGTGGTAGTACTGGGTTCTCTTCACTTGAGATAGTGTATGGTGATGCGATGTGATTGTGTGTAGATGAGACAGTGAAGATGTTTTAGCTTGCTTCCTCTTTTGCATTATAAACGGTTTGCAAAACTTCAAAAAAAATGACTTTTTAATATCTTTTGCTTGTTTGTTCTATTATTGTTTTTAACGAATTGATTTTTGAGACTAGGCTTTTCAAGAAGAAAATAATTCTATGCTGTGGAACTGTAGGGCTACAGAGTCATTGGTATAACTCTATAACACCTGTATAACTCTTAATATATGCCTTATATATAGATACAGTACAAAGAAGCTCATTTTCTCTTCTTTTTGCCCTCCTAGAAGTGGAGAGACAAAACAGAAAAGTTTTTTTCTACACAGTTATCTTGGGAATTTTAATTGCGTTTTACAGATTTTTGTGTTGGAAGTACTAAGAGTTTTTCAAAGTTCTGATTGACTGAAGTAAGCGTTAGTCATTTCTTTCAGCGATAGTGCTTCCTATTTGCCATCCTACAGCTCTAGTATCATACTGAAATGTTGTCATTTAGCTGCAGGTTGTCAGCATGCCTCTGAAATTAGCTGTGGAATGTTTTTTCATGTTGCACAGTATTGGTTGCACTAGTGTTTTGTGTTCTTAATTTAATTCAAACTTTTTAATTGCTTGTAAAGGAATCTGTGATTTCCTTTTGAAGATTTTGACAATTGTAGGATTAAATATTTACAGGTACCCCTCTTCTCTGTACATAGCCATAATTTTTCTAAAATTCTTGGTAAATTACAGTGCATGGTGAAAATAAGAATTTACAGCAGAGCACAGAAAAGGAAAAAACAATCATTGTTGGTTACTGTCTGCTCTTGTGCTGTACAGTACTTTGCTAGTACCTATTTCCCAGAGAAGAAATAGATGCAATAATTACTGGTAATTTCTTTCTTCCAGTAAAGATGTGCAAGCCAACTTTGGCACAAGCAAAAATAAGAGTATTTAACCTCATGAGAAACTTGATGCGGTTCCCATCTTAATTTTATTAGTGCTCCCTTTTGTAAAATATTACCTCTGGGGAAAGAAACAAAGCAGAACATTTGAGCTATTAAATTTATGCATATTGTAGACGGGATCAACAAAAATATTCTCTGGTTGTAAGAGACTGAGCACAAGTTGTTAATAGCTGTGTTTTTAAACATCAAAAGACTACAGCTCGATTTTGTGTCTTTAAAAATGATCAATGTATTGTAATGCAACACTGTCCATCCATTAAAGCATTGTGTGCTGGTTTGTGATTAGTTTCACATAAGAAACAAAGTAAATATGGCTTCATGTAGCAGTTAGTGTGAATACTGTGTCTTGACAATTTCTCTTTTGTTTTCACAGAGTTAAATTCGCCTGTGATTCTGTTAGGGAAAATTCTGTAGCACGTATAAATTAATGTACTTTTAAATTCACTTTAAAAATAGACATTTTCTAAAATTAGGAGGTATTTTTAGAGAAAAGCCATCTCTAGTAGGGACAGTTTCTCTAATTTGTAGCAGCTTTATTTCAAATATTTGCATTAAAACTCTTTACATCTCGCAATGAAATTAAGGATGTTTGGCTCTCTTACTCCATTATTGCAATTAGGAATTTAGCATCATCAGTACCAAGGGACAAAAGTGTCTCATTTGCCCTATGGGGACAGGGCAGTGATAAGATGATTTTTCGTCAAGGATCATTGGGTCGTAATTAAGTTACATTCATGGCTATTGCTTTTTGAAGGATGATTGGTAAATGACAGGCTTCATGTGCTTTGTGCGGACAGTGTTCACTAGGGTTTTTTCTCCCTCTGTCAGAAAATCCTGTTGAGTCTGATAATGTAAATGTGGCATTTTATTCTGAACAAAAGAGCAGGGAAATGAGCTATCTTGTCTAATCATTCAGTTGTTTAACACCGACTTCCAGTTTAGACTCAATTGGCTGGAAAGCACTTGACATGTGAAGTTAGTGCTGTTCGGAACGCATGTTTGAGTAAATTTTAAAGTAAGTGACAGCTAAATTGTACCTAGGGAAATTACAAAGCCTTCAACACAGTTAATTTTTTGGGGAGGATTAGTTGTAATTGCAACACCAGTCTCCTTGAAGATTCCTTAGTATAGCAAATGAACAGAAAAACATTTAGCTCTTTCAAGAGCCCGTTCTCTTTTAACGGAATAATTTCTGCAAAGCTGATTGTACCTTGCTGAATTGACTTCTCTCTACACTAACATCTGCTTCAGATTTGTAGAGAGGGATTTGTTTTACCAGTCTACCCTCCGCCCCCACCCCAGAGTCCCTTTTTTCTTTCTACCTCTCTGGCGGTTTCAGGTTTGAGAGCTTTTCAATCAGTAAACCCCTTAGGTAAATTGCCACTTCAGTAAAGCTTTATGCATAATGTTGCAGCACTTCATTCCAATTAAAATCAATATTTGGAGTCTTATTTTTATCAGGCAGACTCTCTGGTTGGGAAAGTTGTTTATTGCAAGTAAAAGGGTTTAGCTTCAATGCTTCAGTCTTGAAGCAGGAGGGGAGTGGCGTGTTGAAATTGAAGGTGGGGGGGGTGTTATATCTATGCGTGATGTTAACAGCCAGTCTTGCTTTAGCAAGTGTACTGCAAACATGGAGACATCTGAATCATTTGGTCTCCTAAGATAGGTTTGTGTAAGTAAAACTGCCCATGCAGTTTTGGAGGTTTGTGCTCATCGCATCTTGGACTTAATAGGCATTTTAAACAGAAAACAAATGAATCAAAAAACTTGGGTCGTCCTAACTCAAGCTCCTATTTAGTTGAAAAATAGAGGCAAACTGGGACATTAATTAGTTTATGTAAGAGGAAAGCATAATACAGTCATGACTGTGGTTCCTCCTGTCACTTGGAAATAATAGTATGTATCAGTTTTTAAATGTGATTCGGCGAGAGGGAGAAATACACAAAATCTGAAGTGTAATACATATTAGCCTTTAATAGAATACTACTTGTAAGTAACTGAGAGAAACCTGTAGAATCTGGCCACCTGAAAATGGTGCATGGATTATGTGTTCATGTTTTAAACAATAGTTTTGTGCAGACTGCCACTGAAAGTCAGGTTTGTCAATGTGGCAGTGAGTACATGGACATGGGTATTTCTTCTGTGACTTGATTCACAAAAATTAAACAGTAATAGTGGACTGGCCTTTTAGTTTAGTGCTGTAGTAAGTACTTCTCTGGCAAGATAAAACGGTATTTGGCGTACATAAGGTTCTACAGAAAGACTACTAAGTATTTTCAAATGCACAGCTATCTGTTTGCTTTAAAAGCTGATGCCCAAGCATCATTTTCTTGAAATGCAGACATTCTTCTCCTTGTGCAGCTTTTTATTTATTTATTTATTTATTAAGTTAGTGAGTCGAAACAAGAAACACAGTAAAATCTCACCTATACTTGGAATTTGAAACCTCTACTAGGTTAGTTTTCATTGTGTTTTTCTAACAGGACTGTCTTCCAAAAGCTGTTGTTAGGATGTACTTGGGATTAATTGCAGTTTGTGACAGTTGTAAGATACTGCAAGTTGTTGATTAAATCACGCTAATTCAAGTACAAGCATAAGATGGGTAGATTTTTTATCCTTGCCATAGTAGTACTAAGAATTTCTTTTCAGAGCCTGAACTTCTGTACGTTTGTTTTATATTTGTCCTGTTCATTCATTTTACTTATTTACTACTGGAATGCAATGGAACAATTGTCAGATTTTGATAGATTAAAACCAAATGTCTGGTATATAAGTGTATAAAATATTGACCTCCTTTAGTGCAGACATATTTGAGAACCTACGTGCAGTAAGTACCAGTAACAAGTACAGTATTTCCATTTTTGTAATCTCAGTCCTTTGCTGACATTTTTTCTCTTCGTATACAGTATTAATGCTTCCAGAAATACACACTTAAAGACTAGAAAACTCTTAATGCTCCCGTTTGAATGACATTCCAATTATTCATTCATTTATTGATAGCTTTGACCTAAAAACAGTCACTTTAATCCTTTAGGAATGCAGCCGAGGCAATACTATGGCTGCTTGAGCATCAATCTGAAAAGCGAGATTTATCACTGGAAACTTTCATTTGAATGTATCAGTGTTGTTGTGCCGTACAAAGTGAGTGGTTTGCTGCAAAACTGTGGGGTTTTTTTTGTTTTTGTTTTTTTAAGTTGTTAACTGAACTTGCATCTAAAGTAGGAGAAAAATACTGATTATATAAAGCTTTATATCTGTCTGTGGTAACTACCATAGTATTTCTCTTTTATGACAGTAATCTAGCCTGCAACAGCTACTTGCAGTTTTGAAATTAACCTGTAATTTAGTCTTCACCCCAAATGACAAAAATTCAAATGACTTCATGGGGTGCCAGAAGATGCACTGTAAACAGGGCTCAGTAAGGGGGATAAAGGTAGAAATCTGTCATCTCGAGTTCATTTTCAGAACGCCAGTATTGCTGAACAAAATGAATTCTTCTGTGTTTTAGTCTTTAAGAAAGATATTAAAATATTAGTCTAGATAAAGGTAGTAGGTTGTAGTAGTCTAGAAAGTTCATTGTTTGAGAAAGCAAAATGTGTGCTGCACAAGAAATGCACAGGGAGGAGACATCTGAATTTCTTTTTTTTTTTATTTAAAGAATATCTTAATCTCTTAAGGTTCAATTGATAATAAAGTTGCTTCAAGAATGCAAAATCTTCATCTCAAGTCAATTATTATAGCCTTCAACTGCTACTATCGAGTGATTCTTTTCTTTTTAACCTCACTTACTTTATCACTCTGAATTTGACAGTCAGTTTTGACTGTTTACTTCGTATATTTTGTGTGTGTTTTCTTAGTTTCATTTGTTTCAGTTTAAACTTTTTATTTGAGAGAGTAACTACACATTGTTTCATCACTGTTTTGGTGGCTGTTCTCATCCTTGATTGGTTTGTAATTTTTTCCAGCAGTGGTCTGCAGAAGTTGATTTCATTCTTTTAAATGGACTATGCTAAAAGCTACATTTGTTGATTATTCTTAAATTCCAGATCTGATTGGTTTAATATCTGATTTAATACTGCATACATAGTGGGGAAAAATGTGGCTGATGGACTAAGGTAACTAAAATGGAAATACTGTACTTGTTATGAATATTAACAGTATGAAGACTTGTCAACAAGTCTGCATTTAATGAAGTCAGTATCTTATGCACTAATTTACTAGATCTGTGATTTTGTTATGGATAGGTCAGCATAACATACAATTTGATATCTTAATTTATGGTTAAAATCAGTGCAAAAAGAAAAATACACTTTCCTCATTGAAAATAAGCATTGGATTATAACTTTTATATGGAATGGAAAAGTGGTGACCTGCAGCTGTGTTGAAATAAAACGAATGGGAATCAGTCTGGTGATTTATAACTGGTTTATAAAAGTGTAAAACAAGTGTAAAGCAATCTAAACAGTTTTGTTCAACTTGGCTGACTCTATAAAGTTTTATACTGAAATAAATATTTTGTGGAAAAATTTTAAGGAGTTTGTAAATTATCTGTAAGTGTCTGAACAAAGACACTTGGAGGTAATATATACACTGTGTTGTGCATTAATAAGAAAAACAGAGTTCACGTAAACTGAAATTGCTGTGGAATTGGTGTTTTGTCACAATAGCTCGTGGCAGCACTTGAGAATTGTATTTCAAAAACTAAATGCATGTAATGATGATGCAAAGTATTCACACCTTGGGTTAATTAGTCGTGAACAGTGATTGTGCACTCAAAAATTACACAGCTGCGAGGTTTTGAGTATAAAACTGTATATCTATTTTCATTTATTTGGCTATCATGTGTACATTATACTTGTTCGTATTAAAACTTTGCCAGTTACTTAAAAATAACTGTGCCATAAGAATAACTATGACTCGCATATGATTTCTCCTTGAAATTTTCCAAGACTGAAGTGCATGCACTGCTAAGTTTCGCTATTGAAATGTCTACTTGTTTATTCTTGTTTTGTTTCTTTCCATGAGGGATGACATGCCTGCTGTTCTGGAAGCTTTAATGGACTGTTATAAGAAGCATGGTAAAATTCTTCAGCTTCATAACATCTACTGTAGACTGATAGAAAAAGGAGATACTGAACTCCTGCGAAAAGGTTGGTTGCATGTTGTCTTGTATCATCTAGTATGTGTGGCAGAGCACTGGAATTGGTAGTTCAGGGAGGTTGTGAATTCTCCTTCTCTGGAGCTATTCAAGACCTGCCTGGATGCCTACCTATGCAGCCTGCTCTAGGGGGGCCTGCTTTGCTGGGAGGCTGGACTCAGTGATCCCTGGAGGTCCCTTCCAGCCCCTACAGTTCTGTGATTTGGTTATATGGAGTTTCTGGAAGGTTTTTCTTTTTTCCCATGATCTGTATAGTATTTCTTTCAACAGAAAGAACAAAATAATGTGTGCTTATGTTACTTGAAAGCATTTAAATAATGTCTGCATTCTTCAGATTGAAGAACTGTTAATTTTAAGTGCAGAAGAAACCTCATGTTTGGGTAGTGTAGCAGCAAGGTCTTAAAGATAAGTGCTAATACTTGTTAGAGCTACACATGTTTATTTATATATGTATATGTAGCAACTTTTTATGTTTAAAAAAACATATATTTTGAAAAAAAGGCCAATAGATAAAAAACATTTTTCCACATGTTTGTTTCTCAAACACTTGTGTACTTAAGAAGTCTTAAATTTACACTTGGCACAGAATAGGAATGTCATGTCTGCCTGTTTTGTTGTATATAATTCAGAATGTAGTGCAGCTAAGCAGAAAAATGGTATAAACAAAAAAACCAGTACAAACATGCTCAACCATAAAGCTGCAATGAATTGTCTAGTATCCTGTAATCATTTCATACGTGTCAAAATGTATTTTCATTTGTGCATACATATACATGTATGGAGTTTTGTAATGCTTCGAAAATGTTAGTTTTAAGAATATGTGATGTGCATATTAAAGTATTTCAATTGTTTTATTAATTTAATCTTTTTTCGTTCAGTTTCAGATTTTATAAGCAGTGAATATGGTGACATGATGGCTCTTTATGATCTCTTCTTTGCCTTCTTGCAAACAGGAAAATACAAAGAGGCCAGGAAGGTTATTGAGGTAGCGTTTTAACTCTGTTACTCTATTCGTGCAGCCATCCAGACTCTTAATTAGAAACATTTAAAGTTTTTAACCTTTAATTAGACTTGTTCTGATTCATGTTAATAGAATTCAATCCCAATAATGAAAAAAAGGAAAAAGCCTCGACCAGCTTTATTTTGTGTAATTACAGTTCAGAAGAGAAACAGTCTTGTTATACATTAGAATTGTTTCCTCACTTTTTCAAATTTGCTGTTATATATCAAAATGATATTTGCATATTAAATATCGGATTGCGAAACAATTAAATTAAACAGGCATTCCTGGGTGTAAAGTTGCTAATCCTCTTTTCGAAGGAATTCTTTGTTCTTAAAAGCACTGAAATTTAATTTGCTGCAGACCATGCTCAGATTTATTTGTAATGCTTGTCTACAAGTTAATCAGCCAAACAAGTGCTGTCTGCTACTGTTTGGCATTTAATTTAGCATTTCTTCTTTCTCGTTCTCTCTCTTTTTCAGGATAGTAAGCAGCTTATAGGAAGTGGTAGGTGACAAACTTGGTCTATTTAGGATTAGTATATTTTATCTAGACTTGATTGAAATTGTGCTTACTGAAATTGATAAGTCAAAGGGGCAGCTGCAGAATCTGCCCAGATTGTGATTATTTTGCTTCCTAACAGTCATATGTTTTTAAAATGCTGCATAAGTTTTCAAGTTAATGTGTGGGAGAAGGGATCTTACAGGAAAAAAATATATACTTAGTCCTTATCATTTTTGTAATGTACATAAACAACTCTGTAACCTCACTTTCTTTCTCCCTAAGTCACAGTATGCTTTTTTATAGTTATTAAAACATTTCAAATACCACTTGAATTATTTTCCAGTAGAAAACTTGCATTTACAAAAGCTGTGTGCTTGTCTGTGGTGGTGCTGAGCACAATGTTGAAACATCAGTATTTCTGCTTAGAGATGATTTTTTGAGCTCACTCTAATAGTACAGAATAATGGAAATATCCGTATCGAACAGAAGGTGACGCTGAGCAGTTCAGTTGTTATGATAATGATTAGAGCACAAGGAGGTACAAATTTGGTGATCTCCAAACTGGAAGTAAGAATTTCTTGGATCCTGGCATTTAATTTGTTAACACTTCTGTTAGTGGCTGCAATTCAGCAGTTATGCATAGGACTGTAAGCAAATTATCAAATAGTTTATACATTAAATTGTTTTTTGCTGTTTGTGCCAGTTTATCTCTGGAAATATTTAGTATTTGGTGTTTGACCATATGGCATTAGTAACCACAGACAGACATAAACATTCATTTTAACATCTGTTATCTGGAGAGAAAATAGAATTTATCCCGTGTTTTTATGCTTGTTAGAGTAGGATTTCTTATTCTTATTTGAGCTTTGTATGCTTTCTGTAGAAAAAATGTTTTATAATTTTCTGAATCTTGAGGGCTGCATCAAAAGTAATGTCTTCTATTTTATTATATTGACCAGTAATGTCAGAGGCAAATGGTGGTGGTACGGTAGTAAAGGTAGAACCTTCCCATCAATATTTCATTCAGTTTAGTTGCCGTGTAACATTCAGTAAAGATGATCAAATTTGGGGCTGCTTTGCTTTTTAGAATTTGTTGAATATTGGACGTGGGTTGTCTGTCAGGAAATTCTTCTACTGTGTTTTGCTGATTGTGGTGATCAGTTGGATTTAGTAGTAGCATTTCTTAGAGAAGTATCTGTAGAGTTAATAAAGGGTATCTAAAAGGGCATAGGAATTAAGCTAGGAAAGAAAATTGTGTGAATTAAGCTTCATAAAGAATGTGGTCTTTTGAGTGGGATGCATCAGTAACTGCATTTAAGTTGTATCTCCTGCTTGCTTTTGCTTCTTAAAATCAGAAGTCCACCGAATGCTCGTGTGTCACCTGCGGCTTTGAAAAATTTGCAACTCAAACCCTCAAGATAAGAAAATAACTCTTAAATCTAAATCTTTGATTAAAATGGAACTGAATGATAGTAGTGGGAAAGGCAAGAGAAGATTTGAGTGAGATTATAAAATAAATGGGTCATGAAGTTGTGTATGTACTTAATCTCTCATGGTGAATGTGTTGTGTGTGCATGTATATAAGCTCATGTTGTGGGATGTTGTCATAACGAGAAAGCTCTGGGGGTACATCTGCTTGTTGGAAGGGCAGAAAGACTGCTTTAAGAGCATGATAGATTAATAGAAAAGAGATAAGGCAAAAAACATGTGCCTAATACTAGAACAAGTGAATTGAAATACATGGCAGCTTGATGTCACAAGTCCATCTTGCAACAATGCAAGGCAGAAGAGAAACTGAAATAGATAAGGCTTGAGGGGGAGATGTAGCTTGTTTCTAAGACTTCATAGTTTGATAAGCTAACACTTGGAAATGTTGCTAGGCTGTCTTGTTAAGATCTTGAAATCTGTTCTCATTTGTTTTGTGGCACATAACTAGAAAGACTCAGAGACAGGACTTCTAAATGAGGTGTTGTTAGGCTCTCTGTAAAAGGAAGGACTGCTTTTTCTTTTTTCTTTCTATGCCTGGCAATGCTTGAAGTTATGCTGGTGAAAATGTTGGTAGATGTTCTGAGTCTAAGGCAGAAAAAGAAGTTCTACAGTCCATGTACTGTAGTACATCAAAGCAGGATATAGTCTTCAGTTTTTAATTGTATCTCTAATAAGTCAGATTTTGTTATAAGCACTTCAAATGTAATGATACCACAGCACAGCAGTCATGGGTTCCCCTCTCTTTTACCCCCTTGACATGAAGTCACTTACTAGCTTGGTTTCACATGGAGTGACGCAGTATGACTTTTATGTCAACAGTGATAGGTCTAGTTTTGCAGGACTTTTTTTCCTTACTTCTAAAGGCAGTTTAATTGCCTTTTTGCCCACTTAAAAACAAGAGAATTATGTGAACTTTTTTTTCTATACTCTAAACGCATGAAAACTGAAGGCTAAAGGAAACAGTGGAATCACATTAAATAGGATTCAGGCTTGTCTTCTAAAATGTTGCCTTATTTTGGTAACATTTAATCAAATTTTCTCATGAAGGGTGTTTATTTGTAGTTCTTTATGTATGTTCCTCCATTGCTCCAAGTACTAGAGCTGAGAGTATAAAAAAATTACTTGACCTAGTATTCTTTTCAGTGACCCTTCCACTTACCAAAACCTAGTCCTCCCAGATCCCTCCAGTCCATATCTGCTTACCTGTTGCTAGAAGTGGAAACTCTGAATTCTACTACGTGTATTTCATTGTGAACTGTTTAGTCTTGCAGCTTTATTTAACTGATTTAGCCAATGACTGAGGGTTAGACTGATCTGAAGGTCATCCTGGAGAGAGGTGGAATAAGAAAGTGAGCGTTACACCTCCTTTGAGGAATCTTTCCTTCCCCTCTATCAGTTCTGTTACTTTCCTTGAATACTACATGGTGATTTTAGGATTTAATTACCTTTGCAGTTACAATATAGCTGTTTTGTGTCACTTTGATTCAGTTTTAATTGTTCAATTATCTGGGAAGTTTGCATGGAGTTGTAGGGGTTTACCTGCGTGGTGATTGAACTTGTACTTTTTTCCTAGTATTATTCATACTAGATATTAATATCAAAGTGTTCTTTTAACCTGTTTGTTAAGCCATGCTGTGGTCTACATGTTTGACTCTCTATGGTAGAGTTGCAAGATTTCAGTCCTGCTGCAGAGCTTCCAAGATGTCATTCTTTAAATCTGCTTTGCAAAAGTCTCAACTATGTTTTCATGAGGTAAAAACAAATGCTTCACACTTATTGCTGAAGTATGGAAGGTTTTAAGCAAATGAGGGGAACCATTTATTGCTGAAGTTAGACAACCTCAGTCAGAACTACAGGTTAACTTTGTTTTATTGCTCAACGGTTACAAGAAGTGAAATAACTGCCATAGATTTATGTACCATTTCTGTCTTCAAAACAAACAAAGACAAAACCAGAAGTAATAAAAACCAGCAACAACCAAACACAAATTATTATCAGAATCCCAGAGGAGGAATTCAAAACAATTAAGTAAATGGAAAATATTAATGAGTATTGATCTTACGTTATTAATGACTTTGCATTGCTTGAAAAGGAAAAGTTGATCAATCCCTACTTAGTCTACAAGTAATTTTTAGTGTGTTGCGATGATTGAAATGCTTAAAGCAGTTTCCTCTGAACTTGCACACTTCACAAAACCATAAATAGATAGAATTTGGAATGGCAGTATGTTGCAAATGTAAACTGAACCATCTGTAAGGTTTACTTGAGAATGTTATGTGCAGTATTGCTAACGGTGTCTATGTAAGGTATGCTAATATTGTAAAATACTGTAAAAGAATGCACCTGAAGCTTCAGGCAGTATTCTTTACAGAAATTCCCTTTCCTTGTGTCTTGTATGATTCTGTTTTCTTTAAGATGAACAAAAATGTTTTATGAAGCAGTTTTGTAGACCACACTTAAAAAGAAAAGGAAGTAAAAATTCTTCTCTTTCTTCTGGGCTTATAAAAGTCCATGGGAAAAGTTTGTTGCTGCTGTTTTCCAGGCAGGTCCTACTTCTGCAGTATACTTCAGAAATGTTCTTTTCACTACAGGAAGAACCTGGAAACCTGATTTCTCCTTTTCTAGATTTTCCTGTGAATATACATATTAGCATTTGCCACTGTAATGATAAAATCATTACATCTTTGGGCAGCGATGTAGTGGTGTTTTAAGAAAAGCATTTTAGAAAGGATATCAGATCAGTACCATTTTTAGTTAGATGGATGCTTATGGACTCAAATGGAGCTTATCGATTCTTCTCTTAAAAACTAGGAGTTGACAGCCTTTTTTTCTTGCCAGATACTTGAAGTCTTCCTAGATTAAATCACACGAGCTAGTAAATTAAAGTTGTTCCTCTAATAAAACAGTAAAAGCTCTTGTTTCTGCTCTGTAGTTTTACAGCAAATGAAAGCTAAGAGAGGATTACTGTATTTAGGATTGGGAAAAATCACAGAACCGTATGGCAGAGTTTTTAGTACAAAACCAACCTATACTGGTTCACTAGCACAAGAGGAACATCCTTTGAAAATGTCCGTGTATGGTGCATGGCTTCAGAGTTTTTATTAAATATTGTGTGGAGTTTTCCCTCACTTTCTGCCCTTATATTAAATAAGTATTGCATATATTTAATAGACATATTAACCCAATCTCTGACATATCAAGATCTTTTTGTGGAGAACTGAAGGACAAACTAGTTGTGAAATATTTCTAATGAAATGTGTTTCCAGCATCAATAAATGCAAGAAAAAACATTTGTTGCTGGAATTCAAGACTTGACAAAAGAACTATTTCAGGTGAGTTTAGTGTACAGGAATATATCTATCAACAGATGTCAAGTTAATTCATGAGGTAAATAGATTTAAACAAAGATTTGTGACATTCGCTGTCAGCAGACCTCGAGATACCAGTTGCCATTGGATTTAATCTGCCATAAAAACAATGATAATATTTCTACTTGATATTGAGAGATTACAACCTTCTTTCATCCAGATTGCTTTTAATAAGAATCTGCATCATAAAATGGAGCCTTGCTGATTTTATTCTGGAAATAGACTATTGGGAGAAGATGCTTTCTTCATTTGTGCCAGCAGGATTTAGGTTTTTTAATGTGTGGTATAGTGATAGTTACATCTAGTGTCAGAAAGGACCCACAGACACATTTTTTTGGTCTGCTTCAGAAAAGAAAAGAGGTAGTTAGAACAGAATTTAACTGGTTTTGGAAGTGTAATGCAAATTGTATTGGAATGGTAGTTAGAGATAGAGATACAGTGGTCTGAGATAGAGTAGTTTGTAGGGATGTAATAGCTTTTATTAGAGTAACTGTATACAGCTGGGAGGGAGGGGAATGGATGAAGAGCTTTTAGGCATGCAAGCCCTATAATTAGAAGAAAAGATTATTTTTTTTTTCTTATTATTGAGTCCTATTAGTCTAATAAATGCATTACTTCTCCTTATGAAACTGGACTTTGATACAGCTATTACTGAAGCTGGATTTTGTTTGTGCCCATGAATGCACATATGAAATAATAAAAAAAAAATTCTGCCTAGTTCAGAGGCTGTTACTCAAAAGATCTGAAATATTGTTTGTTTTTTGAAGAAAGTAAATGAGTGTGTTTTGAATAAGTAAATTTAATTCATTGCTCCCCGTGGAAAAACAAAGGAGTTGCCTACTGAATTAATTCCTTCCAGAAAGGGAGAAGGTAATGTGTTTAGAATGCAGGATCATGACAAGAGCTGTGAATCCTTTCTTAGCTTCAGGGACTTTGTGCTAGAGAGGAAATATTACCAAGTCTGTAATGCTTTTCAGGTTCATCAGACAACATAAAGCCACATCATGGTGCAAAGAAAGCAAATTTTGGCTCTGTTCTATTTGGAGGACAGCTAAGAGGATGTTGGGTGGTTGGTTTTGTTAGGGTTTTTTTTGGGTATGGATTTTGCATGTTTTTTGTCATCTTTCAGCATGATTATTGCTTTGAGGTCTTACTATCTGAAGAATTTTTATAGTAGAATTTTACTATACAATTTCTCTCAGAAATTATTATGGTAGAAGTGGGATATTCCAGTAATACTTTGAGATTGGTCTCTTTCATCATGAGTAATGCTGAAATTGTAAAGCTTTTTCCAATTTTTTCCTATGGTATTTTTGGAAAAATCAGTTTGCCTTTATTTTTTCTCAATGTACTTAGCATATATTCTCTTTCGAGAGGAGCAGATCATGACTACTATTTAGTCAACAGTCAAAATGGTTTCCAATCAAAGCAGTTTTTATTCCAATTTGAGTTATTTTTGTGGAGGTTTTGCTGTGTCAGCCTCCCTGGGCTGCCTTTCTTCCCCCTCTTCAGTCCACTCTACAAATGTTCTTATGAGTTTAGAAAAACTATTCTAGGTATGTGGCTTATTACACTTCTTTTAAATGTTTAGAAAGAGGAGGAGACTGGAAGTTTTTAGTTGTTTCGTATTTCGTTTGTCTTTTTAGCTTCTGCTTTTTACAGTAGTCTGGAGTAGACTAGTTGCTAACTTAGATGATAGTAGAATAGGCAGGAAGGGAAATAAGAAAAAAAAAAGAGCTTAAATTATAATTGTTCTCAATAGAGAAGCTAGGGAATGTAAATATATATGCATAGGCTTAATTATATTCCATGTTCCATACAGTTAACCTTGCTTAAAAATATGCACAGGTGTTGGGATATTTTGAATCAGCATCTCATTGTGTTATTCTATTATATATTTGTATTATAACTTAAGAATACAGTGTTATATATTAGAATGTATTTATTCACATTGGTTTTTTTCTCAGTAAAATTGCTTATAAAGAACAAAAACAAATCTTTCTTTTAGAACAATTTGAATAGCTCTCAAGATTTTATTTTGTTTGGAAATAAACGTGTAAATGATTTATCTTTGTGCCATCACCAAAGAAATCATTTATAAAATAAGGAAGAGTTAAACTTTTTTCCAAGAGAAAATCGAACTTGTGGGGAAATGTATTACTTCAGTTGCCTCTCGTAGATGTTGCTCTAATATTATCCTGATGGTAAAATGGCTTAAGGAAAAGCTGGGCTAGAGAGGAGTAATGTATGTTAGTATATAGCTGATATGAATGCAGTGGGAAAGATGCTTTTTGATGCACAGGTTATTTTTAGACCCCTCAGTTTTTAAAGCTGTTCCATTTATATACTTCAGGACTATGGATAAAAGTTTGTGTTCAGAACCAACAGTCAACTAAATTTTCTTTTTCGATATACATTTGTAATAAGTATATTTCTTTTAAAACCAATTGCTGTTGGAAGGTGAAGGAGTGTTCATTAAGTGAAAAGTGTAAGAAAATGTAAAAACTTTAAGAGAAGTCTAAGATTTCTTTAACCATTTCATTTACCAACCAGATCTAGATGGCTCTGAAATGTACAAAAGCTTGTATCTATATGTGCCCCTGGCTTTCTGATTAGGCAGCGCTTAGCAAAAGTGAGCAATTTTGCTACGAGTTTTAGCACAGGGGAAGACTCAAACATAGCATGCAGTGTTTACAGTATAAAAAACTTCAAGCAAGCTACAAAAATATCCTAGTTTACATTGAAGCTGCATGGAATTTGTGAGATTTCACAGAGATCTTTATGGAATCGGCTGTAAATTAAGGATTTCCCATCAACTGTTCTGTTTTCACCAATGCTTATGTTGGAGAGAGCTGTTAAAAATGACATACATCAGTTCTCATAGCTGTCTGTTGGAGGCTGTCTTTTCAAAGAAGTGGCACGCTTTCTTGTGAGACATTGCTTTGGCATCTAAATCTCAGTAACTGGTTCCGGTACTGGTAGCATAAGTCTGTTAGGTCTGTTGATGTAACTCATCATGAAAGATTCTTCTTCCTTAGCAGCCTTAGCTGTCTCTTATTATTACTGGCTTTTTCAGCTGCAAAGAGAAGGATGTATGGATCTACTTGTCTAAAAAATACCATCAAAAAGTGCAGCACAGCTAGGGTTTATACAACGAGGCTGTTTCTTTCCAATATTCTTGGGAATGATTGGGTTAGTGATTGCTGTAGATCTGTTTCTCTAAGAAAAACCTGAGGAAGAAAATTCAGGCATTTTAGAATAAAGTGTAGAACAGTGAAAAAGGGCAGAGTTAAGCAGAGATAAACTTGAATCTTTAAAGTCAGTGTAATTTACGGTGAAGTTATATTGCACAAGTTTACTGGGAGGTTTATAGGCTATATAATGCTTATTTTGCTGATCACCACATTGTAGTAGTCTTTGAAAGGGAAGTATTGAAAGGTTAAAAACAAGTGAGTGATCCATCTCTTCTGTGTCAATTGTGTGCCAAATAAAAATTATTCTTGATGGCTTTCAAGTAGATACGTATTCAGCTGTAACAAACGTATTCTGGGACACTCTCAGGACTACCTTTTTGTAGTTTTGTGATTAAAGAGAAAAAGGTTGTTTAGGGGAAGTGGAGAAAAGGGAACTTATATGTTCCCTACATCTTCTGTTAGTTACTTAGCTTTTTTTTTTTAAGGTCAAAAAAAATCAGCCATATGAGAGTGTTGTACTATTATCTGAAGTAGTTACAGAACACCAGAGTAAACGTAACTTGAATTCTATCATTATCCAAAAATCTGGATAAACATTGAATAGACTTCTCACTAACAGGACAGTATTTCACCAGAGAATCTGTTTTCTTTCAGCTGTAATAACTAGAAGGTAGATCAAATAAAAATGGTAGCACAGAAAATAATTTCTGGTGATCAGCCTCCTTCAAGCCCCTGTCTGAAGTGACTGCTTCTAGAGAGCAACTCAGATATATCAGTGGCTTAGGACTATTGGATTTGTGTGGGTTGTTTTTTTTTTTTGCATGCTTCTTGGCAAGAGTACTGAAGATGCTGCATGCTTTTTATCCATCTGGTTAGTTTGCATTTCTGAGTGTGTGAAGGCATAGAATCAGTGAATAAAATAGTGTAGGATTGTATGTAGAGCATTAAAAAGATAGAAACAGGTCAACAGAAATATGGAAATGTTTCCGTAGGAGATGAGACTAAAACATTCTTAAACTGGAAAAGAAGCAGCAGAACAGGAGATTATTACATATATCACTCAATCATTTGTGAAACGAAAGAAGGTAAAAGTTAATCCCACTGTGCATTGTTTTCCAATACAAAATATGAGGGGTTTCACACGAAGCTCATAAAAGCTAAACTGAAAAACAGGTATGTGGTATTTTGTATGTTTTCTGCAGACAGAAGTTCAGGCAGTCCTTTGTCAAAAGATTTTACAAGTAATTCATCTTGTGTTTTAGAGGCAGCCAGAAAAGTTTGTGGAAGAGAGATCATTTACTAGAAGGTAGTGAACTGAACTTGAGTTAGCTGAGGAATGCTGAGGGAAAAGTACTGCCAGTTTTTCTGTCACCTTATAGTCTCCCATAGGTACTATTAGAGAGGGGATGAAAAGGCATGGTGATCCTTCTATCTGGTACTGTACAGCTGTCTCATATTCCAAGATTATAAATATTTATAAATATATAAAGAAAATTTGGAGGTTTTCTGGCTTTTATGCTGGATGAATTTCTTGAGACCCTCAATAGCTTTTCTTATAAAAAGCCAAAATATAATCAGAAAACTAATGCTTAGATATCTATCTTTTCTACAGACAGTCAAGATTAGAATTTTAAAGGGAAACTGGAAGGAGTAATTAAAGTACTACATGGTACTTTTTTTTTTAACTTTTTTTTTTAATTATTATTCCTTGCTCTATTTTTATTCTGCGTCTTAGTCTGCTCTACTGTAGAAAGTCTGCTTCATGCTAAATGCAATGCTTAAAATTCCCTAAGATGGTAAGGGATAAGCTACAAATATGGACTATCAGGCAAGCCCTGGAGATTTAGTTAATCTGACCTAGATGTTCTTTTGATGATTGAGACCTGCAGTATGTGAAAACACTTCTCAATTTCAAAATGAAAAACGAGGATATCTGTTGTATAACTCAGCTGTCCTTGTAGTGACAGACGCATCAATCATTTCTGAACAGGAAAGGATTTACTATAAAAAGTTTGTAGCTTTGGAGCTGTTGAGTTCATTGGAATTCAGATCAGCAATGATATTGAAAGTTGTAAGTGAATTCAGTATTTGAATTTTACCATGTTCTAAAGAGGATTAGCTACAAATGCAAGCCACATACTTTTTTTCATTTTCAAGAGCTTGTTGTGTAAGATGTTAATTCTTGACTTAATTTTCAGCATATTTTTTGTGAAACTGCTTTCTGGATCTTTAAAAAAACAGCAACCAAAACAAGAACAAGAAGTCACCTCCTACTAGGGTTCTGCAAACATAAATATCTGTGGTAAAATCTAATTTGAAAAATCAGCAGGTGCCTACAAATACAGCAAAGTTTAATTTATACCACTTTTGAATATCCAATTAGCCATTATTTTCCTATAACCTGTTGGGTCAAGTACAGTTAAATATATAGACAAGATTGTCCATTTTGAGTAACTGGGACTGGGAGTTAGCTTCCTATTTAAAACATAAGAAACCATCCAAAACCCCACTGTTTAAAATGATAGACCATTAACTGGTTTGGATAGTTGGCAGGATTATATGCCCTAACATACATTCTGCAGCATACTCCATTTCATATTTTAGCCTTGAGAAAAGAAGGCTGAGAGGGGACTTGATCCAGGTTTATAAATACCTGAGGTGTGGGGGCCATAGTGGTGATGCTGGTCTCTTTTTAGTAGTGCGTGGGGATAGGACTAGGGGTAATGGGATGAAACTACAGCATAGGAAGCTCCGCACGAATGTGCGGAAGAACTTCTTTACAGTGAGGGTGACGGTGCACTGGAACAGGCTGCCCAGGGAGGTGGTGGAGTCTCCTTCTCTGGAGATATTCAAGACCTGCCTGGACGCCTTCCTGTGTGACATGGTGTAGGGAGCCTGCTTTGGCAGGGGGTTTGGACTCGGTGGTCTCTAGAGGTCCCTTCCAACCCCTACAATCCTGTGATTCTGTGATATTTCTTCAGCAAATTTTAAGGTCTTTAAGTGAAGTTCAACATGCTTCTTCAGTGGGTGCTGAGTTATTTCAGGAAGTTGTAATGGTAATAATTGTGCTGTTGGAGAAGACAAGGGGAAGGAGATTATTTGTCTGCGTTAAAAAAAAAAAAGAGGGAAGGTTAATTGACTTTTTCAGCAGTAATTGTTTCCACTGTTTTGGATCCAAGACTCTATTTGTCACAGCTCTTTGTTCAAGCTGCTTCTTACCTTTTATGCGAAATTGCATTTGAATTTTGGAAATCACGCTTCACATTTCAGCAGCAGAGACTTCTTATAACATTAGCAGCTATAACCCATCAAGAGAAAAAACACATGTTTCTAGATAGAAAAGAAAGATGTTTCCCTGACGTCACTTTGGGTTGTATTCATTCAAATCTGGTCACTTGAAATGGAAGCAGTCATCTCTTGCTGTAAGCAATCCTTGTGCTGAAACAAGAGGCTATAATGAAAGTAAATTCAGATAGTCTTGAAACAGTGTCAAAGGTAAAAATGATGAATGTTTGGATGCAAGTTTTCTTGCAGCATTTTTTCTTGACACAGTGCACATAAGTAATGGGATGCCTGCAACATGCTTCGTAAAGAATTTTGAATTTTGCTATGTTTATCTAAGAATTTTGCAATTGACAGTGGAGGAAATGATATGTTTGTTTAGATGATGTGGAGATGAGAAGGAGCAGCATGGTTGTCTGTTCTAAGTGGAGTTCAGAAGGATCTGGACGTTCTTTGAGCATGTATTTTGTGGCTGATAACCCAATCAAAACAATGAAGAAGTGAACAAACAGGCTCTTTTAACCTGGGAAAATGAACACCAAAAAGAATTGTGGCTTATTAACTATTAAACATAATTCTTCTGTGGACATAGAGTAAGCCTTTGCTCTGTTCTGGGGTAGGAATTACAGTTAGTATACCTACTGTCTTCATTTGCAGCTAGTACAGTACACTGTACCCTCATGTTTTTGAGCGTAGCAAAAGAAGTTTGGAAACATTTGGTGCAAATTTTTACCATAAGTAGTGTAAATAATTACGGTGGATAACAGCAATAATACTCTTACTGTGGTGATAGAATTTACATAATACTTCAGTTCATCTGAAGTATATTATGAAGCAGTACTTTTTGCCTGTGCAGATGCAGCATTGTTCAACCAAAAGTGAAAATGTCTTGAATAAAATGACTCCAGTTTTTAAACTTGACATAAATGCAGCTTAACTTGATTATTTGTGAGCTTGTAGTCTCTTGCAGGTTTAAAAAGAATATATAAACTTATTAACAGTACATGTATTATGTTTTCTTTAGCTTAGAATGTTCTGTGTGAAGTAATGTGTTTTCTTTTTCTTGTGGAAAAATGATTTTGCAGACACCTGGTTTGAGAGCCCACTCAGGAAGATTGCAGTGGTTTGCAAAGAGGTGTATATCAGGTAATCAGGTATGTGGCTTGTTTCTTTTCTTCTTTAGGACTGTCATTATATTTAATTAATAATTATTTTGAAATATTTTGTTAGATTTTTGGGGGGCTGGTAGGACATGTGACAGACTGAAGAGTCGAACTTAATGCTCTGTGTAAACTGTTGTGTACTTAGGCAGAAATATCTTAGATGAATGCACACAGAATGTACACATACACAGCAAGTACACATACACAGAAAAATAGTTGTCTACGTTGTAATGATGTTCCCCTTTCTTTTTAAAGATGGAGACTCTGGAGAACTTGGTAGAATTAACTCAGAATGTATTTGAATGTGATAGAGATGAGATGTACTACTACCTGCTTCAGCTTTGTGGTAAGTTATCATGTAACCTTTTTTGTGTTCCAGTGTGTTTGCTGTTGTGTTTGGATATGGGAAATGTCTGATGAAAACATTTTGTGTTTTTGAGATTGAATGTTGTACACAAAATATTTGGGACATTTTAAAATAGTGCGTCAGGGATTTCTATGTTTCTCAGAAAAATTAAACCTTGTATTGTGTCTGTATATTGAGCAACTTGATATCTTGGGCAGTGGGAAAGCTTGCATTTGAGCTTGATATGATTTTAGACTGCTCTTCATGTATTTTTTGGATTACTAGAACTAGCAATGTTATTATGCTGAACAAAGCAATATTAGACCTCCATAACCACAAGCAGAGGAGACGAGTATTTCCCCACAAAAAATGGACAGAGAGTTTTTATCTTTTTAGGTTTTTTTGTGTGTTTTGTTTGGTTTGGTTTTTTTTCCTCAACAGCCTCAGAAAGCTTAAAAACCAAACTGTAGTATTAGCTAGTTCTGGCTTTGCACATACTGGTTCACCCTTGAAAATCGAGTTGGCCTGAAAAGCAATCTTGTCTCAACAGGAGGGAGTCTTCCTATTTCTCCACCATCATCCTGTTCACCTCTGGCAGTGACTAAGTATGACAGTGTGCCTGCTAGGAAGAGAATCTAAGAAGATAGAATTTATCAAAGTCTGTCACACAAAATCTTCACTCTTCTTTGAAAAGACAAAACCAATTCCATCTACTCAAAGAAGTGGAAAACATTTGTGGGTTTCTGTCACCATGAAAGACAAAAACCATGCACATTCCTGCTTTCAGCCATTTTAAACTATTTATCAAGGCTGCCCTTTGCACAAGTACAGTAGAGAGAAGTCATTGTGCACCTTAGCCACAATTTAAGATCTATAAGTCAGTCACATGTGCTATCTAGTTCAAGATGTAGGATAAGAGGAAGGAAAGAGGTTTGACCTCATCCTTTCTCAAAGTTAGGACAAGTTTGAAGTAAAGTCAGATCATGGCCTTGTCACATAAGGTGTTTTGTTCCTCCAGAGTTGGAAATTGAGGAATAACCTGTTCCAAGGTTTGATGTTCTACAACTTTTAAATGTTAGCTTTCATACAATGTCGCACACTTCTGAGGCCTGTCAGTTAGGTAGCTGCACACAGTAATTAAACTCACCCTTGTCATTAGCATACTCCTCTTCATATAGTAATAAACCCACGTTTTTCAACTACCTGTTTTACTTAATGTCCTCAGGCCCCATATCTGTCTATTGATGGCTGAATTTGCTGCAGTTGGCAGAAGCAAGCATGTGTAAAGGTGTCAGATATTCTCCTCTGTTTACTGCCATAATAGCCTGGACTTAAAATACTGTCAGGGTAATTTAGTCCTTAAAATCAATCATTTGTTTTATTTGTTGTTTTTTGTTTGTTTCCATCATGTATGGAGTAATAATAGTTTGGAATTTTTCAGATTTATTGTACGAAGCAGAAATATATAAGTGAAGTATAATGAAGTATTTTCCGTAAATGTGACTTCAGATATGTATGTATGCTTTAACTTTGCTTTTATCTGAAGACTTGAATCTTGTTTCAGATAACAACTCTGACTGGAGAAAAGCTGAAGCTGTGTGGACTAAAATTCAAGAAGAAAATGTTGTTCCTCGTGAGAAAACACTAAGATTACTGGCTGATATATTTGAGAAAAATGGTCAAGTTGTCCCATTTGAGGTCCCTAAGGTAATTCTAGTGCAACTTTGCTAGCTAACAATACTGCTGAATATGTATCTTTCAATTGATACGTGTGAAGAAACAGGATTATAGTAATTTAAATAACCTTTCTGTTTTAAAGGCTAGACAAGATGAAATGAGAAGTCCAGGATTTTCTAATTTTGAAGAAAGAAAAATAAGGATGCTTTGCAAGAATAACAATGCAAGAGGTAAGATGAATCCACTGTTTCTGTCGCCTTAGTTCTAAGATTTAGGTTTTGATAAAATACTGAGCAATGGTTGTTTGCTTACTGTTTTGCTAGTATGTTTGAAAAGTTACCTAACAGTGTGACTTGGTAACGTTCTGCTTCAAAGCCTGAAGGGAGAGAAGCAAATGCAAAAATATTTAAAGTGTCATTTGAATTATTGACTCTAAATGCACGCTTGAAAGTCAGTCTGCGGTAAAGTTTTGAATTTTAAAAAGATATAAGTCTTACTAGCCTGTCATTTATAATATTCAGTTTAACACATTTTCTAGACTTCTGATTGTAGTTATTAAACATAGGAAGCTAAATTCATGCACAGGGTCAATGATGAAAATACCGTTTTGGTATTTCAGCTGTTTCTGTAGTTTCCAGTAAATCTACTTCTTGAATGCAAGTTTTATGTTGTAAGACATCCTTCTCTCTACAGTTCTCAAGTGAAATAGCAGGGACGTGTTCATGGGAAGGCAGTTATCCAATAGAAGAAGTGGTCCAAACATTTTGGATTTGTTCCTGCCAGTGTAGTCTTGAAAGGAGAACAGATATCTAAAATAGATTTTGGAGCTATGTCTGATCACTTAAGACATAGATTTGATGAAGAAAAGAATTAGTGTCATCTAATTTAATCTCATCTATGCTATGGAGATTATCGTTGCTCTAAAGAGGTGATTCTTCTGCTGTATTGAGCATTGGTGCAGCCTTGCTTTGAATACTGCTTGCATCTCATACTTCCGTCTCATCTCAAAAACACGGTCACAGAATGAGAATTAGCATAACTGGACCTTTGAAGGGAGAGTCCATTTCTAGCATTAGCCAAGATGCGGGGTAACAGTATTCTGGAAGTCTTTGCATATACTATGATAGAAAACTTAGTCTCACTTGAAAAGAGATCGGAAAACAGAATGAAATAGACTAAAATAATATATTTTGCTGAATTATGAATATTTATAAATACCAGAAGTCTGGTTTTCTTCTTCTCTGGGTGTTATCAATGTATTTTACAAGTTGGACCCACTGATTTTTAAGCTATGAGTTTGAAAGAAAAATCTGTTAATCATTCATGCAGCTACCTTCAGTTGTCAGTAAAATGATCCTCCTATATTGAATCCCAAGCGTGCTGGTTACGAGTGTGCGTTCTGCATATTCTGTATGTAGGGGTACGATCTTGTATATTATGGTAGACATAACATTAATATTTTAAGGAAAGTCTGTTCTCTGAAGTGCTTTATTTTTTCAAAATCAGATTTTGTTCTTATCCTCATTCTGCAGTATGAGAACTTGACTCTAGGGAATAACGTTACAATATCCCGAACAATTACAGTTGCTGAAACAGATTCGCTTGTCTTGAAAGCTGAAATTTTCTTCTTAAATTGTCGCTTTTTAGACAAACTTTTTTACTTAAGATAAGTGGTATAACATAATATGATTAAACCAAGAAACTTCTGTCTTGATTGCAAATATACTTCAGCAATTGTAGATGGTACCTGAAGAAGTAATGAGTTGATTGGACATAAGTCTCAGTATGCCTAGGTGTAGCTGAAAAATGCTACTTGCAAGATTGTAATGCAAAGTTGAGAAAATCTAATATGAATAGGATAATCATTCTGAGGTTGAAAATGACATATAAAACACAACATTCAGGAAAAAGGAAAACGAAAGAATTCCGGTTCTTTTAAACTGATTATTAGAAAAAGATTTACAGATATTTCCATGAAGCAGACATTATACTTTGTGGACTAGGGTCATTGATAGTAATATGTGCTTGATATCATGTCCACTGGTGGGTGATGAACCCCATCCACATAGAGGAGAATATTCAGACATGGAATGAAGTCGTTGCTCTGTCTAAAGGCATTTGGAGTCTCCAAGCATAAAGAGGTGTTGTTTTTTTTTTATAATCAAAAAGCAGAATTTAGGTAGACTTTTGCAAGTGGAAAGAAGAAACATTACCATTCACCTACCTTTTTCTTAACAAAAGGAGCTAGTCTGCAGTTATCTCAAATAACAGAAAGCCACTGGATTTAGGTGAGAACGCTCCTTTACAAATGCTGGTATTAAGTATCTGAGCAGGCAAGAGAATTCAGCATGTTGCAATAGGCCAAGCTTTAACCTCAGACTGATAAGTGAGCATGGGGGAGGAATCTCGGGCCTTTTCTATGTCATCTTGTTGTTGTTTTACTGGTCTTTTGGTTGACAATGCAGTCGCTTTTGTAATGTCAGACATCAATCATATTATCTCTCCATCTCTCTTGTGTCTCTCTCCATATCTTTCATACCCATGGGTCTCACGTACATGGAAGTGGACTTAGTTTTTACTGTGATATTCTTATCCATTATCTGCTCATCTATATTTAATATAGCTCAAAGTGTCCAATGTAGGTTTGGGATGGCAGTATTAGCTCTATTATGAACTCGGTGTAAGAGTTTGCATGTTGTTATTAATATTTAATTTTATACATGGTTACTTCTGTGCCTGCATTTCGGGAAGTTTTTATTTATGCTTATTGGTTGAAAAAGTTTAAGTAGAACAGCTTAATGCCAAGCACTTAAGCTTTGGGAATGGCGGTTTCAAATTCCACAACACACTGTACTAAGTGCCATTAATGTGATGCTTCTAGTGCCAATAAGATTCATATGAGCAATCTTCATCTTTCCTTTTAAAGAATAAAGGAATATAATTTGCTACATAGTTGTGATGAAATTTGTAGTGATTGTCTATTTCTAAAAAAGTTGCTTAAAAGGTAATTGTGGATTAGATTTGAATTACCAAAGAGATTTATATTTTTAAGTTTTATTATAGGAAAAATGCAGTCAGTTTTAGATGTAACAGCTCACTTGTTCTTTGCACTGCTTTCTAGTGCATGTTATAGCCTAGGCAGTAGTCTTAGCTGCGTGTTTATAGCTGCATAATCGTGTTTCAGAAAAATAAATGACTGAAAATGTGCTTATCATTTTTTTTTCCCCCTTTTTGGTAACATCTTTTCATACACTGACAGTTATTGTGAATGCATGAAATAAAACTGTTAATCAGTCAAACAAACGCAGCGTAGTTTACTTGTTAAATATCTGTATATTTGTAAATTGTATGTTTTGTATAAATCTTGTCGTAGCCAAATAATTTATCTCCCCATATTGGAATCACCTCCTATATTATTTGTTAAACGCTGTTGTGATCATGCACCAGATACTGTAACTGTATACCCCAGAATTAGGTGTTGCTTTAAAAATCCTGAGTCTCCCCCTTCTAGCTGACTGTGTTGGTATATAAGCAACAGCCATATATAGTAAACCAGCAGTAGCAAACTTTTTATTCTGTGGAGGTACATGTTAGCTGATTGGTATATACAAGCATTTTTGAACGAACTGTTATGAGCAGCTTTGCTTTCAAAGATGTAAGAAATTGAATGGATTTCAGAGGGACCTTTTCAGTGAAAAAAATTACTTCTTTCTATGAGCAGTTCCATAGTAATACAATACTTCATTTGGGCTTTATGTTTTTTCTTTCTTAGAGGCCTACGATGCTTTCCTGAAAAGCCAAGAGAAGAGCAGCTATCAGTATCGTACTTATGACACCCTCATAAAAGCTTTGTTATCTCTGGATTGTATTGAAGAAGCCATGAACGTGAAGCACATGTAAGACTTTTCTGTGTTTGGGGGATTTAAATTTTTAGTTTTTGCTGATTAGGGTTTCTGGAGGTTTTGTCGGTGCTTCTTTTTTTTTTAGTCTTTAAATAATTTTGGGTTTGTTTTCAGCAAAATCCATATTTTTCAATGGGAAAACAGGTCATGACTGCTAGCTAGGAGTTATGTAATTCATTACCACATGAGGCGTTAGGGCGCTATGTATTAAACGTACTAGAGAGACAGCATGTTTTGCTGATAGCACGTTTCAGCCAACAGTATCAGCAAATGCACTTGGCATCAGAACTGAAAGTCTCCCCTTCTGGCAGTCTGCCTTTTCCCCTTTATAGCAAGATCCAAACAGACAAGATTCCATCACTGAACTGCCCCTGAGCCTTCTCCTCAATCCCCATCCCTGCTGGTGCCCTTCCCTATCCAAACTCTCTGGCAGCTGGCTGCCTGCCAAATGCAAAGTGGTACATTTGACTGTTTTGCCAGTGGCTAAGAGATGACCATAAACCTTAGATCCAACTCTTACACTTCTGAAATAAATCCAACCTGCTGTCGTGCATTATTAGATTCATCAGAATCAAATTAACCTTTAGTGAGTTGCAAGGCACACCACTTGCTTTCATTATAGCTTGTAATGTGTCTTCAGATTATAGAATTCAAAATAAGTTTTGTTATCATAGTAGATTTAAGAAGAATAGAAATATGGCAATTTAATTTCCTTTGGTTTCTTCAGCTAAAACAGGAACAGTGTTTCTCATCTAGCATATTCTGACAGAATACAGTGAATTAGAATGTGCCTGTAGGAATAATTCACGTGATATATGGGACAGTATAAAAATCTTAACAATTTCTAGAGTCAACTCAGTTTATGATTTCCAGGAACAATATAGTGTAAAAAGCTGTTGGTTATTTTCATGTTTTCTTTAAAATTGTCCAGACCAATGAACTGTCATTGTAAGTTTTGCATCCAGAAGCACAGTCAACAGTTCTTCAACTCGGTATCTGTAACAGAGCTTTATAGGAAGGAATGTTTGTGCTTTCTGAATATGTGGTTTATATAAAGGAAGAACTCAAACTGTTTATTTAATAGTGTTCCCTAAAAGGAGAATAACTGGTAAGAATTTTATTTTTTATTTTTAAAATTGAAGAAGATGATAGGACGTGTTTGGAAGTAAAAGGAATGTTGTTCAGGTAGTCTGTTAAACATTTTGAAAAACTTTTATATGTTAAAAGATACCTTGAATGATTCTTCTGGAAAGCAGTTTGAACCTTTGATTGAATATGTATGCATGTGCTGCTTCTCTTCTCCATGGCTCAAATGTGTTTGTAAGGAAGGTGCATAAAGTATTGTTGTATTGTAAGCATTAATTTGGAGATTGGAAGAACAGAAAGGATGTAGTGTTTTGTTCCTGATATTGACAATTCTGAGTTCTTGATTTAGATAATAAGATATTTAGGCAATCCTTAAAAGGTTGCAAACTGCAGAAAATAAAGATGTTAAAGACTGAAGAAGTTTGAAGTGTATTTTTAGGGATGAAGCTTCTGAATCTCAAGATGTTTAGGAAAAAGGAAAACGTGATTTACTAAGCAATTCTGGTCAAATCCAACCACAGTAATAACCACTGTGCTTTTCAGAGCTCTCATTTTCAATCTCGTAGCATAGAAATGCCAAATAATGACATTCTAAAAAGCCCGTAACAGCTCACTGTTACATCGAGACAGAAAATGCTTACTATTAGCGGTGTTTACAGTGTTTATTTGTGTATCCCTTTTTGTAATAATAAAGTCATGCTTTTATCAAGCATTTTGAAACGTCTGTTAGTTTTTAAATTATTCACTGAAATAGAGGAAGTGATTTTGTGTGCTCACGTGGTTTGGAATAGCAAATGTGTATGTTTCGCACACATTTCTGCACGCTTGGCAATTTTACCAACCTTATATTACAAAGAGATTATTCCTACAAAGCCTAAATGTGTGCAGTGGCCTGAAACTTGTGCAACTCCCAATATTTTCATAAGATACACAAAAGCCATCTTCATTTGTATAAGCGCACATATTTCTCTTGTTACTCTGCTCGTAGCCAACCTTTAAATTTAAATAACGTGTAGAGAGCTTTAAATGTGTATTAGCATAGACAACAGAATAAGTAATTCATGTTTTTTAAAGGTTAGATTATTTTCAAACTTCCTTGCTGTTACCAGCGCTGAGAAACTTTAATGAGAAAGTGGTGATGTGGTAGAAGGAAATTGGATTCTTGCTCTGCATTTGGAAACAAATAAAGCACACGCTTGTACACAGAAATCAACCCAGGAGGTTACTGATCTGTTGGTCAGTACGAGCCTGGTTGCTTTGGCATTCTGGCACTGTTTGGAGGAATGTTTACTGCATTTACTCAAAGTTTTAAGTAGAAATTTAGGAGTATGGGAGTGATGGATTACTTCTGTAATAGTAGCTAACATCTATTTAATCACACTAAAGATTGGAAGATTGGAGAAAGTAAATCCTTTGTTATGTGTAATTTACAGTCTCATGCATGAATTGTTGACTTAAGGGCTTTGACAGATGGGACAAAGGCAAAAAAAAAAAAAAATAAAGGCGGAACTGAGCAGTGGGTGCTTAGGCAGGGATTAAGAGGATTGGTTGGGAGAGTAAGAAAATCCTGAGTCCAGTGACTGCGTTTGTGAGCCTGGGAGGCTGAAAGTGACTGAGAGGATAGTCATATTGTGTACTATGTGAAGGATTTTCTTGGGATTGAGGAGAATAATTTAGCAATGACCCTGCTTACCTCCCAATCCGCTCAGCCTATAAGTTCAAGTAGGTAGGCTGCTCAGTTGTTTGCCACTGGATGATCAGTGAGGTTTATCTTGATTGCTGATATGGTAAATGGCGATGCCCCCCTTTTCTGTGTAGAGATTTAGTAATCTAGAAATTAACATTTGTAAAGTTATCCTCATAGATTAAAAGTGTGGCTATACGTCACTGAGGAACAGGGAGGGAGGTTTTGTAATATAAGATGAATGTGAAGACTGATTAGTATCTCGTGACTAATTTCCAGACTGATAGAAAAGCTTTGGCATTGTTATTAAAGATTCTCTTTACTGCAGGTATGTGAACTGCAGTGTTATAGGAGATAAAGAATCGATAAACCAAATGCAATTTTACCACGGCTAAGGCAGCAAATGTAGTATGTTCACTTTAAAAATCCGTATACATCTAGATGACAGAAATTTGAAAATTAATCAACCAAATGATATGGTGTTAGTTCATAATATGCTTTAGTTTATGTTTAAAATATACAGCGCTGAAAATAAATGTTTCATTTTTATTGCTGAAAGAATAGTTTTACATTTTATAATTATGGTGACTATTGAAAAAAGAAGAAAAAGTATCCAGCTTCGGATACAACAGAACAATGCAGGGCATGCAGTTATTTTAGTCATCTAATATGTCAGCATTCAAGAATCTGAACCGATTGTTTAAAAAAAATCTTGTACTTTGTTTCTTTTGTTGCTCACTTCCAACTTTGTCATCTGTCAGAATGCAAAAAAAAATTATCCTTCTATAACCATTGACAGGATAACACAAAAGCTGTCTCCAGGTCGATATTTTGCAGCAATATTTTTAACATACGAACAGTAGTTTTTATAATTTCACCTTGGTGCTCAACCATTTATTATCGTATCAGAAGCATGTCAGTAATTCCTTTCTAAATGTCTGCTTCTTTTAGTGCTGAGACCCACATCAAGGGCTTCACACTGAACAGTGCTGCCAGCAGCCTCCTCATCATATCGCAAGTTAGGCGGGATTATTTGAAAGGTATGTCACAATGCTTGACCTTTACGTCACATTAATGCCTCTGCAGATTTTTCTTGTAACGCCCTTCGAATACTTGGATAAAGGAGTCCATTTAGCAAATTACCTGCTTATCAAGAGCCTTTTGTGGTAGCTGAGAGACGTAAATTACTGTACATGCATTTATAATACAGCTTGAATATGAATGTACTTGTCATTTGACCACTTAGTCCAGTTTCCATTCCATTTAACACAAGATGGGTTTTCTTAAGATGAATCACGGCTCTTCAGACATGCAAAATTTGTGCTCCAGAACGAGAGAAAGTACAGGCTTTCAAGTGCGTTAAAATTCACAGCACAAGTCATTTTGCTTTGGAAATTAACATACTTTAGAGCATCTGAAACAATTCCCAGCAGTTGTTTCTTGCATATTGTGGTGCTTGTGTGAGATACCGGATGAGTTAAATTGACTGTTAAATGTGCATGATTGTGCACTAAATGATTATAATATTGATTTAAAAACTTAATCAAATACTTTTTAATAGTTCTCAGTACCAACAGTAACAAAATATTAAGATTGACTTTCATTTTAACGTAACAGTTGTGATAGAAGAGGAAATGGTGGCTGAAGAGTAAGTGAGGGTGCACAACAAGATGGTGGGTCAAGTTCAAAGTTGTGTTATTTTACTTCTCAGCACAGGTTTTGCAGCCTAGAGTGTTCTGCTCTACAGCATTACATTTCACATGCTCATTAATTTAGCAGAACTCTTGTGAGAGAGAACTCTGCAACTGTGTAGTTTTACTGTGCTGTTCTTTACTATTCTGCAAGTACAGTACATGTTTTCAACAATTTCTTGTAGCATTACAGGAGCTACATGAAAAAATTTATATTGCACTGATGTTTTTCATACCACAAGGCACACCAGAAAGTGCATTTTTGACTGTGCCATCAGTAAATATTATCATCTTCCTTTTAGCATTCCTGCATAGTCCATATGCATGTAATGTTTGGTATATTAGAATACTTCAGGATGAGCATTTAGATATTTTTTTGCGGTCTTTCCTGCAGCTGATAACTTCTCTTATTTCAGATTCCTTCCCATTTCAGCCTGATGTCACTGACTGGTGTCATCAACTGAAGTATTTGTGGTGAACAATTGCATTACTTACTGCATTGGCAAGTCTTACTTTTGCAGCTTTCAAATCCTTCACCTAAATCCTATGCTTGATTTTGTTATGTAGGTCACTCTGAAAGTAATGTCTCCTATTTATTTCCATGGAACCAACAACAGATACAGAGGACACAATAACACTATTTGATAAAGCAAAATCTCAGCTACAAAGTGCTCTCTTTCAGTGGGAAAAAGCACAGCTAATGGCAGTGACTACCAGTACTAAACATGAGCCTTCATGCCATGCTTGTAAAAACCTCCACCAGTGGAGGTGACTCACTGTAGCTGCTTCTGAAACGTACCACCCACTGTCTCTCTGTGTGCATGTCCACTGTTCGGTCTCCATAAACTTTCAGCAAGTGTTGAAGAATGTCACTGTGTGCTGCTTTCAATGACACGTGCTTGTTTTGTTTGCATTTCCATTGCAGTTACCATTTTGTCATGCTGTCCCCTGCTGTTATCTATCGCGTGGCAACAAAATGTCATGGAATATTGATGGGAATGTTCAACCTCTTCTTCTGTAACACCAACATCTTCTTCTGAGTTTTAGGGCCAATGTATTAAGAGAAGGGAGGCATTGCTTTTGAAGCAGTCCTTCTATAATTTTCAGCTTTTGTCTCTCTCTGGTGTAACACCAAGGTTTGCCAGTTCAGATCCTAAATATTACACTTTGAGATCTGCTCTTCTTCAGGAATCACTGATATTGAGTACTGAGTATCTCTACTGAGGCAATCTTCCTTTAACTGCTTTCTTTTTAGCTAGAATCCTAGATTTTTGCCACCTCAAACCTCTCACTTCTTATACTCCAGAAATGTTACCTTTTATGCAATGGAAAGCTTTTCAAGAAGTCTTTTGAATTGCTTGAACTTGCATTATTTTATTTTCTTTTACTTTGTGCTTTGAACAAGCATTTTTTGGTAATGTATTGGAATATTTAGAGATTATCCTTGTTTATATTTTAAAGATTACTTTTTTAAGTGAATCTTTGAAAATGCAAGCTCCTAAAAGTTTTGGCCATATTGATCATATCACATGATTACCCAACAATTTTAGAGCAAAGTCTTTTTGAAATCTTAATATAGAGAGTTCAGTTTCACCTGCGTCTTGTGATGGCAGACACACCTACCACTTGAGCTTTCACTTCTGCAAAACTTGCGCACTTTATCACTTCCTCAGAGAGTTCACCATCTTTCTTTACTATATAGTGTGCTACAGTTTAATAATAATAATATAAATCACATAGCTCCCTAAGTATCCTCAAAGGAGCTTTTATATCTTCTAGCAAGAATTTGGGTTATTTGAAAAATCAAAATTTGAGCTATATCGTCTGGAATTTGTGAAACTTAGAGGAAAAATTTTTTTAAAGCTAGATGGTAGACTTTCACAAACAGAGTTAGCTTCTTTTAAGTACTGAAAATTAAATTAAAGGGATTACATTATGAGTTCAGATTAGTAGTGAGTGCTTTTGCTTAAGGAAAAAAAGTAGTAGTACATACGTGCAACTTCTGAGTCTTTCTCCATCCTTGTTCTTGAGAAGGCTGATCATGCTACAAGCTGAAAGGTTGTCCACACTTAGAGGCAGAAGACAACATGAACATTATATGTGTGGTGTGTTAAGTTTGCTTTTAGATTTGAGTAATATAGCCCCTGATGTTCCCCAAACAAGAAAAAGGAAAGAAAAAATGGGTCAGAAGGGAAATGCATTGGGAACAAGGTTAGGCGTACAGGAAGTTTTTTCTTCCTCTCTTATAAAAGGTAATATTTGGTTTCTGCAGTACCTGCATATTGAATTGGAATGTTAATGCTGTGAAGTTCAAGTGGGTGTATGTTATATTAGAAGTGTTATCCCTTGGTATGATAATTATTATCTGTGATTAATCCTGCCTCTGCTGGTAAGGAGTAAGAGATGTTTTACCAGAGGGTCATGTCACTGTGCGTGTTTGCTCATCTATAATGTAAATTGACGTGAATTTTTGTTGGATAAATGAGAGTGACTGCATCTGTGTTGGGCTGTGGGAATTTGTGACAGACAGACAGAAGTCTGATTTGGGGGTTTTTTAACATGGGTGATTGCTATCATCAGTTCTTGAGGTAGCAAGTCCAGTTTTTAGTTTGTGTGGAAGCTTGTATGGAAGCATATCCCATACATTTATTTATAATTGTTCACTTAAAGTTTTGGTGAACTCTTAAAGTACACTTAAGCCATTTCAATAGTGAAGTAATTTTTCAAATAAAATTTTAGTTCTTAAGTATGCAATATTTTTTATTTTCATTAAAGCAAATTCATTATAGCTTGTTTGGAGAAAAGCAAACCACAAACATTCTGACTTCAACGTCATAAGGGAAGACATGACACTGCTGCTTCCCCTGAGCTGAATGTTAAAATGAAATAATTAAATGTTAATCGTACTTTAATGCTTTTTTTTATTGAGTAAATATTAAATTATTGTATCCTACACTGCTGTTGAAAGTTCTTTGTGTAAATGTTATAATTTTCTATCACAGTTTGGGGGCATCGTTTCAGCACAATAATTGCTTTCTATACAAGTTTCTAAGAGGGTAAAATTAACGATATCAGTTGCATAAGTATCTTCTAAACTAAGATATGAATTTATTCTCTTTTATGTCCTCTCATTCATTAGATGCCGTTGCTGCTTTCCAAGGAATGCTTGACAGTGGCTTGTTGCCTTCTAGACCAGCGGTTATTGCTCTTACTCAGGCTTTAGCAATGAATGGAGATCTGAGAAGCTTAAAAGCACTTGAAAACATGGTGGAAAGCATCACAAAATCAATTGGTCTGTCTTCCTCTCTAATTTCTAATGCTATTGCATTGGCTCACACGAAGAAGTAAGTTTTTCCTGGACTTGCCCTGGAAAATCACTTATTTTCATTCTATTTCCGTTCTTATTATCCTAGGTGCTAAAAATCCAGGCTGAGTACTGTGCTGTTCTGTTCTGGTCTTTTTTAACAAATGCATTTGGGATTTGGAAATCATTTAATGTAGTATAGGGATAGCTGTGAGGTGTTTGGGAGATCATAAATTCTTCTCTGTTGTAATTAGCTTTGATACTTCTGTTCAGCACTTCACATGAGGTGCTGTCCTTGGTGTTAGCTCACAATCTCTATGAAATCTGCATATCAAATAGAGTTACTTCATCAATATGTACAAAAAAAAACTTGGAACTTTGCATGTGCAGGTTATGCACAGAAACAAAAACTGTTTCAGTAATTGAAATGATAAAATATGATTGTGTTTACCCTCAAAATGGGAAAGCCCAGATCTAGTTCTGTTGGGTCATTTTACACCTTTTTCAATATTGAAAAATTGAGGAAAAATTATCTCCTGTACTGTTCTAGGCTGCAGTTTCCATCCAGTCAGTTATCACCAGACTTGGATTATTCTTTCATTCAAATGTTTATTTTATTATTACTCTGTCCAGAATTTTTATTGTAGTAGATACGGTGATGCCATACTTAGTTTATCCTTCCCTTAAAACTGCATGAGAGAAGCACTTTCAGATAAAAGTTCATAGCACTCACTTTCTATAAGTAAGCCTACATATCCTCCTATTTTATTTCAAACTGGCTTCATCAGGTAGAGCTCCTTTGTCTAGTAGCTAAATAACTGTGTAGTATGTAAGAGATACCTCATTGCCTTGGGCATACCAGACCAGAGAGTATACTTGCTGAAGTGTCTGGAAAAACAAGATGATTTAAATTGAAGGAGAACTGTGCAAGGTGGTTCCAGTAGTGAGCTCACTGTCTTCAGCCTCTGAAAAACCATAAGGAACTATATCTGTAGATACTTAGATCCAAGAGGCCGTTGGCACACAGAAGGAGTGAATTGATTTTTTTTTTTAATTTTTTTTTTTCCTAAATTAAAACAATCTAGAGAGAAGTTCAGGACTAGTCTCCAAAGCTGCTTTTTTTTTTTTTTTATTTCCATGTCCTGAAAGGCTTGCAAAGTCATGACTTGTTCATAACCAGAATCAGATTGGCTAAAGAAGTAGTTAAGTAACTCACTATATACAGATATAGTTTAAGCAAGCAGCATCAACTTCTCTTCTCCCATACCAAATCTAGTTTAGCTGTATGAAAACACTTAGCAGAGGCACAAATAACAAGCACCTTATATATTGTTACTTTATCTTGCAAGCTGCACCTTGCAAACCACAAAAACCTGCAGAGTTCTTACAAGTACTTTTGCATTTGTAAATCTGATGTCATTTTCAAAGCATTTTTCATAGATTTCAAATGTTCTGTGTTTCTGCTTCACCTAAAAACGTTTACCATGTTCTGATTTCTTCTTAATTAAATTTGTTTTTAGAGTGGACTGATAGAAATGTCGTTAGAAGTACAGCTTTCACTTAAATGAATACTTCTTACATTATTTAATTAGCATTTTCTATACTGTGCTTTAAGATGAAGGCATTTAGGCAAGGCTAATGGCCAGATGGCATTTAGTATCATTTTTTGCATCCAAAAAGGGCATGAATGGGAAGAGTTGCCTAAATAATTAATTGAATAGCATAAAAAAATACGTGCATTGTCTTTATTAATTATTCAGATACTGTTAATGTTTTGATTTTTGTCATCTGACTTTACAGAACGCTTACATAAAGCAGCTAACTAAAACTCTTCTTTATTAAACAAGGGAAGAAAATTACGTAGGTGTTCTTAAAGGTCAAAGGTAATTCAGAAATTTGACTCACAGGATAATTTACCTATTTATTCGTAAATGGCTTCACTTTCACAATATCTGAATGAAGTCACATTTAATCAGCCATTCCTGGGAAGTATAGTATTAATGGAAGAAACAAAAATTTAAATATAATTGCTTCTATAGGCTTAGAAATCTTGATTTCAGAAATCAAGCCAGTTTAATATTTTTTTTTCCCAGCAATGACCTTGATGCTGCGGTGGAATACCTTGAGCCTCTGCTTATCTCTGGTGCACAGAATCCTGATCAACCTGTCAAAAGTATTTCCTTTTTGTTACGAAAGGTGTCTGAGACAGGATTAGAGCCAGCTTTGGAAAAATGTAAGTTAATTGCAGTTGTATTTAAATATTCTGACTAGACAGAGGTGCTACAGAAGAGCTATTACATGTAAAATCTGCTCCGTCAGCATAAATCATGCCACTAAAGTTTACAAAAGTGTCTTTTCAATCAAAGAATTTCCTTATTTCCTTTCTGTTTTCCTAATATTTTCTATCATTTTGTAGTTGGCGTGATGGCAGAACGACTAGCCAATCAGTTTGGAATTTACAGACCTGTCACAGATCTTTTCCTTCAATATGTCAGTGCAGACAGAGTGGATGATGCCAGATCTCTACTACAGGTAATGACATAACAAGAGGTACAGAAATGCATAGCGCTCTTCAAGGGTAAACTGAGAAATTATGAAAAAGAGATGTTATGGAGCATAGGCAAATACTAGCATGCTTTTGAATTACAGCATGAATAACACAGTGAAATGACTCTGAACATGTGATAGTCTAGTACAAGCAGAAGCAGTAGGTGCTGAAGTCAGAAAGCTTTTTGTCTTCTAACAACATGAAGGAAATGAAGGCAGGTATATTGCATGAAATTCTACCCCAAACAAATATTTTTTTAAGTTTTCTGTTAGACAGTGCTAACCATCTCCTTGCTGTTCATCACATAATTTCTTAAATACTGCAAACCTGATACATCTCTTGTGGATACAGTTCCCGAAGTAGAAGTGTTTGCTGTTTGTTGCCTTGATATTATATGTTTTTATAACATTGTATGTATTAGCTGTATTCAAGATTTATTAGGAGCGAATGACTTTCTGTTCACTTGAGTGTCACACATGCATTGAAAGACAAAAGCTTCTGTTCTGGGGGACAATCTCAGCTCAGTTTAGTAGCTGTCAGGGAACGATGACCGTGTTCACTCTGCTTTGGCAGAGCTGGACAAAGCCAAGATGGAGGCAGAATGAGCAGTGGTTGCTGAGCACTGGTGGCTCCAGCCAGTCAGTCTTTTCCTGGCAGTTCAACAGCCACATGGTTCTGTGGCCTACTTGGGGTGCCTTAAACAGGGGCCTGCTACCAGCTCTTGGTCATGAATGCTACTTGCTCACTAGCTGAGTGTTTTAAGCTGTTACAGAACACCTTTGCTTCTTGCAGCAAGTGCTTCATGATTTTCCAGGACCTTTCTTAAAGGAGGAACACATGCTGACAAGTGTGCTCATTGTGGTTTCTGCTGCAGGATAAGATGCGTTATTTGAGTATTGTCCTGGAATATTTATATTTCATTCTTCCTATTGTTTTGTCCAACTGGTCATCTGAGTAGTAATTTTTATTACAGCAATATCCAACTACTGGAATTAGATGCGGAGCCCTGCAGAGTGCTAGAAATAACATTGTTCACTGTATGTCAGAGAAGAGTTTCACAGATTTTTCATGTTACATGAGTGTTGGACTTGAAACCTTCATGAATGACAAAATTTGTAGAGATATTTGGAGTTGAATTAAAAAATCATTGCCTGTTATTCTGGATCAAGTGTTGAGTAATAGGTAACCAGAGGGTAGTAATAATCACTGGCCACTGTTCGTTGTTCTTTTGGACAATGGAAAGTAGACCATGATCTGAATAATGTATTTTTCTTTTAATAATCTAAAATATTAGTAATTAATGCAGAATCCTTGAACAACAACAAAGTTGTTGTACTCCCTGGCAGGAGAGTGCTTTTATGATGAAAATCAAGTGTTTGATATTTCAGTTTGACAAGGGGTTGTGAAGAACCTTTCTGGAAGTAGACTGTTTCTTTACAGTCAGAATTCGTATTTGGTAGAGAGTATTGCAAGTTTTTCCATGAATGTTTTGCCTCTTTATTACTATGAAGCAAATTTTTGTCAGAGCACTGGCAGTACATGGGTGCTAGTGATTTTGTTTCAGGTTCCCTGATGGAATGAAGCATCAGCTTTTCACCTGCACCTTAAAGAGCTTGTTAAACAGCATTGCACATACAGTACACTCATTATGGAATAAAGCAAAACTTCTCATTTGAAGATGTCAAACCTACTCAGTGTACAAATTGTTTTAACGTGTATTTTCACATGCAGGATACCTCTCTTCCGGGGCATTTGGCTACTTATACCTTGCAAATTATAAGTAGAGCTGTGCACTGTAGGAATTTTGAGACTGACACCTCTGAGGAGCATAAACTAAAGCCTTGTCTTGTATATTTTGTTTTACCCTCATTTCTCAAGTAAAACAGATTTTTGATTTATCTGTTCTGTCTCAAACTTTTTTTTTTAAGTTCAGCTTCTCTCTCTCTCCCTCAAACACTGTCTATTGCAGTGAAAGCCTTTTATAAAATAGAGAGATTGAAATCAGTCCTTTGTATGCTTAAGTGTAGGTAATTATACTTTAAAGAGAACTTGCTTTGTACATTTTAATTTTTATAAAGAAACGAGCAGTTATCTCCCTGACACCTTATTAAATGTATAATTAACCTTATGATCCCTAGCTCACTTGTGAATGCTTGGCAGTATAATTGGAGAGGAATAGTGTTTCTCTTTTTCATTCTTTTGCAGTCCTAAACCTCGTTTTTGTGGTACGTTGAAGTATTAGTTTAATTCTTTCCCCTTTTGTTTTAAACAAACTTTATACCTGCGATTTTAAAAGCATCGTTTACCAAAACTGTGCGTGAAATGAATTTGTTTCCTCTGTTCAGTGCTTTTTCTTCTTCTTTTTTTTTTTAATTGTCATTTATTTACTTAGTATCCAGGTAGTATAAAAATATTATTTTAAACATTTACATTTGGAAATGTTCACGTTTTGTCATTTACTTTAATCACTAACCTACTCATGGCAGCTACATTAACTATTTCTTTTTCTTTAGAGGTGTGGTGGATTAGTTGAGGAGAAGAGAGCTTTTGTGAATTTTATGGTGAAATCAGCATCTAAGCCTGGACAGGTATAATATTTTTTTCATGTACATATGTAGCATATACTACATAATCAACTTTGGCTGAAGTATTTTGGGTCTCATACTTCACAGTTGACTGCTTTATGAGGTTTCTCAAGATTGGGGAAAAAAGGTTAATTTGCAGAGCCAGTCACATTTAAAAGAATAGTTTATTTTATGAAGCATAATGAAAAATAGAATGTAATTAATACTTTTCTGTTGTTTCAGTAATTTGTAATTAAGTAATGTGTGTTTTTGGTGTCATACTTTATATACTACATATTTCATGCTTTTATTTTTTTATTGTGCTGTTCAGTTCTGTATTACAACCTGAACACACTTACTTTGTTGTCTGGGTTATACAAATACAAATGCAAGTTAGTGTCTCAGCCCCTCTCTAACGATTAAATGCTTCTGTATTTGCACTGAAAGACTCATTTCATGTTACCCATTACAGTGGTTTATACAAGTATCTAGTTTGAGCATCTGCTTGGATTCCTGGCTTTGTGCTTATTCCTTGTAATTTCACATACGCTATGTGCCTGCCCTACTGCTGTCCCTCTTTTCCATGTACATTCTGCTTCAAAGTATTAGGAAAAAGGGGAACAAAAAAACAATAGACCAGTCACACCTTGATTTCTTTCATAGGAGAGTAGTATCAGGAGACGGTTAATACAAAAACAAGAATAATTTTCAGATGGGAGAAAATGCTTGTTTTTATTTTGTGGAAGTTGCTATTAAAGATACAGTTACAGATTAAAAATTCTATTGTAAAAATGATGGGGAAAGAGATCAGAGATTTTGAAATTTTCTAGCATTTGGCCTGGAATTTGTATAACAAAGAGAAGTTTTTAGTGTGTGATACAGATGTAACTTCTGTGTGTTTGAAATTGGAGTCAGAGGTTGAAGGAGGGAGGCTCCAATTTTAAGCACATTAGTCAGTGATCTGAGTACTTTTAAGCACTGATCATAGCTACCATTGACCTCTAGGTCGACGAAGGCTGCTGAGTGGTTTGGATTTTTTAAATTTGGTTGAAATCCTGACATATTCTCATTAGTACATGAATTGTGAATTGCTTCCTTAAAAAAATAAAAATAAAACCAAGTCATCTTGAAAATAAAGGTTTTGATCCCATAGTTGGTTCATTTTGCTTACTGGGTTTCCTTAGCTAGTTCTTAAGCAGCATATACAATAATTTGGAAAGTAAATACTATATCAATTGAACGGTCAATTCTTTGTAATCATTTGAGTTTTTTTCTTGAAAAGTTCACAAATAATTATTTTATTTTTGGCAGTTTTATTTGTATTTAATGATTGTTTTGTCTCTGCTTTAAATCTCACAGGCAAGGAAGATTGAGACACTTCTAGAGCTGATTCCCAACAACATAGATTTGGAATCTGCATACCGGCACCTCTTAAGATGTTATGGTAATTTAATGGCATTGGGTTTTAATGAAAAACAAATCATGAGGCATTCAGAAATGTCATGGAAACCTTCAGAAGAGGAATGGGATTTGCACTGTTCAAGTTGTAACTTTTATTTGGTTCTGCGGGTGGAGGGATGGGGACTATGAGTTTGTTGTGTCTGTGGTACGGACCTAGCTATTAGACTAACAGACTGAAGCCTCAACTCCTTTACATGGGGAGCTGATTAAAGGAAACTGTTAAAAATAGGCTACATTAGGCTTCGTTGAATGAATAAGAGAAATGCTATAAAAAAAAAGAATGACTCTTAACACAAATCCACCTTTTTTCATGAAAAATCTCTCTCTTTTATGCAGTGTTTCAAAATCTTAAGTGATTAGTTCTATCAGTAGTGTGCAAAGCCATGACCTTGCTGTTGTTAGTGCTTTAATTTAGCCAAAATTAATATTGTAGATTAATTCGTTTGGATTTAGGTAAATAGTTGATTTCCAGTACTAATCTCTTTATCGTTAAAGTCAGAGGGGTACAGCTCTAAGAATCAAGTTGCTTATTTAAATACATATTTTTGCAATGCTTGCTTGTGAGAAATCAGCACAGATAGCCCCTTTGGCAACACTCAGTTGGAAGCTTGCTTGCATGTTCTTTGCTTTGTGGACTCCAGTATAGTCCTCCAGTTTTATTACAAGGAGGAAACACTTCACACTTGCATTGCAAGCAAAATGGTATAATGACGGAAGCACTCTCATTGCAGTCTATCACAAAGGAATTAAATAGCAATATTTAAGAAAAACACTTTAAAAACAAATCCAAAGTATAGTGTTAAAGGCATATGAGATTCACTGTAGTTTAATCACTTTGCAGAAGTTCTCATTTTGTAAAGAGATGGAACTAAGACTTGCTCTAAACATCTAAAACAGTGGTTAGAGTGTATGATTCCACTCCCATATCACATGACACCATGCACATCAGTTACTGTAGCAGGGCTGGGCTGGATGACTCATTTTAGGATACTGTTGCATTATCTATTCCATCTTACAAATGTTTTACAAAGGAAGGTATTATCTTTGGATACTTGGGAGGGAAACGGAGAGTGAAGTGTTTATTGTATTCTTTCCCAACATGTATGTAATGACTTATACATGTTCACTGTATTTAGCTACCTCTTACCTTTATATCCTTCTCTTCTGTCTGTGATATTTTCTGCAGTGGTGGGTTTTGTTAGTTTCATTAGTCAGTTTAAGTGAACATCAGTGAAGCCTTTAGAACAAAAATTTAGGAGGCCACACTTAGTTTGTATTCTGGTCCATAAGGCAAGAAATAAGATCTTTGAAGAAAATCATCTTTATTTAAATACTGAGTTACTGAGCATTAAAACATTAATCCTCAATTAGGGCTGAGTCCAGCTGTTCAGTACCACCTTTTTTTTTTTTTTTTCTAGAAAACAGATAATTCTCCAGTCAGATGTCTTGTTATTTCTAATTAATTGGAAAGAAAGTTGAATGAAAATAAATGGACAAATGAAATATTTGTGAGGTTAGCAAAGATGTGATAGCATGTACATCACAGCTGAGAGAAGACTGGTCATGTAGCACAGATCTACCATTGAACAAATAACGAGGCATTTATTCCTTTCCTCACCTTGAGATGTGATCAACCACTAGGACTAGATTCTTTCTAAAATAAGGAAATAACATTCAAAATACCATTCTCACTTGGGTGGTCCATTAAACACAGTGTAAGTGTGTTTATCAATTTCTTCATAGTTTTATCCTTATCTTTTTAAGCTCTAAGAACTGCTGTTGTTGTAGCCCCTGTTTTTATGAGGACGTCACTCCAAATGTTAACAAAAGCTGAGGCAGCACTCAATACTGCAGATACTTGAGTTTTCCAAGAGAGGGAAAAAAAAAACACCTGGATGCAGTGATGTTCTTGTTGCTCACAAGGTACTAGGAATTGTATGGCTACCAGGACACAGCAGACAACAGTTAAACTGTTGGGGACTGCTCTAATTTCATCCTGATGCTGCTTAAGCAAACATCTGAGCAACAGAAAAGTCTACAGTTAAAGTGTGTGTCAATGGAAAAGGACTGCCGTGTTTCTTCCTTCTTCCACTTCAGAATAAGGAAAATATACTTCACTGCTCTCCAGCTGTTAGAAGTAAGAACTTTAGATAAAGTAAGAATGGATTAATTATTGCCTGTGGCAGTTGATGCCATTTATGTAATATCCTGTAAAATCTTAGTGGTTACCTAAGCACTTAACATTTATAATAACGTTAATGGATCAGCAAAAATTTTCTTCTGCTCATGAAGTGGATTTTTTCTTTTTGTGAGATGAAAACTTGCCCTTTTTTATTTGTTCCTTCAGGTTACAGTTTTTATGTAGCCAGTGTCTGTAGCTGTCACAACATTCTGCCTGTACTTAGGAGAACAGAATTATGTTTAAGAATTCTTAGAAGCTGAACATCAGTTTTATTTTAGCCCTTGTTTGTATTTTGTGTCATTTGCCTCCAAAAGAGGCGTATGGCTTTGTGTCTCACATCTTAGAGTCGTGTCACTGCAAGCAGCTCCTATTCCTTGATTTCAGTCTATCTTGAGGGAGTTTTAAGCTCATCTAGTCTCAAATAAAAGGAAAGGCAGGAACAGTGGCTGTTTTATTCTCTTAATGTGAGAATTACAATAAAATATGGAAAAAAACCCAGAATGTTCATAATATTATATATTAAATTACTTAGAATATGTCTTGGGAAGTAATAGGAATGAGTGACTTCATGGAAAGAGCTCCTCTTTTCATCACTGGGAAAGGTTGGTTTTGATTTATTTCTTTTTCTCTTCAGAATTAGATGAGGACGTTGCTTCTGTAAAGGCTGTGTATGAGAAAACGAAGGAAAAGAATATACAGCTGCCTGAGCTATCTCTGAAATCTCTAGCAGTTTTTCTGAAGAAAGCAGGAGAGCCTGTCCCTTTCACTGAGCCCCCTGTGAGTATTTCCTAATTAAGAAATAGATCTACGGAACTGTGTATTTCGATGTCAATAAAACAAATTGCATGAATAATTACATAGGGATTAAATCTCTGCAGAGACTCCTCAAAGGAGGTAATAATGTATGAAGTATTGAGTGCTGTAGGAGTTGTAGTAATCTTGAGTTGGATTTGACTTGGGGAAATAAAACTCTTGGGGCTTATTATGTTTAAACTACCAGATCCTTATCAGGCATTCATCTACAGGTGTATGTTTATCAAATGTCCTTGGGGCATTTTTGTGCTTGAACTTTAAAGGCTTACAAAATGTGTATTTCATAAACAATTAATGGGTTTTCGTTTTCAATAATTGCTAGCTTTATATCTAATACAAGTTGCTGTATTGGTATGATAGGATTTTAAAACTGGAGGAATTATTTTTGTATTGCAGCTTTACTTCTGGCTGCCTTGCCAAGATGCATGCAACTGTGCAAATACGTCTTGTTTGAGGGTGACAAATGGCATGACACTAAATCTGTCAAGACCGCAAATACTTCTCACATCATTCCTTTGACTAGTAGTCTGCTAGTATCATTTCAAGGAAACAGTCTTAAATAATGACTTATTATATTTTCTCTTTTCAGACTTCTTATTGCCATCTAGCTGATTTTTATAATGTAAGATTAGTGTTTTTCGGTAGTTCTCTGAAGAACTGCTTCTATCTAGTTTGTCCATACTGCTTCATGACAAACGTGACTTGTTTTTTCCATTTTAAAAAGAATCAGGAAATTGGCTCAATATGTTTTAGCCTGTTAACAGCTGCCTTTTTTCTGCATCTTTGACATAGCTTGAAATACAAATTTTTATTTAAAAGCTGGAGTGTCTATTTCTCACATGTAGTTAATGAAAATAACGTTTTTCATAGTCACTGGAATGATTCATCTTCTGATTTTCCTGTGCATTTTTTCTCTAGTACAGCTTTGTGTTTAAAAGCAGCTTGGAATTTATTATTATTATTTTTTGACACAACTGCAGATTGCAGTTAAAAAGTATTTTCATTTTTTAAATGAAATTGATTATATTATTGCATTTTGTAATAGAAGCTTCATTGTGCATTTTTGGCAAGGTTTTCCTTTTCTTTTTATTCTCTCTCCCTGGTATTTCTCTTAATTATACAGACTTCAATACAGATCTAGTTTTTCATGACAGAGAGTAATGGGTTTTGCTTTTGTCAAGGTACATGACTTTGTTCAGAATTAGTAACTTTTCAGTTGAAATAATGTTGAACTTGTTTATTCCACTCTATTTATAGGAGTCATTCAAATTCTATGCGGAAGAATGGAGGAAAAGAAGACTGGAAGCATCATAAACTGTCTTTTATGCTTTAGTTGTTTATGAAATTAAGTATAATATTCAATAAAAACTGAAAAAAGCATGCTGTTCTGTGTAATTTTTAATATAAGTACTGTGTTAAAACAGCACTTTCTATAGCTGTAACCAATAGAAACTCGTTAATAGAAATGTTTTTCTTATGTTAAAATTGCTAATGAAATATGCTGCTTTCTGGGCTACTTCTAATTTGATGTGTCACCTACCATAACTTGAACTGTATTTTGACTACTGTTGACTCACCAAATATATGTATATCAAGAAAGTTTACGGAGGGGTACACAACTGTAATTTCAGTGAACTGTTATCCTTTCTTAATGTTTGCTGGTCAGTATAGTTGGGAGTGAAAGTATAAGGGTAAATAACGTCATCTTCTGGATTCATCTGTATCTGTACAGAAAATAAACACATCTTTTTTTTTTTTTAGTTTTCCCCTGAATGTACCTCTTGTGTTATTATCTCACTGGGTTTGATAGTACAAAGACAAAATACTTACATGTATGCTAGCTTGTGTGTCATAGCTTTATGTCATCTTTAATTCATTCTCATAAATGATAGGTTAATTTTAAGGGTATGTGGTCTGCAGAAGTATGAAAACATGGCTTTTAGACAAAGGACTGTCTGTTATTTGCTGGCTCCAAAGTTACTTACTTGCTGGGAGACTGATAGGCGCAAGTTTATTTGTGTAAATCTGGGAGTAAACCTGACCCTGTGTAAACTTTTACAGTCCAGAGTTCTGGTGTTGTGTGAAATGATTACGCAAAGATAAAAGGTGCATAGAAAATACCTGCTGTATCTCTGTGAATAATGATGAAAAGCCACCAATGCATACATCAGTTTATCAAGTGGAAAACAGTGTCTGTGGAGTACTTTGAACAGGTTTTAATGGACTTTCGAATTTGATTCCTCACAGATGGCTGCAAATGAAGGTTTCCTACCATATGTTTTCTAACTTTTAGTTATTCTTTATGTTTTCAGTTTATTAACCTTGCCTGTTCCCACATAGGTAGGCCTGGAAATGAAAAATTCATCTGTGTATGCAAGATTTGGGTGATATTTTGAAAGATTTGCACTCTAATCTTTGCTATGTCTCAGTCAGGAAGAAATCGGGACCCAAACACTGACCAAGGTGCGAGCTGACCACCTGGGATCATGCTGCAGTAGTCATGGCCCACATTAGAGCAGGGCTGGGGAAGGCAGAGATTGTTTAAAGAGTAGGTAAATCCTGACATTGTGCGATGTACTTCTAACTTTCTATTCCAGTAAATGTTTCATCTACCATTAAGGAATGATTACACAGAGGAATGTAGTCTCCTGTCTTTAAAATGTGGGACATTGAAGGACTGGTGCCACCCTGGGACACCATCACCTCAGTCTTAAGCAAATGTTATGCTGGGAAGGTTTTGCAGAATCGGCATTTGTGCCATCTCTTCTAGAATACGCTTGAAATGATATTTCTTGCACGTTGGTGTGCTGTGGGACTCAGCCACGTCAAGCATGAAGAAAAACTGAGTTTAGAAGGTTAGCTTTTCTTCACTAAATATGCAGACTGTTTTGCTATTTCTTCTGTGGAAACCTGTGAGGTGACAAAATGCAGGATGGCAGTCTTGCAAAGTTGTCACAGTGACTTATTTGTCCTGTTAGAAAACTTACTCTGTCATACTGACCGTAGCACTTATTCCTTTAAAGCAGATAAGAATTATTTGCCAGTGGCCAGTGGGTAAGTGGGGTTGTGCCGGATTCAGGACAGGTGCAGCATCTGTGAGATAGAAGCACTTTTCCAGAGGCTTCCTTGGGAAGCTGAGAGTGTGCTGACATGAAATGACCCGACATCTTCCTGTAAAGAGCAAATTGTGTGAGCATGCATGTGTTTGCATACTAGTGTGCCCTGATTGGGGTTGAGAGGACTGGAAAAAGCTTGCTGCTTGAATTGAGATGATTTAATGTCGCTTCTCTGACCTGTGCCACATTATGGACTCTCCTCCACACCAGGATAAGGCTGCTGCTTGTTTTGTTTTTGGGTTGTTTGGTTTTTTTTAAGCTAAATATATAATAAAAAGTTTTCTTTTTTAACAACCAATATAGTAATTTTGCCTCATGGTAATTACATGCTGTAGTTCTATTCTCATCTACTAAATCAGCTCACTCAGCTTGCTGTCTCCCAAGACCCTTTTCTATAGAAATGGAGCTCAATAGGTTAGTAGTGGTCTCTACACTCTGGTAACATGTGCTCAGTGCTGAAAACTTAGTAGTGGAAGGAATCATATCTTCAGTAATAGCAGCTCAAAAGGTTTTTATAGATTAAGTGCCTGAGTCAGCAGGAATCCAACTGCATTTTACAATAGGAAGCTAGGATTGTAGCACTGATGTTAGGAGCATAAGTGCACATCGTGACAGAAGTAGGCTGGAAACGTTCACCAGAGCACCACTGACTTTATTTCTATTCTCAAAGGTGTGATGCTTCCAGAATGTCCAAGAACACAGTTTAGGAGGAATGAGCAGAAACGAATAAGACCAGGAGGTTTTGCTGTTCAGTGATCATTGTGAGAAATGTGTCAGGACCTAGAAGGCAAATACAATTTCCAGCACCACTAAAGTTCCAGTAAAGATGAAAAAGTGACCAGGTAGGAAATAGACTGGCATAGAATTTAACCCTTTTAGTAAAAAAAGAATGATCTGTTATTTAACATTGTTCCTAACCTTTCTGTGTAAGGTTAACTGCATTAAGAGATTACCTCTGCAGAATGGTTGCAGCCTCTGGTACTTTGCCAGTAATTTTGAGAATCAATCACCCAGGGAAAGGTAATAACCTTTTAAATTAGTGGCTCCAGTCAAGACTGTAATGTAATCCCAGGATGAATCTTTGAGTGTGCTGATCCTCTGCTACAGTAGCAAAGCTCTGGGTTTTTCTTCCCTGAGGTATGGAAATAAGAGCAAATATGGAAGCCTGAGGTTTGAATTTTCAGTTTCCTGTAATTACAAAAATGAGATAATAGAAACTTATTATGCATTACCTGCCATAGATAGGAGTTCCTTGTTGATCTACTTTTAGATAATACCATTTATGCAAGGTTTCTCTCTGATACTCATCAACCCTATGCGCTACGATTGGCTAATTCTTCTCAGCAGCTCATGTGACAATTATAACAACGTAATAAAGCAGTGGGATCTATAGAACTGCAGCAATAACTACACACCCCTCTGCAGGTTTTTTTTTCTCCCAGTTTCTTCCTTCAGAGCTACAAGTGATGATCAGTGAAGGCCCAGCAATGACTTCGCTGAGTTCATGCCTGCAGTGGTGCTCTGGGGCCTGATATTTGGATTAGTGTTGACCATAAGGAGGACCAAGCTGGCAGCCATAGAGCACAGTGCCTTAGTTCCAGTTCCATGGTGAGTGGATAAGACACACTCAACACACTGGGCTGATAGCGGTGCCTCCATGGGGTCCTCTCCTTCCTCGTGGCTCCCACTGTCTCATCATTTTCTAGAACTCACAAAGAAAGCTTGTTCCAACCTCATGCTTCTCAAATTAGAAAGCAGGTATAGAAATACGTGCATTATTGGTAATGTAACTTAAGATGGCTCTGAAGATAAACATGAATACAGGACATAGGTTAGTAGTACTGGGACTGATGTGTTTTCTTTGTGTGTTCTGATATTGACGTTGTAGACTGAGAAGAAGCAGTAACCAAAGAAGTGAGGGTTCTGAGCCTGCCAGCTAGGTGCAGTCTGAAACACTTTCCAGGTAAACCAAAAACAAATCAAACAGTTGTCCTGGGTACTTGCAGTTTCCTAGGATTTCTTTCTGATTAATTAAGATAGCAGCTGACGCTATCTTAATAATTGTTCCTGTGGGCAAGATGGTTTAGCTGTAAATCACTCCTAGAAGTCATCAATTTTAAGGGCTTTTGAAACACTTTGTAAATCAAAGTTGCAATCTAAAAATCAGGATAAAAAGTGTATGTATAAAAATCATTGTGTCCCATCCTCGCCATCCCCACTAACATGTGTCTCACTGTGCCACATCTACAAGCTCTTGAATACCTCCATGGACTTCACCACCTCCATGGGCAGCTTTTTCCAATGTCACACTACCCTCTTTGTGAAGATTTTTTTCTTAATATCCAATCTGGCCCTCCCCGAGGCACAACTTACGGCCATTCCCTCTCATCCTATCACTAGTAATGTGGGAGAAGAGACCGACCCCCCTCTCACCACAGCCTCCTTTCAGGCAGCTGTAGAGAGCGATGAGGTCTCTCCTAAGCCTTTTCCATCCTGGATGATTCCAGTTCCCTCAGCAGCTCTCCGTAAGACTCATGCTCCAGACCCTGCACCATTTTCATTGCCCCTTTTTGGACATGCTCTAGGATTCATGTTTTTGCTTATTCAGCCTGCATGTCAAACATTCATGCTCGGTGAGAGCCAGTAATACCACAAATCACCTTATAACCTGGTCAGCATTCCAAGAAGGGGGAAAAATCACAGATCAGGTGTGATAGCTGAATACACACACATGCATGTATATGTGTGTGTATATGTAGCAGGTGTGTGTGTATATATATATATATGTATATATGCATATATATTTATAAAGTGTTAGATTTATTAAAAAAAAAAAAACCTTCAGTATTCATCTTTATAGTTTAAATGGCAGTCATATTTTTTATCTTCTATAGCACATATAAAATATTGAGCTCCAAACTGTTTTTGTGCCTGGGAATGCAATTTCTGCATTTGAGTGTCTTTCTTACTGTCATCAATAACATTATAAATTTGTCTAAATTCAGCAAGTAAAAACAAGGTTGAAAACTATGTTTTGTACCAGTAGCTGCAGGGGGCATAAAATTACGGTAATTTGTGGCTTTGCTATTGTCAGTCATGTACAGGAGCTTTTTCAGCAGAAATTTATCATGCGCCCAGCACTGAACATACTATAAAGCTACAATGTGCTTTTTATTTCTTTATTTTTTTAATGCAAAAGCCCTGGGAAATTCCCAACAAAGTAAGCAAAGCTAAATATTCATTCACCTTTCCTTTGCTGCTTTCAGAAGAGAAAAATGTGAGGCGCACATGTCCAAGCAGTTTTGCAGTACTGAGCTCTCCAGGAAGCACGCTTTTGGGTTGCATCAGGACAGATCGTGTCCCAGCTTTCAGTTCATGGATTCATTCGAGTTGAAAGTGACCTTTGAAGGCCATCCAGTCCAACAAATAGGGGCACCTCCAGTTACCTCAGGCAGCTCAGAGAGAATGAGAAGAGTGAGGTTGGTAAGGAGCCAATAAGGTAATGTGTGGTTCTTTTAGGGTACTCCTCAGCACCATGATTTGTTTCACAGGCAGGAAGATGTCCCATGTTAGGAATGAGCTGCTGACAGAGGCCGCAATATTTTGCTGCAGCTCCTCTGTTTTCTTTCTCAGTGAAACATGATGTTTGTCATAGTTCCTGTGGCTTCTTTCTAAACTCTTCCCCAGTCCACAGTAAAAGGAAGGAAGCCAAGTGTCTTGAGGAACCGTGGCGTTAACTGGTGCCTTGTACTATCACCGCAGTGTCATTGAGAATGGTGTGTTCTGTACATTTTGCTTTGGACTATTTGTGAGTGTTCATAGATTTGTTTTCTGTGCCTTTGCTTGAAAAGCCAGTGCTGCAGTAGTTACTGACTGTTGTGGGCTTATTTGCTTACATACAAAACACAGATTCTTTTTTGATGCACCATTTGTTTCCTCACTGTGTGAATTCTGGCCAGAATTTCAGCATCTAACTCACTTGTTAAATGTGAAAAATGTACGTGATGTAAAGTTGGTACTGAGATATGCTTAGTAAGCTTAGCAAAATATGAATGAGTCTGATTAGGTGTTTGAAAAGGAGTAAAATGTGTTCTTAAGGGGGGTGCTGGTTCTGGAGCAGTGATGGGAAGATGGAGGAGGAGAGTCTTTTTGCACTGCAGTGTTTCAACTCTGGAAACATTAAAGCATCAAGTTGTGACCATGAAGGCACAATAGTCCCAACTATATTTGCTATTTGAAATAAATCCTTCAGTTAGATTTTGTGACAATATAAATGCCAATAATTAGTTTTCTAATTCATTACATGAATTGTGAGCTATCTATAGGCATTCTGTATGTATGGGTACATAACCCATCCATCTGTACACGCCTATAGATCCAATCATGTGGACGTCTCTCTGTGTGCATATGAATACAAACACATGCACGTACATATATGCTTTTTTTAAAGCTCATCAGTCTTTAAAAGGGTTAAGCGCTTTTAAAATTACCTCAGCCCACTGCTTAAACATTGTTGTCTTAATTAATAGCTGCTAACTTATGAAGGGCTTGTCTTGGCTCTCAGAGAGAGAGGATAAAAAAACACAGCATGTCACAGAGCTCCATGTACACTGCTTCTTGTCTGCTGCCATCAAAATTAGTTACTGCAGCTCCAACCCATAAGGTTTCTTGTTTCTGGTACAAATAGACATATCAACACCTGTAATTTTGATGAGTAGCATGTTGTCTGATTTTTAAGTCATTTTGTGGTGGTTGTGGGGTTTTTTGGGGGGCTGGGTGGTCAATATTGTTACTTGTTATCTATTTAAATTTGTTACCAGTCTAGCATTTCTGAATGCATTTTGCCATTGGGAAGTATGGGAAGAAGGTTTCAACATATTCGTACTAACTTAGCTTAATCAGACTGAGAACTGATCCTTTTCAAATGAGTTAAAGCATTTTGGAGTACTGCCATTGCCCACAATGCAAGATACAAAACTGTGTGTCCATAATGTTTCCCACTGCTAAGATTTTTGTGTCCCTTTTACCCACTGGAGAGAGACTTGTACAAACTTGGTGTGGACGCTGGGGAAGAACATCCCTCCTCTCCTGCTGTGACTGAAAGGTACTTAAAATATCTTAAGTCATGAAAACGTTTTTATCTATTTATTTAAAAATAAGGCAATGCTTTTAATAGAGAGGTGTTGCACCAACATGTGGTTTTGTTGTCCATATATGGCTTTATTTTTATGGCATCCATATAACCAACACGGATTGTATTATTATTCTTTATCTGAGTTTGATGTATTTTCTTCAGAAATCCTGTTGTTGCTTGTATTTGTTGTTTCTACTCCTGGATTTGATGTGTATACAAACTGAAACCTGATGGGCCTGGTAGGTCATGCATTGGGCATTCCAACCAGCAGTTGGGCAAAGTGACTTGAAAGTTGCTGAGAATCCAGTGCTGTTGCCTCCAGCAGCAGGGGCCATAGCTTACAGCTGAGGAGACCTCCTCTAGGGCTACCCAGGAGAATGAAAGAAAGCGAGGATGGCTGTGGGGGTTTGCAGCACCATTGGTCTGTAAGGTAGTGCTCTAGTTGAAAGTGAAGTTTGCATGGCTTGGGGCATAGAAAATTGATGTTGGCAGGTGAGGAACAGACAGAATGCAGAGGTTTGAGTATCATCTTTCTTGTGATCTTTAGTCTTTGCGTCAAGAGTGTTGCAGGCTGGTTTAATTTTGACTTTCCTGTTAGTGGAATCACAGGGAGGGGGGTATGTTGAGCTTCTGCCAAAAGAGGGGAGTCTAGGTTAAAGGAATGGCTGCTTTGAAATTTGGAAAGCCAAAAGCTGTGCTGAAATTCAGTTAAGACATTCAGCCGTAGACACAACTCCCTTGCTAACAACTTATCTTTGCAGCAGCTCTGCTGTTGAGGTGTGGAACCTTTTCCATCCATAAGTAGCATGGAGCAGGATGGGAATGTCAGAGGCCAAATTAAGCAGCACACCTTGATTCTCACTGCTGCAGTGCTTAATTCCCTCTAAACTTGCAACACTCCAACTCCTGGGAGTGTGAGTGGGGCAGGTTGTGTGTCATCCACCCACTCTTCCCTTTGCTCTTCCCTGTACACAGCCCCACGGCATGCTATTGTTAGATATGAATGCTAATTGCTGGTATTTCAAGGCTCCTCTCTTCTTATTGCTAAAGCCTGTAACAATAATCACAGCCTATATTCCCCATCTCTAGGCATCAAGGAAACAAGATATGATCACAGGCAATGTGCTAATGTAATTGTAGTATATAGAATATGAGCATTTTCTGTGTAAACACAGGCCTGGCCACATCCTATGATAGCTCTTCCTACACTCCGTAAGATGGCTGTTCCTAGGCTCGCAACTCAAGTCCCCATTATGTATATATCTACCCTTGTCATAACACCACCTCTGAAACACTCACACCGCTTGGTCCTGCTGCATAATGTTAAGAGGGTGGAATTTTAAATTGAAAAAGGCTGTTTAAGTAATGTCAGCAGCCTGACTAATTTCACAAAAGGAAGGAAATTCAAAGTTAAGGCTATGGTATATTCTTATCTAGATGCCTGCAGATTTCCATGCATGACAATATGCCCCTAAAATTCAGAGCTGTCCCTTATGTCTTTAATTTCTCCCATTGTGTCTCTCCTTTTTTTTTATATTAAACATCAAAGTGGATTCACAACAGAGAGTCAGCCTAGAATTTAATCCTCTAAATACCTTGAAAATAGAGGTTTAGACTAGAAGTACCAATATATACCCTTAAAACTTCAGAGTAATATAAAAGAGATTCTAATCACAACAGATCATTACAAAGAAGAGTAAACCACTTTAAAAAATTAAGTGTCTCAAATATAATAAAAAGGAATAATTAAGAATCAAACAGGAAGCTGCTACTCTGACAATTTAATGATGCTGAATTGGACTGAAAGAATTGGCTTTGCCATTAAAAGGCAATGAAAATCTGATAATTTCAAAATGGCACTAGGGTAAGATCAAGCGTATTCTTCCAAATCAAATGCAGCAGAACCAGAAAGAAATGGTAGACTTCAGCTCAGGAAAAGCTTGGAGTGCTTTGGACTCCTGCTGCTGCCTGGAGCTGAAGCTGTTATTCGATCAGACCTGCTTAACATCTTTAGACTGGGGTCTTCCTGGGAATTTATTACCATGTGGAACCTGTGGAAAGCAATGTGGCAGCCCTTCTTGCCAAATGGAAGTAATATAACATTGATGCTCTGCCATTTTAATTTCATTTTCTTTTTCTTATTTATTATTATTATTAAAGATGAATAGATTTACATAAAAGCATCCAGGGCATTATGGCCAATTGCACTATGTGCAACACATCAGTAAATGGAAGTAGAATAGATGTACTTTGCTTTTCTGATGTGTATGAGCACAGAGGTATGCATCCAAATGTTTAAAACCAAGCACGCTAATCTTATAAAATGCGCATAACAACTGTACACCTAATTTGCACCTGCACTTACCGTGACTGTGTGTAAATTACAGCCATTTGTTTATTGTTAGGAATTTTTTGAGTACTGTTTGTCTTATGGCAGAACGTAATAAACTGCACAAGTGCAGTATTTGTTAGGTTGCACCATTAGATCTTTAATTACCAGTGAGCAGTTTTGCTGCATCCTGCCTGAGAATCTTAGGAACCCAAACTGGCACAATGCTGTTTTATGCTGCCATGGAGAAAGATGCGATTAATAAAATTAAATCAATGTGTATTTACAGTGTAAAAACAGACCCAAGGAGGTAAGACAAAAATATGTTACAAGAAATCATATATACAGTGAGAAAATACTTATTTTGAGCACCAAGAGCATCTAACTGGAACACAAGGGCAGTCTTACATCGTACAAGCAATTAGAAACAATACAGTATAATTAATACTTGAGTTTTTCATTCTTGCATGTTCTCCTGAGGCTTCAGTGAAATCTTCACATTGCTTCATTGTTTGTATTAATGCAGAGTGTTATACAAGCTGCAGAAAGTAGTCTTTCATCTGTGCTGATTGCACCTCTGTAGGATCACCATACATTCAAATGCTGTGTGGCCTGGAACACCAGCTATTATTACAGTGTTAGGTCCTCTTAAATAGGTACACCATTGCGTAGGATATTTCAGGGAGTAGTTAATGTATATAGGCGTCAACTATAAATCTATGAATGTCCAACAAATAAATTAAAAAAAGAAAAAAGTCTCAATTTTATTGCAGTTTGTCTGATTAGAGAACAACCTGGCTTCCAACTCTTGGTCTTCTGCTGCCATCCTGTGGCAAACTGGACTCACTTCATGCAGCGCAGCTCAGCTGCTGCCTGCTCTCCCAGCGCCTCCACAATGCTCATCAAAAATAAGCTTAGGGGCTTCCCGTGTTCTCTTGCAAGGGATGTTGTCACCTGCTGGCCCAGCTGCATGCTTTGCTGTTACCAGTCTTGGTTTGATTTCTGCTTGATGAACCTTAATGAGAGGTAGTAGAAAAGCAGGAAACATAAAATATTGCCACCAATGATGATGTAGCTTATGTAGAGAGGCTCTGAATCCAGGCCCAGAGCCTTGGTTACCTGTAACCACAGAGAACAAAAAATTAGGAGCTGACAACAGTTGTTTTTTTTCTAATGAATTACTGAGATTTTTACTAGAGAGTCACTTACAAGTTTTCCAGGAACTTTAATTGTAACGTTCCCAACAGTCATATCGTATATGGAATCAGTGAACTCAATTTGCATCATGCCTTGGAAATTCCATCTGAGAAAAGATACCTTAGAAACCCAATATGGAACTGGGAAAAAAAAAGAAAGAAAAAGAAAAATGGCAGGAAAAATGTGTATAAATAAGGAGAACTGCTGTCTTGGTGCCAAGCGTAACAGGTTTCTCTAACTTCTTGACAACCAGAGGCTGTAAATGTATGAGAATTTGTTATTGGACAGAATATATTACTTAGTGGAGATGTAAATTAGGAGAAAGCTAATATCCATATCCATCAAATTCCTGCTGTCTGCTAAGTGTTCAATCTTTTTTTGCTGAATATAATTAACCAAGAGACCAGGTAACACTCCAGATTTTCGCTAATGCTTTTTTGGACCAAACTTATCATTATCTCAGTTCCAAATGTAGAAATTAGTGTAAAAATGAACTCCGCTCTCACTGTAAAGCTGGAAATAAAGTGGTATTTTCCTGCATGAGATTCAGCCACGCTGTAACCAATCGCTGATGCAAACCACCAATGTTACAGTTTAGAGGGACATTGGGAGATTGGTCTTACCTGTCCAGAGTTGTTCCAGGCTTATCACAAAGCCACCACTCAGGTAGAATGAAGTGAAAAGGACGTTGCCAAAGAAGGCTGAGAGCTGTAATGTTGGCAGCAGTGCTGCTACCCAAAGTGCCATTGCACGGGCAGAATATACAGCCAGCCATACCGAGAAGAAGTTCAGCAGAAAATGCACTGCTTCAGGAAACAGATTTGTCAGCCAGTAGATGGGAACCCCATAAATTATAACAAAAGCGCAGTGCTCGGGGAGCTCCCCCAAAATCTGTTCAGGAAGGGAAAGGGGAAAAAACAAAACAAAACAAAACCAAAGGAGAGAGAGAAACATAAGTTACACAACAACCACAGAATCTTGAGATGTGCCTTAAAGTATTTAGGGACTGTTTAGGGAAACTTCAGGAAATGCCCCCTTAGAATGCAAATGCTATTTTTTCCATCGTTGTGGCTATTCCTGTAACTAATTGTTGAATTGCTAGGCCTTTTGTTACAGATTAGATATCTTGTTTTGTTATGGCTTTTGCTGTTTCTAAGAATTGAAGAGGCTTGCCCTAAAAATTACTGTGCCTGAGCACAGGAGTGCTGCTACTGACTCACTGTGAGTGTGTGTTTTGTCCAAACTTGGTTAAAGACAGAATGACATCAAATTTGAAATAGGCTATTGGTGACTTCCCCTCTATGTCCCAGAGGCAGAGTCTAGCCAGCATCTACTTCACTCGCTGTCAAAGAAAAAAGTATATATGTGTATGTTTTGAATTCTCTTAAATATCTGAAGATATATTAAAGATGTGTATATTAACATGTAAAACATATATGCACAGTAAACATGTGTAGATATACACAGCTCTACATCTATATATCCTTGGACTATATATATATATAGACTAATGTGCATATAAATCTATATACATGTAGTACTACGAGTATTTTTTCCAAAGAGAGTTGCTACCATCCTCTAATACCAAGGTTGTAACAAATTACAACTACTCCTCTATGAATAATGTGCAATTTTTGTGACACAATGCAAAGAATATTTTTCTCTGGCAACCACTAATAAGCATTTAAAATCTTGTGCAGAAATGGAAACCTAAATTACAGATGCCATGGCAGGCAGAACTCATCTCACAGTGGCAACATCACAAAGAAGGGATTCTTCTAAACCCTTATTCAAAAGAGAATGTAATATTTCTTAAGTTTTAATTTATTTCCAGAAAATCCAGCTCTTTATGCATTTAATACATTTGTTTCATTCTGATCAGTTCAGGCCCAATCAACTATTGGAAATCTAACAGCATTTCACAGCATTTCTGTTTTACTTTTGGTACAGTTTAATATGAATAATCTGTTTTACAGATCAAAATGTAATCACGCTTTCAAAGATGCTCCAGTTAATGAAATATTAGGCTATATGAAAGTGACAAACCACCAAATCTGATGTCCAGAAATCCTAAGTTATGGCTATAGAACCTCAGAGACCTCAGACATGAGACATGGCAACAGATCTAAAGTAGTGCGAGGCTTAATCTATTAACACCCTTAGCTGGCAGACACAAAAGAAAAATGTCTAATGTAAGCGTTATTATTTGTACAAGGCTGTGTGTTGTGTCACTGTTGTGTTTTTTTTTTCCTAACCCATCTGCGTGCTTTTCATGGTGATGAAACCTCTTACCTTAGCAAAGAAGTACAGGGTAACAGAATACATTCCATTTTCCAAGTCATGATAAAGCATTGCTCTTTCTGAATGACCTACAGGGTAGAAGCAAACAGGCTGGTTTCACCCTAGAGTTGCACTTAGTAAATGTAATTTTTCATTGATATAAGAATTTGGTTTTTTAGTTTGATTTATAACATTTACAATAAAATTCACACTTACATTTGGCAATAACATCCAAAATCACCGTGAATGGGATTAGTGCACCTATCATGTACAGCAGTGCTGATGTGTCACGAATGGAGAGTCTTTCCTCATGGCCATAGTACAAAAATCCAATTAATAATGACATGACAAGGGCCTCAAATCCATGGACTAGTAATGTTGAAAGGTCTCTGAAGTCATTGGAGACTTGACGACTAGGAAAACAGAGACATTAATCATAAGGTATTGTACTAAATAATGCCAGTTACATTCGGATATATTGCTCCAAATACTCTGCTAACATCAGTTTGTTGAACTTGCTGACTCTGAGCAGGTCAGGAATTTGTCTATCTGCTTCCAAACGTTATTTGACTTAATTAAAGCTGTTGAGCACCTGTAGTGTAGCTTTTCAGATCTGAAACACTGAAAACCTGAAGGAAGGCAGTGAGTGAGGCAGGAAGATATGGTTTTGGAGATGCAGAAGCAATTGTTTCAGTAATAGAAAGGTCTTTTTTAAGGGCCTGTAACACCATCTGATACTAGCAGTGATTTTCTGTGTGTATTAAACAGGTTGGCTATATTTCCTTTGAGTGCAGAACTATGAATCTCAACTATCAACATCCATCCATGATTGCTCTAATCACTGAAGCCTCCTTGGCTTTAAATCTGAGGCAGAGGCATGAGGATGGCAATGTCTGAGCCTACCACAAGGCTGCCTAGGCTTGCTAAGGGTCAAGTTGCCTTGATTTGACACGGAGATCAGAATGGAGGTACCCAAAACTGGGATGCATGTTCCTGAGCTTGGAGGCTCCTGCTGCTGCAGCAATGTGATCTAGAGATTATTTTTGTTTGGAAAGAGTCCTGGGGCAGAAATATAGGGAACGCATATAGGACTGCTGCCCTACTCATAGGATTGGGGTGGTCTGGTATAGCAACACCACTGCTCCATAACTTGCTAGTGCTGGACAAGCACTTTCAGCAATCTCTCGCTTCATATTTCATACTTCTTACTGCTTTAAAATACAAATGAACACAATACATAATTGTTTATGCTGGAGATAAGATTACCTTAATAATACAGTGAACTGTTTTAAGACTCCTGGTAACTGATCACTTGAATGGTAAGGCATGTTGATAACCTCTTCTGGTTTTGAAGGAGAGCTTCCCAAAAGAAAAGAAAAGAAAATGAAACTAGCTCAGGTTGTAGCAGTTATTCCATATCTGTCATATGTTTTCTTTACCTTTGCTTGCTGGTAGTGGTCACAGCACTGTCAACTTCACTTGCTTTCCATAAGAAATCATCAAAACCTTTGATTTTTTCTTGGAACAAGCTGGCAAGAGTATTTGCTCTTTTTAGGCTTTCCATCTCCTTTTCTGTAGTGTGTTTATCAATGCTGGTCAGGTCAACTGCAAGATATTATTTGACATGATAATGTATGCTACAGATGTGATAACTATATGATGTGCTTAGAATCAGAAATTTCATCATGAACAGACTGTATGACTTGTGTGCATGTATGAAGCTACAATGGTTAAAACTTTCTTAGTTACTTTAGGAGGATACTGAGAAAGCCTGAGAATATTAACCAAGGAAAACATAGTAGCAGCAACAGTGATTCATTTAGCTTTTTAAAAAATATTATTATTGAACAAATTATTTTTCAAAATCTAAACTAACAGTAGTATTTTTCAGTGCTGATTCCGGGAGAATCTGTACATTTGTTAACTCCTATCATTGAGCCAGTCTTCTCTGAGCCAAGCATTAGCAGAAGGCCATCAGAAAAATGAGTTGCAATCTACCTTATTTAACTCTTCCCTCCTGACATGGTTCCCCATTTCTTTATCCACCACACTTCTGTATTTCTGCATGTTTCTGCATTTCTGTATTTCTTTCAGGTACTCATCCTTGCTGTTGCCTCCTCTGCCATTGTGTTCTATTTCTACCTTCTATCTGCCCATATTCTTCACTCTTCCTATCAGTTATGGCTCCATGCATTACACTCAATGATCTTCCACCTTCTTTTCTCATCCTTCCCCCCTCCTCCAAATTGGTAGGAGGGTTTGTCTCCCAAGGACTCTGTTCTAATATGGGAGCGGCTGCAGGACTTCCTTAGGGTTGTGCAGGACTTCTCTGAACCACATTGGTGACAAAGGTCTTTGTTTCAGGACTTGATATTAAGATTAATTTCTGTCTTATCTCTGCATAGCTGATAGGAACTGACACTGGCTGCCACATAGGCACAGTCAAAGAGGTTACTCTAATGCATTGCGGTCGTTGTCCTTGCTAACTTGAATGCAAAGACCCGAGGGCAGTAACGAAAGCAGCCAAAGCAGTCTGTGGTAAATACTACTGCCATTAGATCAACAAGGTGAGATTCCCTATGAATGATGCAGAAAAAAAAATCAGAAGAACGATGGATTTGGGACCATGTAGTTATATTTCTTTGAGGAGAGGAATCAAAAAATGCTGTTATATGTTTGTTTTTTTCCTCCCATCCAATATGCTCTGTTGAACAGCTCTCCTCTTTTCCATTTACCGTCCTGGGTACGTATTATTCCTCCCCCTGGGAAAGGAGCTTCCCACATATTTCTTGAATCAAATTCAGAGAACCAGCTACAGAAGGAAATTGATCAGCTCATCCAAGTCTTTCTCAGTGAAGGTAAAAGTTTCAACCAGCTGAAGCATGGGAATAAGTGTGCTAAGCTTGTGAAAGAGTTGCTACATCTGGCATAGTTCAGGAAGGAGGATTATTTAAAATTGATTTTTTCTACTTATTTTTTGTTCCATTTCCTGTACTGACAAATAAGGATTATATAAAAAACTGGCCTTACTACAGTATTGATTTGAGTCAGTGATAAGGCATGGCTAAAGCAGGTCAATAAAAGTCAATGTTTGCTGATACACCCACAAAAGCAAATGACTTCCAAAAACCTTTTTTTATGACAGTACTTGATACTAACCATAGAAATCTGCAGGATTGCTGTACCTTGGGCAGGGGTAGCCTAGTTCTGTGAAATACTGGACCATGTCTCTTGCTGTTCCAGAATAGACAGTGACTCCAGAAGTCATCAGAAGAACTAAATCAAACAGTTGGAAAATATCTGACCGGGGCTGGTGAAGCGAAAGAAGAACTAATCTGTTTCCTCTGGCCAGTCTGGATAATGTTATCACAAGGTTATGTGCTGTAAAACTGTCCAGTCCAGATGTGGGTTCATCGAGTATCAGTATTCCTGCCAAAAACAGTGAGTTTAACTGGTTTGGAAAACATGTTGTATGTGACAATCTATTAGCACATGAAATCTCACAGATATCTCGTTTTTAAACAATTCTAAAGTGTATTTCATAGTAGAATCATATAATACTCAATCGCGACTATATTTTTTCCTCTATTTTATTGAATATAACAATTAAGAGTAACTTTTAAATGTTGTCCTGCTCCTACTGGTAATAAGAATAATGGTTTCTATTTCCATGGGGATGAAGATTTAGGTTCTTTATTAAATTTACATTCTTCTCTGTAGTTCTTGTACTTTGTGCAAAAACCATGTATGTGAATATGTAATAGTGATAGTTCTCTATTCTAACTTCTGAAGAATTCAGATCTTACATTAGCATGTTATTTGTGTAGTTTCTTACATTATTACTTTATATAGTTTCTCCCCACAATCCATTCACAATCTGTTCACATCCACGTATGAAGAGTTATGCATGTGCTTAAATGTTTTGCTGTTGCTGTTGTTTTGCAATTGATTGCTAAAAACTTGCAAGGATTTTATTGCTTTGTAGTGTTTATATTGTTGAGGAACTTAATGGCCTCCATATGCGTGAGGCAATGTCTGTACATAGACATGGTTTCTGTGATGAGGAATATAGATTATGTTTGAAGTGTAAAAAAAAGTGTAAATTCCTTTGAACTAATTTTTTATATTTTTACTTTAGTACCAGCACATCTATTCCTGAGCATCACCTCTTAGAGTAACAGCAGAAGTATAAGTCTATGTAAGCTAGACCCTTTCAGATCCATTTCCAAGTGGAGGTAGAAGGGGTGAAAGGACATATCACACAACAAGAGGCTCAGCCAAGATTATTAGTGCTATTGTTACATATAAGAGCAGGTGGGGAATTCACTCCTGCAAATTCAATTACTGATTCAGCTTCATCTTTTGCTTATACCAAGGAGGATGGGCATTTACTAGTGGCATAAGCCAGCCACGTCAGAGGGTTGCACAAGAGTGCAGTGACTACCTGTACTGCCAAGAGAATGACCTTCACTGTTAACATCGTACTTGTGAATAGGTCAGGTTGAAAGAAAGAAAAGCAATCCAAGGTTTATAAGAGATAACCAGGCCTCCAAAGTAAATTGTGGCGTATGGTCAGGAAAAGACAAATTGTGCAGATTTGCACAAATTGGAGCACTGCTGTGAGGGTGACTTCTGGCAACATTTGGTAGTTTGGTTGATGATGAGCAGTGGCTTCCAGAGGGGACTCTGCCTGGCTCTGTCACTACTGCTGCATTCACAAAGCTGGCAGAAGCAAGAGAGTGCTGCTGAACATCCCTTCAGGACCAAACTTATGTTTGACTTTTCCATGAATCCTCTTGTGTTCTCTAACTCCCCTATTCCTGCCAATGGTTTGTGGTGAGCACAAGGAAGTTGTCTGGGCTTTTACTCACCTGGGTTCCAGAGCAGCTGCACAGCGATGCTCACCCTCCGCCTCTCGCCTCCTGAAATGCCACGGAGGTACTCATTCCCTACCCTCGTGTTCGCACACTGCCGCAACCGTAGCTCTGCTATTACATCTTCCACCTAGGGGAATAAAAACAAAACAGTTTACTTGAGCATTTGTTCACAGAAAAAAAAGCTGAAAATATAGTTGACGTAGCTAAAATTCATCTGGATAATATGGTGCTGTCTGATCAAGAGCCACTTGAAAACAAGTCTTGATTTTAGAGATATCATTAAAAATTGCTCAGCGATAAGCAATATATCTCTTCTTTCAGCCTCTCTGCTGCTTTCTCTAGATCGTCATTTTTTATGCACTTTGGAACAATTGCTGATTTCTATCTTGAAAATAAGAAAAAGGTTTATAACTCATAATTTAAATTAAAAAAAATAAAAAGCCAGATTAGCTGTTCTGACTCCAAACACGCTGAATCTCTTGGATAACTTCTGTCAGACGTGTTTTTGACAACTTTGTTTTTTCTCAGCAGCTTAATTACCCTTTTTTTCCTTTGTGAGTCTGAAAAACATGCCGGAAGGCGCAGCTTGGCGATGAACAATAGTGTTTCTCTGACAGTCAGGTGGGGGAGCAGTCGGTCATCCTGCCTCACGTGTGCAATGCATTTCTTGACAAGCTGGGGAGTGCTGGGTTTGTTGTTGATCATGATTTGGCCAGACTTGATTTTACCTCCGTGATGCCGGCAGGTTATCACGTCAAGCAAGGATGTCTTTCCGCCAGCTAAAACAACCAAAATTGGAAAAATAAGTACATTTCCTGTACATTAGTTCAAAAAGTGATTTATACACAGAAGCTTTCATTCCCTAACTTCTTTTTGTGAACCCTCTCATGTGCTTTTCTAATGCTGCAAAGACAGAATGGTCTTTATATAGAATACCAACACATGACTACAAGCTCATGCTCAGAAGATCTTTCCCCTCCAGAATGGAGGACGTGACTTCAACCTTTGTCCTGTTTCAGGAGAATCAGGTGGATGGACTTTGAGGACAGCTCTGTGAATGCAAGAAGCAAGATTTCTCCTTGTCTTCCAGTCACCTTTCTTTTACTTTGGAGAGGCAGCTGAATGGTGGAATCCTGGCCACCTTTAGGTGACACCTGGGCTGTCACCTAAACACCCTGCATGATCTTGCTTATTGAAAGGAGCTGTGGATTCAGAAATGGCAGCTGGAACAGCTGAAAGACTAAGACATTGAATGATTATGCTGACAATAAAAATCTTAATCACAATCAAATAGAAATTACTATGATTTGAATAAGACAAAAAGTCATTTAAATAATTAAGAAAAGCTGGCTTACGTTCAGAGGTAAGGAAATGAAAACAATGTAATCAAAACATTATTTGGAATTAAATAGCAAAAGACTTTTTTCCTTATGCTCTATGATACTTCAGGTAAACAAAGAGCTCTCTCATTGTGATTAGATGTCATTTATTACCAGATTTCCTGTTAAAAGATTAATGCCACAACTGTTTTCTAATATGTACATTTTTAAAAAGGAAATCCATCCATCCGTAAAGTATGTATTGCTCAATTTAAGAGTGACATATTGATTGCCATTGACATTGTGAAACTCATCAGCCATTTAACCCATTTTACTAAGGCATTTGAAAAAATAGATGATAAACAGCTTTTAAAAACAGTTTGACTAGTCTGTTAAAAAGGGTTTATGTTCAGTGCATGTTACCTTACAACGGTGGTATATCTATATCTCAAAATGTTATTTCATTATAAGCTTTATCATTTATTATGGGACATCTCTAATGTACAACTTCATTTTCATTACAGATACATGGTAAGAAAAAGTCCAGATGACAATGGGGAAGAACAACCAGAGACTTGTTTTTAAGACACTGTAAGCCAAACAGAAGAGGAATTATCTTCTCAAGGTTTTCATTAATTGATCTGAAGGTGAGAGTTTATCCTTTAATTGTTTGCATATGAAGGGAATTGCTATTTGTGGCTGTGCTCAACCAGTTTCTTTGCAGGGTTTGGCTTCATACCTGCTGTATTACTGGGTGAGGTCTGCAATTTGCATTTTTTTTTATAAGAGCCATGAAGCTGCTTCACATGCAACAGAGATGAGACTGCAAACCACAGTCAGTTACAGCAGCACCTCACTGCACCCCAAGGAACAAAGAGCAAATGATCAAGTCATAGTAAAAATTGGTTTTGAAAACAAATTCAGAATACATATTTATCCACCATGATTCTTTGTTTTCTCACATTTAACCTTTTAGTGATGTATTTAAGTGATGTATTTCCTCTAGTTGTTTCTCAGCTAGATTTTGCCATTCAGAGGACTGAGGAGTATTGTTTCCAATTGTGTACGTTTTATCCAAGGGTTTATCAAATCATGAAACATGGTTGCTCTTACCAGTGCTTCCTATAACAGCTAACATCTGGCCGCTGTGAACTTTTAAATTCAGGTTCTGGATTATTGACACGTGAGAATCAGGACCTGACTTGCAGAGCAGTTGCATCTGCTTGAGTTTCTCATACCAGGGAATCTGGGATGCCAGGTTAACCTAACAAAGAAAAAAACAGATCAATTCAAACAATAAACTACTTCATGATAAATTCTTTCAAATTTGTTACAAAGCGGAGAATAAGTTAAAATAATATTGTTAATATTCAGAATTACAGACAAAAATTATCTTCCAGATGTGTGTGTCTTTCATCCCTTTCTTCTTATTTCTGTTAATTACCAAAACTATCTGTCATGTGTTGCTGTTGTATGTTATTAATTTTTTAATGCAATTTAAAATTACTCAAAACTGGAAATTATGAAGCCTACTTCAGATGCCCCGTGGCACAGAGAGAGGTGACAAATTTCACTAACTGCCTGAAATCCTCTTTATGTTTGTTATCCATGTCATCCTGCTACATCTCCTACATGCACATTTTTTGCCAGTGAAGGCTCCTGCTGGACGAGAAGTCCCTCTGCTTCACTCCTCAAAACAGTAATTTAGCTTGAGGCAGAGAAAACAGCCTAGACGCTGATCTCTTCTCCTGTGTCATCCTCTAGCTTTACTAGATATGTTTACAATGGAACGTGTAGTCCATTGTCAATACTACAGCCAAGAACATGATCCTTCTTACAAAACTGAGAATTTCACTGTGCAACATTTGTATGAATTAGAACTTCATTCTACTTCTAAAATGGCTTACAAAATGAAACAAGAACTGCTGAATATGTTCCCTGCTCAAGGGAATTACATAAGGTAGAGGAGTGTTTACCTGGTAGTTGAGTTGCTTGACCTCAAGAACATTTGATTTTCCGCTGTATGTGAAATACAGGCTGTTATCTTCTTCAGAACAAAAAATACTGTCCTGGGCCTTGATGTGGAAAAAGTACTAACTTAGTTACAACAGTTAATTGCAATACCTAAAGAGCTGTTAAAATTTGATTACAGAGAAGAAAGGAATAGAAAAGGAGAAATAGAAATGGAAATATGTGCAACGGGATATACCAGTATTGTTAAGTTACCATAGTACAAAAGTGTGAAGGGTTGAAATGTTACCTGTTAGCCAGCATGAAATGCAGTTTGTTGTAAGGATATGTCAAAGGACCAAATATGCTGCGCTATGCTCATTTGTTAGCTTTCTGTTGAAATGAGTCTATTTCCAGAATGAAGCTAAATGCTATGCCACCACAAGGACATGAATCTAATCTGCATTCTATTCTGTTTTTATTACTGTAGAAGAAATGGATGACTGTTGAAGCAGTAATGTCTACTGGATCAAAATGGTATGTATTGAAATCGGTATTTTGTGGCAGCTAATAATTACCCTAGAGGCATGCTTGTTATGTAATTCATCTATACTGTACCATAGTAACCTGAAGCAGTTAATTCACCACTGTGCACATACAGAAGATAAATTTGCTGATGTCTATGCTTACAAAGAGCAAATGGTAGCTGCATGCAAGGTATGCTCAGTAAGAAAAAGTGAATCGTAATCAGACAGGGTATTAATTTAACTAACCAAAATATCCAAATACCCACCATCTCTGCTGAACAAATGTCTTGTAAAATAACAGAGAATGGGCACATTAACTTAAGTTGGCATTCAGAGATCATCCTAACCCCTGTATCCTTTGGCATAACAGGGGCTAAAGCTCTTCCAGTGATTCATATCCAGTGTTCTCATTTCACCCAAGTCACGTAACATTCAGCTTCAGCTGAGGGCTGCTAGAATTTCATTCCCCTGTTCCCTGTCTAGGTATGCACTGGAAAGCAGCGTGACGCGTGACGTCTGAAAAGCAGCACTAAGACCTTGCCAGCTCTCTCTTCAGTCTCTGGAGGAAGCCTGGGCACTGGGCATTGCTGCCCAGCAGCCCTCAGCCAGCCCTCTCACAGCTCTCACTCACCAATGAGCTCGTGCACACTTCCTGGCTCCAACTGGTGCCTTCCAGAGAGATGTTCTCAGGGGCTTTCTTCATGTTGGCCGCACGGGGCCTCGCACCCCCTGCTGCTTCAGTGATGGGCTCCTGGAGAGGTGTGGGGAGCCTTCTCTCCTTGCTTCTGAGCTTTCCAAGTGCCTTCAGAGCAGTGCCCTGGAGTCTCTGCAGCAGGCGTGACCCTGTGGACAGGGAAATACTCCCCTCCTCCCACGCTGACATCTGGGGCTAAAGGTACATCAGATAGGCGATTAGCTGAAGCTGCTATCAGTAGCTGTCTAGAAAAGAAAGTGCAGAGAGACTCTCCGTTTTCTTCTAGGCACTTCCCAGGGTGGCAGGTGCTGGGGGCAGCAAGTTGCTCCATTCTAGGAAGAGCGGGGAGCTGCCCCCACCCCTGCCAAGGCATGGTGGCAGTGGCAAGCATCTGGCTGGTGGCGTGAGGGCACTGAGTGGCCCGTGGGGCTTTGGTGCCAGAGATGTCGGGCAGAGAGTCTTCCGCCCTGGAGAGGAGTGGCAGCAGTGGGCAGGCAGGCGAGACGAAGGCAGCGGCACAGCCCCCCAACAGCGTCAGTGTGCGGGGGGTCTCCTACAGTGTCAGGTAGGACCATGGATCCTGGAGGCAAGGTGAGGCCCTGCCTCCTGAGAGCTGCCCCAACCCCTGGAAAGGAGGAGAGAGGGCTGGAACAGGTGGGCTGTGGGCTTGGCCTTGGGCTGGTGAAGAGTGAGGACAATGGCAGGGCTGCCCACCTCATGGTGGGGCACGTAATGGAGATTTCCGAAACTCATATGTATGTGTGTCACACAAAAATTTTTATTTCTTTGGTGTCTCTTCATTTCTGATGTTTTTTTCCAAGAGTGAGAGTTGGCCCATGGTGGAAAGTTCCTTTGTACCATAAAAAATGGACTCGGCAAATACTTAAAGATGTTTCATTTCACATAGAGAGTGGCCAGATTATGGGGATCTTAGGAAACTCGGGTAAGTTGCTCCTCTGCATTCAAAGAAATAAAATCAGAGTTATTACTGGTGACTTCCACAGTATTCTGAATGTGACTGAGGTCCATGCTTTAAATAATGAAATTGCAGCTGTGTTAACCCCCGCTTTGTGAAAACACGACACTTGGTTTCCAGAGTTCTATCTTCTGCCATCTAACTAGCAATTACAGCTTCAACAAAAGATAAGGTTGCCTCCAAATGCAAATGTTTCACGATAAAGTGTGAATATGGGAAATAAATGTTAATTCATATATATTCTGGTTTCCCAATTACTTTCCTACTACTTTCATGTTAAGACTCTGTTTAATGCTTTATTATTTTCGAGTCTCTATCCAAGTGACAGCATTGCTCCTGAGACTGCAACATTCATCTCATCACATTACTGATTTGTTTTGTTTGAAAGGATCTGGAAAAACAACACTTCTGGATGCAATATCAGGAAGACTGGGAGATAAGGACAGTTTTTTTGGTGAAGTGTATGTGAATGGGCGTCAGTTGAAGAAGGAACAGTTTAGAGACTGCTTCTCTTATGTACCACAGGTTAATCTTCACATCTGTGTGTGTGTGCTGTGATTCCTCTTCTGTTTAAAACAAACAAACAAAAAAGAATTTGCTACCGTAATGTTGCACAGTGCATTCCCACTGTAATTTCACTAGTAGGTTTGGTACAAATATGAATAGCAGCATGAATGAATTGCATGACTGTGAGCAAAAGCAGTATCTTGGTTACTACTGGACTAACAGCTGCTTCTTTACCTTTTTCTTAGAATGATGCTTTGCTAAGCTTCCTCACCATAGAAGAGTCTCTGACCTACACAGCTTTACTTGCTCTTCAGAAGCGCTCCAACAACTTCATCAAGAAGAAGGTCTGTGTATTATTATCTTCTGCTAGGGATGCAGACATGATATCATGTAATGCTTTTACTGGCAGTACTTTCCATTGATGGCTCAGGTGTATATTTATGCAGTTTCATAATCCTTATTCTGCAGCTGGAGGGCTCTCCGTCCTAGAATCACAGAGTTGCTCAGGTTGGAAAAGACCTGAAAGATCATCAAGTCCAACCATGACCTAACCATACTACCCTAACTAACAACCCTCTGCTAATCATGTCCCAGAGCACCATATCCAAACAATTTTTCAACACATCCAGGAATGGTGACTCAACCACCTCCCTGGGGAGCCTATTCCAGTGCTTAACAACCCTTTCTGTAAAGTTTTTCCTGGTATCCAACCTAAACTTACCCTGGCACAACTTGAGGCCATTTCCTTTTGTTCTGTCACCAGTGAGAAGAGAGCAACCCTGCTCTTGCTGTGAGCACCTTTCAGATATTGGACGAGAGAAGTAAGGTCTCTCCTCAGCCTCCTTTTCCCGCAGACTAAACAGCCCCAGTTCCTTCAGTCACTCCTTGTAGTGCATATTCTCCAAGCCTTCTGCTGAGCAAGGAGCAGGATAGCCTCCCTAGTGCTCACCACCTCTGCAGGGAGCTTGTGCTGATGTCCCAGCAAATGTTTTAACTACAGCAGTTACTTGGTACAGAATTCAGCTCCCATCGGCTAACTGGGAGCCAGCTACAGCTCTCTGTGTGTACTGGCCGGTCTCCTGAACAACGGGGCTGCTCTGGCACTACTCTGGCTCCTGTGGGAACTCTCTTGCTAACCAGAGCAGCCCTGAAATACACCATTCTACTGAGTTGCTTACAAGCTATCTTTTAGATAAAAGATGAACATTCCTGATCTGCTAGAGGGCCCCTTTTGTCCTCAGCTCAGAAGCTCCTGATCCGAGGTTCTTGTTCTCTGTCTTCTCCACCCATATTTCATTCAACATCTTGTACTTCTCCAAAAATGATTTGCCTTTCTCATCCCTTATTTTGGAAGCCAGACTAGCACATCATTCTTAATAATATAATGTCTAGCCTCTGACATCCTCATCTCTTCATGTCAAGCAAAGATAAAATTATACTCATTTTAGAATATGTAGAAATGAAAAAATATGTATTTGTAAAAGTATTTGGAATACTGCATTAAACATAATCTAATAAAAATCAGGCCCAAATCCCTCCAGTTACAATGGGTGCAAGCAACAGTCTGGGAAAGTCTAAGCTTAAGATTGCGCCTTTTATTTTCCCCTTTGGTTTTTGTTTTTCTGATTATCTAAGTTGGTGTCTGAGTTGAAAACTTACTGGTCTTTCTAAATTGGAATTATTTTTCAGGTCGATGAGGTTATGGCCGAGCTGAGCCTTAGCCACATTGCCAACAAAATAATTGGAAGCCAAGTATATGTAGGAATTTCTGGAGGTGAGAGGCGTCGTGTCTCAATTGCAGCCCAGCTATTACAAGATCCCAGTAAGTACCGCTAGGAGGATTTTGAACATAAAGTAGAGCAGTGCTACTTTGTGCTTCTGCCATGGACCTCCACAGCCCACTTTAAAATACAAATACATTTTTAAATCTGTAATTCAGTAAAAGCTAGTCTAGTAATGCTGGAGATGGGTAAGTCATAAGTCACATTTGCCATTAATCTATTATTGGTCTTGGAAAGGAGTGAAATCTAAAATCTTAAGGACTGAACACGTGTTCAGACACTTTTACCTCTTTCTGGGCTTGCCCTTCCCACATGTGCGACGTTAGTTGTGACACATTAATTTACAGTTTATAGAACCAATCAGAGCCTTGTGTGTGCAAACACTGAGTCTTGTAGTGGAGCAGCTGACATCGGGCCATGAATATGTGTACTTGATGGGGTCAAAAAGGCAGTCTACACACGAACTTTGCTCACTTGGAAAAGAAAGAAACAGAACAGAGTCAATTGCTCAGTAGTATAATAGCTCTCATGTGGTCTTTCCCTTGATAAGAAGCCAGGAGTTGATGCATACCGTGCTTCTGTATGTCTTAATTTTAGTGTAAAGGAAAAAAAGTCAAGTGAGTGAAAATGGAAGCTGAGTAACGGAGACAGTAGAAGGATTAACTGTGGGAAACAGTACCTGAATTTCATTAGTTTAAAACAGATTCTTCAAAATGCCAGAATCTTAGGGAGTATACCAACTATTTATATATAATAAATTCTAGCTACTTATTTCAGCTGTGTTTACATTTGTATGTTTGTTGATTTTTTTTCACAATTCTTCTTAGAAGCAAGAATACATTAAATCTTATAGGTTTCATTTGAACTTAGAAAAAAATCATGATGTTCTGATTTGTTGTGCAGTTCTGTATGTTCTTATTATTATAGCTGAACCTGAGCCACTGAAGCTAAATAAAGATGAAATACCAAGCCTCAGTAATGAATGTGCATGCTCTGTGTTAGACACAGAAATGCACTTGTACAGTAATTTCTACAGCATTTTTCAAATTAGCTGCAAATACAGAATCCATAACATTTGCTCTCCATTTACCTGAGTTTTGATGTTATTTCTTGCCATTATACAGAGGTCATGCTGCTTGATGAACCAACAACAGGCCTGGATTGCCTGACTGCAAACCAGATTGTCTCACTGCTTGTAGAGCTTGCACACAGAGACAGGATCGTGATTATCACCATTCATCAGCCTCGCTCAGAACTCTTCAGGGTAAACAATATCTACTCAGCATTTGATTTTTTTCCATCCTTTTTAGCATTTAAGTTCTTTTCAGAGTAAAAGAACAAGATCAAGTATAGTTGCGTTAAAATGCTCCCTAACATTATCCCCATGTAAACATAGGCTTGTCTTTAACTTTACAAGTCTGGCCTTCTGCCACTTGCAGTTCATATTAGGACACACACTGCTCTGTGCCAGTAGCAGTGACACAGGGTGCATAACCTTTGTGTTATGCTGCTACCCAAATAAAAACACTGGGAGAAGCCATGTAAACTGTGAAAACTAGCATTTTATTTATCATTACAAATTTGTACTTCAGTTATGCTTGCAAATCAAGATGAAGCTGTGATTTGGAATGGAAGGGGAAAAAAACCTTTTATCTCAAGTTTTCTAGGTTCACATAGGTTGTGTGACATGGTCTTACTTCCCAAGACTATTTTGAATTTGTATCACCCCATGAACACAAGACAGTTCTCTGGCTGAATAAATCTGGCGTGAGCAATCAGAAGCAATTGTGAGTGATGGTGCTCTTCTGGACTGGAACTGGTCCGGGTGCATTGGAAATGAGCAGAGCGTAGCTAGTGGGAGCCCTGCCCTGGCAAATATACACCCAAAGAGCGGTGCTCTTTAAGTCCTCAAAACTTCAGGACAGATTTCCCATTAATTTCAGGATTTTGCAGACTATTAAGCACCAAACGAGGTCAGTCAGTATGTGAAGGTGCATTAGAAGTGACGTCAGATCTTATTTCTGTTCTTAGATTAGCTCTGTATGCTGCTGGCTCCAGTAACTTTGAGAAGCACTAAGTTTTAAGAGCTTACAAATGTGTCATCTTGCATAAGCATTAAGAGGAGTGACAGAAAGGACAAACTTCCTTTGACAAAAATATACTAAGGAAGTTTGAATGCGTCAAATCTATTTTTCCTGTCAAAGCATTTTTATTACCAAGACAGTAGCTGTACTCAAGAATTAATGTGCTTCTTCCCAGTATGTATTGCTACAATCTTAAATTTGCCCCCACAGTTATTCGACAAAATAGCCATCATGAGCTTTGGAGAAATGGTTTTCTGCGGGAACCCTATGGAAATGATCACATTTTTTAGCAACTGTGGCTACTCATGTCCTGAACAGTCAAATCCTTTTGATTTCTATGGTAAGTTTATCTAAGCTGTTTTGGTAAAATGAACAAGTTTTCTTCCCAAGATAAAGATTTTTCCATAGATGATAGGAATGTGTTTGAATTTTTCCCTGACTCCACAGCTGTACTCAGCTGAGAGAAGAAAAGAGGACATCCAGATGTCCATGGACAACATGAAACAACAGAAGTTTGCAGTAGGACTGAAACACGGCAGGAAGGAATAAGCTAGCAATGAAAAAGGAATTTTCATATTTATTAAACCTCTGGATTCCTGACAGCATGGCCCCGTGTCTGTAACTGGACATAGGGTTATTAATTTGATCCCAAAGCTATGGAAAGCATTCACGGATGTTTTTGATGCCAAAAAAATGTGAACAAAGTCGTTGCCTGTTGGGTAGGATAGAAAACTAGAGGATGACCAGGGAACAAATGTTCAGACATTCACTATCTGAGATTTCAAAAACTTGTGGGAGTTTCTAATACCAGGGTGAACAACTCAAGTAGAATGTACAGATTCTTCTAGAGATGATGACAACAGGCTGTTTGTGATAGCTCTGAGTTCTGCTCTACCAATTCAGGATCGAAGAAGTATCTGTAACAGATAGTTGAGGCTTGGATTCATTGCAGGGCATCTGTGTCCCTGACCTTTGGGGAAAAATGAATATGTCTCTGCGTTTGAGTGTGTCTGCGTGTACATTTATGTGTGTGTGTGTATCTTTTAAAATCTGGTGTGCAGGCTGATTTCTGACAATAGTAGCTGAACACTAACCAGGGAATATGACCAATCAAAAAGCTGTGTTCAGAAACACGGCACATTCAGAGAAGGCAGTGTTTTTCTATTGTCTAGATGGCATCCTAAATTCAGAGAGAAGAGAGGATGGTTGTTGACATGAAGCTGGAATGGGATGAAGCTGAAAATACTGGTGTGACAGTGAGGATAATTTTGTCTTCATGAATTTGAATAGTCTTCAAATGCATAGATGATTTGAGATTTAGACCCACCTTTAAAACAGCCTGGTAAAGAAAGTACTGCATTCTTCAAATGTCAACCTTTGAATGTGACAAGAAAAGGAAAAAATACAGTTTAGAGCTAAGAATCATCAGAATATTTAGTCTTCAGAAAATTGGTAGTTTATATTTTTTGTGTGATTTAATGATGTGAATTGAAGGCACAGATTCTGATATCATTTACACCAGCAGCAGAGAAAATAAGATCTTATGTATTGAGCATGGGTTATACAGTTGAAATGTTGCATGCTTTGTATTTCAAAGTAGTACAGAAGAAGTACAAAAGCATGATAGGCATGAGCTATTTGGTCTCATGATTGCTCTGCTTCATCACTTTTTGGAAACATGCCTGGTTGCCATTTGTTTCCTGTGTGACTTAGAGCAAGTCACTTTCAGCTGCCTTTATAAAGTGTAGCCCATTTTTGGGTGTTCATGCTTAGAATGAAGTCTTCAGTTCACCATCAGAGGCAGTTGTGCTAAATTCCAGTTTTCAGAACACTAGGGAATATGCATAAGAATTCCAGTTTTGAGGACATATTCATTTTCACATAAGCCTTGATGGTCCTAAAGGGGACACAAAACGGAGAGGTTTATTGTGGTTGCAGAGTCATTCATTCGTTCATTCTGCTTCAACCGGAAAGGAAGGAGTAAAGGCAACTTCATTTATTTCAGTCAACCTTTTATGTGCAGATTTTAGAATAGAGATGTGAAAAGGTTTGTTGCAAGGGAGGAACAGATAATCACAGAATCATCATAGGATTGCCTGGGTTGAAAAGGACCTCAAAGATCATCTAGTTTCATCTCCTGTGCCATGGGTAAGGTTGCAACCATTAGATCAGGCTGCCACATCCAGCCTTGTCGTGAATGCCTCCAGGGATGGGGCATCCACAACCTTTCTGGGCAAAGATTAAGAGGAGAAAGTGATGTATATATGCTAATTATTTTGTAAATTTACAGTGGATCTGACTTCTGTGGACACTCGAAGCAAGGAACGTGAACTTGAAACCTATAGCAGGGTTCAGGTGATTATATCAGCCTACAAAAACTCAGAGATCTTTAGGAAAGTACTGGAAACCATTGAGAGAACGAGGTATACAAAGGAGCTTCCACCCATACCATTCAAAAACAAAAACTCACCTGGTGCCCTTTCCAAATTATGGTTTCTTTTAAGGTGAGACTTTTTTCTTTATTTCCTTTTTTTAAAGAAAATAGTTTTATTCTCCTTATCCAGTAATCTCTCTGGCTTTTTTTCCATTTCTGTGAATAGACTTTCTTGTTACTTTAGTCTGTCTCTTCACCTGTCTGTCTTTTCCATATTGTCTTTTTGGGAATATTTTGTGTGTAAAATTTGTTCAAAGCTAAATTCCCTGCTAGCACATGGTCACTCATAGCTAAGATGTATATTGTTATTGTTTTGTTTCATTAACAGGAGGATAACAAGAAATTTCTCCAAAGATAAGATGGGCATAATCATGCGTCTCCTCCAGAATCTTCTGTTTGGCTTGTTTGTAGCATTTTTCCTCCTTAGACTAACATCTGACCTGGAAAAAGGAGCAGTGCAGAACCGTGTGGGTCTCCTCTACCAGTGCGTGAGTGCCCCCCCCTACACAGGAATGCTCAATGCTGCTGCCCTTTGTGAGTTTCTGTCCTCTACTATGTGCAACAGCAGGTATTGCTGCCACTGTTTTGTAATTAGGAGCAAGTAGTTTTTGAAGACTGTCATCTAAAGAATTCTTACCGTTTTAGGTAATATAATGACAGGGAAGCATGAAATTCTTAAGTGAAGCAACAGAAAGCTTCACAATCCAGAAAAGTAGCACATCCAAGAAGCTCCATGTTCACTGTGCTTAATAAAGCGGTGTGCCTTAATCATAGAGCCGTTTGAGTTGAAAGGGACTCTCAAAGGTCAACTAGTCCAATTCCCCTGTCTCTTGTAGGCCAGCAGTGGGTCAGATGCTAGATGACCTGCAGCTCAATCAAGTTGTTCAGGGCCCCTCCAGCCTGACTCCAAGGACAGGGCAGTCCCCACCACTCCTTTTACAGCTGACCTGGGTATGGAGGCATTATTCTGAAAGAGGAAAAGAACCTTTTAATTGCCTGTGCATAGCATTATAAGGACAGGACAAAGTCTAGGTGTAAAATTTACAGCCTTAAGTAAGATCAAACACAAAGACAAGGAAAGGGTGGAAGTACAAAACAGCCTTGAGATCAAGGAAGGATAATTAGATTTTAGACTATTATGAGATATTTCTATCAAAGGGTGTTTCTCTTACAGCTACCGTCAGTTAGTCACACAAAGACCAACAGTAATTTGCATTTACAACCCTGGAAACTGTTCCACTAATGTCAGGAACGTAACACTGCTGCCATCACTTTGAGATCAGAGCACATCAGTATGTTATCCAGTGATGGCAGCTTTTCCGAGACTTTATTTGTATCCACAAAAAGAGAAGAGTGCATGCTGCCTCCTTAGATCTGTTTTACTCAGCATAGAAGATTCTGCAGGCACCAAGTTTTGCATTCATATTGGGAAGAGGAGAACAGGCAGTTTTAAACAGGATGTTTCTGATAAATGCACGTAGCTGTCTCTGTGCTTCATGTCAATTTTGTGATAACAGGTCTTGATCTCTTTATTTAAAGATTATTTATTTCTTATGCATTTAATTGTATTTAATCCAGTCCCACCTTTACGTGCTATCAGTGACCAGGAAAGCAAAGATGGCTTGTACAAGAAGTGGCAAATGCTTTTAGCTTATATCATACATTTCCTGCCCTTCAGTATTCTCAGCGTGGTAATTTTCAGCACCTTTATGTACTGGTAAGTACTTGTGCCATCAAATGGATTGTTGTTTTCTTATTGTATCTATTTCAGTTCCTTTGTCAGCAGTAAGCCTCCCTGAATGGCTTAGTACTATTTTCTCTCAGAAAATCACAGACGAAGTTTAAGGAATGATTATGCAGTTCTATCCCTTCTCTTCCAGGCAGTGCTAAGACTAGATGTACACTTGTAACAAGAGGTGTTAAATAGGATCAGGGAGTTGAGTGGCCCTTAGGAACTTGCCAGTCTTTCTGAAGACCAGTTGAGTAGCTGAGGTATTTGCAGAAAGGCTTTGTATTTCATGTAGGTCAAACTTTGAGTACACACACATGCAAAAGTAATAACAAGTAAGTACGTAAGGCTGGCAAAATTGGTTCTCGAGTAAACCTGGGAAGCTTTAATGGGCCTGGGACATTCATCATTTTTATGCCATACAGAAAGTGTGAAGTATCAAACTGCATTACTTTTAAAATAGACGGGAAATAAGAGAAAAAGTGAGGAATGACAATAGGTATGTGACGGTTAACAAAGCTTCAGGTTACCTCAAACTATAGGGGGTTTAGCTGCAGAATATGGTTATAAGATTTTATATATTATAAGTATTTTCCTAACTGTGAAAGAAGAGGTGTGCTGAGCTCTTGAGAATTTTTGTCTGTTTTCATGTGATAGATAACAGTCTACAGAAGAGCATGTACAGGTGAAGACCAGGCTTCTTTGTGCTTGGGTTGCATGTTCTCTGGTCAGCCATTGGAAAGTGATAGGCAGATAGTCCATTCTAAAAGGTATAATGGATACAGGAGCTCTTCTGCTGTAGCTTTGCAACAAGATGCCATTGGTAATTTGAAAACAGATTAAGTAAAATTGCATAAAATCCCATCGACTCTTGAATTAGAACTTCAGCGCCAGGAGACAGTCTGCTGGGGGATCCTGCAATAGTTGTTCTCCTATTCAAAGAACAGCAGAAATTACTATTTCCCTTAAGCAAGTGCTAGGATGTGCTCTGCTCACCCGAGCACTTCCATCACTACATGCCAGTGAGCCAATTTCTGACGAGAGTGTGTTTGAGAAGGTGTATTTTAGGGTCACTGATAGAAGGTCTGTGGGGCTCCTGAGGGTCACAAGTTACTGTTTGTCCCAAGCTACTGTTTGTCACTCATATGGGTAAAGATTTTGCTCTTGTGCTTTAGCAGCTTCAGACACAATCAGTAGAAAAGAACTTGATGCCAGTTAATATTTAGCAACATTAGCCCCGGCCATGTCTTTGCTATCTTGAAGCCATCAGTGAGCAAAGTTTTAGAGTGATTTTGTAGCGCCATTAGGCCTCTAAGGGTCAGTGATTTCTCTATGAAATTCTGAAGATTGTTTCTGTTCAGGACTAAACTTGTCTCAATGTACCAGCTTTTGTTAAATACCTGCTGGCTTCGTGAATGTTTAGTACTTGAAGAGTCAATGTTCAGCCATGTGTTTATAGTGGAGACTCTTTCAGTAATACATTCAAAATATGCTACAGGAAATGTATGAGAAAATGAACAGCTCTCCCTTAAGGCCACAGTTTGGGTGTGGTGGACTATAAAGTAAGACAGAGTCCCGTGACTCTTCGTATTCATTTGAGCAATGAATATGAGAAAGAAGTGTCAAGTAGCTTCCTGCTAACTAAGCAGAGCATGTGGTATGTACTGGTATGAGGGAATTGTGGAATGAAGTATAGTGGAAATGTACTGTGTCACCATGTAATTAAAGGTTTTATCATCTGTCAAGTTTGCCAAACAATTGCTGGCTTTGTTCGCTTTTTAGTCTTCTGCACAAATTGGAGAGGGGACAATTTTCCTTAAGTGAGGGAAAAGCAATGAACAGTGTGCTGTTTATTAAAGAGTGTAAAAGTATGGAAGAAATGGAGTTTGGATGAATTACAGGGGTGGTGAATTCAATTAGCGTTCCATTCACTAAGGATGAGTAAATTTGTACAATTACATGTAAATGCAGAAGTGCAAAATTCCATCTGTTAATTGTCTGCATAAAGGTGTTCTTTAAATATGCAACCTAAAAATAACTCAGCTCTTAATGAATGGACTCCAAGGACAAGGATGTTGGTTTAAGGGGATCATTAAATCCACAGTGGTTATCTTGAAATAACACTTCCCCCTCCCCCCCCCTCCCCTTTTGGTTGCATCTTTACATAACCTTTTTAATCTAGACGGAGAAAGCTCATACATCTGCAGTTAGGAAGTTAAGTGGATGCCTTTTTTCTTAAGGCTTTGTCAAATGTGCAAAAAGCTGAGGGATAAACCCTTAATGAGCGATGACTGCAGAAACAAATGAAAACAAAAAGGAATGACGTGTTCGAAGTCTCATCCCAAACCAAATTGTTTAAAAATACCCCTTGTTTTTTTTTGTGTTTTTTTTGTTGTTTTGTACAGGACTGTAGGGATGTATCCTGACCCTTTCAGATTTGGAGTTTTCTTTGCGGTTGTCTTGGCGTCCCATGTGATTGGTGAACTACTCACCCTTGTGATGCTCGGGGTTGTTCAGAACACAAATATAGTCCAAAGCGGAGTGGTGCTGCTTAACTCAGCAGGTGTGGTAGTGGGAACCGGACTCGTAAGGTAGGAAGACTCTTTACTTTGTTATGGTGTTGGCGTTAAAATAGTCTACCTAGAGATGAGCTTCAAGAAAAATCCGTATTGCTTCAGTGCAGTAACGCAGAGGAGAAAGGGAACAAAAGTGCAGCTTCAGAGGGAGGAAGAACTATCTAATCATGTTAGACTTTGTACTAAATACACACACACACACAAATAATAACTTCAGATATCTGCAAAGATATTAAAATGTTTATTTATTATTGCAAAATGGCATATAACTTGAAGATAAAATTGAGCAATTCAAATCCATCAGCTCAGCTGAATTCTTTTGCTTATGCCAACACGATCATATGAAATGCTGTCCCTATTATTATTCATTTAGCACTGAAATAAAACTTCTGTTTGAAAAGCTGACATGTAGAGCCAAGAACTCTTCCCATCACTTTCCCACAGCCAAAGAGATTGTTCCAATGTAGGGCAGAACTGGTTCTCGGAGTGTCGCGAATGACAACTTAACTTCTCTGTTTTTTAAAAGGACCATAGAAGAAATGCCAATGCCTTTTCAAATACTTGGTTATTTCACCTTTCAAAAATACAGCAGCGAGATTCTGATAGTCAATGAATTTTATGGCTTAAACTTCACTTGTGGTGAGTATTCAGAAGTATTCCTTTCCTTCTACAAACAACAAACTTGTTCTGATAACTTAAAGAAAACTTGTTGTTTAAAACATCCTGACCTTACTGACTAGGAAGAATGTACTGTAACTCCATATCTGCAAGCTAGATGAACGTCCAACTATTTTTTTCAACCATTTCTCATTCTTTCAGTTTTTCATCTTTTTCTTCTTCACCTGCTCTCCATTTTGGAAAGTCAACTTTGCAGCCTACCATGTGCTTGTCAGAGCAGCTGCACAAATAGAGTATCAACAGAAATAGATGGTATAGGATTGAATAGCAGTGCAGGGAGCAGTATGTGTAACACCTGACCAGACTCCTCTAACTCTAATGAGGCTTCAGTTCGAACATATTAGCAAGGCAAATATCGAACAGTTTAGTTCTGTCAGGCTGTGTTTCACTGTTTGTGGGCAAGGTAAGTGGAAAACATTACAGATAGGTTGGAAGGATTAGAAGAATGATGTGAATCTGTCAACAAATGTAAAGCTTTCAGCTACCTTTCAGCCTTAGGATATTTTGGGCTTTGTGGACAGATGTTTGTGCTTCTCTCCAAGGCTACATATCCTTCTTGCACTATTTGTCATCAATGTCTCCTGTCCCTCTTCATTAGAAAAGTGTAAGTGGCAATTGTTTGAATACAACCACAAAAACAACTGTTAGAAAATGAGTCCATGACTTTGGTAGTAGTCATTAATGGCTGATGTTTAATGTGAATGATACGTCTATCATATTAGTCAATGTACAGCCCCTGGAGACCCTTCATTTACTTGGTCTGACCAAAACAGCAAGCTCCTAGAGACATTTTGTTTCTTTGAATAACATGGCCTGGGTTAACTGCAGAAACACACAGTTTGCCTGTTCTTAAGACCGAAAGGGTGGGAGATGAAGCTGTGAGCTTAATATCATTAAAATAACCTTAAGGCTACATAAATTAAATGTACAGGCTTAGATACTGGAGCCTGAGCTTTAATTTTACTGATCAACTTACTGAGGGAATTCTCTCTTTCTATTGACAGATGGAGACAACAGTTCCTCTACAGTGAATGCTGCATGTCCAGTCTCTCATGGCATTCAATTCATTGAACAAAACTTTCCTGGTGCATTGTCCCGGTTCACAATGGATTTCTTGCTGCTCTATGCTTTTGTACCAGTACTTGCCATTATAGCAATCTTGAGCTTCAAAATAAGAGAGAAGATTATTAGCAGGCAGTGAAAAAAAAAGTAGCAGTTCTAACCGTGTGTAATACTGTACTATTTTATTACACTTTTGATCTGCTAGATTTTATATAAAATTTAAGCAATCAAACATATGGAAACACATTCATCTTCCCTTGCTTGATCCTAAGTGGTCACTTTCCATCTTAAAAAACAATGTTCTAATAAGAGTGTGAATGACTTCCTGCTATTCTTGGTATTCCCACCCTTCTTTCCCCTCCCAGATCAGCCATTTCAACAGAATTACATGTTTTAGGGGACTTCTTTTAAATTTGATTCAGTCTGCTGATGTGTTCGTTCTTCAACAATTTATCTAATGGTGCTCCAATGTCTTCCCCAGTACTTCTTTTCAAAAACCATTACCAATTAGCAGAGAGAGTGAATTGCTGAGTAAATCTTTCTTCTAGAATTGTTTTTAAAGCAGTATGCTTTGTTGTTACCATCTGTGGGACTTTAGAAACAAACCAAATACTGTAATAAAAGACACAATCAAGAAATCACTTTATTCTTATGCATCCTACCCAACCACAGCATCCGTGAGTACAAGATCTTTGAGCAACGTAAAAGTTACTCAAACGTTTTTGTTTTGTAAGCAATTCCAGTTTGAAGTTATTTATATTTGCTCTTTCATCATGATATTCAGTTCTAAATCTTGTTTTGGAAGCCGCCTGTGAGTTACTAGGGGGAAAAGAAATTGTTTATTAATAAAGTATCAGTTCAACTAGAGAACAACATACATAAAAGGATGTGTATCTTTTCTTGAAAGAGATGTGATTTGCATCTTTCTCTGGAAATCATTCTCATGAGCTCACTAGCACATCAAAGGGGTTAATTTATCCAATTAGTAAATAGAAGCAAGTAACTCAAAACTGGAAGCCCACTAGATGCAAAATTCATAAGCTTTGTTTCATATTCAGTGAACATATTTTTATTGCAGAGTTGAGTACACTTGTACCTTAAAATTCCATGGTAAAATAATTAGTTTAATTTTACAGTATTAAGATAACACACATTTTAACAACAAGTATGGGATCCCCAAGTTAATGCAAGCTTTTCACTTAACTGTGAGGCCAAGATTTTCTTCTAACCATCTTTATGTATGATATTCTCAGATATAAAAGCTGCATGAACAAAAAAATTCACTAAACAAATACATGAAAAAATATATCTAAAAGCATTAGTTTAGATTTAGTTTGTCTTTGCCATTTTTATGCCTACATAGAGAGCTGTTCATCAGGGAATATTCTTGCATTCTGGTCTGCCAAATGCCTGTTCAGGCAATTACTCTCTGACAAGTCTTAGCTCCCAAGAGCCAGCTCCGGCTTCAGTGCAGATCTTGTCTTGCTTATTCTCAGAAGACTCAGTCCAGCTGACTGCAGGGAAGAAGTCCATGTACAAAAAGTCGTGTATATTTAGGTCTGCTTTTCTCTTGCTTAGGTTGAATGAGAATTCATTAAACTTTTACCACTAACCAAATATTTCTCACATTTATCAGAATGACTTCAAGCATTGGAATATTTGACAGAACTGTCTTGTTTCGAATTCTGTGCCAAGGCATTGAAACGCAGCAGAGGAAGAATCAAATTTTATGATACTGAAAATGAGATAAAGATGATTTCTAAATTTTAGGTCAGGTCAAAATTGTTTTAAATTCTATTTTGTTCTTCACATTTTTCTGGAGCTATTCAAATAGTTCAAATTATGCAAATACATTCTGAAGCTTTGGTTTTGAAGATGCCTGGTGTACTTCACCATGCAGTTCATACTCTGGGTGTGAAAACTTGTGTGTATTTACACACATGATTGGGGTAGTACCATTAAAAAAAAAAAACCCCAAACAATGAGTAATCTGTTACAAATTATAAAACAGATGGGACTGACTGATGCCACCATCATAGTCAAATCCTGCAATGTGAATCCACAAATGTGCAACTTAGGACACCTCCAGCAGCTCATCAATCGGGATCAAAATCCATTTCTTTCCAGGATTTGGAGGCATTTCTTTTGTATTGTTCAAGTTCCTGAAAAAGAAATATATAAAGATATTAATTGAATATCCCCATGACTAAACGCGATAAGATAAATGAGCCACCTCACCAACTAAAGTGTGTACAAAGATTAGTCGCTGTAGAAAAAAAATAACTAGATGGTTGTTATTTCTAACAAAATAACACTGAACGTTTGGCATTTTGATACATCTGCTCTCACATAAAGACATAGGGAGCTAGATTTATTTGTTTTTATTATTATTTGCCTAAACACCTGCTTTGTAAGGTAGAAGAAAGTTGGGACCTTTCTTAGACATTCAGCTGGGAGAAGCCAGGCTCCACATGAACATACTACAATGTATCATTACGTGTCTTTTAAGAACAGAAAACAGAATTACTGAATTAAAACTCATGTGTCACACAAACCAAGCGTCCAAGACAAGGCCTCTCAGGAGCAAAATGGATTGGCAATTCCTTAACAATATGGGAAATAAATGTTCCTTTTTCTTAAGCAGAGGGCTGAACCATTAAAGCGTTGTACACTGTGTTAGAAATACCCACAGAACTGAAACCAGATATAGTAAAAATTTGCATGATACACACAAGGAAGGTGTTCCCTTAGTGGCCCTGCTGTGGCCATGGAAGTTTAAGCTGCATTTTGCCTTTGCTACCTTTCACAATCTTCTCCAGACAGCAGGAAGCAGAAATGTATTTTGGAGGAATGCAGTGGTTGTTTAGGAGGACAAAGCTTTAAATTTTGATCAATATATATATATTTCAATTAGTAGTTAAAAAAAAAAAAACAAAAAAACACGTTTCAGGTGCTACTGTTCAGTAGATTGAAATGCTTACACCTGTGTGTAGAAGTAAAATGCAAATCCAATGTGGTCATTACAATTACACATCTTCTAGATGATAATTAGATTATTAAAGTCAAACAGAGGCTCAGATTGTGAAGAAGCAAATAGTGTGAATTAGGTGTGAAGCACAGGGCAGTCCGTACTGTGGGGTATGTGACACCAGTGGAACGCCAGCAAGGTAAGCGAATGCCCTCATTTCAGTCAAATAAATAGTGCTATTGGGAATCCTTAAGCCTCCAACAGAAAATTCTAGCAATGCTGCAAAAAACAGTTTCATTTTCAGGATTTTATAGCTTGGTGTATACTGTTACAAATTGTTTCTGATATTTTTTTTCCCCCCATGAAAAAGCTATTTGAAATGCACCGTGATTGTTCATTTAAGTGTGATGAGATGCTTGCTTTAATGAAATAACTGTTAGACGTAACCATGTGCTATTTGCAATGAAAAAAAAAGGTGTTCTGTCTTACTTAGAAGAACACATCAACTCTCTATTAACTACAACACACACAAAAAATGTAGTTATACTGGAACTTTGCATCGAGTTCAATTAACTCTGTTTTTTATTAGTTGTTTCCATTGTTTATTGAGTAATTCATGCTAATGGAGCAACACAATAGGCTGCCTACCGCAACCACTTAGAGAGAAGTTAACCCAGCAGCTTTTTTTATGAGCTTCGAAAGATCTGTGCTAATTCAGGAGCAGTACAACTCTTTCAGTGAGGTTTCAGTTTATTTATTTTCTTGCTCCTAAGCTTACTTAGAATCCATGAGCTCTTCTTCCCAAACTGCTTTAAGCAGAAAAGGACATTTGTCCTTTTGGAAAATCACTCTCAAGCCAAAAAGAGACAAAATACATACTAAAATTATCTGCCAAAGCAAAAACGTAAAGCCAGCCCCCAAGAATCACAAAAAAATAACATCTATGCACTTATGGTTGTACAGCTACTGAAGTAGCTTGGGGTGATGTGAAAAACAATAGCCTGACATGTGAAGACCGATCTGTAAGGTCACTTCTGCAGGTGCTGGCTGCCTAAATACTCAGCCTTACAAATGTATCCCTCCTGAATAAGAGTTTCGAGACAGGTGGATCATTCAGCTGAAGTTATTTTGCTGTAATTTTAGCTAGCTCCAAGTCAATTCGCTTAAAACCAGCGTATATTAAAGCAGTGTAGCTATTCCTCCACATAAAGCAATACATATTTCTTCTTTTGCTGCATGCTTAAGAGGCGCATCAAAGGAAGACTACCTTTATTCCAAGTGAAATGAGAGCAAAGAAATAAAGAGGATGATATGGGGAAAAATACAGTGCATTTAACAAATACACTGACTCAGGAAGACAAACACTGTCAGGAGATTGTATTGTGTTAGTTTTGGTGTAAAACAGAAAGCAAAATAAATTCCCAAAGATCAGCAAGGGAAAAAGGTGAAAAAAAAATCTTTCCAATACAATTTGCAGATCGCTTTGGAGACCTTTCTGACAAACCCTTCCTGCTCATGAAGTCATATACTACAAACGTCAGCAGATCTTGACAATATACTGTAACTACGTGATCACTGAAGAGATCTTCTCTCCAGACAATAAGGACATCCTACTGAAGCATATACTTCCAGGTAAGCCCAGATGATCACAGCTAGAATTAAGCTTCCTTGTTTTGTTGTTGTTTTTTTTTCTTCCTGAGAACCAAGTGTACATTATACAGATCAGATTTACAGAATGAATAATTGCCTTCAGCGTGATCTGAACGTTTTAAATGTTATTGGTGTGCCAGCAACTTGTCCTAAAAGCCTCAACTCTGGCTAAAAGTGATACTGTTTTTTTCCCCTTTCTTTTATATATATATTTTTAACCTCAGTGCTTCTGTAGTTCTGTATTGGTATAAATTCATCAGCTGTCAAATGGGGAAGATCCCAGCTATCTCATAGAGGGAGTGAGAAGAAAGACTTAACTGATGTTTGTGAGGCACTCAGATAAGATAACATTACCACACATTCGCAGAGAAAAAAAAATTAATACTTCTGTGTTCACTGAAGTGTCTGAATGGCAGGTTGAGAAATAAGGTACACAAAGAATGAGTATAATGAAAAGAAATACTGAACAACTGAACTGAGACATCAGCAAAATAGTATATGATCATGTAATTAAAGACAATACTATAATGGCTACAAACAAGGAGTAAAATTACGATCGCAGGAAAAGCCTTAATTGCTGCATTCCCTCAGTTCTAAGGGACTGGTATTGTGACTTTGACTGTCTTTTTTAAATGCGGTTTCTTACTGAACTTGCTCTTGGTCTGGAACACAATAAAAAGAAACAAGTACTGGAACAAGAATTAAAATAAGCAACTAAGATTCTATAGAAGTTTAATAACTATGCTCTAATTAGGCTCTTAAACCAACACTAAAACACCTGTGTTGTACCCAGATGGGTATGTCTGTGCAGAAACAAGAAAGGTTACTCTTGGCAGCTGTATCTACACCCTATATAATCTTCCTCACAACATGAAGACCAGCACTTCTCTGGAGAAAACAAAAGATGCTCCTGCTGTAAAGGTGTGTCAGAGCCCTGGCACTGGATAGGAGGTTCACTGCACAGCATGAAATCTTCTGTTTTGTTTAATGACTGAAGTGATCTCCAGAAGTTCAGCAATCTGTTCATAGCAGGGCAGTATGTTGAGAAAAATACGGCTGGTTCTCATGTTGGCCAGTGTGTGACTGACTGATCCCAACCATAATCAGATACTGATAGATTCGCTACTGTTATTCACACCCCCAAACCAGAGATGACACCAGTTGTGGTTCATTAGCTCATTAGTGCAACACAGGACAGATGTTTTAGAACCACATTTTGTGAGTGACATGGTTGGTCTTAATGCAGAATGTAGAAGAAAAATTGTAATAAAATAAATCTACAGATAGACAAGTCCAGTGCTTGCATGACCCAAGAGAGGAGTAATGACAGGATATATTTCTAAGCTGACTGCAGATAAATGTTCATAATTTTATTTCAGTCTATTTCCTACATGCAGTGTTGTTGCTTTTTCCACCCCAGCCCTCCTTTCTTCTGTTTAAGGCTTTACAGCCTTGTTCTTGAAGATATGGTGCCATTACTTGTAAGCTGACGTTGAAAGACACCACCTAAGAACCAAGCCCTAACTCTTCAATTTTGCGTAACAGTGACCTGTTGGTACTTTGGCACTGACTTTAAAGAACCTAACTGGGAGACCATCCAATTCCCTCAGCTCAAGGTTAGCTTTAACGTTTGCTTCTATGAACAAAGCTACAGTTAAATGTCCTGATAAAAAGAATTTTTTATTCTTTATACAGATCTCAAAAAGGTCCTACATGCTATATTCTCTCAGAGCAGAACTCCAGAGCACGAGAAAAAGAGGTAAATAATTACAAGAGTGTTATTTGATATAAATCTGCAAATAACATCTGTGGTTTAAAAACCAGGAAAAGAATTCTGAAAAGACATGGCTGAGAAAGGTAGAGAGTATATGTAGAACAAAGGCACAGTGTGGAAAAGGTAACCACACAGGGATAGCATGGTATGTCTCATCCTTAACTCTGCAAATAATAAGGAAGCAGAATAATCTGGTCTAAAAGAGTCTATTCTTCTCACAGCTAATTTTACATTAAGAATCATCACAGCCAATGCTGAAGAGATGCATTTATTTCTCCACAAATCCCAGCTGCACACTAACTCTACCATCTCTCTCCCTTAGCAAAACACATGGAATTACTTAGAGACAGGCTGGTGCTAGGGCACTTCCTCACTGGTGGAAGGTAATAGAGGAAGCAGCCTTGATTTTATTAAACTTTATATTGCTTTGATTATCTATAAATCAATCACATATTATTTAGCAGTCCCACCTAAGGTCAGAATTTCGGTCAGGTGTGCTAATTGTTTTATCAGATACAGAGACAAGACACTTTTATTTTTCTTGTTACAATATTTCTGTGTTCTCCTTTAAAGTTTATCTTTGAGATAAACACACAAGCCTACAGTCCAAGTGGCACATTAACAGAGTGCATTCTGGAAAGTAAAATGAACTAAAATGATTTTAAAACATACCCTGGCATGATATGAAACTTTCATATTGCATTATGATTTCATTAGCAACATGCTGCATAATAAACATTTCAATATATCGTTCTTTCTAAATAATGGATAGGGCTGGCATTACCTTTTGGACCTTCACACTATGATACATTTAATGTTTTCCTTTAAAAATTGGATTTTTGTGCCACTTTTCATTTAAGTGGAAAATTCAAAGATATCTAAAGATCATTAACCACATTGTTGGGGTTTTGATTTGGTTTGTGTTGTGTTTTAAAGATGTACGTTGATATCTCGGTGCATTTCAAATTGAATGGCATTCTTTGAGAATAAAACATTTGAATAATGTGCAAATAATCTTGTAATAATCGAACTTTATTGGAGAGAAGTTTAGAAAATAGGTGCAGATAACAAAAGTAATTTTCTCTTTAATGCTCAAATTACTTGTCGTAGTCCAACTTAAAGAAACTACTCTGGTTTCCGATGTCCTTGATCAGATTAATGTTCTAAAAGCCTTTCTCTTTGGTTTAAAAACAGAAAATTAATAAGTCCCTGCACGATATAATCAACGCAGACCAGCAACTTCTTTTGCAAGATGTTACTGTCATCTAAAAATAACTTCATATACCACATAGTTATACTGGGTATAAGATTGCATTATGAATTCCAAAAGCAATGTGCTTTACAATCGTTGATGATTTCTAAGACCGCTTTTGACATAACAGAAATTCAGAACTGATGCCTGAATTAACAGGACGTTACAGGCAAGTTTGGATTGTGTGGGATTCTTAAAATCACTTTATTCTTTCATGTTATTAATGCATTTCTTTGGATCAGGTAACTAACTATAAGTAAGTTTACAGCCTTTATGAATGTTTAAGAAATAGAGAGTTTTCCAAATAAGTATGTGATATTCCTTCCAAATAAGACAAATGTATAAATCTTGGATTATGTTTGACAGACCTGTACCTATGATACTGGTAAAACCTACATTTTCTACTCATGGGAGGTTTATATTGATAAGGCACTGACCTTAGCCTACTTCACCACAGAATTTACCTATATAACTACTTTATTTTTAGTGAAATAATTCTGGATGAGAGAGAGGAAATGGTCAAATCGCTCACCTCTAAAGCGAAGAGCCAAAAGCTGGAGATCTAACAACACTCCACCTGTAAAGTGTCTACCAGTAGAAATAAAACAACAGTATATCTATGTGGAAAAGAGTCCCTGAAGTAAAGCAGAAGTTACGCAAAGACAAAAGGACAATATGAGTATATTCTACAATTACTTCTGCAATGCCGGTGTTTCTGGAATACCTCATTGTGAAGAGCAATTGAAGAACAAGCACACACCTGGTTTTTCTGAGCTCTCATGACATCAACTTCATATTCAGCATATTGTGAATCCTGTGCAGGGTCCTTCCTGTCTTGTAAATCACCAAAACCCTTAGAGGAAGAAATGAGAGAAACACACAAGGTAAATTTTATCTTATTTTTAACTTCTGTTCCCTAAAACAGAAGAATGGAAATCTCACTGATGGGGCTTGCAAGATGAGGAATGTATACAGACACATCTAAAAACATCAGTGTAAGCTGTACCGTTAAAGGGGGTAAATGCTACTGTTTTCTGAGTAAAGGATTGCTACTCCGAGTTATCTTACCCTATAGAAAGGGACAGAGTATCTAACTTCACAGAGCATCTGCTAAGGTTCCATGATGTATGGCACAAAGGTACAAAGTAACTATTCCAATTGCCCAGAAATAATTATCTGGAGAGGCCAAATGATTAATGAATTGCTTTCTGTCAGTTATATCTACCTGCAGATAAGAACAACTGGTACAGTGTTAAAGTTATGGTCAAAACCGAGTCCTGTGCAGGACTTCAGAGATTGAATTTAAATTTTCACATCCCACATCCAATAATTATTGCTAGCTGTGCTGTCCAGTCATTGGACTGGAAAAGCAATAATTAGTAGTAATATTACTGCTATTCTAAAGGAAAAGAATCTGCAGCAGACACATAAACACTTACCTTGGGAGGAAATGTCTTCTCAAACACTTTTTTCCACAGTTCTAAAGGTGTGTTTACACGCATCCTTCCAATGTTGCTGTCAGAGGTGGGTGGTGGCCCTAATGATAACAGCACAACACAAAATAATACAAGCATGTTATTGAAACAACATGAATTACTGAATAGTTTTGGATACCGATCCAGCTACTTTAATACTTTACCTTCTACAGTGAAAAGCTGCCACAAATAGTCTGGGAGGCATTCTATATTACATTTTCTATTAGAACAAATGTTGTTTGTAGCTTACTACTTGAGGTAGTCCTGACACTTCAGTAAGCTACCTAAAGTAATTATCAATAATATAAATACCAAATTGCAGTTTAACTTTTCCACACCATTTGCTTCAACAAGGAGTCAAAACAGTCAGCGTGCTTATCTTGTAGCAGCTTAATATATTTTTCTTACTTTCTAAACCAATTAAACGACAAACACAATGAACATCAAATGTCCTCACCTATTTGGCTCAGTGAATCCAGGCCTGCTGGGATAAACAGTGGTTTGTTGTGATCCACTGATACGGACTTGCTAAACAGAAAGAAGAAAACATGTTAAGAGAACATTTAGTAATGAACTAATCATTACATTATTGTAGCTAAGAATAGGCTCATATTGGGCTTTGCAAAGAGATATATGTAAGCAAAAATCTATAACATGGTGATTACATTTGCGTTCTGCCAGCTTAGAGAATATAATCAAGAGTTACTACTGTCCTGTGCAGAGATGAGCAGTTGAGGCAGGACTGAAATTCCACAAACAAGACTTTTGCAGAGGGGATCTTATTATGAAGAAAACAGAAGTTTTGGTCATCCAAGTATTTTCATTCAATGGTTTTATAGACTCACAGAATCACAGAATGACCTGGGTAAGACATTTAATAGCTAGATGATCAATGTTACCTTCTATCGTAGCCAAATGCCAAGTGATTAATAAGAGCACGAGCTTTCAGCAGGAGAGCCTCAGATTTACTGGTAAACTAAATGAATTAGAAAACAAAATATACGTTATGACTTTCCATCGCAAAAATACTACGTAGTATCATCTACATAGACTATTTTGGATAGAGCTTGGCTAATTCCTGACATGAAAAAAAAAATTGTGTATGCTTATGCTTATTGGATTTACTGGAGTAAACAATATAAACAAACAGAAACTGCTCAGCAACTAAAATAAGCCACTGTCACAAAATGGCTTAACAGAAATGACGGCTGATAAAGTTATAACCACATTCTGATGTAAAGGGAGCCTAAGAGGCAGCTGGTTTGGGTTGTGAACCCGATCATAAAGATTTCTGCCTATACTCAGGAGATGATGAACTGAGTTTGCTAACAGATAACCACATTTTTAGTTTTTTTCTGGCACAAGGCATTAGGTATTTTGCATACAACGTGTATTCATCCATCCACTGACAATAACTGTAACCTAATTTACAAACCATCTCATTAAGAAAGCGACTGTAAAACTAATTAAACTCTGTCTTTTCGAGGATTTTTAATTTCTATTTTTTTAAATATTTTGTAGCACAAGCATCACTCATCTCATTATTTCTTACTAATTAAGTGAATATAAATACCACCAGTGATGCGCCGTAATAATGCGAAACAAATCGAAGTGTCCTGCTGATTATTTTCCTCATTTCAGAGTCAAACTCCTAAAAAACAGAAGTTGTTATTGGAACACATGCATTAGAAACAAAAAACTCCAAAACATCACAGATAGAACTTTTTTTCTTTAAACTGCAGTGCACTTAAGCTGCAAGATATGAGGCGTTCAGCTGTCAGCATAATTATATCTCAAGACAGAATCAGTAGCAGCCTACTCTGAAAGGAAATGTCACAATTTCCCTTTGTTTCTTTTTTTTTTCAGAGGGAGCCTAATTCTGGCAATATGTTAGTCCAGAAAAGTTTTTAATTGGGAATATGTACTCAATTTCCAATTAATTTGTTTCCTACTTCTTGAAATTCTAGAACCAAAGAAATCCTGGCTTCTCAACAAATCAGTGTTTTCTTCCTTTTTTTTGTGAGAATATTTAACTTTCAGTTTGGCTATATGCTCTTTAAATTCTAATAACTACAAGATTTGAAAGCTGCACAAAAATATCATTGAATTTATGTTCCTTTAACACAAGTTCATAGAGATGCATGAAAACCTGTCCCACTGAAGCCTCCAGTGGTCTGCCCATAGGCTCCAATGGAACCAGGCTGTTATTCTGTGTTCATTACATGACAGTCACTGGTTTTTAGAATGGTCAGGGCTCACTATAAAGCCTCAGTATGAAAGAATGCATGATACTTAATAATAAAGTGACTCTGATGTGGCCTAGTACCAATGTACCATGTAGTCATCCAGGTAAGCAGAAGTTGCCAGTACATCCACTAAAATTCAAACATACTCTTCTAGCTTCTCATGATCAAGTGCTACTTGGGTAGTGGGTATGTATTTGCTTGGGCTGGGAGAGAACCCAGCAGTACATTTTTTCCTCTCCCAGCTAAAGATGCGATGACTCATCTGATTGTAAAAAAAACTTTGAAAACAGGTGCAGAACGAAATGGTAGCTTCCTGTTGTTGCTGTCACAACTATAAAAGATTACTTACATGAAATATATCGTATTTGCTTCCAATAATCACCAAGGGTATTGGAAAAGGGTCAACCAATTCATAGTCCTATGAAACAGATGTAACAGTTAAGCAGTGTAAGCAAATTATAGAAGATTGTAATAGTTAAACCAATTGAAAGGGTTTAAAATTTATTCAAAGGAGATGGGGGGTTTTTCAGAACCTTAAGTTGAATGAATAAACTTCAATTTGTACCGCATTCTCCAAATTGATGCCAATGGATGACAGTAGTTCCGGAGGCGTAGATGTAACTTAGGTGGTTAACATTGGGTCCAAGTTTTAACAAACAGATAACAGTAATTCTCAAGTTATCTGGAAGGCTTTCATGTAGTGTTTGTGAAATGAGACAAAACCCCTCTCATTCATGAGGTGAATTTGTCAAACTGCTTTGGTTGCAGCAGAATGGAAAAGAAATAGGTTGGAGCAGATTGAACTGCTAACTTCTAAAGTGCTTACCTCACATACAGACTAAATGACAGACTAATTGGCAGGAAGGTGCAAATACAGGAAATCCTGTACTGCGAAGGGAAAAATGATTGCTGCATTCCTACATTGTCAAGGCAAAACCTCCTATATAGTTTGTTACATAAAATGGAGAACTCGAGAAAAAAATAAATAACCAAAATGTTAATTCCTTAACTAACAAAAACCGAACATCAGAAACATTAAAAGTAACACTCCACCCACCTAAACAAGGTCTATAAAAGAGCAAATAGTCTTCTGACTGTAAATGATGATATTTCCTCCCACAAAACTGACGCAGAAAGTTTAATGAGAACCCGGTAGTAACAGAACATTTTGTTTGGCTCTGTTGCTTATGATAATGAAGACAGAATGGAAGTTTTAGAAGGTATAACGGTGTTCCCTGCAGGGTAACGAGTCTTCTAAACCATTAGAAATGTTTTTCTCGTTCTTATTGAAAAATGTGAGCAGTTTTCCAGTTGATAAGCCCTATTTTTAAGCTTGACATTGCAGCCATTTGTTGCCAATTGCGCTTGTAGGTATTTTCTTTTTGTGAAATACCTTCTTGAAAAGTAAAAATGGAAATTACTACCCAGCGCAACTCAGATGCTGTACTCTAAATCCCTTGAGCATTGCATATATTGGTCTTGCAAAAAATGGAGGAGTTGCTTACCTAACTCAAAAATTGAAAAGTACTTGCTACACTTCAGCATTGTAGAAGTTACAGTAACTAGATTTATGTGCCAAGTCTTTGAACTGTTAAATACTTATTTATCCATTATATATACACAACATTTGCAGAGGTTTCATGCACAATGATTTTTCATTTCTATTGCGCATAATCTAGTTTAGCTTTTCCAGAGATTTAGTTAGCAATTATGTTTAAAGGACTGATGTTAACATTTCTGAAACTTTATAATTTAATTAGTTGTCAGATTATCAAAAGGCATTGAGTTTGTGATAGACATTTAAATAAATGCAAAGTATATAGTCATGTTGATGGCTGTTATAACTATATTCTTTGCTTAAATTTGTACCTTCAGCTAGTCTCTTGCTAGATGACTTTTGTACATTCTAGTTTTCATCTTCATTTTAAAAAGATGAGGGGGGAAAAAAGCAAACTGCTACTCTAAAACTATTTCTTTTGATTGGTGTAACATGCCATAACAATCACATTAGATATCTAACAAAAAGATATAAGAAACCTTCTTTCCTTGTTTCTGCTCTTATTGAATTTTTATTAAATTGCTATAATTTTCCAGTGAACAGGTTCATCTACATCAAATGGATTTTCAGTCATGCAGAAAAATCTAAAAGAGTTGTTTATCATTTTGAAAAGCATTATCTTTAACTGTATAAAGGCCCGTGACATCTGGAGAAAATATTAGAAGTAACTTACTGGATGATCCCTCTGTAGATTGTTCTGCATCTTCTGCTTAATTTCAGCAGCTACTTCAGGATCTGTCTTTTCCAGTTTGGCTAAAACTTTATTCACGTGGTTTCTAGTGGCCTGCAGAAGATTCTCCATAGTCATCCAGAGTTCATTAGGTTTGGACAGATCCAATACGAGAACTACTGCAAACGACCTATTAAAAAAAGGCATTATCTGCTCAGATCTTCAATGCGTGAGACAAATGGCCTTTTCCTTCACTACCATAAATGTGGTACAAATACTGAAAGCAACAAATATGAAAATACATAGGCTAAAATAGAATTGAATGTGAGAAGAAAGAGAGATGGCTTATAAGTATGGCCTGAGCACTGAAGAAACCTCTCCATTATCTCTTGTTCTATTACTTTGGTGAATTTCCATCAGAAGTTTCAGGAGATTGCATGTATCCGACTTTCTTTCTGGAGGCATTGTTTACAAGCACGTCATCTCTGAATTCTACACTCCCAGCTGAAGTAATGTTAGTGAATGGACAGAACCTTTGTCAAACACAAATGCATTAGAAATTCCTATACTTTCATTATTCCTTTGTCAGATTACATAGAAAAAGCTGGTTAAAGGAATCGTTTTGTCTGATATCATTCAGATATCTGAAAAATAGTTGGATTTCCCCCAAGCCCTTCCAGCAGCAAGATGTTTCATATGCTGGAAGTGCTTTTCTTCTGTGTTTGTCCCTCACTAAATAACAGCATTATCTCAATAGCCAGAGCAGTAGCAATGTATGTGACAGAAATTGTCACATACATTTAAAAATAATGGAAGTTAAAGCCGATTACCGAAGAAATACAATAATGCATCATAACGCAAAGGTAAAATATATCTTTGTTCGTCACATTCTTACTTCTTTATGCAACATTTTATACATTTCTTCTTCCTATGCTACGCCATCATTCTGATTATTTTCACTATATTCTCTTAATTCACTCCCAGTTTATTCCTCTTGTAATTAATTCAACAGTTTTAGTTCCTTTTAGAAACATCATCTCTCATGTCTGACCTTGCTCTTCTCAGATGGTCACTTCACTTCCTAATAATCCAGTGTCCAGTTTTATTCGTAATTTTTTGTCTCATCTTTCACCCTAAAATACTGCTCCTACAGAGATGGTTCCTGTGTCTGCATCTAAAAGTAGGGAACCAATTTTTTTTCTTTGCATCCCCAGTTGTTTTTTCTGCTCATCCAACGAGCATAAAAAGAGGCTACATCTTTTCTTTTTCTGCATTTCTTGTTCTATCTACTTAAGGCCATTTCCTTCATGTTATTGCTTTCTCTTGTTCTAAGAGACTACTAAGAACTTGTCTTCTTAGGAAAGGATTGTGAAAGGGAAGTTCAAAGCTGTGTACTGATGGTATTACCATGTTTTTTTACAAAAAAACCCTCTCAAATATGTTATCTAATATTTTGAAAGAATTTTCTATAATAAGCAGCCTAGAGATTTACTTCCGCTTAACAGGTGGCTGAAATTAACTTTGAAATTTTAATATTAGTCACTTACCTTATATTGTTGACAGTGATTGGTATTCGAATCAGTTCCAGTAATGAGGTCCCACCACCTATTTCCCAAAAATGAGCTACATCTTTGGGCTGCAAAATAGATTACATTAGAAATGCATGCATTCGTGAAACACCAAGAGGAAATTTTAATTGTGGTACGCTGAGTCTTTGTGCAAGTGACTCAGAACAACAGCACATCCTATTTAATTAGCGTATTCTAAAAAACAAAACCAAATAAGAAATGTTGAAGAAATTCCATAGAACTCTAAAGACTCCTGGTGTGCCTATGGCAATCTCAATGGATGACTACTTTAAGGCACTGTACACAGCACTGGTGAGGCTGCACCTGGAGTACTGTGTCCAGTTTTGGGCCCCTTGCTGCAAGAAAGACATTGAGGCTCTGGAATGTGTTCAAAGGGCAACAAAGCTGGTGAGGGGTCTGGAGCACAGGCCATATGAGGAAAGGCTGAAGGAGCTGGGAATGTTCAGCCTGGAGAAGAGAAGGCTCAGGGAAGACCTTCTAAGACCTCTATAACTTCCTGAAGGGAGGTAATATTGAGCTGGGGGTTGGCCTCTTCTCTCGTGTCATTAGTGATAGGAGAAGAGGGAACGGCTTCAAGCTGCACCAGGGGAGATTCAGGCTGGATATTAGGAAATATTACTTCTCAGAAAGGGTAGTCAGGCAGTGGAATGGACTGCCCAGGGAGGTGGTGGAGTCACTGACCCTGAGGGTGTTCAAGGAATGACTGGATGTTGTACTGAGGGACATGGGTTAGTGGGAGCTATTGGTGATTGGTGAACAGTTGGACTGGATGATCTTTTAGGTCTTTTCCAACCTTGGTGATTCTATGATTCTGTATTCTGTAAAAGAAACCAGGAAGCAGCATGATGAATGATAAATATTTTTGAAAAATATATTGGCTTTTCATCCTTCTTTTCTTTTTTTATTGCAGCTCAAGACTAATGGTCTCAACTGGAAGTCATCAATCTTCACATGTGCATTTGGCTTCCACAAAAAGTTTTAAGTGATTTTATCTTTCAGATTTTCCACTCCATGCTTCAGTAACAGCAATGGCAACTACTTGCAGCAACTTATTACTGCTGGACACTGCTGTGCAGTGATGAGAGTGGATTCAATATTCCTGTTAGCACAATCTGCAGAGAAAAGTTAGTGATACTGACACATAAACCAAAACTTAATTATGATTTAACATCATCTACAATGAATATGTCTCTCAAAAATCCAGTGGTAAACATCTTCATTGGGTTTACTCATTTCACACTTTGTCTTTAAAGTTCAAGGTATGCATCCTGTGCATATTCCCTCCATGGGAAGATAAAAGCACTCAAACATGTCAAACAAGGTAGATTTCATAAATGAAACCGATTTCTTTGTGTTATACTTTGGTCTTTGATCTACTGCATTCTAGCAATAGGGAGAAATACATTAAGGGTTAAAATAGTTGTAATAAAATGATTATTAAAAAAAAAAAAACTTCCCTTCCCCTCCCCCCCCCCCCCCACACACAATTAATAAACTATAAACTCCCAAGATGAAAATAAGATACATATTACTATGTGTGTGTGTGTATGTATGTATGTATGTAATATAAACTACTTGCATAAATAGAACTAAACTTTCTGGGTACTCACTGCATTGTGTCTCCTTGCCCTTCTCCCAAAGGTATACTCCAAAACTAACGTTGGCTTTGGAATCTCTTCCCTATCCAAGAGAAAATAATTTCATTTTGTCAAGATGCTCTAAATAAATCAAGTAAATTCTACTTTCATTATATTTATCAGTCAGTTCAGAATTTAGCTTAGAAACAGCAATACAAAGAAGGCATTCTAATACAACAGTGTGTTTCTTCTGCCAAAGACAGGAGAAAGGAGAAATCACTTAACACGTACCTCTCAAGACACCTCAGTATGATAGTGGTCTTCCCCTGGAAATTAAAAAGAAAGAACTGCTCTGCTGTGATGTCATTAAGGCATAAGCTTTTATTACTAAGTGAAATTAATTGATGTAATATTCCTACTATGAGGCATCTGAAAAGTACAAGGTCATGTAACTGTTTGTAACTTATGGTGGAAAACTAACTGCCAGCTTTCTATCAGAATGAAGTTACACTGCTGTTCTACCTGCTAGTTAGAGGCTGTGCAGATACCAATCCTTCTGAAATTAAAATTCTATTCTGAAAAGTAAATAATACTAACAGATGGCAGATACAGAACTACTAATAACCAAACTTACAGGACAATGAAATATAACAACCTGGGTCACATGAATCCTAGAATCACAGAATGCTTTAGGTTGGAAGGGAGATGAAGCCCACACATTTCCAACCCCAAGCCATGAACAGGGCTGCCTACCAGCTCAGCTGCCCAGGGCCCATCCAACCTGGCTTTGAGTGCCTGCAGGGATGGGGCACCACAGCCTCTCTCAGCAGCTGTGCCACTGCCTTGTCGTCCTGTCAGTGAAAAAATTCCCTTCTTTTAGTTTAAAACCATTCTCCCTCATTCTATCAGTATCTACCCGTGTACAAAGTCACTCTGCCTCCTGTTTTTGGAGGAGATTGCACCACCATGCAATCTATTACAATGAGTGCTCAGATCTGCCTGATACAGACACAGTGCCCAGCAAGACACCAGTGCTTGTCATCACAGCAGGGCTGGTAGAAATGCACTTGAGTCGGTCTGTTCCCAGTTAGCTCTTCACAAGGGGAACCTTCACAGCATCTCACGTTCAGAAGAGCTGAGCAAACACCACATGTCAGATCTCTTCCCGAACACAACCTGCGTTTAAAGAACGCACCCGATAACCAGCATTACCCCGTTTTTGCTTCCCATGAACAACACTGATTTTTCCCAAACTTCCACACGCTTGCCATCGTCGCCAGAGTTTTCTCTCTTCTCTACTTCGTCTCTAGCGATATCCCACAGAGTATCGCTGGTTGGGAAAACAGAACAGTCACACCGTTAGAGTACAACAAGGACGGCAGCCCCCCTCCCCGCTTCCCCCACGCCACGTTACAGCCGCAAAGGCCGAATCTGCCCTTTTACAGCCATCTCCCCTCCCGCCGGTCCCAGTGCCCACACGGCAGCGATGCCGTGTCCCTGAGGGGCCGGGGTAGGGCCCGAGCCCCCTTCGCAAAGCTCCGTCGGGCCTCCCGCTCACCCGGCCTTGGGCATCGTTGCCGTCCGCCCGGGCCCGGCTGCCCATCGCTATGGGAACGGCGCGGGGCGCTGCGGGAGCTGTAGTTCGGCGGGGAGAAGCGGAAGGGGGCGGAGGCCGCTCTCAGCACCGCCCTCCCTCAGCCCTTTTTCTTGGGGCTGGGCGGAGAGCTGCGTTTTCTCCATTTATCTGGTCCGTGAAGTCGCTTGCTGGTTCCTGTTGCTGGAGCTACAGTGTGGCGACGTGACTTGTGGAAGTGAGCGCAGCTGGTGAGAGTAGGTTGAGAGGAGGTGGTGGAAGCACTGGGTGGTGTGCAGGTGGGGGTTGGAGCCTTTGTTTTAATGTGGCACGTTGCTTTAGCCATGAGGTCACAGATGGACGAGCTGGGAATTGTTAATAGAGCCATACGGTGTCCGGAGTTGAAGAGACTCACAAAGGTCATGGAGCCCAACTTCTGTCTCCACGTAGCACTACACAAAACTCACACCCAGTGTTTGGGAGCACTGTCCAAATGCTCCTTGAGCTCCAGCAGCCCTCTGGTGCAGACCCTGTCCCTCACCCCCAGCTGCCCCTCACCTGACACAGCTCCATGCCGCTCCCTTGGGCCCTGTCACTGTCACACAGCAGAGCTCAGCGCTGTCCTCCTCCCCCTGTGAAGAGCTGCAGCCACCATGAGCCTCCCCTCAGCTCCTCTAGGCTGAATCTGGCTGCTCCTTGTACACCTTGTTCATTAGGTACTTCACTGCCTTTGCAACCCTCTTTAAGACACCCTCTAAGAGCTGTATGTCCTCCTTACACTGTATCACCCAAACCCGCGCCTGGTGGTGAAGGTGAGGCAGTGCAGAGTAGGACAGCCCCTCCCTTTGCATGGCAGCAAGGCCTCTCTGCTTTCCAGGGAGTCAACAGCTACTCCTAGTTTAGAGTTGTCTGCAAATGTACTTGGTATACCTTCCATCTAAGTCATCATGACAAAAACACTAAAGAGAACTGACCCCAAAATGGCTGTTATTTTCTAGTTTAATATTTTACTTCAGCCCTAGGCACTGTCTGTTAATAAACTCAGCTGCTGTATAACTGTGGGATGACCTCATCTTATGAAAGGGAAGTAGGAAGAAGGTAAACCTGAGCAGACAAGACACAAGTGTGAGCAGTCAGGGAAGTGACCCACAATCCAGAAGAGCAACTGGAGCTGGCTTTCTGTATCTGAGTAGCTGCTTTGTGTCTTGAGAGAGCTGAGGTAGAAAAACCAAGGTTAAACAATCTCTTACCTACCATTTCAATTGAAACCTGTAAATAGGCCTCATGCGTAATGATTAACTCAGAATTCATCCCAACTCCTTCATCCCTCCCCATACATTTATGTAGCGAGAGACAGGCCTTATGTAATACTTGCTCTTTAAAAATGATTTTCTCTATTTTGACCTTCATAATCATGCAGTTTAAGTTCCAGAAGTCTTAATGTGTCTGTTCCCTTGTCTTGATTCACTTCCCACTTTTTACATGATTCTCCTAAAGCACTTGCTAACCTCTATAGAAGCCATGGTATTGTTGCTGAAAATCCAGAAACTCCTTTATTTAGTGTTGTATGGTAGCCTTTCTAAACATGTGTTGTCCATAAATTACATTTCCACTAGGTATTTCTGGTATCTTGCTATATGAAGCCAATGCTTGATCTACAATTGGCAGATGAAAGGGGTAAAAACCCTGCCAAAGAACTAATGTGGGAACGGCTCCTAGAACTGTGATCTAGTTACACATAACTGCAGCAGCAGGAGTGTAACGCTAAAAAACAAAGTTATTTTTATAATTATTTGCTCCATGGCAAAATGGTGTCAAATCTGGAAAACGCTGCAGTGCAAATCTGAGCTGAGAGCAAAGTAAAGGGTTTACAATTAATAAGCTCTGCTGAAGTCCAGTCTGGAAATGAATTTAGAGTTTTCAGTACTTTAAAGTTTCATCTTACTTTATTTCATTTCCTTTACTGCCCTAAAAAACTGTAAAATAATAACTTCTTTTTAATTCCTTATCACTGAATTACTAATCGCCTTAGTTAATTTTAACTCTAATGTCTAATGGATCTCACTAAAGCTGTATGGGCTGTTAAATCTTTACCTAAAGGTTGAACAGATTCATTCCTTTCCGCAAGGATGGTTTTCTTCCTTCAGGACCTAACGCATAATGCATATAATAATCCAATAAATAATTTCAGCTCTAAATACTTACCAGAATTCCTTTGTGGATAAATCTATATTTTAAATTTAAATATGTATTTTGTGGGCTGCATTGTTTTAGAAATGAGTAGTTTGCTTACTAGTACCGCCACACAAAAATGGAAAGGGCAAACTTACAAATTTATATTGTATTCCAAATGCATTTTTATATTGATGTGTTTTATATAGTTACCAATGACTGACCTTTCAGTCATTGTAGACCTCTGATTCATTGACCGTCCCCATACAGTTATTTGTTACTGAGTGGTAGCTCAAAGCAAGCACAGAATGCTCTGAAGTTAGTGATGGAAGGGGTCTGTCTTTACAGCCTAGGTTCTACAAACATTAAGTATGGGGACTTTTTCAGCATCAGTCTCAGAGGCCGCTCCTCATTTCATGGCTCATATGGTATCATTGCTGCTGAAGATTAGAAGGTATGAAAGGTCTAATTCCTTCCTGAGCATTAGTCATGTATTGGGTAGCATGGTGTGAATAGTTTTGATGTGTGATTCAAGGTTAATGCTGAGATGTGAATTGCTCATGAGGCTCAGGCTGGGTGAGGGAGGCAGAACAGATTAACTATCTGCCTGAAATATTTAGTTTTGCTGATTTACATTGTGTGGTATCTCTCTTAAGTAGGTCTGGGGCTAGAGTAGCTTGTAGTGAGCTCCCCAGAGACTTGCAGTGCTCTGCAAGTTAAGCTGTTGAAGTGTGCTTAGTGTTGTATGGTCAGGTTGTGATTCTGAGTGTATTTATTTCATGAAATTACACAGCATTTCTGGTTATGTGACTATCTGTGGAATTAAGGATGACAGGGTGCTGCACTGCATCCTTATCTTCATATTGGAGAGAGAGAGAGAGAGAGAGGGTTTGAAGGCTGGACTATTAGATGGATGAAATATTGGTTGGATGCTCGTAGTCAGAGGGTTGTTGTCAATGGCTCTGTGCCCAGGAGGCAGCTGGTCATGAGTGGTGTTCCTCAGGTCTGCTTTGGAACTGATGCTCATCAGCATCTTTATCAATGACATACAGTGGGATTGAGTGTACCCTCAGTAAGTTTGCTGATGGCACCCAGCTGAGCAGTGCAGTTGGCACAATAGAAGGGAGGGACATTATCCAGATAGGCCTGTGAACTGAGAACACACGAGAATCTAATGAGGTTTAACAAGGCCAAGTGCAGATGTTGGTTGCACTTGGGTTGAGGCAATCCCAGCAATGAGTACAGACTAGAAGAAGAGCTCTTTGAGAGTTGGGGATCCTTGGCAGCCTGATTTAATGACTGGCAACCCTACCCAAGGCAAGGGTGTTGGAATTAGATGATCTTTAAGGCCCACTCCAACTTAAACCATTCTGTGAGTTACAATAAAGTCTGTCATAGTAATTGCTGCAATTGGAAGTTGCTGCTAGGCAAATGGAAGCGATAGCATGGATTGCTTCTGGCTGTCTGATTTTAGGAATATATTGCAGTAGCAAGAGGTTAACACTAAAAGACAAAACAGTGTCAGGAGATGCTGCTGACTCTGCCTCTGTAATTTTCAGTAGAAAGCAGTGAGCCATAAAATGGTGGTAGAATCCTGCAGACTGAGCTTGTGGCAGGATTTTGAGAGCTTTCAAAAGAAATGGATTTATCAAGTCAGTCTGCCAACCTGGCCTTCCACTCTTTAATACTCTGTTCTTTTTGCATTCTGTATCTCCCATCTATTCTATTTGATTTCTTCAGGAAGATAATCCCTACTTTCCACTGTGAGCAAACAGCTGAAAGCCACCTCTTTCTCAATCTGTATCTGTATATATATGAAACTTTAAAATGTCATAAAACAAAGGAGTTTTTCAAATCAGTATCAATTGAGATTCATTATTATGAAATTGCCGCAATTTTAAGTAATTAAGTGTTTAATCATCCTTGATTATCAGCATGAACAGAAGTGGAAATTGTGAAATGTATGTAGTTCAATGGTTCATGTTTGACTACGCGTTCTATGACTGGACCTAAATTATCTATTAGGGAATTATCTATTAGGGTATTCTGATGCTGATCTATTTCAGAACCTGCGGAAGTGTTTCTTTGCATGGAAACTGTAGGATCTGGAATTAGAACTGTGTGTCATTTTTATACCCTTGACCTTACACAGCACTGAGGCTTGCAGCAGGTAAGGGAAACCAGGAAGTACTCCCAAGTCCAATAGCGCAGATACAGTGTTTTACCTTTGGTGTGTGAGAACACTGTAATGTATAGATACAAATGAAAAACAACAAGTACACCTTTTACGAACTATTATTCTGAGTCAATGTATATACATTATAGTTATGGCACTTTACATGTCACGTATGTCTCCAAGCACAACAATTCGCGCTGTCTTACTGCGTTATTCCTGTGTTTTGAGTTAAGTCATTCTTGTGTCTGGGTTGTATTATTTACTTCTGTATTAAAGAAGGCATTAGGTAGGTGATCTTGTTTAACAAAACTATACTAAACAATGCCTTTCCAATTGAGATTTTTCCAAAAGGCTGGAGCTGAGAGGGATTATTCAGAAACTGTTCGGGCCAAGATGAATATTTGCCACGTAGGGTAGCTGTATAAAAAGGCTAAAAGTATACCAGGAGAATACTTATCTGTAATAGTTACATGATGCATTCACAAGTTTTTAAAGGGGAAATAATTACTTAAATTAAACAGTGTTTTTTTTTTTGTCCCATGGTGCCAGTACTGCAAATATGAAGTTGAAATGAAAGATATTAAATATTCTATTTGACATTTTTCAATAAAATAAAGTCCTCTTCAAAGTGAAGGTTATACAATTCATATCGTTTTTAAAAATGTAAATGAAGAGTTGAAGACAGTTTGTTCCCTGAGAAAATACCTGAAAAATGACTAAAATACATATAGACTTGTTCCTAAGGCCACCTTTCCATAACACTATTGACAGACAGATTTCTGTCATCAAGAGGGACAAGCCACCCCCAGGAAAGCAGAGCTCTTAACTTGGCTCATCTTCATCATTCCAGTTCAGGCCAGGGCTTTAATTAGAGAGGTTCTCTTGCTGTGTACCGCTGAAGTAAATGTAAATCTGTCTGCCTTTCTTTTGCTTATATGCCTGCTTATGTGGTACGTCTTTAAATCAGAAAGTTTACTATTGATGTAGAAACCATGTAACAGAGGCATATTATAACAACGTGTAACACTTTCATAACAAAGTTGGGCATTTGGTTGGTCTGTTGTTGGTGAGAAGTGGCTGACTTCCCATTTCCTTGAGCTTCTGTCCACTCTGAGGTGTCAGTAGTGCTGGTGCAGAGAGGTGATGAGCAGCTCCTTTTTGCTGATGGAAGTTGTTAATATAGCTGGCAATCAGTAGAGTGATCTCAAGAATCTATAACAGGAACATACAAATCTCTTTGAAAAATACAGTGATGTGTTTTGACTGCTGAAAAAATAGCTAACTTTCTAGCTGGTGACAATCGCCATCAGCTGGAAAAGTACTTCATCAATCATCAAAGCTAATGACGGGGAGCTTTCTTCTATCACAGCTTGCCAAAAACGTAATGCTATTCTCATCACACTGAAGACTTTGTCTTCTTTAGTCTTAAATGATTCAAGCAGATGGGTTACTCAACTGAGGGTTCTTGAAGTCCAGTAGATGATGCTCTTACAAAAAAACTTTCATGATGTGTTCCCTCAGTTTTCCTAGAAAGTATCTAGAACTCAAGGACTCAAGATACAGAGTAGACTAAAGGAATGAAGGTTTCTGGAAGTCTTTACTATGTTTTTCCTTCACAGTCCACCCAACCTTGCCTTTAAGGACAGTCTGAGAGAAACTTGTACATAATGTTTTACTATGCCTATTTGTATGAAGAGTCCTGATTTTACCCAAGTTTCTTTGTGAAATTCATATTTGGAACAGTCTGTGAAATAGAATAACGGCAAAAGACTTCAGGTTTTTTGTTTGTTTGTTGTAATACAGTCAGTCTTACCAGTGACTGAGAGAATCTGGATTGAAAAAGTTTGAAGAGTTCCTTTACTGAAGTAAAAAATACACTAGGATTTTAAACAAGTGTCAGATCTTTCAGATGTTGTATTCTGCAATTCCACTCCAGAATGGAAATACAACTTCTTAAATATGATCTGTGGTGCTGGTCAACCAGCCAGATTACATTTTAGGTACTGGATATACTTATTGCCCTTAGTAGCTTTCTATGTCATTAACATGAAAGATTTGGAATGATATCTAAAAGGACATGAAAACATATCAGTACTGTCACTGTTGCTTCTTGTATTATTGTTTCTTCCTCTAAAAGTAAATCTGAGAACACTAGGAATAAAGAAAGTGTTTCATCTTTTACATCTGCTAAGGATTACCCACTTTAGACAGAGTAGAAAAGTGACAGATGGTGGAAAACTATACGAGGTAATGTACCAACCTTGGGTTTTGTCATGGCGAAAAGCAGTTTTTCAGTTGCTTTGTCCTTTGTCTGAGCATCATTAACAACCAACATAAAGTCGTCCTGATAGCCTCCAAAAGTCATCAGACTCTTGTATGTATATGTCACTGTTAATCGCTTAAAAAAGAAACCCCAAAACTTATAGATCAATGCAAGAGCACCACATCATGACAAATATATCTCCTAAAAGCACAATTATATGTGGATTTTTCAAAATGTTGTCATTTGCCTCTTATAAATCCAAATTCTATTCCAAATTAACTAGATCAAAGATATTATAAGCAGCTTTCAACTCAAGTTTGTCATTCAATTTACATAACTCTTGGCTAACTTAGAGAGAAGTTATCCATAGGAATTCCATTTGATAATGAAATAGCATCGAAGTAGGTTAAATGATAGGGTGTTTGACATCTAATGTTATTAACTCCAGGATTTCTCATTGTAGAGCCTGCTGGAGCTCTTACTGTTAGAATCATAGAATCATAGAATGACCTGGGTTGGAAGGGACCTCAAGGATCATGAAGTTTCAATCCCCCTGCCTGGCAGGGCCACCAAACTTCCACAATTACTAGATCAGGTTGCCCAGGGCCCCATCCAACCCGACCTGTTCAGTGTTCAGCACCACACGAGCGGCCTTTGAGTCTACAATTAGCATTTGGTTTAACATTAAGACTCCTTCAGGTATTCAAAAATTAAATGTAAGACGATGCCTATGAAATAACTGACATCTTCATTAAGAAAAATAATTTCTGATACCCTTAATACTTCCTGCAGAAAGTCAGGATATGCCTGGAAACCGAGCATTTCTTTAATGGAGGGCAGGGACTGCCTACATTGTAAGCTGGCAGTGTTCTGCAGGAATCCTGTATGAAGCAGTGTGAGTAGATAATCTAGAGTTTATAGAGCTTTCCTCAGTCTAATGCAGCACTCATTCTCTCTATACAGCTACTGTATAGTTCTGCTTTCTTTGCTGTCTCATCTTCTGTTCTACTATTTGTTTTAACTGCAAAGAAACATAATGAAAAGGCCCATATCAATACAATTAGGAATCTGGGATTTAAATTTTCTGATATTTAATATTAGTACTTGCTAATAGTGACATGCTGTTCTGTTTCTTTGCAGGATGTAAATTAAAGCAGGGATTTTCTCAGGTATTGCTGCCTTTTTAATGCTGATTACCAGGAGTTGTTTTCTATGAAAACTTTTATCATAAATCAAAGAAAAATCAGGGCCTAAAATGACATAATTAAATAACACTGGGTTATATCAGCTACTATTAAACGAAAATAATACAATGAAAATAACAATCTTTTTAAGTAACAGCACTTTGCAGTGTATGCATTATGAATAATAATGGAAAATGAAGTCTTAAGGAAAAGAAAATTAATGTTATTGTAAGAACTGTAACTAGAGATGTCCTGACATCTGAATGATTAAAATATTAACATTTCATTAAATGATATAAAAACTCTATCTGATAAACAAAAATAAATTCTATGCAAAGAAGTCATTATTTATTTCTATTATTAATATGACTTTAATGATAACTTTAAAGTGTTTTGAAAGGAACGAATTTCTGCTTTGAGAGAAAGACTAGATAACGGCATGGAAGACTAATGCCATCTTTTGTGTACTATTCTGCTGAATCTCCCTATCTACTCAGTACTTAGAAGTCCCTTACCATAGTGCTGTAATCTAGGATGCTTATGCCATCTTCGTGTACAGCAAACCATATGAAGGACTTCTCAAGTGAGGATGTTGTTAGAGGCTGTAAAAAGAAATGTTTTTAAATACTACTTCAAAATGAGATACTATGTAAATCACTATTAATGATCAGCTAACACAGAGCTCCCTTCACCCACAGATCTTACTGAGATTTAACTGGGAGGTGACAACAAAGGCATGCAGTAGGCTGATGGAAGAACTCAACTTAGAACTTGTGAAGCTTCATTCAGTGCTTAGTCCAGTAAAATGTACAAGTAGCCCTTGTATTTAGCACAGCTGTTCTCTGAACAAAGAGAATTAAGATATGGGTGGTTTAAGAGGAAGGTCAGCACAGAAGGGAGTACCCTAAATACCCTTAATAGCATCCACATTTCTCCCTAATTCTGCTTTCATAACATGTTAATGACGGCTTTTCAATATTCTAATAGTTATCAGGCAAAAAGGTACGAAGCAAAAACTCTTTCTCCAACTAAGGCATGAGAAAAGATACAACCCCAACTAATAACCTAAAACAAGCAGTGAGTGTATTGGGAAGGAATTATGTTTTACTGAGTGCTGCGATTATTTAATTTCACCACAACAAATGAGTGATTTGAGATGAGAATAAAGCAGCACACGTATCACGCTCATTTCCAACACAAGAGTTTCTAAAGAAAACTCTGCAAATCATACTAAAATAACACCACTCAAATTCTGTGAAGTTTCTTACTTTTGCTGCAAACAATTTAGCACCAAAGAAAGACCATTTTCTGGCTACGGTGAGGTAAATGCGCACGCAGTCTGCAGCACTGTGCCCCCGGAGAGCCATCCATCTTGTAGACAATCGCTGACAAAGCTGTCTGTTGGAATGAAATATGTAATTTAGTTATTGAAAGGATTTTAAATGCTTACCCTTACAAGTTTAATGAGCAAAAAAAATCCATTTGTTAAAATGGTAATTTAAGTTAATGCAACGACTATCACTTATACAGTATTAAATCCGAAACATGGTGTTATGTTTTTATACATGTGAAAATGACAAAGTTGCTTCTCATTTCTGCAGCACTGCGATTAAATATTGACGTAGCAGTGGAAGCATAAGGGGAAAAAAAAGCATAGCACAGATTTTAATATGTCTCTACAGGTAATCAATCTACCTTTATCAGTACTCAACAGCAGTGCCAGTTGTCACTCCAAAAATCCATCCAGCTTAGCACCTATCTTCACCTGTGGCTAGCACAGATGTGGAAAATGATGCAGCTTAATGTTACTTTTTTTCCCCCTTGTATCTGAGTTCTGCTACCAGACAGGGTGCTTCTGATGCATGATGCATTCACTCTGGCTCTTTTCTTTTGTGGCTCCAAGGTAAGCTGATTCTATAAAATGCTCTGATAGAAAACTCGTTCTCCAAAAGCACCCTGGCATACCTTTCCAACACACCAACTTTCAGTAACAACTCACCATGCAGCCACAAGATTATTAGATCCAGCCCACTAAAAGGGAAGGAGAATGTATAGTAAAGGGGAAATCTTTCACTTGCAGCTTGCTCTCACTGGAAGTCTATGAAGTCAAACTGCACCCTTAGCAAAAGAACACAAGTAAAAGGGTTGGTATAGAGTGACTCTTTCCCTGCTATAGGCTTCCACTTTCTGGCAATCTGTAGTTTAGTAACTACTTGAACAACTGAACAGACTTAGCCTCCACAAGTCACACAGTATCACAGGCTCGTGCGGGTTGGAAGGGATCTTAGAGATCATCGAGTCCAACCCCCGGGATTCGAGCCCCTGTGTAGCAGAGCGGCACTTCTACCACTTGCGCCACAGGGGGATCGAACCCGGGCCCTCTGGTGTTGCAACGTGGCATTGCTACCACTGCGCCACACAAGTCAGTGTGATCTAGTGCTTTTTACACTTTGTTCTTTGAAATTAATCATGTACCTTTCTATTTTTCGACTGTGAACTTTTGAATGTACCTGTTGAATTCTTGGTATGCAATAATATTGCTTTGTGTGTATGATAATAGCTTTAAACTTTTTCAACTCTGTGGCAAAGAATATGGAAAACGTTTCTGTAGTGTGTACTGGACTTCAAAATTGCAAGACATTGAATTTGGATAATTAATGATTTTGTTCTGCTATTCTTTATTTTAATAGGTGTTGAGAGAAATAACTTGCAAATTATTCATTTAAAATTAGGTGATACATTGCTAGCAAGTTGGCTAAGTTATCGTATTGCAGTCTGACTGGCTGCAAGAGATTGCACATTGGAATAGCAAACACTCTGATATAGCCCTCATGTTATTTACTTTTAGTAGTTCTTTAGTTCATGCTCAGGCTTAAATTAGAATTGCTGAATAAGAGAAATAAGAATTTCAAAATCTCTGGTGTTTGTAACACTGTGTAGTAATCTGTTTGTTCTAAAGCTTTTACTTGAATGCAGGCTTAATGGTGGTACTCTGTAGATCTGTAATGCACCAAGGAAATAGGTTCTAGGATTCAGTAAGAATGTGAGTTTCAAACACAGGTCTAGGAGAACAGAGCATAACTGGAAGTTAGACCTTATGACAATTAAAAAGCTCCTTATTTTGGTGCTAAATTTTCAGTGAATCTGAATAACAAAACACTTCTCACCTTAACTGTTCCTCTGAACAACCAAGCCTGTATCTCTTAGGGTAGAATCTCTCCAAAACTTGTTTTAATGTTTGATTGGACTTGGACTGGGACGTGACCTGCCCTGCTGGCGTTGAGAAAGGCCTTTCAAAATCTCCAATCTCTACCTAAGGAAAAGATCATGAAGGAAAGAAAAAATTGTTCTTGCAGATGAACTTTCCAGCTGGATGTTTCCTATCAGCTTTTCCTGTCTTACCAAGTAAAAAATGAAAATGTCAGTAATCACCTGGTGCTTTATTTGCTCATATGGAAACCAAGCAAGTCATTTTATTTTTGATTATCTGATACCTACCATGCAAAAAAGATCAATGTCAAATACTAAATATACAGATGTAGAGTATAATACCATCTAGTTCTTCTCTGAGATTGCTACATCTTCAGCTACGCAAACCAGTTTAGATTTGAGTAACACCAACACCGTAGCTTTCTCAGTAATCTTTCCTTGTGTGCTTTCACTAAGCTGTTGTTCTCTGCTATACTAACTTGCAGAAATTGTTTAAAGAGTAGCGAATGAAGAAATGCTATGTTATGGTATGATATTCAGTCAAAGAGGGTCTGACTGTGTAGTAGGTGAAGGAAGTTTTATCCTTACTGGTGCCAACTAGAGTGCATCCAGCAGAGCATCTCCAATTTAGTACAGATGTTAACATCACACCAATCTTGCAGCCCAGTCTGTTTCTTGCACTATCATGTGTGAAAGGTGAAAGTCACTTGACTGTCAAGCAACTCTGGACCATTCCTTAATTTAAGGCTTCCATCTGTAGAACTGCATGAATTCACAAGGATTACCTGAGCTAGAAGAGCAGACAGTTCCATTGCTAGTTCTTTGTTTACAGGGAAGAGCCCATTGACTATCTGATCATTTGTCTGATAGACTAGCAGCAGCTTCTCCCTGTCTGTCTCCCCATGGACTTGAACTGAAAAATAAAGCCTGCAGAAAAAACAGAGTTATTAAATAAAGAAGATAATGAAATATCTTAGCCCTGCAGATTAGTGAATGTGAAATATTTATGTCAGTGTCAAAACACATTTATAGAACAACATTTAAACCAGTGGGCAAATACTTAGTTTCAGTCTTCAGAATTCAATTTTGCCTTTATCTTTTTAGCAGCTGTGATCACCTCTAATGAGATTAAAACAAAACAAAAACCCTATATGTTTAAAATTGCTGTAGTCATGCCCATTTACTATTTTTGTTGCAAGCTTTGAGTCAGCCACTGTTTTTCAGATAAAGACATAACATTAATTAAAAAATATATAATAATTCCTGAGATAGGGCAGAGATGTTATAATCGCTACACAAACCTGTTTTTATATGTCAGGCGGACAGTCCTTGTGCCTTCACATTTCCCAGGATGTTGCTCTTTGGAGGCTTGCTCCCATTTTGAAATAATGTCACAGATCTAGAAGGGGGTCAATAAGAAATTGACTTTTATATGTATTCACCTTTCAAACTACCTGTAAATAAAAACTGTTGTCTTCTTTTAGTATCATTTCCTATTTCACACCAGGAACTCACTTACCTTGAATTTTTAAACTAACAGGCAGGTAACTTTATGAGCTTTTCTTAGTTGGAACATTTCATAATTAGGGTTTTTTGTTTGCTTATCTAGCAACACCCACGCCAGCTTTGGAAACAAACCATAACACATGTGTATGGAAAGGCCAGTTAGCTGATTTAGCAGCAGCCAATGAGTGTTTAATTGTACAAAGTGAGTTGTTAAATAATTAATCAAGTGCCTTCGATCTCTGCCTTGCCTTTCTGCTGCAGGAAGCTTTTCAGGTGCTCTCTACTAACTGTTTCTTGTAATGTTTATATGATGTTTGATATGAAGTGCAAGCAGAGTGGTGCCTGACAGATAGTGGATGTGGCCAGATGGGGAGGAGGCAGAACAGAGGACCAATGAGTCCTGCTGGACTTCATGGTACCATTCCATCATAGATGAGTCTTTGGGAGCAGTAATGTGATCAGCTTGTAAAATCACTTCTATCAAGGAAAAAGAACTTCTTAAAATACATTTTGCTTTGTGTTTGGCAATTATTCTGGCTGGGAAGCAGAGCTGAACGGATGACTCTGCTTATTTGTCATTAGATCCTGGCTGTACCTTTCCTTTTGTCTTGAAATGCAGCTTGTGAACACTGTACAGAGGGTACAAAAAACTACTTGATAGAAGCACAAAAAAATCCATTAATAATTAGCTGCTAAAAGGCTTGAAAAATACGTAATACTTTTCCAATACATAGATGATAGTGCATTTTGCCAATCTTGACAACAAAAATTTTATTACTAGTAATAGGAGGAACTAAAATCCAGTACAGTGATAAGCCAAACACTGGAAATTTCTAAAACTGAAAACTAATTATTCTCTCTTTAGATAAGGAACCCATTCTTTTTTTTCTTCTACTTTTTTAAATAACAACTAACCAGGATCCCTATCCCAGTCTCAGTAACCTTTTAGACCTCAAACATTCATCTTTTTGGGGCCTACCAGGTATGGGAACTGGCATCTCTAAGTACACGTTGGTTACCAATTGATTTTTTGGTTTTAAAGGGAAGTGATTAGTTACAGCTTACTTTCTCTTTTGTAATCCAGCTTTTACTTCCATGATTAATATCAGTCTTTCAGAGAGTACTTTTAAATACCACTCACTGAATGAATTTCAGTAATTCAAAAAGTGGTTTTTCATCTTTCCTTTTACATTCTTAGAGGGGGAGGAAAAAAGAGACAAGATTCAAGCCTAAAAAAACATTCTCCTTCACACTGTCTGAAGAGAGCTCTGTAAAATGATTTTGCTGCTTAATATGCATAGCTCATTAAAGGCTTCTGTTTACCTTGATGTTTCCTTGTAGACAGTGCTCTATATCTTTGCCAGAGGGATCATCAGAGAAGAGTGCAAATCCTGACTGAGCTGGTTTCCTCATTCCTGTATCCTGGTTCAGGGTGTTCAGAAATTCATCCACTGTGGTAGAGGCATCAAATCCAACAACCTAGAAAAGTACCTCAAATCTATTTTGCTACCAAGCATTTAAAAAAAAAAAAAAAAAATCCAAGCAAAGATTCTGAAAAATGAGAATACCTCCAGAACATAAGACCCTTTGAATAACCATTCCCTTTGAATAACAGTGCCATTGAAACTTACAAATTGGTCATATGGTTGTCCTTTAGAGTAGGTATTTTTGAGCAATGTATAAATAAATAACAAGCAGTTATTCCTTTTTTCTTTTCCTTCAGACTTCAGTCTGGAAACTTTTTAGAGTGATTTAAATACATGTTGATTTTTCTCTTTTACTGGGCATAGAGCAAGTAACCAAGAAAATTTTAGAAGGGAATAAGAAAAACAGTTTGTTTTTCTGTTGCCTGAAATAGAGATTATTCAAAATAGTTTTGACTTAATATAGAAAGTCACCATCTTGTAATCTTCTGCGTTCTTAAAAACCCAGGGAAAGCTTTCTTACAGACTTTGACTGATGAATGCCCAAAAGAGTTAAGAATGAAACTGTGTTTTTTCTGTAACAAATAGGGTTATCCTTCATACAGCTAATGGGAGTTACAGCTGCATTTCTGTTCATTTAAGCTTTAAGGTATCTCATGAGAGGAAATGGAATTTAATACCCTTCTCTTTTCTTTAGTTGAATTCATTCATCCAGTTTCATCTAGTTGTGAAGTCAAATAAGCAATGGATGTCTCATTTGTAAGTGTTTTTAATATCTTAATTTCTTTTAAAGATTTTATCCTGAACAATTATTCTTCATTGATCAAACCTGACTCATGTATTTGTACTTTGTGCCCTGTGTTAGTAATGGCATCAGGATTAAACTTGAAACATATTTAACTTAACACTTAAAACTCTATTTCTCTATTCACTAAATATGGTTGGGAGGGCCTTGATTTTCTGGTCTATTTGATGTTACCTGGTAGATGCCATTCATGAAATGAACTGGAATACTGAAGGGTAGTGAATGGTGGTAAGGGTTTCTTAGAAGAGTTGAAAGGATTTCCATTCGGGAAGGCCTGGCTTCTCGGTCTCCATTCTGCTGGGTACGTTCTACACATCGCTGGCAATATATTGCGTATTTCCCAAATTCAGTTCTATGGCAGAAAAAGAAATTAGGCAATTCTTGGGAACTAACTGAAAGGACAGCAAACTGAGTAAATCTCTCTGGAGATGTGAGATGGGAGGAGTGTTTAGGTCTCACAGCAAGATTTCCAGCATTTTTCCCCAGGGATTTTTAAGGAGAGTGAAAGAGATGAACAGAATTGTGTGAAAGGTGAACGTGGCTCAGAGTATTTTGTGTAACTGCCACAGACTTGGGCCTTTGTGCCTTAGCAACATGCAGTCATAATTCCATTGCAAAATGCTTTTCAAAACAAAGGAGCTTTTCCAATTGATGCAGAAAAAGAACACATTCTACTCAAGTTTATTATAAAATGTATGTCAGAAGATAAAAATTACACGTATATCAAATGAAAGATTGAAAATAAGGCACTAGTCAACAAGCAGGCTAAAAATACTCAGGCATACCTAGAATCTGCATTCTTCTTTAAATGAAGCTTAAGAAGCCAAAGGAATGGGTGCTGGGGCAGAAACAGTCCAATGCAGAGAGCCAAGAGCTGCAAGCCCTGGACAGAAGGAAGAGATTTACTGTTTTAAACATCTTACAAAGTAAAACTTCCTGTTTGGCTCTTGGTCAGCAGAGCAACTTGCTGTGCCAAGGCAAGTATAACACAACTGTAAATAGGAAGGAAAAAAAAAAACAACAGAGAAAAAGCTGAGTAAATGTGTGTCACCTCACTGGAAGGGCAAAGTGCTCTCTTTACTTTTACTTGTGTACAGCATCTTTCTTTTAGGCCTGGGAATGTGGAGGCAAATCAGTTTGTACAAAAAGCCAACTGCAGGAAAAATGAATTCTAAGGCTACAATGCCAACCGTGATTGAGTTAATGATTTAAGACCTTAAAAAATTTGTAAGGCTACAAATGTTCTACTGAACAGGTTAACCCTTAAATATCATACCATATAATTATGATGGCAACAGTTTATTTATCTGTATTGTAGTGATGGCTTCACCTGAGTTTAAAAATATCAAAAATTTATTACATATATAAAATTTATATTAAAAAAATGCGTTATTGAATTTCATCAGCCATATGTAATTTCAGCGTATGCTGACGTGAATATGCTACATGTTCTGTGGAACGTTTGTGGGTGTCTTAGTGATGCACACATACTGTCCATATCCCAAATATGGGATTTTTCTAGATAATAGGTGTGCCAGCTAGTCATGTGCTACCTTCTGTAACAAGTCAGGAGAAAAACATGGCCAGTACAAAAGCCTTTAAGCGATAATTTCCTTTCTCATCTTCTGATTCATCTCCTAGTTCCATAGGTATGACTCTGTCACATGCCCTATTCCAAGTCTGCTAGTTCTACGTGGATTCTAACTATCCATTTTCCTTTCACTTAATTGTTACATATATAAGATATCAGTCAATAACTCACAGTGGACTAAGGTGGAGAGTGTTAAATATATATTCATGATCTAGCAAGCAGAATGCATGCAGGACAGCATGAGAAAGTAAGAGGTGACATCTGTCAGAAAAACTGAACATATCTGAGATTCCACAGCATATTGCAACAGCTTTTCTTCATACTTATTCTGTGCAGACATCTGGTTTTGCCCACCAAACTTCCTGAGGCAGCACCAATCAAAGGAAGGATGCAGTAAAAGAGAATTAGGTTCCACATGCTGCCTTAATGTTTGATGATAGCCTACACTATATGCTGAGCCTTTAAAAAGAGCACAGGCATAGATATACCCTGTCATCAGATGTGAGTACTTTCCATGGAGCATAGCGTGAGCTTTGTTTCAGACACAGTAGTAATAAGATAGTTCTGGTTTTTATATGATTTTATGCAGATGCTACAGAAGTACAGAGCCCCTTTGCCATTCCAAACATACTGTGTAATTCCTTCACTGCTGTTGAAATACCTGTATCGGTCCTGTCTGGTTCTGTGGATGTCGACGTCTGGTCTGTTTAATGAGCTGGCAACAGATCTCATTTTGAAGTTCAGGATGTGTGAGGCAGATTTGCAAAGCACTTTGGGCCAAAGATACGTGGTAGTCAATGGCAGGAGAGTCAACTGCAGCATTTATAAATAACTGGCAGGTCTAGAAATAAAACAGTAAGCAAGTGAGTTTTCGTACAGGAAGCTCCAACCAATCCTGCAGACATTCTGCATAATAAAAATGTGCTATAATTGAAGTCATAGGTCGTCAGTTAGAGAGGTGAAAAAAAGGGGCCAGAATCGATGAAAAGCTATAGTTTTTCAAAAGGATAAAAGCAACACCAGTGTATGCTGGTAGGTGTAACAGCTGTTATGGCAAAAAGGAAATTTAAGGACGGGCATAAACACAGCCTACCCCCGTTAAACTGCAAGGTGGACAGTTTGCAATGACAGGCAGTGTAAAACACTTGTGCAAGGACTGAGAACAACACAGGGGAATGAATATACACAAATTAGAAAACCAGGACTCAGAGCCATTTGTTTAACTTGTTAGCTTTCACTGGTGTTTTTACTGTGGGTTCATATAAACTTCCCACCTCCTCTTCTGTCTTAGGAAAGTCAGGCATTTATCATTTATAAGACAGCTTATGTGATCACATACTCCACTTAGTCTGTATTATAGTTCTCATAGTCGTGAAAACTAATTTCATTTATTAGAACAGTTCCCTAAAGATGAATTTTTAAAATATACAAGCAAAATATGAGAAATGAATGGAGAACTAATATATTTCTAGCCTATCTGAAAATATGTGGATGCACGGGACTTATTTTATCAGCAATAGAATAACATAATTTTCTGTTTCTAAATGAGTTCCTTGCTTGACTTTTAAACTGATTTTTAGCAAAGCTTTTAGTAAAGGTTATACACATCATCTCTTATTTGATGTAGGTCTGAAATATATTTCAGAAAGAGTTTGCCAAATAGATATCAATTTATTTTTATTGGGGAAGTACATTCCCTTTTAATTTTCATGCTGCAAGACTGCACAAAATAAAATGGATGTACTTTTATGTGCTTCAGACATCTCAGACAAATAAGCTGGAAAGCTTGCTTACAAATGGCTGTGACTTAACATATGGTACTTGTCTTGAATTCTTTTCTGGATCCTAACCATTACATCAAAATTCTTAAGAAAGTTCATGCTGCAGGGAATTTGGTCTTTTGACTTCTGTAAGCTCTGTGGAGAAAGTTCATTTATCCAAGCACCGTGCCTTCCAAACTGTGATTTATTTCACATTATGCAGACTAGCAGTAATTTGTTTTGTTTCTGAAATATACTTTCTTTATAGCTGGGGCATGAGTTAATTTTTAGAGGTGGTTTACCCGACTAAGAGCAGGAGAGAGGAGAAAGAAGGTAAATGGAATTGCAGCACACTCTTCCTCCTAGTTCTCAGACACCAATCTGGCCTTTCATTGGGAAACATCCAAAATCTTATGTGCATACAAAAACATTCAGGAAACAAACTGAAGCAAACTTATAAGTAAACGAGTTTTTACCTTAAATAATTTAATGGCTTCGGTTTGTAAGGCTTCTGATGGCAGAGTTGTGAGAGGGCAAGTAATTCCTTCTTTGCTATGGCAAAGGGTAGGATGTCTCCAAATCTGAGAAGCTAAACAGATAAATTATGTTTTCTGCAATTAATTCAGTACAGTAACGTCAGTTTTTTACAGTCACCTCCCTCTCCCTGCACACTCTCACTTTGTTCTTACCTACACAGCGGGGCCAAGGAGTCTCAGTGAGGTGAAGCTTTTAAGATATTAAATCAGTTTTACTGCTTCACCTTATGTTGGTGATGGGACCTGGCTTCTAAATTTTAGTAGTTGTACCTCAAATAGCAATAACGAGTGCGTGGCATTGCTGGCTTCTGCTGCTAACTGTGAGACTATACAAAATCATGAAAGAGATTTAGTGTGATAAATAATTGTATGAGTAGGAGTTTGAGAGACAAATCCTAAATTTGATGGCATAGATGTGAGAATGTCTGTGACTTCTGCTTGAACAGTCAGAATTTGAAAACTTCTTGCAGATCTAACAAGCACAAGGAAATATTATGCACTGCTTTTAAAAAATGGAGCAAAGTGGTGATGTTCTGATTCTTCTGATGAGTGTTAGCACTGGTTTCCCTTTGGAGTTTCTACTTACTCTATCCACAGCAGCTCAGGATGCTGCAGATAGCCATTCCTGTAGGAATTAGTGTAACATCGATGTGGACTGCACCCGGAGATGTTAAGAAGGTGCTGGAACCTTGCTTCTAGCACAGACATATTGATGGGTATTTCCCACAGAACAGACTGCTGCGCTCAGAAATGAAACAGTTGCCCTTGCTAAATGGAGTAGGCCAGAAGTGTGAACTCTGAAACTTTCCTAAATAAAACCACATATTACACACATATAAGGAAAACCCTGTAATGAGGTCTGTGGTCTTATTTTAGAAAGCATGTTTCTCATGTAGCACAAGAGATCAGCACTCTGAAATGCAGTTTCAAAAATTCCTAGTAGTGTTTAAGACCCCAACTGTATTAAAGTAGAAATTGGGCACCTGTTAAATTTTCTAAATTATTATCATCTGTTCTGCAAATACTGTACTACATTTTGACCTGAAGTAGAAATTCCATTCCCAATAGTTTCAATCATTTATAGAAACAAGGCCTTGGTAGTTGTATTTTTTTTTCTTGTGTAGGCATAGTCCTGCTATTGATTATACTGATAGCATTTTAGATAACAGATTCAAAGCCCAATAGCTCCTCTTCGAAGTATTCTACAGGGTAAGTTAATGTCAGTGGTCCTGTTTCACAGAGCAAGTGGTTCTGCTGGCATAGGAAAGAAAATCAGCACAGAAGTAAGCTGAGCAAAAAGGTTAACTGACCTGCTATGTACAGACCAAAGAAATCAGGCACTATAAGTAAGTGCATTAAAAGTTCCTAGAAGTGTGCCTAAAACTATTATTTGTATGGTTTTCATTAAAAAAGGCAAAACAAAAAACAACAACATCAACAAAAAAAACAACCCAAAATATTCTTAGTATGATTATTCCTAAATGCTTTAGTGTTTTCTCATTGGTAAGGATTACAAGATGAGTGTGTTGAAACAAAAATAAACTTACTGGTATCACCTTCCACATTTAATAATTTGCAAATTAGTTGTTCAAACTCAGACCCGACATTTACACTGGTACTTCCAGCTGCAACTGTCAGATGATAAAGCCATGTGTCCTAAAGTAGAAAAACACACAGCAACTCATTCATTCCACCAAATTTTTAAGAACATTAAAAAAAAAAAAAAAAGAATGCGCATCAAGTTTCACAGGAATTAAGTCACAAATTGAATCCGCTTTGAAGCTTTGTTGGAAGGAGCTTTTTCATAAAGATTTTGTTCTCAACTTCAAACGTTGCCATACCCTCCTTTTGAAGCCCAAAGGGGTTGGCCTTCCTTAAACAGTTGTGCTCGTGGCCACTCTATGTTGCAAGTATGAAGTACAGAAAATTGGACACGGCTGTTTTCTGAAGCCTTTTACCCTCAGAAATCAGAAAGCTAAAAATATAATGTGCCTTCTTATTGCTGCCAGATCCTTCTAATGCAGGGAGTTAGGTCAACAAACAAACTGAGATCTGTAAGGCTTCTTAAGAATGATACAGCAGCAATAATGTTTTTCACTGTATCCCTCACTTCTCTTATGGCAGTCTTCCCTACTGTTAGTCCAAACAGTGAAAATGGGTAAAATTTTCTCTGGAAACTTTGCTAAAGTCTGTTTACAGGTTAGTGTAATGTGAGCGAAATTCTCCATTTACAGCATATTTGGTATTCTGCACCATCTTTTCATGTAGGTAAGACTGCACATTTTGGTTATTTCAAAAGGGATTACTTATGACAGCACTGCAAAGACAACCTTATGTACTGTGAGTCACTCTCCCCCTCCTCTTTAGGAATGGTTCATATCACAGCATCACAGTCATAGGCAAGTTACTGAAACGTAATAAAAAAGTCCTTTCTTCATTACCTTCTCATGTTTGGATCCTATAAGAAGGTAAGTGGGTCCTTGATCTTTAGGGTGGATAACAACAGTGTAATGTGTTGATAACAAACTACGACCACTAGCTTCATAATCTTCATCAGAGTCACAGGATCTATCAACTTCTTCAACCTTAGCCTCAAAGAGCTTGATTTGACCAAGAGGAAACTAAAAGTAAACATTAGAAGTGGTTAGAAAGCAAGTGTTTCCTTCAGTGCATATTCCACAAGCAGAAAAAAGACAACCCAAACATAAGACTACCATTAGTGTTCATGTATTTCATTTTCACTTCTGTCAGGTAATGCCAGATAAATAAGCTGTTGCTGACAACAGAAACTGGATTATGTGTGCCAAACTCTGAAACTGAGAACTTTTAAAATTCCTTTCCAGGTCTGCCTCTGTATCTAGTTAATGTAATAAATGCCTGTTAAGGAAAGAGAAGGAGGTTTTCAGAGTTTCCAGACCTGCTTCCAAGTAAAAATTTCTTGGGTAAAGCCTAAAGACTTAATTATGGCTTTGTCGTTTCAAAGGACAGTAGCATAGTGTTGAAGTATCTGTTTGGTTCATACTATAAATTCCTAGTTTGTTTCACTCTTCAGTCTAATAGACCAGAATTAGTTGTATACATAGTTATATAAAAAGCCATTCAGGAGGAAATTTTCCTGCAAGTAATTATTTCATACTTAGCAACAGCAGGAAGCCATGACAAACACAAAAGCATCTTCACAAGCAGGTGACAGGACTGGCAGAGGCTGACAGTCCTTACTGGTGGTTTTACGCAAAGGTTCCTCCTCTTCCATTGCATTACTGCACTTTCTCTAGCTGTTCAGACCATGATGTTCAAAAGATTCTTGTATTTAATGTTATACAGAAGGAGCCTTAATTATTGTTTCTGTATTGTTTAGTAATATTTAGTGATCTGTTACAAAGAAAGAGGCATTTCCCTTTGGTAAAATGATGGCTAGGCTTCTCTGTGACACGTTCCAGTGTAAGCCTGAAGTGGCCTTAAAATATCAATAACAGTGCAAAGCAGATGAGGCTGACTCAGCTTCTCAACAATGTGCTTAGAAAATGAAAATGTAATCTTGGAGAGTAGCTGGCAAGCTTGACTCAGTCTTGAGTGGGTTTCATGAATAGTGGTTTGGTAAAGTAAGCAGTTAATATAGTTACTTTGAAGAGAACATCACGTAGTGGTGGATCATTAGTCCAGTGCTCTCACTAGTAAATATGTAAATATGTTTCTAATTAGCAATTTGCTTAATATTAGAAATGAACTAGCTCTGGGAAACTTTTCACATAATGATATTTTAAAAGACATTCTGCTTACAAAAGCTAAATTCTTATTCTATTACAAGTTAGTGAATTAGTTTCAATTTTGCTTTCAAAGAGGGAGCAAAATCAATGTGACACACATACTAACGTGAAGCCAGCAAGATTGCTAAAGAGTCAAAATCCTCGAAAGTACCAGTGTGCAAATTCATGGTAGCAGAGATTTCTTCATAAAAGAAAAATGTAATAAAAAAGTCTCTGTAGGATGAGCTACAAAGGCTAGCAAAAAGGAAGACCAGTCAATCAGTCAGCGTCCCACTTTGGCTAAGGATAAGAAGATACTGGATGTATATCAGGTCCCGTAGAAGAAGCAGTACCAATGGATGTGCCCATAAAACAGTCTGTTAAATGGGTACCTTCCCAGTTGAGTATCTGTTAAGTCTAAATATCTGGTAATTAAGATTAAATGGTCATATGCTATCCAGACAAATCTTATGTTAATAAAGCAAAAACTTAGCATTTTAGCTGAGGAAACAAGTACCTTATCTTCTTGATTACGGAAGTAATAGAGAGTTTTTCCAACAAGGGTACACCAAACTCTTTTGGAGTATCCATGTTTAACCTGAAATAACAAACCATTAAGTACAAGCACAGTCAGAAAAAGTACAGACTACATTTCACAGTCTCTGGAGTTAGCTGGTATTGGGAATAAATGACTGAATTCAAATTACTCTCCACATTACTAGACAAATAATTAAAAATGCATAGCACTGTTAAAGGTATAAGATTTAAAGCACTTGGTCCAAAGCTCACTAAAGCCGTGTGAGTTTTTCATTTCATCAGGCCTGTGGTAATGGAAGCAGAGGAAATGAAAGAACCAAAAGAGAATAATTCCTTTTATGTAATGTTCTTATTATCTTGAAATAACATTTCTCAATGAATAATACTGAATAATGAGCACTCTACTGATATAAGTTAGGTCAATTAACTACTGCAACTTATGCATTTGTCAAAGTACCGTGTTAAACTAGGATACCTGTAGACTGCAAATGGAATACCCAACATCTTTTAGTGAATTAAAAAAATGAAAAGAAAACAAACAAACAAACAAAAAACTAAATCTTAAACAACCAGAAGTAGGTGGATTGGAGTCCTGGCATGCTCACTCTGAAAAGAATTAGAAAAGCTAATACATGTCTGTTTTGCTTGCATTTATTTTACCGTAGTGCCATTTGCATCTAGATATTATTAATAAAATAAGGCACATTTGGAGAAGAAAGGTGTTCTTACCTTTGTAAGTAATCCTTTCATGGTTGGCTTGATTTCAGGCTTTATAAAAAGTGGACTAGCAGCCTGTATTTTAAGAACATTCTGTAGTAATTTGATCCATTCTTCTAAGATATTTGGAGAATCTGCAGTCAGGTAGTATGTTCGTTTTTCTGTGGTAAGCTATGAAGTAGCAGAAGAGTCTTAAGCTTTAAGAATATTGTGTTTCACCCCATGGTTTGGGGGTTTTAACAAATACTACTCAATGTAGCCTCACAACTTTGGAGTGTTATTTCTCCCAAAGTATTTTTCTTTAAAAAAAGGTTCAGTGGCCAGGTAGACCAGGCAGAGCTGTGATTTCTGAGACTTCTGAAAGACTTTAGGATTGCTGAATTGTTAAATTTTAATTTTCTAATTTCAGACAAACAACTCAACCCTGGTGTCTGGCCCCAAGACTGCTCTTTTTTACTGCATCTCATAGGTGAGAATCTGGCCTTTTTAACAATACAGACAACACTGCATTCAGGCATCTCTACCCTTACTTTCCATAACTGAAATATTCTTTAGGTTTCAAGTAAAGAGCACTAATTAATTCTGAGTCCACATGTGGACTTCCAGTCCAACAGAGATTGAGATGTTTTGGCAATGCTGGAAATAAGGACCCAAAAAAGAGAAAAGTAGGCACCTGGATTGTTTGTTTCCCATCACCCCTTTCAATGTGGCTAGATGCATTTAACTCAATTTGACCTTGAGGCTTTCGAATTACATCACTCTGTATGGAAAGAATGGAAAAAAATACATTTTAGATGTATTAACAAATAGCAATAATTAATTATAGAACTTGTTTAATACTTCCTATCTAAACACTGAGGACCTTGTATGCCTCTTAACGAATTGAGTCCTGACTTGCTTCCTTACAACTGACACGCTAGGAATGCATTTATTTTCCTTCCAGTGGTCCTAGATTCTCAGAAAAACAATCTAATATAGAACGGCAAATAAGTGACACTTATTTGTGTACTTACTGGAGATTTGTAGTATAGTAATTCACCTCCTTTAAGCACAAACCACCGTCGTTTCCAAGTCTTCACTTTGCCACTCATTTTTAACAGATAGCCAGATTTTTCCAAAGGTTCCTGATTATTTAGAAGTTGGATAAAAAGTAGTTAAGTATGCTGATGTTTCTATATCCCTCAGAGAAACTGTATAGATAACACACACAGACATTTTAATAGCTTAAAAGCATGCTAAAAAAAAAAAAAAAAAAAAGTATTTTACAAGAATTTTGTTCCAAGGACAACACTTTTACAAGCATCAATTAAGAACAACGCCATGCATATGGGATAACTAATTAATATCCCTACTTACAGTTATAGTACATGAAGGAGAATAAGTGATTTGCCCAGAACTATACCAGGGAATGAAGAACATAATGATTCCTGATTTGACTCTCATTACTTATATTAAACAATGAACAAATTAATATAATCTAAATATGCTTTTTTCCCCAAACTTTAGAGACTGATCTACAGAGCAGATACAATACAGTATAATTCAGAGCTCTGCAAATTCACACTTTCAGTGTGTATGCTAGTAGAACAAGAGTTCACAGTTTTGCTCAGTGAAGAATGCTTAAAATGAATGATCTTAGTCATCAGTCAGTCAATCCACTTGTATGCCAAGACACTAACTACTAATGCAGGCCATTAAAAAAACTCACAGAGAACAACACCCTGTAATGGCTTGGTTTCTTTGATTTATCCTTCCATGCTGCTTTACTTGCAATTTCTCTAGATTGTCTGATGTCATTTTCCTAGTATGAGGAAGCTATAGAAACAGATTACTGCACAAGGATTTTGACAAATGCCTCCAGCTACTTCAAACAATAATTTTAAGCAGATTTTATTATCTTCTATGCAACCTGATGCCAGACCTGGTTCCAAGAAAGAAACAAAGGATTGCTTAGATTGGGAAGGACCTTGAAGTTCCAACTGCCCTGCCATGGGCAGGACACCACCCTCTAGGTCAGACTGTAATAAATATCTGAAGTGCTTTGAATTGTCTTATGGAGTTGTTTGCCTACTTCCATTCATGACATAGAGAGCTCAGAATAACTGTCCACTTTGTTTCAGTTACAGTTTTACATCACTGTTAAATTTTAATATTTGTACTCATAAGGCAGCCTGTGAATTGGCAAGACCAAATACAGGGATTCAGTAGCATTCTCTGAATGGAAATTTACACAGGTAAATTTCTTTACAGATCTTCAGTACTTACATTTTTTCCATTATCGCTAGATGAGGAAGAGGTTTTAGGAAGTTTCTGCTCTGGCTCTGAATAGTCTGTGTCTACTGAATACGCATCAGGAGGAATAGCGTAATCACTGTCTGAGGTCACAGAAGACAGAGACACACCTGAGATAAAAGATGTTTCTCCATATTATTCATTATGCAACAAACAAATGAGATCAGAATATCCCTGCAGGAATATCATGGTTTTGTAATGTTGCTGTCAGTATTCCACATGTTATCTTCATTTCAGAGATGGAGAACACAAACTTAGCTACACGTGTGAAATTTGCCTCGCGCACAAGAACAATGCTATATTCAAGTGTTTTAACTAAATCATTGAAATGGGACTTTAATGCAGTCACTAAAGAAAATTAAAGAAGTCTTTCACTGCATGAGATGACAAGAGCAAATTCTCTGCTGGGAGAACTTTTATACCTTCTTTCTGATCGCATTAAATTGTTATTTTATGTTGTAAGAATGAGTATGTAGCTTCTGCTGCTAGCAGTCACTGTTTTCTAGGTCTTTTGATCTACGCACCATTAACGGTCATAGGAAGTTGCTGATGTGACAAAATATAGATTGAAAGGGGCTTCTTGTTTTAAATGTTGAGGTCACTTTTCCTTCATGACAACAGCTAGTTACTAGATTAATGCCTTAAACAGCCACCTATAATAACAGGAAAAAAAAAGAAAAAAAAAAGTGGCTCCTCTGAACTGCTTGAATAGATCTGAGCTTTGATAGCTAAGATAAAAGCCTGGAATTAAGATGTCCATGCTGTCAAATGAAGAAATTGGTTTCTAAAAACATAATGCAAACTGCCCAGTTTTCCAAGCTTCTAAGAAGTTTCATGTTCTTATGGTTTTTGCCTACCTCGTTTCATAGCCCGAGGACTACCTGGTCCACTTCTGCCTCGAGAATCGGACTCAGAAGTCCTTGAGCTGGACTGAGAGCTTTCTTCTTCCTCTGATCCTGACGACTCATCTATAAACGGGCTATTGCTTATTTGAGTTGCTTTCTGCAGAAATTAACACAACACTTTTTGAAATCTCGTGTAATAGCTATCGGTAAATTCTTCATACTGCTGGCTTTATGACATTCAGTGGTGCTCTTGCTTAGGCTGTGAGTTTTGGCACACAGGTATAAACACAGAACTGAATTCCTTCTGCTCTCAACCACTCCCACTCTTAAAAACAGAAAACTCATGTAGGCTCAAGGCATGGGCCTTTCCAAATCACAAAAAGCTGCCAGAAAATAAACAATGCTGTGATTAGTTACTGCTGGCTATCTGCATGTAAACAGCTTTGGCACTGATACAAAGACATTTCTATACACACACACACACACACACACCATGTGGCTCTGTTTAATAATTAACAAGCCTCTGGGAAAAAGAAAAATCAGCAAGGAACTTTAGAAAACCTGACCTTATAAGCAGCATTTTTTTTTCTCCCCAGCTGTTTGTCACTTCCATTATATATGGGGTTCTATAATCAATAACCATGACCTTATGACACATCTGGCATGGTAGTATCAAACGTGAAAATTTCTTGATAGTGTTTAAATGCCTAATGGTATTTTAAAAGGTTCTTTAAGCAGCAATACAGTTACCCCTTTCAAAGTGGTGTAGACAGGAGTTGTCATGTTCTTATATATTAGAGATGTATATAATCCAGATATGGAGTACGAAGTTAGTGAAGCAGCACCTAAACAAGAAACATATTATATAATTGCACTTTCTATGTTACCCCTCAATTTACCAAATTCTCATGTTATCTTTTGCATTGTACAGCTCTCTTATTAAAATGTAATTTCTCATTTGTTGTTGTTGTAAAATTCACAGTTATTTCAAATTTATGATGGTTTTAAGGTGTATCAATAAGTAATAATCATCACTATTGAACACTATTTAAATTAAAAGTATAATCCTTCAATCTTGGTACCTGGTATAGAACCTTCAAAATGAAAAGGCAAAATTGTGGACAGTATTGGTGATAGGTGGGCAGTTGGCCTAGTTGATCTTAGAGGTCATTTCCAACCTTCATGTTTCTGTGTTTCAGTCAAGAGGCAAGCTAATATGAGTGGATGATGGTGTAAAGACAATCAGTGATTTTATGGGTTTTATACAGCAGATAATGATAGTAAAAATATCTTGGATAAATATGGGACATTTGTTTCTGTCTTATAAATTACCATTAGAAGAAAGTTTTTGTTCTTGAGACAGTGAACAGTTAAACCACTTACTTTTGTTAAGAGATTCTGTGGTGAAAGCTTCAGACATCCTTAAACCAGATTTGGCTACAGCATATATTCTGCTTTCCTAACGTAAAAGCAGAATGGATTTGATGGTAGACAGTTAAAACACAACAAATGCATTTCTTTTGCTTAGCCTCCCCACAAACTCCTAGTCTTTGTATTAGTAGCAATGTGATAATATTGTATATTAGGCCATTGATGAAGTGGTGTCATCAGTAGCAGCTGAAAAATGCATCCTTGTTTTATGTACCATAGTCACTGTACCCATAGTTTGATTCATCCTTTTTTCACACAACAGTTGCCCCATACAGGTAACTTATTAAAAATAAATAAATACTATCACTTGGGGCCAAAGTGCCTATAGCAAAATTGCTCTGGATTTCTTGTCTTAACTTATGGTATGGCTCTGTCTTGTCATCCAACAGCGAGCAGGACAGTTATAGTCAACAAAAGTCATAGAAGAGAAGCGTGAAATAAATTATCTTCACTGGTAGGAAAAATGTCTAGCATGACACTTACCCAGGAAGGAAATCGATGTAATGGTGGAGTTGGAGGTTTGTTGCTAGCAACCTTTTTTGTCATATCACAGGGTTCCTGGGCTTCAGCATCTTGTGCTTCAGTACAGTCATAGGTAAACACTCCTTCATCACAGCCAATCTCCATTTTCTCTAAAATAACTGTGTCTTCTCCATCCACCTGATCAATGTCTGTTTCCTGAGGTCTCCATGGCCGTATCATGCTTATAGCATTTCTATTTCTACCAAACATTCTATCAGAACTCAGCTGAGGCTGGCTTAAATATTTTTTTGCCAATGATGAATTTATACTAAACACATTAGGAGTTCGTAACTTTGGAGGTGGCAAATTTGAGGGAGAATCTGATGGTGTTGTGCACTGAGAGCCTGCAGAAGTTGCTCGGGTTGGGTGTTTGTGTGCAAGAGCAGGGGTTAAAATTGGACTTGGGGTATTTGCCTCACTGGATGAGGATGAATAATCTAGCCTCTGAGACTGAAATTTCTTATTCAGTTCATCTGAAGAACTGTCTAGATCTTTCTTCTTATTTGTGAAGTCAGAGTTGCACCTTCCACCTGGATTGTTCTGACATTTTCTTTGGGACCCTTGCTGCCAGGAGTACAACCTTTTGTGCTGAGTCCTCTGAACACCCAAACTCTCTTCTTCAAATAGAGAACTACTGTCATCAGAGGCTGTCAAATACATTTCACTCCCCACTCTACTGTACCTCGCATTTTCTTCGGATGTGTGGCTTGAGAGGGTGGATGCACACCTGGATTTCAGTCCTTTGTTATCTCCTCCATCCTCGTCTGAGCTCCAGTCACTTCCAGTAGTGCAGGAGTTTTTGGACATATCACTGTCTACATCTTTGGATGAATGGCTCGTTCGCACATTCTTGTTCTGCTCTGATCCTGAGGAACTTTGTTGCAATGACTTCTGACCTTTATTGCTCTCATGTGCAGAACCAGCAGAGGTAGTTTCTAGGATATCCTTCTCTAAAAGACAAACACAAGGAGCACGAGGAAAATTATTTCAGCAAACTTGACTTCTAAAGGACTTTGTCCTTATGTCTGCAAATAGTAAAATTGGCAATGATTTTAAATAACTAAGCACATTTAATTTTTTTTCAGTATTGTACATAATTGATCTTAGAAAAAAATATTATGATGATCTTTGAATGCAACTGAAGAATATTTACCAAGAAACTGTAACAGACATTACTCAGAGATCCAGCCAAGCTAACAGTGTAAGCACACTTGTAAAGATGAGCTGTAACACTTTTAAATATGTACACACTCAGACTGATAATGAACTTGGTATCATACAAGTAGACAAAATACTAACAGAATTTCAGTTCCTGATTTTCCATGGAAATCAACTTGTAATTTTGGCACTGAAGAAGGAGAGAGTACTGCTACATACTTGTTAAATGGCTGAGCACACTTGTTGATTTTACTTTTCCACATGTGTTGGAATAAAATAACAGAATATGGGTGGCTAAATACCTAGCGTGGTTTTGCTTTCACTGTAATCCAATTCTTTTGATGAAGAGTTGCTTATTTCTTCAAATTTAGGTGATGGTTGAGGACTTCTTGCTCTGTTTGAAAAGCATCCAAAAGTCAAACTGCTCAGTCGCTGACATTCTCCAGGTTTCTTGCCTGTAGCCTCTGAACAATAGCAATTCAGAAATGCTTTGTTAATAGGTTTTGAATCGCTGCAGACAAATGTAATAATTGCAGAAACATAATGAGAATTCTGATTCCTAGCTTAGCATTTGCTGGAAAAGCAGTTACAGATTGACAGTCCCTTAACACTGCTAAGATTGCCTACCCTGTGAAGAAAGAAAAGCAAAGATCTGACAAAAGTCCTATCAAATCTTACTGCCTGCAAAGCCACTTAGATAACACAAAAATAGCTATTCACTCAGCAGAAAACAGTTGTGCTTTGCTTGCATGTCTTTTTAGGAAAAAAATAAATTATTGCTTGCTTAACACTTTTATATACAGTCACTATGAAGTCAGATAATACTAAAATCTTTGTGATTTTATGGAATATTTCAATTATGTGGAAACACAAATTAATGAAGTATAGTAAGATGTATACTGCATATAGAGGAAATAAGAATGAACTTGTACATTTACCTTGCAGTTTACATTGTACTGTTTTCATCTCTTTGATTTGCTTTTGGTTGATCAAGCGAAGGTTCTGATTTTCCAACTCTAACTAAAAGCACAGAAATATAATCTCATCCACTGGTGAAACACTTATTTTAAGTAAGTCATTACGTTACTTAAGATTTGCACTACATTTCTGCTTTCCTAAGGGGAAGCTATTTCATATACTGATCTCCAGTCTGCTGCTTCCCTTAACCCTAGTATATGCATCTGAAATTCCCTGCAATGTTAATTTGAATAACTGTGTTTACTCTGTTAAAAGCATTGCCAAATCCAAGCAAACCTGAGATTGCTTTAAAGAGCCCAAACAATTAAGAAAAAAGGAATCTGCATTGTCATGTTTCATAAAAGCAGAGGGCTAGAATTAGATGTCTGGCGCCATCTGGCAAATCCAAGAGAAAGCAGAAGAGTTAAAGGCAATGATGGTGCTAAAACCTCCTGCCATCCTGCAGCAAGGACTGAAAAAAAGAAAAACAAAAAACCAACAGATACCAAAATGTTTACATAGAGCAGGATATCTATAGGAAGGAAAAGACCCCCACCAAGCCACTGCTATAGCCCACTACTAGGAAGGAAGAGACATTGGTTCAAGATTCTACTCTGAATTCGGAAAAGAGAAGATTTGAATCTGGGTGTCCAATACCACAGTTAAGGGAGCTATCAATTCCACTGTCCAGTGTGTCACACCTTGCTACTGATGTGAAATTACCCTGAGATTCTAAGTAAAGAGTTACAGTCATTTGTCCAAACTATTCTGAGATAAGTTTAATTGAACTTAGTAGTATTTTTATTAGATGATTTTAAAAACTCCCCTTGCAGACTAATTATAAATGCTATTTCAAGTTTCCAACTTAAGAAATAATTTAATTGCTTTTTAACTGGAGTGAATGCAATTTCCAGTTAACTACAATAGAGTAAGTCTTTAATGATAACAGACAGTTTAAAATTCTATAAATGCAAATCAAGAAAGAACAGCTACATACCAAGACCAGCAGCCTTAGGCAGGGTAGAGATGGTTATCTCACCACAACAGAGAACCAATGGAGACAGCTGGTCTCTTTTGGGAATAGAGTCAGCACCCCTGAAACTATTTATGACTAAGAGTTCAGTGGGCACTGAAAAAAAGAAAAATGAGTCCTTTTCCTGCCCTAGCAGATTTGTTCAGCTTTTGGGGGATTATTCACTCTTTAGGCATTTGTTGAAGCAAGCTAAATTTGCCACCTAATCTTCAAAAAGTGGAGATGTTGACCTGCCAGAGAGCAGTTCTAAAGGTTCTGTCTGCAAAGTGGAGCCAGATACCAGCTGTCCCAGTTGAACATCATCAGTTCAGAGATATGGAAGCTTTCATCCTTTGTGCTGTCTAATTCATTTTTCAACTTTCATGGAAGTAACTGCACCAACTAATGGAACTGGGAAGCACATTTTTGACTACGGGCAATTTTCTGCACAATAAATATTGTAGCAAGAGTTATACCTCATGGAGTTTGACTGTCACCCATTCTTTTATTTTAGCTGCTTTTTCTTCTATGATTTTTGCTTCTTGCAGTCTTATTTGCTTCTGGAAAAGAAATGATACAGCATGTTTTTCTAGTCTGCCTTAGCAGTACCTTCAGAAACAAATCCTCAAGTTTCCTTCAAGAAATCTGATCCCCTGTGTTAGTTTTTAAAACAAAGATGAATAGACCCATCAAGGATGCTGCTATTTCTCTGGAAAATAGAAAACATTTCAAAGAAGGAGAAAAGGAACAACATCTTGGCTCTTTTAAAAATTACCTGTTCTTTCAAATGAAGCCAGAGCATGATATGCAAGTGAATCAGTCTTATTCAAATGATGTACTCTTAATGGAAAACTCTTTAATCCAACAACAGATACAATTCTGAACTTTTCCATTCTTTATTGATCTTAATTCTTTTCCTTTTGCATAATTAAGAGTGGAATTGATGCTTTTATTTTGTAACACAGTTATTTCTAACCTGTTCTTCAAGTTGTTGCTCCAATTTCTGTATTACGTCATTTTTATCTTGAATCAGGGTCTCTAAATCTTGACATCTCTTATATAACCTGTTTTCTGATTCGCTCGTTTGAACATTAGCTGCTTTTAGTTTTTCTTCCATAACTTGAACCTATTTGGAAAGTCAAATATAAAACTTAAGAAACAATATTCCACATAAAAGGTAATAATTTAATCACCTAGATTCAAGGTAATCCTGTAAAGTTCTGAGCCTTATGTGAGAAGAAATATGCTACCCTGTTAGAAATGCCAGTGTGAGGATGCAATTGAGATATAGGAAGCCATTCTTAGGCTTATTAGTCAGTGTCTAAAAGACACTTGCCTTGTAGTTAGGAGTACCCTCTGATTCCAAATCAGTATGTGAACATTTTTATTCCTACAAGTTTTAGTTTCTGTCTGTCCCACAGTAAGACTAATTTTTAGGGAACACACATGTTCATAAAACATCAGCAGTAGCCATACCTGCCATTTGGAATCAAAAGTCAACTTCTGTTCTGTTATTTAGTCATAATCTCATCCTTTAGTTGGCAGAACTTTCACGAGAATCAGAATCAGCACAGAACAACCCTATTTAGAGACTGGATTAGGTATCCTCATTTTATGTTTTTAAAAGGCTTCCTAAAATAGGTCACTCTTCCTTTTATTTCCACTCACACATCAAAGACTAAGCACGCATCAGTGAAGAAGTTCATTACATGCATCTGTTCTGAATTTGCTCTGTTCTTTCACTTTACTGAAATGAACTGTACAGTGACCACAGGAAAGTGTGAGGCCATCTCGAGGAAGGTGAATCAATAGATGTAAAAGGAAGCCGTCTTCTCCCTTTTGAGCACTACTCAAGACAAGTAACAATTTCCTGAATTTCCCCTGGTAACTTTTGCATGCACATCAAGAGTTTCTAATTTAGGTGTACCTGCTGAAAAGCCCTCTCTGCTTGGCGGTCAGCATCCATAACTTGTCTCTCAAGCTGCTGCATCTGTAAATACATACAAGCATACAGTAAAATGTCTTTGCATTCTGCCCACTGCCAGGAATACCACAGCAAAACATGTTTTTAATGGTTGGCTCTGAAAATCAAGAAGATGCACTGTTAACAGGAGCGTAAAAACAACTAAAGAGATAAAGTGTGTGTCAAATTGAGATGATTTATGATTATAACCTTTTAAAAATATTATTAGAATTACTCTAACGAGAAATAATTAATGCAACTTTTCTTCATGGAACAATTCTGTAGGTGCTGTATGACATCCTGCTTTTTTTTCCTTGTTTCTGAGGGTGGAAATCCTTTTGATAATAAAACCCTGCAACTCTTCCCATGTGGTTTTATAAAGCACTAAGCTCCTTCAGTCCTTCCCAAACTAGCAAGAGAAGGGGGTACTCTGCACATTTTACAATTTGGCTGTTGATTCTTCTGAAGTTGTCAAATTTAGGTAATGTGCTACAAGGGCTGTCCCAGACAAGAAGGGGGTGTTCAGCAGAAAAGACACTGTGGACTCAGGGGCTGCACAAAACAAGATGTGAAAAGCCAGAGTAGAAATGGGTAAAGACAGAGACCAGAGCAGCATGAGGGAGCATAGGTTGCTTTTGAGAGGCAGGAGATCCTGACCTATTACTTTATAATGATGCCTAATAAATCATTGTCTCAACCTTTGCCCTAGGCCTCTGAAACCCCCTGCATTTTACATGATTTATTTTGAAGGGTTTTCCAACAATATGCAACATAGTAGGCAAGTAAAAAACTCTTTGTTAATATTTTGTTAAGAGCCCTCTAGTCTAATTTTGGTGAAAATAGAATTATGGCTTTAAAAAACAAACATGGTATATTGGGTATTGAAATCATCGTATGAAGTACCTAAGGACTAGAGAATGGTTCTCAGGAAATACCTATCTAATGACCTCAGTTCATCTGAGAAGGATGAATCAAATACTTAACACTGAGATGCTTGCTAGTCAGCTTCAGCATTGTTCGTAAGAAAGCGTATGGTACAAATGATAGAGATGAAGACCATTTATTCTGTCTCCAGTTTATTGCTTGGTTTTGAAATAATCAGTTTCATTCTGTCCTGCTTGTACTCTAATTTCTGTCACCTTCCAGTTTCTTCCTCTTTTTACTTTTCCTTTTTTCTCTTCCCAGCTATGCTGTCAATAACACAAAGCAGTTCTGTGTACTTTTAGCACCTCATCCACACAGGGATACAGAATCATGGTTTTCCATCAGTCAAAAAAAAAAAAAAAGAAAAAAAAAAAAAAAGAAAATGGAGAAAATGATTCTTCACAAGAAAAGCTGTGACTGACCTTTTAGGACTTTCCTCAGATGACGCAGGAACTGAAGGATATATTGTAACACCACAAAACACTGCTGATACAAATGTAACAAAGATTACACCATACACAATAGTCCCCAAAGAGCTGTTTAGAAGGAACTGGGCTAAGGAAATGATTTTCGGAGTCATTCATGCTTTAACAGTGTGCACAGACTCAGAGAGATCAGCTTCCATCGTTGTTCTCTGGTCACTTGTATTTAATTCCATATTAGTATGACTTCATGTTGAGGTTTTAAATTTCAATTTAATTCACATAATTTGGAATTCTAAGATTATTTTTAATCTGCCCGTTTTTGCTTTATGTTCAAACATAAGTTTAGTTTACAAAACTCACTTTAATATTATTTTTATGACATTTCTTTTTAGTGAGTTGTGGATTCAAAAATTGGGGTTATTTCTGAATATTTGGACAGCTAACATTCCACTGCAATAAAAGCAGTGTGCGAAAGAGCAGGTATTATATCAATAATGAACATTGTACATACTCTACGATAGTTAATAGTAATTTGTCATAATGGTTATGTTATGACAGAAGCCTCCTTCAGATATTTATTATGTGAAATTCATTGTTGCTACTCAAGTTGTTCATCAAATTTCATAGTCAAGCAAATGCAGATGATTGCCACAGCAGCACTTGGTAATTTGTTTATGTCCAGTAAATACAATTGAATTCAGCTATAAGGTTACATAGCATACGTGATACATGGAAGTAAAACCTGGGAGTGCAGCTCAGCTGGCTCAGACTCAGAGCATAAGTTTGAAAACAAGAAGACTCTCTGACAGTAACTGATGACCACTGAACTACTGTATGAACCCCAAGCAGTAGCACTGCTCTTCCACACAACAACTGAAGTTCTGGTTAGTCCAGTGCAAGACAGACCTAAATTCCTTCCATGCTTCTACAGTGAAACTGTATGCTGTGTCTTTTCTAGGAACATATACTCTTTTACAGGCCCTGGAACACAATGATATGTTCACATAGTCTTTTGGGAGAAGGAATATAATTGGAATGGAGCTGTTGATAAGATGGGTGTAAAGCTGGAGCCAGAGAAGCTGAGAGGATGATTACTAAGAAAGATAGCATTCAGAGATTAAAAATGGAAAAAATAAGGTTTATTTTTGCTTCTTTAAGAGTTAACTATTTCATGAAGTTTTGTTAAGAAGCTTTGGACAATTTTACAGTCAGCTTCCTGGAAACAATTACATGTGAACTTTGATTTGGAAAATTTCTAAAGGATCTTCAACTTATTTTAGGAGTCCTGTACAAACAAAACAGAGCAGAGCAAGCCGTATTGTTCAGCAAGCATGGAATAACACGGTTACCCAAGATAAGCACTTATGTAACAGTTCTATTGGCTAACTTTTCAATAATTTGATGCTACATAGCAATCACTAAATAAATCCTGATTTTCCCTTTACTTAGATCTTACTTGGGTTTGTTTTGCAGTATCTATTACAATAACAAAACCTAATCTCCAGCCACAAATTGGTTTTGTCAGAAAAATAACAAATGAAATTGAGTATCTGTAACTTTTCTGCTATTCTAACACAAGAGAAAAATAAAATAAAATAGGAGAGCTTTAGGACTCTTAAGGTTATCAGAACTGTTGGGCAAAAACTGGAAGTAGTTCCAAGAGAAACGATTTCTCTTCACAAAGCATAGCTTTAAATCTTCCTACGTAATTTAGCAGAAGGTTTCATAACAGTGATAGCAGTGTGTGTGTGTGTGTGTGTGTGTGTGCGAGGGGGGCAGGAGAGAGTGAGGTACGGTGAAAATACCTGAGTGGACTAATTGCTCATCATTTAAGCCAAAAACCCTGCTTTGAACTTGTCAATTATAAGATGCATACTATAGTAAGTTCTTTCTACCTGGTGATTCCGAAGACAACTTAGATAGATAGCTTGGGAGCCTCAAATAATAAAAAAGGTAAATGCTACTTTCAGAGAACCTCAGGATGAAAAAGGCAGGTAATTGTAACCATGCCATGTCTCAAATCAAAGGCTGGTATGTTTTACAGATGCAGAAGAAAGAACTCCTGCCTATTGCAACTATATTGATAACCAACTGTCTTTGTAGAGAAAATGACTTTAAAGACAGAAAAAACTGTTGAATTAGATGTCCATCCTTCTTTTAATATTCATCTATGCAAATCACCAGCATCAACAAAACCGGTATCAACAGAATTAAATGATTCTTATTAGCTGCAAGGCTAGGCATTTCTTGAATGAACTGAAGTTTATAGAGTCTCAGCAGACTCAGAGTTGGCTTCCCAGGAGAAACACATAGGTCCAGCAAGACATTAGTAACATTTGGCATATAAAATATATTTAAGCTTAATTTTCTATGTCCTGAATGGGATAACTTGAAATAACTTTCCATTTCAACAAACCTCTGGTAAGGAACATTCTTGCCATGTCCATCTATGGTTGGCTCAGTCTCTTTCCAAAATTCATTCAAGATTCAGAGGTCTCCTGTCATAAGTTACACTGGTTCTGGATTTATACTCTAAATGTTTAAGTGCAAAGTATAAATACCTTAGACACAAAAACAAGAGTACACACATACTGAGAGCAATATCGACACAGGTACAGAAGAAAAGACTGTCACTTTAATCTGCATTTTCTCCTTCTAAGTGTAAAAATCTTCCTGCATCTTTCAGAAAATAGGTTAGTGCATGCTGCATTCATTATTTGAATTATGGAAAAGAAAATCTATTGTTAAAAACAGATTTGTTTTTAAACTTAGTAAGGAAATAACCACTCTACATCTGAAGCTGATCAAACTCAGTTATTTTTGTTCAAGCAATGAACAGAGAAATGCCAGATGTGAATAAATACTGAATGCTTTGAAGAAACATAGCAGCAATAAAAACAAAGAGGTGTACTGCCTTGGAGGTCTGGTCACTGAAGCTCTACATGCAGTCACTTGGAATTTTGTACAATACTAAAGCAAAATACACAGTGGCTGTTTGTCAAAGTTCACACGGAAGTTTCTTGGCTGTATTCAGAAATGTTCAATGCACAGTTTTGTGCAAGTAGAGGAAAAATCGATTTTATTAGAACATCTTTACGATATTCTAATATTCATGATGCATGAAATCACATCTACTTTTGCACTAAAAAAACACTCCACTTGTATGCGTATGTGGCTTCTCTGTAAGCCTTCCAAAGCATACTGATAAGGAGCCCATCTTCAGAAATTAAAAATGAGTTAAGCCCCAGTGTTTCCGAACCTGAAACACATGTTGTCTGTTGATTAAATGCAGAACTTCCATGACTTGAAAACAGCAGTCTGCTTTTTTTCTTGCATTTCAACTTTTCTATTCAGCCTCATCTGAAAAAAAAATCCCAAGCCATCTGCAGTCGAGAAACAGTGTTCCGCATAAAAAGAAATGTAGTAAATCTGTCCATTCTGTGATTTAGTGACTTATCAGTCCTACCACATAGGGCTTACCAAAACTGAAGAAATATATAGCCTTTAAACTGGATGGAAGCAGCAATACTACACAGTGCAGCTCTTTACTTGCTTAGACTAGAAGAGATTTGATCAGAGTAAATTATTGCCATGAGCCTTAGCAGCACTGTGCGTTCCTACATAGCCACATTCATACCAGTAATGATGTCTGTAAGTGTGCAAGCTCGTATGGGAGATGCTTCTATAAATAAGTAGAGGAAATAAGAGAGGAAAAAAGACACCTACAACTGTCTTTCAAAGGACCACGCAGATGTAAACAGGTGATGAAGCAATTAGAGGCTGGAAATTTTCCAGATTGGTTAAAATGGGCTTTGGAACTGCCTTCTAGTAGAAGCTATATATAGAAAATACCTGATTTTTTATGTGGTGCTTGATAAGCTTATAAATGGTTTGAACAATATGCCTGCGAGCTATTCCAAAACACTGCATGTGACCAAAATTTTCCATTTCAGTTCTTTATTTGTCTGTTTAAACTCACATATTTCTTTATGAAAAGCACAAGTACCACTTAAAACCAAACACTGATTTGTCAGTGGCTGAGATTGCTCTCAGTGTTCATGATTACAGACATGCTTTATCCAAACTGTAGAGGCTGCAGTCAGAAGTGAGAATAAAACTGTTTGAGAAGCACAACTTGCTCTTTTTACAAGGTCTCTCTTCTGGTGGTTTAGCTTAAAAAAACACTGAAATGTTCCTCCTACTTCCACAACTCGTATATTGACAAGCTGAACAGGGTACGTTCCATCCATTTTTTCAAACACTATTCTTTCTGTCTTGGAATTGATTTCTCTTCTACATATCATGTAAATTCCATAAGGCAGGTGCTAAATGTTTATAAACTACAGTAGACTTTAAAATAGGAATAGACAAAATCGAATGCTTTGGCACAAAAGTCTTTCCTTAGAAAAAAAGTTGAAACTTGGAAAAACATTTCTCAAGGGTGTAGGCTTAGTCACCAAAATGAAGAACTTCTTTCTAAACCCAACTTTGTTTTTGTTACAGATCTCCCAAAGTTCGTTGTAAGAAAGTTCAAATGTTCCTTGTGCTACTCAGATCAAGCACAGGGAATTTTCTTCACTACATTACTGGTTCATAACATACAGGATTTTACTGTCTGTCATTCCTTCTTGCATGAAAAGGGAATACCTTTTATAAAGGCTATAGCTTTACTTTTTCTTCAGATCCAACCAGAATGATCACTTAGGGTATGACTACTGTGAAACTCAGTGCTCACAACCTGGCACCTTGCAAGCTGCTACTTTTTCAGTGTATCCTCATTTGTTTCGCCTCCCATCTTAACTGTTTTTAAGCCAGTGATCAGGTAAAAAAGCCGGAATTCTCATGAAGAAAGAAAGCAGTGTCCTCTGCAGATTTCCTACCTAAACAATTCCTCCTCTCCATCTTTCTGTGTTCATCCTGTATTGTGATCAGAATTACGAAGTGTAAAAGCAGTGTAGGTTTATCTGTATGGGTGTATGTATGTAAAGGAAACTGTTGATCACAGCCTGAACCTCTGATTAACCATGTGAAGGAAGCGATGAGTCAGCTGCAGGAGCACAGGTGAAGGTAATTCAGCTGTGCTCCCAGAAGGGGTGGATCTTGGCTCCACCTCTCCTAGATGCCATTTAAGGGCTGACCACCACTAAGGCAGGATCTCTTTCTGGAGATTGCTCCTTTGTGGAGTTCTGTTGCTGAGCCTCAACATTGTCCTCTGAGTGAAGGCATCAGAGTTGGTGAGTCTTTTCCTTAGGTACTTTCTGGCTATCTTTTTACATCTATACTTGTATTATTCCAACTATGCATAACTATACTTGTATTACTCCAGCTATACAATGTATAAGTTCATATTATTTTCCTTTGAAGACTGCTCATAATGGTGTAGGCTTGCTGTCCCAGAATCACGGTCCAGGCCACAAAAGGCTTTTCTAGTGCTTACTGAGCATGTGAATATGAAAAGTAGTATTTTACGTTTCAGTCAAGTTTATTATAGTAAAATTATTGATTTATTATGGAGTTATATAAATTGAAAATACAGAACAGAAAAGTCTAGGGAGGGAACTCTTACAGACTCATTAGTCTCAGACAGCTGACAGCAAATACACAGGCACAAGAAAGTTAAATTCAGGAGTGGGATTTGGGGAGGCAGTGCAATGAAGGTGAAATGGTAAAAAGGGAAGTTCATGCTTTCTGACTGCCTTCTGTTCCAGCTCAGGTTTCATTCCAAGAGCTGAGCTGCAGAGACCTGCACGAAGACCTGCACTCGAGCAGAAGTAGACAATAACACAACACTCAAAGTTGTAAGAAGAGTGCAGACATTGTTTTAACAAGGTGGAAAAGTGTACTGGGGCGTATGGTGGTGGGTAGAGAAAAAGATCTCTCAGCACTTAAAACCATAACAGAAACGTATCAAAGTCTGTTTTCTTCACATCTATAGAAAGGCAGCTGTCTTCTTGGTTTTCTTTTGATTGTTGTACTGCAATTGGGATAATTCTGCTACTTCTGCTGAACAGTGAGGTCTGATCAAAGCCAGAACAAAAATATTTAAATAGAAGGCTTTTGTCCCACACCACTGCCTGAGAGGTTATAGCCTTTGGATAGAAGGTACCAGTCAGAAGTCTACTCATTGATGTCTAAAAAGTTGAGTAACTGACTTGACTGAAAAAGAATTTACTTATGAAATTAAAGTGTGCAGGACACCTAGAGAACACGGATGCTACAGGAGCAAGTGATTCCAGAAATATAAGGAAGGAAGCATAATGCAGTTTGAAGACATGACAACAGATATTTAAAGCCTGAAAATACTCCCTGAGGGAATGAAAATTAAATGCATAATTTGTAAGTAGAAAAGTTCCCTTCAGAAAAACTGAGAAAAAAACATCTTTTCACTTCAAGTGAAATGGTAAGGAAATCTTAGATGGCTAAGGATCTAAACTATGCCTGACCACTATCACAGCACCCATAACATCCATTATTTTTCCCCATCTCAGGTGGGCTGGAACAGAACCCATATTCCTGTTTCTGTACAGCAGAAAGGTATTTGTTCACTGACCTCAAAGCTAGGGCTGTTTTTTTTCACACCATTAGACAGCCTGGCTCCTAGGAGAACAATTACAACTGATTTATTGCTTCCTGATGTCTCCTTCCTCCCCACCCCATCCCCCCATCTTCATCCTCCTTACAAAGAATACAGGTTTAGCACATACAAAAGCAGTGAAACAAACAGCAACAAAAAAACTATTATAAAAAGGCATAGCATAATAACAAAGGATAAAAACAGTTAATAATGGAAAAGGTATAGAGGTAAAAGGGGCGTAAAATAAACTAAGACTTCTAAACTTTTATTATCTTCTACTATTGATGCAATTATTAAGTCATGCAAACCAACATCAGTCCACCCTGGGAGCACATACTGCACTGCCCAATTGCCTTGTGTGTAGAAATGGGTAGGAGCTTACTTGAGTGGAGTCTAGCAAGAACAGAGGTCCGGATAGTATTCTTGCACTCAGTTTATATACTGGTTTAAGTTAGCAGCAAAAAGTGGGCCAGGTCAACAGGGAGTTTACTACTTCAGCTGACTCAGTTACTTTCACCCTAAGAGCTTTCTTCTTGTCTCTGGGGATCAATTAACTTAAACTGGTGAAGGACTTGGCTCTGCAGCTCACCCACAACACAGGTGAAGCTCTGTGACTGCCTCCTCCACAAACAAACTTGGAACCATTCATGTGAATGTTGAGTGTTACTTTATAATCCAACACTTGGGATAGTGCAATAGTCAGCCCTTATGGTGTCTAATGGAAAAAATTCAGTGCAGGCTGCCCACCAGTGGATTTAACGTAGCTGTGTTGTTCTCCTACCAAGATGATCCAAGTGATAGGAAAAGCATAATCTTTACATATGATGTTACATATGTGTTTAAGGTAAATAAGGTACTCACTGAGGCAAGAATGAGGGACAGCAAATTTTTCTGGTATGAAATACTAGTTAGGACCTAAACCTGCAGTTGAGTTGTATGATATATATATATATATTTTTTTTTTTTATTCAATAAATGTTTCTTAATAAGCTTTTCATATGCATAAGCATTGAGCTGCATTAAAATAAAAGCTTCTACTTAAAACTCAGTTCCACTGACATCCTAAATTTGGCATAGTAGGGATACTTTCTACATCATTCCTTAAATTCCTTCAAAGACCTCTCCCACTTACAGCAGCTTCTGCTTAAAGCTCCAACAAGGTCTCTTTCTTTGCATGTTAGATTTATAAACATGAACTCTTTTCTTGGCAAAATGAAAACAAATAAAAAACCCGAGCAGATAAACAACAGTGAATGGATGAGTTCTCCAAAAACACTATGTATTCCTCTGCTTCAGTTTTATCCCGAGTTTATTACATGGTTATAGTTGTGGTAGCCACAGTGCTGAAACAATTGTAATAGGAATTTCTCAAACTCATTAAACACTGAGGTTCAAGGAAAAGTACTTGCTTAAAAAAACCAAAAACCAAAAAACCCGACTCCTTGAAAAACAAAACATAAGAACAGTAAACAGTTGTTCTAAACTAGAACATATCTATTTTAAAAAATATAGTGAAGGCTTCCCAGGTTGATCAAATGTTTATTTGCAAAAGAGACACTAAAGAAAATAACTTTGCAAAGATATTTGATTTTGAGTGTATAAGAAAAGTATATCAATTAATTCAAAGCCAAAATATGTTTACAGAAGGTCACAGACTCTAATAGTAAAGAAGGATAGATTTAAGCAGACCCTCACCAAAACCTTGAGACTGAATTATAAAACACGTAAGGAAAAAATGCAATAATAATTCCTGACAAGAGACAGCCACCCTATAATATAACTATCTGAAATCATCTTCCTGATTCACTGTCTTGAGAAGATGTCTCAGATACTTGCAGAAGAAGGCTAGGAGGATTACCCCTCTAATTCATTTCTATTACCTTCTTATTGAGACACAATACCACTCTCACTCTTTCTTCTGCAACAATCACATAAATTATGTAATTCAATACCCATGAGGGTTTAATATCTGTCATACTATAGGACTAAGATTTATTGTGCTGTTTTGAAGTAGAAGATTCTCTGCTGCTATTGTTCAATGTTTTAGTACACATTTCATAGCACAGACATGATTGTAAACAAAACCACATTTAGCCTATGCTAATCAAAGTCATAGCGTGAATATTCGTGTGCTTTGCAAAATAGAAATTGTTTCATTCTGTAACAGCTAATAAATATAGCGGGTAGCAGTAAGGACTGACATCAGCTGCATTCTTCTGTTGTCCCTAATACTAGGATGCCCATCAGATTTTGGCCAGTCAGTTTCTCTATACTCATTTTGCTATTTTCCAAATATATTTTTGAGTAGCAGTTGCATGCAGTTCAACATCAAAATCATGTGAATATACTTTTCCTTTTACAAATACTGAGGATTGTTTGTATACTTTGGAATTTTACAAATAAAAATGGGTGAAAAATAGCCAGGAGATCATTACAAATGAAACCAACAAGCTTTTTAGTAGCACGGAATTAAAAAACCTGCTGATGGATTCAGCCTCATTTTGTTGAGCTCCGACCAATCGGTTTGATGCATGTCCCAAATGAATTTCAGTTTATGAATGAAAGATTCATAGTAAAAAGACAAGGTGACAAAGTGAGGAGGAAGATCATTTTCTTATGAAGTCTGTTAATGCTCTGTTCTGGGCTGCAAGATATTAAATGATCCCAACTAAATACTTCCTGGACCTGTGATCTTAACTGGAAAATATTTCTCTCGTTTTCACCCCCAGGAAACACTTAGCTTTTAGTAAACATTCCAAAAAAGTTGAGGCGAACTAAAACAAGGGCGCAGTAACATGACAAGCTCTTAAGAACTGGGTTTTTTCCTCTACTTTGGAGTAATCTTTTTCGCAGATGAGAGAGAATCTGTAATGTCCTTTGACTGCTTTGTTTCAGGCATAGTGCTGAAAGTCTGAGATTTTATCCCTTGCCTTCTGATTGTTTTTTAAAGCACGGTTTCTGAAATGATATGATTAAGCATACATTCATTTTAATTGAAGGAGACACTTCTAGTTAGTGAAGAGCCTAGAAATGCAAGCCATAAAGGAAAGAAGTGAAAGTCAAAGAGAAGTAATTCAAAGGTTACTTCTAAAATCTTTCTGTTTTTTAACACAGATGGTTTTGTGAAGTGCAGTTGATGAATTTTGACGTTTTGGTTGCCAAAATTATAATCAGCAGCAGCTGCTTAAAACAAGGCATTTATGGCAGCTGGAAAGTCCCTAGAATAGTCACATCTAGTGTTTGACTTCTACCCAAATGGTAGTGATCCAAAGTGGGGTAAAGCAACAGAAGATACATAAGTCATCTAACAGCCTCAACTGCATAACATCCAGTGATCTGTTGAGCAGTACTACAGAGAGCATGGTACTCTTTGATGTGTGTTCATGATCACACCTTTGTATGTGGAATGAAGAAGACAAGAAGTTTTCCTTTTTTTTTCTTTCCTTTTAAGATGAGATCTCAAGCATTTGTACAGCTGGTCACTCTTTCAAGACCCAATATTATGCAATACCTGTTCAAACTTTTTTCAATTACACTGCTTTCCAACAGCAGTATTTTCAGACATCCCTAAGCAGATGTATTTGGAGTATTAACTCTAAAATTCAGCTCCAGCAGTGCCCAATATTATTATATAAAAGTTTTACATTGTTGTAAATTTTAATGATTGTTTTATTTTAACAACCAACTTAATGAAAAGACCCAGAAAATACTGAATTTTTCTCCCCATTTTTTCCATCTCAAGTTGAAGTTTTCTTCCTTCGCAGAAGAAAGGAGGTCACAGAAATTTAATAGTAACAAATTGCCAGGACCAAATGATATCCAGTCAATAACTGGATGATACAGTTGAGCCAACTACTGATCTCTAAGTCTGTAGAAAAGTATTTAATGGAAACTGTAGGAGCAAAATTAGGGGGCATGCAGATAAATGATGATAGACTAGGGAAGAGTTAAAGTGGCCATTCTGAGGAGAACTGTTATGCTACAGAGCAACTGAAGTTCCTTAAGGAAATCACCCATTCTGCAGATAAGGGAGTTCTGGTTTATATAATCTGTGCTTCGTAAAGTGTTTAAAAGAAACAAACAGCCACAGGGTAGGAGGAAATCTACCTCCAGTGAACTGTCTCAGCAACTGCAGGGATTGGTTACTTAGTAGAGCAATTTGAGGCTATCAGTGGAGATCTGCAGAAATTCATTCATAGCATATGATGTCCAGCATAATCACAGACATTCAGTAATGGGTACTATGCAGTGCAGAAACACAGTTCCTTGATGGTATTTTGTTATTTCAGAATAACAGAATCTTTCTGACTAGAATGACTTACAAGAAAGTCCTTACAAGTTTCAGTGACTGATCAGTAAAAGAAAAAATGAAGCATAACATCAAAATCTGTAGGATCTTGTCTAAATCCCAGAGTTGTGATAGACGCCTCTATGAAAACGTATCTGATGTTCAATTTAGCTGTCAAAGTAAACAGAATCTTAAACATTTTATTAGGAAAGGAAGAGAGCAAATGTATGTAGATACTATTCATGGTTCTTAATATATGCACAAATGCATGTTTTCCCTGTTAGAATCCTATTTAGTTCTACTGCCCCACAAAATATAGCAAAATTAGAATGATTCAGAGGAAACTGTGGATGCTAAATCGATTTATGGCTTCAAAGGGAGAACAGATAAGTTCACAAAAGAGAAGCATTAACTTAAGCATAGAAAGCTTAAAAGGAAAATGTGCTAAATATTAACTTTAATGTTGTACAATTGATTACTGGATATATGCTTTTCTCTGCATGAGATTTGCCAGGGTGTTACCTGAAAACGAACATTTTTGCTGGGAAATACAATGTGTGAAATTCTTTTACAGCATTAAAACACACCTATTTTCTATACATCTTTAAATGCTTTTTTTTCTTCCTCCTGAAAAAAATCCTAGGAGTTGTAATCTCAAACCACGAACAGAGAGAGATGAGCTCTCTTCTTCAAACAGCCATTCATACAGGCTTAAAATTCGTATCATGAGACCTACCTTTTCTGCTAACAGTTCTCTGATCTTACTTGCTTGAAGACGAAATTTCATTAGCTGTGACTCCAGAGTTAAACATCTTTCCTTCCAGTTTACAGTACCTTCTGGCTCTGAAAGATCAGCCATATTTACCCTGGAAAAAGGATGAGTGAAAAAAAACACCTCAGATTGAGTCTGTATTTAACATCTGACTTTTAAAAATAAACCTACCAGTCTATTTTATACAAATCTCAAGAATACTCACAACTACTGTGCATATACAGCTCCATAAAACGTAGTGAAAGTACATTAGCTTACAAATGCCCTTATCGTAAACGGAAGATTTCTGAAATCTATGTTGATAATATTCAGGTTTACCTTAATTTGATTTCTGATTTCAGTTATTTCAGGTCTGCAACGTATTTTCTTTATCATAAGCAGTGAAATGCCAAGAATGATAACCTTATCTTACTGTATATATCCCTTCTTGCATAGCGAGACTTGAGGAGAACTGAACTTCAGCTAGGAAAATGCTTTGTATAGGTATAAGTATGCATGACTTAGCACCACGTCTGTTTTTAAGCTGGATTACTGATGGGTAAATGATACTTAAGATTGTCTTGAATATTTGATCTCCTTGATGAGATACAATGTTGAGCTTATGGTTCCAGATACAAAGGCACGTGAGCAAATGGTCCCTAAATAGGTCCTTCCAAGGAAAACAGTATCTTCATATTAGATCTGCAGCAGATGTAACAGATCTCAGAACATCCTAGTTCATCTGTGTTTCAAGTTCAATCCCATGCTTTTATCTACATTTAACTGCTGAGAGAATTAAGCTCCATGCCCTTTTGGACAAGCACGGCTGGAAAAATTATTCAGGACGAGAGCTGATTCATCATGCTTTAAGTTTGAGAAGCCAAGAAAATCACCTCTCTGCAAGCAGAAGGACTGGGCTCTGTTGTATTCCTGCTATTTACAGGCAGCTTAATAGAGTAAGAGGAGGGCTGAACTCAACCACTCAGCCCAGAGTTCTTCCTTGCGAGTAAAAGCACATAGAAAAGCAAGTAGCCTTTTCTGTGATACACTGATAGTACTTCTTGGTTCATTCCTAAAGGTTCAATGCCATAACTAAGCAGGTGAAAAACTCTCTCAACTCTTCTTTCTTTTCCCATGCACTAATTTCTTTGTCGCTTTTATTCTATAGCTAAGTTAGAAGAAAAAAAAAAAAAGGAATATTTTTCACCATAGCTGTTTGTCTGGAGGTAACTGTTATGCTCTTTACCCTCTCTTTCTCTTGGCCTTGCAGGCTGTGTTTCAAGTTGTTAAGCACTGAAGTTACAACCATCCCTATTCAGGAATTCTTACTCTGGAGTTCAGGAATCCCTGTGGAACTGCTAGGATTTAAGCATGTTATTAAAACAGCTTCCTGAACCCAGACTCTAAACTTTAAGCACAGAAGCACTCAGTCAGCTACAAGCCCTCTAGATGATCAATGTCTTGTACCATTTCACCCATTGCTTTCAGCTTGGACTTCCTAGGGCTGTGGGGAAATGGGTTCCTCCCCTTGTCCCATTCCTGATCCTCCCTCCTTATGTAGACTCCTCATGTGCATGGGGTCACTTCCAAGCAGCAGCTTCTCCTACTTTTCAAAAGGAGCAGAAGTTTCAGGCATGGACTGGGGCAGATGGTCTGTTCTCCCAAGTGATGAAGAATGACAATTTCCTATTAGACTGTCTATGTAGGATATACTTTTTTTACAATGCTTTTTGATTAATGACAGCTTCACAAATCAGACACGAACTCAGCCAACATCTGGTTAACAGTAGGAAATTTCAGTGCTTGCGGTGGCGAAAATACAAATGGATAAAGTAGGGAAAGAATTTTTGCTCTTTCATAGGGTGCAATATTACAGGGTGGAGTTAAAAATGTTTGTGTTTCAACAGACAAAACATGTGAGTGGATGGATTTCTGGCAGTGAACAACGCGTTCAGCCAAGCTGTTTCTCTACGTCCAAGCTAATTAATATTCTACTGTATAAACACTGCAGATAAAAAGTTTGAGAATAACTCTTTTATTGTGGGAAGTTTGTTAGAGATTATAATAATTTACTTCGTACTTTCCAAAAAGCCATTGGGTTCTGGAAATATTTACAGGCACATAATGCACTGTTTACAATTGCGGAGTGAATGATCTTGCTTTGAATCAATGACTTCCTGTTTCTTGTTTGATTCCCCATGGGAGGAACAAAAAAAAAAATGAGTTCATCTCTTTTGGCTTTAATGGAGCTCTCTGAATCAGCACTGTTAACCTACAGTCCTCCCCTCCTTCCTGCTCCGTTCCCACTGCAGAGCCCTCCTTTCCTCTCAGTCTTCAGAAATAAAACCTTTTGAAAAGTAAACTAAAAAAGCGCACCCGTTAAAGTGGTAAGTTCTAATTATGTCATCAAAAATTAATTGAGACAAGTTTGACAAGTCTGGAAAGATTAAATTCGTCTTTTTCATTATTATTATTATTTTTTAAGTTTATAAACCTCTTTGCAGGCTTCAAGAAGCCAGAATGTCACATTCTCCCCCCCCAAAAAAGGATTAAAATAATTTCCTTCTCTTTGCTGTCTGCTTGGAAATTATCAAAATACATTTCAGGGGGAAGGAGGGAACCGTGTCCCGGTTTTTTAAAGTCTGTTAAAAATTTACATATTCCTCATCACGCTGTCAGTGTTTTCCCCCATTTTTAACAGAACGCTGTGTTCTGCTCATGTGTTCCATATGTCCTGTCACTGCTGGACTATGGGGGATCAGGCCTTCCTCTAGGAAGGGTTTGCACAGTGTGTGTTGGCTGTGCAATGGTGAGCGGCACAGTCCTGGAACACCACAGCCCCAATGGACAGGCTGCAGCCCTCCCTTCTGCCACCCCAATGCTGCACTTCCAAATTATTTTTTGGAGCCAGAAGGTTGGGCAGGAGAAAGGAAATGGTGAGACACAAAGTGGACCTGTTTGGGAATCAAGGCAGCGTTTTCAGTTCTGTCACTGGCCAGGGCCCTTACTCACACAGAAACACTGCTAACTTTATTTTCCATTTGACTCATTTCGCATAATTCCGTGCCCAAACTGTACACTGAGCTATTTAAAACTGCCCTCAGAACCCCACGTACCAATGGTCCTCCTGCCATTCCCCCATGCTGGCTTGGGGTGAACACGTGCAGGGCGGCCAAGGCACACCACCACCCCCGCATCACCTCGTGCCCTGCTTCGGTGGCTGCACGTGTAAAGATTCTGATAGCTGACGGCGTCGGCACTTCAAGCAGACCTTGGAGTTGTATGTTTACTGGGTATTCCGCGTGCTTCTCGCTTTCCTTGTTCAGGGGTTCACAGCACTGGGGCCGCCCGCACCTCTCGGCACCGCCCGCCGCCCCCCGGGTTCCAATTCAGCATCACGGCCGTGACCTCACCGCACGTCACCCGCCGCCGTGATGCCCCCCGCCGCCCCGCGGGGCCGCCCGGTGCTCCGCGCCCCCCGCCCGGCTCGCCCCGATCGGCCCCGCTCGCAAAGGGAGGGAGGGAGGCGAGGACGGGAAGCTCAAACCTGATGACCGGCCGTGGCTCGCCGCGCCGGGCGCCGTCCGGGCTGTGGGCACTGCGGGGCCGCGGCTGCCCGCCCCACCATCCCCGCGGCGAGCGGAGCGGCCGACTGAGCGACGGCCGCCACGGCCACTGAGGAGCGGGGGGCCGCCCACGGCAGGGCACCCGGGCGGGGCCTGAGCGGAGGGGCGGTGGGAGGACGGCGGAGGGAGCGCGGAGTGCGGGCAGGGCCGCGGTGCCCCCGGCAGGGGCAGGGTAGGTGCGCGAGGACTGACCGATGCGCCCGACGCGCCCCTTCCGTGGGAGGGAGCGCCTTCTTCGTCCCCGTGTCCTCATTTATTCGTTGGTGGGGATTTTCCCCTGACTTGTACTGCATCTCCAAAGAGGAGAACGCGTTAGGTAGACATCGTCGCGTGTCCCGATGTTCGCCGGCTGTAACGTCGGCATTTGCTGCTACTTACATTTCTCCTCTTTGTGGAAGGTTGTTACGTACAAACCCAAGCGCTGGATCCGGGCAGTCAGTGGCTCTGGAGCTGTGATGGTAGGGATGAACGGCTCCTGCGGTGGGTTTGTGTCTATGTGTATCAACCCCATGTGCGCTGCTGTCGTAACAAGGGCAGATGAGCAGGTGCACGTGTAGGGACTGTGCTTTGGTTGGGCTGTGAGCTGGAGAGGTCTCCAGTTGTACAGGTTCTCCAGGTGCTTAAACCAATTGCGGTTCCATGCAGTGTTCTTCGCCTGGTGTTCATTTCACATGTACGTACAGTGATGCAGCCTTCTTGTGTACACTGCCCCTCATACTCATCTAGGACTCACTGAAAATACATGTTTTTGTGAATGAAAGAAAATAAAAGGTCCTGAAAGCTCCCATATCCCATCTGGTGACCCACACGATTTCACTTTTTCCTATTCAGTTCAGCTCAGCTCCAGTTTTCCACTCTGCTGCTTAAAGCATCCAAATAACTTCACCGAAACCACTCATATGCTGGTAGATTCCTAAGTGCCTCGCATTTTTTTTAAACACTTGCCACTGAAAAATGTATTAAAAATACAATCGTTGGAATGGCAAGAAATAATTAATTTATACTTAATATCTTCTGCATAGAATGCCTTGAAATGCCACATTAGAAACAAATGAACTGGGGAAAAAAAAAAAAAAAGCTATTTGTTCAGATTGAAATATTTGACCAAACGATGAAAAATCATCCCTCTGTTCCTAACTAAAGCTGTACAAAATGATTTCGTATGGGCGTTTAACACAGACTTTGTATCGTTTGCCTGGAGTGGTTCCCGGCGCTGTAGGGAGCGCTGGGACGGGGCAGAGAGGGGCTGTGCGAGTGGCAGCGTCGGACCGCGAGAGGGAGAGCAGAACCCCCTGCTCCACGAGAGGTTTGGCTGCTCGTTGTGTGGCTTGACGTTTCCTTTGGCTTCAGGTGGTAGTAACAGTGCTCTGCAGCCTTGCGGCCCTGATAGGTAAATGCCCAGTTTCAGGGTGTATGAGACTTTTGTGATTACACAGGTTGTGATTCTGACACGCAGCCTTATGAGCCCGCCACAACAAATGGGGCTTTTTCTGCTTCTCTATCACATGGACAATCACTGTGACCACTAGGTTTTGGTAGTTAAGTCTACAATTGGAAAATGTATTCAAATAAGCACCTTGCTATTCCAAAACCTCTGATCACAAATCATCTGCTGTCAGATCATTTATACCTGAATTTTTAGAAGGATTTCATGTATTTTAAACTTTCAGTAGTACAAAAAGATCCCGGAGTACTGTTTGTATTAGTTGTCATGCAAAAATTAATAATAATAAGTGAATGGATGATCTTCAGCTACTGTTATAATTCAGTGAAATGTATCACTTAGTCTTTCCAGAAAGAAGCAGCTTTAAAGGTTTTATTTAAGTGGATGAGGGACAGGAGAAAGATAATTCCTGTTCAGTTCACATTATCACCATGACATATCCTAAAATGTCGCTCTTTGAAGGCTACAGCTTGTCTTTCAGGGACAGGAAAATAGCATCTGACATAAAGGAGCTGTAATGCTTTGATACCTCTGAGTGGAACAATCTGTACTCATTTCGATTACTGGTAAAGGCTTTTTTTCCCCTTTTTTAACTAAGAAAAACACAGCCTTTGACAAACTCTGTAGTTTGCCTTTGAAAGCTTAACCTCTTTTTAATTGTTTGGCGCCACAGAGTGGTAAAACGTTGTATTGCTCCGAATAACATGTTTCCAAGCTCACGGTCTTCCTTGAGAATAGGCTCTCAGTGTAAACCGTTCTGCTCACCGGAGACAGGCGTGCTGACCCTGAGCTCCAGGAGGCCAGCATTTACAGCTTCCAAATTCAGGCTTTCAGCAGTTGTGGGTCAGAATGTTTCCTTCACGAGGAACCAACTTTGTAGGTGTTGATTTGCTGCAACTATGATGTATGTAAACACAACGCTGTAATGTTTGTAAACATAAACCTCATGTTTATAACCACAAATCCAGCACAGAGGAAACATCTGATGAATTGCAGAGATGGGCTCAGCCTTCCCAGCAAATCCAGCCCCATGCCCTGCCTGTCCCAGCCTGTGCCTGAGGAAATGAGGTGTCACTTCCCAGGGCGCTGCCCCCACCTCCTTGTGCTTTAGGGACATTTTAAGCCAGAAGTTTTGTTTTGAAACTTTTCCTGGGAGTTTGTTGTTTTCCCTCCATGACACAGTGCAGCTGCTTTTGGACACGTGTAATTTTTCAAGAACCAGAGCTTCACAGAACAACCAACTCCGTGGTTTAAGTCATTCATTTTAGTTTGGATGTGCCACCTGCTAGTTTTGTTAGGTGCACAGCAGGGCACAGACACCGTGAATTCAGTGGCCTGTTGCTCCTTATCAGCAGGAACAGAAATTATGGGGTGACGCTTTTCCAAAGTAGTTGAGCTGGATAACCCATGCCTGGATGGCTGCTCGTGATACAGCACATTTGGAGCCGTAACAGGATCCATGACATACAGTGTAGTTTTGTGTGGAAGTGTGTGGTGAGTTCTAAGTGATTTGGGGATACAGGAAACTTGGTGCTGTTGGGGATCAGAGCAGGTAAAGTGTGTGTCTCTTATGTGCTACTCTCTCCTTTCTGTAACTGTAGTACCAAAGCCCCTTCAAGGAGGCAGGAAGCAGCTGACAGTTGTCCCTATGAGGACAATCTCATTTTGTAGGCTCAGTTCAGTGACTGAGCAAAGCAGGCAGATGGTGTTGTATTAAGATCCATCTGACATACCTTCAAGAAACAGGTAGATGTGGCACCGAGGGACACAGGTTAGTGTGCATGGTGCTGATGGGACCATCCAGTTGGACTGGATTTTACAGGTTTTTCCAACCTTAATGATTCTATGATTCTAAGAGATGCCAACTGAATGAATATAAAACGTGCAGGTCTTGAAGGAACTGCAGACATAGTGAAGATGGTCAGAGATGCTGCATCCACTGAAATGAGGATACAGCTGTTGGACTGAGCGGGGACCCGCAGGGGATGCCCAGCCTGAGCCTGCACACAAGGCAGGGAGGAAATCACCGAGCCGAGGGAGATGCCCAAATCATTTCCCACGCGTATAGATTCAGCAAAGCTTCCGGTGCAGCACGTTTCTGCCCCACTCCCCCCCGTCCGCCCCCGCTCCGGCACCGTTTGCCGGAGGAGGCGGCAGGGCCGAGCCCTGGGGCGGGGAGCGCTCGGTCCGGCGCGGGCGGCACGTGGTGCGGCGGAACCGGGAAGGGAAGAGGAGCTGCGCAGCTGGACGAGCCTCTCCCGGCCGGGTAAGGGCCCGGGGCGGGCACGGTTTGCTGCCGTTTCGCCTCCTCCCGCTCTGCCCCTCCGCTGCGCCGGTGCCTCCGTGGCGGCGACGCCGGACCTCTGCAGCAATGGCGGTACCGCCGCCCGGCCCGGCCTCTCCGCAGGCCCTGCCGCTCACCGGGCTGTGCTGGAGCGGCACCATGGCGGGGCGCGGCTTATTCTGTAGGCCGCCGTGGTCGGCGACTGCTCCGTGTCTACGCAGGGCAGCACGAGGCCACTGCTGCCCAGGGGGGAGGCACCTCTGGGAGCTGCGCCGAGCGGCGGAGGGGCTCTCCGTGCTCTCCGTGCTGGGGGATCCTCAGAAGCAACCTGCACACCGGCCTGAGCAGCGCTGCTCCAGCAGGGGCTGCAGCTGAGGGGATCCCTGCCGGCCCCATCGCTCTGTGGGGATGAGCTTCTTAGTGGAGCTGTAGCACACGTTTACTTTCTATTATTTTAAGGAGGGGGAACAGATTACTACTCGTAACACCTGTTGTAGTGCACAAAGAACTGGCCGGCCTGCTTTTAAGAACCCAAAGTGCTTCATTGCATGGTCCTAACCTTACATTGCTACCATTAAATAAATCAAGTAGCGTACAGCAGAGCAGCTGGCGTTCTGTGGTATCGTTTGTGTGCCCATGCATGGTGATGCTCTCAGAACATTCAAGGGACACACCACAAGCTGCATAACCTGTGGAGTAAAATTACCACTGAGGGCATCTGTGGTTCGTCCAGCAAACTTGAACTTGTGTTTTCTGTATTCCTCTTCGTGCCATGAAGTTGTGGCAAATTTCGGGCAGAATAATTGGAAGGGTTCAAAATATAGAAAAGAGAGCTGTTCTCTTGCAAAAGGGATTGCATACATAGTATGGTAAGCTTTATTCTGTGAAAAGACCTCTGTGTTCATAATTATGCTTGTTAAATAATGCGTTTTGCTGGGTTTTTTGTTTGTGTGTTTGTCTTTGGAACAGGTGTCCCTCAATCAGCTAAAATGGTTTTGAAGAAGAAGAAGGAAATTTGGGTTGATGCGTTCTCTCTTGATTGTCAGCAGCTTGAGAAACTTCAGGGTAAGGTTGCTTTCCTCAAACTAAACTTGTACGATTCCTTTTTCTATCAGAATGTAAGTAACTACTGAAATTGCTGTTTAGATTTATTTTGTTTGTGATGTTTTATTTTTGTGCGCTTTTGTTCTTTTTTTTTGTTGTTGTTGCTGTCTTTGCTTTGTTTATTGCTATTGATAATGATTTCTTACTGTTTCAGAATTAAAAGAATCTTTAGGTCACTGTGTCTTTGGTTTATAAGCTGTTTGTCTTGTTCCATCAATGATGAAATGGTGTTAGAATGCCCTCTGTGTGATCCCTCTTGCAGGCCTGTAATTCAGGGCTGCCTGAAGTACTAGCCCTAGTAGTACTGGTACTATATGTGGGATAATGAGGAATTGTAACGTATCATGGAATGGTTGAGGTTGTTAGGGACTTCTGGAGGTCACACTGAAAGTCTTTTCACAGCCTTTGCATTTTCTGTAGTTAACTTGATTTAAAGATACTGTTAAAATGCTCTTATTCTGCAGTGCTTTTTGCTTGAGGTAAACTTCTACTGATATTAAAAAATAGACAAAACTGAATAACACAGGAACTGAATGCTTAAGTTTCTATGAGTTCTTGTTTCTCAGCCTTACAGTTGAGAAGAAATGAACTGTCAGACAAGAGATCATCTATCTAATCTAGTGTTTGTTGTCAATAGGGAAGATCAAATTTTCTTTTGAGGTACCTGCAGCAGGTAGGTAGGAAGTAGTCCTGGGACAGGCTGGTTTCGTTTTGAGTTTAGCCCAAGCTGTGGTCCTGGGCAGTCGGCTCTAGGTAGCCCTGCTTTTGAGCAGGGAGGTTGAAGCAGATGACCTCTGGAGATCCCCTCCAACCACAACAGTTCTGTGATGATATCTTCGTATTCAGGTTAAGGCCTACTATTCCTTCACAGAGGAGCCAGTGATTGATTATTATATGTTGCATTTTCTTCATGTGGTTCATTATAATTCCTTTTTTAAAATATTTTTTTTTTTTTTTTTTTTCCAAATATAGGGTTTTCAAAGGCTGAAGAGCAAAATCTGGCCTCTCTGCTTCTGCACTGTGCACAACTGAGCAATGGCATCCAGCAGATCCAATGTATTAAACAAGTAAGATTTCACTGGTGTTAGTGTGGTGTCTTGGAAGCAGTGATGTATCGCGTGCACTGCTAGTGGGAAATATAGTTCTGAAATAGACTCTAACCTTTTAAGTGCCCCTGTGAAATGGTAAAATGCAGTTGTTACTCGCTCCTGAATATGCTTTGTGAAATCAAACCAAATAATGCTTTGTGAAAATGTATTTCTAATCCAAATTGGTGGAGGCTGTGGTTACTGAGTGAGTAGCGGAAGGCAAGTGATAACAAATTTTGAGGTTGTATTTATGTATTTTTGCTAGCAGAGGTGTTCTTGGAGTGTATTTAACACCTGAATCTCAACAGGGTATGGTAAAGAAGGGACTGGTTTACATCGTATACTCAAATGAGAGGGAATTCCACCTCTTTTAATTATGAGGACAAGTGCAGTTTGTTTTACTGATCAAGCATTCTCTTGTTTATAGATTACGCCTTTGGTAAAGACAATGGATCAAAGCTCTACATGTGATCACATGCTTAAAGCTTGTTTGGAAATTTTGGGAGAGATTTACTTTTCATTGGATGTGAAGAATCCCCTGAAAAAAGTATTAGCAAGGTAAAGAATTGGATAATACCTTATTTATTTATTTTTCCTTGTATTGCCTTCCTTACCTAGAAGTTGGTAACTTTCACGTACTCCAAATTGCTGAAAATATTTAGTATTCATATGTGAATGTGCTTTTTTTTTCTTCCTTGGTTAGTTTAAAAAAATAAGTGCAAATAATACAATATATTGTTGGATAAATAGCTTCAAAGTAGGGTATTACTGTAATCCTCTTTCATTACTTGAAAGACAACGGAGTGTGTCATTAACACTTTGAATTTTAAAATTTAGCAGGAGAATAGAAATGTAAAAGAATATCAGTTTTGCTAACAAAGAGAAGATGGTTCAGCGGAATCCTGACTGAACAGTATTTTTTCATGCCTATTTTTATTGTGATTAGTTTTCTGTCCCTAGTGGAGAAGTAGCTGCATACATCTCTTCATTGCTTTTTTTTCCCCCATACTGTAGCAAAATGTATCTAAGATCAGTGTCTCTGTGTCTTTTGGAAGTGTTACTTTGTAAACAGACTTTGGAAAGTCTGAGAGAGGCTGTGTAGAAAACAATTCCATGCAGCTGTTGGACATGTGACTAAAGGGAGGCTTATTACTGCTTTTATTTTATTTTTTTAAGGGTAAGCAAAAATGTTAAGGAGTTCCTAGGTTTAGATGGAGATAAGGTGGGGAAGAAAAGAAGTTATGCACATAAATGACATGTTTTCTTAGGAGACTATAAAGTGTTAGTGGATCTGGATCCAACTTAAGTGTTGTGTATCTTTAAAGATAAATGTTCATATAGATCATGATGCTATAGAAATTGTGGACACTTGCTTTAGGAATCTAGGTATAGAGTATTAGTACGTTAATTTACATTCCACATACAGAAATAATCTAAACCTTGCATAGACATTACGTTAAAGGTACCAGTGCAAGCTGTCCTTCCAGTTTTTTGCTGAATTAAGTCATTGAAATAATTTCTTAAGGAAATCTTGAAAAATGTCAATTGGTGAGGAAAATAAAGAATAGATTTAATATCTTTTCTGTATTCCACGGGTAATATAGAAAGTCATGTCTGGGCATTCTTAGATCTTTCTCCTTTTTATCTTGAATACTAAAGATGTCGTTTTCTTACTTTGGAACCAGAAGGGTGGCAGTGGTGAACATGCTAGTAATTCTTGTAAAGTTTTAACTTAATTTTTGTTGGCTTTAAAAAAAAAATTGCTGTAGGCCTCAATTGTACAAAGTGACAGGTGTAATGTATCCTTGTGTTTTCTGAAACTCTGAGATCTGGTGCTGGAAGCAGCATGTATATAGTATGGGAGATAGAGCTGACATCAACTTTAGTCAGCTGTGGATTAATACCTCAGTGTGAGGTAACTGATCATGCTGTTTCTTACTGTTGTAGTTCACTGAATGGTCTTCCTGAACGGTTTATGACATTAGCTGTGCAAAGCTTTGTGTGCTGCCTTAGGGAAGAACTGAAAACCACAGATGTATATTTGTACAGAAAAGTACTGGACAACCTTGCTTCTTGTATGGAGGACTTCAGCTTAGGTATGATGAATATATCAAATATACTGTTTTTTGTTCCAGCTTGCTCAGCATTGTTTCATGTCTTGGTGCAGCACATAGATAAAGTTGTAAACATCATTATTACGTTAAAAAAATTAAAATGTATTTTCTTTCCTCTAGGTAGAGCAAGTATTACGAATCTGTTTGAAGAAGGTAAAGTTATGCTTATTTAAATAATTTTCACTGTAGATTATTGGGGGAAGGTTGTGAGTGGAGGATTTGTGGCAGGCATAAATATCTGATTTCCCCATGATTCATTTTTAGTGACAAGTACTTTTATATGGCACATTTGTCAAGGATTTCCCCATATATTTGTACCTTTAATATCCAGGAATTGATCTTGCTTTACTGAGCATCCTCATATACAAATCTGAAAGGGAAGCAGTGGATGATCTTAAGGATGTGTTGGAGTCATTACTTATTTACATGGAGTAGCCACTGTCTTATGGCTTGTCATGAAGTTAAATAGGATTACACTGAAGTGTTAATATCTGGTCTTGACTATAGCAGGCCCTGATCTGCTGGTGAGACAACTTATTAACAAATCACATCAATTCAGTCCCATACTGATTCTGTCTGTAAACTATAGCTCGACATACCATGACCTAGTGTGGAAGTTCATAGCTTCCCATGGACCTTTTATTGCTGCTCTGTCTTTGGCTCTTGGGAATTTCACCTTTTCACTGAGGAGCTCTAACTCTGGATTAGACAACATGGGTTGGAAACTCTAATTTTCTTCTGGTTTCATACAAACCAGTGTGAGACTTTGTTATAGTGTTGCTTCTTTGGGACTGCACTGAATGTTCAGTTTAATTTGTTTATAGAGTGGAAGAAACTCCATATACTGATAATTTTCGTTGTGTTTGTGCATACTCTGCATGTGTAATTGCTTTGCTCTTTTAAATAAATTATTAAATTTTCTTTTTTGGATAAGTTTATCACATAATTATTTTCATTAGTTCTTCAGTTTCTGCAGAAGTCACTACTTGATCTATGGGAAGAAAACAGGCAAGTGAATTCAATATAAGCTGTGTTTTATCTGTTTTCATTTCACTCTTGCATGATAATTTAATGTGGAATATCACTTTGATAGCCATGCGCTGATGACAGATGGGAATGTTAGTTTACTCTGATACATATATTAAATAAAAAAGCTGCTGATGAGTTTCTTTTCTTTTGTGGCAATATGATGGTATATAAGTGGAAAGAAACAAAATTAAAGGTGTTAGTCTATAAGGTACCGATACTGCGTTGGAGCTACTACTTGTAAGGGAGGCCTTTGAGTCGTGGTTTTGCTATGTGAATTGTGACTGAACACTGTAATTAATAAAAACATTTATTAAAATTCAGGTGGAGTAATTCATTTCTACTTTTCATGAGTGTTTAATTCAGCACTGATATTCTGTTTGTCATGGCAGTCATGATTTAGAATCTTGACATTTTCCAGCTTGACATAAAGTGAAGCCCCCTTACTATGGTCTCTTACCATGTGCCTGGAGGATAAGGGTGCTTAAATAGAGTGTTTTGTATGTTACAAGCTTATGTGTTGTCTGCCTTCAAATTAGAAGAATCTTGGGTGATAGAATTATAGTCTGTGCATGAGGGAACTCTGATAAAATAAGAAGTGACCAGCTCTGTATTCTGTATGTCTTTAGTTTCTGCTCTGTTCAGGCGCAGTCAAATGAATGAGAGCTTGTCATGGGAACCTACAGGAACTGCATCAGTGTTTGTCATTGTGTTTGTTTTCATTTTAAATCTTTGTCCTCGAGTCTACTTCTTGTTTTCTGCTAGTTACATATTTGGTCAACTCAGTAAGTTTGTTTCTACTGTGAATTCTTTTTGAAGTTGATGGAATGTGAGTTTCTGGGAACTGTAATGGATGATTTTCTTTTCATCTTTGTGAGCATATTGTCATACCTTTATTTTCCCCTCCCAGAAGTAATAACGGAAATCGGATTGTTCAGACTCGGTTGATGCATGATTTATTGATGGCCATTAAAGTTTCAATGATGCTTGTACAGAAGTTGCAAGAAAATATTCAGGGAAGTCTTTGGAAAAATCGCGAGTGTTTTGTTTGGCAAAGTATGTGTAACTTACTGAAAACCTCCACAGACTTCCTAACAGATGGTAAGTTTAGTAACATTCAAAGACAGGTATTTTCATTATATCAGTCTTGTCCTTTTTGCAGTAACCACAACTTGTATGTGATTGTCTTGTAGAGCTTGATTGGAGGTTGAACTGTCAAGATTAATGGCAATGAGAAGTTGTAGGACTTTCTGTGAGCTATGATCTGTAGATCATAATGTATTTCTGTATGAATTATGCAGTCAGATCTGTTAGTTAGCACACTGTGAATAATCAGGTTTGCTTCTTATACAGATATGTGGGTTTTGTATTAGAAATTTCTATAAATGTCATCAGGCTGTGCTACAGTCCTTTTTTCTTACCAGGCAGCTCTGCATTTTCTGTCTGTTGAATATAAGTCTTGGAAAATTCAATGCCAACAGTATAGTTTTGATACACAGTTCTGCCACATGATATTTACTTCACTTTTAAATAAAATACTTTTCTCTGCTGTGTAGATACTCTCCTGCAGACTGTTCAGACTACCTCAGGACTGGCCTTTATTCTGTTCACTAAAGCTATGTATGAGCCAGTTGAAGAATTACCTTCCTTGGTAAGTATGTACCTTCTCTAAAGGTAATGTCATTAACCAGTCCTCCCCATGTTCTTTTAGAGACTTCATTAATTCAGATAGCAAGACTTGCCAATGTCTGTGTTAGCCTTTTGGAATTAAATCATTTATTCTTTATATGTATCAAATAGTGATATAAGGTTTTTGAATTTGTAAGAAAAACATGCAAATAATCTTGTATATGGAGTATTTTTTTTTCTCCTGTGCTAAGACCCTGTAATAGGTTTGATTTTGCTCTTACAGATCAGTGACTTGCTGTGTGGATCAAGGAAACTTGCAGGCATGCCAGCATGGTTTGTGAATAACTGTGGGGCTCTGCGCACAGAGCAGCTTTCTGACTCTGTCCTTCTCTTCCTATGCCATGGAGCACTGGCTATGCTGGATTGGAAGAGTGGAAGCATGGGTGAAAATGGAGAGAAACTGTTACTTGATATCGCCTCGGTCCTGTTGTCTCTGAGTTCTGAGTAAGCCTGCAATTTGATTTTTATTATTTTGTGCTTTTTGGGTGGAGGTTTATGTTTCTACTCGCTTTTTTGCAGATGTGGTGGTTCTAGATATCTTCAGCGTGTCCAATTTAGTTAATTTGGTTTTCTTTACAAGTCATATCACCTTTTTAAATATATTCAGGATAATTCTATAAATTTCAAAGTACAAGGGCTGCTCCTAAACTAATGCCTCCCATTATTATGTTGGCCCGTGACATCAGAGGTGGATGTTGTTGGTATGGCAGTTGAGGTTAAATCTTCCTGCCAGTATTCTGTTAGATTTTGCCATGTGACAAATGGCAGCAGAGGAGCAGTCTGACAAAATGTGTATGTATGAAGCAAAGATGTGTCACCGAATTCCTCCATGTGGAAAATATTGCACCCACTGACTTCATCGATGCTTGCTGAGCATTTATGGAGACCAAACAGTGGATGTGAGCACATTGTCCTGGAGGGTCAATTTTATGATTTTCTTTTTGGATATGCAATTCTCATATTATTTACTATTGATATCTTTTTTGAGACAATGAAAAATTTTCCTGAAGTGTTTAAGAAGCGTGCATTAACATAATGCTATGAAATACTAGCATACAGAGGTTCAGTTCTCTTCTCAATTACAAAATAGCTGTTGTAATGGCTTGTCTACCTAAATAGGTGGTTTTAGCTGTGACCAGTTAACAGCACATCAGGTGACTGATTGTGCAGTTTGAAGCATCCAAAACCTTTTTACATTACTTTTTTGGGGGGGGGGGGTAAAAAATGGGTAGCGTTTCCTTACCTGCTTTAGTGTGAGGCAAACTAGTGTGATGAATAGTTATTCTGAAACAGAATTTATGTATTTATTTTCAATGTAGGTGACAAATGATGTTTATGAACTGCATTTGTTTGTTCTTTTGAAAAGGTTAAAAGAATCCAGCATGGCAACGTCTTTGTCTCGAATCCTTGCTATTTGGACTAACTCAGCAATAGCTGCCCTTATTTCAGACTCACCAAATCTAAAACTGAAACTTAATGGGAATTCAGAGGTGGTTGGGAAGCTGCTGGAATACGTATACACACACTGGGAACACCCTCTAGATGCTGTTAGACATCAAAGCAAGCTGATATTCAGGAATCTTCTTCGGATACACCGGACCATCATTACTGGATCTGATGAAAAATCAGACCCATTCTTTGCAAGGCTAACCAAGCGGTTACTGAGTTTGGAATGGCACGTGAAGGGGAAATATACTTCTCTTGCCTGTCTTGTGGAGTGTCTGGGCACTGAAAATATACTGCAGTTGGACAGATCAATTCCAGTACAAATATTGAATGTGATGAATGATCAGTCTCTTGCACCCTATGCTAGTGATCTTTTGGAAACCATGTTTACAAATCACAAAGTCCAGTTTACTTCAAGTTCTCAGAAGAGTACTTGGATTGACCAGTGGCATGACATTTGGGTTTCACCTCTTCTTCTAATACTGTGTGAAGGGAACCATGACCAAACTACATATATAATAGATTACTATTTACCAAAGTTACTCAGATGTAGCCCTGACAGTCTGAGCTACATGATTAGGATTCTTCAGGCTTCTGCAGATGCTAATCTCGGTAAGAAAATAAATACAATATTTGCAATTATAATGATTTAATACGTACATATATATATATATAAAGTAGTTTTCAGTTTCTGTTAACAACAGTTCTGGTTGGTTGTTTATTGCTGCCAGTGTTTCATGGTGGGATTTGTAATAATCTTGAGTATCTTCATGCTGTAAGCAAAACAGTCCATGTTCTAGGTGTGTGTTCTTTACTCTTCACTTAACCTGCCATGTTTTGTTAAGTATTTATTTTTCTTTGTATTTTTTGTTATAATTGAGTGTAATTCTCAATGGCTTCTGAGACATCACAAAGTCCTTTTTCTATATGATTTATCAGTAAAGGGGCTTTTGGATTCCTGGCAGTTTAGAATGAATTTGAATCTATGACAGGCTGTCCTTTGGACTTCCTTGATTTATAGAGAAAAAGAGGAGATAGGTTAATGAGTTGGTAGCATGTGGGGTTTTTGACAAGCTCTGCAGTTATTGCTTTACTTAAGATGTTAATTAGACTGTAATTATGACTGTATTTCATTTTCTTTAGGCTCTTGGAGTACCAGAGGAGCTCTTGGAGCCCTGATGGCATGCCTAAGAACAGCCAGGGCTCATGGACACCTGGAGCTTTCAAATATTATGAGCAGCGGTCTTGTATCTACTGAATCTATAAAACAGGGTCTAGTCCATCAGCACAATCAGGTAGAGGGACAATTATTTCTTTAGTCTTTAGACATAGGATGATTTGCTTGGAAAACTGGAGGAATTGATTAGATCATAAGTTCTGTGTCAGTATTCTTTTAAAACAAAGGTATCACGGTCATAGGTGTTTATAACTCTTCTGTATTTGACATCTAAATATCTTTCAGGTTTGCATAGATGCTTTAGGTTTGCTTTGTGAAACTCATCGTAGCACAGAAATTGTGTCTGTGGAAGAAATGCAACTGATTTCATTTTTCATTACGTACAACTTGAACAACCAGTCTCCTTCAGTAAGGCAGCAGATATGTTCTTTGCTGAGAAAGGTAAACAAAACATTTAATGGGCTTATTGCTTTAGTTATATATAATTTCCCTGTTTTTTTGTTTTTGGTTTTTTTTCTACTATGTTAGAAAGTTGCTTAAATGAAAGAGGAAGCTCTAAGATAGGTCTGAATTGTATGTATTGTGCAACAGAGTGACAGACAAGGATAACTTAAAAAATTAAGTGATAGACACAGTAACTAATGGTGAATGGTAATGTAGTAGGAGAATGTGGATAGGATGATGAAAGTGTACATTTACGGTGAGTGTGTTGGATGGGAGAAGGATGGAAGAGGATTAGCAGAAAAAAGAGAAGCCCAACTCTATTCATACTTGCTGAAGCGGACTGAGAAATATGAGCTGAAAAATTTGTGTTGGAAGAAATGGAGTAGAAAGGGAGAGCATAGGCCTGAGGTTATTTACTCTATAAAAACCTATGCATGTTAATTGATGTTTTTTTATACAGGAGCTTATGTTCCATGGAAAATGGGGAGGTGGGAGAAGAAGGGTGTGGGTGTAAACTCAAGGAGGATGGAAATAGGTACTGGGAGGTATAAAGGGGTGGGAAGGAGTGTGAAATGGGGAACAAAAAGCCTTGTTTTTCATATGAAGGATCAGTTCTGTGTTGTGCTACATGTGAACATTTTTTTCTAAAAATTGCAAATTATGAGATCTAGAAATTAAGCTGAAAATCTCATTAGCCCATATTTAACTGTAAATGACTCTTGTCTTTGATGTGTTTTGATTTTGTTTTTAAAGTTATTTTGTAGAATACGAGAAAGTTCTCAGGTGCTTTATAAACTGGAACAAAATAAAGCCAAGCAGGAATTATTTGAAGACTCACCTAAAAGGAATCCTTTGGGGATTTTGCAGAAATATAGAGTAAGTAAATATAATTTATGTTAGCTTGCTAGAGATGTAGAAGACAAAAAGAGATGGAAAGGCATTTCTGTAAGTTGGTTAACTGTTCTTGAAAACACCTCTGGATATGTTAAGTCACGTCTGTACTAGAAAGCACTGTGGTATAGAAGGATTCAGTCATTTAAAGTACAACAGTACTAACGCTACTTGTGCAAGTTAATTTTGATTAAATGTAGTGTTTTGTCATGAACTGAGGGTTTCTTAGTATTTGGAGAGTATCTTTTAAACTTCATTTTGCCAAAAGGCAAACCAGGTTACTTTTTGAGGGATCACTAGGTGACCTGAAACTGCAGCAAGTGGGGGAATGACTGCCTCTTAAGATCTGATACAATCATGATCTCTCTGTGAGAGTGGGGACAGGGAACTCTGTAGGAAAACTAAAGATCTTCCTACCTTTGTTTGCTCTGGGAAATAAGAAATTTGTCAGTACTATGAAGGTGGATGGATCCTCCAAATGGATATGGAAGGTCATGGTTTTGATGTGTAACACTTACAGCAGAATGTCCTGAACCCTATTACTTAAACTTCTGTTTGTGGGGCAGCAAATAAACTGTTGTAAAATCTCTCATTTGATATTTAGGATTTCATGTCATCTTTATGTGACAGACTTTTTGAAGCACTGTTTCCTGGTTCGTCGCACCCAACCAGATTTTCTGCCCTTAGTATTTTAGGATCAGTAGCTGAAATATTTTCTCTTCCAAAAGGTGAGAGACTGCTTTCTATTTATAAGTAAATTTCAATTTATGAGGTGTGGGGATAGGAGGTATTGAAGACTGTTTTAAGAGAGCTGGTTAATTTCTGTCAAATAGGTAAAATATTTAGAAGGTACCATAGAAATTAAGTACTTCGCTGCTTTCATTTTATCCAAAGAAAGTATGATGCATTTTAATAGCTAATGGTATTTTGAAGTAAATATAAATGCCTATAACCTGTTGAATATCTTTTTTAAATAGGGATTTTCTGGCAAGACTTTAATTATTTAATATTATTTAATAACTTCACGTCCTTTACCTCTTCTAATTTGTTAATACTATGTTATTTAAAATACTGAGATCATGAAAACTGTTAATTGAAAAAAAATTGCATGCCCTTTGGATATATTGTATTCTAAATAAGCAATATTTAAATAAGGACAGTTGATGATCTGCTGCTGCTGTTACTTCTACACTGTTACAGCAACCTCAGTTGAAGAAATACTACTTAGAGCCTTGGTATATTGGCAGTTTTCCTAAATCTTGTCTCTGGGTCATATGATCAACATTAAAGCAAATTTTTGGCATTCAGTTGCTATTTAAAGGAATGAGACATCTACAACTTGATTTGGAGAGGAAGTGACCTTCTTGGTTGATCTTCTTTTCTTAAAACCTGCTGTAAATCATTATTATGCTAATTTTATTGTTACGAGTTTGTAGCACACTGTTGTGGCTTTTGATTTTTTAGCAGAAAATTGTACTGGGAGTTGCTTGTAATAGCTTTAAGATTTAGGAGTGTAACAACGCTTTTAAAAAGGATATTAGCTGCAGTTGTGTTCTGTGTTGTGTCATGGTGATCTTGTTTATGTCTTAGAACTTCAGGCTTCTTTCTGGCATTTGGTCAGTCCCCAGAAATCATGGCAACACGCAGAAGTCTTAAATCCTTTCTTGAGAGGAATTTATTGCTGGTATTACTGAATTTCAGGAAAATAATTTTCAAAGCTGAATAAGTGAGATTCTGTTTTGGCGATGAGTCGCTTTCTGTATTACCGAGAGTAACTTTTTGATGTGGGAACTTTTTCTTCAATAATGAACAGGCCATCTTAATACTCATTCGTATTAAAATAATGCTTTAGCTGAAATTCCATTTTAATGTTTCTGGCAGTAGAACAAAATAAAGCGTAAATAGAATGTAAATATAATGCTTATTCTGGAAAAGAAATGACAGCGAAATAATTTCTTTGAGCAGGCCAGGAGCAAGTTTTTCGATTGGATCAGGAGATCAGTTCTGCTCGTGTCCAAACTTTGATTCAGTGTTTTGCAAGTACTTTTGAAGAAGTAAAAGTCCTGGCATTTGAGCTGTTGATGAAGCTACGTGATGTTGTGTTTAATTTACAGGTATGTAACTGAAGATAGTTTAAAGGGAATAATTTCATGAAAGATAAGTGCTCTATGTTGAATTAGGTACTTGAATAGTTCTTGAAAATTAGAAGCTGGTCCAAGCTGACTGCACTAGTTTTCAGCCCTAGTTTTTTTTTATATATATGTATATCTATATGTTTACAGCTTCAGCCCTTACCTAAGAAAGCTAGATTTGTTAACAGTTGAAAAAATATGGGTAGTTCATTGGGTATGGCTATAAACTGTTTGCTAAGTGCATTTTAATACCGGGAAAGGGCTTACTCTAGTATCAAATAAACAAATAAATGCAAACTCTTTTCTTAGCTGTGATGTCCCTTGCAAGTGACTGAGGCATTTTGGCATTGTTACTCATGAATTTCACAAAATTAATCCCCATGTTTCTGTTCCTCTTTGCTTTGGTCTCAGATTTCATTTTGTTTGTCTGTGATTTCTCTCAGATTTTTCACTTTATACTGTCTTTTTCTTTTTTTTTTTTCCTGATTGTTTTATAAAAAAAACCCTCTATAATTCAAAAGTACCGGTGAGCAAATGCAGCTTCCCAGTAACCCCTACTTCTCTGTGATGATTGTTGGCAAAGCACGCTACTTTGAAAATCAAACCCATCTTCCTGTGGTGTATGCTGTGTTTGAATGCTGCCTTATAAATGAACTTCCTATCTTCAGTGCGTATGTGATTCTATCTTTGCTAAATACATACACAGTTCACATTTTGACTGCAAGGCAATCTTTGTGTAATATAAGGGTTTCCTAGAAAATGTGTACCTGTAGACTTGTTGAAAAGCATGTTCTGTGGTTTCAGGGTGCTAACTAGCTTAATTAAATCAATATGGGAGCTCAATAAAATGAGCAATATTGTTTCATTCAGGATTCTGAAAGTCTGGATCTGTTATTCCGAGCAGCAATGGATCTTAGCACAAGTACCAAGCCATACGATTGTGTCACTGCTTCCTATTTGTTGAACTTCTTAGTGTATCATAAAGGTCTGCAGCATATTTCTTTAGGAAAATGGATTAAGCATAACCCCCAGATGAAGGAAGACTCATCAGTGGAGGAGAACACTTTAGCAGGTAAATATTAGGGATATTAGGGATATAGGGATATATTCCCTAATATATAAGTATTAGGGAAACTATCACCAGTATTTTTTAATATTTATTTGAAACCTTACTGCTTTTCTTCAAGACATTGCATAATGGGCATAGTGAGTAGAAGGTGTTTATTTCTAACAGGATTTGAAGTATATTTAGTTTTGCTGTTTCAATAGACAATCCCTTATGAAGATCTTAATCAAGCCCTGTTCATGTTGAAGCTTTCCCATGTTCTCAGAATGTGGATTTATTTATTGTTTTGGTCAAAAAGAAAATGACACTAGGACCTTGGTAACTCCTGGGTACGTAAAGTGCTAGAAAGGAACCTCTGTTCCTTTGAAAGCTCACTTAACCAGAGCAAAGGCAGCTGTGGTTTGTCTGTATCATGTTTAAGTACTTGACATTTGAAGTGCTGACTCTTGGACCTGTGTTCAGTCAGAACCATTGTTCCAAGTGGTTTGCAGCCCTGTGTATACATTGCCACTTTGTTCATGTGTGGAATTTTTCTTTGGTTTGGTGCCTCTGTGTGAAAGCTGCAAAGCTTCCATCAGATCTGGCAAATTCATTAAACAAATATCTTACAGTTTTAATAATTTTCAATGAAATTCAAATTCTGAAAGCCCTATTGTTTGTGACTGAATGCTGAACTTAGTTTTTTGTAGACTCACAATTTTTTTTTAACCTCTTAGTGGCTTCTTTTTCAGTAAGACTTTCTATTGGTTTGTTAGTATTTTTCTTCATATGCAGTGAAACCATTATTTTTGAGACATGATTACTATAAAAGAAGAAAGTGTAAAGAAGAAAGTGTAAAGAAGAAAGTGTAAAGAAGAAAGGGTAATCCCATGTCTTGTTGTTAGAGGATATCTTCTGTTAGTAATCTGTAGTTCATTATTTGGATCTGTAATTCATTCTGATTCTGACACATGTGAATAGAATTGGCACAAGTACCCTTGCAAACTGGGCAGCTTCTTCAGTGGCTAATTAAAGACTCAAATATTTAACAGGAAGTTTCTGATTTTTAATATTCTGTTCGGCTGTTTGTTGTTTTAAGCTGCTTCTATGACCAAAGTCTAACTTTCAGTATGTGGTAGGTTACCTCTCTTGACTTCAGCATGGGCTGTGGAATTGTCGCTGAGTACATGGTCTTGGCTGTGCTTTTCACTGCTGCTGTTTGATTCAAACAGATAAAATAGAATGTAACATACTGTTGGTGTTTAGGTAACTGAACACCAACAATAAGCACTGTTAAATGGATGGAAGAGTGAGGAGTGTAAACAAAGAAATTTCACTGCGTTTTCCATTGATTTCATTGAACTGTTTAATAAACAGGTTTTATTTATATTTCCAAGCAGGTTTGTTTCTCAGAAAATACAGTGTGTATTTGTATGTATAATTTACATTTGTAATTTTAAATGATTTTAGTTATCAAGCTTTTGTTGGTGAATGTCGAAGAAGAAATATTTCAAGCTAAAAAGTCTCTACTTCAAGCAGCAGCATCGTTCCCAATGTATGGGAGAGTGCATTGTATAAACAGAGCGTTGCAGCAATTACCTCTTAAGTAAGTAAAGCATACTGCAAAATAGTAAGTTGTTACTCCTTAATTAAGCACAGTGCAAAGCTGCTCACTGGAACATAAAAGCATGCAATGTTATCTGTAATGAACTGCAGTACCTATTGCTGTTAGCACTCTTATTGACTTTGCCATGTATATTTCTTTGTAAGTATTATTAAGTAATTAATTTAAGTATACTTACATTAATAATTACATTAATTGAAAAATTAATGTAAGTATTATTAAGTAAGTAATATTAAAAACTCAGTCTTTGTTGGACTTTGTAGTTTTCACAAATACGGTGTTTATAATGTGTTGGGTTTTTTTCCTTTAAATGTAAAATTACTTTAATCCTTGGTATGTTACTTGCCTTTTTTTTTCTAATAGTAACTTGATGTTCGTATCTGAATGGAAGCAAATAGTGTCAAGACTCATTCTGATGTCATACGAGCTCTCTGCTGTAGTATCACCAGTAGTGCAGAGCTCATCACCAGAGGGTCTTATTCCAATGGATATTGATTCAGGTAAACAAACAAATAAGCAAACAGACAAAAAGAACTCTGTAAAATCTGAAGCTCTTGATGTCTTTGTTTCTTATTGTAATTCAGGAAACGACTCCTCACACCTGTCCCTTTCAAATTTCTATTTTATGTCTTAAGATGAAGCCATTCCTTTAAGTTTTGATACGGGTTATTTGCCTTCTGCACTAAATGGAATAAGCCTTTGCAGATTTTGTTATTGCATCTGTTTCAAAAAAGGTGACTGTGTAGTCTGATCTTTCTTCTTAGGTCTTTGAAGTCAATGTAGTTTTAAATTTTACTGCTCATGGCCTTCTTTTTTACTTAAAATAAATTACCTTTGTGTTAAGAACCGAAAGTCCAAAAAAAAACACCAAACAAAGAAGAAAAGGGAAAGAACTTAAATATTCTTATCTAATGTGTAGAAACTGCGGATCGCCTGCAGATGATTCTGAGTGAGATACAGCCACAGGACACAAACGATTATTTTTTGCAAGCAAAAATGTTGAAAGAACACTGCAAAATACAGTCTGAAAAGCTGGCTGACCACAAGCCAATGGAAAATATTTGCACAGAAATGAAAGGTAAATCAAACACTGTATTAATAATTAAATCAAGTTATTCTTTATAGAGCAGACATTTTACGTGGGTGATCAAAGTTGAAAGTTATTTTCTCCATATAATGTTTCACTTCTTCAGTAAACTTGTCAGAAGCTAGTTATTCATGGGCATGGTTTTAAAGACTAATTCACTATGATTCTGGGAGATTGTGGTTAATCTCTCTTAGAGTACATGTGTAAATGAGTTGTTTTGATATTGGCCTGGATTCTATTGCCCCAACTTCACTGGCCAGGTAATCTTTAACACCTCTTCTGTCAAGAAACGCTTTAACACATTGCTTGTTGAAAGGTGTTAGTGTGATTTTGCTCTCCAGTGTACACAAGGCTAGTGGGGAATATATTCGTGTGGTAAAACTTGTTGCACAGGATTACATAAGCAAAAACTGTTTGAAGCTGTATCCTTGGATAAAATGTTTAGTAATATTTGCCTATTTTAGTGAATAGCAGCTGTGCAGTTTTTTTTTATCTCTTTACATCTTAGTTTGAAACTTTAGTATATTTACTGTATGCCTGCATATATTTACAAAATATCTCTACATTTAAAATGTAATAGTTTATGTTAGGTTTTTAAGTCTTACAGACAAATAGATGAGCTTTGTTTCCTCACATATTTTCCTGCATATAAAACAGGGTGTTTTTTTTTTTTGTTGGGGGCCCATATGTTTTGTTTCATGAAAATATCTGTAAATTACGTTACACTCACATAATGTCCACTAGATGACGCTGCTGCATTAAAATGTGTGTGAGGTCTGGGCATATGGGGGCATCTGAGTTTAAAAAGAAAAGGGGGGAAAAAAAACCATTTAGTGGTGGATTGATGATTGGTATGGGAGTTCATTGGAGCCTAGTTACAAAGTTGGTGATGTTTGTACAGTTTGATATGCAGTGCAATGCTGATGTTGACCAAAAGGTCTCCACTCTTTAAAACAGTAGTAAAGTTGTATATTGCTCTCATATCCAAACAGAGTTAAATATGATAAAAACTTCCAAGAATTGTATTGGGGTCAACAGAACTAAATTATCTTTTGTGCTACTTGGTTTTGAATTGTTTTGTAGTGAATTATATTTTATAAGAAGATCAAGCTAAATTAATTCTAAATTACAAGTCTGCGCCGCAGAACTTGGAGTCAGACTGTTATATTTCTTGACTTTTTTTGTCTTTAAGGTAAAGAAAGTCACATATGTGACGTCACAGCTCAGATGGTACTCGTGTGTTGCTGGAGAAGCATGAAGGAAGTATCTCTGCTGTTAGGGACACTGTGTAAACTTTTGCCTACACAGGCTTCAACTGAACCTTCAGATGGGTTAATTACTGTAGAACAGGTAGGGAAATACTTTTCGTTAAAAAAATCTTCATATTCTGAATGGAGAAAAGCAGACCATTTGTAAAAATGTTTTCCTTTTAAATAGAGCTATATTAAATATGAAAAAGTATTTTTATTGCCGCTCCTGTGGTCAACAATGTGTTTTTGACACAGCAGTATGCAGGAGGCATAATGCTTAAAGTAGTAACAAGTAAGTGGAGTTATACATAGCAGAAAAACTGAAGAAATATTCTTTCTTATTGTTCGATTATTTATAGGATGCATATTCTTTTCATAAAAACTGATTTATGTTTATACATATGCAGATATGTGAATTGCATGTTAGAATTGTTAAAAATCTTATGAACTGGCTTCATTTTTAAACTTCTTTTCTTTCCAATGGGAGGTGAGAAGTTTTTGGTGTTGTGAGTTTCTATCCTAAAATGAATAACGGTGTAATTGCTGGTGTAATTTCTTGTGTTACCTCACGATGTAGTGCCAGAGAAATAGTGTTAGTATCTTTATTCTAACATTGTCTCTGGCCTGCTTGTTTCCTAGCTAGTTTACAGCTTTACTTGTATTGCTGTAGAGGTCTGGAAGGTGGATAAGAGCAGATAAAGTGTTTTTACTTCTGTGTTCCTTACTCTGCTCCAAGTCAAACAGGAATTGGTATTTTAGCATGAGTCAGTTCTTACTGTAGTATTTCCATTTTTATTTAGAAAGTGGGCATTAGCAGAAAAAAACCCAACATTACAGGGGAAGTTACATCCATTTTCACTTTACTCTTTTGTAAGTGGCCTTACCTTATCATAAAAAAAGAATATTTCATCATAAATTACTGGAAATATCAGTACCAGAACTTCTGTGACTTAAAACTTCCACAAAACAATTTTTCAGTGTTGAGAAATAAATAGAATTGGATTTTGGTGTCTTATGCAGATGCACCCTTCTTTTGCAATTGTCCATCTTTTTCTTTGTTCTGTAAGTTCCTAGGGATTTAAGAATATGGAGCTGTGAAAGTCAAGAGAAACTTTGGATCTAATTGCCTTGAATTGGGTCTAACTAAATGTTGAGAAAAATCTGTTGCAAAGCCTCCCTTCCAAGCATTGCGCCCTTCTCCTTGTTCAGATCAGTAACTGTGTGAAGCTATACCTTATGGATTCGATGTAACTGTTCTAATGTATTCACCCTAAGTATTGTAATAAGCTCTGAATTTGCGTGTTCTCTTTTGGTTTGTGGGTGTCTTTTTTTCTGTTTAAGCAAGCAAATGAAATGAGAATATCTTTCAGTCTACATTATGAAATGTCACAAAAGAACTGTGCTTCTTGGAAGATAACAGTGCTCGCCAACTAGTTCTGGCTTTATTTCTTCATTACTAGCACTTAAATGTTGCCTTTTGTGGTGTGTTCCCATGTAGGAGAAGTTGATAGACAATCAGCACTTGTTTGTTACTTGATTTTCCTACTGGAAGTTGGGACAATATTACATTGGCAGTTTGAGTTACAGATTTGGTTTGTGTGGTGTTTGAATGTCACATTTTGCACTGATTCTTCTGAATTTCTTTATCTGCTTTCTGTAGAGATTCACTTAGAAAGGAGTTGCAAAATTCTCAATATAAATTGGCAGTTATTAATGTCTAGCCCTTGTCATGCTGACTATTTTTGACTTTAAAAATAGATACAGGAGATGCCTTGTATGCCTGATGGTATCTCTCCATTCAAATATTTGCTCTATCTTTCTTTCTCTGTCCAACCCAGAAAGTCTGAGATGCCAGATCCAAAGCTGTGCCTGGTAGGATAATCATGCAAACGGCCTTCCTTGTTCCATTAGCAACCAAGTGATCAAAATGATAGCTAACAAAGACTCTGTTGATGTTGTCCCATGACCATCATGAGACAGTGCTCCAAGCCTGGTGTTTAAAGTTCTTCCTCAAACTCCTATTTATCTCAGATGTAAGGTTTTAAGATAATTTTGGGAGATAAGCTTTCCTGAACCATGTGCCAAAGTGAACAGAAACAGACAGCAGAAATGAAGACTTGGTGCTGTCCCAGTGCCAGGGGTTCTGCTTGTGTTAACCCTGACAGTCTGGGTCTTGTGCTGGAACGTTCAAGTCTGTGGAAGATTTCCCATAGTGACAAACCTCTGTGTTCTTCCATGTTTGTGCTAGTGCAAGTGTGACCCTAGTTGCTGCTTTGGTGTTTGTTCTAAAAGGGAACAGTTTGTTTGCTGTTAAACAAAGCAAAAGTCATCTTCTCCCCGGTTCTTAATGTGAAGTGTCTCATGTGGAGTTCAGTACCAGCCATCTTTTTCTAATATGTTGGAAAAGTTCTCTCTAGAGAACAGGATGACTGGGTGGCATCTAATCACCAGGAAAATAAGGTACAAATATACTATTTCCTAAAGCACTGTCAGGATCTTCTCTGCTGAGTGTATGTCTTGAATATGGAGACTTCTGTCCAGCAAGTTTGGCCCTGTAAGTTGTCAGTTCTTTTGTTAGACTAACCTGTCATACTATTGGTATTTAGCCAAGATGATCTAACATCTTTAAGATATTTGCTTTCCACTGCATAGTTGCATGTTTTTATCTTGGAGTGTTCTTTCCTGTGTAAATAAAGTAGGTGGGGTCACTTTTTCTTACAGTTGCTGTGAGTCTTCATGATGATGTGGAGAAAAACAATTCCTTAATTTATTCTCCATTCTGACATTTGAGCAGCTGGTTTTATGATGCAGGGAAGCTGAATGCTATTCTGTCCTGGAGGAGTAAGAATGCCAAGCTCATGGATCCTCTAAGTTTGGAATGCATAGTTAGCATGGATCCTGAGGCAATTTCCTCTGTCATTTTTTGTAAGAAAAGAGTCGTGGCAGTTCTTTTTCTTCAAACCCCAGAGTATGAATGAAAGCGAATATACCAGAGTTCAGTTTGATGTAATCTGATCATTGTGGCTGTTGCAAATAAGCTCAGAAATATAAGTAGTAAGTTGAAAGCTATGTGACAAAAAAAAAAAGTATCCCATACTATACCAAAAATAATTAAGGGTGGTGGTGGAGCAGGAAAGTGATTTGATTTGCATGTGGATGGTTTTCTTGGTTTGGTTTTGTTTATACAGCTGGAGAGTTGGTCTGTCTGTGTGTCAGTTGCTTCTGAAAAAAAGGCTCTTATTCCTGAACTGAGGAGAGAGAGCTGAAGCCCCGTAGATATTTCTAATTATTGTTTATCTTAGGCTGGATTTAGCTGCAGGAAGTAATACATTTGATCTCTCTATTTTTTTTAAACTATTGTACTTTCATTGTTTGGATAAAATGAATTAATGGTTGGAAAACTGTAGCTACATATGGCATTAACTCCTCTGACATCCTGATTACTCGTCAGACTATTAAAGTGTTTAAGCTTATAGCTGATAGAATATGAATTTTATAGGAAACTTGATATGATTTAATGCTTGGTTTTATATAAAAGTTTTGAAGAAAATATTCATGAAGAAAATCTTGCATAGTAAAATGAAATGTGTTATTACTTTAAGCACATGATGGTGGAAGTTTGAGTTAAACCTTGCAAGTTAATGATACTCATTTTTCTGGAATAAAGAAACATTTCATTTTGTGTACAGTGAGACAGCGTGGCACTGTAAGCTCCCAGACAGTATTAGAAGCTTGGTTATCTTGTTAGGACTGTAGAAGGTAGTCATCAGTGAAAGTTCAATCTTGACATTTCATGTTTTATTTTTTAGATTTCCAAATGTAGCTCTCATTACTCCATATATACAATTTCTTTATTTAAAATTGTTTCTAGTAGTCACAGACATTCTCGCAGAGTTGAGGCACCTTCAGAGTAGTTCACTAAGACAGATTTGTTTCCTTTGGTACAACTCTTTAGAAATTTGGATGTATTTTCTGATAAATTTGTGTAAATATTAGTTTCTGCTGTTACCATGTAGTAGATATTTTCTTTGGGATTTTAGGCTAAGACTGATGGCCAGCGAAGATTCTGAATTTGCTTCCTCTGAAAATCAGGACTGTCCTTTTCTGAAAATCTGAATGTTCTCCTCCTGGACAAGCAGCTACTTTTATGTCCTTTATTTTTTTGGTGATCTTCTAAGGACACAACCTGAAGAACTGAATGTGCTAATTGTTATTCTTTAAGTGTTTTTTACTTTTGCCGGTGGTCTGTTCAAGCAGACGAAGAACTGCTCTTAACTGCAGTATCTTGCATATGTAAATGAACTGTCTGTTTATAATTCCATGTAACTTTGTTATTGTTTTTTTTTTTTTTTTTAAGGTCAAAAATATTGGAGACTACTTTAAACATCATCTGATGCAGTCGAGGCACAGGGGTGCCTTTGAATTGGCATACGCTGGCTTTGTGCAGCTTACAGAAACACTTTCAAGGTAAAAAAAAAAAAAAAAAGAAGTGCAACTTATTAGATTGTTAATATAATAATTGCACCGAACTGTATCATCAGCCCTGAAGCTGACTGTTCAAGATCTTTATTAACACATGGATTTTGTTAGAGTTTGGTATAGGTGTGATATGTCTTTAGTTGCATGGCATTTTTGGACGGTATTACTTATGGTTAGGAATAGTGCTTCAGCATTGAAGGAAGGGTGTTAGTTTACAGAATGACTCTGAAAAGCTCTTGGGGAAAGTAGGAGTGTAGAATTCCTTCCCCCAGCTCCTCCTTCCCAAGTCCTTAATGAAAATGAATGCCAGACATTTTGGTTTCAGCCAAGATGCTTTCCTGGAAATTTTTATTACTTGTCATTGGATGAGTTGTGTATTCTGACATTTGGAAGACTATTTGGCAGCACATCACAAGATCTGATACGCAATCTTTTATTTTTTTTTTTTAGTTCTGTAACTTTATACTTTCCTAGAAGAGCAAAATGAGCAGAACTGACCTGTGATATAGGCAAGAGTGCTGGAACTTCCATTACATATTACCTATTTTCCTTCTGTTAGAATATGTGTGAGTGTTAGTAACGTTTATTTGTGATATATAATATTTATATCCATTTTTTAAGAAGACAAATGAAGATCTCTAATGACTTTGTGGGTTTCTTTCTTTTTTTTTTAATGTAGTTTTTGAAAAGACTGATTAAGTTTTTCAATTTGAAGTACATGTATTTTAACATCAAAACCAAATAAAGTATCTGGTGTTCCCCTTTTGCACCATGTCAGCCAGTTAGAACCACAGCTCCTTTTATTTAGTTGGTTTTTTGTCTTTGAAGGTGGGGGGAAAAAGAGAAGGCAGTAGTGAGGTGTGTGTGTGTGCTGTATTGTGTTTTATTTTTTGTGTTATTTTAAAGTTAAATAGAAGTCTGTGGATGGGAACAAGGATACCCACCAGAACAGCTGCCTGGCCAGCTTCACTCTGTGTCTAAGACAGTTTCCCAAACAGAAATGAGTGGTTGGACTCTGGTATGAACTTGGTGGTGGAGTGGCTGCTTAGCTGGTAGTTATAGAAAAAGAAGTATTTGATATGATTGCCCAGTGGTATCCTTGTTTGCCATTTCCATTTAATTTAGATGCAGGTTTAGGTATTTTCCATTGTCAGCACTGCGTGTAGTGAGCGAGCAGCTCCTGCAGTGAGTGAGGAAAAAATTTGCCAAGATAAAGACAGGAAAAATGGACAAAAGTTGAGGTGTTCCCATTTATCTAGTCAGTTTTTGAGAGAAAAGACTGTATTGTCACATCAATTACTGAATCTATTTTGAACAGAGCACTAAAAAGACATTTTATAGTTTTCATGTTCCAAGTCTATTGCAAAGCGTTCTTCTGCTGTTTGGTTTGTATTTCTGACTGCTGTTTAAAGATATGGTAGCACACTGTTCACTGTTTCATTCAACCTGAACCTGATGATTTAGGGGGAACAAGAAAGCAACCTCTCCACCTCAGCAGCAAAGTGATGTCCTTCTTTTCCTTCTCTGTCGGGCTTCAGACATCATTTAAGACTTCTGTATCATTAGCTAAGCTTGGTTTCATATGTGAAACTTTTTCTTTTCTTCCTGAGACAGAGATATGGTCAAGTAAGAAAAGATTAACAAGTTAAAAAGCTGGTCTTCCCTTAACATACACAGTGACGAACTGAAATGTGTTCTGCCAAGAACTGGTATTTTCATGTCAGACAGTGTTTGTTTTGAATGTTTATTAACTGAATATAGCATTCCAAATAATGTAGGCTGTTAACAGCACAGAATGCCTAGAAAGAACTGCTAAATATTGAAAGATGTTATCAATAGATGTGTAATTTAAAAATTACATGTTTATGTTTTATCATCTACTTTTGTTTCAATGGATTTATTCTTTCAGTTGGATTGAAGAGAGTCTGGATGTTGGAGTCAAACAAAAATATCCACCAAAAAACAATCAAACAGAAAGCTTAATAGAACTCTGCTTCTCTGTCAGTTATGAGGGCAGTATACATAGAATCATGGAATTGCTCAGGTGGAGAAGACCTTAAAGATCAAGTCCGACTGCAGCCTGACCGTATTACCCTCACTCTAACAACTCTTCAATACATCATGTCCCTGAGCACCACATCCAAACAGTTTTTAAACACATCCAGGGATGGTGACTCAACCACCTCCCCACGTCATCAAAAAAAAACAAACCCAAAACCTTATGATTTAAGTAATCTTCCTTTTAGAATTCACAGTTTTACAGAACAGTCTTCTGATGATGCATGCTGCTTAGCATTATAAAAGTTATAATCATTTATTTCTAATAGAGCATACACTTTTTTGGAAAAATCAAGCTTGCAAGAAGGAGACAGCAGCTCTTTGGAGATGCATTTGTTTCAGTGGAGTAGTTACTTGCCAGGAAGTACTGGTCTCAAAGCTAATATTTGTGTTTAAAATAAGGAAAGGCTGATTTCTGAATAGCTAGTAATTCTTAGTTTGGTACTCCTGGGACACAGGGGATTTGGGCTGAAGCCTCTTCTCTGAAATACTGTGTGAGTTGAGTCCTGCAGTGAATGCAGTTGTGTTATAGGTCTGTTGAGTGTCCTGGAGACTTTCCATTTATTCTTTTGGAGCTGTGAGATTCTGCTCTGCAGGTAAATGTGAACTGGCTTACCTTTCTACATAGCTGATAGAAAGTCTTGAAGTGTGGGTACTGGAATTTGTTGCATCTGCAAATACTGGAGGAGGAAACCTTTTTCTAGGGCAGTCTGTAGTCATATGTACAGATTGAACATGATACTTTGTGTCATGGAATTGAAGACTTATAGAAAACTCCTTGATACTTTGCAATTATTCTTTGGCTAAGACCCGGTGAAAAATGTAGCACAAATGCTGGTAAATCTCTCTCCTGTACTTTTAGGAAAAACTGCAGATAAACATGATGCTTTATGTCAGTGCCAAACATTTGCTTAAAACTATGTTCTGGGATATTTCCAGCTTTACCTCAATAGTCCCTAGAAACCAACAGTAGAGTGTCAAGGCAAAGCAGTGGTATTCAGACATGTTTGGGTTTGTGCTCAGAGAAAAATCTTCTCTCCACAGAGCTTTCCTATGAACCTGATAAAATATGATCTAATTGGTCAAATTTGAACAATGAATTTGACATTCATTTGGATATGAATTGTTGAATCTGTTCAAAATATCTCAGGTTACCATTCTTCTTCTTCCCTGTTCATAGTTCTTTTGGTGGGATGCTCCCACTGTTTTCCTTGCTTGATATTGTCTGTAATACTATCTGTTTTATATAAGACTATACAATTACAAATTAAGCACCATTCACATCAGTGAAATAAGCAGTCCTTTTTTGAATCTTGCTTTGATTTTACAGATATTTAATCTAGTATCAGTCGGAATTTTTCTCTGCATCCAGTCAGTTGCTGATCCAAAGGTACTCCTGCTACCTGGAGTAGATTCCAGATTCTCTGCTTTAAGTTCAGATTCTGATTCATTTAGTTGCTATGAAGTGACTGTAAATCTTTACCTTCCCAGCTCCCCACAGGCCAAGCAATTTCTAGTGTGAAGAAGTAGAATTATTGTGAACTTCTTAGCAAAAGTGTAAATAGAGATGGGAAGGAAATAGTCTAAAATGAAGGGTTGTTGTTCAAAAGTCCCAGGATTTTGTCCATTGAGAGGGGAAAAAAAACTTTTTCTTGTCTATTGCCTGTAGAGCCTGAATATTGTACAATATGTATGTAAAAATGCAATATATCAAGGCACCACTCAGTTCAAAGACGTTTTAATGTTTACCTCTATTCATTTTTTTATTTATTTTTTTTCCCATTTCTTTTCCTATGTGGCAGAGAGATTATGGGAATTATGTTGTATCTGAGACTTCTGAGGTTCTCCGAGTTTCTTTTAGTGGCATTAGTGCTTAGAGAAACCTCGAAACAGCAGCTTTATCAGAGCAGCTGTATCACTTGGAGAATTTTATTTCGTTTAGAGCAGGTGCTATGAAAAGGAGGATGCAAGTGGGTGGACACAATTGTTTTAGAAGAACTGTTCTTGAAAGCAGACTTTCTTTAGAATAGTTTGCACAGTTGTGTTTCTGAAGCTTAGATTCTTGGCTATTTGTCTGAGAAGGGCATTATGGAGACTGGCTTTATGTTACATATATGGAAAAAGAGCACAGGTCTATTAGGAGAGAAAAATGGTGAAAGAAAACTCCCTTTTCCCCAGAAAGGGATAGTTTACAGTGATTGGAAACTCTGATTTCTGGATATACCCTTGTAGAAAAAGCTGGTCCTTACGTGAAGCTTATGCCACAAACCACCAGTATCCAGGAAAGCCAAATCCAAGATTGACCCTTTGTTCTTAACACACCATTAATTCTGGATAGGACAAAATGGAGAGAGGGGTTTAGTTTTAACTTTGAATTGCCAGGCTTTTCGTTCTCATTGAAACTGACCGCAGAAACTTCTGGGTACGTATGAAATTGTTCTAACCGGAAGAAAGACAGTCTGAATTTTGTGGAAAAACACTTTACTGCACTACATCTTAAGTAATTTACATATCAAGTTACAGTGTAATATTTTAATTAGCAATATCATTTTCTTGATCTGGTCAAAAGAAAAGAAGTTAATTGTTCTCAAAAATGACATCCGAGCTTGTGACTACCATTTTTACGTTGTAAAGCTTCATTATTCTTCAGATTTCAGGCCACCTGCTTCTTGAGTCAATATTCTCCTTGCCAGACCATAGGGAGACGTAGCTGCCAAATTCAAGGGAGTAGTCTCCTCCATTGCAAAGTCAATAGTCTCCCACATTTTTACCTTTAAAACAATAACACTTTCACATTAAAGTAAAAATATATGTGCTTTTTAAAAATTAGGCTTTTTGGGTTACTGAACAAGGTAGGATTACTTGTGGTGAGATCAAAGCAATACAATTGAAGGGAGTCTGAAGTTTATTGGATTTCAGTGTGCTTTTTTCCCCATCATGCTACCACTGAAAGAAGAAAAGCCCCTCAGTTTACTTAACTGTAAAATATTCAGTATGCTATGTAGCGACTTTTAAATATTTCCATTATACTTAATTCTGTGTTCTTCTGCAGCACAGCAGATGTGAATATGTATCATGGGGTGTTTGTTTTAATACTAAAATAACATACTGAAGAGAGATTAGCACTGTTCTTTGCATGACTAAACTAACATTCAAATTCTGCTTAACTAGGGAGGTAGGACCAGCTGCAGTAATTGGAAGCAGTAGGTTTTGTGGGAAGTAATGACTTGAATGAAGAGAGCTGTAAAGTACAGTCTAGGTGTGGAGACCTGTGGAGAAGGTTTTGTTTGGTCTTAACTCTAGAACTGCATCCTGTTTGTGTATCCAAAAGCTGGGGAAAGAACACGAGCTTATAGTAGCCAGGGGAAGCTAATTGTAAGCAGTAAAGTAAAAGAAAAGAAAAACGATAGTTAGTTGTACAGGTGAAGGCATTCATTCGATCGCTTCTGTCACAGGCTTGGGAAAGCAAGGAACCTTTCTATGCTCTTGTACTGTGTGACATAACCCATGTCAAGCCATGTTTCTCTTGCTTTCAGGACTAATATTTCAAATGCTGGCAAATGTTTTAAAGAGATGCTGTTGTTAGAAAATGAAGGGGAAGGCCTGTCAGCAGTGTAAGAAGTGTGTGATGGAAATCTTAAGGACATTACCAAACAACAAAAGATCTGCTGTGGCTTCTGCTGGGCTATCTGGCACTGTCTGTGACCTGTGTTCAGCATTATTAATTTTGTGTTTATTTTGTAAAAGAAGGAAAGGAAGGTTTCACTGCAGATGAAAGCCTCACTTACTGTCCTGCATCGAGTTTTAACCCACCTCAATTTTTGCATCGGTGGAAGAAAGGCATAGAAGTAGTAGAAGATTGGAAGGTCTAGATCTTACACTAAATTCTGGTTTTTACATTAGTGCCTGCTGCATTCTGAGCTTTACTTTCCATTTTTTATCACAGCCACATAAGTAGAAAACTTGATTGTGACCTTACTGTAAGTTCCTGCTGCTTGATCATGAGTTTAATTACTGATTATATTTTTAGGCAAGTCCTACGTGGTTAAGATAATTGCAGTTGTATTGCCCACAGTGATTAATTGTTATTATCTGTTCTGAATCATGTGGCAAAGTAGCGTGATAATTATTTAATAACAGTGTCCCGTTAATTTATGTAACTATGAATGATCCTTTCAGAACATTGACGTAAGATTAATGAGCTCGTCTTTCATGCTAAATGTATTACATGTCATTAAATTGGGCAGCACCAGGAATTGAGATAGACTTGAGTTTTGCTTGTCCTTGGAAGTCCTTTGCTTTCAGGCAATGTGCAGTTTTGTAACTGCAGAAGAGAAGTACTTCATGACAGCAGAGTAATTCAGGTACAAAGTGTTTGTCTGACGTAGTATGTTAAACTGAAGAGGATGTCTTGATTTCTATTCCTTTTACAGCTCAGAAGGTTGCAAGGGTATTTGTATAATACGTATGTACTTACATACGTATTATTGAGGGGTTTCAGTCTTATTCGTGTGGACATAAGTACAATTGTATATACTAGTTAGTGTATGGGTCACACGTGTGACAATGAAGGTACAAAATATTGAAGTTTCTCTTCCTACATTCTATTTGATGGATACATATCATTTGCTAATCCAGAATAAGATAATAGGTCTTGCCAGAAAATTTGAAGTGCTGAATGATGGAATCCTTCAAGTATCTGACTGAGTTCAGTGAAATATCTTTTCCTAGTTTTACTTAACAAGAAAAGTGAATATAATTTGCACTAGCATTGGAAAATGCAGAATTCCATGTTATGTTTGTCTCATTTCTTAAAAATTCTGAGTGTATGCTTGAAGTTCAAATATGGTAGGACTGTGCCCTAAGATGTCTACTTGCATTCTTTCTCTCTGTCCTAGTTTCTTATTTGTTTGTTTTATGTGTTTTATTTGTTTCATGTAGATGCAACAGTGAGAGTTTGCACAAGATGCCAGAGCAGTGGCTAAGCTGTGTTTTAGAAGAAATAAAAGCTTGTGATCCTTCATCTACGTTATGTGCAACCAGACGTAGTGCAGGAATTCCGTTCTACATACAGGTATAATGTGATATTTATTATTATACCTGATTTTATTTTATTTTATTTTAAAGGTCCTTTCCGGTGAATGTTTTGGGTTTTTTTCTGCAGGCTTTGGTTAGCCTTTACACAACCAACAAGCCAAATGTAATTAAACCATGTTTGATGCTATTTAGCTATGCAATTCTGTGTATTCTTGAGACAGCTCTGATTTTTGGCTTGATGTTGATTTGGATACTGTTTCCAACAATTGTGCTGTAAGCTCAGTGTAGTCACTGTAATAATCCTTGTAAATTCATAAATTAATTCACAGATTAAGGAAAGCTTTGTTGCCATGTAGGCTTGTTGTTACTTTCATATGCTGTGTAAGGGTGATAAAATATGAATAAACGATCACAGAATTGTAAAATGGTAGCCTATAAAGTAGTATAGGAAACTAGGAAAGTTCTCCCAACTGTGATGAAGTAATGTCCGTCAGTACTACGCGGTGTGATGCTGAAGTCTCAACAGTTAACTGTTTCCATTCCCTTATTTCCTTTAAGCAGATGTGATTGTTTTCCTCTAAATTAACCTTCATGATTTTACTTCTCGGACAGTTTTCTAAGATAGAGGTCCAAGATAACTATGTGATTTGTAACTTGCTATGTTCACTAGAACGTGGTCTCAGGCTTGTTCCAAGAATGTGAGGAACTGCTGGGAGCAAGCTCTCGCTGCCAGAGTAATCCATCTTGCTTGTTTTCCACTCTGAGTTTACCCTGAGAAAGTTGAGGCAGACTGCTTCTGTCTGACCTCTCTTCTGTCAGTCACAGCCTACTCTTGGCTTTGCTGGCTGTGTGCGCATTGCATAGATGAGATCTGAAGTAGGGCATTGGTTTCAGAGGTGTGTTGCCTTCTAAAGCTCAGCTGTGAAAGATCTTTCCCTTTTATATCTGTAAGTTGTCTGCAGAATAAATTTGGTGACCTCATGTCTGCTGGTTTCATTTCACTCCATGGAGTTTTAATCCAGTGGGCAGGAGAAAGCAGGGAGAATATGTGAATGAAAAACATGTTTGAATCAATTTTTCATGCAAAAAGTAATGTAATGTGTGTAATGTAAGCGGACTAAGTGGATGCAACAGTATCCCACTGCAGAAAACATTTGCCTAGTCTGCAATTGGCCTACATTGCCAAGCCCATATGGCAGAGCTTATACTGCGCTGTAGTTATTTGGATAAACAGATCAGATGCTTCTGTTCTGACAGCTCTGGAAAAGCACAAAGTTAATCTAGTCATTTAATGAGGAGGTTTGAAATTAACATTAGGGTTAGTCTGAAAAAAAACTATTTCTGAATAAAAATTTTATTGTAAACAAAGCTGGGGTGTTCTTTGGTGGTTGTTCTGAATGTTCCTGTGATACTCAGTAAAAGGAATTAAGCCTTAAATAAATTGTTGCATTTAGGTAATAAAAATATAAATTACAATGCATATTCTGACAATACCATAATAGGGTTATTTTGTTAATGCATAAAATCAAGACTCACTGTGGTCTCTGCCATGTGCTTCCTGTGACATTTGTTCTTGTATTAGAACACATCTATTTGAATAATATGTAATTTTTAAGGTTATGAATGTTTTAAATGACCTATTTAAAATAGAAACATGACTACCTAATAGCATGGAGGTGCAGCTCCAAGTGAGGGGTGAGGAAATGGTGGGAAAATGGTAGTTACAGCTTAACATCATTGTCCTCAGGTTATGGAATCTTGATGTTCAGTTCATTCTCATCTGTTTTATATTTTAAAAGAACCATTTTATTTTTTTTTTTCTTGCCTTTCTGTTTCTTCCATTTCTAAAGGTGCTGACAAAAAAAAAGCAAAGGTGCTGGCAGTGACTACTTCTGGGTGTATGCCTCACCCCTGTGCTTCGTTTGGCTTGAAGTTCTTCCATTTATTTCTTTTTATGCAGTGTAATAGACTGTTAAATGTCTTGTTTGAATTGATGGTGAACAGACTTGGGGCCCCAAAACACAAATAGATAGTTGTTTTTATTATAAATAAGTGATTTATGGTTATCCATTTGTGCTAAGTTGGACAAATTCAACAGTAGCTGCTAGGATGGAGAAAAAGACTGTTCCAGTCCTCAACTGGAGGGCTAAGTTAGAATACATTCTTCTCTACTGGATATGTTGTCACCCATTAATCTGCTACTATTTGGAGATGGTTTGGTCTACTTTCTCCTTTTTAAAACATGCTGCTTATTTTGTCCCTTGGCCAGACTATTTCACCATAATTATGAATGATATTAAACTATAAAATTGTTCATAATAGTAAATGTAAGCATGTACAATATGGCAGTTACTTTTGCCATTCTAGATATTCTGATTCAGTTTGTGCTTGTAAACTTATGTTTTTATCTGTTGCATACAAAGACACTTTTAAAGTCAGAGGTGTTCTGCTGAAGGGGTTTTCTTACTGAAACACTGACTGATAAGGAGGCTGTGGATGAAATAAAATCAGACAGTTCACACTGAAAATTGCTTTTCCAAATATGTATTTAGTCCTTCTATATGGTCAGAAGTTGGGCTGTGGTACGGTGAATATAAAACCTGAGGCAGAACTAGTAGTAAACAAAAATGGCTAGAAAAGCTAGACATTTTTTTCTCTTTTAACTTTTCTGTAGGCTTTGTTAGCTTCAGAACCAAAGAAGGGCAAAACGGATTTGCTGAAAATGACAATCAAAGAATTGATGTCCTTGGCAGCACCTTTGAGTGAACCTCCAAGTGTGATCCCACAGGTAAAGTGCGGTATCTCATCAGAAGGCAAATGTCAAAACAGTGTTTGCATTACTTCAAACAGTTAAGGAAATAGTACGTTCTTTTAATAATAGTTAATCTTCAGTGTCTGTGGCTAGATTTTAAAACCTTTTGACATACAGATATTATGGAGACTCTGGAATTTACAAATGCATGAGAGACTAAGAAGTGGATTGAACATAATTTGATAATTCTTTCTAGTACAAGCATAGTGATACTCATTTTGAATTTATATGATCATTTGCTTCTTGTAGTGTATTTGTCAACAAGCAGGTGAAGTAAGCTTTCACAAGGAAATAAACAAGCCTTTTTTTTTTTTCTTTTTACATTTAGAGTAAATAAATGAGTTGCATAAACCATGTTGTATGCAGTAAACTTCTGAAATTTAAATGTATTCGTTTGGAATGCATAAAAATTGTAAAGATAAGATCTTTGTCTTCAAAGCCAATTATTGAATACTTAGATGTATTATCAACAAACTATGGATTACACTTAAAATGTGAAGATTAACAATCTTCTAATGCCAGATCTGCTGCCATAAATTTATGCATCTTTGTCAAAGTCTGTGAATCTACACAGATTACCACCTTCCCCAGAGCAGAGAAATATCTCAAAATGCTCCATATGGTGAAGCAAGCCTGGCTGTCAGTTTTAGCTTGATACTGTCCTCCTGCGAGTTGTAGTTCATTTTTTCTCACATTATCTATTAAACATCAAGAATATTGGACAAGATGATTCTCGACTTTGAAGGTTATTTTTGCAGTCATGATAAGTGAAGGAAAAAAGAATGCTGGCCTTCTCTAATAACGCCTGGACTGTATTCATTAGACAAATATATTTTTAAACCATAAATGTTTTTGTCAAGTGTTTCCTTACGTAGCATTTTAACCTATTAGTTCAACAGCAGTATTCTTATGTTTTGCATGGAAATGAAGTGCTGTAAATCTGTTCATGAGTTATTTTTGTTTCATGTTTGCTGTGTTCATTGGGGTAATTAACATGCATTTGATTTGGGGTTTTGTTTTTGTTGTTTTTGTTTTTGGATTTATATTGTTTTCCTTTATTTCTCTTATCTCCACAGGTTCATGCTTTAAATATCCTACGGGCACTGTTCAGAGATGCACGTTTAGGTGAAAACATCATGCCTTATGTTGCAGATGGAATACAAGCAGCAATTCTAGGTTTTATGTCACCTGTCTGGGCAGTAAGTTAGCTCTTAATTTTGCTTTTCAGATGGAAACTTATAGGTAGTGATACATTTCCATGAAGCTTTGGTAACATTTGTTACCAAATACTGCAATTGCTAGAATGTTACATGATATAGTATTTTAAGGTTTGATGAATAATACTGTAGACCTGCAATGAAGACGTAGTTCTGCTCTGTTTTGGGTTTAGTTTTATTTTTTACTTCAATGTGAGGTGCTGTTACTTTGCTTTTTAGTAAGAGATTGTGAAATAGCTGAACATTTTACAGTCTGCCATGAATAAGGGGGAAACCTTTTATTCAACAGAAATCTTGGTGCAAACCCTATGTTAAAGATGTATGTGTCTGAAATCTGCTTTCCAGGTAGTGCCATCTTGATAAAGAGGAAAGTTGTTATGAAATACTTGTTCCTATTTGTTGACCTCTGAACAGCAGGCATGTACGCTTCTTTCAGCTATTTGTTTGTTTTTCAACTGTACATTAGTGGTTGTATTTAATAAAATACTAGTACAATTCTAAAGGGTTTTTAAAATTTTTGTGTTCTTTTTGTCTTAGGTAAGAAATTCATCCACGCTTCTTTTTAGTGCTCTAATTACAAGGATTTTTGGAGTTAAAAGAGGGAAAGATGAGAATTCCAAAAAAAATAGGTAAGCTTCACTTGGTACCGCTATTAACTTTGCAGAACATGATCTTAGCCAAAAACAATTCAAACATGTTGCTTGCTTTATGGATGTATTTGCATCATGATGTTAAAAAAACATCTAGGTTTGCTTAAGCTGTACTGCCAAGAAATAAGCTCTAAGGCCAAAAATATCTGCTGTTGAGTACTGAGAGTTAATTTGCACTCACATGTGATTTTGCTAGAAGGGAATATTGCTCAGGTGTGAGTTCCTGTGGCTCTTCCAAGTGTCCAGTGTCTTGAGGTCAAAAATAGGGCCTATGATTCTTGACAGCAGAAACAGAGTGATGAAGGGAACAATGGCCTCTTTACTCTAGAACACCCTGTGACCTCCTTTGTGCCTCTTTCATCATAAGGTCCAAAAACAAGGACTTGCAAAGCTATTTCTTTTCTGGGGCATTCTACTGTTGTACTTTGTAGTTGGCCTCCAGATCCTCCACCGTGTCTTATGTAAAGCCGGTTCTCCTCTTACTCTAAAACTCCCCTGTTGGTGCATTTCCATTTCTCTTATCTCCTGCTAGTCTACAAGCAGAAAACCGGAAATCTGCTTTTGTAAGTGAGCATTTTCCCACTCCCATGATTGTTTTTTTTTTCCTTTTAGTGCCTCTCTTTAGCTTTTGCTGCAAATGTAGCACGTCCATGCTCTGTAGCTAAGGCTCCTGCTCTGGGGGGAATGCAAAAATAACCACAGACAATTAGGTTATTTAGGAATACTCCTGAATAAGTCAGTGGGGCCACAGAGTGGTCACACTATGGTTATTATGGTAACCATTCCAGAAATGCCTACTGGATTTTCAAATAATGGGCAAAACATGAGATTTCTGAGAGGAGAGAAATGTTATGAATTATCTTTGAAATTTTCCATTCATTTATGTTTGTTATACAGTAATCTATATAGCTAATGTAATTATCATGGCCATTATGAGAAACTAAATGTCCGGTGATGATAGTAATCTTTGTGGTGCTGCTATTTGAAATACTTACCTAATTAATTCCAGGTGTATGGATGTGAGGAAAGAATATCGGTGTGACATTGCAGGGAGATTTCCCTTGTAAGATAACTTTGTCCCAAAAGTGATATGAAATGTCATTTATGGTACTGCCTGAAATAAACTCCACTTTGTCTTATGTCCAAGTCTCTTCTCACCTAAATCTGAAATTCAGTCCCATGCCTCCTGAAAGTCAAGTAGAGTAATAACAAATGTTTCTTACTTCTTACCTTTTCACTTCATTTCTGTAACAGAATTTCATTTTTTATGTCTGTACTGAGCACTCACTGGCAGTTATATGAACCTCAACTTTAATGAACTTGTATCCCAGTGAAAAACTACTAATCTCTGCAGTGTGAGGGCAGACTGACTTTTCAAATATAGACAGTGTGGTGAGATATGTAATCTGAGATCTCTGTGAAGTTGCTGAAGGTGATGGCGTTTGAGTTGGGAGAATACCAGAATAAATGAAAGTTAATGTCTGTATACAAAGTTATTGAAAACAATGTTTATATTTATTTATTTATTTTTTAATATAACTGGCTCTGTCAGCTTGCTTCTTAGGAGCTTCTTGTTTACAGTAATTTGTTTGTAATCAGCTTGAGCAAAAGGTGTTAAAGCTGGACTGGTTCTTTCTCTTCCTCCTTTCATTTTGCACTTTTTCATTAAACATTGTATGTAGTCAATTCTACTGTTTGCCTTATGTTGTGGTCAATACCACAAAACAAGGAATGGGAAAATACTTCTAAAAATAGGTCAATGAGAGTCAGGAGATGTGAAAACAGAGACAATCTCAGGTCCTACAATGTAGTTATGACTCTTATCTCTCTTGAAGTATTAGTTTAGAAGGAAAACGATGCAGAGATTGTTTGGCTGTTTTGTTTGTAATGCTTCTTCCTCTTACACTAACCCACAGATTGAAGCTGGTGTGTGTACAGGTAGAGGTCTGTCTCTTAGTACCAGCAGGTGTCACCGCTGCTGCACAGCTGCTGGGCCACATCTCTGGGCTGCATCTGAACTTGGGCACTTTTCTTTGGGAGCTCTGATCTTGTTTTGTTTAGTGTTTTGCCAAAACAGGATTCATACCTTAAACTGATTTTTTTTCATTGTTTATCTGGAAGTTTACTTCAAAAGAACTAGTATTTTAGCAACTTGCATCTACAGGAGCTTGTGTGAAAGGCAACTGTTTGTGAGGTGCTTGCTGCACTGCTGACAGGATGTTCTGCTAACATTAAGAGGAAGCTTGTCTGTGGACAGTGACTAAAGCTCTGAAGCAGCCATCAGAACCTTGCATAGGTTTCCAGTTTGCCTGCTTGGTTTTAGATCAGGTATTTTAAAATTTCTGTGCTATGGAAGCTACCTTATTGCTGGGCTTGTTCTGTCAAATAAAAGGGGAAAAAAAAAAGCTTTGTCAAAAAAATACTGGCAACTTAATCCTAATTCTGTGCAACATGGCTATACTTTGTGTTATGACTCATATATTTTGTTTTATCTCCAGTAACAATTAACGTGCATCCTTTATACAAAAGCTACAGGCCTATCATGTCTTCTGCCATGTTTAGTTTTCTGATGTCATCTTCATTCCATATTGATGTTAATTTTGTATGTTATAATTGCTGTGCAGCCAGGATGTTTATGTAGTCATAGCATGGTGCCTGTCCATTATTTGGTGGTCTGCATCAGTTCTGAAGCATTGGATTTAGTGAACTATAACTAGTGTCTGATCAGTAAGCTGAATTAGCTTGTTTTTCCAAACATGCGTATGAAAGAATGATTGGCTTCTCTTTCCATTTTCTTTTTCTTTCCCTTACCTTTCCTCTCAAAAATGTCTGGTGTCATTTTGACCATTTGCAAGAGTAAACTATGTGAAAGAGTGCCCCGTCTGATTGACAGAGAGGGGGTTTCTGTGTCTGCTGGCAAACATTTAGACATCTGCAGTGGTTATCATTACTGGAGAGCTGAGCTGGGCTTTCTGACCATTGAATGGGTGCTAGGAGAGTCAGCCAGAAGAGTTTGAGGACAAAGCAATCCTATGTTAGTTTAGAGGAGATGGGTTGAAAAAACTACCAACTATATATCGTGATTTCTGCTTCTTGGTTGTGTTGGTTTTGTGGGCAGTGAGGCAACACTGAGAGTCTCCTGTATGTGTTTGCATCCACAGCTGTATTGGCACAGCTGGGAATGTAAAAACGGGGCAGTGAAAAAGAGGGATTTCTTAAGCAGAATTCCATGCTGATGCCAAGCTTCACTCTTAATGGTTCACTGGGAATTTGAAGGGACTGCTTTACATCATGATACAGGAGATGCAATCATATCAATAATTAATGACATCAGGATGTCTTTTTAATTTTAGCATGAATAAAGAAATAATGAATTAGAAAATGTGAACCTGAAAAATAACAACTGCATGCAGCTCCTACAAGTATAAGAAAGAGAAATCATGTGAAGACTCTTTACAGTGGTCCATGCAACTTTACAGATTGAGCATTTTCTTTCTAATGAAAAGAATAATTGTTAGAGACCAAGAAATTTTTTCTGGGTTTTCTCTGACAAAGACTCCTTCAAAAAAATTAACGCATATTTATATACAGACAGACACCTGTGTCTGTCATAGTCCCTTCTGGTTTGTAGTCCAGGGATAATTAAAGATGCTAGTGCTTGTTATTAGACAAGACTTATCAAATAGCTGGTATTTCTGGCTTTATTTTATTTTATTTATTTATTTCAAGGATGGGCATGGTCAGAAATTGTATCAAATTTGCTGTTTATGATATGATGTGCTTTAGTCTTTGGAGCAATAAAAAGGGATTGTCCTGGTTTATCTGAAAACTGCAGTTGGAATATGAATGTAACGAACTCCTCAGAAAGAATAACCAGTGGCTTCAGAAGATGAGATTAAAAGGAAGAGCAAGGGGAGGATTTCCCTTGGCTTCTGACCTTGGTGGAGGAGGTTCCAGTAAAGAAAAGCTTCAAGTCTTTGATTAAAAACCTCTGTTATAAGCCAGACTGAAATGGTACAACACAAACTCATGACTGTTAAGCAAAGAAACCGATGTACATATAATTTTCATTTTTTATGGGGAAAAACAATCTTATGTATTTAGATTTTAGTGAAGGGCAAATACACATGCAGTGAAATACTTAGAAATTATCAGTGTGCATTTTGTGTTGAGTAAATATTCACGCTTTTAGGAAAATGGGGATGAATGCTGCTATGTTTGTGATACTGAGTTAGTTATATTTGAAAAGAAATGAACGTTTATTCTTATCTATAAAGAATTGTAAGTCTCTGCTAACAGTAAATGTTGATGATTATTAATAACTTCAAGCACTTGAAAAGTGGGAAATTCTTTCTAATTACAATAAGTTGGGTGAAAACTATGTAGATGTGAATAGGTTTTGAAGCTGCACTATTGGCTGTGGCAGTCAGCATGCAATACTACCCTCTACTTTCTTTGTTTTTATTGCAAGTTCAGTCTTTAGCACTTCTTGGTAAGCTGTTGCTTGAAGGTCAAAAGCAGAACCAAATTAGCTTTTAAAATCACTGCTATTTTCTCATATATTGATTTGTACTTATTCTTTAACATAAAATTTTAAGACCAGAAACAATTGTTTTATGCTATGAAGCCTTAGAGGAAAACATTGCAAATTAAACATTCTATTGTAATCCTCTCTTTTCCTGCTGTTATCCCTAAATTAAATTAATCTGGTATTGTTTTCCTTTTCACTAAGCCACTTCAGAATTATAGCTTGAAGTACATAAAGCATAGATCCAGAAGTCCATGGTTCCTGTTGAATGTTCCACATTCCACATCTTGCAGGCTAATACTTCTGGTACTTCCAGCTTCTCATCTGAAAAGTCTGTCTCGCAACAGGGAGGTATTGTCCATCTTAGTGGCAGTCTTGTTAAACATTTGCTTTGCATCACCCTGAGCTCTGGCAATGTTTCTGAAGTGGGTCTCTGTATGCCCACAGAGTAGTGTCCTGCAGTTCTTTGGGATTAACGGAAAGAAACTTTGATGACATAAATGTGGTCAAGCTGTAATGGCACACTGGTGTTGTAAAATGAGATAGCCCTTACAAGAGTTTCATTAGAGGTGAAAGTATGACTTGATTCACAGCACTGAACTCTGTTTGTACCTATTGGACTGAGTTCTGCAGAGGGAAGGGCTGGGATTGCTTTATCTTGGATTTCATTAGTGCTTCTTCCATGGCTGCTGAAATATGGGGTTAGTGATAGAGATTTCAGGAGATGACTGAGCAAATTAAATATCTTTGTTTCTTAGTTTTCCTCCAGCTCCTTCAATCTCACACCTTGCAGCCTGTCCTCTCCTTTGCTGCTTTAGTTGTTCCAGTGAGTGCTTGCAAAGTAGTTATTCAGGATTTGGCTCAGTAGATTGTCTTGTGAGGGGGAGCTGTTTTTTCTTAAAAACCAAACCAAAACAAAGAAACCCTCCCTTTTTTATCTGCCAAAAATAGGCCCATAGCTTTTTTTTTATTTTTCATGCTGGGGCTCTTTTGTATTGACTTTGACAGATTTAGAAGACTTGATCTCAGAGCAAACATGCAAAAGTTCAGGCTGAATCTGATAACCATTACGACATTTAAGACTAATAGTTCAATAACAATGGGCTTATTTAGACAGACTTCCTGTACCGAAGTGCCTTTGTAATAGGAATAATGATTATTAGTTGCTACTAATTTGTAAATTTAAGATAAAATTTATGAAAATGTTCGGAAACAGATACTGAATTACAACAAACTCCCAAACAAATCTGTTTCATGTCATTGGCCTCCTCCTGCTCATTATTATTTCAGTTTTCCTGTTTGTTTCGCATCCCAAATCCAAAACTATAGCAAATCCCTTGCATTGGACAAAACCAAGTGCTCTCCTTCATGTTGAAGATCTGCTTATACAATTTCTGTTTATTTTGGGAGCACAAGACATATACCTATCTGAAATCTAAAGAACCCTTTTCACTTCAAGATTTAGTTAGTAACACAAAGGTTTCAAATGTTTACCACTTGAACACAAAGTATTGTGCATTTGCAAATGTGTATCCATGCTCTCTTGAACAAAGAGAAACATGGTAATGGACTGTCTCAAGTTAGAGCCGGTAACTAGAAAAATAAATGTGGTAAAGCGACCAGAATGAAAGTTAGTCCAAAGGGAAATATCCTGAAAATACACGTGCTGCCCCAAAGTAACTTCAATCCATTTTAAATAAAATAGAAACTTAATGTTTGTTTCTAACAAGTGACTGAATTGTATTCAGTGAAACATAAATTGATGTAAGCCTAACCACATGAGTAGATAATGTAGTTTTATTGTAGTGATAAAAAAAAATCATTAATGTGAATCGATACAATGGTTCTGTTTTGTTCTATACATAATGTACACACCACTTATTCATAAACTTCATCATGCTTAGTGATAAGCAGCTATTATTCACAAAATAGAGATGTATGGTGTGGGTTGTTTAGAGGCAAAATTTACAATGCTAAGTCTGTGGTAAGAGATTAAAGATAATAGTTGCATAGTCAGTGACTGAGCAGAATTATTGGAGGTTTCCTAGAGATACAGAGATAATTATATGTATCTATATGCAAATATGCAAACAGCTTTGCACACTCATGGGAATACTGTACATGTTTTAGAAAAATAATTCTTAAATTAACATATTAAATATGTTCTATTTTTAACTGTTTATGTATATGTACGTATATTTATCAACATTTGGTGCTGATTAATATGCTGATATTAGATACCAGGTTATATCTGTGATACTGGTTTTTGCTTATGTTCCTCAATTTTTATTGCAAGCCCATTGTGCATTTACTTCTCTTGCAACTACAGCAACAATGCTGCTTTTAGAAAAAGCTTTTGCTTAGTATTTTAGTAAACTGTGTGTTGTGTAATTATTCCTCTCAGTCACAGTTTTCCTAAAGTATTTGTTCTGCACAGGTGCCTTTTTCCATACCTGATTTCACAAAGGATATAATAAATAGCAAAACAAGAGGCATAAAGAAACTTGTACTTAAAAGAGATCAAAGCACACCAGACCATGCAGTCCTTTGGAAATCTTGGCTAGCTCTCTTGTAAATAAAGGTGCTTCTAAAGCAGAAGGTATTTAACTGCTGTATTTATATAGGCTTTGATTGACAGTTCAGTTATTAACCTCATAAAAACACAGCAACGTAAACTAGTAAGAATGTTTATTCTAGCACTTCTATCTGAAGGAAAATGAAAACCAAGATATAATGGCATATTCTTAGTTCTTTTTAAGTATTTATCTTAGTGCTCTGCAGCATGAAAGAATGTTTTTCAGGTCAGTGAACTAAAACTATTTTGCTTACTGCTCTGGGATTTAAGTATTTTCTAATTCTTTAACAAAAGAAATGTTAGAGTTATGGTAGGTGCAAAGTTATCATATAATTATTGAAGAAGCAAACTCCACATCTTTGTAGCAATTCTTCTATCCACATCATAGTGTTTTTGCAGTAAAAAAGAAATCAGAATTGTTTTTTTGCATTTAACTTAATGAGACTATGGAAAAGTTGGCGTCCTCGCTAAAAGAGGTGTTCTGCATCATGTTAGGTTTAAAAAAACAAGTACACAGTAACATTTTGCATTGTTGCTCTTGAGGTTATTAGCTGATATGTTGCACCAGTTTCTTAGAATTATTTTTGCCAGGCTTCATTGTGGCCCCCATACCTCTGTCCAAAAATCACGCGGCCATTTTTTCTTCTGTGGGAGCCCTAAAATTCCCTTAGTCATGAGAGAAGTTAGTTTGAAAGTATGTTGTTCTGAGAAATGCTACGGTTGCAGAAGTTTTAAATCTGAGATACATTCCCTGAAGAAAAATCTTTCAAAATGCCCTCTGAGAATATGTATATAGTCTTTATTACTAAAGGTTCTTTCCTGTTGCTGTTATCTCTCTTTTAGGACTGGTGATGTGTCTATGGTCCTCATTCAGAGGAACTGCTAATCTTGAATTTTCATAATTATGTATGACTTTTGAATTAAGGAATTTTAAATGGTGGCTTTTGCTTCATATTAAACTGGCATTTAAAATAATATAGTGCACATTGTCCTGAACTCATGATAAAATTAATAACTTTTGAAAAAAAGGATAAATCTCAAGAATCTTGTTCTTAACACAGGAGCTATCGTTTGCTGAAATTGCAGTAGGTAGGCATAACTTATCAGTATAGGAAGATCAGAAGAGCTCTCATATACTAAGGCTTAAAGCCACACTTCTGGAGTGGAAAATGTCTAAATGGAATCATAGGAATATCGACTGGAAGGAGACCTCTTGATTCCTATTAAAAATATGATTCAGCAACACAAGATTAGGATAGCAGTGGCCTTACTTGAATTTAAAACCTTCAGTGATGTAATATGCTACGTCACTGTGTCACCTGTCCAAATCCAGGTATTCTTGCACGCTTTAAAACTTCTGAGCTGCTGTTTGTGATCACCAATCCTTTCTATGCCATCTACAACTACTGCAGGAAACTTAGCCTTTAATTTCTGATTCTCCAAGCTGGTCATAAGCTGCTGTTTGGTCTTCCTCGAACCTCCTCTCTGTCAGATAGAGCAAACTTGGCTCTTTCAGCTTCTCATAGGGTATACTTTAGGCACTGCCCATCAGTGCAGCTGTTTGCTGGACCCACTCCTATTTCTTCTAATCTTTCCTGCATGTGACATCTCAAAATTGGACAGAAGTTTTCACGTGCCTAGTAGATGAGGATAATAACTTCCCTTGATCTGCTGCCACATTTGTCATAATGAATATAGGAGAATAAGTGGTTTGCCATGAGAACATGTCATTGGCTCATACTGAGCTTGGCATCCACTATAACCCTCAGGTTCTTTGCTGTGGGATTCTTACCGAGACAGCTGGTTTTCAGCCTTTGCTGATCCTCAGTGTTGTTCAACCCAGGTGTAAAACTTTGTATTTCTCCTTGTAGAACTATTTGAGTTTTCTGTTGGCCCAAGCCTCAAGCTTCTCTAGGTCTGCCTAGATTGAACTTTTACTATTCGTTTTTCCATCCACTCCCTGTAATTCACTATTGTCCACAGGTCTGTGGACGATGCTTTCCACTTCATCAACAAAGTTGTTGATAAAAGGTGTTTAAGCATGAAGAGGCCCCAATATTGACCCATGGAGTATTCCGCTGGTTACTAGCCAATGCTGAGCCACTGATTAATACCTCTTGGGCTGGGTAGTCCAACCCAAATGCTCTGTTTATTCACGCTGTACTTTTTCAGCTACCATAAGAGAAAGCTGGGTAAAGCTGAATCTGTGTAATGATTTTCAATTCATTTTAAAATTTGCTGCCATAATACAAATGTAGTTCTACTACTTTCTGTAGGAAATAAGAAGGAACAGATTCTGAAAGTATTTTTAAAATTACAAGAATTGCTTTATCAAATGCCACAAATCTGATTGAGTTTCATCTCTTTAAATGCTCATCAGACTTGTGGATTCTCTCCGCATTTACAAACAAGTTTCTTTAGGTTGTTTTCAGTGTCATTTACCTTTTTTCTGGACTTGAGACTCTGAAGTGTGGCAAGTTCAGAGTCTTTCAGTAACATACATGCTCTCTTCCCAAATGGATGTTATGGTGCTTGCCCTGGAATTTACAGACTGCCTTCTTGGGCTGACCATAATGGAGTCATCTTAGGTGACTTTAAATATAATATTCTGCTAGTGCAATTATTTTTTGAGTCATTTTTGGTTTTGATGTTTAAGAAGGTGTGAGCTGCCTGTTCAGAAACGCACTGTGGACTTCGTTTTTCTTTAAAAAAATAGAAGCAAGGTTCTAAGAGTGATTGCTGGGTGTCCAGAACTTCTGTAAGGGATCTGTAGAAATGTTTCTGTGGTCATCCAGTGTGATGTGTTTTGGAATCTGTTTGCATGTGGTCTTAGCATGGCTGAAGACACGAAGGGTAGGTTTTGAAAAACCAGCTCAGCACCAGTTGAACTGCATGTTTAAGCAAGGGATGGAATTTCCATATGGATCGATGTGTCACAAAACTGTGGGAACACATGACAGTTAGGACAGTCACTGAGTTATTTAAATAAACAAGCTTGCTATATTGTTTCTTTCATGAACTGATCAGGTCTCATAGAAATAACTTGTTTTTTTTCTATTATTGCTGAGGAAAGACTCTGGGAATGCCCTCTTCCCAAGTAAAATTCATCAAGAAACTTACTGCTTGGTAGTAAGAAACTTAATTTGAAGCATATTCATAGCCATTTAATACTCATCCATTCTTATGCCAGCACTGTACTTTATTTTAAATAACTATGTTCTCTCCTGATGCTTTTCTTGATGTATTTGTGGATGCCAGTCATATACCCCTTCTGTGTTAATTTTGCCAGACAAAACAAGCTTTAAACCTACTCTCAGAAAATTTGTTTTCTATTCCCTTGGTCATGTGAGCAGTTCTTTAAGCATCTCACTTAGATAGAAATTAGCTCTGATGTATTCCGTGTTACGTCCTATGAGATGCAGAGCGACGTTATTACTTCCTTGTCTATAGTTGACTACATCAAGTACTGATGTGTTATGGAACCATATCTGCCCTTTTTGTTTCTGTTTTTGATGAGGGATTTGAGATACCAAGTACATAAAAACAATGCAGACTTGGATCCTTTCACTGTTTTCTGGTGATGAATTCTAAATTATAATATATTTTTCAATTAGTTGTCACGTATTTAGTGTTTCTGAATGTTGTTCATTTCATGTTGTATTTGTTATTTCAGTAGCCAAAGATATCTGAATAGTGTTTTAATCTTTCCCCTCTATAGACAGTCCTGACTTTTGTTTCATTGGTGGATTTTCTTTGGCACTCTTTAATTCTTTTACTGTCTTTTTCAGTTAAACTATTAGTAATATTGGTCTCTACAGTACATTAGGTCCGTTGATGACCAACCTACACATGCTCTTCTGTGTCATTTTAAGCCCCATTTCCACTCTAACTTAGCTTTTTCATCTACTAACATAGCCTAAGTGCAGCATATCAGTTGTATGGATGACACTGCATAGATTGTATATGTTTATCTGTTAAACCAACACCTTTGTGGACCTCATACAAATGTTTCCATGCTGAGAATGCTGCATGCTTCTCTGTTTTGTCTTTTTTGTTTTTTGGAATAGAAGGAAGGAACTGGATCTCTGCTTAGTGCTGGAGCTGCCATGTTTTTTTCTTTAAGTAAATTCTGAATGAATTGTTTGCAGATTTCAAACATTTCATGCGTCGCAATTACATTCAGGAAGCCTGTGTTAATAGAACTCCTTTATTTCCCCTTTGTCTAGGGAAATGGTTACCTTTTTGGTGTAAAGAGTGGGTTGGCACAATCTAGTTATTAACATTTTTGCACATTGCAATATTAACATTTTTCCTATGTTTCTTTGTGCTTTTGAGGCCAGAAAAGCTCCTTGGTTTTCAGAGTTGTTCTCCCCACCAGCACTTTCAAGTAATGGCAGTCTGCTGTCTTCTGTGTTTTAAAATCCAGAATAGAGATTATCCTCTGAGTTGAGTGTGGTACATTGTTTGACTTTAGTATTGCCTTTGGTTAGCATAATTTCTGTTTTCTGTACCTTACTACCATTAGCTGACCTACCATTGAAAGGCATCTGACGGTCAGATTCTTCAGTGATACTTTAAGGAGGCAATAACTCATTTATCTTCTAGTACATATGTACTATGCTTAGGTCTTTACCATAATCTCACTTTTCTTTTGTGATATTTTATATAGCTGAAGAAAATGTTTTCTTTTGAAGTTTATACTTCCGAAGTGTGTCTTTGCTAATAGGGAAATGAACTTTACAAATTTTCTTCGTGAGTGATAAGGAAAGAACGTGAATGGGCAGTTAAAAGCTGTTTGTTTAGTTAAGCTGCACTGCATTTCATTTTTCATACTTTAATGAAGGCAAAGTTGCAAATGTGTAGAATGTGTATTATTATAAATTTGACATTTTGAATGACAGTGATATGAAATTCACAGTGGGTTTTTAAACTTTTTTCAGCAGTGGTTGTACTTGCACTACAGGGAGTAAATTTGATTTTGTTTTTGTCTTACTGCTTCTAACAGAAAGTATTATCTGACACATTATAGTTAATGATTCCAGTATAGATGCTGATACAGAGTGGATTTTGCAGGAGGCCATTAAGAGAGGGCTGTCACAGTTTCATGAAAACCATATTCTTGATCAAGCTCTTTCCAGATGTGTATGCCTATATTCTTGGTTTTTTTCCCCTCATTCCTCAGTCTTATTTTTCCTTCATAAATATAATCATGTTTTTTCATCTGTCACAAACCCGTTAATACATTTGTCAGCTGACCTGAGACATTAGCAACGTTTTTATTCAAAGTGAGCTCTGAAGACCCTTGTTCCTGTCAGAAGATTTGTAGTCTCTAAATCTCAGCTGTCCTAAAATGAAATACGAACAGATTTACTGCAAATGTTCTTTACCATGTCAGTTGCTAAAAGCGGGATACAAGGTTACAAAGCCTTTAGTTCTTCAGAAAAATAAGTGAAAGAACAGGAGCAGGTAATCTCTGACACATGTCACAGTAAAATGATACATATGCCCCAGTGTCAAAGCAGAATTTTAATCTGGAATATTCTCTTAAGTGTGCAGCACAGCTTAGAACAGAACACTGTAACATTAATGGCTTTATTTTCAGATGTGAGTTTTAAAATGTAGTTAAATAAGTCACTCATTGTGCTTAAAGATGGGATAATTTATTGGAAAGACACTACATATATAAACACAGATACTACTACTTGCATTACATGGCATCATATCACTATTCAGTCAAACTACATGTAATGACCAGAGACATTACAGTTTTCAGTAGGCTTTATGAATTTGATTCTAGAATTTAGATGACACTGAGTATCTTTGTAAGCAAAACAGAAGAAATAAAAACTTGCCTGTATATCTTTACCTTACTCCAACCCACCCAAGATTCTACCATGAAAAGCAATGCAAAAGGGGAAAAAAAAAAATAAAAAAATCAAGCAGTGGTTGAATAGAAGAGCTGATGATAGTCAAGAATATAATCAAGGCTTCTATTCATTATTATTTTGGAGAAATGAAAAATTTTATCTGTGCGTTTTTCCTAAGAAACATAATTAAATGCTGTAAATTATACTCTTGTTTATACTTAAAATGAACTTCAAGGGAAAGTTTTATAGATCTGCAGTCTGCCTTCGCTTGTATCTTTTGTTTTAAATTTTACTACTACAACTAGTTGATTTTTGATAATTCATCTGGTTCACTGTTATTTTCCAAATGCTACTCTGCTATTCACATTCTGTCCTTTGTCACATGACTTGTTTTCAAAGTATCTTTTTACTAATTTATCTGAAATACTGTCATCCTGACTTTCTTTTCCTCCTGACTCTGGAGGAGAGAAAGGTAGGAAAGAGTCTGTTCAGCTCAGGACTGTGTAGGGTTATTAGAAGTTAAAAGTGCAACTTGATTTTTCTGCAGTATCATCTAAGTACCATCATCTATATGGTTATACTTAGATGACATTTTAAGTTGAGGTGAGGGGATTTATTGTAAGCATCATCAGCCCACTGATAATCTTTCTCTTTCATTACACTGCTTCCTATTTCAGTAAGTAACCTTTCACCAACCTATTGCTTAGATATCTGTAATCCCATTTGAAATTCTACATTGTGGAACTGTACTACTTTTGGGTTACTAGCAGGAAACAAAACAAACTACTATTAGAGAGCAGCCTGTGGCACTGAGAAAGATGAACTGTGATGCAATATGAAATCATTTCAGCTGGACATGAGAAAAATATTAGTGTCTTAAGGTTCTTTCCAATTCCTTCTCTAGTTTTAGGGTGGGTAGCTGTCAAATCCTGTGATCTGCAAGACGTTGATTTTAAGGATTAAATTATGGTAGCCACATTGCCAAAAATTTATTTGAACTGTGTTTGTGACTAATGGAAACAATGAACAGTTATCTACATTTTTAATTTAAATCTATAATTCTTTGTCATATATGATTTGGAAAAGGAGGTCAAAGTTTATTCCTTGAGAACTGATAACTGTCGTTTTGTGTTGGTTTTTCAGCCCAAGTTTTGTTGGTATATTCCTTTTTAAAATGGGCGTATCAAGTATTTGCCTTCTTTTAAGGATATGGATAACTTACTGTTTATGAAACATAACTCATATGAGTCTGTTTATGAAGTGTTGGAGTTCATTTTTCAAAGCAGCGTATTTTTGGATGAAATAGAAAAGAGGTGGCTCAAGTTCCTGGTCATTTTTGAGAAATCCTAGTCTTTGCATTTTTTTGTTGTGGTTCCACTCTCAGTTACTGTACGCAGCTACTTGTGCGTGCCTAATGCATATACATCTCCAGGAACAACAGGCAGGGTCAGTAAGTAAAAATGAGATGACTGAATACCTCTGTTTTACTCACTCTTGCTGTTTTGCTTTCTGGTTTTACTCTAGTTATGTGTCTTTCTGCCTTGACATTCCCAGGTGAATTCACACATCAATCACTGCTGTATGTTTTAGAAAACCTTTTAATTTTTACAGCATTTCTGCTAACATACAGCATTTCTTGTTTCTCCTCTGAGCTGGAGGCCATTTCTAACAATCACTGGACAACCAGCCTGCTCACAGTGCCTTTGGGCATCTTTTCTGCAGATACCTGCTGACTAATGGTTTTCATTAGACTGCCTCCTCCCATCACATAATCTGTGGAACAGTTAACCAAGGGAGAGGTTATGTATGTTACCCAGTTTGATAACTGCTGTTTTCTTTCCCTATCAAATAGATGTATGAAATCACACCAGTTATGAATGAAGGGCTGTCTTTTTGAGAATACTCTGTTCCATTATGTAATAATGATTCAAATTTGATTACCAAATTTCATTATATTGAAAATGGATGTGTTCAAAAATAATTGCTGCATGAGGTACACCTTGCATGTAGTCCTCTCTTCAGACTCTAAGAGGTTGCCCATGAGTTCCATAGAACACTTAATCCCCATCTGTTTTTTCCTGACAAATAGTGATACAGGAGGTGAAGATGCAAAGTATGTTCAGTTTGGTTCAAATTTGATACCATCTTTTAATACAAAGCTTTTAATATGTTACGTCTTACCACATGCTGCTTGACTTGACATACATGCCTGGCTCTCGTATTTTCTGCTGTCTGACATTTTTGTCTTCAAATTGCTACATAAGGTATGAGTAGAAAACTTGAAGTTGTTTTGAAAAGCTGTTAAGTAACTTGGAAAACTCTGAAGTTTTGAAATCTGACTACAGGAAACTGAGTTTGGTGGCTGACAGACACTTTGAGGTTGTGTGATAAAATATTACATTTTTCTGCTTAAATAACCAGTGATCATGAGAATTGGTGTTTAAAACAATCCTCATCAGGAGGATTTATGTTCATTCACAGAAAGTTTTCAACTAACTCTTTTTAAGATAAATCTTAAGAATCTTTCTCTTTTTAAGAGAAATCTTGTAGCCTTAACAGTTCCTGCAGAATCCTTGGTTATGCTTTCATTAGCAGCCTTTTGGTGCATTGCTCTTACACACCTAGAGAAAGCTTCCTGTGCGTACCTCTTTGTTTGAACATTTGTTTCCACCTAGTAATTTGCTTTTGCTGTGTTTGTTTTGTGGCCTATGGCTAAGGCATGTTCTGTTGGCCCAGTGCTGGAAGCATTGCTGATAGTTGTTGTGTGCTGATTTACTCTTGCATAGTTTTTTTGGACACTTATTTTTATGGACATTCAGTCTTGCCATCTTAACACGTTATTTCTGTAGACCTGGACTTGTTTGCTTTTCATAAGCTTTGTATTGGAGTCATACTAAAATATACTTAATCTGACTTGATCATGTGGCTTTCTTGTCGTAAATAGCTGGCTGTTTATTTATTTATTTTTGAAGGAATTTTGTTTTATCTGCATAGCCCATGTGTCTAATTAGAACTTCCTTAACCTAACATCTGGGTGGTTCTTGCTAAGAAAATGCTAAATAAACCTGTGAACCATGAACTTATCCTTTATCAGTTCAAAAAGTTATTTAAAAAACAAGCACAGAAGGCTTCTGCTTTCTCTTTTTAGCTTGGATTGATTTTCTGTTGTGGCTTGAACTACACCGACGTATTGATTCTGGCTAGTAATGAGTTTGATAGATATCAGTATGTTGTTCTGTTTTGGATGTAACTGTTATATTTACACGAGTATGTGGCCTGGAAATGTCACTGCTGCCAAGTGCTGGAGGCAGCTCTGTGAAGAAAGCTGATGGAAGATCAGACACATCTGTTGCTGTGTTTTCTTTGTGTTTTCTTATTCTGAGATACTTTTCAATATCAATAATGGATGAGCATTTGTAAGTAAATGTATGTTAGAAATACTTTATTAACTGTTCAGTACATGAGCTGCACCAAAGGAAATGTAGCTTTCTCTTGTCCAGCTGTGTTGTTAAAATGGTGCTGCAATTTAAGATGCTGTGTCTTTTTACTTATTTTTTTTTCCTCCAGAAAGATCTGAATAGTTTAGCTGACAAAGTGTTTGTATACATGCAGACAGAAGTGCGTAAACTCTCTAAGTTATGTTGTGTTGTCATTTTTAATGAAAAACCTGTGTCTTGTTTGATAGGAGTTCATCGTGGGTGCGTGGTCATTTGGTCTCTGAATTCACTGCAGCATCAGAAATCCAAGTGAACTGATATTTTGAGTGCAACTAATTGTAACTCTTCTACATTCCCTTCTGTAGGATGACAGGAGCAGAGTTTTTCTCCCGATTTCCAAGTCTTTATCCTTTCCTTCTCAAGCAGTTGGAGGTTGTAGCCAATACTTTGAACAGGTAACATGATATCTATGAAAATTTTGCAATGTTCAGTTTAAAGTGAATTGTCACATATACTATAATGCTGCTGTTTTCATCAGTGCTTCTTGAGGTTGTGTAGATCTACTACTGTTTTTCTAAGCCTTTTTTTTCCCTGTAACTTGTACACTGCAGTGAGATTCTGGAGTCTGAAGTGCTACTGAGACTTTAGTAGCAGCTTTGTTCCTCCCTGTGAGCTGTTGCATTCCTAGGATCAGATGTTAAAAGAAAGTATATTTTTCAAGGCTGGACAGAAACTCATTGTTTTACAGTGTCTCATTTTTAACAAGACTTTCTAATGTGTTTAAAGAATAGAAGGTCTTAGGACTTGTGCGACCCTAAATTACCATTTTCCAGCCTGTGATATGCTGTATTTGTAGAAGGTCCTTGATCTCTTTTTACTGAGTCCACAAATGGTGTCTGAGAGCTCCAATTTGACCTTACTAGATGATGTACTTAGGGATGATGCTGATGCTGTTACCCCCAGGTTCATGAACTTTTAAAGTAAACCAGTGCAGGCTTTGTTTTTCCTTAAAATGTTATGGTATAAACTGTAGAAGTTCAGGAGCTGATTTAGAGGAGAGTTTCAGCTGTCTGTTTAATGGCTTGCAATGAAGTTGAAAGAGGAGTTTTGCCAATCATTGAATCTTGCAGTTTCTGCTCTGGGCAAAAACGATGCATGTATTCCATGTAGCACTCTGTTTTACTTGACATTTCAAAAGGTGACAGTGTAATCACTAGATAAATTTAGGAACTTGCATGAAATACTGTCCTTGAATGTTTTGGGGTTTTTTTTTTTGTTTTTTTTTTTACCCAATGCAAATTGAGGATTGTATTTTATTTTATTTTAACTCACTGACTAAATAACAAATTGTTGTTTTTTGTCTTGGATTTCTGGTTGATTTTTCAGCATGAAAAATAGATGCTTGGTGTTAATGACAATAACTATTCTTAAATCTAACCCTGCTATTTACCAAATATACATTTTCTTCCTTTCAGACTGAGAAAGACTTTGTTTAAAACATCTTTTTGTAACTCAGCTTTCTCAGTTGTTCAGTTCTATGAGAGACATTACCTGTTCTGGTGTTTAATTTTAGTTAGAAGCAAGGGCAGCTCTCTGTTATTAAGGACAGAAGAAACTGAGTTAAAATAGGAAAGAAAAGGTGGCACAGCCTTAAGTTGCCTTCATAGAGGGATTCCCAGTACTGCTGTAGAACTGGATGCCGTGTTTGACCCTGGTAGGGTTTGTATGTTATTATCATGACCAGCATTTTGTATGTTATTACCATGACCTCCTTGAAATGCAGAAGAGCACTGTGCATGTGGGAGAGTCTCAAGACCAGCATGAAGGATGATATTCTCATCGAATGCATCTTCCTGCTTTTTTTATTTAGTGAAGATGAAGAAATGAAAATCCATCCAAGTTTGTTCCTTTTGCTTTTAATCCTTGGAAAGCTGTATCCATCTCCAATGGATGGCACTTACTCAGCACTCAGCATGGCACCATTTGTCCCCTATATTATAAGGTAAGATGGGTCTCTGGTATTTTTTCATATGAGTTCTTTCTACTCTTTGTGTTTATTTGTTGTGTAATAAAATGTCTTTTAAAGCTTCTCTTCAGTTTTGAGCTTTAATTCTTAAAGGAAAAACTCTGATGATGATTGGTTGTACTTCCATTCCTTATTAATTCTTGTTTTAGCAAAGTGGAAAGAATTTCAAATCATGCAAGCTGTTGTGTCACTTGTTCACAGATCTTCATCTGCAAGAACTCAATTCCTGCCAAATAAAGGATAGATATAAACTAATGAGCTTGATTAGCTTTGTAAAACAAGTCTTGTATTGCTGAATTTCTTGATTATTTTTTATTGATTTTTTTTCAGGCTTGCAAAATGATTGTTGGTAGCTCATTGTTGTAAAGATTAATATTTAGTTCAGCTCCATATCCATACATACACATAAATATGTACTTAGCTTTATAGAGGCAGACATATCCTATATGTAATCTATTTCTAAGATAACTTTCCAAGATTTTATACAGTGTAACTATTGCTTCTGTGATGTTTACACTGAGAGAGTCAACAGATATTTTGGCTTTTCTCTGTGCCATTGTTCTGGGGTTGTAGTGCCTCATAAGGGGGAAGGACTATTGTGGATGGGGAAAATAAGCATAATTAGTAATTTGAGAGGAAGTCTTGCTATATTTGTGAAAGCTTCAGAATAGTATGTTAAGAAAGTTCCATTCTAAATCTTCTTCCTTTATTTATTCAGCAAAACAAGATAAAGATGTTTCTATCCACAGATCTCCTGATTTTTATTTTGAACTGATATTTATGTTATGTCTGCTTATTCTTGGCTGCCAGTGTGATGTATCTCTCTCTACTTACATTTTTATGGGGTTCTTAGGAATAAATAACCTAAAAAAGCAACCCTGAAAAACCTACAGTAAGAGTTTTCTAATTGCACTGTATTTACTGATTTAAAATGTTTTTCTGCCATGTTTGAATCTGAAATGCTTCTTGGATAAACAGTTAAAACTGCATTTGTTGGTTACATTGTTTCAATCTCAATCTTTAATGCCTGTGTCACTACACTGAAGTGCGCTTGTTTATTTTTTTTATTTCTTGGTTGAGTGTTTCAGCATGATTTCTGATTGGTAATACATTAAACTTTGGTAATGTTCCAGTTACATCTTTGGGTTTTGTTTTTGTATTACGACTGCTACATTTAGCAAGTCTGAGTCCCAGCAAAATAACTCTTCAACAGTGACCACGCTTAGTTACCTTTTGTGGCTGTTTAAAACTTTTCAGATGATGGTGGGGAGAAAAACCCATCAAAATCATTAAAAGAAAAACCTGAAGCATTTAAGACACCCATGTCATTAGATCTCTTTCGTCCACCCTTAGTGACTGTGCTCTTAAAGAGGAGTAGTGTGGAGGAGAGTGTTTTCTACATTTCTTTTCCGTTGCATTTGGCATTAAAATAAAATAAAATGCCTATCTATTTAACAGCAAATTGTATTTGGGTGCACAGACATGTATTTCTGTTGGATTATTTAGCAAATGCATTGACATTTTTAATGGGTGCCAGGGGACAATTCCAGGGATTCTGCAGAATGGAGGAACTGAGATAGCTCAGTGTGATATTTCTGACTGTGTTTCCGTATATAAAGCTCTTTTGTCCTTGTTCTGTGAATACTATGAATATTTTCAGTCACTTGCATCAGCTGGAACGAATACCTGTGATTTATCTGGGAAAGATAAATATCGTGCTATTTGTGCTGTGATTTCCCTTGTGATTTTCCTTTCAACAGGAGCAGATGAACTAGAATAAAATTATTTCCTTGTCATTTAGTTTTCTTTAGAAGGCAGTAATGAAGGTGGTTGTGAGGTAACCACTTAGGATCAAAGAGGCAACCTGAAGGCAAAGGCCTTGTTCATCAAGACATTAAACTGTATATAGTAACCACTGCTTTGAATTGCTCAATGTAGTATATAATGTCTATGTATATATATAATTACATGGTGGCCCAATGCAATTATATCATTTAATTGCCATAGTTTACTGGGACATTTTCAGATTTATCTTGCTGTAACACTGTCAAGGTTAAATACTGTGCTTATCCAGTACCTGAAAGATTCTTACAGTGACAGTGGGGCAGGTCTCTTCTCACTAGTGACAAATGACAGGATGAAGGGAAACGGACTCAAGTTGCGCCAGGGCAAGTTTAGGTTAGATATTAGGTTAGGTTATTAAGTTTAGGTTAGAAAGGGTAGTTAGGTACTGGAATAGGCTCCCCAGGAAGGTGGTTGAATTGCCATCCCTGGTTGTGTTTAAGAGCCGTTCGGATGTGGTACTCAGGGATATGATTTAGTGTAGGGTTTTTAGAGTTAGGGTTCTGGTCAGGCTGCGGTTGGACTTGATGATCTTCAAGGTCTTTTCCAACCTGGGTAATTCTATGATTCTATGTAGTAAGGAGAGAGGAAGGGTGGGTATAATCCATCATTGATTTTCTGACTTTGCAGGGCTCAATCCCAATAAAGCGGCATTCATATGTTGCTCTGAGATGATGAGCGGGATACTCTGTTTGCAAGAGAATGGACAGTTATTCAAGCAGAGCTGGGTTTAAGAGGAAGATTTCTAATTGGGCTTTTGAGCAGTTTCGGTTAAGCCTGATTGGAATTTTCCATGTAGTGGGAGTAGAGTTGTGGTTGCTCTGACCGCACTGAGGTAAATTGCACAATGTGAGTAGGATTAAATGCCACAAGGACAAATCTTGATCTCCATGTACATTCTTGCTACTACCTTTTGAACCAGAGCATTTGATTACTTCTCTGCAGTTTTATTAAAAGTTATGTTTTCCCCTACCCCCTCACAGATGTCTTATATGGAAGGGAACACTTTGATTCACAACCTATTACCTCACTTTTATTTTTTTTTAAATCTTTTTAAAGAGCTAGATAGGTCTGTTTTACTGATTACATTCCAAGATGAAGGAATGTACAGAATGTTTTTGATTAACAAGGGAGGTAATTGGGAGGTAATGTTTTAAGTATGAAATGAAAACATAACCTCCCTTTCTCCTCTGCTTACTCCTTTCAAAAACCTGTAATCTCTTCAGAATGATCCAAATTTGAGTTACCTTATGCCCTCTTGTACCATAGTGTTGCCAAAGTGTTTGTTCAGTGCTAAATGTTCTGCACTGAATCCTCTGAAGGGGTACATGGATATTGCTATCTTGACTTTTCTCTAATTGAGGTCTAGTGCTTTTCAGAATTGTGAGTTGTTAATTGTTTAAAAAACAAAAAACACCAAGCTTAAAATCTTAACTAGATGTATATTAAACAAAAAAAAAACCTCTTTTCATTTATATCTCATGTTCTTTTAGACAAAATCATTTTAATTCTTGGTGAAATTTCCTCTGCAAAAATTTGTCACATATGCAGATTTCAAGGCAGTGTTGCAAGTCATTGAAGAAACTCTGTGGAAAAAATAAATAGAAATTAAATGTCTTTCTCCAAAATGTTATTAAAGAGACACAACTTTCTTGTGGGGAATTTTACAGTTTGCATCTTTCTGTAAAATGGAGAAGTTACTCCAAAATCCCTTGATGCTGTCTTGAATCAGGAACTGCGGTAGGTAACAGTGGAAAGCACTAGCCCTCTACTACTGCTTGTTTTCCTCTTCCATGCACCACGCCTGAATAGTACAGTATTATTTTTGTACTCATGAGCTTGTCATTAACAGACAAAAGATAATTACTCTAACACAGTTGATGATGTGTACTAGCATGTAAGGAGAAAAAAATAGTATATGATGAGGAAAACAGTTTTGTAGGATGGAGGAGGAATGCTTAAGAATTTTGTTATATGCACGGTTGCCTTAAGTGACTCCTAAAAATAAATAAGTTTGGGAAGGACACGAAAACTGTGCATCAGCTGTAAATAAACTGCTGGATCAAATTCTTTTTCAAACTTGAGAGAAAAAGGAAAAAAAATGCTTATGGCCATGATTTCACATTCAGGTAATGCAGTACTTTAAGTATTATTCGGTGCATAAATACACTAAGTTTTGTTGAGTTTCTGAGCAGTTGCCAATCTAGACTAAGAAGCATGGTAGAGAAGGTTTTTCTTATAATTTAAAAGCAAAGTATGGGTTTCTATTATAAGAACCAGTGAAGGCACAGAGGTTCAGTGTTCAAAGTATGGATTATATATTTTGACTTATACTAAATGCTGTTCAGAGATTAAGTGTTGTCAGATACCAACAAGTGTAGAAAGCTATTTCTAAAATGTTGTTAGTCAAAGTATGAAGTTCTAATAGATGTAAAAGCTTCAATTTTAATCCCTTATCACTAATTTTGTTTTGTGTTTTTTACTGGCCGAAGGGAAGTAGTCTGTCTTGACAAATACTTGCCTGAAATACAAAGACCTTCAATTGCACTCTGCTTGTCATAGTACAAATGAGTGCTTTCAGTACTTTTCCAACTAGTAAAATATTTAAGATCTGTCCTATGTAATGAAGCAACTTAATGATGTTAAATAATACTTAACTCACAAATATGTCTTTCAAATGTTAAATATACTTATATTTTTATATGGGCAGATAATGACAGGACAAGGGGAAATGGTTTTAAACTTGAAGAGGGTAGATTTAGACTAGATATTAGGAATTATTTATTGTGAGGGTGCGAAACACTGTAACAGGTTGCCCAGGCAGGTTGTGGATTGGACTGTGAGCAGCCTGGTCTAGAGGGAGGTATCCCTACCATTATCAGGGGGGGTGGAACTACATGAATTTAAAGGTCCCTTCCAACCCAAACCATTCTGTGATTCTACTCTGTGATTATGCTGGCTTTTGCCATTTACTGATTTATCTCTTTTCCTTTCTTTCTTACTGAGATAAAAAAAAAAATGTATTTCTGATGGAGCTTTGTCCATTTTTTTTTCTCTATTTCTTTTCACTCACATTCACAAATTCCTTGCATGTTCCTTACACTCTTCATTATTGCATTTACTTTACTGCAGATAAGGAAGTTATACTATTGCAGTAGTTAATGTCTTAAGCTTTTGAACAGCAAATTCAATTATATAAGCAAGCATTCATAAAATTATGATCTTAAAATATTAACCTTTGTGAAGTAATATTGCAAATCATCAACCTGCATGTTGTAGGCACTTGGAAAATAGATGTATTAAGTAAGTGAAAACCATCACCCCTTATTTTATATTCTTAGAAAGTAGAGTACTTGAATGTGAATTTGAAGGTTCCCTAGGAGTCATAATTGTGTCTTATTAAATAAATCTGTAAGAACTCACTTCTGAAGGGAATAGACACAAGTAAAGAAAGTACTACTATTCTGGAAAATGTTATTAATATAAATTTCACTGATTCATGATGTTACTTGCATTTGGGCATGTAGGCTGCTCCTTTGAAAAACTTAATTGTTAGTGACTTATGCTAATTAGTTTTATTGCTTTGTGCTTTGTTTAAGTAGCTTTGGTTAAATTATGTCTGGTCTGTCAGGTGTCTGGTTCTGTTTTGCTAAAAGCCCTGTGACAAAGCTTCATAGCAGTTATGTATGGGGAAAGATGAAGCAACACTATTCAAATGTAAAGCCAGAAGCTTCTGTGAAAGTAAGTGTACAATTTTACACTGAATAAAAGTCACAGGAAAAGGGGGAATGAGCAAGATCTAGTGCAAGCTATCTTCAGTTTCTGTGGGAAGAGCAGGGTTGAAGTCGTTCACTTACATCTTGTTAAAATTGTTTCTGAATCTGGTTAAAGGCAATTCCTCCTATTTCATACATCTATACTTGCACACATGGATTTAGTACACATCTTATATCTGACTTGAAAAGAGTTATGACTTTCTCTGGGCTAAACGTGAGTATCCTTTGGTAAGTGGCTAAGCAGGGTAGCTGAGTGATTGTGCTAGTGTGCTTCTTCTGTCACTCTTCTCACTTTTCTTTTTTTTTTTTTCTTTTCTTTTTTTTTTTTTTTTTTTGTGTGTGTGTGTGTGTGTGGTATGGTACCAGTAGGTGATTTAATGTTAAAACTTGCCTATTTCCAACTGTCATTACATTGGACTGGAAATCTTATTAGTGGTATGATAAGCAAAGTACTTTTGTGGAAATGTGTTTTCATATTAGATGAAAAATACTACTTTTGTTTGTAGCTATGCTGTATATTAAAATAGCTGCTATTGATTAAGATGTTTGTAAAAGCATCTCCACCAGTTTCCATATCAAATGCACATTTTCTTGGTCTTTGCTCACTTTTTCTTTTATTTTTTTCTTTTTAATGTATTGTCTGGTCAGCATAACTGCTTGGTGTTGCTATTATCTGAGATAACTGATTACTTGGAATCTCTGAGATATTCCAAGCAGACATTGATCCACTGGAATGCTCCGTCTTCGCCAGTAGATGCTTATGAGTCCAACCTAACAAGGCAGATGAATATAGGCAAGGCTCCCAAAATACACATGCTTATGTAGGTGTATAAAAAGGAGCAATGCATGCTTCTAAAGCATACACTGTTCTTTGTATTCTCGTTGCTTTGTACATTGTTTTGTAGTGTTGAATCTCTATTGTGAAAATAGTTTTAAATTCTTTGTGGGAAAAAGTGATAGAACTGCCTTCAGGCATAAAGCAGAGAAGTGCCACTGATAAGGAACGATTAAGTGACATTATCAAAATGACTTTTCTTAGAAAAGATTGTCTTGGTAAAGTCCCCTGTCAGGTCTCTACTCTTTTTTCTTTTTTTTTAAGCCTACTAGTTTGAAGAAAAAGGAAGGAGAGAGTGTTGCTTGAGATCTAAAATGGAACTTCGGCATATTTGGGGTTTAATAGAGAAATGTATTTCCTCTCTGAGTGTAATGATGAATAGTTTAGCATTTTTTTTTCACTTTGATTAAGCTCAAATTGTAGTGATAGAGGAGATTATGAAGTGCCTGATTAGCAATAGACTGCACAAGACTTCCAATCCAAAAGTCTAATGTATAATTTTCGTGTTCTTTGTTGTAATCTATGGCCTCTTCTCTTAAAGTGTGAGCAAATCCTTTGGTTATTTTCAAGGATCTGAAAAGAAGTTTTAAAAATTTATATTCTTGTTTACAACCATCGGAATCATTCAAAATATTCACAAGGCAATGATCTTTTATTTATACATTCAACTTCCCTTTTATTGTTTAAAACAATGATACAATCATTAAAACAAAGTATTCTATCTCCATTCTTTTTATTTCCTCTACTTTGTTACTATGTATTTCTTTCCATTACTCTGCGAAGCTTCCTAAAGACTTCTCAAAAATTAACAAATTTGAAATACGATTTTTTTTATTGGAAGACATTGTAAAATGTTTTCCTTTTAAGTGCATTTGAATTAAAATGTCATATAAGGAATCTCTAACCTCTGGAGAATACAATAAGTTAAATAAGCCTACACTGAATTTAGCTACCTGAGGATAGTATTTAAGATTCCTTGATGGGAATGCAAGAAAAGAGATGCCACTTAAATTGTTTCATCATGTTCTACAGCAATTCTTGATTCAAAGCAAACATATTTTTCTTTGTCTGAAGTTTATGTGTAGTGTAAGTAACTATTTACTCATGTGCATGTTTTATAGATCCTTGTTTATTGGCTGAGTCACAGTACTTCACATTTCTGTTGTTGATTCAGCTTGATATGAGTTTGCTTCCTTTTATGATAACCTTAGTTATAATCTTTCTAACAAGATGAAACAAATGGTTTCCTCCAGGAAGGCCCTTGAAAGCATATTCTGAGATGCTGAATCAAAGCTCCATATATTCTCTTGGATTGTTTTGTTCTTAATTTCAGATTAAATCACAAAAAATTCTCTTTAGACTCATTACAATTCAGGTTTCCACAGTTAAATAAGTTTTAAAAATTAAGTACTTTGGGTATTTTAATTGCTAGGGTACAATTGTGTAACAAGAGGGAAAATGAGTGTTTTTCCTTTAAAGAGAAACTCAGGCAAAGAAATCCATAAATTTATTCATGCATATATATATATATATATATATATATATATATATATATAAAACAGAATACTTTTTATGTTCCAGGAAATCTTGTTCTTGTATTGATGAGTAGGTACTGCCCTGTGGATTTATCAAGTTATGTAAATTGCATGGAAGCTCTGAGTGTATTTTTATTTCTTCTTTTTGCACCTCTCTTTGCAAGGAAACTTGTAATACTGCTTTTGAAAGTTACTGAATTTACTCTTTTGGGAATGTTTCAGTAAAGGTAGGGTAGCTGGTCTGACTGGTGTGATTTGAGGCCCCTCCTGCAGAATGTTGTCTTCCTCCATGTTCATGTCCAATTTTGATTCCATCCTGTTTTCATGGCTGCACTTCCCAATTCCCTTTTTCAACACTTTGTGCAGGCAGTGTATGTGAATGTGTTTCAACTGAGAACAAGATTATGATGCTGTGATACTGTCTTTGTGACTGCAGGAACAACTACCTGCATTGTAAATAAATAATGAATGAATAAGTATTGAATCATTCTGTGATTCTACTAGCAGGTTGCTGTGACTATATCCAGGAAACTTGAAAATAATGCTTTCTCCTTGCTCGTTCTTCTTCAGACAACTGTAGGTATTACTTAATGTAACAGCTGTATCACTTTCAGCTACACTTAAGATTTTTCAAATGATTTCTACTGATTTGTTGCTGTGATGCTCATATTAAAGGCAATTCTTACTTTGTTGATTTGCTTAGTATGAAGTCTGTTGAGAGGGAGTAATAAGAAAGGGAGATAAAAAAACACTTAAGAAACACCTGCAGATCTTTTTTATTATTATTAATAAAAGCATGAAGATACATTTATTTGCAGCTAGTGTTTTGTTGTTTGTAGCCAGAGCAATAAATTAGACACTTTGAAGTCTGCAGAGGAGTGCAGAATCCTTCTGTGCCTTATGAGAGTTGCTCATATAAATTATGTCAGATCTGAGTGTTAACATTGGACAGGAACAGTGGAAATCCACTGAATCAACAGTTACACAAAGTGAAAACTTGTCAGATTTATTGGCTTTTTGTTCTTGATCATGGACCGTTTGAAGTAAACAAGTTTACATCTAAAACCTCATTCACCTAGATAAACAGCACTGAATTTAAAATGGAATATGACTTCAACGGTTGTAAATTGCCTTGAGGATTTAGTAGATCCTTCTTTAAGGTTCTTGCGAATTTTCTTTGCTACTTGCTACCTTGAGTTATAAAACTAGACTGACGTTACATTATTTTACATAAGATAACATTTTAGCTATTTCTTAGATTTGAAAAATTACTTATACTGTTTGGCCTGCAGTAATGGTGAGAACCAAGTTTAAGTTGTGGGACTGGCTGGTGGTCAGGCAGTCCAGACTAAGGCTGCTGTTCCTTTCTGCCACTACTGAGGGGTGTAGCTGCCACCCCACAATTGATGACACTGCTCAGCGTTAAGTTAGTTACATAATGGGTCTTGAAGGCTGATGTAACGAGAAACTACTGCATTGGGCTGAGTCTGTTGTCTTGTTTTGCCTGGCTATGTTAGCTCACCTATAAGTGGAATTCAGCAAAAATCAGAACTACCCATTCTTAATCTAGGATGTTGTTGAAAACTATGGAAAAAAAGAGTGTTTATCTTGATGTTTTTCTGGCAAACTTCTTGTGTGATTGAGGAATGAAGCCAAGTGCCTCCAAAGCATGAGAGAAGCACAGATCAGATGCCTTCAGGATATCCAGAAGTTCAAGGATGGGTGACCTGGCATGATATCTTGCGTGTGTTGTTGAAAAGGAGTGCTTTTGAAATGTTGCCTGTAATGTTTCTTGGGAGAATGAAAAAAAAACATTTAGTATTTTAGGGGAAATAAAAAAGAGAAAAGAAACAGCAAGAGTGTTAATGCCACTCAGATTTGAGAAGCTGTTTGCCATTGTGAAACGTCGTCATTATGTTCCCTTATATGTTCATATAAATCAGCTAATTTATTGTTCTTGAACTTTATGGTGCTTTGGTTGATTAGTAGTGACTTTGTAGGAGTACTCTACTGAAGCTTTCCAGAAATATGTATGTTCTGTGGATATACAATCATGAAGATTAGAAAGACCTCTATGATCATGTAGACCAGCCTTGCCTGTGACTGCTCTAAGACATGTCACTCAGTGCTAAATCTACCTTTCTCTTGAAAACTCCCTAGAATGGTGGCTCTGCCACCTTCATGGGTAGCCAGTTCTAATACCTCATCCTCTTTCTGAGAAAATTTTTTTCCTAATATGCAACTTGCTGCAACCAAACTCCTGCAGTCTCACTGGTAAGCAGTGTGAGAACTTTGAGTTTGCATTTGACTTCAGCAGGTTCGTAGCACAGCAGCTGGATGATGATTGAATTGCCCTTTAGGCAAGCAGAAGCTACAGGTTTGCATTTTCCTCAGGCACAGAAAGTTGCAGAACTGGGACTGCTACATCTCGAGCCAGTTCTCCACCCGCTGGGCAACAAGGCATTTGCTTAGGTGGGGGGGTGGGAAGATGAGGAGGAGGTCATTGCCTCCTAATTGAGGGTCCTCAAAGTGTAGTACCTAACTGACACTGAGGGTCCCAAATGGACTTCTTTATGTGGTCTGGGAATGATCATCTGCTGAGGTTTTTTGGTTTGTTTGTTATGTTTTTAGAGATCAGTTTGGAGTACAAAGAGAAGTAAATCTGATAGTTTTGCCTTAAGCAGTACAAACGCTGTCGTTATGGACCTGGTATTCTGGTAGCTGAGAAAAAGTGAAATTATTTCCTTTATTATGAATATGTGGCAGTCACTTTTATTTCCATAATAGATTTGACAAAGTAACAATCTGGAACAAAATTCAATGTGTAAAATACTGTATGTCCATACATGCATAATGCATGTGTGGTGCGTCTGCTGGCTTTTACAAGAAAGGGGAGTTAAAATTAGGCTACTTTAAAAATTGTTCTCAACTCCATTATTTTTTACTACTAAGAAGAAAATGACACAGCTCTATTTTAAATTGCTATGCTGCATTCAAGGACAAAACCGCTTCTGAATTGTGTAGTTTTGGAAAGTACCCTCACACAAGTTAGAGGAAATCCTGGCATTTTCTCCATTTTCCACTCATCCTTCTGAAGAGTTGTCACATTCCTTAGGAAAAAATAATTTGTGAAAGGTCATGAACAAAATAAAGACCGTTCTTTACTGTTCTTTACTGTTACAGCTAATTAAATGCTGCATGCTCATTGCAATAACAGTATTGCTTGTGTTTGGAAAGAATATCTGTATGTGAGAATTATATGGTTAAGGAAAAGTGTTATATCACAAATAAAGGAAAAGCTGTAGACAAACCACTTTTCAGGTTTATTTTCACTATGTGATGGAATAAAATCTTTTTGTTTAAAAATATTGAATTTACTTTTACAAAGGGCTAAGCTGGCTTCTTGCATCTGGTCAATACAGGACTGAAATATTTCCATATGGAACAGCCTCTAGTTGTGACAGCTCTGCATTCACATCATGTTGTGAAGAGCCTATTCTTTGCATTTCCTTTTTAAAGATGATTTTCCTATAAGTTATTCTCCAGTGGAAGGTGTGGGAGGGTAGAGAATAAAATGGGCTACCATAGTATAGGGATGAAAATTCCAGCACAGAACATAGCTCAGTACTTCCTTCAATCAGTATTTCTGTGCTTCAGGCTCTAGTATGGCTTATGGTTCTAGGCAAGAAGCCTTTCACTACTGCCAAGAAAGTCTAAATTTGAATTGTGATAGTTGGGTTGTGTATTTTTCTTGGTTTTATATTCTGTGGCTTTTAGCCACAACAGTGAATTGCGTCTGGATGACAAAAAATTCTTCTTTTTCTAGGTGTGGGCACTCACCTGTTTACCGTTCACGTGAGATGTCAGGTCGGGCACTTGTTCCATTTGTTATGATAAATGAAGTGCCACATACAGTACTGTCACTGCTGAAGGGGCTTCCAGATTCTACCAGTCTTTGCATACGACAGAATAACATTCATGGAACACTTCTTCAAGTAAGTTTCTTACTGTACTTTTTCAGTGGGTTCTTTTTTGGTCATACTTTACTGACAGATAACATGAGGTGAGTTGTACAGAGTGTTCAAACATGTTTAAACATTTTAAAGTTGATTCTCTCAAACAGTAAATGTGGAACGCAGATTTCAACAGTCATTAGAAGACTGCAAGTTGTAAATATCAACATTTACATTTCATGTAATGCTTCATATCTGGAGGTTACAGAGCAAATATCTTTATCTAAACATATCTTCAGAGAGATCTGTGTGACTCACCCAGAATCACAGAACAAATCTGCAGCAGAACTGAACTCCAAGTACCAGTGGTATTGTAGATACTGAGACTTGTTACTTACCTACGTGTTTACTTATTACTTGATTTGCTGTTCCTGCCACACCATCAACTTCCTGCCACTTCTCTGTGCAAGATGTGATAAGCTTTATATTGTGTTCTTCTGAAAACAAGGGAGAACAGCTCACTATCAGCTGGAAATCAGAAATTTCTTCATTCCCCATATATCATTCCATTGGTTTATGGCAGTCTGTTCTATGTGTTTGATTTTTAAGTTATCAGAGTAATAAGTTACCCATTTTTATTACCTGTTTTTCACAAGCAACTCTGCAACAAAGGTGTATTATATACGTTCAGCTCTGTTAGTCTGCCTTAGCTGGCAGTCTGTCTTAGTACACATTCCCATTGTAGCATGTGGTGCTCTGTGGGCTATTTTTAAAAATCTTTTCCAGCATATTATTTCCCTTTCAAATCATGACCTTACAGGGAACCTGTGATAAGGAAATGAATATAGTCCCTCTAGAGCTGTTATTGCCAGCTTTATCTGTATCCCAACATGTTTATTATCAGCTTATTTCTGATGTATATTAACTGACTTAATTGGAAGCTGATAATTTGTTCAGTGTTTTAGAAGTTGGTGTCATTTTACTTCTTCAAACAGGTATTTTAATGCCTATGAAACTAGCTGGATTGGGATCAGAGGGGTTCATCTGATTTAATTTGCATTGTGTAGATGATAGGTAACAGAGAAGGTCATCCCAGTGTGTGGGATGATTCTGTCCAGTCTTTCCTGATGTGGATGTCAGTCCAGCAGCCGTGTAGGTGGGAAAGGGGATTACCAGCATCAGCCACCAGTGAGTCACAAAACTGGGGTCCCTCTGAAAGTGTTAGGAAAAGAGATTGTTCCAACAGAGGTGAAACTGTTTTGTAAATCTGCAAGATGATTATAACCCTTCCTTGTAATGAGGGCGTGGACTGACTGTGGTGTATAAAACCACCACTACCTTTTCACTGACAAAGAAAAATAATAAAGGGGGCCCCTAACGCAGGAAAGATGTGGAGCTTTTGGAGAGGGCTCAGAGGAGGGCCATAAAGCTGAGTAAGGTCTGGAGCACCTCTTCTGTGAAGACAGGCTGAATGAATTGGGCTTGTTCAACCTGTAAGAGAGAAGGCTGCAGGGAAGACCTCATTGCAGCCTTCCTATATTTAAAGAGAGTTTATAAACTTAAGGGAAATCAACTTTTTTACAAGGGTAGACAGTGATTGGACGAGGGCTAAGGGTTTTGAACAAAATGAAGGGAGATTCAGATTAGATGTCAGGGGAAGTTTTTTACTGAGAGAGTGGTGAGGTGCTGGAACAGGTTGTGCAGATTGTGGTTGCCCCATCCCTAGAGGTGTTTAAGGCCAGGCTGGATGAGTCCCTGGGCAATATGATCCAGTACTTGATCTACTGGCTGGTAGCCCTGCTTTCAGCAAGAGAGATGGAACTTGATGATCCTCGAGGTTTCTTCCATCCCAAGCTCTACTATGATTCTGTGATTCTGTAGGTCTCAGAGTCTCGTGTGGGTTGGAAGGGACCTTAGAGATCATTAAGTCCAACCCCTGGGATTCGATCCTCCTGTGTAGCGGAGCGAATCAAGGTTGCTCAAAGTCTTCAAAGTTTAATTCTTAACAAGATGTAGCTTATGACTGAATTGCTGAATTAATTTGCTAGTTAAAAATAACAAATATTCAGAAGAAATGCTGATGGCAGGTAGGTGTGCAAAAAGGAAGACAGTTGTGGTTTTTTTTTATATTGTAACCATAAAACACTGATAACAAAGTTCAATATATAGTTATTGTGCACCTGCTGTAAACTGGAGTACAAAACAAAGTACTATGACTTTCAGGTGTTGTTGGATGCATGGTTTCAGTTTCCTTTTTATCACTGTAAGACGGAACTTGCAAAGTCTTACTGAATGGTAAATTATGTTACAGGATTACTTGTTAAAGCACTGTATCTCTGAAGCCTTACTTAAAGAGAGCTTAAGGCAATAATCTGGCTGTGTTCAAGAGTGTACTGCATTTTCATGGCATGATAAAGAACTTATCTTCCTCTCTGATATGGAAATCCATGTGAAAAGGAGGGATGTCTGTACAATACTCAATAAAATTTTGACTTTTTCCTGTAATACAGATCAATATATGAAAATAGAATCCAGTTGATTTAATTTCTTGTCAGAAGCTGACATAAGTCTGCGGCCTGATTTTTCTTTCAGTGTTCATCTGCTGTCAAATCTTGAGCAGGAAAGTTGGAATTGCTTAGACTTAAAGCTGATGTGGCAATGCCAAATGTAATAGATCATGAAGATATATTACAATTATATTTCAGCGTTATGTAATTGCTTCATCTGTTGCAAGCCAAATGTTCATTTATAGGAAAATTGTTAAAAAAAAATTCAGAATGCAGTGCTTGTCCAAACATGGTCTGTTTTTCAGAATGTTGAGATTGACAAGGAGTTTGTTTGACAGCAATACAAATGTGTTGTGTTTAACTTCAGCTCCTCTGCATTAGGTGAAAATGTGGCTTTTGGTCCTCAGTATGAGAACTGTGTCTCAATTTATATATAAATATAAATGTGCATAAGGATAAAATAATCTAATGGTCTTTTATGCTTTATGTAAGAATTTTCTTAAAGTGGGAGAAATACTGTTCTGTAGCTCGTGCAAAACTGATATTTTTCAAAGAGTAGATATGCATTTTAAGTAAATATGTCAAGACAAAGAAAAATCCCTTCTCTGCTTAGTGTTTCTTCTGCGAATGCAGTTTCTAATTCTCTGTTATCCAAACAGTCATGGGAGCATGGGAGAGACTTATGTTTGTGATTCATGAGAAAATGTATAAATCCTCCATTAGACTTTTTAAACAATTAACTATTTCTGGGTTCTGTTGTTTTAAGATGTAGTTTTTTGCTGGATCAGGTGAAAGGAAGAGTTCATCTAGATCTTACTGTAGAAACTCCTTCATGCTTGTGAAATTTCTTTTGGCTTTCAGCAGTTGCCAAGGATCTTATAGTAGCTGGGAAGATTGTGAGCCATCCTTACCTGCAGAGAGAGGGCAGAATCTGCTCACCTGAAGCTTGGGGCTGTGATCTTGCTCTTTGCCCTCCTTCTTTCTCTTCTGGTCTCCTACTCCACTGTGCTGTGATCCCTGCAACCAAGGCTACCTTCAGCCTTCACACCCTCAGTGAGTCAGCAGAGCACCTCTCCTTGCCTCCTTTTGTCAAGAGGCTGTCACTGATCCTTTCCAGGAGCCTTTGGGGTTGTATGTGCTGTGCTGTGCTAGTCATCCAGCAGATCATGAGAATCTAGTGGAATCTAGCAGAATCATCATGAAAATCTAGAGCTGCAGACCTGAAGCTACTTCTAGCTGTCTGCTGAAGGCCCCATTCAGTAGTTCTTTCTGATCAGGCAGCCTAGTGCTCTTATTGCTGCACATGTAGTGATGCCTACTACATGTCACCCATACTGTGATGTGTTCTCAAATCTTACCTGTAAGCTCTCTGCTAGCCCATCATCCACCCCAGTCAGGCCTCTGTGAATCCCAGCTGTTCTCTCACATAAAGTACATCTCCATCTTATCTTACCAGCCACTGTCATCAGAGCCTGTATCCCTCAGCACTCCAACACGTGAACAATCCCACCATGTCTCTGTGATCCCAGCAAACTCCACAAAGTCCTAATTCCTGTAATTCTTGAACCTCCTTGTTTGGTGCTTTAAAGCAGATTAAAGTTATAGGATGCCTGAACATTGTTTGCCTGGAGAACAATGCAGCACCTTTAATTCATCGAGTTATATTTTGTTTATGATGATTAAAAATCTCCCAAATGAATGAACTGTCAGATTGGTTTGCTGAAATTAATCATGGTGCAGATGTAATTACAATTGAGGTTTCTTTGTTTTTCACATGAAAGATTGCACGCATCTGTTGGGTCATCATCTTGCATACTAGCAGTTTAATCTACTTTACATGTAGTTTGGCAAACCTACAGTGATGTATTTTTAGAATACACAGATTTAGATAAATTAAGATTGTTGGAAGAGGTATTGTTTTCTTTTAAGTTCTCTTTTAAGTGTATTGCTTTGAATGCTTCTGAAATGTTGGTAGTGCTGGCCTGCTTCCTAGCAATGTTGCGTGTATTTTTATCTACACATTGACACTGTCAAAGCTTGACTCTGGTATACTGAATAGTAGAGAAAGTTTTACTTCCTTTGTCACTGTTCCATTCAATAAGCAGTCCCTTTTTGAGAGCATTTTGTGTTTCCTTTGAAGACAGCATACACAGGTTAGAAGAAAGATGGATTCAGTGATTCCTCCCTCATCATTTGTTCCTTCTTTATAAAGAGGAAGAACTGTACTACTTGATTTAAGGTGCATGCTGCCTCCATTTACTGTCTCTACCAGGAGGTTAATTGTAGTGTCTAAGATACAGGTTCTCATAAAAGTCCCTTGTGGGTTGTGCAGTTGTACATATCATTATGAGGAGCAGTGTCTGCGTGGAAGTTGCTTTGTTCATCAATATTGTTTACATACTTGGTGTTCACATCACAGTAGGAGAACAACCACCTCTCCTCTTGTTTGGGGGTGCACACAACCTGTTCCTGAAAGAAACTATTTAAGATCTGTATGGGAACTGTTGAGTCATGGCCTGAACCACTGATTGACCACCTGAGGCAAGCACTGAGTCAGCCATGGGAGCACAGGTGAGGGCAATTCTGCTGTGTGACTAGAAGGTGCAGAGCCTGGCTGTGCCTCTTCTAGATCCCATTTAAGGGCTGAGTGCCACTGGGGAAGGATCTCTTTCTGGAGATGTCTCCTTTTGTAGTTCTGTACTGAGAATATGGGAAATGGATGAGAATTTCATTTATTTTTGATCGTCTCTTTTCACCATGGTAATCTTTCTAACTGTATACCTGTAAAATACCCTCCTAATCACACCAGTCTTCTAACTGTACTTTTGTTAACTGTACAAAGATCCAACCACCAAAACTTCATGAAGGTAAAAATAAAAATTCATTTTCTATTGGAGGTTTCAGTGTCAGTTAGTATTCAGATCCTCTTCAGAAGCACTCATATTTCCTCAACACATCCACAAAATACTGGAGTTTCATTTAGCTAAATCAGTGTTATAGCAGTAGACTAGTTCAAATTAATTATTATTTTTACTTGGATGGTTCTGCTTGACATGTGAATATGAAGTCTTCTAGAGGTTTTGAATGTTTCTTTGTTGCTGTTTGCTTTGTTTTTCATTAAGCCACTAGCATTGTTATATTTTTCCTATTTGTCTAAAGAACTAAGTCTCATCAGCTTAGTCAGATGCTTGTGCCAAAAAATGAGACTTCATAAGACAATGAGAACTTCCATAACTCTTTACCATTATTTGAAGATTAATTTTCCCGCTTTTTCCAATAGTTTGACAAATCAGCAGTTAATGTTCTTCGAAGTATATAACAGCATCCTACAGAATTAGATTTGTCTTTTTGAAAATACTGTACAGTGAAACAGCCTAGAATCTTTATATATTAAAAAGAAAAAAAGTGTGATTGCAAGACAGGTTTATTTGCCAACTCTAAAGGGCTTTTGTTTTTTTTTTCTTTATGGAGTTTCTGATTATGGCTAGATTTTGTGATGTTAGGACTTTAAGTTATCTGTATCCACTTTTTGGATATGATGGTTTTTAAATAAGAGAGATGGAAGAAATGATTTTAATGGTGGTTGGTGACTCATTAAAGCAGCAAGAATATAGCCAGGAAATAGCTGTATGATGTGTCTGAATCAATGCTCCACTTCCATCAACTGGTAGACTGATAGCACAAAACCAGGTAAAACTGTAAGACAGACTGAGCAGCTAGAAAAACACAAGAGGACTGTTTTAGCTTAGAGTGCTTTTGAGCCAGAGGTGTATGGATGTGACTTTGAAGAGAAAAATGAAGTTCATAATTATGCTGATGAAAATAGCCAGTTTATGATGAAAACATCTATAAGTTAGTTAATTATCCAGAACGAGTATCAAGACAGATCGTTGTCGATGGAAATAGAACCTGCTAATGAATGTGAATGCCTTTTTACCTCCTTTGAGAGGAGGAGGATATTAATTTAAGTTGCTACAAAGGAAGGTCAAGCTTTAGGTATCTGAGATTGCTATCAGTCCTGCATTTTATGAGTTTAATACTTGGACACTTACTCAGAGGAATAAAGTCAATTAAAATAAATATGAGCTTTTGAAAATAAAGCAGAGATGAATGGTGCATGAAGAAGAGCTAGCAAGCAATCATTGGAGTTTTATTACAGGACTGAGTAGGTAATAAAACCTTACAGACTCCAGTGGCTAGGGTGTGTGATTATGATAACAGAATACAAATTACACAAATATATTTTGAAAGTCGTTCTTGAATGTAGGCTCTTGTGGCTCAGTGAAAGAGAGAGCAGCTATACTACATGTTAGTTAGCTTGATATAAAATCCTTGATGTGGATTACCATCAGGAGTGTCAGTGACTGTATTTTCTTCTGTTTTGAACCAAGGATCACTAGGGTCTAAAGGAATTAATGGGGAAGTATCATTGTTTATTTGGCTTTATTCAGTAGTATAGAAACATTAACTATGGTGAAATACTTTTCATTTAGCTTGATAATAATGTTTGAAGTGTAGCAGTTCAACATATGCATATGAAAACTCAATGTAGTAAACAAATGTTACGTTATCTTCTGATCAAAGAAATAAACCTGCTACAATTAAATATTTTCCAATGAAACTTCCTTCCAGATGTTTCTTTTCTAAGTTCTTTTTTTAGTGTTCAAGATAAGGCTTACTTTTAAGATTAGTACAAAGAGAAAGGAAATACTGATGTCAAGTTGAAAGCGTATTCACTTATATAGCTGGCAATTACAGAACAGTTATTTCTTCAAGTTGTAAATTCATATTAACTGTTGTACTGAGGGGACACGCTGATATAAGGAGGCAGAGAGACCTGTATTTTCTGAATGCAACAGAGATGTAAATAAGTTGCAAGAATGGGTGCAGGCAGCCTGTGGGAGAAAATCACAGGTGAAATTTTGCCAGAAGTTTTCTTACAGCTTCATTTTTTAATTGAGTTTCTGTAGTAGTGCTAATTAACTAGACAATTCTGCTAGTGAGACATAACTTTGAAGCTGCTTTAACTGTAATTAGCAATGCTCCCAAATATTGTTTTCCTGATTTCCTAAGATGCGTCACTGGTTTTCAAAAGGGCATAGATAGATGTAGACCATATGACTGTTAAATCTTTTCAGTTTCTGCATGGTTATTGAATTCCTTACTACAGCTACTGTGCCCTCTGTAAAGCTGAGTGGTGCCATTCTTTGAATCCAAGCTCCTGCAACCCATGTTGTTGGTGGCCCCATGGTGAGCTGTGGGGTGGGTGTGTGAAGCTGCTCCATGGACAACATCTGGTATTCAGTTACAGCTGTAAAACATCACCCGTCCTGTGGCTTTGTCTTGGATAAATGTGCAATGACTGAAAATGTTAAATACTGTTGTGGCTACAGAGAAAAACTTTTATTAGGTGTTAAGATTAAATTTAATGAAATTCTCCTGTAGGTACAGTTTTATAATTGATAGACTATTTTCTCTTTAGATAGAGATGTTAGAAAAGAATATTGTTGGCACAGTATTCAACTGACTACTACTTGAGGCACTGGATGCTTAACTTAATGTAGGCCTTCCAGAACATCAGTTAAACTGTTGTGAAATCTAGATTTTTTGGTAAGTGTTCACTTCTCTGCTGAAGTGAATATTTCTTTCACCTGTTTTGTATTATGAATCTTTAAGTATCCTTCACGATTAGTCAGGAAAGCAATACTATCACTCTGTCACAGACAGAGGATGTTTTTACAGTTGGGAAGGGAAAAGTTGAAACTTGTAACGTGTACTAAAGATATAATATTCTCATAAGTGGTGCAGTGGATTAATTTAGTACTACACGGAGTTCATTTTTCATCTCTAAAAACATGCTTTCAGTCCCACCCGCATACGATTTCTTTTTCTCTCCCTTTTGATCTAGAAACTGTGTCATTAAAACTTTCAGAGCCAAAAGAAAGATAATCCTGAATATACTTAAAAAAAATACCCATCCATTATATGTTCTGACTGCTTGAGGATGTATAAAAAATATTTATGAACAGTGAGGGCTTTTTCTCTTTATATATACAATGTACTGTGTTTTCAGAGGTTCAGACTATAACGAGAAATGTTAGAAGGGGTCTCTCGTGGACTTGAAAGCTTCCTTAGCCTGTTTGAAAAGCACAAGATACACTCCACAGAAGGCTAAAGCTAAAAAATTAGTGTTTAAAATTGCTAAGAATTACCTATACTGAAGGCCAGGATGCAGGAATCTCAAATACTGCAACAACAACAACAACAAAAAATTAAAGAAAGAGTCAAGGAAAAAGTTGGTAATCTAAGACAGTGAAACAGAGTAAACACAAAACCAGACTGAAAGACCTTCCAAGATCTGAAATTTTATTTCATGCTGTGCGTGAGTCTAATTAGAATTCTTTCTATGATGAAAGGGCACTTCTTCTTTCTTAACCGGGTTCAAAGCGTGCTACATCTTTTACTTTTTTTTTCCTGATTTCTGATTGTGTTACAAGCAATTCTTGCAGTAATGTAAATTATCTTTTAATGTTATTTTCTGAAGAGTTGCAGAGGATCTCATTATGGAAGTGGTTACTGTGGTGCTAGAACGTTCTCAGAACAGTTCTCACATCGCTATTTCATTTCAAAGCATTTCTTTCACTCAGGCTCTGAATCGGAACTGACAGCGTATTCTGGATGTTGGTTTTGTTTCTCTGATGTTGTTTATTCATGGGCTGAAGAGAAGAATGGGAAATAGCTATCCAGGCTGAGGAAGGATTGTACAGAAATTTGACTGACATAAAGAAACTGCATGGGACAAAGTTTATATGGGGGCAGGATGAACAAGAAGCTGTACTACACTTATATCTGGTGGAGTTTGATGGGAGGCAGTTCTTATTGTTAGGATCAGTCTGTGTGCTTTGCTCGTAGGTCAGGGACTATGGGGAACAATACTCTATTGAAAGAAAATTTGTTTTCCACTGTCTAGTATGATGTGCTTCCAGTTTAGCAGTATTGCTGACAAAACGTCAGAAGGTACTGAGTCGTATCACCAGAACCATGGCATCCAGTGGAACTTGCAGGCAGCAGTTGGTCTTGAAATACCCCTGAAGTACCCCAGAAAGCATTTGTCAGGGCCTTGAAACAGCCTAGGTGTGGCCTATCAGCTAAAGAGGGCAAGGGCAGTGCCAAGAAAGGGATGGGGATGCTTCTAAATTTATTAGCTGTCAAGGTTCCTCCTCTTCTCTGCTCCTTCCCTCACAGAATGTTCCAGTCATCTCTGGATCATCAGGGCTGCCTTGATGTTAGCGAGTGTGGAAACCTCCCACAGGGCTTCAAGCAGGCAAAGAATGAGGGAAGCCCTGAAGGCACGATAAGCAAGTGCTTCTATTCTGTCCTCCCTCATTCCTTCACAGTCTTGCACCTATGTTATCTTTCGCTGTTTCCCCTGGCACTACCACTCTGAACTCCCTCTCTCTTCCTGTCTACTCTTGTTTCAAGGTGCTTGCTTTTCCATTCCTCTATTTTGATCCACATCTTCTCTTTAAGAGGTAGCTGTTGTCCTGGTAGACTGTTGCTTACTTCAGCAGGGTTATTATTCTGCTGAAGAAATGGTTGCTGATTTTTATTCTCAAATTCACATAGTTATTTCCATAGATTCCAACAGATCTTTGTGTGAAGTGGGTGTTGTGAAAGGTGTTTATACTTTGGAAATCACCTTTATCCTTTTTTGTTGGAAATGCACCATCAGTAAGATTAGAACATCTGTTTTATTACTAGAAATCCCATAAGAATTCATTGCTTAAATTTTTTATGACCTAAATTAAAGTTATTGGACATTTGCAGTTGATATTGAGTTAGGTTTCCATGTATTTAAAATTTCTTAGTACCTTTCCTTCCTTTCCACAGTCTAAATGTTTGCTGAGCTTCATAATATTAAAGTTGCTATTCTTCAAGGAAAATAATAGTTTAAGGTAGGAAAAGCCAGCTCAAAACTTATTTCATTCACTACAAATTGCTTTTAAAGCAAACAAAATACCTACTATATAACACATCCCACATTTGTAAGTTGCATGAAATCGTTCAGTTGTTTCTGTCTTGTCTCAGCTGCAGATCAGACAAAAATAACTCGGGAACATGTAGAGGTGCATACAGTAACATCGGAAAGACTTCACCAATATGTGTTGCTGAATAGCTGTTATTTATTGATATAACATCTAATAAAAGACATATGCTGTATGCCTGTATCCTGTATTGCAGCATAAAGCTGCATCTCATAGATAGTCCTAAAGTGTTTCAATAGCACAGGACTATCTAGTTGTCTTTGAGTAGATCAACAGGTGAATGATGAGCAGGCAGGATTTGAGACTTCCATGAGTGCAGTAGTTATTGCTGTATTAAAATAATAACCCTGAAAAGAATAAAATGCCTCAAGTGCTTCCAGCATCGTAGTGCTTTTTTTTTAAATTATTCTTTGGTTTTCTGATTTAATCATTTACACATTTTAATTGCCATATGACAAGCAGCTATTTCAAAATGAATCAAATTGAAGTAGATTATAGATATTATGAAATGATGATGTAATACTCTTGCAACTGCGCTTATTTATCCTGCAGCTTTTGACTCTGATATATGTATGAAAATGATATGTATGAAAATGATCTAGTAAATGTGTATGTTTGGTGGCCCTGCTAGGCAGGGGGGTTGGAACGAACTACATGATCCTTGAGGTCCCTTCCAACCCGGGTAATTCTGTGATTCTGTGATATATAGCATAACGTCAGGTGGATTGTACTGCCAGAAGTGACTGCCTTCACTTTTCGTTTTTGTTAGGAGCCTTGGTGTATTCTCAGATGGGTAAATTTGCTTTTAAGTTTAATAGAAACTTTTGCCTGCATGTAACTTATAAGTTAAACTTTCAGACAGTTGCACTGAATATGCAGCACTTTCATTTAAAACTCCTCTGATAGTTCTAATGACATAAAAAGCATTTTCAATGTTGTACAGTGTTGTGTTTGTGAAGACTTTAACAAGTTCATTTTCTGTTAACTTTAATTCGTGACCTTGGTCTAAACAAATGATTTCATCCTAAATGTTTTCTAAATTGAGTTGTGGATGCTGTTGAAGTTATCATGTCCAGCTCTGAAACTGTCAGCACAGTAAACCCTTGGGTTTTTTATTTTTGGGGTGCAGTAGGCTGTGATACTGACAGACTTCCTCAGAAGAGGTGTTTATAACCACCTCAGCTTCTGACATTTTTTTTCCATTGACAATTTGTCAAGTACAGTTTTGCAAATGTTTTGCCATCAGCCTTTTCCTTTTTGGGTAACATTTTCCATCCGAGCATTATCTTTTAATTCCCTGGTATTTACAAGGATTACTAAAGGAAGTTGGAGGAAAAGTTTAAAAGTTGAGTCAATCACATGTATTTTTGTGTTGAGTTGGTGTATGAATGGGGCTTATAATGGCATTATCTACATGGGGTTATCCCTGTGGTTTTTAAGAAGCAATTTTTGTTTTTTAGAATTACAGTGCTACAACTTGCCAAGGGAATCCTCGAAACAGTTGTGGTACTGCAATTGCACAATGTATAACACTTTGGAGTGTCCCTAAATGATGGATGATGCTATTCAAAGAAGCGTCATGGGTATCAAACATACATAGTCACAGGTTTTATAGCTGTAAATTCTTAATGGAGCTTGTTGAGGTATTTTTCTTTTAGTTGGCATGATATTGCTGGGAGAGAAGGAAGGAAAAAGGTGTTGTTGGTTTTTTGGTTTTTTTTGTTTGTTTGTTTGTTTGTTTGGAGTGATAAACGCTAGTAGTGTTTTCTATAGGGACTGACTGACAATTATGTGATAAATTTGAGGAGCCTTAAGGTCCATTCTTGCCCGCTGTATAATACAAAAATTGCATTCATTGTATTGCTACAGTATACTGTTATTTTTCCAAATGTGTTTATCTTGTGAAATTGTGTGCAATTTCAACAAACTCCTGGGATATGTTTCTGGATTCTAAATTCTGACAAAGTTGTCTTGTTACTTAACTGCTGAGGTTTGAGTTTACTTGAAGCAGTCATAATTCATACAGTTGCATATGCTTTTTTAAAAAAATCATTTTTATTTCTGTAGTAAATTTTACTGCTTCTAAAAATATAATGCTAAGTTACATGATGACTTTTCCAGTAAATCAGGATATACCATCAGCCCACAGCAATAGTGGCTGATGAGCACAATTTTGGATGTGTTATTCTCAGGATTTAGGGCAGGGTACAGCACAGACACCTCTAGGACTCTTAAAAGGTTTCAGCAAGATAATAATGAATGCATGTGAACATAAGATCAATATCATAGAATGGTTTGGGTTGGAAGGGACCTTTAAGATCATGTAGTTCCTACCCCCTTGCCACAGGCAGGGGCACCTCCCTTTAGACCAGGTTGCTCAAAGACCCACTCAGCCTGGGAACACCTCCAGGGATGGGACATATATATATAGAGAGAGAGAGAGCCATTCTGTTTTTCATCTTTTTGCAGTTTTAATTATAATTTATTGTAGTTACGAGCAAAGTAATAGGACCATACAGGAGATGGTAGTGGTGGCTTCCTCTTTTATTTACTGCTGAATTTAAACTGTTAAGTGTCTTAAAGCTGCAGGCTTTGTCTGAAATCCAGTTTAGTTTGTCTAAATATGATAAAGAGAGAATATTTTATCGATCAGCTTAAGAAATTATTTCAGTTGCTGTCATTGCAAATGCCAACTGGTAAATTATGAAAGTGATTAGGGCACTAGCTTTCAAGTCATACATGGAGATTAACACAGGCAAGAATGAATTCTTGCTGACTGCAAAGAGGAAAGATGCTGAAGACCTCCCTCTAGATAATCTGACTACTGTTTAACTTTTTTAGTGTTTCATAGTTTTTAGAAAAGGAGCACAAAGCATCCTGGTTATTCCTTGCATCACTGATGCAGAATAGCTTTCTGCTGCCTTGGACAAAATCTGACTTGCAGTGTAAATGGTGCATTGCCTCAGCGTCGCTCTTGCTGCCAAGGCTTTAATGTCAGAGGGTTTCACTGGTCTTGTCATCTGCAAACAACATAGGCACAGCAACCCACATGCAGCTGGTCATCGCTAACCCTCTGGGGGTGTTGCAGCTGCTGCAGATCAGCTGAAATCAGTCTTCTTCAGTAACCCCATACAGCACTATAGGTTTGGGGTTGAGTGGCTGGGTGACTGTGAAGAGGAAAGGGACCTGGGGATGTTGGTCAGTGCTCAGCTGAACATGAACTAACAGTGTGCCCAGGTAGCCAAGAGGGCCAATGGCACCTTGGCCTGTGTTAGAAATACAGTGACCAGCAAGAGCAGAGAGGTAGTCGTCCCCCTGTACTCAGCACTGGTGAGGCCACACCTTGAGTATGGTGTTCAGTTTTGCGCTCTGCAGCACAAGAAGGACACTGAGGCCCTGGAACGTGTCCAGAGAAAGCCAACAAAACTGGTGTGGGGTCTGGAGCACAGGCTTTATGAGGAGCGGCTCATGGAGCTGGTATTGTTTAGTCTGTAGAAGAGGAGGCTTGGGGAAGACCTTGTTACTCTCTGCAACTTCCTGAAGAGAGGTTGTGATGAGAAGGGGCTTGGCCTCTTCTTCCAGGCAACAAACAGGACATGAGGAAATGGCTGCAAGTTGTACCAGAAGAGGTTTAGATTAGACATAAGGAAAAACTTATTTCTCTCAGAGAGTGGTCAGGCACTGGAATGGCTGCCCAGGGAGGTGGTGGAGTCGCTGTCCCTGGCAGTGTTCAAGAGGTGTCTGGATGCGGATCTACGAGATATGGTTTAGTGGCTTGTGGTAGCAATGGTAATGGGATGGTTGGACTAGATGATCTTGTAGGTCCTTTCCAACCTTGTGATTCTGTGATTCTATGATTCTCTAACACTTTTCAGTGAAAGGGAGCAAGATTTGCTTAATTTCAATAGCAGACCTCTGCAGACCTAACATCTGTGACTGAGCAGAGTTGAGAGCTTCTTTCATTTAAAGCCTGGCTAGGTTTGACGTTGTCAAACTGCACCTCAATGCAGTGTTTAGGAAATAGCAGGTGTGGTAACATTTACACTTGACACCATCACACTCAGAAAACAGCCTCTGTGCAGTTCAACTTGCAAAGGAAATGGAGCAACTTTAAAAACTGTTCTTAGAACTGTTTTTAGGGTCAGACAGCTGTACTCCTCTGGGATAAAATGAAAGGCAAGCATGCGCAGGTGTTGGAGAAAGTAATCTTGAATAAGAAAATGTGCCGGAAGAGCTTTTCAAAAAGTTAATTCTGCTATAAATGCTGTTCCTTTTCCCTTTCGTCATCCAACCAATTGCATGAGCATGGAAGAAGCAAAAGGAAAACAATACTAAGAAAGAGGTCATCCCAAGCTCCTCTTTTAGCACCTCTTAATAGAAAAGCTCCGTTGAATTCGATCGTCTTACTTCGGAGCTGTTGCTGCACTTGCAGACACAATGTAGTGTGCATATGCCATAATGTTGATGGCAAAGCAAAGTGCACCAGCTAGCTAGAAAAAAATGTTTGATAGCTTTGACTTCAGCACCTTCCTTGATAGTGTCAGATGCTCATTTGTTGAGGCGGCGGAGGGAATGAAAATCTCCACAAGGCCTTGTGGATAATTAAGATCAGAAGGTGTATTTGAGCTATTCTGGGAAGATGTAATCAGCTGGCCGGCTGGATTAAGGTTTGGGAACAAACCAGAAATATATTACAGGTAGAATTTTAATTGTTCAAAGGATAAGCATGAAATTCATTAAGGTTGTTCTGTGATTGTGTAGTTAGCCCTTTCCTTGCCCTTAAGTTTACCTTGGCCAGGGCACTTGCAGTTAAATGGCACTGTGAAAATTACTGGAAAACATTAACATTAACTTGTTATTGTAAGCTGACATCATGCTGAGCCTGATGGGAAGTAGAATTTATAAATAGCTTGTCCATATGTGTAAGGCAAAAATCTGCTGAGTTTTGGCAGCAGAATGATTCATGTATTTTTGCTCTAGTTTAAGTTTCATCATAACTTATCTATATTTCTACGGACTTGTTTTTATAGTTTCAAAAGACACATGTTAGCAGTAGAAAACTAGGAAGGTCATGGTCTGAAATAGATAAACAGTGGGGAAACAGCACCTTACATTTTCTGTGTGCTTTTGGTGATACGTTCCAGATCTTACTGGCATGTATGTAATCTTCCCATTATTCTCTCTGGAGAGCAAAGTGCTTTCTTAAGAGATATGCCTAAAAGCATAATCTAGTCATTCTTTCATCCGCAGGTAAATTCGCACGAGCATGCATACTGCAAGTGACTTGGAAGTCTTAAAGATCTGATTTCTCTCTCTCTCTGTAATGTGTCCCTTGTAGATTTTAAATAAACCCCTTTTTCTGTTTCTTTGTCTGAAATACTATTTTGTATATTTGTCCTTTTGGAATATGAGTTTGAGGGGACAGATAAAAAATTGAGACTCAATATAGCAAGTGAGAACTTTATTTCTTCTGCATTCATGCAGTAGAAATACAAAGATATTTTCTGTTTCAATCCTCTCACTTCTCAAGCAGTGTGCCCTGTTGGAAATATGTCTATCCACTGGTGGTACTATGTGCATTGTATGCAACGAGACTAAGAATGTAGGAGGGCTGCTGGACCAAAGGTTATCCTTTCCATATCTTATGGCACAATTTAGCGGGATCCTCTTGCAGAGATTACTTTCTAGATGTTACTGTATATATACTGACTTTGTAAAGCTGAACTACTCAATATTATTTTACAGTAGGACTTTCTTTTGTCTCCCCTGTAAGTTAAGCACAAATTAATTGTGTTATCTAGACAGGAAGTTACTTTCTATTCCATATTTTAGTTGTGCGTTCCTTTTTGTTAGGGTTAATTTTGGAAGAAGAAAATTATTGTGGATTCTACCTGCATTTAAGTCCATACTCAGGTATGATCATTTTTCTTTTTTTCTTTTATTTTTCAGTAAGAGGTACACATTAATGCATATGTCTTTTCTTCAGAAAGAAACTCATTGGCTGTACTCATGATAGTAATTTAAAAGTGTGCAGGGCTGTTGCTGGCTATCAAATCTGAGCTGATTTGATATCATGATCTGGGTGCATGTTATCGTATCTCCTAACTTTCCAGAGTGGGTGTTTCAACCACAATGGCTGCTGGGAGTGATCTCTGTTCAGATATAAGGTGTTTTAATAGAGAATCAGGCTCCACTTTAACAGCTGAAGTGACTGGTTGAGTTTGGGCAGTAATACTACTGTTTGATGGAACTGTGTAAGTGGAACCATCATTGGTGAGAGTATGCTTGTAAACATGCAGAAATTGAAGCATAAGTCCATCACTTATATACAGAGGTGTGTGCAACAGCAGTCTTGATGTGCAATAACCGTCTTGATGTATTAAAGGGGAAAGATTTGGGAAAATTGTAGTATAGCTTTGAAAAGCACCACTTTTTTAAATAGTTATAGCTAGCTATGTTTGGACATTTAATGTTGCAAATAATTTGTTATGCTTTAAAAACACCGAATGTTATGCTTTTGTTTGAAAGCAGGAGACTGGCATACTTATTTTCTCTAATATGAATTTAAAATTACAAGTAGGAGAATTAGTTTCTGAAGCTGTGAATAAGTTATAATATGAATTTAGAAATGAGAACATCAAGTCTCTATAGCTTAGTTCTAATTATTTTCTCAGCTTGTATGTTGATGCAGGCATTCCTGAGACAAAAGATCAGCTCTCCTGAAAGCAGCACAGCTACAGGGTCAAGTAGCAGAGTACTTTTGAGCACTCTTTATAAACATGTTCTTACTGACTACGTCTATTATGTGTCAGCCTTTCAGTGGCAGTGGGGTATCCTTAAATCTTCTTCCTAATTGTAAGTATCTCTCAGTAAACAAGGGTGTGTACCTTGGACTTTTATTTGCATTTTGTCTCCTTCGTGTGAATGTTTGCAGGATGGCTTGTTGTGTGGCCTACAGTGGAAAGGAGTTGTTTTAAATTGCTACACTGTGGCCCTTGCCCCACTCCACCTCCCCCAAAAATAAAATAAAATGAAGAAAGGAGGGATAAAACTTTATATTCTTGAAAGTACCAGAATTATGATCATGAATAGATTTTGATGATGACAAGGAATAAGAAGAGGAGACTTTATTGTACCTTTCCTATTGTTAGGGTTGTGGGTTGGTTGGTTTGTATCAAAAAACACTGGATTAGCATAATTTTTAACTGTTTCCAACATACAATTTCTCTAGACTTCGAGGTTTTGGTTACTTGCTACTTGTGAAGACAATAGGTATGTTTACAGGAACTAGAAATGCCACACAGTACCTTCTTTTGTCTCTGGTCAAGCTGTCTGGTTAGGAGAATGTGTCTGTGATGCTTACTCATCAGTCAGTTTTGCTTTTACTTAGAGCTGTCTAGTAATTGTTTTCTCATCCATCAGGCAATCTGTAGGTCTTTTTGTTAGGCTTTTCTGCTCACTGCATATATCTCTAGTAATAAGATGAATGACTTGGGCAGGAATGTGGATGTGCTTGAGATTAGGAAGTCTTTGCAGAGGGATCTGGTGGAACAAACACATCCAGTTGTATGGTATTCAACAAGGCTAAATTCTGGGCACTGCACTTGGATCACAGTCTTGCCATGCAGTGGTATGAGATTAAGGAAGAGTGGCTAGAAAATGGCCCGGGAAAAGAGGAGCTGAGGTTGCTGCTCGACAGCTGACTGAACATGAGCCAGCAGTGTGCCCAGGTGGCCAGGAAGGTCAATGACAACCTGGTCTGCATAGTAAGTATTGTGGCCAGTAGGACTACGGAAGTGATTTTCTTCCTGTGCTCAGCTCTGGTGAGACTACAGCTAGAGTACAGTGGTTAGTTTTGGGCCCCTCACTGGAGGAAGGACACAGAATTACTGGAACACGTGCAGAGAACAGCAGTGAAGCTGGTGAAAGAACAGGAAGGCAAGATTTATGAGGAAGGGCAGAGGGAACTGAGTCTGTTTAGTCTGGAGGAGACTGAGGGATGATATCATCACTCTACACAACAACCTGAAAAGGAGGTTGCAGTGAGGAGGCTGTTGATATCTTTTGTCAGGTGACAAGTGATACAGTGCAAGGTAATTGTCTCAAGTGGCTCTGAGAAGGTTTAGGTTGGAGATCAGGAAACATTTCTTCATGGAACGAATGGTCATGTGTTGGAATGGGCTACTGAGAGAGGTGGTGGTGTCACAAACCTCTGGAGATGTTTAAGAGATGTGTTGATGTGGCACTAAAAGACATGGCTTAGTGGTATGCTTGTGTCAGTTGGGAGGCTGGAGTTGATGATCTTAAAGATCTTTTCCATCCTAAGTTGTTTCTTAGATTTTAAAAAAAGAAAAAAGTGCCTTTGAATCTAAGTAGTAAAACAGACTTACCAGATTTCTGTGTGAATGGGCAAACCAGGTACTTCTAAGAGAAAATACAGCTATGATATTTGAGCAAAAAACAAAAACAAAAACAAAACAAAAAACCACCAAACACTAGTGGTATAAGTTAGAAGCAAACTTTTTATTGTTTTGTTTTGTGGCATACAGACATTTTAAGCTAGGATTTAGTTTCATCCTCCTTTTAAAATAGGTTTTTCCTCCAAATAAAATTGGCATTGTATAAGAATTTTGATCTGTGAAATTTTACTTGTTAGCTTTGTTTTAAACAGAGCTCACTTTCAATTTTAAGGAAACATTTTAGTCTTGTGGCTTTGTGGCATATATCTATTGATGAGGAAAAAAAGCTTTATTGCTGTTTTATAGTGTTTTGTACCTTTCATTAGTTGTGGCGTTAATAATTTTCAGACTATTAAACAGGTGTGTTATTCTTGCTCAGTTATATGGAGTTAACTAGCATTGTATTTTTATTCATTACTTCAGACACTTTCATACCTTATTTTACAGCATCCTAATTCAATCAAAGCATGCTTGCCTGCATTTTAATTAAAACAACTCAATTCTGTTTTAAACCTGGCTTTATGAATTTTGATGGACGTATCTGGAGGAAGGATTTACAGGCCTTACTTTCTCATGAATAATAAACCAAAGTTGTGTAATTAGGTGATGAAATGTGCTGACAGAACAAAGCTGAAATTATGGAAAAACTGAATTGTGAACCAGCTGTTGCTTTAACATCGGAGAGAATCTTGATTTTCAGGAAAATATTTGCAAGGGGAAATATTACAACTTCAGATTGAGTTTGTTAATTCATACCAAGATAGATGTGAGGAAGCAAATAATATTTGTATGTAGTAAAAATTTATGACAATCCTGTCATTTACATTTGGCAGAAATCATAATCTGATTTGTCAGTTATGAAATCCAAAGCATGAAATTAAAGATTTCAAAGAACAGAGGTGGTAGGAACAAAGGGATGGTTCTTTCAGTAATGTGGTGCGTATATAAATGATCCAGGACTACAAGAAGTGTAGTTAAATGGTGGCTACTGAAACAGTACATTTATGAGGAGATCACAAAAGAACTGATGATTATTTGAAATTTCTCTTTAGTGCATTGTCATTCAAATATGGAAATAAACGGAAAATATTTACTGCTGGTGTGTCAGAGAATTAATCACCTGCTGTCAGAGTCCAGGGTGTAGGGGTACTGCCTATACTGTCTGGGCACAAAGCTGCCCAGCATCCTGGTCACCTCTTGTGCAGGGTTCATGTGTACATTTAGTCTGTCACACTGGTGATCTCATACCTGACACGAGACTTGCTTGCCATACATACATCAAGAGCATGTATCATTACTTGCATTGCATGCCTGCATTTTCTCTGTGACTTCTCAGACTGATTTTTTTTGGCAACACCAGTATGGATTCTGATGTCTCAACTATGGTTGTTACCACATAGTTGCTATTCAAATGAAATTTGAACCCATGCTTCAGGAATGCAGAACGATTGGTTTATTTAGCCTCACCATTGCTACCTATGCATTCCTAAAAGTCACTGATTCAACACTAATTTTACACAGTTATTGTGTAGCTGCTTTTGTTCCTCAAAGTTGTATAAACTCAAAGGACTGTGTTCATGCCATACATGCTGGTACTAAAATAATATATTGATTCTGTGTATGTATGTGTGTGTATATATTGTGGAGCAGGAAGAAATCCAAAGGTAGATAGCTGTAAACTCTGAAATTTATCTAAGTATCTTCTTGGAAAATTGGGGAGGTAGTTGTAGTTTGTAGTTTCCTTGTAATTAACACACTGTTTTATGCTGCTCTTCCTCAAAAAATAAGATGATTTTCTGTGCTTGTTTTCCACTGGAGAAAATTATAGTAGCTTTGAACTTTTCTATCATCCTAATAAAAAATATCTTCACCGGTCACAGCATTTTGCCAGAGTTTATCTACTCTATCTTTGTAAAAAATAAAAAACTGGATCTAGTTTTCAGGATATTAATTTAACTTTGCATTTGTATTATCATACAGTAAGAGTAAAATTGTATCTGTCTTAAAAAAAGGAGTAGAAAAAATGTGGCTTGTTGGAGGCTTTTTCATTGGCCTGTTTTTGTTCTTCTTTTTGATGGAGGAATTCCAAACTACCACATTTAGCTTAGTGCAATGATCTCTGCTGCCATTTTGCAAACACTCTTTTTGTCCCTCCCTCTTTCCATGTTGCTTCTAACTCCACACTTTGGTGAGCAGCATATTTTTCCAAGCTTCGTGTTTACACAGTGTTTTATTTCAGCTGATGAAACATCTGTATTATTTTTTTAATTATTATCTTTAAGGGATGTAAGTGATCTCTGCCAAGAATGTGTGCTGTAGTGTGATGTCAGTTTGCTTTTTTCAAGAAGTGCAGAAATGAACACTGAGAGCATTGTTTCAGTCTTGCAGTTAGGAATGTGAATATTTGTACTGTATACTTAATTTCATACAAACATAGCTGAGGGCGTGCGTGCAGAAGTTTTTATTGGTTCAGCTCAGCTTAAGGGGAGAAAAGTTTAAGTTTTCTACCTCACTGAGAAGTGTGCAATTATATAACCTTCAAAGTGTTTGGAAAATCTGTTTATTTAATAAAGGCACTTTGTGTGGCTTCATGTTGGAAGCTGTTGTGTTTTTTTTTTTAAGTATGAACATATGTGTATGCACACTAAGTGTCAGTATTTTAGTGTCTGAAGTTAAAGTTGATGATAACTTCAGAAACCTTAGCTCCTCCTTTAAAAGTTAATTGTCTTTTAAGCAAAAAAACCAACATAATAGATCAGCTTGATTAAATTTATGGTTATCAAAATGTTGCATTGTAATTTCAGTGTAGTTATTCAGGCACAAAAAAAAGTTAAAGAAACTTTTTTTTTTTTTTTTTTAAATTTATATAAGCTTTCATCCTCCATTGCATTGCTTCATTACTACAATATGCATTTCACAGCTTGAATACAGCAGTTTGAGCTGATATGACAGTTTCTAAAGATATGATAGACTTCATATCACTTCAGAGTTGATGTGGGGAGATTAATGTTTCTTCCTGCTTCACATGATTCATACATTTGAATTCACTGATATCTAATCTTTGTTTTGTTTAAAAGGCAGTCTTCATTTTGTTTTCCCCACTCATAGAAAACAAATACCTGGAAAACGTTATGTCTGAGTTGTGCTTTGTGTTTAGGCACAAAGAAAACTCTGCTTTGTATGTCAATCAGTGAAAATAAGCTGCGTGTTTCCCTTTCTCTTTCTTCCCTACTCTCCTTCACGCTTTCCCTTTTCTTGGGGATTCTGAAAGTGAGGAATGAGGATAAAGTATTGTCAGTCACAGGGAAGGGAGGCAACGTTTTGGCTGCTGCTGGCTCAGTGTTGGTAAAGCATCGTGAGCCAAAGAGTCTCAGTATGGTCAGTGTCTAGAAACAGCTACTCATAATGAATCAAAGTATCTGTTCTTAATGTGGCTTGCACCATTTTAACAACTCCTGCCCAAGTTGACAGGTAGTCAGTAGCTTTTTCCCAGTGTATTACTTTGACAAACCTGCACAGCTTGGTAGTGGAGGAGTAAAGGACTGTGACCATCTAGCAACTTGTCCATCTTCAGTGCACAGAACTAACTTTGGGTTTTGTGTCTTCAGTCCTGTGAAAAAGACTTCCATCATCTTAAAGGTGGTATCTTTCTTTGTGTTTACTTTGTATCAGACTGAAAGATAATTCTGTCATCTTACAAGTATTTATAAACCTTACTTTACTGGTGAAGCAAATCTTTTGTAACCTTTAAAATAATATGTGTGTATGTGTATTATATATGCACATATATATAATGCCTTAGTGTAATTAAAAAATAAAAATAAAAAAAAACCTACTGAATACTAAAGAAAGACATTTAAACATAAGTGAGGAATTTAGCAAAGGGCCTCATTCAACCAGGCTTTAAACTTGTCTGGGGATGGAGCATCCACAACATCTTTGTGCAACCTGTTCCAGCACCTCACTGCTCTCTCAGTAAAAAAAACTCCCCTTGACATCTAATCTAAATCTCCCTTCCTTTAGCGTAAAACCTTTAACCATTGTCCTGTCACTATCTGCCCTTGTAAAAAGCTGGCTTAAGTTTATAAACTCTGTTTAAATACTAGAAGGCTGCAGTGAGGTCTCCTTGCAGACTTCTCTTTTCCAGGTTGAACAAGCCCAATTCCTTCAGCCTGTCTTAATAGGAGAGAAGAAAAATCATTATTTTATATGTATCAAATGTCAGACCAAGGTAAACCACAGTAGTTTAAACATTGTCTTTAATGAATGTCAACATTTGAACGAATCAAACTTGTGTGAGTTGTACCTTCTAATTCTGATGCTTAAGTGTAGCTCGTGACATCCTCTTATTTTTATACTGTTTGAATAATACCATACTGAAAGGATACGATCAATCTGGAAAGTAAATTGCAGAGCAGTTTTGCTTGAATTTTCAGTATTGAATTTCCTATGTGGACTAATTTAAATTCACAAATTTGCTTTATTTTTATATACACAATACTCTGTTTTTCAAGTCCTTTTGCTTGAATTATCAACTATGTAGGTTTCCGGTGTATTTAGGAGGGATGCACTTAGGGAGTTGTTTTCCAAGCTGATGAGATTAAATTAATTTGAACTTCTAGGAAAAAATATGATAGCCCCTTCATAATTGTGAAACAGCTGTTATATTATTGCTTAGAGATAAATCTCCTGTAATTCCTGGAAGTTAACAGAAGTGCAGAAAAATAAAATCAAGAAGGTTAAGGCATCAAATGGTCGGTCTTCAATTAGCTGAGGATATAAAAGGCATTACGAAGAGCCTATTTTCCTCTTTCAATCCCTTCTAAATTATCCATTGCTTAACAGATGAAGAGAAAACCACAAAATACATAGAAAAAGTAGTAGTAATGCCAATTTTGAATATGGTTTTTCATGAAAAAGATTAATTTTAAGTAGGTAACTGTGAACTGTTTTAATAAGCAAACTGCAACATAGGCAAGAGCGCACTGGCGTAGGACTGAAGGTGGAGACCTCTGGTGAAACTCACAAATGTTTTCCAACTTGTACTTTCGCAAAGTACTTTGTGGAAAATGGTCAGTTTCCAAAGTGATCTTGGGAAAGTTAGATAGATAACCAACTCTCAACAAAATGATGTTTAGTAGGTAGGAGTTCAGAAGATCTAAAACAAGCTCCAGGCTGCTCACTTTCCAGATGTTTGTTGCACACAGAAGCACCTTTTAACACTGGGAGAAGAGTTCATTTCATTGTTCCTGTCATATGGACCTCAGTTACATCACTGCATTCAGTAAGTGGGGAAAAAATCCAAACCAACTGAATGGTGTCTAGAAAACAGTTGTTTACTGTGAAAGATGGTAGTGAAAAATAACACCTTAATTCCAGAACTTGAATTTTGAGTGTGAAACACTTCAAGAGGTTTCCTACAGCTGTTTTCAAGTCTGCTTTATTGGTTGGTTTCTAGATTAGGACGGATAAGCATTTGTTTCATCTGAGAATTCTTAGATCCTACTTCAATGTTTGCTCAGATTACATGGTCTCTTGACATCTCTTCTGTGCTTGTTTCAAACTACTGCAGCTGTTCTTCCTCTTGAATAATTTCACAAAAATAACCCAAATGAAATTGTGTCAACTTAATGCTATGCAGCAGTACTTGTGTTTCCAAAACAAACAAACAAACAAAAAAGATAACCCCAGGAGCAAGGGATAGCTGGAAACCAAGGTCTGAGAAGAAAAATCTGGATGTAGTGGTTTTTCTTGTTCCACAGTGAAGTAAAGGCCCCAGTTTGTTAGTTACTCATAACATTCTTACTTTATAAGTACAGTGTTCTGCTAATAATCTCAGATTTGAGTGTTTTTGTATAACATGCTCAAATGGTCTGATATCATCTCTAAACCTTCCTAAGTTCAGCATATCAGTAGTTGCAATGAATAATCAATGGAGGATGTAATTTTTCAGTTTGCATAGAAACCGTCATATGTCTATCAGTGTATCTTGCAGGATTTTCAAATTTAGAGGCTGTAAGATAAGTCAAATGGGGAGAATCAGCACCCTCTTACTGCTATTCTAGCTTCTAAATTACCTGTGCATGCAAAAGTCCTTGACTTCAACAAGATCTTTCCCATGACTTTAATACTGCTGCATGTATCTTCACATTTTTGCATTTAGAAATTACATTACTAATTACCATTGCCTCTTCACTTGCACGTGAATGAGAAAGGTAAAAGCAATGTAGAATATGACTTGTGTCTGAGAAGTGTCACGCTCTTTGTGTGGAGTCCTACAGGGGATGGGCTGGAGTTCATCTCTGCTCTGCAGCAGGTATCAGCTTTCATCTGTCATTAAATATTTCTTCTTCATGCTTAAGACCAAGATGACTAAACATCCAGATGACCATGAATCTTTTTTTTTTCTTTTCTTTTTTTTTTTTTTTTAAGCTAATTTTTCCTGTATTTTAAATACTACTCAGAGAACTTGTTATTAAACAGTACAAAAAGATCTCAAAGAACAAGAATTACTTGCTTTGTTGACCAGAAGGGCTACCGGTCATGCCTTCTCTGTTGGTATCTTGAATGTTTCCCTTCATAACAGCTGGGATATGCCTACTAGTCTTTCACAATAAGCTCTGGAGGCAATAACAGAGCCCTGTACAGGAAGTTTGGCCTTCTCTGTCCTTGCAAGGAAAAGGGTGTGAACTTCCTCCTCAGTGAAAGCCAGCTGTCTGTTGGGTTTGCTGTGAGCCCAGAATGAAGCATCTCAAGAATAAGAACAAAGATAGTTTGCTGTCAGCACTTCAGAGTGGTTATGTATGCTGATGCTGCTTCCTCTAAAAAGCTCATTGCTCATATGTAGAACATCTGGTACTGCACACTCTGAAGAGCCAATGTAAAGTTTGTAGGCTTCATATCCTGAAATACCTACATTTTAAGTTTGGACAGGGGTTTGCCAGTCATAGCTATTTGATACCTAAGCACTGATTAAAAATTCATCTATATCTGTTTTGCTGTGGGAATTTGTGCCAGGCTGCCCAGCACGTTCCGCTAGCAGTGGTGCAGGCATCATCAAGCAGGTGGCACTGAGAAGAGGTTGGAAGTGGAGTGGTGCTCAAGTTAGCATGGCCAGAAGAGAATTATCAGACCATGCTCTGGCTGCTTCAAGGGCACGAATGTCTTCTTTTGTTATTCACTTGCCGTGAAAAATGAATTGTAACAAATATGCAATTGAAGGGGTCCATATGTCACTGCACCACATGAATACATGCTTTTGCCTGTGTTAACAGTTGTTCATTTTGTGGGTGATTTTCACCTGAGTTATTTGATGGGAAAAAAAAAAAAAACCAGTATCCAGAAACTAGTTTCAATTTAAAAATATATATGTATTCTTTTAAATTTATTTATCTATTTATGTAGGTTTTTCACTTGCTGCAGTCATACTTGGATTCAAAACAGCTTGGTAATTCAGACTTTGAGCAGGGACTCAGTGACATCATTGCCTGCATAGGAAGCAAACTGTGGCTGGCTAAAAGGTAAGATGAAACATTTGATATATATGCATATTATACATATATTTGCATTTAAATACATATATATGTATGGCTGATTTTTATTTTTTAAATGAAATATTGTTTCTATTTCTGTAAGAACTGTGTAAAATGTAAGTGCTGTATTTTTAACCCAGACTTTTTTTTCCTAAATAGGAAGAGTTGAAAAAACACAAATATACTTTACCAGCATACTTTGCTGTATTTCAGTCTTCTTTTAGTTTATTCTCAGCTAAATGTCATAGTCTAGTCATTAAGAAAAAGTCTCTACAGAAGCAGCGTGTTTGAGGAAAAGATGAGTGTTGTATGGGTTAAGAAAAGTATATCGTGTATACTAAGACTTTATGGCTTGTTTTATGACTTGGCCCTTAGAAAAAGAGAAATAGAAAAACTTTATAGCATATTTTGAAACCATCAGAAGTATTTAGTTGGCCACAAACAGCCAGAGATGGTTCTAAAAACAATTCCTTTACGTTTCTCTAAAAGGATATTTGGATGGCCTACATGCTGCAATGAAGAAACATTATTTATATATATATATATTTCTTTTTGTATCTTGGAAATCTACTTGTTCTTGATGATTCCTTTTGAAAGTTCCTCACCAAGAACTTTAAGATAAGCAATCATTGTGGAATGAGAGCACAAGTTCTTTCATAGTTAAATGAGTAAAATATTCCAGAGTACAATTTGCACAGTGAAGAAAGGTCACAAGTGGAGTCCAGTGTGGATCTTTGATAAAAACCTGTGTTGTTTTATGATCATCAAGAGTAAAATCATAAAAGATTTGGGGGTGACTACAGGATTGAGGAAGTTTTTTTGCCAGTGTTAAGTGCATTAGGATAATCAGTTGTGGTTGATCCCTAAGAATTACAGAAATATCTTTTGAGTGAGAGTGGTGAAAGTGCAGGTAAAACTTTGTGTAAGTAATTGTGAAATGAAGCATGTGAATAAAGTAGTCTGGACTTCACTCTGGAAAAAGCCTGGAGAAGGAATTACATGGAAAAAGATTTTTAATGCTCTGAGTCCACACAAGAGGAGAACAGGTTATTTTTGACAACCAAATAATAAAGGTTTTCATATAATTTCATATTAGCTGAGGAAGTCCATGCTGCAAGAAAAGTTTTTTTTTATAAATTCTGTCCTTTTAAAGGTGTTTTGTTTGTTTTCAGAACTAGCCTTTTTAATATACTAGTCATATTATTACCAGCTTTTCTTGGTGTTATCTTGAGAAAGGAAATGCTATGAGTCTCTGAGGTTGTGGCACGTGATAGAGGTGTTTACGTAAACAAGTGTATTTTCTCTATCTCATCTCTCTAACAAAAACCAGCACAGTTGTACATAACAAATATTAACCCTCTGTCTGTTTTTGTGTTGTCTATTTGTTGTAGCCTCCTTTTCATAGTCTTATTTATAGTTAATGCTAGACATTTTTTCAACTTTCTGAAATAATTGTCTAGCATTTTAGATTAGAGGCATACAAGTTTGCAATATGAAATCAAAACTTTTTTTTTGTCTTTTTGTTTGTTTGTTTGTTTGTTTGTTTTTTTAAACTGAGAAAGACAAGCAAAATATCCATGAAACATTTGGTAACCAAATTTGTTTCTACACGTGTATGTGTGTTGGGACTACAGTAACTGATAAAGCTGAAAACAAACAAACAAAAAATCTGATTTCCTTTTAACTTACAAGGAAAAATCTGTCAATTCTACTTAACAAATGAGTGCTCCAGGTGGCATATAATAGGGAAATTTCAGAACATAAATGCCACCTATCAGTCTTTTGGTAGAATGTAATTATAGCTGCACTGAAAATAAAGGGTGTAAATAAACTGATTTACACCAAGTAAGCGGATGTTTTCACTTTTATGTTGTGCTTGATTGTTGTCATGGCAGCATTCTAGCTGTGTCAAAGTCATCATTAAGAGCAATAAAAGTGTCATCTTAACATTAAAAATGACATTTGGTAATGTTACTCTATCAACCTCAGCAGAGTCAATATCTTTATTTACATCACGAGTGACATTAAAACTAACGATCACAATACTAATGGAATGTCAAATGAGTATCTGGTACACTACGTTGTGATTCAGCTTCCTATAGATCTCAAGGAACACAGAGGGATTGGGATTTGCTACAAATTAAAAATACAGATGAAAAGAATTGAAAATCTCCTGTTTTCTGACTTCCTAGTAATACTCCTAAAGAATTTTGTCCTAAAGTAAAATGTTTAATTTATATAGGGAATCCAATAGGGATTTGTCAGGCTCTGTCATACTTAAGTCATCAGTGACTTTGAAGAAGCGGTGACTAATGAAGTGCCAAAATGTGCTGTTGTTGTTAATTATTTAGTGCAGCAAACAGCCTGTTGTAAAGAACTGTAGAAGGATCTTAGGAGGCTAAGCATCAAGATAATAACGACAGATAAAAGTTGCATCTAGAAAGTGATATGTTTAGCTTTACATGTAGTTTGATGGTGGTCTGTGATGACTGTTAAAGCTTATAAGTGATAAATTTCTTTTATTCAGTGCCCGGAGGGAAGTTAAAACAGGAAACTGAAAGTTGTTGGTACAAAAAAGAATGAGAACAAAAGAAAGAGTATTTTGTACCAATGTGTAGCCGCATCTGAAATGTGCCAGTTCTGATAGTTTCATCTCAAAATAGTGTTATAGATCTGGGGAGGAAGCATGGCAACAATAATCCAGGTTGGTTTGGAATCTACTCCATATAAGAAATGGCTGTGTAAAGTAGAACTATGAGGCTTGTAGGATGGAATGCTGAATAGTCATAACTTAATCTCGCGGCCAGAGAGGGTGGTGCATTACTCCCTGTCATATGCTCATCCCTTCCTTTCTCATTCCTCCTCCTTCTGATTTGACTTTATAGAAGTAAAAAAATAAAAGGCCCGAACTGAATTTCAAAGCAGTGATATTTTTCAACTGGTATTTTCTGTCTTTTGTTAAGGCAGATTGATGATAATGAGACATGGCTACTTTTTCCACCAACTTCCTGCATTTTGCATATCTTTTAAATACTAATTTATCTGAGTATTCAAAAATAATGTTTCTGGTTTTTATGTCATGGTGAGTGAGGACTGTCTTCCATTTCTCAAGGTAAAATTTGAAACTTCACTTGCAGGCTTATGCTTCATTTGACCTTTTTTACTTTGTTCTAAAAATACGCTTGTTTGTTAGTCTGAAGTGATTCAGTGATATTATTGCTCCTGCCGGCCCAGTTATGTAATTGCATTTTTCTGCAAAGATGGGAGATGTGGGATGTTTGAAAAGAACAAAGGTTTTTAGAATGCGTGAAATGAGTCTGTTGGGTGGCTGAGATGATGGAATGAAGTGATGGAAGGTAATCTGGTGAAAACTTTTTAAAAAAATAAACAATATATCAAACTATGCCTTTGAAAGGGTTCAACTCCCTTTTATGTGAGTAAAAGTAGATGGTTTTGTGTTGGCTTTTTTTGTAATTTCTGAAAGTTTTTAGCTCAGCTGCATACCATGGAACTACAAGGTAAACTCTAAGTGCCTTCTGGTTCATAAATACAGAAAACTAAAAGAACAGCTTTTTGAGCTGGTGATTTGGTACACAGAAGTGCCGGAAATATCTGTCTTGTTTCACTTGTAGCCTTTGGCATGGCAAAGTATTGGTATTGGAAAATTTGTGAAATCATGTCATTGCACAGCTTTGCTGTAGGATGCTGTCTTCTCGGGCTTTTAGTTTGATTTCCTCCTACCCCCTCTATGTTCTTTATGGAGACCACAGGAGGGGGGAAAAAGACTTTGAGGTTCTGCCAGACATCAAATAGCATGTTCTGCTAAACTCATTTCATGTGCTATTTCCTAACTGAGAGCTTGCCTGCACTGGGAAAGCTTATTTTTAACACTGCTTTCCTTAAACTAGCATGGAATAGAATTGTACAGAACCAACTGGCTTTGCATTTTGCAAAGGATCCCTTGTAAGGCTGGACTAGTGTTGTTGTGTGCACCTACCTTTGTCACACAGTTGTCCCATGCTCTTTTGTGATGCTCTTTGTTATGGATAGGGTTGCTTATGGCTGGGTTCTGATGAAGGAGCACAAGATTCAGGCTCATGTAGCAAGTACATGCAAAAGTAATTCCAGGTCTTTGCTTAAAATCACTGGGAGAGTGGCGCACAAGTATATACTTGCTTGGCTTTCTTAAGGCTGTCTCTGGGATGGTCCAGCTGTATCTGTTTTGAATGAGGGAAACCTTGTGTGTATTTGAGCAGAGAGAACAGTGAACAAAGCAGTATTGTGCTCTAATGGTAGCAGTGTGAAAAATTTCCAGAGGCAAATGCAGGCACATTCAGTTGTAAATGCAAGCTGACTATGGAGTGTCTGCAGGTTTGCAAGCAGCCTCCTTTGGAAGGGGGATGTTATCTGGGAGCTGGAAGGTCTTTCAGAACAGCAAGAAAGCAACAAGAAAGGAGAAAATTAGAACCTCCTCCTTGGCAGGGTTGGCTTGCTCTTGGGATAGATCTCTTGCCTCTTCCTCTTCTACTGCATTAAGACACACCTTCCTGTCCTTCAAAAGCCCTGTGTGTCCTGGCGTGTTTCCATTTTCTAAACTACTCTGCCCCTCCATTTCTGTCTTTAAAAATCTATGCATTAAGAATTGTACTGAAATATCTTTTATCTGTGGTCTGTCTGCATCACACAGCTTTCTTCAGAAACTGAAAATAGTTTGAATGCCTGAGCCTGGCTCTATAGAGTTTTGTTTACTAGATTTCACATCCAAAAGTTACTTTCTGCTGGCTGGACTGTAGTAGTAATTCATGTATGTGCTATTACAGACACAAAACACTGGGAGAGAATGACTTTTCTCCTGCTCCAGATTGAAGCTAAGCATACCAGTATGACCAGTTGCTGCACATCAGGTGTGCAGTGGTAATTTATTAATCTGCACTTACTCAGCTGTGAGCCTAATTCAGCATGGTTTGTCTTCTGTGTTAATTGTTTTGAGAGCACAGTCATAACAGTTATGTCATTCTTTATAAATGTATTCTTGAGGTTTCCATTTAAATCTTACATGCTTTTTGCAGACAAATTCAAGTTGTAGTATTGCTCCAACTCAACTCTTTCACCAGTATCCTTAACACAGCTACATATTGCTTAGCTATACAGATGGTGATTGCTTGGTTTGGAACACTAGCTTTGGATATCAGTATAGATGTGTTTTAACATAAGACCAAATTTGAAGAAGTACTTTTATTAAGTAAAAGTATTACTTTGCTTAAGTAAAAATATTATAAAAGCAAAGAAAATATTTTTATACCTGTTCCCAGATACACTGTTAACTTAAGTATGAACACTGAAGGAGGACTGAGAACCAAATAAGGTTGTTGAAGATGTGTTCCCTCCATTAATGCAGTGTTTGAATTAGTCATGAAAAACAGTTCAATTACAGGTTTGGGGAATAAATGCTTAATCACCTGAAAACACTTTCCAAAAAATTAACAACAGTTTCAAAGGTCATGTCCTTATAGGCTGCGTTCATCCTCAATATTAATTGTGTAAAATCCCTTAAATTTGCACATGGAATTAGTTTGACCTCTGAAGCTTTTAGGATGTTGTAAGCGCTCACATTTGGTTCTCGTTAAGAGAACAAAAAAGAAAACATTATTTTATCAATCTGGTATGCTATTTCAAAAAACAGCTCAACAACAGCAAAACACACCCTTCCAGTATCATTCACCAAGGACAGCTAGAGCACAAATTAATTTTTTTAATAGCTGAAACTCAGGAGTTTCTTGATGATACCAGGGAAACTGACAGCACAGCAACGTAGTGGTCTGGCTCTGGTGGTGGTAGGAAAATTTAAATCACCAGATGAGCAACTTTCCTCTTAGATATAATGTCTGCTGTTGTGCAGGATGAGCTGATCTTGGGGAGTGGGCAAGTCAAGGGCTCTGTTCACATAATGATTACTCCAAGATGTCAGCAGCACAAGTAGGCAATCAGGTGCACTGTTACTCGATGTTTGTATTTCTGTGTGTGTTCCGGTGCTTCTAGGAACTCAGCAAGCATTACTTGGTAGTGTAGGTTTTGTTGGTTTTTTTTGTTTTGTTTTGTTTTAATTTAGAGGCTTTTCATTAACGTGTAGTTCTCTTGGCTGTGATATTCGCTGATGTGTCGGTTTTGTATTACTTGGTTAAAAATGCTATGGCCAAAGTTTAATAATTAAATCTATTATTAATGTCTCCTCAAGAAGACATGAGGAAGGCTGTGCATCTTTTAATGTTCTTTCAGTGCTATGTGACATGGGCTCTGAGAAAAAACAAATTAAAATGTGAAGGCTGCCTTCTGAACAGATATCCCCTTCAGAACACAGTGTTTAGGCTACTGCAGAGTTGGAAAGCTAATAACTAAAGCATCAGGAGATCTATGTTTAAATCAGCTGCTCACTGTATGTGTAGGTGTGAACTTCCAGAAGCTTTGTGGCTCCCATGAATGACAAATGCTTGTTTTCCAGGTCTTTCTTTGGGTATAACTGGTCCAGACAAGCTGGCCTTGTATAGGCTACATAAAAGAAGATTCCGGACACTGAAAGAAAGAGAGTTTGGCAGAGATTTTCAATTCTTCAGGAAGCAGTGTGCTGGAAATTGATAGGGAGAGAAAGGTGCCCTGTAAACCTCAGATTTACTTGCCAGTGAACCATCCTGAGTAAATATGTCTGTGGAGACAAAGGTTGTGAAACACGAAATAAGAAGTTGAGTGAATGCTGTCCATAAGTACCAGCTGATATAGGGTGTGTTGGCCTTGAATCACAGTTCTTCCCTGAGGTTATAACAGAGCTGAAGATGAAATTCTACTCTTTATTGTATGCAAAATGTCAGGCTTTTCCTGAGGTACTATGGAAAAGCTTAATCCTGTGAAGGGGTGTTCCATCCAGGAACTAAAGGATTTTTTTCAGCCTTTCCAAGGTCTCTAGAAACACAGAGTTCCAGTATTAATGACTTTTCAATTAAAGACCAAATAAGGAATGGGCAGTTCATTAAATCATTTTTTTTTTTTTCTCTTTGGAAATCAATTTGAAAACAGTCACACAAATCACAAGGATGGTTCTCTTTTTGTACTCAAGGCAGCCTTGAATTGACTTTATGAGGAGAAAATGTATTTAAATTTTTGTTCTTTATTTTAAAAAGTATTATTTCAGTTTGACAAATGAGATTACCTTGTATTCAGAGTTGGAAGAATTGAAATCAACCATACTCTTTGAACAGCTTGGAAACTTCACGACTGTTCTCAGAGCTTCAACAGTTTTTCTGTGTGTCCCTATGATACCTTACTATACTAAGGTATCTGCAACTAAAGTAATTCACAAGGAATTTTTTCTGTGATTTTATTTAATAGACATAGCCTGTCAGGCTGCATTTAAAATTTATGTTGTATTTGTTCACTTGAGTTTGAGAAAGTATGATTTTTATGTCATGAAGTGTTTAGTAACCATAACTTGTATGCTTATTGCTCTTGTTCTGCTAATAGTTTTGTAATTATCTGTTTCCTTATGAGAAAAAAAAAATTGAGCAGAGTGCATTCCCTCTTTGGAAAACACCGAATTTCCATTAACTGGCATAGCTGACAACTAGTATTGTAAACATTAACTCAATTAAATACTTTTTACCTCAGCTTTGTTCCAAATGCAATATATTATTATTACTGTTATTGGTGTTTATACCTATGCAAGGCAATGCTCTTTTGGAAAAAGAGGAACACTACAGGAGAAACATGTTTCTCTTCAAGTTATCTGACATAGCATCATTGAAAGTTGGGGCTTTTGAGAAGAGAATGGAAATATGTAGAAGTTGTAAATCAAAATACGTTGTTATTCTATATAAATGTGTCTTGGCCTTCCTCATTCATACATATATATTTGGATGGTTATAACTGGCGTCCTGTAGAGGAACAACAGGCTGTAAATATAGTTCAGCTCTTTTCCAGTGTTCTGACAGAACTGGGGCCATATGGGTGAGCTTTCCATGTTCTTTAATTCTTGTTGTCTCCTTTGGAAGAGGAGACAATTTCCTCTGTCATTCATCAATGTTGTTCTTCTTAAAAATAGATAATGCTAGAAAAGGAATATTAGAAGCTAAGCCTGAGGCAGCTGAAACTGTGTGTTGAAGCAAAGTACACAGGAGGTCTGTGACCAAATATTGGTGATTTCTTCAATAAATGCCAGTTTAGTTTATGTTAGATTTGTAGTCCAAAATAAGCAAACCAGTGACCATCTTAAATTGAGTGTGACTTAACTGTAAAATGTGAATTTTTCAGTCTGTCTGTATCTTGTTATTAGTATATATGCTTAGCAGTGCTAATACAGTATTAATTATACAGCACTACTAAGTACATGATATTGTCTTGATGTCAACTAAATATTTCTGGGTGGACATTCCCCTGTGAGATATGAGAGTCCTTACAGCGTCTAGCTCTGTGCTGTTCAGAGTCACATTATTTGGTATTGTTTATTATCTGGAGCAAGGCTATGATGTATTTATTTCCATTCGTATTCAGTTTGGAAGAGAACTAATTTTGGGGTTCCAGATGCTAGAGCTCCCACCTTTGCTACCACTGTGACTTTATTGCTTGGAAACATATTTCCTCAAAGCTTGTTTATGAGAGGTCCAGTTTATTTGGGTATCTGCATTAAAACAGAAACATCTTGTCCTCTTTCCATTCCCATTGTTTAAGTTCTGCATGAACAGGTCATCTTAATTGCTGCACAGTGTATCATTTGAAATGTCCAGCATGTGATTTTTGGCTGTCGGGTCTGTTATGCAAATCAAAATTTAATTGTCTTAAAGACTCAGCTTTCTGCTATAGTCTCAACAACACTGAAATTTCTTTGTTTTGGAAAACTGAGTTTCCTGTTGCGTTCATCTGGCACACATGACCGAGATGCACAAGCATCACCAGAGCAATAGAGCAAGCCAAGAACAAACGTTTGGCGTGTTGCAAGCTAAAAAATCCTCATTTCAAAATCAAAACATACATATGTGTGTACTCAGAACAAAGTGATAAACGCTGAAAAGCTGGACTGGAATGAAAAAACGTGTCAGTATTGCTGTTGTCACTTCTTCAGTAAAGGTTGCATCAACCATGTCAAGGGAGCTGAAGTGCAGTGGGCCCGTTATGTACCACATCTTAATTTAAATCTGTCATGGGTGCTTTCATCCATTTTGCAGGTATGGTAGACCTCAGTGTTTCTTTTTTTTTCTGAGAAGCTCATCTGCCTCTTTTTCAGTGGTTGACCTTCCTAGACCTATGAGTATTTCTTGTTTGTTGTTTGTTTGTTTTTTTCCTCTTCACATAGATGTGGCAACAAACTATATGCATGAGATACACAAAAAAGTTTTGTTTAGTCTGTTTGGAAATAAATTAATCTTCCTACTTCAGCTTTTTAAAAACAGGCCACATTAGAAATGCTTTGACTTCTCATGGTATCAGTTCTCATTGATGTACATGCTCTCTGTGGGCAGGGTTTTAGCTCTCTAGCTTGAAAGCAAGTAGTAAGAGGCAAGTGTGAAAAAGCTTTGGGAGCCTCATGACTGCTTGTAAGAAAGTGTCTAAAAAAGAAAGTGAATTTAAGGAAAAGATAGAAAAATCTCTTTAAAAGAGAAGTTTTCGTAACATCTATTCTTGTGTACGTTATATGGATGCCTAACATTGTAGAGGATAAAAGTAGTTGTAAGTAATTTGTAGTCATTACAGTGTTTATGAGTGGAGGTAAGAGCAGCGCTTCTGGTAAAAGCTGTCTTTTTAATATGGTCATAGAATAACTCTCCATGATCAAATACAGCTGCCAAACTTCTATGCAAGATCTTCAGATTATTCATTTTCATGTCAAAATCGCATGTCTTATTTGAAGAAGATTTTTTTTCTTCTTGAATTTTAAAGATGTTACAAAGTTCAGAGTGTTTGTTGTAACATAATTAATTAACAATTTTTTTGAAAGAGCTCCGATGTCAAGATAAGCACACAAAGTAAGTGCCAGATAAAATAAAAATGAAATACTGAACAGAATTAGTCATACTTCAGACTTGTGCCTCGTGATTCTAGAAGTTTTTCAGTGCAAGTCCCATTGGACTCATCAAAATAATTTCTCTGTTTTGAACTAGATTTCCTGTTCACATATGAAGTAATACTTCAGGAAAGGTTCTTCTGGCTGAAACATACAATGATAATAATATAAAGAAAAATAATGATGTTAATCCTATACAAATAAGTTAACCTCACTTTACATTTCCAGTTTGAGAGAATACGTTATTCGCTTATGGCTTCAAGAGTTGGAACGGAAAGTAGTTCATTACCAATTTGTATTATGTTCAAATCCCCAATATTCTTGTCCAGAAAAAAGGTCTAATTTTAAGAATGTGTGTCCCTCTAGTCTTCGTCAAAACAATGAGAACACTGTGCCTGTTAAAAAGCTGTAGCAGATACATTTCATCCTTTTTTATTATTATTATTTATAATCTGGAACAGTAAGACCTGAACTTAGTTTTGTTAATGCATTTAATTACACACATTGTCCATAAACAAAATGAAGACTTACCAAAGCAAGCTGATTAATCCAATAATAATGAAATTTCTAAACTGAGATTTGGTGGAATAGATGGAGGAGAGGTGTTGGGATTCCTGTTAGGGAGATTGTCATTCACAGTGAACCAGAATGTGAAGCTTGCATAACTTGGCCTACTTATTCTGCACATGCAGTCTAATTTGATCTGTTGATCTTCATTAATTAAGTAAAACAGACCTAAGATTGTCCACATAGCAAGAGACATCGGCAGTTTTCTAAGCTGTTGAATTGTTAGTTTTTTTCCTGAGCATAGATGGAAAACAGTTTTCATAACTAGTAATTTGATTTTATAGGCCAAATCCTTGTTTGGTGACCAGAGCTGCTTTTCTCGATGTCCTTGTGATGCTGAGTACTCACCTGGCAAATTCCCAAAAGCAAGGTAAGTCAAATGCAGTGTTTTGGAGATCAGACTGAAAGTCTGTGAGGAAGATTCTGATCTGTACGGAATTTAGAGAAACAATAACATGCTGCTTATAGTCATGGTACCTTACTGAACATTGGAGACCTTTAAGTAATTTAGCTGATTGACGTGAAAGAGCCATTTATTTTGTCTCCCACAGAGCTATTCCTGGAGATTGTTGATAGGATGAATGGGGCACTGCTCCTTGTCAAATCTCGGAGCAGTGATCTTGCAATATTCCTAATTCTAGAACTGTGTAACAACAAAAACATGCCTTCCAGTTTTCCAAAATGTTTTGCAGAACATAAACCCCAGAATATTGCCACCTTAGTCTTTCCCCAAAGCCATGGAGGCCTTCAGGGACACCTAGAATTGTTTCAGGAAAACTGCTTTCTCATATTAGGAAGCTTTATAAGGTGCAACCATGCAAAATGTTCTGTAAACAATAGGGAAAGCAAAGGTATGGAGGGAAGAACCATTTCCATTTGCCTGTATATAGGCAACTTTATGTCAGGTGCTTCCCTGTGCACCTGCCTTATTTCTTATGAAAAGCTGAGAAATAAGTTTCCTCCTCAGTTGAGGAAAGCAAATAAAGAGTAGTACATTAATCATTAGTCACCCTAGTGGCTAATTTTACTGCTGCATTTAATGCATTGAAATGTTCTTCATTTCAAGTAATTGTACTTTGAGGGCTGTTCTTTATTTTAGAACAAAACCTTTTTGCTTGTGATATATGGCAGATGCATTTTTGTTCTGATCTTTGGTAGAGGTTGTTCCTTTTATTCCATAGTTGCTGTTCATGTACTTTCATGTGGATGTGCAGTTCTAATAGATGCTCGGGTATGGATAGCACTGGCAATACTACATATACATGAAGAGTGACAGCTTCCTGGGGGATGAGTTGTTGATGAATGTATCTGAAAACAGCTTGTCCAGATAGCCTGCAGAATGTAGCCCTTAAGACATAAATGTTTGTGTACAGTATGATCACTGTGACAAGTGTGTTATGCTATAGCAGTTGGTAGGGGTGATATGGAACATTGGGACAGGTCAAATCTTTCATGTCCAATGAAGAGTCATCATCTCACATAAGTCCCAGGTATTAAGGTTCTATTCAGGAAAGGGAATTTCTAGATAGCTTTACACCATAGGTCTCATTCTGTTGAGTACTGACCACTGTGACTAGATATAAATGATTTGCTTTTTAGTGAGGAACAAAACCTCCACTGTAAAACAGTTTCAGTATAGCCTGATTCTATTTTCGCCCTGACTTCTTAATGTTTAGTATGGGTGGGCTATACCTATCATCACTAACACTCTTGTTACAATGTATATTTACTTAAGTTTCTTAAATCCTGATATGCCTTGATGGCTGTCCTTTGCAGTAATTAAGAAAGTGGAGCTCTGTATAATGTCTGAATAAGTAAGCAAAAGCAACCCCCCAAAAAGCCTTTTCGGCATCTTTGTTCCTTTTCATGAGTACTCCGTTGTTCATGGTAGCCCCTGGTTGGAAGGAGGTTTTACACCTTGCTTTTAATTCTGATCCTCTATGTCTTCAACTCCTTTGTATTATGAAGCATCTCAGTTTATGTGTTCTCTTATATTTTTTTCTTCTACTTCTGATAATTCTCATCACTCACCCACTGACTCTGTTTTCATATTTCCTTTTCCAGGTGACTTCTCTTCCTTTGTTTATTTTGGGGGCTTTATAATTCCTTTATTAATTTCTTTCCCATTTTTATTATCTTTAGACTTGGTCTGTTTTGTTTTTTAAATAACTGCTGCACATTTGCAGAGGTCTCTGAAGACCTCTATGCACCAGGAAACTCCTCTCTTTTTTTCCAATGCTCCAGCCGGGTGAAGAATAGCCCTTTGAGCCCGAGGGACTGCAACATGCTGTGGTTGGATTACAGGCTGTACTGGATTCATTTAATTTTCAAAGCTTATACGGATTGTTCCAAATGTTGGTGCTGTGTGGAGGGAGAATTTTTGTAGAAGGGAAACAACTGTTTTTGCAGGCTCTCTCTGCTGAGGGATAGTTCATTAACGTCCTGCTTTGAAAATTCACTCTTATATAAATTCATAATGTTGGATTGCAAGCGATATCTGCAGAGAGTAGAGACTTAAAATGGAAATATGTTTCTGAAAACTTGAAGACACATTAGGGACAAGTTTATATATCAAGTGCAGAAGCACTTCTGACGTGAAGGGATATTATGTTTATATTAACTAGAACCTGAGTGTCCCATGACATAGTGAAAGAAAAACTAAACTCATCAGTTAAAAATGAATGTTTTGAGTCTCACATTTAAATGTTCTGTGAGGAATAATTATTAACCGAAGCTTTATACTTCTGTGAGATTAAATATCTTACTCATATATGTGTATCTCTGGTTATGAGCCAAGTTTTCTCTCTTTTAATCTTGATTTGTGAAGTTGTTTCAACGAATAAAGGGTGAAGGACAAATCCAAATAAAACTGTTTCTTGATGTGTTTACCTAAGAGGCCCCAGGAAGTGCTGTATATGAGTTCCAGGCCACAGGCTGAAACTGATTTTCATCAGCATAAACGGGAATGCAATGTAATGAGGCTGCAACTGGTTAAAATCAGACCACTTCTAATTGATTATGCCTGCCTAAAGGGCTACAATTACAAAGAGATTTTCAGAGTACAGCCTTGCCTGGGCCTTTCCTACATTATGATTATTTTCTGTAAGTGATTTGTTGTCTTCAATTAATAAAATCTGTCTCTTAAAGTGCAGGACAGCCCTTAGGGAATTTGCTTCACAAATTCAAAACGATTTAAATTGTCAGATAAGGAAGGCAGGGAGTAATGGATACCAAAAGCGTCTTGTCCAGATTAAAATTTATTAGTGGCCAAATGATGATTATTTATCTTCAAAATAAATAAATAAATAAACCCAACAACAACAAGAAAAAGATTTGCTGATTTGGACAGAAGTGTTGCCTGATTAATCTCTGTAGAAAAATAGGGATCTCTTTTCATAAGTTAATATCTGAAGCTTTTGTTCCAGTTCCTGTTTAAGGTTTTCTGAATTAAAAAGGCAATGAATAATGCCAAGGTTATGTAAACCTTTCATTTTAACCTTTTCTTTTTTTTTTTAACTTTTTTTTTCAGTTGTCAGTTGCAGTTAGAACTCAGAAGAGAATGAATCAAGACATTTTTAAAAACAAAAATGTTAAAATATTTGGATAAGAAATATAGATAAGAATCTACTTTTCCTTCATTGGGAGCAAACAGAAATTCTTACCTGATCTAGTATTGTTTGATGAGCTACTGCCTATCTCCACTGTGAGCAACAATTAACAATAATATCCAGTGAATTTGTTCTTGCACACCTCAGCACAGTAACTGGCTTTACTGACTGAATCACATATCTAAAGATTTTCCAGTCTAATGGGGAGAACAGTGTAATTGTCTTTCCGAGGATTTTTTAGTGTTTCTGCTTTGCTGGAGTGCAGTTAAGTAGTTACCACAGGTAAAACAGAACAAAATCGGATGGTGTGGGAAGAGAGAGAAGTTCCAGAACTTTACATTTTCATACAATTTCTGAATGAAGTAAATGACACCTATGGGATATTTTTGGAGGGGAGGAATGAGTCCAGGTGATTTACCAAATGTGTTCAGCCTTAGCTGCAGTTTTTTGTTAACTCACATGCCTTGGTCAGTGGGAGTCAGGAATACGTCTGCTAGAGTAGGAATACTCTAGAGCTACAGGTCTACATGAGGATCTGCAGTGTTCTACTCAGGTTACACGCTTTCCTCTGTTGCAGTGTAGATGGGCTTTGGGAAGCACCAAATATTAGGCAGTGTATCGGAGAGTAAGATTATTCTGCTGAATGTTTGGACTTTAAACAAGGCCCATCACAGACAGTACTACTTTCAAATCTTCTCCTGGAAATTATGGTGTGAAGCTAAACATTAAGATGAAGGCATTGCAGTGATCCTGCTGTGTTGAGAAAACAGGAGCTGGGGCAGTATACTGCAGTGTAAGGTCAGAGCTGGGATGCTCTCGCTGTCTGTAACAAATGAAGAATGCCAAAGGGCAAAATGGCCAGTTTTCTTTCTTGCTAGATTCTCAGAACAGTTTTCTGATAGTACTGTGTACAGTTCATGCAGTGAGAAACGAATGCAAATTGTTAAAATATCCTTGGTTAATAAAGGCACATTTCACTTAGGGTTGTGTTTAATAATAATAATAACAGTACTTGCACGTAAACTGTTCTGCTGAGTCAGTAAATCAATACAAGTGTAATGGACTGTAGAAGCCTAATCAGGGAAAAGATGAAAGAAAATCTGTTAAAAATAATCCTCCCTAGTTATTCTTTTACCCTCTGTGTGTGCTGTCGGTCTCCTGGCTGGTTTAACCTGTTATTGAGTATACAGCATGTTCAGAATTCAAATTTGATGAGAAAGAGAAAACATTTAAATAGCAAAATAAAACTGTGAATTTGTAACTTACAAGAAGCTGCTTGAAGTCTAAACATGCGTTTTTCCTTTCTTAATTTGTAAGGGTAAGGATTTACAGAAGTTCTCGTGATTAAACAAACTCCTCTGTTGTTGTCGTCAGTGGTAACGAAGTTACTCAGCGTTTATACAATTAATCCTGTTCATAAATATCCTGTTTTGATATCAAAATCCAGCAGGCTGCAATTTGCTCTCACTAATATATTTTTCCTGTGTTTTACAAATGAAAATTCACGTTTTCTTTCTGCATTCTGAGCAGCTGAACCTTTTCTAGATACAGCATCATTAAATCCTCCCTTTGATCAGCAGGAACAGTTGCTTTATAGTAGTATTCATGCATTGCACGTGTATGTATGAATCAAAACCATGGCTAATAATGTACAATTGTAGGAATCTCTTAAATATGCTGCCTGAATGAAATTATTTATAGATCTTTTTAATAGCATAGTGGGCTGTGCCCAATTTGCCCCTCCTCCCACCCCCCACACTTTTTTGTTTGTCTGTGTTGTACTTTCTCTTTCTTGTTTTGAAAGGAAGCTAAATGGTAAGTTAAGTAAGTTTTTATGCAGGCTAACTTAAAATCTGATAAGGTTTAAATGGTAAAAATTTGGCTGGAGTAAGTAGGTTAGTTATTTTAATTATACTTTAATTCCCTTTTACCTAAATCCCTAAGTAGTATAGCCAAACAAATATTGTGAACAAAAACACAATATTTGTTTTTGGCAGTTTGCTAGTGCTTGTTTTCATTATTAGGTCTAATTAGCTTTAATTTAAAAATAAAAATAAAAATAAAAATCCATCTGAACACATTGAAAGCATTTTTTGTTCATCTTGTCAGAAGTCGTATTAACTCCGTGTTGCCAGTATGTTGACTGCAGCACCTGTTATTATTTTGACTCAGCTAAAAAGGTAAAAATCTGAAACATATTTATAAAATCATCTAAATAGTCCATTTCTACTAACATGTCATTAAACAAGTCAAAAGGGAGTGTTGTTGAGTGACCAGTATTCTAATTCTATACATACAGATCTATGTGTCCTTAAGTACTGGACTTTAGACCATAGCACGATGGTCTAAAGATATTTACCGATTCAGAGTAAGATCCTTTGTTAAACATGAACCCTTCCTTTTCATCCGTAGCTCATAATTTATGAACATGAATTTATGAAGTTGAGAAAGAAGGTAGCTTCCCATTTTACTTAGGAGAGCTCTCTCAGAGATCACTGGTATCGCCAGTGCTTAATGACTTAGCACAGTGTTTGAACATCATTTTAAAATATCCAGAGGAATCCCTGATTCCAGGTCTATGAAGTTTCCACCTCATCTGGAGCAGCCAGCAGACCTACACCTGTGAGCACTGCTGATAGCGGGATTGCCATGTACAATAAGGTCACTTTGTTTCTGTGGTTTCTGACAAATAATTATGAAACCAGAATAGCTGTTTCACAGTGTGAAGGCTGGCAGAGAGGAGGATGAGAAAGCTGAAGATGGGATCATTGGGGGCCCAGGTACAGGGAGAGACTGGAATAGCACAGATCATGTGATGAATATGCTGTAGCCAGAAGGCATTACAAAAATGAATAGGAGACAGTAATGCAAAACTGACTGAGACTGATACAAACAAATACTGGGGGAGAGGAAGTGGGGGGCATAGAAAGCCAGCAGGCAGTCAAGGAAATGTAAGAGACAGGAGATGGACTTGTGGCACAGACACAGGAGAAGGAAAGGAAAAGTGTTTATGAAAAGCCGGGGGGTGAGCAGTAAATGAAGATAGAGCATAATATGGGTAGGATGCTGTGTTAGAAGAAATAAACAACTGCAGGGGAGAGAGGAACTGATTGTGGTTGTTAATATCATCATTTAAAGTCCTGTCCTACTGTAAAGATGGAGAATGCTCATCCTTCTGTTAACTTGTTTCAGGTCCTCTTTAGATTCCAGCATTCTGCAGTAGCTGACTGGCACTGCTTTTTATTTTACTTTTTATGGTTTTCTATCTATGCAAAACATAGATGGAAAACTTGATAGTATTCAAGAGAGAAACTGTAAGAAAAAACAATCTTGGTGTCCAGTTCAGATGCTTTTTCCTTGATATGATAGCAAATGCAAAGGGATGCTTCTGTCAGCAGCAGTGCATTATCAGTGGGTTCTGGTAGTCCTTCAGGTTTGTAGTTTTGGGTTGTGTTGGGAGTACTGATACTTGGTCTCTGATGTTGAAGGTATTGCAGATATCTTTAAAAGACAACATCCTACTTAAAATGTCGTTCAACCAAATATACCTAATATACCTAATATACAGTTGTACACTGTAATAAAAAATGCTTTTCTGTGCTTTGTTCTGTTTTACCTCTTACCAGTGACTTCTTCCAAACTAATCTTAATAAGAATGCAAGATATGGAAGGGGGAGGGGGGAGCACATTATTTCCTTAATATTCATCCGGGAAAAATTCTTCTTAGCTTTCATTACATTTCAGCCATCTCTATATTCTTGTGATCCCTTAGGTACCCTTGGATAGATGATAGTTTGAGAGTGCAAGGAATTTTAACCTCTCTTCAGTCCGTAATTTATTCCACCTCCTAGGAGATCTTGGTGATTGATGGATGAATACCAAATTTTTCACATTTATACCTTGTTCCCTTCCTATAACATTTTACTGCAGACACAGCAGTATTTCATTTTTTACTTTTGTAAATATTTACTGTCTGACTATGCAGCTTGTCCATAAGTTTTCTGATGTTTGTTATAATTAATTCCTTTTTCTTTGCTTTGTTCTTGTCTTCTTGAGCTTCTAGTAGGAAGATGGAAGATGGCATGGGTGTTCAAGGGGCTACATATAGGAGTTGATTTCTATATTTATCTAAAATGATTAAATGCGTCATAACCACAGATTTAGGGGAGAAAAATGAATCCTTATACAAGAGAGACGTCAAATTGGCAGCCTGAATAGCCCAAGTAAAATCACCAAGTCTAAACAAAATACTTAACCAGTACTGTATTATCAGCTGGCAAGGTGATGCAGCAACTCTACATTTTAAATGTAGAAAGAGTTCACATGATTTCTGTCACTTTGGAACATATTGTAGAATCTGAGATGGAAAAGCAGCTGAATCGTCCATCAGCTGACAGCTTGTTAATCCCCGAACGAGAAAGTATTTCTGTCCCTTCTGTATGCATCTATTTATTCCATCATCTGTTCTCAGAATAGTGCCTCCCTGCCACTGCTGGGAAGAAAAGAAGAAAGCAGGCAAGTAATCGTAGAAGTTTTGCAGCCAGTCTTAGAGGGCACAGGCTGCAGAGATGGCTAAACATTGGGGAGATTTGTCAGGTTCTCATAGTCCCATTCTGCTCTTCTTCCTTTCCCATTTATTTTCAGATGACTGAAGATTATTTAACTTCATATAAATGACTGAATATGGGTTGATCACAAATAGGATATAAAAGCAGACCCTTAAACTTACCTCCAAAAATCTGAAGTCCCTTGCTGTCAAAAACAAACAAAACCCTATGAACTAGTTTAGGAAATGCATACTTTTAAGTGAGTGATCTACTTTCTTAAGTATTTGTTGTTTGTATTGAAGATATGGACATTGGATGCTTATTGCAGTGTTGTTGACTTAAAGGAAACGAGGAACACCGTGAGATGTTTGTGCACGATAGTGAGGAGAACCAAATGGTTGTGTAAGATGTGTCCCTTCTTAGAAGAGAGTCTTCCTGGCCCACACAGATGAAGCAATCCATAAGGAGGGAAAAAAATTAATCCTCTTAATTCTTGGTGACTCTCTTGAATCTCTTGGCCTCCTGGCTAAGACTGTTTGTTGCCAAGATCCTCAATTGATCAGCCAAAACTTGTTTGTTCTTCTTACAGCAGCTGGTTGTTGAAACTGTAAAATAATTTTTTGTTTGTAAATAAAAGTACGTCTTTACTGTGTTTTAACAGCAGTGCCAGACATTTACTTTGGGAACAAGTGTGGTTTTTTGGGTTAGTCAGATATTTTGATATAAGCCAAAGAAAAGAGTTTACTTAAACAGAAGAGAAAACATTTACAAGAAAGCCAGGAAGGATTTCTCAGTGATAAAGTTGAAAGCAGAAAAATTTCCTCTGCATTGTAATAAGACAGGGTTTTTCTTTCCTTCTGTATGTATTTGCGTGAAAAAGTCTTGGAGAACATGCAGACCACAATGTGAATGTAGAAGGATTTGCTTTATGGGGTTCTGAGACTAGGCAAATATGCAGACATGTACTGACGATTGTGCTGTTAAGGCATTCAGTTTTAAAGAGCCCCTTTGTAAAATAGGCTGTCAAGTATTAATTACTGAGGAAGACCAGAAGTCATCCAGAAGGCTTCCAAACTAGAAAAAGCAGCTGACATGCACAGAAAAAGAGGATCCGTAGCAGAAAAGTGTTAACATTGCAGTCTTTGCTAGCTAGTGTTTCTGAGAGCTATGGCATGTTTTTATATGAAATAAATATCCCCTCCACAGGAGAAGAGACAGTGTGAAGTTATTCTGACCTTACAAAACTCAAGTGAAGATTTATTGCATTACATCTAAAACTGGGTGCATGGCCAGCTCCTGGCCTTTATGGAAGGATCAGTGCTCCCTTGGGCTGCCAAAGGGTTGCAGGCTCTAGTAAAGTTGGCAGTGTTGGCACAAAGTGAAAGATGCTTGCATTCTCTTCCCAACGTTAATCATCCCTATCCACCTAGAACTGTTCCTCTTTACTTTGCTGTAGAGCTTTGACCCTTGCAATCTGTATGTTTTCCTGTTACTGCTTTGCAGGTATCCTAGCTATACCTCAGTGTTAAACAACGTTGATAGGAAGCCAAGGGACTGCTTTTGCAAGCTTTATGGATACATACGTGATAAGGACAGCTGAGCTAGTGGAATTGTCTTTCACCAAAATGCAGCAGATAGGAAGCTCCAAAACTGGTGATGTCTGTTTAAAAACTGTTGTCTGTGGAATCAGGCTGTACAGTAAATAACTGGGACCACAGCCTAATCCCTCTCCAAGGCAACCAGACAGTTCAGAAATTAAGGAATTCTGGCAGCTGGATACTTGCTGTGTGACATAGGTATTAATACTAGTTTATGCTGTAATGCTGGTTTTTATTGCCAGCCTGTTTGGAGGGGCTTTGGAAAATGTACCAAATAAAATACACAAATTTACATGTTATGAGATGGAAGCCATCTGTGTCATCTAAAGGATAACACTGTGACAGAAACTCACGGTGATATTGCAGACTACATCAAGCCCCTTCAGGAAAGAACCTGTAGTGAAAATGTGTATGACAGAACCAACGGTTAGGTAATATGTCTGACTTTTTCAAATACCAGATTTCTTTGTCGCTCATCCAGAATTACTCAGAAAACGCTTCTGCCTTGTGCACTAGACAATCACAAACATGTCAAGTTTTGATGTAAATGTCAAACGTGTTAAGATGGCTTTGAAAGAATTTGAATATGAAGGAGCAGGATATTTAACTGTAAATAGAAGGATTAGGGAAATGTCTTTGAGGACAACAAAAGGGAAACCCATATTTGCATTGCAATTTTGTGTCTAATTCTGGGTTTTAATGGTAAAATTTGGACAGGCTTGTTGATAGTATTCCCTGCTATATGAAATGTCTTGTAAATACTGAAGAAGCCTAGCCAAATTTGCTTTAATCTTTGTATTTACCTTCAATGCATTTTGATACAAGCAACAAACTTCTAACGTCCCTCAGTGCCAGTTATCGCTTGATTATCTGCAGCAGATGGTAACATCATGTATTGGTCAACTTTACTTAGGTTACTAACTCTCATTTCAGGAATGCAGTTTGTTGAGTTTTGGGAAGAGATGAACAGAGTTATTTCCGAATCTGAACTGATGACAGGTGTTCCCTACTTGACTGCAGTACCTGGACTGGTGCAGTATCTTCAGAGCATCACCAAACTTGTAATATCAGTGCTGTCGGTGACCTCAACTGCTGACATCCAGAGTAGCAGTTCTCCCACTGCAATGAAAATAGCCAAGCCATCATTGTCAATAGTTCATCTCCTTCACCATGAGTTTCATGAAGTACGTCTACTTGCATTGGAAGCAGTACTGCTCTGGCTGAAAAAAGTGAATGCCAAGCAGGTTGCAAAAGAAGGAGGTGTACCGTGTTTGCTTGTTGATTTGGAGGGCATTCTCCTCTCAATGGCTCTGAAGGAAAAGAATCTCGAGTGTTTCTACAAGGTAGGAGAGTGCTACTTCACTGATGTTTAATATGTTTTCAGTTAATGGTAGTCTTAATTTTTACAAGTGTGTTTCAAACATGCATGATGTTTGATACCATGTGTAATTTTCTTGTATATACAGAACAGGAGCTTTGCTGTAATTCTGCAAAATGTTCTTGTGTAAAAGTAAAAACTTTGTTCCTTTTTTGGCACTATCAGGAAAACCTTCTTAGAATTGGGTTTGAGTCAATGGAGTGTCGATCTCAAATGCATGTGTTCACTAAGATTTTTCGTAAACTGTAAACTGTGTGTGCAGGTGCTGGAAATTCTTTATAATATGGATCTCAGAAACGTGCTTCCAAAGATTGAATGTTCTATAAAAATGAATCCAAATGAGTTTTTAACCTGGAGCTTAGACATTATGGATAACTCCAACAGGTATGGTCTGCCATGAATATTTAAATACTTCTATTTAAAATACTTAAAATGTTGAGGTGTTAATTGATTGGTGTTAGAGCTATCTTAAAAAATTCATGTTTCAGAAAAGTGAGTGTTTAATTTGAATGGCTGAATTTGAAAAGGGAAAGTTCTTAGTGAGATCTTTTGGAGAAGTTAGATGTGATCAGAATTATTGAAAAGGCCCTCAAGTTATTCTGGTGAGACCTCTATAAATGCCCAGCAATACACTTCATGAAATTATAATTGACATCTGCTATTAGAGGATAGTCAGTGTATATTGCTCTTTGCAAACAGTTATCAGAGAATGCCATCATGCTTAAAGTTGAGGATCCACACATACATGAATTCACTGTGAATCTGCCATTCATTCTATTCTGGTTTATCTGTTGAAAGTCTATAGAAGTGTCAGACCCAGTTCCACTTAGATTAGCAAAAAGGGTTGACTCCAGGAATTAAAAGCATAGACCTGAATGGTCCTCACAAGATTACTTGAATTCAGTGTTTGTTTCTTCTGCATTGTGGGCTATCCAGCAAGACTTGAATTCACATATGTAGTATATACCATCCTGTAGATTTGATGCATATTCTGAGCATTGATGTTGCCCATTTTTCACATCAGAATGCAAGTATGAATCCAGGACAAGGTTTGAGTGTGTAAGAGAAGAAAGTTGAGTCTCCCACTGTACCTTCAGACCTGGTTATATAATGTCTGGAATCTAACTGGACGGGACAGGCAGCTCTTCCTCAGGCTTCTGAAATTGCAGTATATATTTCAAAGAAACTGAAAATCTGAGCTTAAGTTCAAGCGTCCAGCATCTCTTTGAACATGCCTGCAGAGAAACCGTGGTGTTTACTGTGTGCTCCACTCTGTCAGAATGTGTATTGAAACAGCACTCCTTTATCAGACTGCTTCTGCAAAGTCAGCAGAAAATGCCAATATTTAATGCCCTGAATTAATTACTGAGTCCATCATAAAAGAATGGACAAATGGGGTGAAATTATACAGGCATGGAGAGCCTAGTTCTGTAAGTGGTGGTAGTCTCTTTTTGAAGTCAAATAAAAATCATGCCCCACTGTTACCAATGTATATTATTTAGAATATAAAGTGTACAACAGTGTGATATAGCTGTGCATATTTGTAGTTGATTTGCACTAAATTTGTCAGGTTTAAATGATATTGTGCAGTGTTTACTTCTGGAATGAAATTAGATACACATGGTGAAATAACACTGGCTGGTGCTGTTGAAGAGGGAAATCATTGAAATAGCAGACCTTAGCACTCAGTGTTGCCATTCCCTGCTGAGAGACCAGCCTTTTCAGGATGGTAACAGGCACCATCTTTGAGACCCTGCTGGGCAGGTTGGAGGCTCAGGAGCCAAGAGTTGGTGCATTGTGCACTGTGGTGACGTTTTTAGCAGCTGTGGAAGAGAGATTCCAGCTCGGAGGGATGCTTTTGTTTATTATTTAAAATAACGTCTGCTTTCTTTGACTTGGGTTCCATTTTCAAGTTTGTTTTTCTATAGGAAGTATGTAGATAGAAAAAAAACAAAAAACAAAAACCATGAGAGGTGAAGAGCGTATTGCATTTGCATATTAACTGAAAACTAGAGTCTAGATCGGTAGTGTAAAACTCAGTACTTCGCTTGAAAAATACCCATTGGCGATAATCAGGAAGGAATAGGAGTTGGCTGTGTTTCTTCTAGAGATGAAAAGATGGCAGAAGTAACTGCTTTGTTTTGGTATGTTCTTCACCTTGTTTTCTCAGCACTGAAGTTCAAAGCATGGCTCTCAAGTTTACCTCAAAGTTGGTTGTACATCTGTTAGAGAACCACCAGCAGGTAAGTGGAACCGAGCAAGTTTATGATTTGCAGTTTAGGAGCTTTTGGTGGTAGTAGTAGTGCGGCTTCTCTTGGTTGTGAGTCCCAAGCTTGTGTCCTGCAGTGTCACTGTACCTTTTTGGCTTTATGTCTTCTTCTTTGAGCATATCTCTGTGTTCTGGAGTGAATCTTCCAACAATATTCTCTCAGTATATCCTTTTGAAAGTAATTCCAAGGTAAATACATGAGTAAATTTTTTCAGATGAATTAATTTCAACATCTGAGACCATCTAAAGAAGTCATTCTAATGTGGAAAGAAGGACACCTGCAGCAGTCAGCACCCTGTACTGAATTAATTCCATGTCCTACAGAGCAACTGTCTGTGGCTTCTGATTGCTGGGGCAGCGGGAGAGAACTTTCTCATTGAATTTTCTCTCACAGATGGAATAAATATGATAAGCTCTGTAAAAGTAAGACTCTGTTTATTAACTATTTAATTTAGATTGTTACGAGCACAACTTCTGCCTTGGATTTGTTTTGATTTAAAATTATCACTCTGTGCATTACATATATATACACAGAGCAGTGCTAACATAGCTTTTAATGTTAGAAAACTTTTATTTTTCAAATATACAAAAAATACTTCCTGGATATTTGACTTTTTATTCTTATAGCCTTTATTTTTGTATGAAATATGCAGCAGAATCAGTTTGCACAGTATGCAGTGCAATCTTCCGTCTCATTAAAAAAAAGGCACAGAATTGCATATAGGGATTGGAAAAAATAAAATGCCTTACGTTGTTAATTCTTTTGTTTAAAAAAGTCAAAATGACTTCAAGTCATAAACAATAAAATAACTGTATAAACTTGGGTTCACAAATAGACTTGGAACATATCGTCGCTATGAAGTTTTCTAATAATTTATGAAGGGGAGTTAGTGAAAAATTCTGGCACGATCTGAACTGTAGTAATGCTAGAACAACTTCCTCTAGCAAGTGTGTAAATCATGGGAGACCTAAGACATCTGTACAGAGAGTGCTTTCTGCTTTATAAAAGATCAGGTATGCCAAGAGTTTTACATCTAAGTGTCTTTGGGCTCACATACAGTTTATGCATCTGTAGGAGGGATTGCTTGAGATAATCCATGTGTCGAGTTAAATCGAGGGAATTGTAATCCCTGATGAGGTTTTTACTTTGCTTAGCCCATTACAAAATCTGCAGGACATGCTCTGGCTCTGTCCCTGTGCTATGGATGTGCTGCATAAACCACTCTCAGTGAGCAGAGCACGAACAAGCCTTCATTTTGTCCCTTGATGAGTCCTTGTGCACTGCTGTGCCTTTTAACTCTGCTCTCTTTGTCGCTGGTTCTCTTCTGTACCTTTTTTTACTTCTTCAGTTTTCCACTGTGTTTGTGGAAAAGCAAATAGGAAAGGAAAAAAATAGTTGCAGACTGCCCAGGTGTTTCCAGGTTGAGCTTGTGCTGTTTTCCTGTTTATATGTGAGATCCCAATCTCTTTCATTTCTGTTGAGTGTCCTTCTAATTGCCATAGCGTGCTGGTCAGTGGCTGTGCACAGATGCCATCTCCCACAGGTCCAATACCTGAACCTGCCCTTGAGGGCAGGTTCTTGCCGGGACCTCCAGCTCTTCCTTTGTCACCTGTGGAAGTTAGCACTAATTCCCTCTTATGACCCCATTATTCCACTTGTCAGCATTGACAAGTCTTGGAAGCCCTGTTCAATTTGGAGGTAAATCCATCTTAGTTTCTTCCACAAACACCTTGTAGCCACTGCTACAAGTCAAAAGGAGTCAAAGCTTTGTTCCATTATTACTAAGCAATGGTTTTCTTAGTGTCTCTGAGAACTAAATGTTTTCCAAAAGATGGCAGCTGAATATTGTTTTAACTAGGAAATTCCTCTTTCTTGTTTGTTTGTTTGTTTTTAACTCTTCAGCTATCAGGACAGCAAACTTTGCTGTATGTCAGCCACTATGGAGATTCCTTCTATATTTTGAGTGCATATGCTACCAGAACTCAATTCACCTCATTTAAAAAAAAAAAAAGTGCTCATCCCCAGTATCTTTAGATGAGAGAGATGCAGCTGCATTCACCTACTGCTTTATCAAGCACTGTATTGTTACCAAAATGCTCTTGGGAGTTGTTTTTCTTTGTTACAGTCTGGAATGCCTATCTTTGGCTTTCTTGTATAGAACAATTGAGGACACAAGGATGTTTTGGATCAGTGAAGGGATGCCATAAGTGTGATGCCTATGAGTGCTGGTATAAGAAAATCTTCCGTCTTAACAGTGTCATAGTCAACTTTTGAATGGATGCAGTTATCACCACTTTGGAAAAAATGCATTAATTGATGTATTGTGTACCTTTAGCAGTTTAATGTGTAGTTTAATGTGATAGAGACCAATAACGCGGGGTGGTACAGCTTACTTCTCTGGTATGTTTTGTGCTTTCAGATTTCAGAAGAGGTCTTGAAAAAGTGGATTCACCAGTTAATTTATTTTTGTGAAGATGAGCAGGAGACAGAGATGCTGCTAGCAGCTGCTGAAGTACTTAAGAGTGTAACATCATTACTTCTGATCAGTGAGCAGCTTGTTCTTGGTGAGTAATTTGAACATTCTGGATCTTTACCGATGAAACCTGGTAATATATGACTCAAAATGTTATTATGTACATATACGTGTACACCATTTGTACATAAACAGATCAAACAAGCTATTCTGAAAATTTTAAGAGAACGTACTAAACATTATTTACTTATTTAAACTATGAATGTATTTAAATACTGGTAGAAAAAGCTCACGTTTAAAGCTTCTTGCAGTAACTCTGCAGAGAGGAATGTGAGGTGCTATAATCTCCAAGTCACTGTGCATGTCTGCACAGATTTAGACTTCCTCTCTGACCCAGACCTTTCTGACATACTCTGTTGGTGATGTGGACATACTTTAGTTTAACACTGTAGCAAAATAAAGCTCTGTTGGCTGAATGTCGAAATTAAAGGGTTCAGTCGAGAAATGAGGAACAACATGTTCTACAACGAGAATGATTAGTAATTGGATCACATTATACTACAAGAGGTATAATGATTGGTTTTAGGTTAACATTAGACTGTCTATTTAGCTAACCAACCAATCAACAAAAAATCTTCATAGCCTTTTTCAACAATGACTGAGAAGCAAAGCTATGTGAAATTCTGTGGTCTGTTGTACAGAAGAGGTAGGATTTGTTTTCTTTTGTTTTCCTTTTAAAAACCCCAACCCATTTTTTGTTTCTTTTGTGAACACAGACTAAGGGGATTCTGTTACTAAGGGCCAGGAGATACCCTAAAAAACATTTATCTACCATAGTAAATAAAAGTTTCCAAGATGTTTAGTGGACAGCCATCTAAACTGACTCTTTGTTCTGAAATCAGACCCGGAGAAGAAAGATGGATAACTAATATGCTATACAACCTAGAACTTTCAGTCTGGAGTTGTTTACAGCTGTGTATTAGTCCTTCCAATAAGATCCCTTTGAAGTACATTCATTAGAGGAGGAAGGCCAGCACAAGACAGTATGGCGTGGATTGCCTCATTTCTCCTTAATATTGTTTAAGAGTTCAGAGAAAGTCTTTCTGGAAAATCCATATACAGACTTCCACCTCTCTGGCAGGCATGATAACAACTCATCTAGGTGGGAAAGCTGGCCATTGAATAGAGAATGGAATATCCTGCCCCAATTACGCCAGTATAAGATTATTGTGTATGTTGTGCTAGGAAAAGCAATATCTTTCTGAAATAATTATATTCTGTGCTAACCCCAAATAGAAAAGTTGTATGAAATACAGGAATACTTCTGCCTGTGAAGTTAAGCCTAAAGCAATTCATTTTGGCCAAGCAATGAAATATATTTAATTGTCTGGCTAGCCTTGTAATACGAATCTCTGATAGAACTGTTGATAATATGTTTGAAGCAAACCAGTGCAGCACTGAAGCGGGCACTTTGTTGTTCTCTGTGACTGCCAGAAAGTGATAGTATCTAATAACTGTCTGCCTCCAAAAGGGATGTTCCAGTGAATTCCTTTAATGAGAATGCGCAATGAGAGCTGAAAAGTCACTCCATCTTAATCATACGCCAGCAAACAGATGAGTACAGTCTTGTGATTTCTGCACTTCATCTAGTCATCCTTTGTTCCATGTTTCTTGTGGGTGATGGCATTTGTGGCCAGCACTATCAGCAGTATCTGAACAGAACTCGGTTTGGCAGCCCACAGGCAGATCGCAGTGTGCTAGTGAATCTCCAGCAACAAAACTTCTGCCAAGTAGGAATTATGTTCTCCTAGAAACTGTAGAAAATTCAGAGCACTCAAAGTTCGATACAGAGCTACCCATTCTTTGGACTGGATCTGGAATGGTGTGACCCACTGTTTTAAACTGAGTTGAGTCAACCACCTAAAATATGCAGGAAATACTTTTGATCATATTCCCAGTAGTCTTCCCACTGTATTGCTAATGCATTTATCATGTTCCTGTTTCAGTGTTTCAGTGAATTTGTTATGTTAAAATGTGCAGATAGAGCTCCATAATTTTTTTGAATGTGTGTAAGAAATGGAATCCTAATTTTTATCCGTGCATGTATGTATAGGTCTCTCTGATACCCTTGCAATGTGGAAATGTGAGGTTCTCCTGCTGCAGAATGAAGACTTGGTAGTAAGGGATGCAGCTGCTGAGGTTCTACAAGTGGCACAGGCTGAAAAAAAGAGCAGTAAAGGAACAGGTATGCTCAATTCTTTTCATTTTTAAGTAATACTGGACACTTGAGAGAATGAAGTATTTATCTCTTCATCATAAAATTCTTCCTAACTGTAAAATGATCTATGTATCCCTTCAGCGTGTACCATGGAAGAGAACAGTAAGTTGAGATTTGACACCCACCATGCTTTTATTGTTTTGTTTGCAGTGTTCTTGATGTGATTTGCAAATGGTTAAATGGATATGTAAAAAACATAACTGCAGTATTCAGCCTTATAGTTCATGCTGTTGATGGGTAAACTATAACATAAGGAGTAATGCTGAAAAGTCTTTAATACAAGCATTAGTTTAATACAGTGCAATGGAAGGTACTATTTGAAAACCAGGCTATTAAAATAGGCTGATCACACTGCAACAGGAATCTGAGAAAACCGTACTCAACTCATTGATTCATTATTAGACCTTGAAATCCATTTAGATAGAGATCAACAAAGACAATTCTCAGCACACCCACAACATGCTTTCAAGGACAAGGGCTCTTTGTCTGCATGCCCCAGTTTACTCAACCCTGTTAATTTTAAAATAGCCACAAAACTTGAGTAGGCTTAACTAATTAACGTGTTTTGCTTTGAGAGTCTTTGCTGAAGCATTCTCCCTTGTGTTGTGAATAAATAAGAATTTGCTACCAATCTGTTCTCGCTCTGGTGGTCCCTATGGGTTTGTGCTATTCAGTAATGCCTCCACCAGCTTGTCTGCAGTCAATACAGTGTAGTTAACCTGCTCCACATGAATTTCTGCTGGACTAGTGATACAGAATCTCTGTAGTTAAAACAAATACAGCAGGAAAAGTGTATGTTTTCTACTGCTGTAAATAGAAGTAGCTGTGAATGTGCTCAGGCAGCATACAGTTTTGAGCTGGCACTGTTCAGACACAGTGCTGTGCGGTAGGAGAAGTAAAAAGAAGGCATGTGTTAAAGACAGCTTTCTGTCTTTAACAGCCCTGTTAATTCCTGCAGCTCTCCTTCCATCTCTCTCGTCACAGCTCTGTCAATTTGTCTGGTCTGAGCTCCAGCTCTGTGGAGCATTTGGACACTGTGTGTCTCAGCCCCTAACACTGGTGTTTAGAGGCCATCCTCAAATCTCTTAAGATAGCACTTTCTCTGGAAATAAGACAGTCATGCTTTTTTTTTTCCCCCTGGTTTGTCCCTTTTTCCTTGTTGTATCCCTTTACCAGGGGCCATTCCTTTGTAGCATGATGAGCTGTTCAGGGCTCTGTCCTACTCATTAATATTAATATTATAGTCATATCAGTACTTGCTGATATAACTTACCACTTTGGTAAGTAGAAGAGGCCAAGATTGCAGAAGTAACATCCAAATTGTTTTTTAGTTCCAGTGTTCCAAATCAGGATAGGGACTCACTCTCTAAACTTATGTTTACCCCACTGGTTGTTCTAAGAATACAAGAATATGCATTTACCTTGAATAGCAAAGAACGCTGTTTTTGAAAACACAGCCCAGTTTCTTTCTTCCTCCATTTAACATTTTTTTAATTGTTTCTGGCTGTGAGCATTTTCTGTATTAAACTCCTTTATTTCTCTGTGCTTTGCTGTCTGCCTCTCAGGGTAGGAGTACACTGGCTTTCATTTGCAACTGGATAAAAATAAGCATTACCTTCAGTTGTTTGTTACTGTCTTTTATGCCCTTTGTTTACACGTGTATGTGTATGCAGTATGGTTGGGTTGTTGCTTTGGTTTGTTTTTTTACAGACATTTTGTGGGTCACCAGTGCTCTCCATCCTGGGAATTTCTAAATGACGTTCAAATAATTACATCTTTTTTCTCATACCTCATGCTATGGAAGTCTTTTCCTTGATCACAGCATAGATTCTAATGCACTAGAATTCATAAGAAGCCATAAAAGAGCTCTCTTTAAATCCTTCATTTCTTAAAAACTGCTGGATATCTTATGCAGACTGACTTCTTGTTTCCATTATGTGATGACAAATACATATTGTGGCACAGCAGTATTATCACAAGATCAGAATGAAAGATGACTCAAGAGATCAAAACAAAGTGTGGATGACTAGAATGCTATTTTTGTGCACTCTGTAATTGCTTCAGTTTCATTGCCATTAATACTAGTTAACATAAGAGAGTAAACAGTCTATTATAATTTCAGTTTTCTTTGTTCCTCAAACATCTTTCTGCCCAAGTAGATGTTATATTTCCAGAAAGACTGCACTGTTGTGAGTGTCACCTTTTCCTGCTGTTAATTTGCTGCACATAAAGCGGGAATACTGCTTACAAAGTCCAAGTGTTGGACTTGCCAGAGATGTTGGCACAAGTGTTATCACGTCTGCTCTCCACAAAACTCTCACCCGTGCATACTGCATGTAAAGCAGCTGGCCATAGCTGTCTACAGAAGAACTGAGTTGCCAGCTTAGGGAATAAACACCTTAAGTGTTTTATTTGTCTGAAATCCAAAGGAATCTCTGTTTGTAGCCTAATAACTCTGATTAAGCCTGCAGAATTGATAACTGGTACAAGCTAGTATTTGTTTTTCCTGCGGTAGAATATAACACAAAAGAGTATATGCAGCAGCTGGAGTGACTCTGAATTTTTACTCTGCTTCAGGAAGATGTGTGAAGCTGGACTATTTGCTATTAGTAGCAAACACAGTTTATTTGCATAGATTGTTAATATAACCGTTATAGGACATTCTTTCTTTGCCTACACGTTGCTAAATTACAGCATATGTGTAGCAATGTGACTGTTTCGTGTTGCATTTTCAGGTCATTTATAGGTAGTGAAACTGGAGGCAAATGGACCTTTCTATTAGCGTGGCTTCACTTCCTGTAACTGCCCCTATCTTGTGTAATTGTTTGAAGCATTACATGAGCTCCTGGAAGAGAATGTGAACTTGCTTGTTATTCTCTCATGGCTTTTAGTGAGGGCAAAAAAACCCCCTTTTCCTCAAATAATTGCATAATCCATGCAGCTTTGGATCGCTCAGATGATTACAGCAGTAACCTTGCAGAGTCTGAAACAGAGGGTAACAGATGTGATAAAAGAACTGTCAAAATTGCGACCCCTGTTTTTGAGTGAGTGGAGGAAAGCTCAGAAGATCAAACTGATACACAGCAGGTCTCCTGTGCTCTCTTTGCTCTGTCTTTCCCTCCCCCTGAAAGCTCCTACTGTTACTGGTAAAGTTCATGTTTTTAATTTATTTTATTCATTCAGATGAGCTTGATTTAATTTTTGTAATTAGGTAAAAACTAATGGGAGGGTGTGGGTTAGTGAGGTAGGCTGGCTGGCTGCAGTCATTTTCTGCACAGAGCAGGCTGAAGAGACTCCTATCTCACTTGAAATGAGAAAACCTTTTGTTTTGCTTGCTAAAAATAACTTATGAGGTAGTTAAGGTTTTACTAATAACTTGAACAATATAAATCCAATCTGTAACTCGAGGTATTGCATGTACACTTTGTTGTTGTTTCCCCATGCATTGAAGTGTAAACTTCTGTGGGATTGTTTTATTCCTCTTGGTATGAGGGAGGGTACAGGAAGTATTGTATTCAGTGTAAATGTAGAATAGCTGCTTTGAAATCTAATTAAATTAGTGACCCGTGGCAGTGTAAAGTCTAGACCTATTCACTAGCAGCATTGCTCATCCAGGAGGGTTACTCCTAACAAGAAAGAAGAAAAAGGAGTTCACTTTCACTGCTGATGATTGCTTTACTGAATATCCTGACAAATTCATTTGCTAGAACGAAAGTTGCATTCACCGGAGTTGTTTTGTTCAAAAGCACTTTCTAAAGCTATAAGATTGTCAGAAATGGAAAAACTTAGATAAACTGTCTTTTTCACTATTGCAGCCAATACAGTTTTCCTAACCAAATACATTTAGATAGCTTGACGCTTATGTTGGTAAATTACCAAGTTAACCTTATGTTGGGTTAAGACCTTAAGCATTGCCAGCATTAGCACCAATTTATCTGATTTGATTCATCTCAGGCAGCTTCAGAAGTGTGGATAAGCAATTACGCTTTCAGAGCTGAGTCAATTTTTGAATGTACCTCAGTGATGTAGAAGCCCAATAATCTAATCAAATATCATTTAGGCCTTTGGGAACCTCTTGCTGCATACAGGCACAGCAGAATAGTGACACAGCAACATGGCTTAGAGATGAGCAAGGCTGCTCTCTGCAAGCTGCTTTTTCAGCTAATTCTGATAATTGGATTGGGTCTACAGGTGACATAGAATATATTGCTGATTAACTTGCTGGCCAAAAATGCAGGGATATTGATTCTGATCCTTCTCTTCCATCTCACACACTTCAGAATGAAGCAGTACAAGATACTCGTACTCTTTTCTCAGGAGTTTCTGCATAAAAGGCAGTGCAAAACTCACTTTTATTACTGGCTGTTCCTTTCCATTTGACTTTTAACCTTCAGAAAGGTGATTAGTGAAAATGACAGATATGCTGTTGGGAAAGGGGCACTACTGGTTTGCACAGCAGATTTGGTTGAGATTCCTGTGGAAGTCATCATGTGACTTGTGCTCTCTGCTGGCCTCTAACCTCTCAGACTAAAGGTATGGAGGAGACTCACCTTTCAGTAACCTCTGTTTTGCCTATTGACTAGAGAGTATAAATGTGAGTTAAGGGGGAAGTTAAACTGTTCTCCTGGGAGGAGAGGAAAAAGTGATTTCATAGATTAAAGAATGAAATAGTTGCAAGGTAACTTAGAATTCTTTTTTAGTCTTTAGCATTTGGCTGAATAGAACCTCTCTGGCAATCATGCTGTCTTTGTGGCATGAAGAAAGGCAAAGCTGTTTGCTACTTCTGCTTATATTTACGTTTTCCCCACACATCATGAATACATAAGGTAAATTCAAATAAAACTTTCTTGACTGTGGAAAGTAATGAAGATGTGTTCTAAAAGTCTCACATTTATGTGTTTATTGAAGGTGAGATGTGTAAATAAGCCTTAAGTTGTCCTCTTCTAACTCTGCTTAAGAAAAGATCAGACTGTTTTACATTTGAAAGAGATTTTGGTCAGATTTATGTTCCTTTTTCCTATCCTTTAAAAATCTTCAGTGAACCTAGAGCTGTACAGGATTTCTCATATGTATGTGCCCTAAGAAGATCTTGTAAATCAGTTGAAAGATAAGAGATAATGTCAGCTGTGTGATGTTAATACCGTCCAATGGCCTGGCATTCATCATCAGCACCACAGGTGATATCAGCAAATCATGGGTGACCGACATGATCTCAAAACTTGTACCCAAGATGTCCTTTATGACTGATCTATGAAGTCTTCCAGGACAAGGGAACAAATTAAATCCATTCTCTAGTTGCTGGTGAAACATCTAGGAGTAAATGCTGTGCAGAACTCAGATGCTAAAAATACTGTTGTCATTTGTGGTATTCAGCTGCGTGATAAAAGCATCCCACATACTGCACAGGAAAATGTAAAGAAACACACTGTCCTTTCATTGCTGCCTCAAGCCCTTGTTGGCATTTGAAGAGTGTTTTATTTCTTAAAGTACCTGGAAACCTTGGTCATAGCAAAAGTCCGTCTCTTCTAATGAACCATGTAAAGGAGAAAGACTGACTGATGTGTTAGTCCTCATGCCAAACCTGGGGAGAGATCCACCACTTTGCTATATTTTTGTGTTGGCATTTGCCTCCCTAGAAAGGAAGAACAATGGGAGGAGAGTGGTGAAAAAAAAACGAGTTGGGTTACTCTGATCCTGGACAAAGATTAATGTGTAGGGTTCAACTTTTCTCATGCATTGGGTGACTTGCCCCGATGTTCAGGTTAGGCTAATAGACCTCTTTGTAAGCTGAGGCCCCGAACAATTCCCTTAATTGCATCTCTTAAAACCAGTTCTGGCAGCTGCCTGCCTTAAAGAAATAGATGGTAATTACCTGCACATAAACTAGGGAATTGCATGCATATGCTGCTTTGAGGATGTACTAACTGGAATCTGTGGTAGGATCATAGATGCTACATTTCCATTTCTTGTCTTAAGTAAGGGTTGTGCTTTTATTTTTTTCTCTGTTTAAATTCGCTAGAGATTGATGGAGGAGTTATGAAAAACATGAAATCAGAACTTGTCTGTAGAGAGCGCTGTGCTGAAGCGATCCAGTGCTCTTCCAGTTGCTATCCTGAAAACAAGACTTAATGCTGTGGAGGGGCATAGCTGCATGCAGAAGATGGAAACGTTTTCATTCTAAGTACATGATGTCAACCACTATTGTGCGGAAAGTAAAGAGCTTTCTACAGCTGGATCAATTTCAAGTCCTCCCATCTGCCCTAGGTAGGAAAAACCAGCATTCATAGTGTGCTTAATATCACATGTGAATTTTAAGCTACCTGGAGAGTCTTTTGTAAATTTGGAGTCTGATCACCGGATAGTTCTCCTAGTCAGATCTTGTGATGTGCCCACAGGGCTCTTGGGAAGTCTGCAGGAGTCTTCTGCATTGTCAGGGCCACTGATGAAAAACTGCTCCTGGTGTTAGTCAGAAGGCGCTGGTGTTCTTTGTGCTGGGGACAAGTGGAAGGAAGGCTAATGATTTATTTTTTTTCTTTTTCTGGGATCAGCTCCAGTGTCTGTTTTGCTTTGACAGTATTATTGATAAGTGCATTCTGGTAACCAGATGCACAACTATCCAAAAAGAACTAAACCTGCTATGAAAGAGGGATTGTTTGAGCTGAATGTCAGGACTTCAGTGGGAGGAGACCTTTAGCCAACTGGCCTTTGACAGTAGAGAAAACCCATTCCAGCAGAAGCAGAAGATGATGCGATGAAGCTCAGAAATGATCAAAAGCACAAAAAAGCTCATAGTGAAGCAGAGTTGTTCATGTTGCAGAACAAGATGAAACTGCCTAAATGATACGTACTTTATGAAGGTTGTTTTTGGTGTCTATGTAATAGTCTACATTAAAAGAAATACTTCCTGCTACCTCAATGGAAAGTGTGAAGTACTGGCAGCAGTTTGCAGTGTTATAATCAAATGCAGTGTAGGACTGTGTATTCACAGACACTATAAGGTGGTGAAAGCTCTTCGGCTATGTTAGATGAAGCATGCTGAGGACAGGAGGAAAGGTCAAACAGCTGTGTGTGTATTCCTGGAATACACTGAAAGGGGTTCAAACAAGGGAGGTGGAGGGGGTGCTGCTGGGAACTATGAGAACACTCTGCACTGGGAAGTGCACTAGACATTACTGAAAAGTACCACAGACTGTGCAAGGTAACATCACAGCTAATGTACCAACATTGTCTGTAATTGTAGGATTCTAAGTAGAGTAAGGTTCACAGAGAGGGACATGCTCCTTCAAACACTGAACATTCAGGCTTCTACTTGAGGGCAGTACCTCTGGCCACATCTATTTTTCTCCTGTGCTTTTAAAAGTAAATACTTCTTCGTGCATATATAAGATTCATTTAAATCACAGCAAACTAATAGATGGTAAATATCTGTGGTAGTTGGTGACTACCTGATGACTGTGATGACCTTACATCTAAGAAGTTTGTTCCAGAAAGCAAAATGACACGTGGTAGAGATTATGAAATATTTACTGTGGCTAGAAGCTATAATTTGGTGTTTTTTACATCTACTGTAATAGTTCTAAGAAGGACACAATTACAGGTCAGTTGCAAGATGAAAGAATTGAGGTTTACAAGTGTAAATGAATTCATCTGGCCTCTGTGCTAGAATAAATTTAGTCTTGTTCCAGAAGCAGATTTGACCTGTGGCCTAGTTGTATCATAATGTTATACTCATAGGTATATTCAGAATCTTTAACATTTCTTTTATAGCTGACATTCCAGTTATATACCATAAATAGTCTCCTATTTTTACAAAAATCACTGGAAGATATGATTGAGAAGTAAGTGAAGTCTTTCAGGTTGTGTTTGTAATTGTTTCCTGCCTTAATAGTGACTCTTGAATGATTGTAGGTAGTGTAATTGTGTGTAGATATTTTCTGTGGGTGCAGAGGAAAAGTAGGCAGAAAAGGCTAGAAAATTGGCTTAAAACTCTTTGGAAGTTACCTTTGGCTTCATGGACCCAGAGCTCATTGTGTTGTCTGCTTTTGCAAGAAATGCTATGTAAAAACAAATTGTATTACCCGCCCTGTGCTGACTAGTCCTTACAGCTAAGTCATGAAGCGTTGTGGTTTGGGGGTTTGTTGTTTCCTGTAGCTGGTGTTCTACGCTGCTAATTCTGGGCACTTGAAGAATCAACACAAATGTTTAGCTTCTTCCTTTCTAGAATTTTGAAATGTGATCTTAGCATATTTATTTAGAGACAGGATAGAGGTTCCCTGACAAATAAAGATTGCTGGATTTAGCCTATAATCTGTATAACATTTTGCTACAGTGTTCAGTGTTCCTACCAAGATTGGAATGTATTATTGAATAAGTTGGAATATGGAAGTGTGTAATTTTTTGTTCATTCGTTAGCTGACACAGGTGAAAGCTGGAGCAAATGGGGTGCAAGCACTAAAAGATCTATAACTTGCAACTGCCTCTGTCCTCCTTAGACTGCTTGAGACAGAGAAGGTCACGTGAAGAAAAGCAGCACAAATAGATACGGCCCGGCATCTGTGGTATTTTTGGTGTGTTAAACACCACCTTCACAGTGCATTTGAGAACGGCATTCTGGAAGTTCTGATGTGAAAGATCAGTGAGAGGATTGGCTAGGTGTATCTGTGATAGCACTGCGCTTTGCAAAGGCTGACATGGGATTACAACTGAAAGAATATGATGGGCTGGAGAGCTTGCAAAATTTTACAAGTTTTCAATGAATTGAAAAGCCCAGCTCAGTACTGTAGGCATGTGGTTTGTAAACTCTTCATACTTAGACTAAACATATAGTACTTCAGTTTGAATATTCATCTGTATTACATATAGAAGATACGTGCTGAGAAGTGTACATCTAATACTATAGCAAGTAGTCCATTATTTCTTTGTAAATACATTACTCATAGAAAACTCCACTTGGCAGCTGTGAGAGTGAAGGTCTCTGTCTTTCAGCAGCAGAGGTAACAGAGATAACAACAGAGCTATCTGTCGTTCTGCCCTTTGCATCAAACTTGACTGAAAGATAACTCCTCTGAAAGAATGAAGCTGATAGCCTGTGTGTAGCCCTGTGCAAAACACATCTGCTGCAAAGCCCCCATTCCAGGGCATGCACGTATGGTACTTTTTTATTTGTTTTGTTTATTTTATTTTAATGTCATTTTCCACTGAGAGGGATTTCACCAAGGAGGAGGGGATTATACATTTCTGCAAGAAAATTTTTGTACACAGTATGTGTATATGTGCGTGGGAGTGAGCTGAGGACCACAAATGCCATTGCAGACTAACCTAAACCACTAACTTCTTTTCACGTAAGTCAGCACTCGGCATTTTTAATGACCAAGATAGAACCTACTTGTGCCAGGGCCAAACAGCACCAGAGAATGAAAGTTGTTTTCATTGTATCACCATTTCCCTGAGCTGTAGACTTCCTACTGATTTGGTTGCTTTAATTAGCAGTGGAGTGGGGGTGAAGGGACACAGCAGGCCCTTACTTCAAAACCTAAGATGTATAAAAGTCGATTTCTTTTCTTCTGTAATCAGTTCCAAGTGAGCTCTTAAAAGAGGAACTTGGAACTGGCTTGGCTGAACAAACTGATTTCTCATGCATGAGAAAGTCAAGTTAGACTTCTTTGGGAAGCCTAGAAATTTATATTTCAAGAATTAGACTTTTTGTAACGGGCTTTTGATTGTTAGATTTCAAGCAATACTGTTGAAATCATTTTGAGGAGCATAATGATTTATGGTAGATGCTTACAGTACCAGTGTCATGCCACTTTCGTATGTTTTTAATTTCACCCCTTTGCATGGTCTGTGCTGTGTTAATGATCACCTTGTCATGCTAGCAGTGGAAAAGGTTTTTATAAATAATTCCCACTGGTAAGATGAAAGTGTTAACAGAAATACTTCAGTGAAGGCCTTGATTAACTTCGCTTGATCACAGTGGAGGTTAGACTTACAATATCTTATTACCAAGACTAATAAAACCCATTCATTTTTTCATGTTCTATGCTAATTACTTTTTTACTTTCCCTTGTGCAGATGCGCACAAGCTTATTTATGTTTGTATTGAAGACAGCAATTACACTGCTTAGGTTTTTCCTTGATATACTCACTCTTATAAATTCACACCCAAACAAAACCTTCTTTCCCTAATTCCAGAGTCTGTGCACTGTAATACTAGAACTTCAGGTTTGTGGATTGTAAACTTAGGCTCTTAAACATGTACTTTTTAAAATGTTGGATTTTTTTTTGTTCATTTGGTGTTTGTTGTTATTTTTCAATTACCAGATGAATCTGTTGTGAGCAGAGAAATGGTTTCTTAGGCTATATCCCAAAGCATAGAGGACTTGATTGGAGCCAGTGACTTCAAGCTCCTCTAATGTGAGGTTGGTGCAGACCCTGGAGTGCAAATAAAACAGGATGTAAGGAGATCCTGGAGATAAGGGATCTCAGGGTGAAATAGCACTTAAAAGCATAAACTGAATCCTGTGCTGGTCTGCAGAACACTGTAGTGGTTTCAGTTCAAACTCCCAGAAGTAGCAAAGACGATATTTGCAGCTCTTGCTCATTAGCTGCCTTGCTTTGCATTGTGTTGTAACTTTTGCAATGATTATCTTTGTGGAAGGTTGTCACAAAGTAAAGGTATATTCTGCAAACCAGAGCATTTGGCATGATTCTCACAAGTAATAGTGAAGGCTGTGCCATCCATGGCAAGCTGTAGCAGGATATGGACTTCCCTGAAGGAAATTCATTTTAAACATGTGGACTGAAAAATTAGATGTTAAAGACATAACTGTCTGTTACGTACATATGTCAGTGCGGTGTTTAACTGCAAATGGCGTTATTTATTCAAGGAAAAGAAAAGTTCCTTGAGCAGTGAAATGAAGGGAGCTTGTGTTTTGGGTTTTTTTTCTCATGGATTTGTTTAGCATGTATTTTCTCATGTCTGATCACTGAGGTTTCAACTTCTGCTAAGTGGGACAATCACAGGGTCTCTTTTCTCTACGCAGCTGCCTAGTTGGACAGAAACAAGACATAATATTTTGGATTCCCTTGCCCTTTTTGTCTGACTGGGTTGAAACTGCACAGCTCATTCAGAAGTTGTGGTGGGAAACCACGTATACAGAAGCATGCCTGCTGATTTCCTTATTATTATTAGTATTTTAAAGGAACAAAAATCCCTTTGATGTTGTTTACTCTTGCAGATTGTCAATGTGATTGGATAAAATATAGCAGTGCTGTTATTGTTTCTGTGCACTGAGCGCTCTCTTCATCTGCACCTGCCCTCTGACTTCATCCTCCCAGTTTCTCTCACCTTTTCAATAGACCTTCCATTGGCTTCCGTAAGCTTAGCAGCCTATTGCTTTTCTGACTCCATCTCCTCTTTAAAATTTGTCTTGTAAATTAAATGCATTGTGCATGAACTGTGTATTTTTATGAGCGAGCCTGTTGTTAGGGTTACCTGACATTGCTCATTATAAAGTCGTGTTTTTCAGATACTTACATTAGTTCTTAATTCTCGGTATTGAGATTTTCCATAGTGCAAAGATTTTTTTCTTACTACCGTAGATGAAAATCTATATATGAATCTAAGTTAGGGAATCGTGCCTTCCGTATGCAGGTTACAAAAAGAAATGGATGGAGGTCTTTTCTTTTGAATGCTGTAACATATTATATTTATGCAAGACACTTTGATAAAATATGTGCAAGTATTGCTGAGAAAATAAGACCATGAAATGTTTCAGTAGGGACTTCAAGAGTCTAAAAGCTAAAACCTCCAAAGATTTTTGTGCTCAATCAGCAATTTAAATTTCTCTGCTCCTGCAATGTTTACTTGTGTTCCCAGTGGGGTTACTGAATGTGCTGTATACCAGGAGCACGATGGCTCTGAAGGACTCTGCAAGCGTTGCTTTGGGTAGTTCTGGGCCAGGCTGGGTTTATGTACTTGAAATGAAAACCTGAAATGTGCTTTCATTAATACCTGTGGGTATTATTGTTACAGTAAAATATAGAGAAACTGGCTGTTATTTCTGGTTATAGAATGGATAAAAGATAAATCAGCAAAATTCTGTGGGCTGTTGGAAAAGTTAAGCTGAACTATTGAGAGTTCAGCCTGGTTAGGTGAGGAGCCTTGTTCTTTATAGTGCAATAGGAAGGAGGAGAAAGATCTTCAGAGAGGACTGTGGTGAGAGGAGTCTGGTCTGACTCCAACAGAAGAATGTAGGGAAGAAGCAGAATGAAGATAAAAGGGGAACTTTCCAGCATTTTGGGAGCCAGTGTGACTGGAGGTCGCTCAGAGGCTGAGTGTCAAACACTGAGTTTTCAAAAGAAAAGGAGGACTTAAGTGGACAAGATAATTAGACCTGTGCTGAGATACTGTGGAATCGGCTGCCTGGTATTAGATAGAAGACACAGGAGCTGCGCTATCTGTACACCTCACGTCTCCTGTTCTATTACCATTCGCTTGCTCTTACTTCATTAGTTTCTAGTGGCAGATGTCTGAGGGGTCAGACTTGCTATTTCACTGTTTCTCTGACTCAATATAATGTCACAGTATTTGGATAAGGTATAGATTTCTTTTTCTGCTTTGAAACTTGGAAAGTTGTGCATTGCTGTCTTCCCATCTTCACTAAGAGAATTAGTACAATTGCAAAGCCAAGTATGTGAAAGATAGGAAATGCAACCTTAATTCAAAGATGTTGTGCTGCATGTATAAGGCAGCAGGGGCTATCTGTGTTATCACAGGATGGCTGTTTGTTTTTGTCAGTGGGTTTTTGTTTGGTTTGTTTTTCCTTTTTTTTCCTCTCCAGAAGTTCTTATTCATTAGACAAGACGCATTTGCTCTGATGTTGAATCAGGAACATACAGCATAAGAAATGTCTCTAAGAACATTACCTAATTTGCAAAACTAAAAGTGATAAAGTAAGACAAGATCACAAGAAAGAACATGCCAAAGCCACTTAGTATTGCTCTTGTGTTTTGCATTCTATTCCTGCCTCTCCCAGAGAGCTGTTTTATGCAGGTAAGCAAGTCATTTCAACCAGTTTAGAAAGGAGGTCACTAGTGTGCTGAGTGCTTAGCTAGGTCCCTTGGAGGCGTGAGTTGCAGGAGTTCAGAGCACACAGAGCAGAAGCCAGAGGCAAACAAATTTTGAATATTAAAACATGGGATGCTGAATAGCCAGAAAACAAGTCACGAAGCCTTAGATTGGACATCTAAATTCAGTCAAGAGTTTTAATCTTAATCTTCATGTCTCTCCTCTGTATATTCAGAAAACAATGTCATTTATTTCTATGGTCATACAAATGCACGTGACCTGGGGAAGCATTCCATGTAGCGATGAATGAGTGAGAGTCACAGGTTAGTTAGCCATTCTTTCTTCCTATTTGGATATGTTGAAATATTTGGAATAAAAAAGGTTCAAAGCTATGTATTAAATGAGGAGAGAATAAAAGAAAGGGCTTCTTCTCAGTGATCAGGAAGTCCCTGGTGTTCACAACTTCTACCTCAACTCATATGTGAGAAAAACTTTTCTTCACTTTTCTCTTGTGCGAGAAGTGCTTATGCTCAGAGGACATCAATATACAGGGGAAAGCACTCACAGCACTCTCTCTGTTTTCTTTCATTCGAAGAGAGACAGACCAATTCCACAGAAGACTTGGAAAGATGTGGAAAATATAAATGTAAAATTGATACTTTAGTGTCATGTATACAAGTGTATTTGTATCCATGTCAGACTTTCAATTAAAGAATTCTGATTACTGATGGAATAATATTCATCACTCCAAGAGTCTACGTAAATGTAACCTCATTGCATGCAAGAATAAGCAGTTCCTGCTCCTCCTATATATTTGCTTGGAAGAATTACTCAAAGTGATTTGGGTAAGTCATGTTACAATTTAATGACCCACCTGACTTTGTCAAGGCCTGTGACGTTGTGTAGTGCCTGATGAAGACATGGGTGAAGTTGTAGGGAGCCACCTCACCAGTGTTTGGGATCTGGACACGATGGCCAGCAGTTTCCTGGCAGATCGTGATTCAGCTGTTACTCACTTGACAACAGCTGTTTGGAAATACCTGGGCTTCAAATGTACAAGATGCAACTAGACAGAAAAGATTTCCAAAGATGTGTGCCCGTATAATAGGGAAATGCTCTGCATTGCTAAAGCTGCAAAATCAAGGAAGTCACCTAGAAGGTAAGAGCTGTGTGTGAGAAAAATTATTTTCTTGCTTTCATGTGAAATTTTAACATCATCTAGAGAAGTTGTATCATGTAGTCCTTCCTGGTTCTAGAACTGCCCAAGCTACACTAGAGTAATTAAGATCTGTAAACCTTTGTGTTGACTTCTGGTCAACTTCTGGTAGCAGAGGAACAAGGGGTAAGTAGGCTTCATCATGTTTTGGTATATACCAGAAACCAACTTATTCTCGGATGAAATCATGGGTGCATCATCTTGCCTTTGTGAAGGGCAAGTAGATCTCTGATGGATTGTTGAAATTTATTTCTGAGATAGGTATTTTCCATTCGGTATTGAGATATGCAGCTGTGCTTATAATTTGCCTGTTAGACACCTGCAAGAACTGCTGCCAGGAAACATACGAGCTTTTGCAGTGGTTCCTTTGGACAGTTACCTCTGGAGCACTGTGGTGAACATACTCTAGCAGTGGGGCTTTTGCCTCTCTTTGCTGTTGCTGCTTATAGAGGTTAGTTCAATCAGGAGACCTTCTGAGGCTCCTCAACCTGATAGGAGGAGGAGACTGCTTCCTTGGATTGGACCAAAAGATGGCCCATGATCATAGAGTAACCTTTAGGTCTTTGTAAGTGTAAGCTCTTACGCACTGGGAAAATGGAGTTACTGAATTGATCAGCAAAGAAGCTGAGAATATTTTGACAAAAGTTATAATAAATGAGATTTATGGCACTTTCTGTAAGAGAAATCTAACAGTCAGTTCTTTTCAAATGTCACCATTTATAATAAGTAATATGAATCTAGGATAAAAATGAAATATAACGAATGTTTCCTTGAAAGCAACCTTTATCCATACTATTGAATTATAGGGCATTAATACAGACATGAAGACTGAGCGGCTGAGGTTCCCAACTTGTTTTATTTTGCTCTTCTGCTCAAAAATACCTACGTTCAGTAAATCGTACCTACTCCTGGATCAGATGCTTTGTAGTTAGCAGGAGTCTTCCCAGACACACTTAGTAGCTACAGCTTCCTTACGGGAACATGCCTCTGTGTTAGCGCAGAGCTGCTGGAAGAAAGATAAGACATACCAATGTGAATTAACGTTTGGGAGAAAACATAGAACTGGCTCAAAGCATTCTGTAACACATGTGGTCTTTAGTAGTTCAAAGATACAGGTATCTATTTGAAAAATTTCCAGTAATCTAAAGTGACTGTAAATTCCAGCAATTCAAAAGTGAAGAGTTTGCTTAGCAGTTGTCAGCAGCTGGAACAAGGATTATTGTACCAAACAGATTATGTGTGGTGCTGCATCAGTATCTATGTGAAGAAATACACAGCATTTTTATGCCTGTATTTTTGTCTAGCAAGAAAAATTTACCAATCTACACTTAGTATTCCATCTTGGTTAGTTTAATTAAAGAAAGAGGAGAGACTGCTTTGATAGTTGTGATTGTCATAGCAGGGTTTATTGAGGTGTATGGTACTTAGTAAAAACCAGTGAGTTTTGTTCTGGGAATTTACTATTACTTGATTCTTTTTAAAAGAATTACCTCATATAAGAATGTGTAATGACTGTGACTTTTTATTTTGTACTCCAAATTTATTTTGACACCTTGCAAGTTGTTCCCAGCCCTCTCATACAATGTTAGATCATCACATGGATGAAGGAACTGTTTGCTTTGTAGAATACAATGCCACTAATTAAAATTGAAAGTGAATGGGCTGAATTAGAATCAGTTCATCCATCAAGGGCTGGCTACTGATTATTTACTGACAGCGCTTCATTTAGCTCTATTAATTACACAGTGGCACTGTTATATAAAGGTTATGAGTGTTATGTTCCTGAAAATTAAGAAAGAATACATGAAAGATAATTGTATGTGCTCAGCCCTGGAGTCTGGAAGTAGTAAATGTTAAATGAAGTGCTCATGGGAATAATCTATTATGTGTCGTTTTTTTCTTATCAGCATTTTAATTGCAAGTGAATAAGCAGGGCAGCCAGCAGCTTAGAGACCCTGATAGGCTCCTTATGCATTCTGCAGTGGTAGTGGCTGTATGACTGTGCAGTAGTGAAGGATAGCTTGCCTTTTTACTACTGCTGTAAAAATACTTCTTTATGCATTTGAATGTAATTCTGAATTATACTGGTTTATTGGTTTTCAAGTATTGTGAATAATTTTGTCTACAGTCTCCTACACGGATTACCCCCACTTTCCTTATTCCTTTATCCCTTAAATAATCCAGTCTTTCACCACCATTCTCCAGATATTATTCCCTAATCCCAGCTATGATGCAAACTGGCCTCCAGTGTTCCTGCATAACAGCTGGAATATGCATCTCAGTCACACCTAGTTGTCTTCCTCAGTGAGAAGCAAAAAGTTCTTTCAATATCAGAATATACTGATAACAGAAATCTTGAGTCATGTATTTAATGCTGGTGATACGAATCTTGAAACTGTGAGTAGACATCTTCATTTTTCCAGTACACACCTAACTGGGTTCAAATATATGTTCCATTGGCGTTCTAAATGATTAGCCAGAGGATAATAGTTCTTACCTTTACAAACGTTCTGTGGGCTTATGCGGGAGGCAATGGGTTTTTTGCTGTTTAAATTGGAACGTGGCTTTGCGGTGGGGGGTTGTTTCTGCAAGCGGTAAAGTCCAAATGCTCATTTCCTGTGAAGGATCTGTTAGCTGTGGTTGTTTGGTAATAAAACCCTTTGTGCAAAGGAGGCATGGCATGTATGGGAAAAGCCTCTGTGTGTGTGTGTGTGTGTGTGTTTAACATAATTCTCAGTTGAAAAATATTGCTCTGTCCACATTCCAAAAATGGTCTTGAAAAGATGATTAACGTTCATGCTTTTCTGTTCAAGAAGGGACTTGAATATTCTGTTTGGTCCGGAGCTGTAAGTTTTCATCATAATCAGAGATGTTATTAACTTGGATCTGGTTATAATCAAAGCCAAAGCTGAGAGCAGCGTTACTGCTGCTATACTCGGAGACTGCAACTATTAAGAAATTAGTTTTGATTAGTTTGTTTTGTAATGGTGTTGTGTTTTGACATCGTGCTGCATGATGTCAGGAAGGGCTCTTTTTAAAGTCACCCTGGAAAAGTGCTGCTGGAAAGCAGATTGGGGCAGGAAAATGGAAAACAGATGAAGTAGTTGTACGTCACCGGGGGAATGCTATTTATCGGGAGGATAGAAATGATCTAATTGCCTTTGATTTTTATGAAACGCTATGAAAAGGAATCTGCTTATATATTAGATTTTACATAACCGGTCATTTTATAAACTGGAAATGGTGATGTTTGTAACTTAAATTGACACAGTACAACGGACAAGCACCTTCGTTGTTTGTTTGGGTTTTCTTTGTTGCTTTACCTCTCCCTTGTTCTTTCCAACTTCACATCCTGAAGGAGGGTCATGCTGTAATGGTGTTTGTGGAGGCTGAGTGCGAATGAAAGCCCCCTGGCTTTTTATCTGCTGTCGCTGCCTTCTTTGGTCCTCTGTTTTTTCTGGTGGCTGCATGCCTGCCTGCTGCACTGCTATGGAGTTGCATAATTCCTGTCTAACTCAAAGTATACAAGCAGGTGATTTCAACATAAGAAATATGGTTTCTAAGCTCCCTTTTTTTTGCTAGGTTATGTAACTTGCAGGGTGGCCAGTGGGATTTTTCATTTATTTTTTTCTTTTAATTTTGAGATTTTTTAAGTTTTGGGAAGCACATGCATACATGAGCAGAGTGTCTTAAATAAAGATACATCTGCAGCCATGCATCGCCTAGTTCCCTTATACTTGATACATCAAGAATAAGGGTAACCCTAATTATTACCTAACGCCCAAAAGAAAACCTTCCGTGCTACCAAAGTGAGTGCTGATTCAGTAGCTGCAATGTTCTGTTTGCAAATCCAATGTTACAGGTATTAATGAGAGTGGTGCTGGATCTACCATCTTTGGATGGGAAATGAATCTCTTGCTGAGTTCATCATCTTGTTAAGGTGATGTATCAGCCTAATCCCCAGTTTTGCCAAGTAAGCATTCAGTGGACTTGGTTGATGTGCATGCTGTCTCTGAAGCAAGAATCCTGGTGCCCTGTTCACCAGGGTGCTATGAACTACTGTGCTGACAGCAGTGTATTACTGGTTATGCCTTGGTTGGTAGGCAGTGTTGTGTTTTTTTTACTGCATTAGAATATATGTAGTCTACCTAAAATATCATCTCTAATTTCAGTTTCAACCTATCTTTTACCTTGACAACATTCTCACTGTTGGTACACTGATCTTTGTGAGGCTTCCTCTCGAGACTGTGGTGCTAAACCTCCTTGTAGCGATTCTTATTTTCATTATGAACACAGTATATACATGTGTACAAACTGCATTACCCTCTGATCAAAAACGAACTTCAGTTAACCATTCCCAATGCAAAAACAATTACAAAATGGTTTGTTAGGCAAGGAGTATGTTCTCTCCTGCCCATATTTTATCACAGTTGTTGCTGAAGTCTTCCATGCGTGTGCTCTTAATACATGCTTTTGGCTCTCCATAATATCACCCACCAAGGCTTTAACAGAGAACAATTGTATAGTTTGAGGACATGTAATATGTGACTAGAAGAAATATTTACATCTGGAATGATCAAAGCTTTTGGAGTATATGAATGTGCACGTAGGAGGTCTAATTTTTATGTGGGTGGATTAACAAAGAAGACTAAAACAGTGCAGTACTTAACCCCTTTCCCTTTATGAAAATTCACTTCCTGAAAATGAAAAAAACATGTAGTACCTGATGGTTATCTTTTGTTTTTCATTTCAGGGAGTAGTATTAATTCTTCTGCTTGTAACTACTTGTTTAAGGCATGGAGGATTTTTTTTTGTACTTCAGCCCCCTGTAATAACTTATTTAACAAGATGCTTATCATGTTGCTTATATTTTTGCACACTGGAACATATAAGTGCTTTAGAGTTTTAAAAACCGATAAGTCATTGTTTTGACCCAGTCTGACAGCCTGCAGAACCGCTGTGGTAGGAGCACTGTGGTATATTCCAGTGTTCGCTAATAGCCACGTCTCCAGGTTCACTTTATGTCCTTTCAGTCCCTGTGGCTATCAGTCAGGAGTGGCTTCTAGAAATCTGTCCTTTGAGGGTTTGTTGTTTTTTTTTTTTTGTTCACTTACTTCAAATACGTAATTGCTTACATTATGTGAAGCTATTAATAGACGTTTGAGTCATCTCGGTTAGCAGGCTGTTTACATGGTTCTGGTGGTGCAGCTTTGGGTTCTGGCTGACCCGCCCAGTGCCTGCTGTCAGGGGAACTCCTGCTCTCTCTCTTTTGCATCCCCACTCTGTGCAGGGGCTGTGGGACCTCGCAGTCCCCAGCTCCAGCCATGCCCATTCAGGCTGCAGGGCACGCAGCTCAGCTCACTCAGCAAGCAGGAAAGCCCACGCCCTTTGTTGCACACCAAATCCTTATTTTGCTGCTCTGAGCTTTAGTTCACCAGGTGCTCAGCAGTGGACTTGAGCTGGCAGGAGGAACTTACCGAGGCTGTGGCTGGAGTCTGGCGTGAGGGAGAGAACCACCTGCCCATAAAGAGCTTCCAGCATGCTCAGACCGCTGCACAAGTCATAGTGTGAGTCATGAGCTCAGTATCAGGTAATCAGTAACTTGTGGCTTCTTAAAAAGCAGTCATGTTTTGCAGGCAAACTGATGTGAGGAACAGCTCTCGTCAACAGTTAATATGTCAGTGAAGACACGTGTTAATTTTTAGAAAACATCATGTACCTTTTGTGGGTACCTCAAAAGAATATGTACATGCTTACAGCATTCAGTGCTGTTATTTCTAGAGCTGGGGGTCATCAAAGCCACCAAACATTCTTCCTGCTGAAAGCATTTTATACCTTTTAAATCATAAGGGTGCAGTAACTTTGCTCGCTGTTTTCTATCTCACTTCAGCACTCAAAAGCTAAGGGATACACCTTTGGATATTTGTTCCACCGCTTTGTTGCCTGTGTGGCATTGGTAGTCCCCAGCTCAGGTCCTGAAGTGCTCTGGCATCAAATACCTGTGTGAGCTGCTGTGGGAAGCCAGCTTATGGCAGCGTGCTGTGTGAGGGATGGCAGCTGGGGAAGTGGTAGGGGAGCCACGCAGTCGCTCTGGTGCCCTGCGGCAGGGCTGGGTTTTGATCTGCCCTTCAGCCTGTATCACACCTCAAGTGCCAGGAGGCCATCGGAGGGCTGGCATAGGCAGCCTCTTTCCCAAACATCTGAAGCTTAAGTTTCAGCCTTATCAACGGGATGCCTCTGTGTTTTCCTCCAGCCTGAGCAGCAGATCTCATGCGTTCAGTTGGCAGATCAGTTGAGTGGTGTCTGCAGTTCACAGGAGGCCAGTCTGTGTCTTTGGAGCAGTGCTGTGTTCAGCCTTTGTGTTTTTCCTGTGTGTTAGACTTCCTTTATGTGTTGTTCTTGTAAATTTTCTCTTCTTCTAGAAGAAAAAAAAAGATGTAAATAGAAAAAAAATATATATATATATATATGAATATATACAATTTCGTTTTCACACAATGATTCCCCTACAAGCTAACCATGCTTTCTGATTGCAAAACAGCCTTTTCTTCTTTGTTGCACTGCTGAAAAACCTACCAGCAAGCAGGTTTGATGGTTTGATCTAAGCAGTACCTCAGGATTGCTTTTTTTTTTTTGCTACCTTGTCAATACGGGGCGTTTTCGCAGCAGTGGAGGAAACAAGCTTAGGGGAAAGACTTGGAAAGAAACATCAGCAAAACCAATACCTAAAATAAATGGTGTGGGAATGTGGCACTGTGCCCCTGCAAAGTTCCTCCCACTGACAAAACTGAGGGTTGCCCTGATACTGTGGTAAGTCTTCACATGAAGGAAACAGGCTTGAATGTTTAATTTTACTGCCTACCAGAGAGACACACCGTGTATGTAGCGTTATTAGTGTCACCAGGAGATTGACTGCCTACCTTCCTGTGGCTTGTCCAAGGAGATTTCCATGTGCCCTCATCTAACTCTGAGATAAAGAAGGGACCATCTGTTCTTTTTCCTTCACTCCCTTCTTTATTACAGTCCTTTGTTCTCATGGTCTCAAATCCTAATTCATCCTCCCTGATGTGCTCTGGACTTCTCTGGGTCTATCAGATACCATGAGCTCATCAGCCTGTTCTGCCCGCAGTTGTTTCCTGCTCTTCCTTACTCATTGGCACGCCTATTTCCCCAGTTACGGCATGCAGACCACATTTTACTGTACATCTCTCTTCTGTGCCAGCATACACCATACTCTGGAAAATGCCCTACTGGCACAGGGAGCACCCAGACCGTACTTCTTGTGTTCTTGTTCCTTCTGCATTGATTTTTTTTCTGAGTAATTCAGGCTCTGCTATTTACTTTGCTCATAAAAGGCAGTCTTCAACAATGACGCATCCTCATGATGTCACTGCACAGAAGTAAGGCCTTTCTGTGAGCAGCTGTTCTTTGCCACTGACTGTGGACAAGGGTGAATTCTGCCAAAATCCGTTTTACAGTAACAGAGATTTAACAGGGACTTGTCCATTAACTGTCCCCTTCCCATCCTCTTTCTCATTAAAAAAAGACAAACTACCCTAATGTTACCACTGCTGAAACCCCTAACTGTGAAGGCTGAGGCTGTGTCTGTATGCAAACAAGGCTGCTGGCCAGTGGGGAAGGTTAGGAAAGAAACACCATAGGGCTGATGGCTTTGTGTGCAGCTTTGGCATTTGTTTGTTCATTTCTTCAGTCCTCAGGGAAAATAGTGTAGAAGTCGATAGCAAAAACTGTGTAAACAGAGATCTGCGATGATATGGTAAGCAGTGTCTGCCTTGCCCTTTTTTAGCATCTTCTGCAGGCCTGTATTGTGTGATCTCTTACATGGTATGTGTGTGTGTATCCTACTATATATAAAGGGACTGCATACCAAACAGTGACCCACTTTATATCCTAGCTCATATAATGTGCTGTAGGCTTTGGGTTCCGGTGAGTGATCAGCTCATATTTATGGCCTAGCTGCAGGTCTGTGTACATAGTCACCATGTCGGGGTGTCAGGACAGTCTCTGGAAGCGTTTCTAACAGACATCTCTGTGTACAGACATCCATAGTGAGGAATGTCACCACATGAGCAGGAAAAAGTATCAAGCATCAGTGTTTCAGCTGCTTTGTATACGATGCTGGAACTGGAAGAAAAGGCTCTGAGCATCAAAAATATCCACCTAACTTGCTTGCAATCTGATTCATTTGTGTAAATTTTGATCTCACTGTACATCGTTACATGTCTTTTCTCTTGCCAGGGTTCACATTTAGGGTCATGAATGCTCCCCTGGCCCTGGACTTGGCCTTTGGCACATTGTGTGAGCAGCTCCAGCAGTGGGGGCAGACGTGTGCCGGCATCCCGGTGCTGCTGGAATGGCTGCTGGGAGACAGCGACCCAAGGGGAGGCCTGGAGCCATCTGCCCCAGTAAGTGACACCCGTGGCAGGGCTGCTGTGCTTCTGCAGGCTTGTGGTGAGGAGGAACAGAGTAGTGGAGTGGACTGATGGTCATTAATCCAGTATGAATTGTACTACAATTAAAAATTAAAAATAAATTGCATGGATGGTGCTTAGAGTAGATAAATAGAGTTTGATGTCAGTGTCCTGGCAATATCAGCATGAAATTAAAAGACCAACAAACAATGAAATAAATCAAGAGGTACTTAACAAATGGCTGCTGGCTGCAGCTGCAGCTAATTGCATTCAGTGTCACTGCTGCCGATTGCTGGGTTTGGGCTGCATGCTCTCCAGCCTCGCTAGGGCCTCACTTAGCATTTGCCATACCACATGGGTCCTTTTCTAATGGCCGTGTTTCCACTTAGGAAGAAGATGATTGCCTGTTTGACAAAGGGGAAGCGAACTTCTGGGCAGAGAAGCTGACCAGTGCCAGGCTGCTGGGTAAGCACCTGCTGCTGCTCGCCCAGGCGACCCACCTGGCCCTGCCGGATGGAGAGGAGCTTGACAGGCTCTCCAGAAGGGCCCAGGACCAAGCCCAGCTCATTGCCCGCCTCCTTACAGCCCTGCCTCCCAGTCCTGAATTTCTGAAAACGGCAGAATTCACTAAACTGGCCATTCAGAACGAGCAAACATCACTGTGCCTTAAAGTACTGCATGTGCTGCAGTGTGATGGCAAGAGCAAAGGTGGGAATGTGAAAAAGTGAATTACCAAAAGTTCCTACAGAGTTACAACAAAGTTCCTAAACGTTCATTCTCAGGGAGCTGTAGGCTCGGCAGGGTAAGGTAAGGTATCCATGGAGCTGAGGGATGGTCGTGATGAGCATCATGTTGCAAACTAGCTGCTGTTCATGCTACCAGCCAACGCATTTTCCATCCGTGAGCCCGTTCCTCTGTTGCCAGGTGTACTGCTGGGACCGTTCCCTTTAAATGCATTTGCTAATGTAATTCGGCTGAGCGCGGCTTGTTGTTGCTACTGTAGGAAGTAGAGCGGCTCAGCCTAATATTTCCCATGCAGCCAGGTGCAGGCCACCTGTTGGGGTTTGTTTTAGTCCAAATTTTGACCTCCTGTATTTTAATACCAAGAAAAAAAACTGGGTTTGGGGGCATTTTTCTTGGTTTTCCTATGCATGGAACTGTAATCATTAAATCAATGGGGTACTTTTTAAGTGTTACTTCAATAAACCTTGGCTTCTTTCTTTGCCATTGACAAGATTTTGACTCTGTATTAAGCGTTACTGCATTTTGCTCTGGGTGGAGGCAAGATGTAACCTTACTCTGCCATCAGCCAGCCTTGCTGTGTGGACGGACCGGCGTTAGTTAACGCTTGCCTGCATTTCCTAGCGATTCAGCCGGCCGCTTTTGCAGCACGTCGCCGTTTTTACGAACCTTTCACTCGATGCTTGTCGAGCGGCGGCGCCTCGCCGGGAGCGCCGGGCCGGGCCGTGCAGCGCCGCGGGCGGCCGGCAGGTGGCAGTAGCGCACCGCCGTGAGCAGCGGACACGGCCTCGGGGCCGCCCCGCTTCCAGGCCCGGCTCGGCGGGGTGCGACACTGCAACGGGGCTCGAGCGGGAGCGCGACTCCGAGCGCTCGCTGCCAGCTGCAGGGCTCGGGGTGACGTGTGTGACTTAGAGCGGAGCGCCCGCTCGGTCAAAGGGGAGTCAGCGCCGCGAGGAGAGCAGGGCGGCTGTGCCGGGCGGTGACCGTGAGACAGCAACGCCTGGCGGGCAGTTGGACAGCCCGGCAGCGAGCAGCACCGTGGAACCACAGCACGGGTCAGGGGAGCAGCACGGTGCCTCAATGTGTGTAGTGCGGCTGGAAGCGCCGCGCTCTGCATTACTTTATACGGAGCAGATCAAGGTCCGTGCTGGCACACGCGGGCTCGTTGCTCTCAGTTACCATAAACCATAAACCAGCCGCTCGCGGGGCTTTAACCCTTTCCCGGCCGCTGCAGCCCGCAAGGGACGGGCCGGGAGCAGCGTTGCCGGGCTCGGGGCAGCCCCGCACGCGGGCGGCACCGCCGCGCTGCGCTCCCCGTGCCCGAGGCCGGCAGCGTTACACGGGGTGGGCGGCAGGGGGCGGCGCGGCGCCGAGCTCGGCTCGGAGGGGCCCGGAGGGGCGGGAAGGGCCGGTCCCAATGCGAGCCCGGGACGGGCCGGGGGAAAACGGGAGAGCGGAGCGGGGCGAAACGCCACGAGAGCGGCCGAGGAATGTACCCACCCCGTACCCAGCCCAGCCCGGGTTTGACTCTGGCGGCGCGTGCTTCCTGCTGCTGACGTGCGCCGTTCGCAGCCGGGCACGGCGGAGGGCGAGCACCGAGCGCCTGTTGAGCATTACGGACGCAAACTTCCCGTCCGTCCGGCCGTGAGGGGAGGCTGCGAGCGGCCCGGGGCGCAGCAACCTGCACACGGCAGCCCGCACACTGCAGCCCGCCGCCGCCCCGCGCTCGGCCCTTTGTCCCGCGGCAGTTACGTGGCACGGGGTTTATTTTCGGCGGGGCGGGCGGGGGCGGCCCCTTCCCGCGGGGCCCGGTCCGCCATGGCCGCCGCGGCCGGGCCGCTCGGTTCGGGGCGGGGCGGAGGCCGGAGCGGGGCGGGGGGAGCGGGGCCCGCCCCTGCGGGCCGAGGCGGCGGCGTTTATATGGAGGCGGCGCGGGGCGCCGCGGAGTTCCCGCAGGTCGCTCGCTGCTGTGCAGCCGCCGTCGCCGCCTCGGCCCGGCACCCGCCGTCCCGCCCGCCCCGCCGGGAAGGAGCCGGGACCGTTTCGGCTCCGAAGCACGCGGCCCCCTCCCGTCTCGTCGTGGCTTTTCCAAACCCTCCGAGGAGAGCGGGATCGTTCGGTCCTTCCTGTATTTCCGACCATTACAGGATCTAGAGATGTCTACGACGCTGTTATCTGCCTTCTACGACATCGACTTCTTGTGCAAGGTAAGAGTGGGCTGCGGCGGCGCGGGGTGGGGGGGTTTGGGGGGTCGCCGCGTTCGGGGCCGGGGCTCCTCCGCCCGACTTCGGCGGGGCGGGCTCGGCGCGGTCCCGCTGCAACCCCCGCTCTCTTTCTCCCGCCCCGGCGCCCCGCAGACGGAGAAGTCGCTGACCAACCTGAGCAGCATGCTGGACAAGAAGGCCGTGGGCACCCCGGTCGCCTCCTCCGGCTCCGGCTTCGCTCCGGGCTTCCTGCGGCGGCACTCGACCAGCAACCTGCCGGCCCTGGCCGCCGGCGCCAAGTTCCCCAGCCCCACCGGCTCCAGCTCGTCCTCCTCCTCTTCGTCCTCGTCCTCCTCGTCCTCGTTCGGCGGCTTGAAGGAGCCGGGCTCCGGCGGCGGCGGCGGCGGCAGCCCCACGGCCCTGCTGAACAAGGAGAACAAGTTCCGGGACCGCTCCTTCAGCGAGAACGGCGAGCGCAGCCAGCACCTGATGCAGCAGCTCCAGCAGCAGCAGCAGGCGGCGGCCGGCAAGGGGGGCGGCTCGGGGGGCGGCGGGGCGCCCATCAACTCCACGCGCTACAAGACGGAGCTGTGCCGCCCCTTCGAGGAGAGCGGCGCCTGCAAGTACGGCGAGAAGTGCCAGTTCGCGCACGGCTTCCACGAGCTGCGCAGCCTCACCCGCCACCCCAAGTACAAGACGGAGCTGTGCCGCACCTTCCACACCATCGGCTTCTGCCCCTACGGCCCGCGCTGCCACTTCATCCACAACGCCGACGAGCGCCGCCCGGCGCCCGGAGGGGGCACGGCCGCCGCCCCCCCGCCCTCGGCCGCCGCTCCGCACCAGCACCACCAGCACCACGCGGCCCCGCACCCCGCCGGCAGCACCGGCGACCTCCGCGCCTTCGCTCCCCGCGAACACCCGCTGGGCGGCGGCTTCGGGCACCCGCGCGGCGGCGGCGGCGGCGGGGAGCGGCCCAAGCTGCACCACAGCCTCAGCTTCTCCGGCTTCTCCGCCCACCATCACCACCACCACCACCCCCCGCACCCGCACGGCGCCGCCCCGCCGCCCCCGCCCGGCGGCCGCTTGGAGGCCGCGCTGCTGGAGAGCCCCGGCGGCTCCCGCACGCCGCCGCCGCCCGCCTCGGCCTCGTACTGCGAGGAGCTGCTCTCTCCGCCCTGCGCCAACAACGCCTTCGCCTTCTCGGGCCAGGAGCTGGGCAGCCTCATCGCTCCGCTCGCCCTGCACACGCCGGGCTTCGCCGCCGCTGCCGCCGTGGCCGCCGCCGCCTACTACCGTTGCCAGCAGCAGCAGCCGCCGCCGCCGCCCGGGGGCTGCCCGCCGCCCCCCGCCTCGCCGCCCTTCAGCTTCCAGCCCCTGCGCCGTCTCTCCGAGTCGCCCGTGTTCGACGCGCCGCCCAGCCCGCCGGACTCGCTCTCGGACCGCGAGAGTTACCTGAGCGGCTCGCTCAGCTCCGGCTCGCTCAGCGGCTCCGAGTCGCCCGGCCTGGACTCGGGCCGCCGCCTGCCCATCTTCAGCCGCCTGTCCATCTCCGACGACTGAAGGAAGGAAGGAAGGAAGGAAAGAAGGGGCCGCGGGCGGTGGGGCGCGGGGAGCGAGCCGGCCCCCCCTGAATGTTTGTTGTCGTGTTTGTTTGTTTTTTATACACGTAACCTATCTATGTACACACGAGAGCTGAACAAAGCGAAAAGCGTCTTGCGAAAGGGCGACTGACGTGAACTGAACAAACCTATTTTTCTAGAGAGACCTTGGAAGAAGGGGGATTTGTGTGTCGGGGTTGTTCCTTCTCGTTCTCCGGAGACGAGTTCTGATCCGCACCAGCAGCACCATTCCATCCGGGAACGCGGCCGGACCCACCGCGAGCTTCTCCAGCGCGAAATCCAACATCCTGCCAAGAATATGCCTTGATAACAACCTTCTATTTTTTTTATATATCTATATATTATTATTATAACAAATGCTAAAACCTTCATTCCAAAGTTTAATATTGGTTCCATTGCCACCACTTAGTGGATGTTTGGCTTAGAACAACTTTTTCTTTCTCGTTGTTGCTTTATTTGGAAGCACTCGATCGAGTTTAGTTTGTAATTGTTGGAGAATAACTGCTGATTTTTTTTGTTTTTTAATTTTTTTTAGCTGTTTTGAGTTGATTGCATGAATGAGTCACTGCACACAACTCAATATGAAACTATTTAACTTATTTATTATCTTGTGAAAAGTATGCATTGGTAATTTGTTCATACTGTATTTATCGGGTATGATGAAAAGCAATAGATATATATTCTTTTATTATGTTTAAATTATGATTGCCATTATTAATCGGCGAAATGTGGAGTGTGTTCTTTTCACAGTAATATATGCCTTTTTTTTGTAACTTCACTTGGTTATTTTATTGTAAATGAGTAAAATTCTTAATTTAAGAGATTGTATGTAATATTTATTTCATTAATTTCTTTCCTTGTTTACGTAAATCTGAAAGATTGCATGGTTTCTGTATAGAAATCGGTCTCGATGCTGTGGAAGTAGTTTGAGGAATTTCTATGGGGTTTTTTTTTGTTGTTTTTAGAATGTAAATGGTTGTAGCCCGTCCGAGTTAGAAGCAAAACCAACAACAAGAGACTTTGACTTTTGGCAATCAGACTTCAAAGTGGCGAACCTGACGCAGCCTCGTTTCCAAGTGTAACCAAAAAGTGTTCCTCGTTGCCTAACTCCACCACTCACACTGTGATGTAGTCTCAACGGATGTAGCAATAATTGGGGTGCCCAGTATTATGCCTCACAGTGCCTTCTGGAGGGTCCACGCTTGCCTTAAATACTTCTCAACCAAATGAGTATTTCTCTTAATGCTTGAGGTGATAATTTGAATGTAGGGATGGGTTTTTTTGACTACAGCAAAATTTCACCACTCTTTATTTTGTAAGAATGGCGGCCATCTTTGGATCTGAAACTTTATACACGAGCATATCTTGTTTAATTGAATTCCAAAACTTGTAATATTATTATTATTATTATTATTTTTTCTTATGTAGAAAGTCGGGAGTTTTCCAAAACTTCCCTGGACGGTGGATGAATGAGCGGTAGCTTAGTTTTGTTTGTACATAGGTACAGATTGAGCACTATGTACTCTTTTGGACTACTTTAACAGAAGTATGTTTTGAATGTAACTAAAGGATAAGTCAACTTGAGTTGTAATATATTTTTCGGGAGTCAGTTCACTACAAATTGTGTGAGACTGTAAACTTTGTACTGTAAATGTTTTGTAGTTCTCCCAATAAAAATTTTTTGGAAAAAAAAAAAGCCAAAAGCAACGCTCCTGTCCCACCGCAGCCTCTCACCCTTCCCCGCCTGTGGGGCGGCCCTGTCCCTCTCCCTCAGCCTGGCTACAGATTAACCAGGGCGCTCCTGCAGCTGATGCTGGGCAGCAGCCAAAGCTAATACGCTCTTCCAGAAGGTTCGGCTCTGCAAGTGCTGCTGGGGTGCTCTGTCCTGCTTCCCTTATTATTTTTCTCTTTCTTTTCCTGCTTTCTCTTTAGGTGAAGGGCAGGGGTTCAGGCCACTGCTGTGTCTACCTTTGCAGCTGGAATGGGAAAGTCTAGTAATGGTGCTTATGGCTGGTGGGGATGTGCTGGTACCCTTCCCCGCTTGTTTGGGCTGAGGAGGAAGTGGCAGTTTGGGCAGCAAAAAGGCATCGTTAAGATTCACCCTTTGTCCCAAATCCACTCTCCTCAGCAGCAGGATCGAGAGAGGGATCAGGGCTTCTGCCTCAGCACTCCCCAGGTTGGGGCTCAGCAGTGTTAATTGGGCTGGCATTAAACGTGTTCAGGGCTCAAGTTTTTAAAGAAATTGCCTTTCTGGGGGTGTGTTTATATAACAAAGCACTTGGTGGCCTGAGGATTGCGTGTGTTAATGCTGGAGAGATTTTCTTCACTAATAGCTCTGCAGTTCGGTTCCTTATTCCGATCAATCCCTTAAACTTTAAGTCATGGTTTCTACAGGCTTATTTTTGTTCTTTTGTCATACTAATAATAAATGTTGTTAACGTTATGGCATCTCTGCGCTGTCTGGACTGCCGCGGTACTTTCTATAAATACGAGGCAGAATGTAATACGGGTGCCATGTGTTTGTGTAACAAACCTTGGGCTGACTCCGGGTTTAAAATTAAAACAAACGTAAGCAATGTATGACAACACAGCCCTGCCACAGCAGCCAGCCTTTTTCATTGGGTCGGCCCCATAGGTTTTGCTTGGGATTGGTCCTTTTACAAGTTAGTCCTATGGGGTTTGCTGGGGATTGCTTCCTTGGCGGTCCTGGAGGAGCTGCTCTCAGGGCCCCCCCGGTGCCCGCAGGAGGGGCCCTGCTGCAGTTGCAGCTTGCCCGGGCCGATGTCCTGACTCGCTTTTGGGATTTGGAAACAACTTGTTGAGCTCTAACTGCATTAGCTGGGAGCGCACACCTCATTGAGTTGTCAGGTTTTTTTCTTTCCTAAGGTCCACTTCTTGCTTTAGCCCACCTCTTCCCTGACACTGCCCTATTCTCTCCAAAGCAGGTCAAGACCTCCTGCCCTGCTGCACATGGTGTATGTGGGACAGTGGCATCCACCAACCCCATGTCCTCACCTCCCTGTGGCTTCTTGGCAGCCCTGGCTAAGGGTGATGGCGTGGGGCCTGGTGCAGACTGTGCCCCGAACTGCTGCCCTACATTCCACCTGCTGTGTAGGGGAAGCTGCCGGGATGGTCTGGTGACCGCTCCCCTAAAGCCAGGGCTGCATGTGGGACAGCAGGCCCAGCTGCCCCACACTCACAGGCCCATCTTCTTGCACCCTGTTTTGTTTATAACTCTGCAAAAGTGTATTTCCAAACGATCCAGCGCTGTGTGCTGCTGCCCAGAAAGCCAGAAGTCCTTGGACTGGGAAGATAAGTGTCTGCTTCTTGTGCTGCGCAATCAAGTGGTAACCTTTAAACCGGTGACTTACACTGTTGACTTAAGCAAAAGCTCTGTTGCTTTCATTTCAAAAGTCAGCGAGGCATGTGAAGCTGGCCAGACCATTCAGAAATTTCCTGATACCTCGCAATAAATCAATACAGCCTACATAAAAATAAGAGCTGTGGGCTGAGGAGCTTTGAGGTCTCTGCTATCTCACGTTGGTAGCTGGGGCACTTACAGGCCTGTTGGCTGGGCTCTGTCTTTTCTGCTTGCTTCAGTTTTAATCTGAAAGAAATTGCAGCAAAGGCACATTCACAAAGATGCAGGTAATGATATAGATCTTGGAAAGGGAATTAGTTCAAGATGGCATGATCACTGTGAGGTTTTTTTTCAATGTGCTGAGTCATCAGTTCTGGTTTTTTTATTCCCAGTCTTCTCTATTTATCTGTTTGCTGTTGGCTGTATTGGTTGGTTTCTCAGGTAGAGTGTGAGTGGTGTAGCTCCAGTGCCCTTACTTACTCCAGGAGTTCAATCTTGCTGCCTGATAGAACAGAAGAAACTGTGTGCATCTGACAGTCACATTTTCAAAGAAGGCCCAAGATTTCGTTGTTATAATCAAGGTTTGTTTGGTTTTCTTATGTCATTTTGCTGGAATAGTATTAAAGACTGAAGGACTGTGGAAGTTTGGTGGCCCTGCCAGGCAGGGGGGCCGGAACTTCATGATCCTTGAGGTCCCTTCCAACCCAGGTCATTCTGTGAATCTGATTCTGTGACTCATACTATATGTTTTTAATCATCTGTCCTGTCTGTTCTTGCTGGTCTTGTGAGTAAACCTGGCTTGACAGAGTGGCTGTGCTGTCATGGGTCAGGTGGGACACTGCAGGTTTTGCCGGCTGAGCTCACAGAGCATGGCATCACATTAGCTCTGGAAACTGAAACCTCCCTTAGTGACGCTTCAGATTAGGCTCACATTCCTCAGCGCTTTAAGGAAAAAATACTGGGCTTTCCACCTTGTTGCATCTGTGGTGAAGTTACATATCGCCTTTGGCTGACAATGAGGCTGTTTGGTGGCTGCCCAGCAAGGGGCAGACATGGCAGCTGGAGGCAGAGCCATCCCCACAGGGTGGCCACAGCCAGCTCTGTAAGTGCTCATCTGCTGAAGAAGGTAGTGAGAGGTTGGAATGAAAATGATAGACTCAAGGTGATGTAGCAGGCTGCCTCCACCAAAATAGAGCAGTTTCTCTTCCTGCCTGCCCTCTACTGACATGTTTTTACCTACCTGGTTCAAACTGCTGATTCAGCCAGATTCCGGCACCCTGCTTGCATGGTGAATGTGATGAGTTTCAGAGCTGGTGCAGAGGAGGAGGTAGAGCCTGGCATCCAGGAGAGGAGGCAAGAGTGTTGGGTTGGAGAGCACAGGGCCTCCATAGCAAGCTTCAGGATTGGCCTATCCGTCCTACCTGGGTTTTGCCAAGTTTGGAGAAACACTGTTTCTCCTGAACCTCTTTGGGGAATTCTTGGTACGCCCATTTTAGGACTTCTTTTATGCACATATATGTAAATGATTCTCGTGGACACTGAGTATTTCTTGTTGCATTTGGAAAGGTATCAAGATTTAAAAGAAGGCTGGGATCAAAAGGGGACTTTATTAACAGGAATGTATCCCGTAGCAGGTATTCGGTCTTGTTTATGGGAAACTAAATAATAGCTGTGACGCAAAGTTCATCTTCAGGGAAGTTCTGAATGTGAAAGGAAGTGCTTGTAATCAACTTGCTATCAGAGGGTTTTGTATTTTTTACTGAATGTACTGAAGAGCATTGACTTGTCTAACTCGTTTATTAAGAAAATAATTTGGGAAGAAGAGAATGGAGAGATGAGATTCTTCCCTCGAAGTCTAGAGGATCTACTGCCTAAAAAGAGTTTGTTTGTTTTCCCTAAGCTTAGTCAAACCAACTTAAGCAATTAACTTCTCCTTTCAAAGAGGTGAGATGGGTATATGTTAATGGATGCATTTGGGGGTGATCCCCTCCCCTCTGAATAGCCATCCCTAAGGAAAACAGGCAAACCCTTCACCCCCTAAAATCTCCTTTCTGTTGATGAAGAAGGAGAGATGACATCTGCTGAGCAATTTCTACTCCATACGCTGTTTGAGAAGGAAATGTTGGGTAATTTAACCCTCCTCCCCCCTCCTTTTTTTTTCTGCCATGGTTAATAATATAAACAGGGAGCTAGGTATGCCGAAATCTAAGTACAAGGGTCCTATATCAATGGCTTATTACCTTATCTTTTCTGAGTGACATTCCCTTGAATACCTGGAATCATAATAGCTACTCAAGATAAGAAATGGAGGGAAATTCAATAACAGTAAGAGACCTGGTAACTTATGAGATCTTGATTAGTCTTCAACTGTGCATAAATGCAAGGATAAGATTCACTATACTGTATGCAGAAGGAACTGAATAGCAGTATGGAAACCATTCTCTTATTGCAGAGAAGCACTAACAACTGGCTTTTGTGGTTACTGAGACTTCCTTATATCCATATATATACGTGAAGCTTCTGACTCTTCCATGAATGACTTCTTTCAACCTTGATGGCCTGTGGATGGCAAGTATCTCTGGCTCCTGCAGTAGTCTCAGAGCTGGGCTGATGCATATGGAGCTCTGAATTTAGTCCTAAATACCATCAAACCTGGAAATGGATGTCCATGTTTAGTAAAATCTGTAATCCACTTGATGACAGTGGGGGGTAGTTTGCTCTTCGGGTGGGTAAATGAGCACAAAGAAGGAATAAGAAAAGGTGCCTGTGTGAAGTCATGCATTATTTTGGCTCTGAAAGGATTCAACAGGCTATTTCTCTCTACGTTTACTATCAGGTTTTTCTTCCAACAGAACAACAGATTTTGCTGTATGTGAAAGCCTTCAAAAGGAAATGTGAGTATGCCAGACCCTTAGGATGTGTCTGTAGGGCACTGCCTGTCCCATCTCAGCCACCAGAAAAGGGAAATGACGGCCTCAGCAGGCTTGGGGGGACTCTATTTCATCAGCAGAATCTGAAAGCAGATTTTGTAGTTAAGTGAGCATGCCCCCTATGCTGGTTTCTGCTGTCCCAGTCTGGTGCTATGCTGTTTCCTCTGAATATGGGTAATGCAATTCATTTCTATGTGGCTGACAGTCCACCCTTGCTCATGGCAGGAAGGAAACCTTTATTCTGACTTCAACTTTCACATATAAAACCTTACGAATGATCAGCTTCTCTGTCCTTTTAGATACACCCAAGGCACAATCTCAAGGCATGTCAAAGGAAAGGCCACAGCATTCTTTCCGGGGCAGCAGAGTCTTAGGTCAGTGTGTTCCTATCAGGCTCCTATACCTGCGTGGAGGTAAATTGTTTCTTCATGTTGGATGCAACTTGGAGATGTGACACAACATCATAAACAGAGAGAATCTTTCAGAGTGTTTGCTGTTGTGGCAATAGGGATGGATAGTATGCTGTAAATCTTAGAAGATGAATTCAGTGTTAGCAAATGCTTTTTTAAAAGGTCAGATTAGAAGAGGAATGCAGCCATTTGCCAATCCAAATGAACGCCAGCTCTGAAAGATAACTCTAAAAAGACTGCTAGATTAGTGCTCTGATCTGGACTCATCCCTTAGCCTTGTGATTTCAGAAGAAAAGCGTGAGAAAGGGAAGGAGTATGTGAGCAATGTGAAGCTATGACCTTTACTCTCAGCATCAAGCAATTTTATAGTGAGTTGAACTGCCTGTGAAACTGCATCCTAAGTTATATTCTCTGCTGGGTTTTTTGTTTGGGTTTGGGTTTTTCTGCATACACAGTTGAAATTCTAGGATGTATGTAACATCCAACAGATGGGCAGTGGCAAAAAACAGTGCCAAAAAATGGCTCTGCAAACTGTATTGAGCTTTCTAGAGTTAAAGCTGCAGCATTTGCTTCAGTCTGGCTATTCTGTGGTTGGACAGGTGTAGACTGGAAGACTATGGAAATGGTGCTGTGGAAGGGTCACCCTGGAAGCATAGAAAAGCCATCTCCCCTAGGAGTGGTCTGCAGTTGTGGCTAATATCAACATATGCACCAAGTTATGGCCCTTGCCGGCTACTTGTATGGTAATTGTGGAGACATGTCCTAGAACCACTGATTGAGCACCTGGGGAAAAGAGCCAGTCAGCCCTGGGAGCACAGGTGAAGGCAATTCAGTTGTGTGACTAGAAGGGGGTGGGTCCTGGCTGCACCTCTCCTAGACCCCATTTAAGGGCTGACTGCCACCAAGAAAGGTTTTTTTTTCTGGAGATCCTTTCCTTGAGGAGTTTCTCCTTGTGAGTCCAGGTCTTCCTAGACAGGTGAGTACTTTTTCTGTTGTTGTAACACTATTCTATTTGAGCTTGTGTCTTTGTTCTTGCATTTTCTGTATCTCCATTCCACTGTGTTAATCTTTCTGACTGTTAAAATATTGTGTTCTCATGAACAAAGTGTGGGGCCACTGAACAATCCTAGAAGTTCTACTCTTTCATTTTTGCAAATGAGCAATCTAAAAAAATTGAAGGGATGACATACCTGAAATCACCAGCTCTACTGAGGAAGATGGCAGCAGTTCATTAGAAGATTTCTTTTAGTTTTCCTATCTAGTAGTGGATGTTGCTTACACAGTGAGGGATACCCGTGGATTGGGAGCGGTATGACTGAATGAAATAGGTCCCAGAAGATCAGTACCTGGGGCTATGGTAAGACTTGCTGGGAATCAACCTTTATTCTTAAAATAATTATAGAAATGCAATCTGGCTAATTGTGTTCAAGCTACTGTTGCAAGACCTGTGATGAAGTACTTAAAAAAGGATTACTTCAGAGCACTCATAACTACCTGTTTTCCAAGAGGTAACAGGAACACCAGAATACAACCAAGTAATACTAAGCTACTGCTTCAGGGAGCAGTCACTTATGGTTTAATATAGAACAGGTGCTGCTTCATTGGTGTGAGTGAATAAAATGTTGGTGTTTTTTTTTTCTTTGAAAGATTCACTGCTAATAAACTATAAATATGGTCAGTTTAAATGAGATTTGTAGGTTTACTTCTTTAAATGTATGCTATTGAACTGGTTCAGAACACAGAATTCTGTTCGTGTATCTTGAATAACAGCATTGGGGGGTGTGCTGTTAGCAGAGAGACTACAGCCCTTGCAAAAGGGGCACTGTAGGCAGCAAGATGGGTTTGTGCTCCTCATTTATTTCACCTGGATTTGGAAGAGGTTTTGTTAAAGGTTCGGAACCAGGTGCAGGTTATTGTACTTACCCAGTTTCCCTAAAATAAGGGAATGTTTGTTTCAGGTGAGGTGCTCCCTCAAGTCACTGACACAGAGGCTAGAATTTGGTATGAAAACAGGGCAGGGTATATCGAGAAAACAAGCAAAAATATTGACAGAATGAGATATATATATTTTTGTGCTCTGCTAGTACAGACCACAGCACATAAGTAGGCTTGTTGACTTGGCTGTGTGGAAAGAAATGAAGGAAACCATAAATATGATTGTTTGCTAATTCCCTTTCCCCTTGTGCACTATCCAACATAAAATAATTCACAGCAGCGTATGATATCCCAAAGCCCCTTAATGTAGTTAGCTTCTTAGGTAAGTGGCTGATGACTCTACCAACTGAACAATGCCCAGGTGCTAGAGTGTTCCAGCTGATCCCCATCTTGCTTAACGGAGCCTGATCAAGCCCAGGTGTAAGCATTTGTTCTTCAGAAGGGTTTGTAGAGAGAGAATAGCGTAGGTGAGCTGTAGGTAAAGTGAAGGTAAAATGCTTCTCAATCTTGGAAGCTCCAAGCTTTCAGCTTTGTGCCAATGGGGCTGGGAAGTCTTTGAGTCTTGTCTTTGGCTTCAGATACAAAGAGTGGGTGCCCACCATCCCTGGGGGATTGCTTTTGGAGGTGCTGAGCTGGGAATATCAGATTTACTCCCTCAAATGGTTTCTCCTAAAAATACCCAAGTACATCCAAGGCATTTCATGCTTTCTGGAGAATGGAAATTATGACTTTTGAACAATGCTTGATGGTAATTAGGATGGATGGAGGGGCTGGGGGGAACACTGATGCTTGTGATGATGGAATGTTCTTGTCCAATTGTCAGTATTCCATAACATTAACACTTCATCTGTTTTTGGATGGTTGCCTGAGTTCTTCTGGTGTGAAGGAAAGTGAGGGATTGAAGCTGTGTGTGACAGCAGGCTTTGGTTGACAAGGTCTGTTCCTTGGCCCTAAGATTAAGTCTTTCTTCCAATGGTGCTGTGCTCAATAGGACAGCTATGCAGCTGGTGTCTGGGAAGGGCTTGGGAAAGTGTGAAAGAAGACCAAGTTTGTTTGGTAAATATTGTGGCAACTGATAAACACAACTGCATGGAGTTCTTAAAGTCAGAGCTCATTGCTGTGCTGAGGCCCCAGGGGGACAAGAAGGACCCAGCCTTCACAGTTGACTCCAGACCTTCATGAAGTTCAGCACTCTTACTTCATTTACTTTTCTCCTTTGTCTAAATCTGCCTAACTTTTCTAAAATGAGATGAATGTCTAGTTTCTTGTGTGCCTGGGTTGGAGGGACCTGCATGGCTATTTCTGGAATTAGAAGATTCTGGAAGCCTTGGAGAAACTTCATCCGAGGCAGTGGGAAATATTGTAATTGGTGTGTTCTTCCGGGTTTTCTTGTTTTGTCTTCTTTTACTGATGTTTTGAGTTTTGTCTGGTTTTTTTTTCCTAAATGAGTTGAAGAAAATGGAAAAGCCTAAGTAAAGGCTGTGAGCTGTGGAATGTTTGTCAGAGGTGAGCTGATGATTCCTTACAGCTTCTCTCTTGCCTGTTGAAGGCTGTGATGCTTTCTGTACTGTTCATGCTTTGTCATGGTGCTGTTTGTATTTATGACAGTAGATATTACCCTGTTAGAGGATAATATTAACCTTCTCTATGTTGGAGCTCATACTTTTCTCATGTTTCTGATCTTTTTGGATAACTGAGTGTGAATGAGAGGAAAAGGAGAAACTTGTAACTGAACATTCTATGTTCCTTTAGATCATCCTGATCTGCAGTAGTGCTTGCAGTAGCTTTTGGTAGGCCTAGGAAGAAATAACCTATTCTTTCAGGTGCTGTAGGGATTTAGCCATGGATGGTGCTGTTGTTCCAACTTTTTTTCCAAGCAGGACAGGCAGGGAAGCAGGCAATAATATGAAGAAAGGTAGGTCCCCCAGTGGTAGTACAGCCTCCAGCCGTTGTCTCTCATGCCCTGCCACCACCACCTCTACTGCTATGTAGTTTTCCACCAAGTGCACAGCCTGCTGGTGTCCTTGGATCCCACACCCTAAGGGTGCCCCATGCTGGCTGATTTTTGTTGTTCATGTGGGGCTGGTATGTGTGGCTTTGGCATGTTGTTGTCTTGCCAACTCTGATCCCGGCATGCTTATGGGGTTAGCCAAAGGGAGTATGTTAAATGTAACTTTGAGTGGATGTTCAGTAACTTCAGTAGTTGTTTCCATTCTGTCACTGGATACGCTGGACTGTGACCTTCATGTTTCAAATACGCAGTCTTCAATGTACATATTAAATGTGTTGTGTTAGAGAACTCCTTTGACAACTGTAAGTTGGCTAATGGCTGTAGTGTAGTCATATGGTAGATGCCTTGTATCTCTGCTGTGCATATTCTGGGTTAGTTATGAATGATCTTCTGATGGCTGGAAGGGTGAGGAAGGTATGTTGTTTCATAGGGTTTTTTTCCTGCCACTTTATTTGACCTAAGATATGCATAACGGCAGCAACACCCGTTTGCTGTATTTGCAGTATTCTTAGCATTAGTCCTGTATTTTGTCTTTGTGTATTCCCTTTTGGAAAACATGCAGCTCAGTGCTATTCACAGGAATGCTGGTTTTCAGCACTGGGTGATCTGTACCCTACTCCAACTTGTGCAAAGCCATTTATTAATCCTGTGATTGTAGAAATGAGAGTCTTTTGGCTGGGCTGGGGTGTGGTATGTGTGGCCATATACATGCACACATGTGTATGTGTTTTGTATATTTATAGTTAAAATATTTAAATGCAGAATATGTGCTATAAGTACAGAGTAAATAAATAGACATATACTTAATAATAGAATCCTGCTGTCCATTTGGCTTTAATCTGAGGAAATACCCTGGTTGAAACCATGACATTCAAGGTATTCACAGAGGTAGAGCTTCATAATACTTCTTCATACTATTTGTACAACAGTGCTTTGTGTTAGACTGTTTCCTTACCTCAGCTGTCATCTGTTTCCTGCCAAATCCTATGTAAAATGCATAGAAATAGAGCTTTTAACTGGAGCCGTGTAACAGTTTCTCACCATGCAGTGTGTATTGCTGACAGGTAGCAAGAGATGTTCAGCACTTGACCATTGCATTCTGTTCTGCTGACAGTTTCCAGCAGATGCTGATGTACTGTTCAAGGTGAGCTTTTGTATCATATGTAAAGGAGGCGGAAAGGAGCTGTGTAGTTCCAAGGCAAGCCCTGCACACCTGAAAAAGTGTGCGTGCATTGTATTTCCCGTGGTTTCTATACATTAATGCTTACCATTTAGGAAGCACCAGGCATCTGATTCCACTCCATTGTTTGTCCAGGTGTCACTGAGAGTTCTTGAAGAAACTTATTTCTAGGCTAGTTTGACTTAGATGTGCTGTGCCCTGAAGTGATTAACTTTTGGCCTCCTCATACTTGACCTGGGTTGCAAGTTTTGCTTGGTATTGCCCAACTCTCAAGGAATTGCTATTCTGACTCATGTCTGCACACTTGACGGTTTGATTGGTACTTCCTTTCCTCAGCCAGCCTAGAAAATTAGGAACTACTGCTGTACCAGTGTGAAGGCTTCCTTGAAAAGAGTGCTGCTTCATATGTCAGTCTGCTGGGGCAGTTTTCAGAGCAGGCTTTTTCTTTCTGTTTAACACTGGGTATGTTATTTCATTGTTTTCCAGTGTCTGATAAAGAAATAGAGAGGTTGGCTGTTGACTTATATATAGGCAAGCAGTGGTGGTTGACTTGGTTAATATTTTATCACTCTTGTATTGTCATTAGGATAAGGTGATCTTGACAGAAGGCAGTTCCTAGGTGGATGCAATGGATTTTGCATTTGCTGGCAGGATTATGGTATTCCCTGTCAGTCTGCAGTGCTATACTAGAAACAAGGTTAGCTTAAAAAGGGATTATGTTGTTTCCTTTCTTTCCTTCCCCTTCCCACCATCCAAAATGACACATCCCTGGGACATGAGGATAGTGTCTCTTATATATGTAATACCTTATGGTTGTGCTTGGTGCATAGTTTAGCAATAATTATCAATTTATCTTAAGATCTTGCATGTTATTATTGGTGCCAGCTCTAGTAAGGGGTTATTCAGTCTGTAAGTCTCTTGGGAGAGTTGTCCTTTTTGACAGGATTTAGAGATGTTGGAAGCTGACAATATCATCACACTCACATCTTCTCAGTTACTGGAAGCCATAGGATCTTGCTTGTAAGAGACAGACTAACTTTTTAGATGTCTGGTGTACATTTGAGTTGTGAACATCTGCAGCTGGTATGCCAGTGCATTGACTTGGTCCACACGATTTGCACTGGTCTGTGGGATGCTGTCTATTCCAGTGAACTGAAGAAAAAAATCCTGTTTTATTGTTAGAATTGGGACATGGGTTTTATTAATTTTATGTCTCCAAAACCTTTGTAAGAATCATTTTATTTTCACGGGCTTTATAGTGGAGATGAAACTCTGGCTTGCACATTTGGGATGCAGAACCATTTTGTCTGTCTGAAACAAAAGTGACTTGTTGAGTTCTTGATATTTTTTTTTTTATTAACCACTGTGTTTAGTGACTGTAGATGTTTTGCTTCCCAATGACCTTGTGTCCCAGAGACTAAGCCTTCATAATGTTGACGATCTATCAAGATTAATATTTATCCTCAAAATACATAAAGAGGAATTATGACCTTGGCATGGCAAATTAAAATAAATAGGTAGGGGAAACTAGTATTTATTTTTTCAACATTTGCATTCTGTGTATAGCTTCATGAAGTGGACTTTTTTTTTAACATGGATTCATATTTTCTAACACTCCAGTACCCCACTGATTTGTTCTTAAAATACTCTTGCACAGCAAGCTTAGTGCTTTGCAGACCACCCAGAACCATTGTACTCGAATTCCAGGCCACATCTAGAGACTGAGTATTTTTTTCAAGAATCAAAAAATATTTTATTTTCCTTGACTGTTTTTATTTTTTATTAAAGCATATATTTTATAGATGAGATCTTGAGGGATTAAGAAACAGGAGAAGAACAGCCATTCCTTTTGTTAAACCCATAGGGAATATTTAGCCTGATCTCTTGAGCTCACATTTGTCTGGCAGATCTTGCTCTAATGCTTAGTTAGGTATAGGTTGCATCTATGAAATAACAGATGTATTTCTTCCTGATTAGTGGCAGGCAGTGTGTGCTCCCTGCCTAGCAAACTGGTTCCTGTTCCTCTGGGTTGTTCCATGGCAAGACTCAACTATGCCTTTGCTTCCTAGTTCTCTAAGGGTTTCACAAGCTTCTGTTCCAAAAGGATGTGGATCTGTTTTTAAATTATATTATACTGGAATAAGTTGCTATAGCTGTATTTTGGAAGAGTAGGAATGAGGTGAAGTAGCAGTCAGCCAAGCAGGATCCCACCATTTTGGAGACCTCTGCTCAGTAGCTATGTGTCTTCAGCACAACTCTTCCAGTGACTTCAGGAACTGCTGGGGAAGATGCTTGAGAAATATCAATTTTCCATGCTGTTTTGACAACAGCTGTGCAATGTAGCAGTGTAGGGCACTCCCCACTCTCTGGAAAAGATCAAAACCCCCATCAAACCAAAGCAAGGCAACTGGGACAGCCTGCAGGGAGCTCTGTGACTGATGCGCAGCCCTACAGGCAGTGCAAGTGGTACATGTGCATGGACAGTGGTGCATGCATGTATGAGACAAGGCAGCTTATGCTGATAGTGGAAGAAAATATCTATTGAGCTCTGTGTTGGCTCCACTTACAGCAATTTTGCTGTCATTTAACTAGAGCTGCTTAATGGTGCAGAACTTCCTAATCTGTCACTAGAGAGTTTTTCAGCTTAAAGGAACTAACATGCATAAGTGGGGGGGGTGGGGGTGGGGGGGGTGGTCCACATTCTTGGGGTTATTTTGCTGTCAGAATATACAGGTGATATATTTTTAAAACTTTTGTGCCTGATTTCAGTACCTAATTTCAGTGCAATTTTACTCACTGGAGAGTTATGACCTTTCAGAGCTCTGTTTTGTATTATGCTTCAAGATGGATAAAATGCCTAAGCCTACTTCACATTTCCAGCCATTTCTTGCTCTCTTGACAATAGTTCAGTTGTTTACTGAAGTAAGTTGGAATACCAAGAACTAATTTCACTTGCCTCCTATGGAGCCTATTTACAGTCGATACCATCTTGCATTCAGCAACTAGATCTGCAATAATAATGAGGTTTTCAAAGACAAAAGCCTTGTTGCCAGAGTCCTCCATCACTTTGGGCTTGAGGTCTGAAGATGGTTGTCCCCTGCAGCAGCCCCCTTGCTTGCCAGGCTGTTGTTAGGAGAAGCCTGGCAAATCACTGTGGAAAATTGTGGTGCTTGGTAGGATTTCTTAATGTGTTTGTCTCAAACATGTGACACAGCAGCAAGAAGCTGCTGACAAGTGAGTATGAGAACATCATCTGAACAGCAGCAAACTGAATATTAGGAAGAGTTTCTTCTCAGAGTGGTCAGAAACTGGAAAAGGCTGCCCAGGGAGGTGGTGGAGTCACCATTCCTGGAAGTGTTCAATAGGAGTGTGTAGGTGTAGTATTTAAGGCCATGGTTTAGTGGGTAATATTGGTGGTAGGTGGATTCTAGGGCTAGATGGTGTCAAAGGTTTTTTCAAACCTTATTGATTCTATGGTAAGTTGCTTCTTAGATCTCAACAGAGGTGACTGTTTTTGTGGTTATATTGTTGATATGCAAATAAAAATGATAGCCACTGCTGTGTGTGTGCATGAAGTAGCTTGATATTAGCTCAGGCTACAAGCATTGGAGCCTGATGTGTCCTATGGTCTTCTAGGCTCTCTCCTAAAGAGCCTTTGGCTACCAAAAGGCCTAAATCAAAGGCACCACCAAATTGGTTGTGATGAAGAAGCAAGTTCCTGGCTAAAGCATCCTGTACCCTGTCACACCAGACAGAGCACAGCCCTCACCATAGGGTAGCTCCATCTCTGCCACAAGCTATAGGCTGCTGTGAGTGCCTGTGCTCCCTGGCCGTGCTGAACCATCAGATTGTATGGGACATTTTTCAAGGTTATGTAAATAGACAAATTTGACTTGCTTGTTGATTATAACAGTGACAGCTGTGTGTATTTCATGATGGGAATTGCAGGAACCCCCTCTCCGCCCCCCCACTATCAGGCCTCTAATGCTTGTTGGAGATCAGATTTGCTATGGGCATTTCTACTGTCAGTGTATCCTGAACTGCTACGCTCATTCTGAGCTGCTTCTTGAACTTAATTCCTGGAATGGGCTTTTGTGGAGTGTGCTGGGAACAGCAACAAGCCTCCAAATCCAGTTGGCAAAGCAACTTTCTCAGCAGAGCTCGGGTGTCAGAAAAGCAGGTTGCAGTTGTGCTGAGTGTCTGTGGGGAAAGCGAGGGAACTATTATTTTGAAATCTCTCTTTGGGTGATGATTGATAAGAGCTGTTCATCACAGGGAAACTAATCCAGGAGTCAACAGGTGCCTCTTCTGGGTTCTGCAGCCAGTCATGAAAAAATAAGGGAAAGCACAACAGGTTATTCCAATTTGACATGCAGTGCCTGGGAACAACAACCGACAAGTCCCAATTTGTGTCCAGCTGCTTAAAAACTACCACCCAGTTTGGTATTATCCTTCTGCCCTCAGGGAACTTGTCTTGTGAAAAGAGTTATTGATGGCTGATCTCAGCATTCCTCAGGGCTGTGCTCATGGTGGAGTTTCTGCCTGAATTTCTGATTTCAAACTAAATGATCTCTGGGTCATAAATAAGAAGTAACTTTTAAAATATGTATTCCTTTTGTCTGTAGTCTCAATTCTTATAGAAATCACTCCTTTTAAGACCTGGTGTGGAAAGATTGGGGATTTGAGCTGTTACAGAAATGATGCCGCAGTATTTTTCCATTCAATTACATAATAATGCAGTGGATGTCTTCATACACATTTAAACAAATCTGTCCCAGTGGCTTTGCTGTTCTGTGAACTTGCTGTCTGGGACCCCATTTCTTGTCACATGCAGTGTTGTGATACCTAGATATCATCTGGGGAAGATTTGGCTTCCTAAGCCTGAGTGTTTCATGCCATTTATCTGTCTTAGGATGAAGACAGCTAAACCTGTTGGAGCTAACTTTCAGGTGCTGCTTCAGAAAACTGGGGCTCCCACAGCCTTCATGGCATACCTGTCAACTCTATAAAATGTCCCCAGATCATCAGGGCAACTCAAATGACAGTGAATGCCTGTGTTTTTGTGTAGGTAATACAGAAGGCAGTAGCACTCTGGTTTTAAAATAAGCAAAGACTGAGGGGTAGGAGCCTCAGGTGGTGATGATCTAAATGTGTGTTGTAGGAAGGAAGGCGGGGAGGGGTTTCAACAGTTGTCTTCTTAGCAGATCTTTGCTGATTACTACTGGTTTCCTTTCCTCCTGTTTCCATTTTCCAGTCTCCCTCTGACAAAGAAGTCTAGAGGTGAGGGCTGGTGGACATTTCATCCCAGCTATTGCGTTCAATTCTCAAAAATAGATGCACTGGGTAATTCAGTCCTCCCAATGCTCCCAGGAGCAGAGGCTTACTATTTCTATTCCCTATCTGTGCAGGTTGTTTATGTAAGTATCACTGGATCATGACTCTAAGTATTAATCTCTGTAACCTAGAAAAGAAAACAGTATTGCCAGCTACGTGCTTGGAGTTGCATCGTTATTAATCACCTGTAGCTATTACTGTCTGAAAAGCAATTCTTGTGTAGTTATTCATGGCTTCTTTGTGTTAGGCAGTGTATAAACACAAATGAGATAATCCTGTTTTGATGAGTTGCAGTCTAAATAAATAGGCTACACAAAGTGTGAAAGAAAGCAAAACTGTGAACTAACAGCATGTACAAACTCATAATTGCTCCGTTCTTCAGCTTTAGGAGTAAAAAATGGAGTAAGAATGTATATTCTTCCTCCTGTTTAGAGTGCAACCCCACCAGTCTGAGGATCAGCTTTTGACTTGTTTTGCACTTCTGTGCTTTTACCGTGCTGAGCATAAGATGCCGTTATTTCTCTGTGGGGACAGGAGGGGAGGAGTGCAGCTGCTAAAAGGTGTGTTTGGGGGAAATGGATATTTTCCAGTTTGAGGGGAGTTGTGAGGAATGGAATGGCGCATGATCTGTGTGATGCTGATTGCTACCTCTTGCTTGGGCCACGTACACAAACTTGTCATGCTGCCTTGAACTCTGCTTATGTGAAAAATGTGAAACAGGAGTTACAAATACCATTCATACTACAGGAGAAAATTCAAGGTGTTTTTTTTCTTTTGAATTCCTGAGCCTAATTCTGAAGTTTTAGTGAAGTCAGCTTAAATAAGAAAACCTTCTGGAGTTTTCTACTGTTTGTTTTTAGAAGAAGAGTATTAAAATTACTGACCTATAGAACTGACCTTTGTGCATGGTACATTCTGTATTAAAATAAGACCTTTCTACGGGAGAAAGGGACCCTACTATTTCTTCGAAGAATGAAAACATCTGGGTGTATGAATGCTTAGAATGTTTCACAAAATAAATAAAGCTAATCTTATTCCTTTCCCCACTGCAGCTGTTTTTGAAATGAGATACACAATGCTCTTTAAAATGCTCAGCTTAACTTTCATTTAGAAGTGGAACCTGTGATTTAAACTTTAGGTAAACTGCTTCTGCCAATGTCTGAAAACTGAGTAACTTGTAAATAATATGTGGGAGCCTTGACTTGAATGGTGTTCAGATGGCCTCATTTGCTTTTGTGATGCTGGAAATGAATGTCCCTTCAGTCAGGTGAGGGGGGGAAGAGGGGAAAGGAAAGAATCCTGGGTACCTGAATGGCTGTAGCGTGAGGCAGAGGAGCTGGTCTGTGTGGTGTGGGAGCAGCTCTGGCCCCAGAGCCCCCCATCCACCCTGCAGCATTGCTGGAGGATCCTGGTCTATGGGATGGGACCAGGAGCAGGGAGGGGGCTTTCATCCCTTCCTCATCTCTAGCAGCAGCCCTTTGCTCTGAACCTTCTGTAGCACCTTGTCCCCTTGTTCATCTTCATGCCATGCAGGATCTAGCAGACATGAGTAACTGAGCACTGCAGTGTTGCCTTGTGCAAGACTCCCTGAACTCGATGGGAATCTTGCCAATAGAAGACTGGATCCCAGCAGTGGAAAAGACTTGCATGGGGGGAAGGAATAGATCAATGTCCTATTGTTCCCTATGCTATATTTAAACACATGTATTTCATGGAAATTTTAAAAATTAAACTTCTAGACCACATGTCTCCATAGCCCCTAAGAATAATTGGAGCTATTGATTTACTGTGCTGGTGCAAGGCGCCTGTTGTTCAGGATGGGGCAGTGATTCTCCTATCTCATCTTCAGAAATGGTGCTGAGAGAGTAATTGCAATGGCAGCAGACAAAGGTACTTATTTTTGCAGAGCCGACTGGCTGGGGTGAACTGAGCTTTGCTTATTCCTTTCCCACCTGGCCTCCTGGTCTGACTTGAGTTTTAATTTATTTTGTGGGTTTAAACTTGTAATGAAGATGTGGATTAATTTCACGTGCCTGTTGATCATTAAAGGACAGCTGCTCTTTGCCACTTCCCTTTAGCAGATAAATGTGTCTTTGTTATTTTCATTTGTTTTCATCCATTGGTTTTGTATTTATCAGTTTTTCTAATTAAAAAAACCAACAACAGATGAATGGATGCATTTCTGAAAGGAGAAAAAAGACCACTGCCCCCAATACAGACAGACAGTGTCATTTTGCTGATGGGATGCTTTGCTTTTAAGAAAATCTGGCATTGGAGCTTCTCCGTGGCTTTTGAGGGGAGCCAAATGCATAATTCACTCAGCCTCTGTGCACTACTTTTTGAATTCTGCTGTGACTCTATTTGCAAGAGAATAGAGGGAAGGATGTACAGTGCCCACTTTCTCCTGTTTGTGACATAGAAAGGAGGGGTGTTGACTTGATTAACCGTGGGCCTCTGACAAGACAGATGAGAAGTGGCAAAATGTAAATGAACTCTGTCCCAGCTAGTCTGATTGTTTGCCCCCCCTTGTATCTGATGGCCTGTGATGCCAAGAACTGTTTATTGAGAGCTCGTGTTGTATTAACTGTTATTAGTGAACTCTGAGGCAATACCAATGATTTTTGGAACTGCATCTTCAGCAGTAGAGAAAATCCCTCCCAGGCTTGGGAGTAAAGTGACTATGCTGGCAACTTAAGGTGGTATCAGCAGCACCTCTTTAGGAATTAAATGGTGGGACACCTGCAGCGGGTGCCTGCTTGTGCAGTTCTGCAGGAGGTGTTTTTGAAACATGAGCTCCTGAGTGTGGTCTTAGCATGGCTTAGTGTTAAAAGCCTTGTTTTGCTTGCTTGAGGTTCATTCCCCTTGCAGCTGTGAGGTGCAAGCTAGTGTACACAGCCATACCTAAATGCTGCCTGTTGTCTGACTTAAGGTTTTGAACTTTCCCAGTTCTCAGGCTGGCAGAGGTGGAAGGATGGTGAAGTTATGTGGTGGAATCATCAGGTGGGAAAAACATACTTTCTAGCTCAGTGGTGAACTGAGGCTACTGGAAGGGGACTTGTCAAGATCTGAACTCCTGGTGGTAAGGAGGAAATGTTGATGTACCCATGGTCTGTAGAACTTAAGATTCCCAGGTGAGAACTAGACAAATAGGCTTCCTGCTGTCCTTCCAAGGATTCTGGGAGTAATATGACACTGAGATGACTGAATAGGGAGCAGTATGATGTTACAAAGATGATAGGGCAGATGTGAAACATTCAGAATAGTTGCTGTGCATCTCTGTCTCAACTTGCTTTGCAGTGAGCTTAAGAACTACATGCTCTTATTTTTTTCCTGCCTGTATTCATCTTGCAGTATTATCTGGGATGGTATTCTGTTTTCCCCTACAAAATGTTTTCCAAGTTTGACCATGAATCCTGTGATAGCAAGCAATTCAATACTGTGAAAACAAGACCACTTTAGATAGCAGAGATTTGCATGTCATTAGTGGGTAAAACACAAGAATCTTAAAATATATGGCAGGGACATAGTGGTAATGATGTCAAAATCCCAAATGCTCCATTTCTATAGAGGGGTGCTGAGGCAGTGTTGTTAACAAGGTTTGTGCTTCTAAAATCAGCTTTTAACTGGGAAGGTAGGATGTATGTGCACTTCTAACACCTGGTACAGGTGCAAGGGTAACTTCTGAGCACACAGGGTTTGCAAGAAACACAGTTTTGGGGTTTGTACTATGTGTTGAGAAGCATGACTGGCCTGAGGAACCATGCTCTACTTTCCTGTTGGAATTGTATATGAGTAGGGGCACCACATAGTTCAAAGCCAACTGCATTTTGAATCCTTGGCAGGGCCAGGGTTCCTGACAGCTCTGCAGGGCTGTATGTTCCCTGGCAGCATTGACTTGTGACACACCTGATGGGTGTTTAGTACCTGAACTGCACCTACTGCATGAAAGCAGTCCCAACCTCAGTTTGCCCTGTCTGTGTCCCCAGCCTGTGTTGACATCAGTGTACCTGGAAGCCAACTTGGGGAACAGATCCAAGTGAAACCAGTTCATCAAACACAGCTCAAATACTGAGCTTTCGCTGAGATTAGCTTCCCAGCTCTGGTTTGCTGTGTGGCCTGCTGGTTGTTTGTGCTGCTCTCAATGTGGGGTGAGCAGCTGGACAGGGCCAGGCTGTGTATTCAGATCAATATGGCCTTATGCTGCCCTTGAGATGCTCACAAAACTAGACATTAGATTTGCTAAAATGTGGTTTCCTGTTTTTTAGTGAAGTGTTCACTGTCTCCTTCAGTATTCAGAGAAGAGTGCTAGTGGCTCTCTGCTAGGGTAGTCAGCAACATTCATGAAGACTACAGGTTTATTAAGCCTCAGTTAAGAGGGTAATGTTGCCCAAAATCAGTTGAAAATGCATGAAGTTAAAGTAGGTGGATTTTTGTTTTTTTTTTTTAATCTAGATCACCAATTGCTCATAGAGAGTGCCAGTGTGAGGAGATTGTGTGCTCTTAGATGGTTGTTCCTGTGTCAGGAGTTTAACAAATCCTTACATAAACATGTATCTAGATACAATGCCCAATGAGTATGAAGAGGGTCTCTTCCAGTTACTACCTGGGTATGCCAGGCAAATTAGGGTACTTGCCCTCTTATTTCCCACTTTCTATTTTGAGAGAACCCCCCCAAACTGGGCAGTGAATTTAGAATGTGTTATATCAATGCAGACACCATGAAAGACAACCAGGACATGCTGTTTGTGGCTTTTGATGTAGCTATGGCTCTTGCTGAAACTAACAGATGCAAAAGCAAACTGCCAGATACCCAGCACACTGTGCCAGTACCAACAAACCTGCCAGATGCCTGGCAGCTGCTCTTGTCCCGACTCCAGTGACTCTCTTGTCCATAGAATGCTTTTTTAACAGGAAAAAAAGTTTATCAAGCTATTTTGTGAAAGCATCTTCTAGTCAATGCAGTAAATGCTTCTTAAAGAAGTTAATACCTTACCAAGTTCTTCCAAGATGGATGAAGGATGTTGAAGCCTTGCTAATGTCTATCTAGAATAAGCCCAGCATTTTGGGGTATAGGTTAGTTGCAGGAATTAGATGGCCTACAGTTCAGTGTAAATGGTCATTCTGTCCTTCTCCATCCAGCAAGAGTTATGTATGAGCCAACTGGATAGGTGGGAGAGAAAAGGCCATTTGGAATTCTATAAATAAAGCTTTTGCTGTTTCAGGCTATGATGCTGAAATGAAATCAATGTTTTTCCACCAAATGTGGTTTTATCTGGCCAGAATAAACAGTTATGACAGGATATTGGTGCTAAATTTATTAACATCTTCTCTAGCTTTGACATGCTGGGAAAAATTACCTGAGATAGATGGAAAAAGTTCAAAAATTGATCTCAATATTTTTCCTTCACTTCCTGTTTAAGCTTCAGTTAGATATTTGACAGTTTAAACAGCTGGCCTGGAATATACCATGCAATAATACTTTCAGAAATATTGCAGGAATACAGTTCAGGCTAGGGTAAAAATACTACCTGAAGAAGAGTCTGTGCCCTGATCCTGCAAGGAACAGACTCCCTCAGTCCAACCAGTAACTTGATGCTGATATTTTAACACCGTACTGTTTTAATAACTTTTCAGAGCAAGGAGCAATGGGGCAGACTTGTACCTGTTAGTGTGTGAGCTTTGCTTCTAGGTTCTTTCAGGTCGCAGTTAGTTTTCCCCACTGTTAAATTAATGAGGCTGTTCTCTACAGGGTGCCTTAAGATGTTCCCTGAAGGGAAGGAATCTCTCTGTTATGTTGTCTTTTAGTGGGTGTTTGGCACCGTGGAGAGACAAGTGGTTGTCGCTGTGTGTTATGCCCCTAATCCTCCTGAATCCGTCACTTCCTTCTGCGGTTTTACTGTCAGCATGCTCACATGAGGAGATCAGACAGCTTTATTAACAGTCTGAACTGTTTTATCACTTTATATGGTTCTTGCTTATAAGGTATTTTCTTTCCAAATATAGACATGGATGCTTCAACTGAACTATTGTAGCCAACCCCACATTCTGCCCCCTCCCCATCCCCCAAGAGCAGCCTGATAATCTCAGCAAGGGTACAGAAACCTCATTGTAAAGGATATAAAACCCCAGACTTAGATTTGGTGCAGACTGGAAGTAGGTGCACCAGTTTTTGGGTATACCAGCAGTGCTATAGCGTATGTTGAAGGAATAAATCAGACAATGAATGTACCTTTCCTCTTGCAGCCTCACGTGAATTCTGTTAACCTGCTACAAGCTTCTTTTAAGGCCTTTTTTTTTTTTTTTTCTTTTTTGCTTGTTTTAGACTTAGCACTTAGGTTAAATTATACCACTGCACCAAGAGTTTTTTTGAAGCATCTTTACTTTAGGAGGTACAAGGAAGACTGTTTTGAGGAATCAGTTATTAAACTCTTGTTGATATATAATTCTCTTTTAGGTGACTGTAGCTCTCTGGTTGTTCTGTTTGAAATGTTCTATCAAAACTACCATTTGCTCTTTAACCCAAGTTACCAAACATGCTGAAAATGAAAGAATCTATTCAGGGCTGAGGTCCTGCCAAGCTGTGGCAATGTGTGTTTCCCAGGACCTTATTTACGAATGAGCTCCACCTCCCTAGACTTGTAAGAGATTCAAGAATATGAAATTTTCAGGAAGGATGAAAAGAATCCCTTATTTGCTTGCCCTGTGAAGAGCTATTTAGCAAGATCAGTATGAGGTGTTTTGCATGTTGAAGAGAGGAGCTTATTTTCCCTTAAAGTCAAGTGTGTTGCAGAACTGGAAAACATATAACAGCACATAGTGCTATCTTAGGGCCTTAGCAAATCCCCTGGCTTGAGAAAAAAACAGTGCAGGAGTTTGGTCTTGAGTAGTCTGGTCCTTCCTGCCTGCTCCAATGTAAATGTTACTTTTCTATTTAAAAAAACACAACCAAACTTCTGAACTGCTAATACAATTTTAAAAAAATGTATTTAAATAGAATGAGTATGACTAAAGTTGGTATTCAAGTGATATTAAGTTATTTTGTTTTCTGTTGTGCATAAGGATGTAGAGAGGTAACAAGCCTATACCTTGATATGCTGTTGTACTGGGAGATGCTGAGTGAGGCAAGGCAGGTGAGATTACTGGGCCAATTATAGCCAACATATGTCTGTAATGGATGGACTCTGGATTTCTTCTTAACAGTTACTTCCCCTTGCTTTCTTGTTTAGCTTCATTGGTTTATAGCTGTGCTAACTTGTTCCTTCCTATTATAAAAGTTCTGGCAGAGCCTAGAGGCAGGAGTTACCCCCATCCCCTCCAGTTTTCTCCAAAGCACCTGCTTGTTCCTCTGCTGTCATCCTGCTGTTGAACAGGTCTGGGCAGCAGGTACCAGTACTTCAACATCACTCAGCAAGAGCAGAAGTCATTTAGCAACCTGTGGAAGCTTTTATCCTTCCTCCATACTGATTGCAGCACAGGCGGGTGATGATTAAGCACTTTGGTGCTCATCTGCCTCTTGGTAGCAGGAACAGACTCTGCACTTGCTGTCTGTCACTGGGTAGAGACCTCAAACAGGCAGAGAAGAATGGCACTGAAGGACAAAAGGCAATTATCAATGTAGGCTGTCACCAGCCTTTGGGCAGATGAAGTTTTTGCTGGCATACTTCATAGGAGGATTTCTTTGAATTCTGGGGAGTGAAAAATGAGGTGTTTTAGAATTGTTTAGTTGGAAGGGATCTTTAAATATCACTGAGTCCAGCCACTTGAACGTATCAGGATGAATCAAAAGTCACAGGCTGTTACTAAGGGCATAGTCCAAATGCATATTGAACACTCACAGGGATGGAGCATCAGTTGTGTCCCTGGGAAGCCTGTTTTAGTGTCTGTCTGTCCTCACAGAAAAGAAGATTTTCTTAATGTCAAAGTCTGTGTATTGGAACTGGGGATGAAGTCAGGAAGGTTGGTGCAAACAGTGAAGAGTTAGGCTTGTTCTCCCAGGCCAAAGAAGAGCAGAAGGGCAAGTGTGGCAGTACTCACTTGGTACTACCCAGCCCTTTGCTTAAAGTCAGGTACTGTTTATGTAGCTGGAGAAAGTGGATAAACACTGCAGCCTGAAAAGCAGAACAAAACAAGCCTTTCCACTGGTGGCTTGGAGTTTCCATTTTTGCGGACTTCAGCAGGTTGCTTGGTAAGACCCTGACCTGTAGCGACAGCCCCTCACAGGGAGCTCTGCAATGGATACAACTGTTACAATTTCCATTTCCTTATCCGACTGCCAATGCCTGACACGTGGAGATGAAGAGAACACAGGGGGCACTTAGCCCAAAGGCTGATCCCCTGCTTTCCTCTGTGTGTATTGTAGTGCATCTGCCTGAAAGAGAACAGGAGGCTGTTTTGATCTGTGGGGCAATGAGGGGCTTGGTGTGAGGCAGCATCAGGGTCTGGGAGCCCTGTCTGGTGACCCTCTCTATCAAAACCATGGCTCTTGCCCAGAGAGTCCATCTTCATGGGCACAACATGGTAGCTCCTTCTCCAGCAGGGCTACGTTCCCCAGGGAAAGTTATTTAACAGCAAATTGGCCTGGTGATTTTTAGGGATGACCTTGTTAATTACAAGTTGCTGTATTAGTAAAGCCCTTCTGAAGGCCAGCTGTTGTGTTGGCATTAACTCCCAGACTCCAAGTCAACTGTTTGTTTATGAAGTCTCAGGGCAATTAAAACATTTTCTTCCCTTTATTGTTGTTGCTCAGCACAGCTGGGTGATGAACCCTTTTCCCTTCACCCTTTTCGCTCTGTATCCTTTCCTATCTGCTTGAATAGACCACATCTGATGACTGGAATGTAGCGGTTACATTACAGCCGGATGCTGGCACCCCATCCCGGACCTGCATGCTGCAGGGGGCAGATGACTAGCAGTCCCCCCCTTAAGGTTCTTGGTTTTAATGAGGTCTTAGTGGCTGCCCAGAAACTCTGGAAATTGGAACTGTTGTTATGGAATACCAATGGTCATACTGGAAATAGTTGATAGCAGAGAACAGGTCTCCTGTAAAGCAGCGGGGGCTGGAGACTGGAGGGGGAATGTGATCTGTGATAGAACAAGTGGAAATGGCTTTAAACTGGAAAAGGGGAGGTCTAGGATAGATGTTAGGAGGAAGTGTTTTACTCAGAGGGCAGTGAGGCACTAGCATTGGTTGCCTGGAGAAGCTGTGTATGCCCCATCCCTGGATATATTCAAGGTTAGGTCAGATGGGGCCTGGGGCAGCCCTGCCCATGGCTGGTTGTGGAGCTGTGTGGGCTTTAAGGTCCCTGCTAACCTATGCCTTTCTGTGAAAAGAATGAAAGGCCAGACTTCATTTGCCCACTTCAGAAACAAAGCATTTTTCGCTTAGCTGCATAGAACTTCTCCATCTGTTTTCTTATCTATTGAATTGTTTTGTCTCATCCATCACAAAGCAATTTGTATCAAAGGCACTGACTGTGTCAGGTAGAATAGATTTTATCTTTAAACTGATTTTTATTTATTTTTTTTTCTCCCCAAGGCTTCTTTCTATTTTGTCTCATCCTGAAAAGTAGAAAGGAGACTTGCATGTCCTTCCTATCAGAAGTGTCACACCACCAATGGAATCTGTAAAGCAGGCATATTTCTGTACTGCTCTCCTGCCACATGTGTTCAAAGTACATGCTTGTTTGCAGTTCTGTACAGTAACTTCACCTTGCCCCAATGCAGCCAGCCCAGGAACACTTGAAATCTTGCCGTAAGCATGACTTGAACACAAACGCTCCTTGGCTGTGTTCCTGCTGGGTGTCACACTTGTGCTTTTGGGTGCTGATGTGTGAACGGAGTAGTGTGGTCTGTGGGTGGTTGCTGCTTGCTGTCAAGGAGAAGAATTTAGTAGGCTCAATGAAAGGGCATGTGTGTTTATGGAATTTGTGATAAACATTGCAGTACAGATCTAGGAGCAGTTTACTTCTTTGTGTCAGAAATTGTCAAAGTAGGCCAAATGCAGACAGTGACTACAGGAACGAGTGCAAAAGAATCAAAGTAAACAGTGAGAAGTCATGTTTAGTGCTCTCCTCTTTTGTCTGTTAATTAAGCTGAAAGACTGAGCTGTGTACTTGAACAGAAACATATGGCTCTTATCAAAGGTGAGCAATTGAGTTAAATGTGAGGAGATGGCATTTTAACAGGATGAGAGAAGAGTTTTGCAAGCGGGTTGGAGGATGTCCCTAGACGCTGCCATTGGGAGTCTAAAGCATGCAGGTTCCACCACTTTATTAGCCATATTTGTGCAGAGTTAGAGTAGTTTAGATTGCAAGTGTAAAGTAATATATGCACACTTTCAAAAGCAAATTTCCTTTCTTGGGGAGCAGCACTGTTACATTTCAGTGGAGCTCCTCTTAGCTGCCTTTGCTTTTGTAGAATGGTCTCCTTGTCACTACAGACTATTACAGGAGCTTATGCTTTTGCTCAGAGCTGCTAAAATAATTCATGTCACCACTACAATATATCACCTTGTTACAGTGCATATCTGCAGGGCCCAAGCAAGGATTTTCCACTGCCCCAGGCAGGTACAGAATTGCTGCCTAGATAAGGAGGGGCACTGCCAGGATTGCTGTTGGCTGCCTGAACTACTATTCTTCTGTTCCTTGCTGCACTCTGGTAGAGGTGGCAAGAAAGCATGTGGTCAAACTTCAGCCACACCCAGATGTTTAAATAAGACACTAATCCTGTAATAGTGGAAGGTGAACATGCTCCCATTTCTGCTCTGCCTGCTACTGAGTAGTTGTGCTGAGTGGCAGGATGCTGTAGGTAGTTGGAGGCAGTGAGTCCTCCTAGGGCTGATGATAATGAACTCTGCATTGGAGAGGTAAAAGCAAGATAATCTGCTTTGCTTCTGCAACAGGGGTGATGATCTCTAGTAGAGGGTAGAGCAAACACGTGGATATTACTGTAGCTTATATCGTGTGACTAACTGACCTGCTCTTTCCCTCACATAAGGTGATAATGTCCACAGCAGGGGTGACAGAAAAGGTGCTTTTTTGTTTTTGGTTTTTGGTTTTTTTTTAGATTGGCATGTGATTACCATCCACAGCCTTTACAGTTCTATGCTAGAACAGCTGAGGCATGAATTAGGTATTGCAGCTCAGTACTTTCTGCTCTCTTAGATCTGTGTTATCTGATTGATAAAAATGCCTACACATAACTAGTACAACTTAACCCAAGTAGTGCTGTTGCTCTATCTCATTCTCATATCCATCCCTCTATTAGGTATGCCTTTGAGAGTGGACTGTGGAAGAGATAAAAATGAGGAAAGAGAAGGATGAATTGTACCAATTGGATGGATTCAAAGTACGGACCAAAGTTGTAGTGTCAGTGTTTTATAAGTCTAGGGTATTGCAACTTTTGATGTTAATTGCTAATGTGAATATTCAGCAGTTTTGCAAAGCACATTGTAGTGGTGGATTGTTCACTCAGGAGATCAGTGTCTGCTTTTAATGACCATGCAGGATAGTTCTGTTTGGTTCCTGTGAAGTATTGTTCTGTTTTGTTTAGGTGATTGAACTATCAGAAAAGAGATTTAATTTCCTTACTTCAGAGCTGGGTAGGCATCTAGTACTAAGTGACAAAATAGACTATAAAAATCATGATAGAGTGAGGAAAGGATGACAGATTGCAAATACATTGCTAATCTCTTTTTCAGAAAATACTACTTCAATATAGTTGAAGTTTTCTCTTACAAACAAATATCAACTAGAAGCAGATAGCTATTATGGAAAATTTCTGCCTGATCAATAAGTATTTAGCAAAATTCTGGTAGAATTTTACAATGCCAAGCCTTGAGTGACCTTAGTTTATAGGCTAGTGCTGTCTATAACGTGGGTGAAATATTTGTGTGACATGCAGATACATATTCATCTCCCCTTTTTAATATCTTAATAGCAGCTTTTCTTCCAAAAGTATTTATCTGAGGCCACCTGAAGGCAGAATGATTTCACTTGAGCTTCTGCACAGGTAGGTAGCAAATCACTAAGTTTGTAATGGTAATGATAGTTTGCATTGAGTAGCTGGAAATATTTATCTGGTGCAATGCAACAGCATGCTGAGACCACAAAACCTCTCTGGTAGTTTCCTACAGTGGAAGTGTTGTGCTAGTGCTGTCACTAGTAGCCCTGTGTTACCCCTTGTGAGACTCATACTGGCTGGTATCCACATCGCATGTATTGCTATCAGTCTTGGGTCTCTTCTGCACTGTTACATGAGTACAAGCCAGAAGCTGCTGCTCTTAAATCTGATCTCTGCCACATCTCACTAGGTGGATAGTGCTCTAACTAGACTGCACCCACACAATATCTTGGCTACTGGTGAGATCGTTAAGGTGTACTCTTCTCCATAACATAATGTATCTGTACACGTTCAAGAGTGGTGGTTAAGGTATTTTGTTCATCTTGCCTTGATATTTTGCTCAGAAGGTGTTATTATAGAAAGCGGTGAAATCAGAACTATAAGCATATTGCAATTATGTTATAAATGAGGACTTAAGAGGAGCTGTAAAATGCAGAGAAGATTTCTGCTGGCTAGTAATTTGCAAGTACTTGGTACTCCGTGAGTACCAGGTTGGGGGTTAGGGCTGACTTCTGAATGTAGAAGTTGGTTATTACAGACTTCATCCACTCAGAAGTTGTAAAACTACATTATATAACTTTGTAGTTTGAAGTGTATTTGTCAGTCTGACTTTTAAGCCCTTCATTTTCAGACCTTTAGAATTTTCTGTTTTCATCTGAAAGTGTTAAGTGAGTATATTCACGCTGCCTATAGCTCCAAAAAAACCTGAAATTTTCAATAGAAAAATTCAGAAGCTGGGACTCAAAAGGAAAATAAATAACACTTTCAGGCTTTTATGTTTTGTTTTTATTAAATTAATTTTAATGTACTTTAAAAAAAAAAAAAAGGCAATCTATCACACTGGATACTAGTGTCCTTGGCTTTGTAAAAGGCCATTGAAAAAACAGAAATTGTCAGGCAACACTTATGCAACTAGGCTTTAACAAAAGACAGTTGCAATTAATTTCCTTTGAAAATGTAAGTTTATTGACTGGATGCTTTTTTTAGGTTACAACTGTTTAATCCCAACTTAATGCCAAATTCAACTGAGCAGCACTGTTGAGACTCCCTTTCAATGTAAATTTAACATGTGCCAACTGCTTGCAGAACAGTGTTGCTTCAAAGTAGGTATTGTTTCACAGTTAGACAAAATGGCTTCAAATTGAAGCTGTGAACAACTGAACCATGCTTACAGTTCTGATTGCTGAGCAGTAAATGTTTGCTTGCTTGGCTGTATGAAATTCCCAGGTTTGATAATGCAGAGACTGAGGACTGGGCATATTGGGTCCTAAGTTTCTCAACCACGCTATCTTTAGGCTGTAGTTTGTTGATGGTATAATGAGAACAGCTTGCAATGATTCTGAATAGCCTTTCCTGATTTATGAACCATGTTTTTTATTATAATGATCAAGCATTGTGAAAATGAACAATAATGAATTTTGCATTCTCTTAGGAGATCTAGAAAAATCTAGTATCATTCTTAATTTTACACAATCCAAGGTTTCAGTGCAACGTTAAGAGATTGTGCAAGTTCTTAAATGGTAGTGGATGTTATCACTGAAAAAGCAGACCATATCTGAAGCTTTGTTCTGTCAGTCATTCATCATTAGGAGCCCAAGTCATGTTTGCTAGTGGATTTAGATGGAATTGCTGGAGCTGTTTTCCCTCCCAATGGACTGTGTATTTATCAGTAAGATTGCTATGCTCATGGTATCTTGACTGAATGAGGTGTGCCTCTGCACCAACAATTTGCATCTGTGCACATTTAACCTCTATTGAATTTGGCAATGGTTTGTGAGGTTTTCCACTTCCCATAATTGGTTGGGTATAATGGAAAGCATAATGTAGACTAAAATAACCTGGGTCTTTAAAACAAGGTTGGTAGGAATATGATTTGCACTTCTACTATTGATATTCCTTTTTGCAATTAGCACTGAAATGGAGGAAACCTGGATTAGACTCTTCATTGAGTAACACGTTATTTGTTCTCACCTAGGAAATGTATTCTTGAAGAACAAGTTCTAAACCTCCATTCTCCTTGCATAATGTCAAATACAGATAGAACAGAGGCATGAGATTTTTTGCGACTTCTTAATCTTGTTTCCCACAGTTAAGGTGACAATGGGGAAACTGAGCAGATGTTGTCAAGGAAAGTGGCACCAAAACAATTTTGACAGCTTCGTTTTAATGAGGATCACGTTGATACTGACAGAAGTAAAATCAGAACGTTAGCATAGTTCCTTGAAGAGTTCAGGAAATCATTGAAACTAAATGGCGTGACAAAGTATAAGTGACAATTAGGCTTTGCATCAAAAGTGCTTGCTGTTTGGTAGGTCAAATGACTGCCATGCTTCCTAATGCCATGTAAAATGTAACAGTGGAATATCTGTAACGCAGAGACCTTCGGCCAATTCACTGTTGACATCTGAATCGTTTTTTCCTCCTGCTTCTCAGACCGAATTTAGAATGCGAGATCCATGACATACAAAAGTCTTTATTTTGCAGATAATTGCCCTCTTGATGCATATCAAAGGTTTAGTGTCCAATGGTGAATGCCTCAAGTGAACAGGCTTTTTTTTTTAATTTTGCAAAATAAAACCCAAAACAAACCCAACCCAGAAGAGTCTCCTTGTATCTTGGAACTTATATTTTTCATTGGCTACTTAGTTATTGTAAAAATACACTTACTGCTTGGTTGTATTTATTGGGTCCTCTTGACTTGAAAGCTGATCATATTTGCACATACCAATATAGAGCTGAAAAGCAGTGTGTGATTTGGCATTATGTTTGTTTTGTCGTCTTGGTAAGTTTTGGAGAATTTTTTCAACTACATTCTTCTGAGTTGAATGAGCTTCATTTTATTTATTTATTTATTTATTTTTAAAAAACATATTTCTCTAGCCTGTTGTAGTATGATGTGCAGAGTTGATAATGAGGCATCAAGAAAGTTGTGTGAAATAAATTGGTGTCCTAGATTTACACAGAACTTAAAAAGAAATACAAGTATCACTGGGACAGCATCAATCATAGATCTAATAATGTCAAATATTTCCTACCACAGCTAGTGTAGAGGGATGGTTTGCATGCAGCCACAGTATTTTGACTGATATTTTGCTGATGTTTGTAGACTTTATGGGCAGGTTCATTTTCTTATACAGCAACAGGTATCTTGATAAAGTGAATTATTTAGTAATTACAAAGCCCCGGACTCAGGCTGGTACCTATACCTGGCTTTTCCCATTGCAAATATTGACTTGTCTTGAGAAACCTTTTGTCAAAATTGTTTTGGTATGATCTCATCAGTTTGAGCCTTTGGTGCATTATGAAGTTGGAGCTTGAGGGTTGGCTCTACAGTGCTTCTCATTAGTGTTGCTCTTTTATGTTGGACTTTGTTGCTGCTCATTCACTGAGGAAAAAATGATAAACACTGGTTGAAGCTCCTGCTGCATACTTCCATCACCTCATTTGTGGCCTGAAAAGAACAAATGAGAATGAAGTGTGTCTGCAGAGATAGAGGGTCAGCACCGGGTTAAATCCAGCTGGGTTCCCGTGCTTGTTTCCCTTTGGTAGCACAGGTAGCCAGCACAGCATGTTCTGGACAGTGACCCTCTGTGGGACTGCTGCATTCTATGAGAGCTGGATGCTTTCTTCCTTTCTCCCCAGTGGGGTCATGCCATCCCCATGCCAGTAACGCAGGAGTGGGAGGTTGTATGGGATGCCCTGTCTCCATTTTGGGTGAGTAGAGGCTGAAAGTACTACTGCTGTGGGGTCAGACCTTGCTGTGTCAGCTTTGGGCATGGAGGGGCCTGGGGACCTATGGGAGCAGCAAGATTGCGCAGTTCTTTTGAACTGGGATGGGGGAGCCCTACAGTTGCCAGGATTTCATCTTTTTCTTGCTATTTGGTGCCTTTCTTAAAAAGGTCTCCCAGAAACCTTGGGAATTTTGCCTCTTTCTTGAAAACAATATTGGAGCATTTGGAAATATGATGCCATAAACTTCTGTAAGACAAACAGAAGAAAATAGCTGGAAGCTTTGAACAGTAAAATACTATTTTTTGAGGTTTACTCCAAGTAGCTGTATTACGGGCTTCTGTATGGTAGCTTTTGAGCATTTTCAGGACACCCTAAAGTCCAAGTGCAGGTGGTGTGGGCACTAACTGGAGGGTATTGTGATGGGTGTAGAGCCCTTTTGGTTTTGTGTGATGTGGAAAATCATCTGGATGCTTTTCATCATGTATCTCTTTCTAGCACACATACATGCAAAATCAATCATTAATGAACTGGTAAAACCAGAGCTTTTGGGAAGTTTTGAATGCTGCTTTGTTTTTTTGGTTCTGTTTCTGATACACAACTTTTCTGTGTATTAAAAAAATGGACAGATGTTTGACTCATTTCTGGAGCATAAACCTGGGCATTACTTTGATTTCATGATGAAAGTTTTATGCTACCTATTCTTGCTCTGATTGTGCAAGCTGAAATATTTTTTTTTACCTAAATGCATTTTATAAGGAATGTTTTCTGACTAATAACTGAATAGAATTGTCTGAGTGGAGTGGAAGCATACTGTATTACACATTAAGCTCTGCTCTTTCTATACCACGTTCTTCACTGAAGTAAATTGGTATGTCTTCTGCCAAAGAGCAAAAAATAGCTTGATGGCTCACCCAGGGCTATCCTCCATGCCAAAACACAAGGATTTTGTACAAATATGCCATCGTTTTCCCTTCTACTAGCAACCAAATTCTGCTGTTCCAAAGAGCTTTTTTTTATATGCAACCCACACACCATGGAAGTTGCAGTCATATTTTCCACTAACTGTAGAGCTGTGAGTGGCACGTGTGTTTTAAATAAAACTGGGAGGAGAACTGATGTAATGCTCTCTGGGATATGTTGTGTTTTTTGTCTCTTTGTCTTTCTCCCTCTCTCTCTGCTCTGTTGGCTGCTATAGGGATTTGTTTTGTTTTAGTTCAAGACTTTTTATTTCATGCTGAAAGCTACAGTGAGAACTTGGAAATGGCAGCTCTGATGCCTTGAGCTTAAGTATGGATGGGTTTCTTTAAAGTCTTTAAAATTATAGGGTGGTGTTATGTACTGACTTGTATAGTCTTAATAACGTTTTTCTTTTTCTGGAGGTTAAGTGAATTTGACATGATACCCCGACAGATCACACAGATGAAATATATATATTTTTCTGAAGGTATGTTGAACTGCAACCCTGTTTCTTCAGTGAGATCACAAAATAGCTTTGAAAAATTGATTCAAGTTTTACTTTAATAAAGTGCAGAGAAGCTCATTCTGGAATGACAAGTGAAACCTGTTATTCCTCTACTGCTTCTTCTACTGCAGCTTACAATGATTAAAATAGCCCTGCCCTTGCTTTCTTGCTTGCCTGTTTGGGAATATTTGGATTAAGATTTTTTTTTTCCTTGGGGTATTTTTTGAAATATTCTTTTTCATAAGGAGAATCTCAGTAAATTTTTGAACTTAAGGTTTGTATTGTGGTTATTAAGGAAAAAAAAAAAAAAAAAAGCCTATCCAGACCACTTTATCTGTAGTTATCTTCTGAAGTCCTTCTATAGTAGTACAGGGTCTCTGCTCTGCAGACCCCTTAGGAAGGCTCCAAAGAATGGGTCTCACTGAGGTTCAGGCTCTGAGCCACTGCCTTTAGAAAAGACATACTACTAATAATGTAAGTATTCCTCAAATTTGAGATACATCATGCAGCTGTGTCAGGTCACTGGGTCAGCTGGTCTGTCTGCATGCCATTAGCCAATGTCAGGTGGCTCCAACTAATTTACAAGGATTAAAGAGTTAAACTTATGTCCCTTCAACCTCAGGATTCACCCTGAAGGCAGGGGCAGCTCAGGTTGCTTTGCACTCCTGTGGGCTGAGTGTACACATGTACTGCCTCAAGAGGTGACCTGCAGGTAGTTTACTGTCTCTGAGCAACTGGTCTCCCACAGTCACTCCTTTCATTTCTGAGGATTGCCCATGGCAATGATCTTGTTCACAGAGCCAGCAAAAATGTGCCTGCTTTCTGATGGAGAAGGCCCTTTCTGTCAGCAAAGCTGCCTGATGCAACTCTATGTATGGTCAGAGCACCAGCAATGGAAGGAGTGGGAACTTAATGGGATCTAAGTCAACCTGAGATGTGGTTCCACAGTGGTTTAATCCAGTCTAAATTGTGTCAGTCAATGTAAACAAACTTGTGCTGTAAGGGAGACAGAAACTTTCTTTGCCTAAGTTGCTATAAGCGGGAGACAGATGAGGGAACGCAGAGCAGGATGGCTGGTTTGCTGTGTTGTGTGCTGCGAGAAGTGAGAAACCTTCTGAGGAGTGGTCAGTACTGCAAGTCCTGCTTTGTGACCAGGAGCAGATTTCTCTCTGATGGTGCTGAAATTTTTTTGATGGAAGATAAAATGAGAGAAGGAAGAGAAAATGCTGAACAAGCCAGACTAAAAAAGCTTTGATGTGATAACTGGTTGCAAATGTGCTGTTCTCCCTCCTCATCAGTTTGCCTCTAGGGGCGACCAAAATGCTTCCTGTCGTGGCCTGAGGTCAACCTATCGAGTAACCAAAATTAAAAGATGATTTAAGGTTGAGCCACTTCTAATAACTGTTTTGTTTAAAACATTTGTTTTTGCCACTTTGAGGAAAAACATAGAATTGTGTGGCATGTTCTCTAAGCTTTTTTAAGATAAGAAAATGCCAACCTTCTTGGTTTTTGGTCTTTGTTATTATTTTTAAGGGTTTAAGTCTAGGATTGCATCTATACCAATAGCTATGCTGCATTAATGCTGAAAAACATCTTCAAGGGAAAAGCAGGCCTGTTCTAACTGCTGCTAAGCCTTCTCCATAGTGTCTGCATACATCTTAGACTTTCAGATCTTAGATTTTTTTCCTTTTGTAAGGAAAGCATAAGCTAATCTGAAATAGATACAGGAGGACTAGGGGGAACTAACTTCCTAAGAACACTTCTGCCACTTTGTTTGAATGTTCTTAGCTTTCCTCATAAGAACTGCAAAGAAAGTCTTTTTTTCAGGCTTTTAATAATCCTCACACTTTCTTCATCAAAGACAGTGCCCTCTAATGTGTGCAGAGCAACAGCCTAGGAGGAAATGCTTAGCAGGGAATGTGGCAGGAGCTCAGCTGGGGCTTGCACGCGGGAACTCTGTGAAGCTGGCAGTTACCTTTGATAAGAGTGTGGTTGTAAAATATAAAACCAAGGAACCCAAAGCACTGCTGTACCAGTACAGCTCAGAGCCCAGCACTTTATGACTGTTAACAGTACTTTGCCCTGCTCAGTGTGCTCTTTAAATGTTAGTTAAACCTGACAGTGTGTTTGCAGGTTAGTGTAATATTCCTGCAGTGCAAATGTTATTTATAATAAGTTGTGACTATAATTTATTTATGGGAGGGAGGAGGGGGAGCAGACAAAGAGGCAGTCTCTTCAGCCTGTTAAAGTCAGTGTGACCAAACCGGAATAAAATCCAGGTGCCCGTGAATCTAGTTCTTCCACTTCCAGTTTTTCCACGAAGCTGTATTTAGCATGACTATGATGTTTTATTTTTATAACTGAACCTCCTCGAGTGGCAGAGATGGAAGCCACATGGATATTTCTTTCAGATCAAGGGAAGAAGTCTGTCTTACTCCTCTGTCAGACTTCCAGGGAGAACAGCAGTTAGCTTGATGCTGCCGTTAGGTGGTCTTAAGACCTCTACTAAACAAGCAATAATCACACATTCTTTTCACATGAGCCTAAAATTCCCTGTTTTTGTTTTTCTCCTTAATGTTGAGTAAGAAGCTCTGAGAGAAATAAGACCAGAACCCAGTTATTCTGCCTCACTTACTTCATGCTTCAATTGAGCTGAAGATCAGCTTGGAGCCCTGTTTTTTTTCTCTGTGAGATAGCATATGTGTTTTAACAGCCTTGAGAGCTGCGGGATGTGTAGATTATGCTCTGGCTTATCTTCCCCAGGGCAAGCTGCAGCACACTGCTTGTTGGGACAGTGCTGAGTTATGGCTCTAATGCACAAGGTGCAAACAGTGGGGTCACAGACCAGTATTCAAAACATATATAAGCTTTGGGTGTACTGGTGACTTCATGAGCCTGCCTCTTAAATCAGCCAAAATAAACTAGAAAGAAAAATAAATACATACAAGCAGAATCATTTTGAGCTAGGATTGAAGGTGATTTATGGTGTTAAAAACCATGCGTCTGTGTTCCTAAGTGTAACTTACTTTGTGTTAGATTGGTTAAGTGACCACAATAAGGATTAACGTACTTCCTGTATAAAAGCATGCTGCGTGCAATAAATACTTTTTTTCCTATTTTCACTGTAGGAACAGACTGGTTGACAAATAGTTTGTCAGTCTGTGGGTAAGACTTGCATATCTTCTTGACAAGATAAATCCTAAACTCTTTTTATTGCAAACTTTGCTTAGCTAAGCAAGCGCAGAGACATCAGGCAACAATTATTTTGTAATCAATATCAATAAGAACTCATTGTCCACTTTCACATTACACCTGGCTTTGTGTGATAGCTTCTAACCCTTGCTTGTCTTAACAGGAAAGCAAAAAATAGTGTGTGCATGCGGATGACAAAAAATGTCTCACTTGCAACTGAATCCAAATGAAGAAAAAGACTTGTGAAATTGGATTCTGGACAAGCTGTGTTGTGTAAAAGCTGTCCTCAGGGCCTGATTCTGATCTTGTCCCTGAGTAACTTCAGAAGAACCCCAAAAACTGGTGGTTGCTGTGATCTGCCATAATACTAATTATAAACAAACATCCCAGTGCTTATACACAGTTCATAAAGCGTCATTCTTGTATTTTAGTGGCAGTATTGTTATAGGTGGTAGGGCTTAAGATGCAAGGGCTAATCTACTCAGAAAAGAAATTCCATTTTCAATTAATGGAGTATAAAGAGACAGGGAAAGCACCCTACATAAATACAGATGTCTCCACTTCTGAGGCTTTACTGTGCTCCTGCTACTTAAACAGGGATCAAGAATCGCACTGTTCTGTGGGCTTGCTCTTTGTTTACAATAGCCTCTTTGAAACTTGATGTTGAAACTGGTTTCCTGGATTGGTTATTGAATCTGGTAGGCTGAGACTGTGCTATGAGTACTGGGAACTTTTGGCTTTTTTTCCCTTAAAAACAGAAAAGGGGTTGAAATTTGAAAAGCAGTTGTATTTTGCTATCACATAGACTTTGTGGGAAGGGCTCATTTCTCTGCTTCTCTGAATTTCATTCACTATGTTTGTACTAGAGCATAAAAGGCTCAGTAGAATGTCAGAAAAGCAGGATTTTGCATGGCCATAAATGACCACAGAAAAACACAAGGATTCACAAGCTAATTATTTCACAAACTCCTGAGTCAGTAGCAATGAAATACTCTACAGTTAAAGTGAATTGTCAAATATGATATAACACATACTGTAGCTTCTGTGACATATAGCCAGAAATCCTCTTGTTCTTCCTCACACTGTGCCTGGTCAGTTTAGGCCAGGAGCTGTGTGAAGTCACACGTTTCATGCTGGCTATCTGATTGTGAATGCAAAGTCTTTACTTTTCCTTGTAGCTGCCAAAAGAACAGTGGTGTGTTTACAGAGACGTACTTTTTTTGCTGAACTTTTCTGCTTACAGTGAAGGAGAGTGCTCCCCTGCACACCTGCCAGTGGAAATTCCACAAATGATCCCATTTTAGCATTACTGAATTTAACACTGTTCTCAACTCACAGTATTCAAGGTCTGTGGTCATTTCCAACATGCACACTGTTGTATCTAGTTTCCTATGCTCACTGTACATGCAATAGGGTTGCTTCATGACAGGCTTGTAGCCTTTATTCCAAATGTTGTGGTTTTCTATTTTTTGTTTCATTTTAGTTAGACCCCCTGAAGTAATTAGCACACCCTGTGGGGTTTTGTGTGGTTTCTATCTGAATACCCACGAGTTAATTAGCTTGTTTGCAGTATCTCATTAATTCGTTTTCAGCTGCAAACTTAATTGCTCTTTTATTGCTGATGAGTAAAATAGCTTTAGGCTCCCAATTAAAATGGGTGTATAAGAGCTGGGCTTTCAGCTTTTAGAAGGGGTGGTGGAATCGCCATTCTGCATCATGCTGCAGGCTGGGCTCATTTCTGGCAGCACTTGTTGGGGATAGTCTTCCCAATGGCATATTTGGTCTTGGTACTGAATCCATTGCCTAAATGGAAATCAAAGGGGATTTAGTTGTCTGTAAACCTTAGTGCATAGGTGAAGCTCAAGAATTAGAATGACTAAGAAAAAGGTTGTTACTGGTGCAACCAGGGATACAGAAGCAGTGGACACTATTGGTTATAAAATGGTGACTCTACTGAAGTTGCCAGTGTTGGAGGTCAAGGTTTTTCCTAGCACAGCTTGAGTGGTATCAGACAGCAAATTTGTTTTCATGTTCTGGAGACTTATTCTTGAAATTACTTTTCTGCTTTCTGTTATACATAAGTGGACTTGTGCATGTCATTTTATTTGTTTTAGGCTTTGATTTCTTCCATCTAAAATGACAGTAATTGAAGAACGTGCCTAATATGTTTTGAGATTGCTGAATGTCAAACATTATAGAAGAGTCAGGACTACTGATGTTATAAAGAGCAATAGCAAGATTAAATGAAAAGAAAGAAGAAGTTGCAAAGCTTTCACATTTTTTTCTCTTTATGATCGAACATCAAGAATACACAATTTATATTCCCAGTGGTGACTAGCTTGCTTCCGATGACCTTTACAAAAAATCCATTGCTAGTGTGGAAAATGTACTGAAACAATGTAAGCGTGCTTACTGCAGCCATGTGTGTTGCTTAACACAATAGGGTCCTGAGAGTAACTGAAGTGTCTGGATTCTTCTGCAAGAAGTGATCCCACATGGGAGCTATTATGATGCTCCCTCTGCTGCCTCTTAGTCTGCCTCCAGAGTTCCCTTAGAAGACCTCATTTGGGCTTTGATGCACAAACTGGGGGAAAAAAAGAGGCATGGAATCGTAAAGGGTTGGTAGAGCTCTGAGTCCTGGGGGGTGATACTTCTGTACCTCAAATGGACAAGAACCAAAATCCTCATTAACAAGTCCTGTACCTTCTTATGAGATGACTGTGGAGATCAAGAAAGAAGAGTAAAATCGAGCACTACATATCCATATTCCATGCTTTTTTTTTCTTTTTTTTTTTTTTAAATTGTGAATCTCCTTCAGCAGCTACGTGAAATTGAGCAAAAAACGTTTTCCTGAGAAGGAAAAACTATCAAGCTGTGGGTTTTATTCTTGAAAAAGGCATAGAACAACATAATCTGAATTCCACAGTGTTTTTAATACTTTCACAGCTTATTCCTCCACTTGTAGAATCTGAACTCTTTCTGACTTTGCCTTAAATATGAGTTTGGGGAGAATTTCCTGGAATAGTGAAGGGGGGGGGGGGGGGGAAAATCCCACTTTTTAAGCAAAAAACACTATATTTTACTTTTCTCAAATCTGAGAGTCACAAGATATCCACACTATATGACACTAATTACAAAGTGGGAAAATTGTAGTCTGCTAACAATTTGCTCTGGAATTCTTCATGAGAATTTAGATTATTGTGCAACATAGGAGATGTAGCTAAGATTGTACTCTTTTTCCAATGGGCAGAAAGAGGGGGGGGAGAAAAAAGCTTCCTTCCTGTGCTATGGGCACATATGATGATATGGCACCTTTGTCCCTGTTTCAGCTGGGTGCTAAAACACATGCTTAATAAATGTGCTTAGAGAGTCTGCTGATGTAAGCTTTGCTTTGTTACCAACTTTGACTCTAGCCCAGACTGACTAGAGTTCATTACTGGTGCTACAGATCAGTAGGATGATGGCTTTCCTATCTTAAAAAAAAAAAAATCTTATTGCTGCTCTTAGTGTCTTTTTAAATAGCAAAGGGAAGAATGTGCTTCAGAAAAATAACGGGCTACAGTTGGTTGTGGAGTGCTGAAATAGTAAAGTCAAGTTTTCAGTTTTATTAAATGGGAACTGAAGCAGCAAGACATGAGAAGGGGAAGGAGATGAAAAGCAGCTCATGCGGGAGGCCTGGGGTACACGAGAGACCATGTATGGATTTGAGAAAGCTTGGCTCCTGCCTGTAGATTCTCATTTTTCCTGGGTCCTTGTGCCCCAGGCTTGTGAATTGCTATTCTGGGTGTTGCTGAGAGGAAGTACTGCTCACAGAAAACTCAGTTCTTGGCAAGAACAACTTATTCTAACCCTGGCATCTTTTTCTGGCCTGTCATCTTTACCCCAGCGCCTAGACAGAGTCTTCGTGAAATCTTTCTGGTCTGATTTGTTGTCTTGGCTTCCATTCATCCATAGACACTGACTTGCACTAGGGAATCTCATTAAAAGTCCTCTCCATGCAGAAGGTTTCTTCTGAGCTTGATCTACAGTGGAATTAGATAATGGTGCCCAGACCTGTGTCTGCCAGGCTGGTCTGTGGCTGTGGTGATGGACAAATGTAGCCCATGAAGGCTTTTTCAAGTGCTTTTCAAGGGTATGGAGAACAAAGATAGCTGTGAGGCTGCCAAGCAAAGATCTAACCAAGCTGTCCTTGCTGGCCTGGATTCTGTTCTTTCTCAGGAGGATGTTTAGAGTTATTGGAGAAATAGAGCTGGTTTCTATTTTTAAGTTGTCATGCATTTAGGTTAACTAATATTGAGTCTTTCATGGGTTATCTATTTGTTGGTGATATGGTCTGGAATCTTTGTGTTATTAGTTTCATAGGGGGAAGGGGGTTGTATATGAAAGCCAGTTTCTCCTGCTGTGTGAACCCCACTGTGTTCAGGAAAAGTGATTTTTCTCATGGTTCCTGAGTGCTTTTTAGTGGAAGTGGCATTTCTCTCTCAGTATTCCTGGAGTGGTGCTTCTCTGGCTGTATCTGGTGTGTCCTTGCTGCTGTCTTTCTGCTCCTGTGTGGTATTTTTTGCAGCTTATCTCTTACGTGCACACAGTTGCAAGCACTCATTCTCAAACTCTCGAAAAGCCCCTAGAGCCACCACAGAGCAGCCCTACACATCATCCATGTTTTGAGTTATAGTACAGTTTTGGTTATCTGTCTCGTGAACTAGCTTTAATGCTTTTTTATGTTGATTCTGAACGGGAGATTGTAATAGCACCCGTCAGCTTAACAGACAGAACCAGTGGCCACTTCACTGAAGGGACTGTGGGAGTCCAGATAGGGAGGGCCAAACTGTGGTGAAATTAAACAAACAGCATTCATGGTATGTTGGATATGTTATCATCGCACAGTTTAAAGTTTTTATGTGTTCTAGACTTAAATATCACAACTGCTCAAATTCACACATGTGCAGTCTCCACACAGCCCACTCTCATATGTACATATGCCATCTGCAACTTTCTCCAATTAAGAGCATGGCACTCTTAAGAAGCCAGTAGGTAATACAGGCTGAGAAAGATCTGGTTTAAATTCCATCGAAGTTAATAGCCATGTGACAGTGAGCTTCAATAGGAACAGGACTCATTCCTTCAAAGGGAGAGGCATTAAATAGGCAGAATGATGGTACAGAGAAACACTTCAAAAGGAGGATGTTTGTCACAGTGAAAACGTCACATGATATCTTTAGTTTGAAAAGTAACAAAAGGGAAAGCTTCCAGTGTTTAACCTGTTAACGACAGTTATTTGTTGCATTATGAGACAAATTCCTCACTTTACTGTGGTAAAATGAATTTCTTTTGAGAAGTGGTGAATCTTGCTGATTTGGACAGATTTGGAGTTTATACCAATTTTTGATTGGTATAGACTTAGTCTAGGTTTGTACAGGAGCTTCACATGGCAGATGAAAATCCATCCCTTGGCCTTTTAGAGAGAAATTTCAGCAGCTGTAATTCAAAAAGTCATTTTTTTTTTTAATCATGGTAGCCCCAGGCTTACTTTACTACTGTTAAACCAGTATAAAAGTTTCCTAATTGTTGCTCTAATAGAAGCTGTTTGGTTTAAGTACTGCACTAGAGAATGCAATTTTCACCACAGTGTGGTGAAGTTACTCAGCATGGTATTTTGCTGTAACGACATGACAAGGCTTATATTTCAAACAGATTCAGAAAATATAAGGGATGGTTTTCTCTCATCCTTAACGTTATGACTTCCATACTAGTTTGATGGTCAAAATCTGGTAACAGATGTGTGCAGTATTAGTATTGGGTCTGGTAGGTGTGAGAACCATCACACTTCACAGAGGTGTGAACTCTCCTGTCTCTGCTTCACACCTTGCTGCTATCATAAAGAAGAGAACAGCCATTTGCAGAACTGAGCTGTGTCCTAACCAAATCCTTTATAGATGGGCCAATTTCCTTCCCAAATGTTTGATCACAGTGCTGTTGATGTTCCAAAGACAGCCTGGCAAGCAGATTCTTTTTGCTGGCAGAAAGGATTGGTGTTTAGAAATTTAACTCTGAGTTCACTTTTTCCTAGGAAAATGAGAGGCAGATTTTAAGGAGCAGAAAGCTTCAGACCTTTCATCTTGATCAGTCATCCCACCCTTTCCTTTCTGAAATCCAGAAAGGTTATTTAGAAAGCAAAGGACTTCAGCGAAATGAGAAATAAGTTATAGTTAAGAAAATATTTTCTAACCAGATAATGACAATCAGAAGGCACTTCAGTGCTCTGGTGTTGGCTACAGTTAAACGATAGTTGTTGGTTTTTGTTTTTTTTTACCCCCATACTGATTATGCTATTTTTTTTGTTTTATGTCTCTAAATAATTGTGGGCAATATTAAATACATGATATTGCAGAAGCTCATGGTGATTTAGCTGGCTGTCCTGAAGCTTGTTTTGTCTTTCATTAAGAATGCCTCTGACTAAATGTTTCTGATTAATTTAAATTGAAAATTAATTGTTGCAGTCAACTTTACCCAAGCATGCAAATGTTTCTGGGAAGCTGACCATAAAGTAGGCTGTAAGCAGCAAGTGTCCTGATGATTGTGTCCCATGGCCAGCTGCTTGGATACAGAAATATGTTATGCTTTGTTGATATTGAACTCAGTGTCTTTCCTGGGTATGCACAAAATACTGGGGGGAACTGGCTAGGCTAGGCAGCTCTAGGGAGACTGGGCCAGAAGCTGGGAAAGCTCTGGAGATGAGTATCCAAGAGTAGTTAAGAAAATTTCTGCTCTTCTCCCCTGTGAAAGTGCTGCTGGTGGTGTAGTCTTTGACTTGGTCTTTTCAGGGACATTTGTCTTCAGATGGCTTCTCATGCCATGCCTGCTTGGAGCTGGGAGTGCTGCTCCTACACTGCTGCTTGGCCCCATGCGACGGGTACACCGCACAACCATAACCTCTTCCTCTGGCAAACAGCGTTAAAAATATTGCAAAGAGCCAACTGTGGTCTCTTTTTCCTTTTCTCTGAAGACTTGCTCCAAATACCTCGAATTAAGTTGCACAGAAATGATAAATCATAGTGCATGCCTGCTGCCTGGGATCTTTCTAACATGCTGGATTTAGCAATGGAGCATGCAATGAATTCTAGTGGGAGAGTTGAAGTTCCATTCCCAGCTGTTTTCTACCTTTCCACTGCAGACTGGTCAGGCTGGAGATAGAATAGTATGTGTGTGCATTTCAGCTGCTTTTGGGGCAGCAGCAGACTGGTGAGGTTTTCTCATAATGCTGCAGCTGAGTCAGACTAGCAGCTTCAAGGATGTGTCCCCCTCTTTCCCACTTGCAGCTGTGTCCCTGCCATTTCTTGCCCAGGAGCACCTGGCTGATTTGTTGGTTCGGTTCACTTTAGGGGAAAAAAAATATAGTTTTGGGGAGTGGGCTGATTTCTTGTTTCTTTTCCATCTCTGAAAGCTGGCTCTTAGAGGTTTGCAAGCTAGGGAAGCCCTTGCAGAGAAGCAGGAGGAGTGACCAGAAGGGAGGGTTGCCCTGCAGTCAGCAGGAGCTGTTAGAGCAGCTCAGCTGTGGCAGCAACCACAGCCCCATTACGCAGCACAGGCTGTGGCCTGCTCGGCCTTCTGCCTGCTCTGCATGCTGCTGAATGCAGACAGAGCTGTGTGAGTGCACTGCCAGGAGGAAATCTGCTGCTGTGCACAAGTTAAGGCTGGTTAATTATCTCTTAATTTCAATGAATAGCTTTTATAGTTTCCTTGCTGTATATCTTCCCCCCCCTCCCCCCCCTTTTTTTTTTCTTAGCAAAAAAAGTCATTAAAAAATATAAATCTTAGTAGACAAACTTTATGTTTAGTGACTAATACGACTAAATTATCTTTGCTTATAAAAGCAAAGCAAAAAAAAAGCAAAAAGGGCAGGATGTCTATCTCTTTGCCTTACAGGGCTATTAGTAAAACGGCTTAGTGCTCAGCTCAGCTCTGCTGCAAAGCTGAGTACTGGCAGCACATGTAGAAATGTTCTCTATTTATATTTAATTCCTTTTAAGATATTAATTTGGCCTTCAGTATGGGTGTGAACTGACTGGCTACCTATAGGAAAAAAAAACCCACTTGCCTGGACCTATTCTATAGGCAGAAAACAGCTTATCATCAGCCTTCTGTGAAGAGACTTAGATGAAACAGAAGACAGGAGCTTGTTTCACTCAATACTAATCACACTAATGTAATATGTGTTTGCTTTTCTCAGTTACAGGCCTGAAAGGGGAGGCTCTAAACAAAAGCTTTTTTCCTTCTCCCTGACAATCTTATCATTTTAGTGCTGCCTGCTATTTATATGAGAGGGAAGGGGAAAAGCAGGAATGATAGTGTGGTAGTGCTGTGACCCAGCTGAGGAGATTCAGCAGCAGGTCTGTAGTTGGAGTCTGCTGTGCGCTGGTGAGCACAGGGAGGAGGAAGCACAAACTCATGACTGTGTCTGCAGGGCCTCTTTTGCTGCTGATATGCACGTGTGTGTGTTTGGTGTTTAGGTCTGATGACCTCTCTTGACCAGCACTGAAGATTCAGTGGCATCTGGAGCACAGTTGGGAAAATCAGGGGCTAAGTGGGAGGCCCTGCACCCATACAGTATGGTTGCAGCCTAAAGAACCTCTGCTGCTTATGGTCAGGCTGTAGTTTTTCTCAGAGGAGTGCCAGGGTCTTCTCCAGTGTGAAGTACTATGAGAGTGTTCTCCATCAAATGAGTGGGAAGAAGAAAGTTTGCTCAGCGCCTGCTGGTAGCATGGGGTGCCTGCAGCATGGGATGTTGGCAAACAGGATGGCTGTTCGGTGGGGAGGTGATGGCTGAGTCTCTGCATGTCCCCAGTGGAGTTCCGCAGCAGCCTCGAAATGAAGGGGCCTCAGGAGATCATGAAATGGCAGTAATTCCCTGTACTGTCAGTTTATCAGTTGTTGCTTTTAAATAGGTGAGCTGAACTGCTGAACTTCGTGTTTGAAGGGAGTTATCTGACCAGCTGGGTATTTAATTGGACTAGCTCTTACATGAGAAAAGAATACCAAGTTCCCGTAAAGTCTGCAGAACCTTAGTGGCTTAATGGATTGTGCTTTCTTAGGGCCAAGATATTTTCTCTACAAACATCTTAGAATTTGGGCAGTGGACAGGAGGGCAATTGGCCAGCCCTGCTTCCTTTTCTTGGGACTAATTTTGGTCAATGGAAGTCTTGTTATTTTCAGAAATGATCTTAAAACCAAAACTTTTTTTTTTTTTTTAGCAAAAGGATGATTCTTTTAGAGAAACTTTTAATGACTGAAAAATACAAGTAATTCTTCATAGTTACTCTTTTCTCATTTGTTTTAGAAATTGGAAAGGGAAGAAATGAAAGGAGTAGTTACAAACTTTTTTTTTAAAGTAGAAGGCATTTGAAATCGAGCATCTTGGATGTCCCAAAGAAAAAACTTATCAGTTTATATAGTATGTCACCAACCTTTTCTCTCTGAATTTGCACATATTTACCTTGGATAGAGTTCCTAGGAGTTCATCCAGGAGGAGAAAAGGAGTTTCAGATCCTCCAGCATCTCCAGTTAGTTAAAAATAGAATTCCCCCCACATATTTTAAAGCACTAGCTTTTCACCATGTCACTGTTAGCAGGACAACTCCAAACTGAGGGACTACTGAGGAAATATGATTCAGAGTTGATAGGCAGAATTTCAGTGGAGTGGACTGATGTATCAGCAAACACACAATATGTGAAAGAAGACTACCAGTAGTTATCAAGGTCTTATTCACACCTAGAATCACTGGCCTGCCTTGTATATTCAAGCCTCCGTTTTTCTCTTAAAACCAATATTTGTACAGAATGAAAATATTCACACTATAAAAATTTAATATATAAGCCCCATCATCCTTCTAATTATTCAGCCAGCTGTTTTGACATGTGCACTGACAAAGCTGGTATGAAGAAACAGTGGCTTGAGTGTTTTATAGTGTGAAGGGTGTTTTTATCTGTTAGCAACTGTTTAGTAGGCAGCGAGCCCTTAATAATAAATATTTTCTTATCCTGATTTTGTTTTATTTTTTCCTGTTTCCTTATTTCTACAGCTTGGCCATCAACTTCATGCCAGTCCTGGTCAGTCTCATCTAAGGGATCAGAGGCAGTGAACTGGGGGGCAGTGAAAAATACTCAGTTTTTCTATGTGTGGATTTCTTATTTGTTATTTTTTTACTGTGTGGTTTTGTTTATACTATATTTTACGTCTATAAAGAGTCTTTCATTGCAGAGAATCCCTTGCATCTTTAGCGGATTACTGAGAAGCACCAGAGCAGTTTTTAACATGCTGCAAAAATGCAGCCCCTCTAAGGGAGGAAAGGTGTTATTTTTGAAGTTTGGGACAAGGTGTAAGGCAAAAATATCTGCCTGAACTCAGAGCGTGAAGTACAGCGAGGTGTAATACTAAGAAGCTGTTAGATTTCTGGACTTAAATGTAGAAGGGCTCTGTGTGTTTTGGTACTAGGTTACGACTTACCTGAGTGATGGCATCTCTTCAGCCCCTTCTCTCTTATTAGAGAGTTGGGTTTAGGTTTGGGAAATGGTATGTGATCTGCTGGGTGGGCAAGTAAAGTTGTCCTTGGTGGTTCTTTCAGAAATATTAACCAGATTGGGAAAAAAGATTGATCTCTTCGGTGTTGTATTTCAGAAGGGTTGAGTGTACACCTGGGAGCACATACCCAGCAAAGCACAATGAAATGTCAGTGAATAGAAGGCTCTGCTTGTGCTGAGGTAATGAAGGACCCCACAGCTGTGTTCCTCCAAGGTTTCTCATAGTAATTTTCCATGAAGCTATGGAAAAATATTTATCCTTCCTTCTATAAACACGTCTGTAGGAGATTTAAGGCAAGGCGTGCATGCACTCATACACAGAAAAAGTCCCCTTACATAGCCATAATTAATAAAATGTCTATGTTTTAATGCTCCAGGAGGTTACAAAAAAAAGCATATTTTCTTTATCGCCCACCCCATTTTTGTGTGTAAATAGACAGTCTTTATGGAATAGAAGTTCTCACGACCTCTGTGGAAATCCATGTGCTAGGAAGAGCATCCTCTCACCCTCTGGAACAGTACGGACTAAAGAAACTGTACTTATTTATGTCCTTCAATAAGCTTGAGGTGCAGAACTTGAAATTCAGTACTTAGGAGAATGGCCCACCATTCTTCTTCCCCCTTGTTAACCTATAGCTGGATTTTTCCATCTCTCAGGAGGCGTCCTTGCTCATTTCCCACTCTAAGCAGCAATATCTTGTTGCACCAATGCCCTTTTTAAATTATGAGATTGATGATTTTGTTGTCAGTTGTCTACCCAGAATCCTACTAACATGCACAGTAAGGTAGAAAGGGAGAACTTGGTGTATGTATACCCTCAATCATGAAGTCATGTTTATGTGGTTAAGATCAGACAGTGACCAGCTTTTGTATTCCTGGCCACACACAATATGCACCTCAACTTTGAGTCTACATGATTTCAGCAAATAGTTTTGATTATGCCACAGAGTGCAAGATAGGGAAGGAGTCCTTTGCCAAGTGCTGTTTTTCTTGCTGATTCACAGATGTAGGTCCTAAGAGGGCAGACTTGGATGCAGATGGCTTTTCTGTAGGTGGTAGAATCTGTTCAATCTTCATGAGATAAGATGGGTACGGCCTGGCCATTACTGAAGCAAGTCTTTCTTCAGAACAAATAATGTAGGAAATAGTGTTGTTTTTTACTGAAACAAGAAGCTTTTATGTAAAACAGATAAATATTGTTATGTGGAGTCAGTCAAACCTATGATATGCTTTGTGAATAATCTTGCTGCTTTGAAATCTGTTCCTGTACCAAAGCTGAGATGAAAATGTCTGTTCTGGGGACTTTCTTGTCATTATTTCCCAAAGATTTGATTTCTCAGATGTTTATCTGTAAGTTGTTCAGAATTCATGGTGACAAACAGATGCAATACCTTGAATTAGAAAGGGAATGGTGTTTCAATCAACAGACAAATTGAAACCAGAACTGGATTTTGGAGGGGATGTGGGGGGGAGTAATTCAGCTGTTCTGTGCTAATATTCTAGGCAACAATATAAAAGTGAGAAACCTAAAATGTCACATAATGGGATTTTAAATGGTGTTTCTTAAGTTTCTTCAATTAATTTTTAAATACTTTTCCCCGTGGGACTAACATTAATTGAATTGTAAGAAGAAATTGTGGTTTTATCAAAACAGGCTCTTGGAAAGATATTCTGACCATATTTAATACTCATCAGCTGGGATTTCTCACTTTCTTGCCTTTGAAAAATGCTGTTTTTCTTTTTGGCTGCAGCATCAAATTTAAATAGTGAACTTGCTTTCATTAAAGAGCCTCTGGCAAGGAGCAGACCACTACAAATGTTGGCATGGGTATTGTGATGGATTCTTACTCAGACAATTTATCACTTGTATCATAAGGAGGGATATCACAGGCCATGGCTACATCCTGCTGTGAGTTGCTGCATAGTGCAGCCAGAGGAGTTCAACTGTTTCTATAAGAGGAGGATGCTTTTGATGATTATAAAAAACATCAGCCTTGGTAAGGAAGCTCAGGTGGAGTGCTAACCCAGTCCAAGCTAAGTTACTCTATGGATATGTTTTGGTTTTTTTTCCCCCCCTTCCAGCCAAGAATGTGTTGCTCCCTTCTGGTTGGTGTATTCTTTCACCTTCCAGACACTGTCTTTGCTGATGATCTATATGATCTCTATAATTATTTGCATTCCCTGCTGGTTTAAAAAAACAAAACCAAATAAAGCTGTGTAACTTACTGAACTTTCATGTCTTGACATCTGTCAATGTCAAGCCTCTCCAGATCTTCAGGCTTGGCCAATAACAGTCTCATTAGATCTGGATACACAAGGGAGCCTCCTTTTTACACTGTTCTTAAAGGTTAGACTACTTTACTAGTGTGTTACTCAATTTAACATAGAAAACATGAGAGAGCCAGAAGACTGATCAGTCTTTGTTACTACTCACCGTGTTTTTGTCACATTCAAATACTACAATTACTTGATATGCATGCTGTTCTATTGTTAATTTGAATATCATACTGGGCAGAAGATAGTGGTTGCAGGCTTTCAGTGGAATCCTGTTGTTTGGCTGAAGGCCATCATGCTACTTGTCCCTTCGGGGCTCTAGGTGAATCAGGATGAACTGTTGTCTTGAGTGAGACTCACTAAGGCTCAGGAAACTGCCATCACGAAGTAGCTTGTGAAGTCATGGCCTCTAGATCAGAATTTCTGAAAGACAGATTGCTATTTTCTCATTTTACTATCAGACAAAAATCTTGCAGTGTGATTGTTAAACAGGCAATTACAGTATGCTGTTAGCCACAGAAATTCCTTTCACAGCCTCAGTGGCAGTACTTTTGTAGAAGTAGTCTCCAGGGTTGTCATTCTCACTTGTTCCTAATACTGTGAACTTAACAGCACTTGGCAGAGCTGAATTTGACCTTAGCTTGCTCAAAACTGACTACCATTGATTCCAAGTTACAACGTGTAATGATGCTGGGGATCTTATTGCCACAAGGAATCGGGTACCTCAAGGTTGTAGTAGGATCCTAGAAGGAAGAAACAACTCATTTATATGCAGGTAGATGAATAAGAACACCAGTAATTACTGGCCTGCTGTGTACATAAGACTTAGTTCTTTTTCTAGATTACAATCACTCCTCTTTCATCCCTGTATGCTTTACTTTTGCCCTTTCTTCTCCTTCCACTAGTATAAGGTAGTCCTTCACTCTGCCTGCATTTTGATTTGTGCAACAGCTGTATAGTATCAAACAACATTCTAGTTATTTCTCATTCTGATGCAAATATAAGAAAAGTGCTTGAGAGGAAGGAGGTTTTTTAATTTGGTTTTTGTAAAAATAATTCAGATGTATCTTCACTCCACAGCAGAATGTGAATAATTTAAGTAGGACACTTCCAACCACTCCTCTCTTCTTATGAGATTTACACTCGTGTAACTGAGGAATGTGTTGGGTCCTATGCCTAGCTGTTTACTTATAGTAGCCCTTAGCTTTTATATTGACTACACATTATTTAAATATTAGGCCTGCCAAGCTGGGAAGAAACAGAATGAATGACTGCAAGAATGAGACAAAGTATGATGTAATGATGGTAAAATAAACATAGTACAGGAAAGGCAAGAAAGTTGAGCTCAGTGGAAGCTGTAGAACGAGTTGGAAATCTTCAGATGGGAGATTTTCCAATGGAAAATGCTGATTCATTGAGCACTTTGCAAAAAGGTGTTAATTTCAATTGGGCCTTACTTAGAATGACTGACTGTAGGTCATTTCCATGCCATTACAGTTAGCCTTTAAAGATCTGAAATTACTTCAGTTCTGTCTTTGGCTATGAATTTCAGTTTCTGTTTTGTTTTTGCTCTTTTTCAGAGTAAATTAATTAATCAATGTAGTTATATATATATGTATATATATGTGTGTATATATATATGTATATGTGTAGATATATATATATGTACAAGTGTTGGCTTTTCTACAAAGAGAAAAATGTAGTTAGGTTGTGCAAGTCAATTACAAGGAGAGGGTGGTTAGGCAAGAGCAACCTCAAGGGAAAAGCCATGAAGAAAGATGAGAAGATCTCATACAACGGTACACACAGCAGCACCAAGCGCTTAGGACAGGATCTGTAGGAGCCTAGCACTGGACATGGATAGCATCACTGTTGTGGCATTTCAAGAAGAGTTCAGCCCACTGCCAGCAAAGTTTGTCACTGCTACAGCAGGAAAATCTTGAGCTTCTCTATTCCCATGACTTTCTTCATCTCAATTTCCTCTGAAAATCAAGAGGAGAATGGTAACATATGGCTGCTGCCCTTCCCATGATGTACAACAGCAAAGTCACCTTTGTAGAAAGTGCCTGAGCTCCTTCAAAGTGTGAAAGGAACATGATCCACCCACATTGCTTGCATTTATACATTTTAGCCTTGCACTGTGATTTCTGGACACTTACGATCATCCCAGAGATGATGTTGGAAAATGCTGAGCTTCCTTTCAGGCAGGAAAAGAAGATAGGCAGACCCTGGGAACTAGAACAGGAAAGCAGTATGAAAAGGGGTATGTTTCTGCAGGCAAGGTTCTAGCCCAGCTGTGGCTCATAGAAGTGACAGGCACCTGCTTGGAATAAAGATGGGAGCAACCAGGGGGGACATTGTATGGGGTTTTGCTTGGGGAAACTGAGACAGAGGGAACAGTAAATGCCAGACAGACATAGCTACAGAAGCCTGTTTAAATGGAGAACCAGAAAATGAAAGACATTTTTGGGATAAGTTCTCACTGTACAAGGCTTGAAGTTCGGCAAATCAACAGCCACTTGTTGAATCTTTCTGGGAAAAAAAAGTGGGAGTTTGGCTTTACTTATTTATTGTAGAAAAAGCATTGCCTCAATGAGAGAACAGGCTGTCATCAGTTTTTCCACTCAGTGGAAACAATTTTGGCTAATTGCCTGGGGTCAGCAAAGACTGAGTATTCATATGCTGCTGTACTACTTCCATAGCATGCAATTGTGCCCACAGTAGTCTAAAGGTGACCTGATTCAACAGAGACTTGTGTCCTGGCTCCTTGGTCAAAATAATGTTGTTGTGATGTTTTGCAGGTGTGATATTTCTATCTTCCAAACAGGGAGCTTTTACCTGTAGTAACCCTTGGCAGCCATTCCCTTGTATGCAGCAGCGCATGTGGGAGGTGCCAGTTGCAGAAATGGGGACAAGTTAGCTCAGGGTGAGGACTGTGATGCTGCACCCTTGCCGTAATAGTTTGCTGTCATACACTGGGCTGTGTACTGTGGCAGGTGAGTAGCAGGGCTGTCCTGGCAGGAGGGGTGAAAATACCCAGTGTGGGTGTGGGAGGGAAACCTGGGGAACCACTGCAGAAGTTGCAGGGTAAGCCCTTTGCCTGCATGAATCAGAGCACATGCTAAAAGATGCAGGTTTAGCAGCTACCTGGAGACACGAACACACGCCTTTATTGCCGTAATGAGGAGTACGGAGACTGGGCCACGGGCAGGGAAATGACCTTTGTCTGTATGAGCATATGCTGCTGACCTATTTGCAAATTAGCATGAAGAATAAGCATTAAAAATGCATACTGCTACGTTGCGTGTTCAGATCTCTGGAAGGGAGACAGAGGTGTTAGATAAATAAACGCCAAAAAAAAGTGTGATAGCATGGTGTGCTGAACCAAGTGTGCCTGCCACTCAGGAATGGTATTTTATGAGGATGCTTGTCATGTAGGAAGATGCGGAGAAACACCGGTAGGATGATTGCATCTGATTTGCTGTCACTTAGCATATGAAAAGCTTGCTAAGAAGTGGGTGTGTGGTGGGAATGGTTTGTGGCAATGGAAGAACCTGCCGAGCCACCTTCCAAACTGCAGCATTGTTACAGGAGAAAGAGCAGAACCCAACGTGGCAAGCCACCTACTCTGCAGCAGCCAACGGCCTGGGTTGTAGTACAGGAGCTTCCCCCAGTTCCTGGAACGGGCTTTTGTCTCATACAGATTTGATCTCAGCCTTAACCACCACCAGAAAGCATATGAAAGGCATGTTCTGCTTCAGGTTATGTTTAGACCATGAAAACAGCATTTTTAAAACATGTTAGCTGGCGTGCTTTAATTAACATAGATTAAAACATTCAGTCTATCTAAAGAGAATATTTAAAACAATGAGGACATACATATGCGTGTATTTTTTTAATTTCTTTGAATGTGATTTGTCCCTTCTGATAAAAGGCGTAATATGTATTCAAAATGGTGCTACTTACAAAACACGGGCCAGTAAGAATAAGGCTCTTTTCCCATTGTTGCTGTGGCCTGAAGCTGTATAAAGATTTCTGGTATTTTAATGGTGGTAGAAGAATTTACTTGTCCCCTTAACCCTTTCCAGGCATGGTTTGATGTTGGGATGGGCTGGGGAGCTTGCTCATGGCCTGGTTGGTGTGGCAGGGCAACAGGGAACCTTCTGGACAGCCCAAATGTGGGGCAAGAAAACGGTGTGCAAGAGGTACTGGGGCAATGAAGCATGGCCAGATGAGTGCTCATGTCACTGCTAATTTTGCTGGAGCCCTGTTTCCCAAGCATGCATTTTAATGCCTGGTTAAATGGGCTTGTTTGTTTAATTGTGTGCTGCTTTTGGCTCTGTAAGTGAATCATCATCAGTGTGCATCCCTGGGTGCTGGCTGTGGCTGCAGTGCGTGGGGAACTGCTGGCAGGGTGTGGGGCATGCGCAAGGGTGGGCAGTGAGCACAGCTGCAGCTTGGAGCCTAATACACTACAGGCATTTGTGGGTTGTGTGTGGCTCTCTGGGCACAACTCTGCAGCCTCCTGCTCTGGCATGACCCGGCACCTCTCCTCATGCTTCCCAGGCGGATGGGACAGATGTTGCTGCTTACATGTGGCTTAAATGTTTTGCTTTTCCCACCCCCCTCCAGAATGTAAACACTTTTGTAATTGGTGAAATCAAATACAATTAAAACATGAAGGGAAACTGAGAAGCCAGTTATCTGTTTAGCTCAGAAATCCCAAGCTTGTGTAAGAGTAAACAGCTGGTTTCTCTTTTGGTGGATGCAGAAGAGTGTGTTACCTGCTATCTGTGTAACTTGGGCAGGGGTGCGTGAACACGCATGGTCAGAGGGTGGGGGACTAAGAATCTATTCCAGTTGGTTTAAATATTTACAAGATTTACTTGAGTAGGGGCGCAGTGTTTGAGTTCATTTGACCTAACCAGGAAGGGTGTGTGTCTTATTTTCCTTGGAACGAGGGGCTCCTTTGGATTTTCTCTCCTACCTGTATTTTCTGCTGAAATAGTTCCTACTGGTATCACTGACCTTGTCCTCCTACTTGACTGTTTCTGTACTTTGTTGGCTAGGCACAAGGCAGAAATTCTGAAGAACAAATGGGCCGCTGCAGCAGGACCTATAGCTCCATCCTGGGTCCATGTTTAGTGCTGTGCTTGACTTTTGCAAATATTTCAGTTAAGAGATGTAACTGTTGCTAAGGATTGTGAGCAAGTTGTTAACTATTTTAAAGAACTTTGCAGTTTGTAACTGGTATTATCTGTATCTTTGACTGTGTAAGTAACTGTATGTGTACAGTAGTATATTTATGGGCGTGTTTCTTTGCCAGCTAAAATGCAACCTGAATTTTCCCCTAGACCTTTCTCTGTGATGATAACCTTTCTGTTTCCATCTCTCACAAGCTTTTCTCCTTGCCTTGTCAAAGGTTACAGCGTAAACTCACAGCTATGTTCTCTTTCACTGGGGTTTCTCCTCCAAGTGGGGTGCCTGTTGTGATCATGGTCAGGACTTAGAAGCTGCCTTGTCTTAGCAACAGGCTGCAGCTTTCTGCTTTTCTCCTGTTACTTTAGTATCTGCGGCTCTAGCAGTGTGAAGGGCTGTTCAGGCATGCCAGTTCAGCAACGCCTGAGGTTAAACAAACATGGCCAGCTTCTGGTTTAATCTAAAGGGGAAAAAAAAAATCCAAAAAAAAAAAAAAAACCCACCTCAATGTCATTGGTTGGCTTTAAAGAAAAAGTAAAAACTGACTACAAATAATACTGTGTTTTTTAGGGCCCTGACTTTTGAACTGTTGGTAAATGGGTGCTTCTGTTACAGGAGCTGCTACGGACAGGTTGTAAGTGAGCAACAGCTTTAGTAAGCTTCGTGTGTCTGCTGGAAGCAGGAGAATCATTCCTTCCCTGTCCTTCCTAGAAGCATGTCTTGGCAGCAGAAGATGATGTCTCCAGGAATCTTGAGATACCTTAACCTTGCAGGATGTAATTGCACAATGCATTGGCTTCAGTGGTAGACCTAGGTGGAAATCGTTCCCAGCCTTTCCTCTCTGAGCTGGCTGCTGTGCTGGCAGTGTGTGCAGCTGTATCCCCAGCATTGAAGGCGTAGGTCCACCTGGTCACACTTTATGCTTGTCTTGTTGTCTGTGGGGAGCAATGAGTAGCACTTTAGGGAAAGTCAATGAAAGCAGTCCAGCATCTGTGTATTATGGAAATGGCCTTGACTTGGAGTGTCCTTCTACTCAGACTGGTTCCAGGCAGGCTGCTGTCTGCATCCCTCCACAAACCCCAGATCTGATGCTCCTCTCCACCATGGAACGTGACAAAGGAGAGCAAGCAGAGTTTATTCTATGTAGAAATAAGAGAAATATTGCTAGGAATGGGGAGCTAACTGCAGTAAGAATGCATTTGGCAAATGCATCTTTTCTGTTTATAAATACTGTGGAAACATTCTTTGATTTTTATTTCTATTATTATTACTTTTTCTAACCAACTTTTCATCTTGCTCAGTGAATAGTTAAAGGGAGCATTGCTGGGACTGGAGTGTACTTGTACATGTTTTGAATGTTTGCTTTAGCTCCATTGGTTGCTTTCACTGTGCTGTATTTTTTTTTTTGTTATATATTTTTCATATTTTGATGCCTGCCTTGGGAATTCCCAAACCACAAGAAGCTTTTACATTAGCTCTGCAAATGCTCTCAATGCAAATACTTGTGCCAGTCTTTTAGCATATCTTCATTAATGGATATCTGTTTGCACAAGAACCGGCAGTGTAATCTGTGTTTGCAAACCTTCTTGAAGATGGAGCTAAATTGCTGCAAATGTTTGCAGTAAGCTCATGAGAAGAAACCTTGACCACCGTGAATTTTCAGGATTTTCTGGAACAAATACCCATAAATACTTCTCCTTTCCCCTTGCTGTACTGTTTTCTCCTTGGTGTGCGTATCTGGGAGTTGCAGTAGTGATCTGCTTATAAACATAAAGGCTTCAGCACCTATTGCTAGAAAATGAGTTCGTCTGATTTAGTTAATAACGGTAGCTGTCCATGAGGGCTGTTTGCTTGGGTTATAGGGTTGGTAGTGCTACCCTTGCAACTGCTTGTGTTTCTGAATAAGGGGCCAAAAACCGAGACAGTTCACCCAGGAAGAGGCTCCTTTTCTTATCAGAGATTTTCTGAAATGAGAGAGCTCCAAGTTCCTACATGCATCCCTGTTTATTCGTAAAACCCTCCTGCAGGGATGTCTATTGCAGCATCCCTTTTGTCTCAATCAAGATAGGAAAATCCAGCATAATTAGTGAAGTCAGTTTGCATGTAAAATATAATAGTCCCTTATAATTTGTCTCAGCACATATGACACTCATTCTGTCTCTGCTTTAAGTGTTTGTTTTGACTAATTCTCATTTACCTGAAAAAATTTCTTTTTCTAGCTTGGAGGGGGGTAAATGTTATTTTTTCATGCTTTGGTATTACAGAAATTCTTGGGTAGTCTTTGAAGGTAGATTCATGTCAGAGCAAGCGTAATCCCTCTTTGCAAGAAGGGTAGACAGCTTTAACTCCTTTCTTTTATAGGTGTAGGTTTTTCAGAGGATATATGCATATCTATCAGCCAGTTTCTTTTTAGCTTTTCCCTTTGTGTCTTGCTGTTCAAGTCTCAGCAGAGAGGATGTTATGTTGTCTGCAGTGTCTGTGGTTTTGCCCTGTGTTTGTAGAGTGTATATATTTACTATTTTGGTGAAATATATGCTCATCCACTATTATGCTATACAAATGGGCTTTATCTGCTCAACCAATGTTTCTTGATTCTGAATGCATGACTTGTCCTGAGGAAATAATTTAATTCTGGCAGTACCTCCTGGTTGTAGTTCTGACAGGCCTTATCAGATAGTGTAGACTTTGAACTTTGCATGTCTCTTCCTTTTTGTCTCTTACTTTTGCTAGCACAGGCAGAAGTCATATTGAACCTCTGTACATGGCCTTGTATGTATGCTGCTTTTATAATGCACTCTGAGTTTTGGGGTTGCTACCAATAACACTTATGCTATGTTCTCTTGTGGTTTATGGTCATTTTCTACTCAAATGGTTTCACTTCCTTATCTACGGAGGGCAGATAAATACATCAGCCGTTAGATTAATTGAAACAGAAATATTGAAATGCTTATTGTGGTTCTGAGCATGGCTCCTCTGATGCTGTTGATCTTTCTAGACCTGGCTCACGTGCAGCTACACATCATCCTATGCATGCAGGAAATTCTTGCAGCGAAATCCTGCTTTCTGTAGACTTCACATTTAAAACCACCAGCTTACTAAGGCAGAGAAGACACATCCTGTGCTACCACCAGAAAGGCCTTATTATTACTTTTTTTTCCTCAGTGGTTTTTATCTTTTGGTCTTCTTTCTCTTTCTGTTATGTCCTCGTGTGTTGCTGCAGTAAAAGACTATACAGAGACACCTGACAATAAAGAAAATTTTGGAGAAAAAGAGCACTGCCAGCAATGCATGGTAATGTCTAGAAATTTAGAATGCTGCTTTTGGAAAAGGTTTGATGACAAAAGACAGTTTGTGTGGAGAACACAATAAAAGCTGAATGGCTACCGCTCTTTGCCCATCTGTTGACTTAAATGTTGAACTTGGTGTTAGAAATAACCAGGCTCTGATGAGTTGGTAAAACCAGAAACGTAGGAATATTCATATTAAAACATAATACGTAGTATAGACAACCTAGATGCCAGTGATACAGAGAGATCCTGTGTTTTTTTGTTTTGTTTTTAAATCTAGCAATGCTCTGTAAGCATTTTCAAGTTGCATAAAATGCAGAAAGTATCATGTTTTGTTTTTTTTTTTTTGTCTGTTGTTAAGAAGTACCTGGTTGATATCAGTGGTACAAAATAAAGGACTTCTATTAATGTCTAATTTGGCTTTCAAAATCATACCTTAATAATGAGGATGAGAATGATGTGATTTTTTGAACACAACTTGTCAGAAAGCCAGGAATAAGCCTACTGAGCATGACAGTAAGGTACCTCACTTCAAACACTGAGTATATATAGAGAGAAAAAAAGCAGCACAGAAATAAACCAAGTTCATTGCAGAAACAAATGAACAGAAGTAGGCAGAAAAAGGCAAACAAATGAGAAGGAAGTTCTTGGGAGAAGAAAATGAAGTGTATTGAATATTGCTTCAAGTACAGTGTCACCTGCATTGATTGTGGTGGACAATGTCATTATTGAAAAGTTTGTTGTCTTATGCAAGCTTAAATTCTATATGTTATTGTTTGTACAACAGTGTTCTCACTCCAAAATAATAAACAGTTGTAAGCCTCAGTCTAACTCCAGCACTGGACAGATGCATGCAAACAGGAAACTACATGCCACGTAGATGGTGAGTCATCAGTGAAGGCATTGCACTCACCATGATATCGAAGAATGTAAAAATGTAACCAAGCACTGCAAATACTAAAATATCTGTGTTAGTCCTCAATTTGCTATGCCAACATAAAACACAGGGAAAGCACCAAGAGGAGCTTCGCAAGATGAAAGTACAATTAATAATTGACTAAGTCAGTGGCAAAGTCACTGCTTGCAGTCAGTACAAATAAAAATAGAGATATAGGGACACTCAAAGGGAGAGACAAGTGATTTATGTAGTAGAGAAACAAGGAACTCCAGAAATCCAGTCTGAACAGACATATTATGGTATCCCTACAGCAAAAAAGCTGAAAGATTATCAAAATGTTTTTGAAGGTCTGCAGTTTCTTCCAGGCACTCTGCACCTGGAGAAAGATTAAAGAATTTGGCTGCTATAGCACTTGCCCCACAGAGTTAATTACTGTATGAGAAGGAAGAAATAATGTGAAAGAGAAATAGAAGAACTCTTGCCAGTTGAAAAGTCTACATGGGATCGATGTATGGTCACTGGTGGAAAAGTCAGTCAAGCTACGATGTGCAATGCTGAACACCTTGGATCTCACTACAAAACATGTGCAATTGAGGAAGCACTTTCTGAGTGGCAAAAATGAAAAGCAGCCATCTTTGGTGTTGAATATTGAGGGTACTAGCAAGAGGATGAGGAAAACACCTACCTTACCACATTCTGGGCATCAACAAGTAAATAAAGGTGGCTGAGATCAAAGCTGAAGAGTGTCTGTGTTGCCTATGAGATACAGTAACATACAGGGTCTGTTACTGGTGGTATTCTTATGAAATACAGGGACAGAAGAATGGAATTTGACTCAAATCAGCACTTCAAGCTCATCAATCTGTTGGAAAGAGTCAGAGAAGTAACTCCTTAGCAGAATCGAAGACAAAACAGTGGTTATCTGAAATGCTGTGCGTGGGATGTCATTTCCTCATTGCAATGTCCTGACCCCAGCAGCTTGGGTTCTGCAAATTGCTAATTACTTCTCTGAGCAATTTAAACTCATTCTTAGTTCTTGGGTTTTCCTTGATGGGATTTATTCCCAGCCTCTTTGCAGTTCCTTGCAAATTGGGATACAAATGTGTGGCATAGGGTATTTTCCAGTCCCAACACACCTTAGTTGTGCCATGTATAGACAGTGGCACAGCCATCGCTTGTGTAAATGTACTGAAGACCCAGCTCATCTCTTCTGAAATTGTATCAGTCACAATGCTACTGAGATGCTCTTGAGATGTCCTTTAATAAAGAGCAGCTAGTGGCTTTTATGTCATGTCAGTCTGATGAACACATAAGAGTCAACCACATTGAAAAGGAATATTTGGTAATAACTATTTTGTCAAAAATATAATCTGTGGTGTTCAGGATGCTCCTGCCACTGTGGGCACTGCAGCACAGGCCTCTCTGCTCCTATCTTGGTGAACCTAACTGCAGATCTGGCTGTCTGCCCAGCTGCAGAACAAGAGCTGAAGTCAGTTGAATGAAAAATGACCATCAGCCACAAAAGAATATGTCATGGAAACTTCTGCGTGTAATCACAGTAGTCTTCTGTGCAGCATTTCAAATGAAATGTGAAGTGCTAAAAGAGATTGTTGTGTACATGACTGACACCTTGAGTAAAAAGGAGCTTGCAATAAGAAATTGTGCAACTGCACAAGAACATGGGAACCTCAAGATGATAGAATAAGCTGAGCCATACGCAACTACTGTGTGGGCAGGAGCTGGAAAGACCTGGGAACCAAGTGGCTCCATGCTGATGGATGTGTGAGGAGGGATGGATGCAGGGGAGGAGTCACATTTATCTCTCAGTTATCAAAATGAGCAAGAAGTCTGAGATAATGTCATCTGAAAGCAGATGGAGCAGCTTGCTGAGAGCAAAGTATTTTAAATAGTTATAGTGAAGCAACGGATTAAAATGCTAACGAGATCATATTCTTGTCATAATAACCCGAGTTAGCCAATACCTGATGAGCAGCTGTAAAACATGACGAAATGAAGCCAGGAGGAAAAGATTACAAAACATGCAGCGTTTATAAAAGGCCTTAGACCTTTTCACCTGAAGCCAAACCAATTACCTCATGGTTGTAAATGATTGTTTGGATTCTGGGAATTCAGTTGGATTGTTAGATGTTGTTATTTGAAAGCGCGTGGACAGAGCAACGATGCTCAGAGGTAATGTGGTGTCTATGTATTCATTTCTCTGGGCTGTGTATGAGTGATTCCTAATGAAAATCATTTAGACTTTCATTCTTAAAAGAAAGATTCACTTTTTAAGGCCCAAGTGAGTTCTTTATTTCTTGGTGCATGATACATACTGATTTCCAAAAGATGAGAGTAGACCAGAAACTGTTCCATATCATTTTGTGAACTTTGCTCAAAAGATGAGGTAAAAGAGTCTTGGAAAGTGTGACAAGGGACAGGTCCTTCAGAGAAGACTTTTAAGAGTTCTGAGTTTCATGGAGAACTTTATTTAGCGAGCAAGCTAAAATCATGGAAGTTTCCCCCTTCATCATTTGAACTGGAATGTATGGGATTTATGTTTGTAGGCATTGTTAGTCCTTTTGATTCCCACAGCCAGCCTGCATGTAGATCTGTTCACATGAATGGATGCTTTCAGAATGGAGATTTCATTTTATATTACTTTTTTTTTTTTTGTCTTAGAAAAGGGAGTTTTCCTTCATTTGCTCACATAATGCCCAGCACTCGCAAGTCTTTTCTTCAGGCTGATATGAGAAGCTCTTGAGGCTGAGTTGGCCTCACTGTTCCTTCTTTCATTAGTGTGTTTTGACCTTTTCTATTTTTGCTTTCCTTTCTCCCCTTCTTTCCTTCCTTCCTTTCTCCCCCTTTCTTTCCTTTCTTTTTATCTCTTTTCCCTTGTTTTGTTCTTGCACCCTTTCCCCTTCTCTGTTGTGCCCAGAGAACTCCTTACCTATTGTTTTTAATTTATTAAAGGCTATGTGCTGAAGAGTTGCTGTAAAATTACATGAGCATGGAAGAAAGGCGCTATCACCACAGTGACAAGTGATGAAGTACATATAAGCTCCAATAGTAGCTCAGGTTCAGAACAGAGAGTCAGCAAGTCCCGACAGCTTTTTCACACTCCTTCTCTCTGAGGTACTGAATAAGTTACGTGTCTGCCTCAGTTTCTCTATCTGCAAAACTCTAAGAACAATGTGATGGTGATAATATGCTTGCCCCAAAGGGCTAGAGTGGGTTAATTAGCTAATATCTTTAAAAAGCTTTGAAGATGAAAAGTACAGTGCAGATGTAGTCCTCCTGAGAGTCTAGGACTAAACATTCATATTAATGAGTATTATTTGGGAAGTTCAGTGCAGTATGCAACAGAAAAGTGTATTTATAATGGTGCAGTTAACTCAGTTAATATTTATGGCTTTGTTCTCTGCTCATGCTCATAAATTTGCAGCAAGAATGTAAAGACAGGAGAGAGAATAAGAGAATATTGTGGAACAGGGCAGAATGCTTGTTGTGGACTAATACAACAAGTCATTTTGCCACTATAAAACCATCTTCAGGCAGCTGCAAGGATTCTCATGTACTGGAGCTGGAACAGGAGAAAAGGAATAGATCTTGGTAGATCTGCTGCTGTAATAATAATCCGTTCTCCCTTCCAGGCAAAGCCACGGGGCTAGACCTTGCTTGTTGTGGTGTTTAGTCACCTTTGCACTTTATCTTACCTGCAAATCTCAGGCTGGGAATCAAATTGCAGCCCTCCTCAACAGGGAGGAGGGCTGTGTGATCCGCCTTCTATTGTTGAGGAGTCATCGCTAAACAAAACGCAGGAGGAAAATTACCTGTCCTGGGGTGAAAAGCAAAGAGGCAGTGCTGTCCTTCCATCCTGGGAACACCAAGACAACCAGGCAAGAGAACCACAGTTCCTAGCTTTGGGAACCAAACCTGCCTTTTTTTTTTTTTTTGCTTTCACAGCAAAATCTCTTTGCCCGTCTGATGTATGATCTGAAACCATTATGACTTCTGTGCTTTCCCTTGAGTTAATGTTTAATTCCTTCTTAAACGTTAACCATAGAGCTACTTTAGTAAAAGAGCACTGCTGTGCTAATAACACTAATCGTTTCCTTTTAAAAAGCATTGGGAACAATGTGGAGCACTGTGTGCGTCTGAAAAGTAAACTCTCTTTTAATGGCATATGTTGCTGTTTTGCAACACAAATATATTTTTTTGCTGTTTCTTCTGATGTTTACAAACTGTTCCTGCCCAAACTGCAATCCATTAATATTCTGTGGTGAACCCACCTCTTGAGCCTATACCTTTGTTGTGAAGCAAAGCAGTAAAGCAAAGATCAGTGTCCCTTTACTCTCACCAGTTCATGTGGTATTAAGTCAAGTGCAAGTCAAATACAAATGTATTTGTAGCTATAACTACCAGACAAATGGCTCTTGTCACAAACATTTCTCAATCACAGACATCAGGAAGAGAATCTTTTATGTATTTATTTATTTTTAATTGTTCTCAAACACCAAAGACAGTGTAGTCAGCTGAATGTTAACCCTACTGTGGGTATGGTAACCTAGAAATGACAAGCCTAGCTAGATTTATGTGCTACATAGGAAATGGTTTTATTTAGGGCCTGCAACAGAGGCTAGAAGAAGAAGAAAAGCTGCTTTTAGACACTAATACTCATGCAACTCTGCAGGTGGAAGTGGAATTATGGAGGAGGTTTGGCCACCACTGGTGGAACATGGGAACCCCAGATGAGTGTGCAAGGCAGCCAGCAGCACAGACCCTAGTGTGGAAGTTATGGGGAATTCTAAGACTTTTCCCTTACAAATAAATAGATGTCTGTGTGTTAACGCCTTAACTCTTGCAGTACTTCAGGGATCAGTTCTGAAACTGGTTCAATGAAAGTAAAACAGTGTGAAGGTGTTCCATACTTACTGCGCTGTAGAGGAGTTAGGTGGGGGAGTGGGGTGATGGCCCCTGCAGTTCAGACCTTGCTGCTGTAAAATTCACAGCCATCCAGGCAGCTTTAGGGCAAAGAAGGAGAGCTGAAGATTTAATTATAGTTCTGATGTACATAGCTGTGAGCAGGAGTGAAGTGGTTTGAAGCAGTGAACTTAAGACCCAGACCTAGTTATGGTAGCAGCATTGGGTGCTGCTGACAGGTTGAGAGTTGCAACTATTCATACTGAAGTTACTGCCGGCACCAGTAGGGCACTGTACTTCGGGTTGTGAGGGCAGAGATATGAGAGACCTCAGAGACAGCGCTTGGTGCTGTCATCTTCTGAACCTGCTGTTGCCACCAGTATGCTCAGCTGAGCGCAGGTGGCAGCAGTGTGGGGCCAGAAATGTGACAGATCTAAAGAGTCCTTGCCAGAATGGTCAAAGAAAAAGATGTATGGTCATATTACAGGATTTTTTCATGTAATTGCCCTCTGGAAATTTTCTGTTAAAGGAGGAGGATATACCAGTCACTTGTTACTACTGAGTCCTGACGAGTCCTTGCATTAGTGGACAAAAAAAGGGCAACTGATGTCATCTACCAAGACTTGTGCAAGGCCTTTGATGTGGTCCTGCCCTGTATCCTCATCTCTAAATTGGACATAGATGAATCTGAAGGCTTTAGGCAGATAAAGACTTGGTTGGATGATTATATTCAGAGGTTCGCAGTCAGTGACTCTGTGTGTAGGTGGAAGATGGTCACATGTGCTGTCTCTCCAGGGTCCATCTTGGGACTGGTGCTCTTCAGCATTTTTATCAATGATGTAGACAGCATGATCAAGTGTACCCTCAGTATGTTTGCTGATGACATCAAGCTGAGTGACGCATTTTTCACAATAGAAGGGAGGGATACCATCCAGAGGAACCTGGAAAGGCCTGAAAAGTGAGTACACAAGAAGCTAATGAGGTTTACCAAGACTAAGCGCAAGGTGTTGCACTTGGGTTGAGGCAATCCCAGTTATGAGTTCAGACTGGGAGAGCTCACTGGGAGCAGCACTGCAGAAAAGGACTTGAGGGTCCTGATGGATGAAAAGCTGTACATGAGCCAGCAGTGTGCTTTTGCAGCCTGGAAAGTCAGCAGTATTCTGGGCTGCATCAAAAGAAGGGTGGCCAGCATGGGGAGGGAGGTGACTGTCTTATGCTGCTCGTCCTTATAAGATTCCATCTGGAGTACTGTATCTAAGCCTTGGCCCCCCAGTACAGGAAGAACATGGAGCTGTTGGAGTGGGTCTAGAGAAAGGCTATGAAAATGATCAGAGAGCTGGAGAACCACTCCTATAATGAAAGGTTTAGGGAAATTGACTTGTTTGGAGAAAAGAAGGCTCTGAGGAGATCTCATTGTGACTTTTCAGTGCTTGAAGGGAGCTAACAGGCAGGAGAGGAATAGACTTCTTAAATGGTCTGATAGTGATAGGACAAGGGGGAATGGCTTTAAACTAAAAGAGGGGAGGTTTAGGTTAGTGTTAGGGAGAAATTCTTAATTCAGAGGGTGTGAGACACTAGCACAGGATGCCCGGATATGTTGTGAGTATCACATCTTTGGAGGCACTCGAGGCCGTGTTGAATGGATTCCTGGACAGCTTGATCGAGTGGTTGGCAATCCACTGGAGCCTCCTATAAGGTGCTATTGAAGCTATGTGTTCACAGAATCACAGAATGACCCAGGTTGGAAGGGACCTCAAGGATCATGTAGTTCTGGGTTGTTCGTTCTGATTGTGAGTCTCTTGAGTGCTGCGGTTCTAGAGGCCTCATGAATGATCCCAAGAAAAAACTTCTTCCCAAGTCAGCATTTGTTGCTGTGTGGAGCTGAGGTAGGAATGGGTGTTCTGGGTGATGGGTGGGGAAAAATAAGAGTTATTTCAGGACAGCTGTGGTTGATATAGCACTCCTTTTCTTGCTCACACTGTTCTGAGTACAGCTAATGTCAGGTTTTCAGCCCTTTGCTGATGCAATTAAATTCTCCTGTATACCTTTTCTGCAGGGCAGGAATTGTCCTATTTATTTTGCGGTTCTGGCAAAATCAATTTTGTTACTATTCCTTCTCACACTTGCATAGTAAACTATGCTGACCAGTCAGCAGCTCTGCAGAAAGCATTACAGCAATGCTGCCTCTCCAGTTCTGCCAGCCAGTGTGGCAGCCCAGTATAGCTTCTGGGATACTGGCCCCACTGAGCTTTTCTATGTTTTTCATCATCACCCAGCAGACCTTGGAACAGATGCGATATAGCAGCAGAGGACTTGTTCAGGAGTTTGTTGTGTGCTTTTTGCCAGGATAGGAGAGAATGGAAAGTGGGGTCGTTATGTATTTCAAAAACAGGAGAAGAAAAGATGGAAACTTCCTTCTTCTAAAAGCCCTGAAGCTCAGGAGCTGCTTTGCTCTCTCCTCCTTCTTCCACTTTGTGAAAATTAGACCAGTCCAACAAGCTCTGCTACTTACTCACCCTTTACTTCCTGGAAAACGAAGACGTGGAACTGGAAAGGTGCTTCTGAGTTAATGAGTCTAGGCTCTCTTGCCTCGGCAAGCATGTTGCACAGTCCCTTTCTTAAACTTATCACATCTCTTCTAAAAGTTTGGTATGGTTGTGGTTTCTTCTTCTTTTTTTCTTTTTTTCTGTTTCCTTTTCCTTTCCTTCTTTTCATTTTTTTTTGAACCCGAACCCTACATCTTATAATTTAGTACCCTTCACATAGCCCAAGAGCTCTCTCCTGTTACGTGAAAAGTCTGTCAGCCTTTGCCAGGAGCTCTTTGGCCATGCCCAGATGAATATGGTGCCTAGGCACACCTTGCTCCCTGCTCCTTCCACTGGGCTCAGCTTGCTCCGTGCTTGACCTGATTCCTTTATGGCTCTCTGTAGTATCTTTGCATTTGTAGCTGTCTACTCCAAGAGACTGCCTCTTGATTCAGATCAGCCTGGTGCACAGGATAACAGTAAGCCTTTAAGAAGGTGTGGAGATGTCTTTAGGGAGGAGTCTGGCATAAGGGAGCTTCACAAAAGGAGTGGTGTTTTCAGGAGACTGAGGTACTTGGGAAGTGGGAGGCAGTTTTACCTATTAGACAGGGTCTTGGTGGGATGTGCGGGGCCAAGATGAGACCAAAGAAGGGGAAAGGAATAGGAAACTGGAGCTCAACTAGAATAGTGGTGGTGTTGTAGTTGGATGCAACGCTGAGTCCTTGAGATTAAAAGACAGCCTGTAATTTGTCAGGAAATGGCAAGAAACACTGAAGAATGGTGGGTGGCACAGGAAAATAAGTAGGAAAGGAGCAGGGTTTTGGCAGTTTAATTGGTGTGTTCTTGCATTGAAAAATACATTGCTGCTGTACAGAAAACTGTGTTTGTGTTATAGGGCAGGTATGGGATGACTGTGCGCCATGCAATGCAGAAGTATAAACTTCTCTCTCTTTGTATAAAAGCTCCAAGGATATCCCAAACACAAGACCCTGGATTTCAGATTTCTCTGTTTAGTCTGTGTGCTATAATTTAATCTAATATGACAAAATATTTGTAAGCACACATTTGTTTTCTCATGTGTATGTTTTACTTCTGATTTAAAACAGAATTAGCATTTTATATGTGATATTCTCTCTTTAAAAGAAAGGAGAAAAAAGAAAAAAAGACTTCTATCCAGGGCTGGCCTCGTCATTTGCTAATCTGCTGTGATCAAGTTTTATGACCCGGGATCATGCTAATCCCCAGTGGTCATGTAGTTACTATAGTTTCACTGATAGAGGAAGAGTTGCGTGTTGCAAGGCAATGCAGCACCAGTTCCTAGCTTGGGTAGTTCTGGATGTGGGCACAGACCTGCTCCGATCTCCTAGATCCCTCTATACCTGGATGTAGTAAGCATTCCTCTTGTTCTGCTCTGCTTGCATACTACTCAGAGAGTTTTTATTGTGCTTCTGGACTTTAAGTGACTTTAAACTCCAAAGTTGTATGTTAGAGAAAAAAAAAAAAAAGAAAAAAAAAGAAAAGAAAATTTGGACAGATTTTGTGACCTACTTCATAAAATTGGTTTTGCTGTTGACTTGCAGATAAGTTTTATGGACTCAGTGGATGAACTCTGGGTGTGGGTATCAGTAGTGCCGTGTTATGTTAAAGACCTCTTGCTTTTTCTTCCCAGTTGATGTCTGTATCCCTCAGTGTCACCATGTGTCAGATAGGAACGAAGACTAGTTTCAGTTCATAAGTCCCAGTGACTCTTAGGAGAGGGGGTGCTACCATATTAATTTGTTTGGGGCAAAAATCGGGTCAAGGCAAGATAAAGCATCAAAGATTCCTATCTGTGTGGCTTATCTGCTAACTGAGAGATATGCTGTGAGTTTGTTTGTTTTATACTCGCCAAAAGGAAAATTCCATCAAAAAGTGTGATATTGCTTACATAAATGCTGCCACAGCTCTGCCCGTGACAGACTGGTGTTTATTAGAAACCTATACAGCCTCATGAGTTGGGTTTATGTAACATTGATTTATTTTTTTTTAATCCATTGCTATAAATTGCATGTAAATTTAAATTCATTGATTCCAATTGCGCTGGGAAGATAAGTGTTATCAGTTGGTGCGCAATTTCCTCAGATGCCTTCACCAGCAGGAGGAAGGGCTGCAGATGCTGGATGGGATGTTGTTGGCACGTGCTCGTTTCCATTTCAGCCCTGTGCGGGACCCTACGGAGAGACAGTATGCAGCCATGCCTCCCTCTACTTTGCTTTGTGACCAAAGGATGTTGGCTCCAGAAATGTCAGCCTATGTCAAACATCTTTCATCAGCTTTGACTTTGCTAATAGTGTTAATTTGCTTTAAATACTTCTGCCATTTCAGATTCGCAGTCCTTTGTCAATGGAATGGGACCTGCCTCCTTTTGAATTTAAGATGCAGAAACCTTCCTGTTCACTTGCCAGGCAAGCTCTACTTTGGGTGTAGAAAATGCAGTTAGATATCTCCAGCAGACTGTCTCCTCTCTGTTGTGTATCGTATCCCTTCTCAACCTGGAGGCAAAAGCCAGAATGTCACAAACTAGGCAGCTGCTTCTTCCTAAAACACCTGTGAGTCAATTCCCAGTGGGCATGAAGATGAAGATAACCTGGAGTGCTTGCAGGGACAGGCTCCATTCATCACTTAGCAGTTCCTTGCTAATCTGTTTTAACCCTCCCTGACACTTTTTTCATCAGTCTTAGCATTTCCAAGTCTTGTCAGCCAAGAGGGCTGGGTTGCCCACCAGATGTGGCAGGAAGCTGGGGTCCAGGAACATCTGACCTGAATCTTAAACTGGTATGCACTGAAGGGGTTTGTGAGCTTCTATTTTAGCGAATAACAGCTGCAGATCTTCTTTCTGTTGCTGTGAAAGCAGCTACTGACACTGCGTGTTGGACATCTGACAGTTCATGGGCTGATATCTCTGTATGTTGCCACTCCTGATGATGTGGAGTTACCTATCACTAGCAATTACACAACGCTAACTGTGAAATAGAGATAATTGCTGAATTATTTTGAATATCTTGGGAAAAAGCTTTATAATTGTCTAAGATGCAACAGTAGAATGTTGTCTGTCTAAAACAAGAAGGGACTTGATACAGAAATCTCTCCAATCTGAATACAGCACTTTCTTTACTACAGGTAAATGAAAATGGCATACTGATTGATGGAGAAAAAACAACTGCAAGTTGGAGTATTTATTCAACATGTGCCCATGTACAGCCTTAAAAGCAAAAGCCTATTTATAGAGTTCTTTTGTTTTAGTGTTTTATAGCTGAACCATCTTCTGGAGAGAATGAAAAGAATTAAGAAAAAGAATGGAAAATGTTGGATCATGAAGAAGCACCAGGCTGATATAGAATGCCACTGCCTATTGTGGCACTCCAGGCTGTGAGGTGAGATACAGTTTGCTTCATTTCATGAGGCTTTAAGGATTCTGGTTTATAACTGTGTTATATACATGGAAAATTCTCTCAGGTTGCTCATAGTCCTCATACTTATTGTACTTATTTTCCCTATGAACTCATATTGTCAAACCTACCCAAATAATCAAAAAGAAAGAGGACTTTTTTCCCCCTGCTATTTTTTCCCTTATTTTTGAGTTTTGTGGAGGTGCTCATGCTTTTCAATTATTTGCTTTAACCACAATGACCAGAGATGTATTTGTTTAGAAACAGCCCCGCACCCACTCCCCCATTTCCCAAATGAAGAGCTGAATGGTTCACCTCATCCTCCGGATGGAAGGTTTTAAGAAACTCCTGCAGTGACGTGAGAAGTACTGAAGCAGGGTAACCAAGCTGCAGTTTATGTTCAGGAACACATCTTTTGTGTGATGGCCTGGACACGCAATAGTGCCAAAGTCTTGTGAAAACTGCAAACTGTTTTAAAAGAATTCTTACATTAAATTAAGTAGAAGCAGGAATGTTTTTCAAACCTTTTTTAAATCTCACATTGCATTATTACTGTCTCTGAATAGCTATTGTGCACAAAAACTGAACTAAAAGCTTTGTGGTTTGTTCCAGTGTTTCACTTAACTCTTTATTAAGTAGTTGCTGGGTTTTTTAGGTCCTCCTGTAATTTGATGTCCTTCACTAATGCGCTCAGAAAGCCATATATAAACAGAGCAAGTGCACTTTATGCCTATTCACTGTTTATTGCTGAAGAGGCCTAATTTTTTCCTCATGTTTATTTTCCAAGTAAGAGTCACTGTGCTCAACAGAGTAATTGGGCATAAAAGGAAAAAAAAAACAATAATCTGAAGAACAAGTAGAGAATTAGGACATCGTTTCTCCAACTCTTCTACCTTAGTCATAAGCTCAAAGATACATTAATGTTTAAACTTTTCTTAATAGCTTATATGTTTGGGGAATGTGTATAGTAAATCAGTTATTCAAAGGAATAACTTAAATGGCAGTGGTTTGGAGCTCTGCATTCCCCCAAATTTTTTTGTTTCATTGTTCTATTTCATTTTCTTCATTGCCAGAGTCTTTGGAATGTATTGCAATGTGACCTTAGATATTTTATGAAATAAACCATAAATAAGCATGAAATTCCAAAATAAAATCCACTTATTTGCCACAGAAGGAAAGAGGTGAGCTAGAGATTTGTAATAACAGTACATTGTGCTAAGGGAAATTGCAAAGGTGAATCATTTATTTAGGGCGCTATATTCTATTATGTCATTATTTTAGAAAGGAGCATAGTAAGATTATGCCAAAGCCACTCCTGTTTATACAGAAAAAAATGTTGTGTTTTATGGCTTTTTATTTTTTATTTTTCTTTGTAAAGATTGAAGGTTTATCCACAAAATAGTAAGTATTGTTGCTCACTATTGTATATTCCACAAAAATTTGATTTTTCAGTAATTTAAGTTTGGAGAATGAAAGACTTGGCATATATAATGCATGGAAACAAAACATTTTAAACCCCAAAATGATTGCTGTAGCTAAGTATACTTTTTCTCTGTGCATCAGAGCTTGGGTTGCTAATGTAGCTCTGCTAACGTGACCTCTGTGTAGGCTGTGATTTCCTAGATCAGTACAGCTTACATCAGAGGAGCTTACTCAGTTGATGAGTGTGGTTCTTTTCTACTTGGCGATAGTGATTGTGCCCTGGAAAATGCTCTCATTTTTCAGTAGTGTTTAGCAGTAGATACTGCTAAAAGGAAGAGAGGGAGACGCATATTTAGACTGGCTAATGTATCTCTTCAGACTAAACACAGACTTACAGAAAATAGTGAATCTGACAGAAGTTCATAAATAGCCCCTCTACTCTCCCCTACCACCTGCCCCAAGTTTGAGAGGATAAGTTGTCTTGTGGAAGGGTGATGGGAAAGCATGGAACATGGGAAGAGGCAAGAGAATGGTGCCTAAATATAAGTAACTTTCTGACAATACGTACATTTATCTTAAAAAAATAAATATTAAAAAAAACCTCACACCTCAACACCTAACAAGATATCCATCAAAGTGAGTTAAAACAAATGAAAGAAGTATGTAGTAAAAGGTAATCACAATTTACAAAGAGTCTACTGTGTGGGAGGGTGGAGGAAGAAGAAGAAAACTCTGGAGATGAGTACTGTGATTTATTTTGCAATAATTAATATGAAAGAGTCTTAATCAGTTATAAAACATAAAATTCATTAAATAACAATCGACATGATTAACTGTACATAATCCCTTACTTGCATTTTTTATAAAACTGATTTACAAGATACAAGAATCTTTTGCTAATTAATGAATCAATTGACACTAAACATGGCCACGCGTTATATGTGGTCCTGTTCTGTAGTGCTGTGCAGTAGACTATAACTAGACTCTGGCCATGTCATGCCCTGGCATTATCACTTATTTTTCTAATTTCTCTGCTGTGGAAATCTTCCTATATGAGTCCTGGCCTGTTGTTAAGATTGTCCTGAGTATTCACTTTTGTCTGCTGGGAGTATACTGTCTGGAAGCAGAACAAAAAATATTCAGCCACACTCATCACATTAGATTGAGATTGAATTGCTTGATGGTAAAGTTTTCCAAAAAAGAATAGCAGATATTTGCATGACAGCAGCTAACTGCTTTTTTGCCAGCAACATCTCACTAATCTTCACAGATGAAGTGTGGCATTGCATAGCAAAGAGGATGCTGGGACTTGAGGCAAATTGGAGAATGGTTAAAGGCTCTTGACTATGTCACCCTTTTCTTGTCTGCCCACGGTGTTCAGAAATGATGCTACTCACCAGCTGCAATCAGAGGAGGATGGCCTAAAGGGAGCATAATGTACAGCATGTAGCCACATCAGCCTGCACGTTTGGCAACTGTGTATAAAAGGGAGTAAGTCCAGAATGCGGCACAATGGAAGTAGTAAACGCCAATGGTAAAGTAGGCCTTTGCTTTAGAATGGTGGGATGAAATCTTACTCTGTTGGATCCAGAATATCATCTATTAGTTGCAGAGACCATCTGCTTCTGGAGAATTAGGTACCTAAGCAGGAAAAGTGGACAGTATGAGAGTGGTAGGTAGTGTCTCTTGTGGTCAATTTCCCATCTTCAGATTGGCAAGGTGCTCCTTCCATTTCATTGCAAGTGTCTCTACTCTGTTCAGCCTGAGGATGTGTAGCCTGCTGGTTTCCTGTAATGCCATCAATCATGGTAGGTTTTCTTGAAAACAATTGTGCTTTCCTGTTTTAAGTCACCAGTTCTCGTTAAGGTATGCAAAAGATAAGGGAGTGTAGTAGGGAATTGGGCAAGACCATGAGGAAAGAAGGGAAATTCCCTCTGAAACTGTGCTGCTATGAGGGGCTCTGAAGCACAGCAGGCATGTTGTAGGGCTAGATCATAAGGTTTTCTCAACTGTTCTGTAGTTAGATCAACAGACACCATGTGAGAAAGTTCAAATCTCAGCACCCTCTTAGTCCTAAATGCATGCTTCTCCCTGTCATTCTGCCATGGCTTACATAGGAGAAAGTCAAAGTGAAGGTACACGTGTGTGTTGTGTGCTATGCTTGGTGTTGCCATATGAGACAGTCTCTGCATCTGCAGTCTGTTTGTCCTGCACCACAGTTCAAATCTGTGGTGCTTTCTGCATCCCCCTTTGGTCTTAGATTTATTTATTTTCTGTAAAGCTATCTAAGGAACTCCTGTGAGATCAGGTTCACAGTGTGGATTGTGGATTTTGCTCTCTTACACTCCTATTGCTGGTTGCTCCAGCCGTTCAGATCAAATTCCAAGTTTGCTGTGGCTAAGACTCTTTTATCAAGGGAAAGCATGCTATATGCAAAGCATGTTGAAGTGCCCTCTTATGAAATGAGGTTTGACTTTCTGTGATATCAAAAAGAGCATTAAACCAGAATTTAATCTATCCTGGGAAATCGTATTTCACAATCTAATGCCTGAAGCCCTTTTCTTTTTGATATGAGGATCAAAATTTTGATCTCTCTCGTGGTTTGCCTAAACATTTTCTGTTAAATGACAGCAAGTTAATAAGTACAAAATAGTGGGTGGTTAACTACCATTTAGCAGGCCAACACTTTGCCTAAATGGGAAAGCTCTTTGTATAAGATAAGGAGTTAATTTGAAACAGTGAAATTAAATCAGCATAGCCACATCTAGTAGACGCTCCTGTTTTGGTATTAAATGAGCTAGGGTTATTTCAGCTTACAATTTATGAAGACTTTTAAACTCAGCAGTGAGTCTTATCCTGGAACAAAGGTCTATCCACGTGTGTAAGTTGCATTAATACATCTCTTTCTGCTCAGCCATCTTGGGAAGATTGTTCTAAGCCTATGAGGCAAGGAGAGCTACTGGAACAATTGCCAAGAGACTTAGTGAAAAGAAAAAAAAAGTCCACATGTGCTACATGTGAAGTGTCTCCTTTGATAACGTGTGATAGTGTGGAACAATGGAGTGGGCAAGCTCGATAAGAATTTCCAGTGGCTTTGTGCTGAGGGAAAGGAGCTATGATAGCTGTGCAGAAAGCAGTTTGTTGTAGACTGATGAAATGACAGCTTTTGTGACACAAGGAGAGGGGAGCTGATACCTAAGCCAGTAATGAGCTGCTGAAGCCGTGGTGCAATTATCGCACTGGAACACTGTTATGAAAGCTGTTGTAAGCATCATGTGCTCCTCCTGAGGGTAATGGTAATGATGGTAGTAAGGCGGTGTCAGACAGGTGACGTTAGGATAAATACTAGTATGGCTGTGTCTAAGGACCTTCTGAAACTCTGGTAGAAGTACTCTTGTAGAAGTGTGAAGAAGCTTATAGTTACCCTTTTAAGGAGAGTGTAGTATCTCCTGCAGTTAGATCGTTTCATCTCTGCATCACCTTTTCTCCACTGCCAGCTGATACTGGAGTGATCATAATTGCATCTCCTTGGTACAGACATAAACCATGCAAACTTTGGGAGATTTTAAAACCTTTTGAATGGTTTCTCTAAGGAGAAACAATAATGAATCATAGAATCGTAGAAATCTTAAGAGTTAGAAGGGACCTTTAGAGGTCATCTAGTCCGACTCCCTTAAAAACAAGCAGGGACATCCACAGCTCAACCAGATTTCACAGGACGCTAAAAGTAGCTCCCTTTTAGATATTTCAGATACTATCAGTTCACTTTGGAGCCTTCCCTTCTTCAGGCTGATGAGCTCCAGCTCTTTCAGCCTGATCCTCATAAAGGTGTTCCATCCCTCGGATCATTTCTGTGGCGCTCCTCTGGGTGCACTCAACACAGTTTCTTGTCTCTGCTGTACTGAGGACTCCATGTCTGGATGCAGTACTCCAGGTGAGGCCAAGATTGTTCTGCACCGCATTGCAGAACATCCAGGTGAGTCCTTCTTTCTACATGTCTGTTCTCTATAGGTTTCTGTCTGATGCTTCTCCAAAATGTTGCTGCAATTTGCACATCTTTCCCCCTCTGTTGCAAATTGATTACCATGCTTTTCTGATCAACTCTTATACATGCAAGGCCCAAGCAGACAGCATGCAGTCTCTGGCTTTACCCTTTTCTTCCTTCATCTGACACATAAATTTGCTCATAAATCCTATGGAAAACTGCTCAGGCTGCCTGACTTGGTTCCTATTTTCAACTTCTTCATGGAATGTCTTGGTAGTAGTTTATATTGTCTGAGTTTCCTATTTCATTAAAAGTTATGCCACTCTCTCTATCTGTATTGCACTATAATTGTCTGCTTCATTGGGCATAACAGCTGGCTGTAGTATAGCCTAACTGCTCAAGGTGAACATGGAAATGCTTAAGGCCTTTCATAGAATCATAGAATTACTCAGGTTGGAAAAGACCTCAAAGATCATCATGCCCAACTGCAGCCTAACCATAGTGCCCTAACGACCCTCTGCTAGATCATATCTCTGAGCCCAAATCCAAACAGCTCTTAAACACATCCAGGGATGGTGACTCAACCACCTCCCGGGGGAGCCTATTCCAGTGTTTAACTACCCTTTCTGTAAAGAAGTGTTTCCTGACGTCCAACCTAAACTTACCTTGGTGCAACTTCAGGCCATTTCCCCTCGTCCTGTCACCAGTGAGAAGACCTGCCCCGCTCTCACTGTAAGCACCTTTCAGATACTGAAAGAGAGCAATAAGGTCTCCCCTCAGCTTCCTTTTCCCCAGACTAAACAGCCCCAGCTCTCTCAGCTTCTCCTCACAGGGTTAATTTTCCAAGCCTCATTGCCATACTCTGGACCTGCTCCAGTACCTCCATGTCTTTTTTTGTTCTGAGGTGCCCCCAAAAAAGAAAAGGGTAGTGCCTTTTATCGGGATTGGGGCAATATATGAGAACTGATTTTTTACTGAGAAAATGGGATTATACTGTGACAGCTTACCAATTTTAAATGTTGCCAGAATATATTGGGCTTCACTTCCTCAGCGCTTGCTAAGCAGATGTGTTCACTGGTAAGGAAAAGGAAGGCACGTTTAGGAAGTTTCCAGATTGTTCTGCACTGTGTTGTGAGATGGAATTAAAAGGTCCCATACAACTCCATACCTGGGAGAAATTTCACTAGCTCAGTGGGACTCTGTTCAGAAAATGACACCTGGATATGCCATTGCATATGTATAGATTAATTACAGATGGATTAATACCAGAGTGCTTGAAGGATGAATGCCTGCACAGTGGTGCTGTCTTGACTGACTCTGCAACTTACATCAGTAGACTGAAGGAAAAAAAAAAAATAGTTGCATTATAAAAAGAAAACTAAAACATTTTCTTTTCTTTTTTTTTTTTCCTTTTCAAACTGACCCAAGAAGGTCTAAATTAAATGAAGTTGGCAGGTTCAAGTGTGACTCAACTCATTGTTTTCATTCTCTCCTTTTGGCAGCCTTCACTAATTCCAGATGTTATTTCTCTAACCACATGGAAAAAATTCTTATTGAAAAGGAGGGGTGGGGAGGAGGGTGAGAGAGAGGGAGAAACTGTTTTCCTGCATTTGGTACATTTTTAAAGCAATGATGATATTGCGTAGACAGTGCTAATGTGCAGCAGGCACTAAAACTAGCTGGAGGCATGCCCAGGAAGAGACAGCCCCAAGATAAAAGCCGCTGTGTTATAGGGGAGGAATAAGAAGAAAGCCAAAAGCAGCTAGTTCAACAAAATAGTGTTCTGTCATTCTAGGACTCATTTGTTGGGAACTGTAAGGGCAGGACAAATGGGGAATTTAGCCTGACCCACTATAATGGGGAAGCTTGGAGAGCTATAGTATCATGTCAAGGAGGGAATTACTGTTTTTCTTGCGCTGTGATCACAGGGGAATATATACTTAATTCATAAATAATGCCTTAACCTGAGCAGAAAAAGGGTTTGTATCATCTTAGACAGTGTGCTCTTAGAGCACATGAACCCACTTACTGTGCTTGGCTTACCTAGCATTGCGCAGCTTAGGGACAAATGGAGCACTTCCTAATTTAATATAGCATGTAAGCTCTTGTGTATTGCGGTAATGTTATGTTGCAGGGTGGTTCCAGACTCACCTTTTGTAGACTTGAGGCATTGTTCAGGATTTGAGAACTCCAGGGGTCTGAACCAAGCCACCCCTGTGCTGTAGGGGCTAAAGGGCAATCCCTTTCTACAGTTCATAGCACAAAGTGAAAACAAGAAGTTATAGACCTGGAGCACATAGGAGTTGTGCCGCCTGGCAATGCACAGTAATATTTGGTAGAGGAAAATGGAGTTCCCAAGTTCACTTCCCACTGAAGGAAAACATCCATTGTTACCAAGCTCTGGAGCCAAGCTATACCTTGTGCCAACATCAGTGCTTGCCCTTCTGGTTGAGCAGGTCACCTGAGAGCACAAGCATGTGATCTTAGGACCCTCCACAAATAAATATTGTACAGAAGATCACCCATTGACTCACAGCTATAGTACAAAGTACCATAATCTTATTAATAGAAGCTGGTTTAGCAAATACACATTTAGCAGCAGACTCAGAACAAAGTATGTGGGAGGAAAAAGCAATGTGTTTTTGAGAACTGTGAGTTTTCCCTCTTAAATGAAGCTATTGCATAAAGGACCTCCTTATAAGACCAAGTTTTGGAGTTTCTTAGGGGAGAAAAATCCCTTTCTCTATAAAAAGAAAGGTCAGCCTGCATCTAATTGATTGGCTCGCTATGGTTTACTTTTTTTTGCTGATGCTGTTCTTTTTTTTTCTTCTCCCACAGTGTACAAGATGCAGTAAAATGATATGGTGTTAGCAAAAAAAAGAAAAAGAAAAAAAGAGGGGTTTTCTGTCTGTAGGTGGTTCTGTACTGAGAGTCCAGAGAGAAAAAAGAAATGCTCTGTTATGTCGTTTGTTGGTAAAAGTAAGAACTGTTACTGGAAAATACTGTTTTGAGATTAGCTGGTGGTAAGCCATGACTAATGCTCATTGTGCCACTGTGTGCTTGCTTTTGGGTTACTAGGTCTCCCTCCAGCCCCCTCACTTGTTTTGCGTAGCTGACGGAGCCTGCTAAAAATTGTACTGTAAGGTCTTTGGTATAGGGACTTCTTTTTCAAGATTGTCTGCATGCTGCTTAATTCAGTGGGAGCTCTGGCTCAAGACTGAAGGCTTTGGGCATTAAGATAGCAAAAATAGTAAATTCAGCATTGGTTCTTGGTTGCGCTGACCTTTGCAGCCTCTGGGTCACTTCAGTTTTGGGACTCTGGGGACCCAGAGCCGATGTTGGGTTTCATTCAGGGAGTAGAAGCCAAGTCTCCAGCCATGTTCATTGTGAAGTTTTCAAAATGGAAAACAATTGTTGATTAAAGTCCAAGATATTTTCTGGCTCTGGTAATCTTGTGTTCAGCATGATCACAATTAAATACATTCAATATTGGGTTTAGGGGCTTAGTGGCATGTATTGTGTTAGAAGCAAGAGAAAACAATACATTTGTTACTGGTTTTTGTTTTATTTACTTAGTAGAGCATTTACTTACTTGGGGTTCTCTGGTTTTGTGGATAACCCTGAGGATCTTATTGCAAAGCTAGCAATGATTGCTTTACTTTTCAGTAAAAATAAAAATGTGAAAGGCGACACAGCTTTTATCTCCATGCATTTCAGATGGAACTTGCCCTACTAGGCTCCTTCTGGCACATTAACAAGAAACTCTGTCCCACTTCCCCAGATGATCAGTGATAAGATACTGTGCTGGGAAATGATATTATGATACAATAGCTAACGGCTATGGAGTGCTTGTTCTAGCACTGACTTCTGGTGAACTGTTCTGGACGAGATTCAGGCAGGACTGCTGCAGACTACAGCAGCTACAAAGTTATAACAGCATATATTTTTTTCCAGAGCATATAAAAGCTTGCCAGAAGGGTTCACCCAAAGCTAGACAAAACATTCTTGGCAATGTTGCCACTGGTTTGGGTTGCTTCCTTCTGTGTAACCTTGGGAGAGAAAGTAAGAGCTACCCTGCCTGAAAGGAAGATCTAAAGAATCAAGTGTCCCAAAGGAGAAGATTAATTTTGTTCTGTTTCAAGGGCGTGTTTGAATAAAGTATTTATTTACCTTGGTGACATCACTTAAAAGAAACCATTAAACAATTCAGGTTTTCAAGCTCCCCTGACAAGAGGCAAGGTAAGCAGTATACTTTCAAGGTCAAATGAGTCTACTAACATACTGGACCTATCAGCCTGGCAAAAGCTGACAGTATTATTGCTAACAGTATTTAAATGCAATTCTGTAATGTGATCCATCTCGGTCTCTATACTAGGTAGCTGTTTCCTTCAGCAGCAATCTGGAAGATTCAGGAGATTCATATTATAATGATAAAGAGAATGCCAACATGTCACCCATGTGATATGTGAAAATAAAAGTGAATAGGGAATGTGCTATCTTTAGACAGTGTTTAGACTTGTTATTAAAAACATTACTGTTTTATTTACAATCACGAATTTGCCTCATAACTGCTACCTGAGATTTTACTTAAAAAGGAGAGGCTAAGCATGCTTGGCCACTAATCCATGAGGACAGTCATCCTAATTTATAGATGAAGAGGTAGAACGATCAATAGTACTAAGCACAGAAGAGATATTAAATTGGGTCAAGTGGAACCTGAGGGTCCCTGAGGTTTGTGGTGAATCCATTCATGAAATTCAACGGGGCTTTTTTTTCATCGTTTCATATGGCTCTTCTTATTTCTTACATAAATGGAAAGTCAAAGTGAAATATAAAAGTGGAAGGAACATAAGGTGTTCTGGTTTTGGTTTATATCATGAATAAAATAAACACATACCTATAACAGCTGTAATCTCACCCATAGCTGTTGATCAAAAAGTATGTGGAAGATAATTCTCAAATGTTTTCTGCTATGCTTAGCAGTTTCAGGGTTTTTTGATTTGGTGAAATTTGCTTTGCTGTCTTGACTGTGCAAAGTGAACTGGATGGATCAGAGGCCCAGGTTCTAGCCTAGTACTTCAATTAGGTCTCCCAGCATGCTAATACTGGAAATATTTTATTTTCCTTTTAAGTAAGGTGTAATATTACTTTGATTCTTCTAACCAACATTGTTTTCTGTCCATGAGTGGTTATATTTGTGAAATGATTTTAGTAATATCTATAAATTATATTGTACATGCAAGAATTTTAGAGGTTATGACCTGTTTGTATATCTGTCATTCACTCGTGTTCATACAAGCAACCAAACACCTTCACAGAATCAAAGCATGTTTGAGGTTGGAAGGGGCCTCTGGGGGTCACCTGGTCCAACTCCCTGCTCAGACAGGGACAAGATCCTTCTTTTCCATGAATCTTTCTCCTGGTCTGCAAGGCCAACAAGTGGACCTCTGAATCAAATGCATGTAGCAGTGTATGTAATGTAATTGTGCATGGAGAAAGTAATCACTGAGAAAGTAAATGCCAAGTATGCTTTTGAGGGAGAAAACAGTATAGTTAGTATGTATATAAATGTTACGGGGAGAAGACTAGCCCTTTGAAAGTTTCTTAAAGGTATAGTTTCAATTTACTATTGAGTTATACAGAAACTGGTGTTATCAAAGGCTGAGGAGGAGACTGTCTAGATGGAGATTTCAAACATGCTTTACTTTCTGCATTCAAGGGGTCCTGCCTGAAGTAAGATGGTCTGAAAGTAGTGTGACTGTTTCTGGCAGTAGTTAGTTTTTAAACACTTGACATTTTCAGCAGTTTTCAGTTGACTCAGGCAGAGAAGTCTTTAGATATGAAAGTATTTAACAACAGTATGGGAAGCTCCAAGCAGCAGTGAATGACAGTTCGTCTAACAACAAACATAAAGCAGCATTTATTCATTTTCAACAGAAGAGGGAAAAAAAGAACAACACAGGGAAGTGGTGATGACTGTTGTAAGACTAAGTGTGACTTTTTTCACCCTGGATAGCAGAGGAATCTTATCCAAGGTGAGTCTGTGGCTTGAGAGAATGAGAGAGACACAGTATATGAAATGGAAGATGCAGAATAATTCTCAGTGGTTAGACTCTGTGAGGCCTAAATATATGACAAGCAGTATGGAACGTGAAGACTCGCAAGCGTTATTGCATTCAATGTCCATCATTTTTGCTGCTCTTTGTTTCCAGTCCTTTTTAGAGGTTGATAGTTGAGATTGTCACAGCTGTACCTACCCTAGAAGACACAGACGTGATGTGAAGAATAGTGGAAAGCTGAGCTTCAAGTAGAAAGCTAACTGAGGGAGAGTGCAGTAGTATAAATGCAAGACCAGTTCCTGTTATTCTGCCTCCGTCAGTGGTTAGGAACAAACTAAAAGAGCAGGTAGACATACAGTGATGATTTTTTTGTGTGTTTGCCCAGTTTTCAGTTGTCTCTTACGTTGCTGAGCCAAGGGTGGTTTGTAGCCCTTGATGGATCACTCATATAGTTTTGTACAATTGCTTTTGAACCAGTTTGGTCCTGATTTCTGAAGTATCCTGTAGCAACGTGTTCCACAGGTGATTAATAACTAGTGCAATAAATTGATATTTTGTCTTTATACTGGACTGACATTCTGACAGGTACATTTAATGTGCCTTTATTTATTTATCACTTGTATCTGCAGTAGAAAGGAGTTTGTTTTCAGATAAGTACTGTGATACGGGTTTGCCACATGGCCTCCCATAGAAATTGTAGAAAGTGATTTCCGTCAGTTGTGTTGGTTAGCACTGTGGGATGTGGCATAGCAGGGAGGATGGGACTTACAACTGCTGACATCTGCAGGTCCTCATGAGAGTGTATTTAGTTACTGGGCTCCTCAGCTCTGTCTTTAAAGTAGGCTGACTGGTTAGGCATTATTAGGTGTAGCTGTTGAAGGGCAGTGTTGACTTCTAAGAGGCTATGGCAAGACTCCATTGTTGTGCTGTGCAGACAGGGCCCATAAACTCAATAAAACCAGCATCTCTTAGACATCTTGGATCTGCGTCATTAACAACCAGCACATTTTATCTTAAATCTGCAACTGTGGCTCATATGAGTATTTGTAAGAGGAAACAATTCAATATGACTAAGAACTTTCAAGATCAGACCCATAATACCAGTGCTGCTAGATTTAATCAAGGTTTGACTTTCATTTCTAGAGAACTACACTGGCATAACTGCTTTGGTGATTTCTGCCAGCCTAATATTGTTGCTTTTTATGACAGACAATGTAGGTCTTCCTGTTTACTTTCCCAAATACGATGTCAGTCAAGTAACCTTTTAGGAAATACTGCAGGTCACTTCTGTAGCATGCCTTACTGCATGGAAACATTTACTGCCAGGATGAATGATATTCTTAGATATTCATGGGAAATAAACAGCAATAATCCTGACAGGAGGTGTTGGCAGAATGAAGTGTGAACAGGAAGCGATTGAAGATAAAAGACAATCTCAGGAGTTACCTTTAGCTCACTGTGATTGTAGGTGTGGTTAAAAACAGGTCACAACAGAGCGTAATGCCTGCCAACAACAAAGCTGATTGGGAATCCAAAGTTCGCTCATCACACAAGCTAGATTGATATTATATAACCAGACTGATCGCACTGAATAAAATTATTGGTGCTTAACATATGCTTTTTAGCTTTAGCTGTGTTTCGGTGTAGGCAGAAACATATGCCACATGTCTCATAAGCAAAGCTGTAGTGACTACTAGATGAAGCTTCCAAAACATTTAGCATTAAAACATTTACCTTCATTTTTGTTGCAATTATGCACCAAATGAGGCAGGAGTCCAGGCTAAAACAGCATGTAATCACGTAATAGGGACTACCTCATAATGACAAGGAAGGCAAATGATGGTTGCACCATCTACCTTCATTAATGTATTTCCCAACCTCTCTTAGTTTTGTGTTGGTTTGGTGGGTTTTTTTTGTTGGTTTGTTTTATCTTTTAGTCCCAATAGCTATCTTTTGTTATAGCTTTAGTGTATTATGTTTGCAGCTAATACTTTACTTACTGTCTAATACAGAAAACCACGCATATTAGATTATCAAAGCATTGTTGACTGGTATCTATCTTGTGTCTGTCTTAATTTGTGAGAATTTCTCATTTCTGAATAACAGCATGTGTGTGACAAATGTGGGCTATTTATTTTGTGCATGTTATCTTCTTGCTCGTCTGTGCATACAAAGCCTGAACCCTTGGGCTTTGGGAAAAGAGAAAAAAATGAAATCATGAGCAATACTCAGTGTTTCAGTAGATCTCTCTGAAGTTTCTCTTCTGGTTTACAGGCTGGCACTGATAACCCCTCCACAATGATTTTGTAGCTCACCTGCCTTGGACACCAGCACCCTGTCCTGTCTCCAGAGAAATACTCTACGTCAAAGTATAAGGGAAATGTTTTCCCATGGGGAGCAGGATGTGCAGGACTTGCATGGGATATGCTCTACCCACAAGTAAGTAGCCTTTATCTGTGACTTATCATTTACATTTCAAATGATCAAGAGATGAGTGGACTACTCAGTATAATTACAGCATGCATATGTAGCAGGATAGTTTACAGATCTCAGTGTGAGCACTCCTTAAACTGGAGGTTGTGGTAAGAAGGGGAGATGGAGAGAGGTGATCTTAACGTTCTGTGCTCACACCCCTCCATGCTGAGGGCTCTCTGATTCCTGCTCTCAGATAGAGAGTGATTACCTCTCTTCCTTATTCCTACCCTTTTCTATCCCCCCTGTAATTCCTTTGTGCTAGTGTTTGGCTTTGTTGCCAGGTCTCAGCTTGCTCAGTCTTTTCAATTGCTTGCCTAGGTTTAATCTTCTTTGAAAGGTCAGCATTGTGCTAAAGAAGGATGAACCCTGTGTCAAGCACTGGTGTTTGAGGCGTTCAGCAGTACGGGAAGTTCGCCATGTGGTGCTCCTCATTAGCTAGAGCAACCAACCTCACCAGGAGCAGAATGCATTACTTATGCAAGTCTTGTGTAAGATACTCAGCAGAACAATTTAGACATGATCACTGAGCTAAGAGGGTGGTTCCAGGATGTACCTACATAACCACTTGTTCTTAAAATATTAGCTGAACAAATCAGCAGTAGGCAAGCAAAAGGAGCAGACTAGTTAGCTAAGCAAATTTTTTTGTTGATGAATCCCTCTAAGGCATTGCCTTGTTCGTGATGAAAAAAGCTCCATCTCCCTTCTTTCCTACTGTTGCAGAGAAATTTGCTTAGACACCAGAAATGTTGCTGCTTTACCTCACCTGGAGAGGGAGTAATTGTTTGGGACGCACATGATTTGCTGTTCAAATTCCAGCTCCTCCCTGGGTAGGTCTGTTTACTCTAAACTGTTGGCTGGGTTTGGGTCTAAGGGCACTCGCACACACAAAGGGCAAACAGGTTTTACTTGACAGAGGGCTTCACAGTGGGGAGTTTGGAAGCAAGGTGTAAAGCCCCAGCAAATGATAGACATGAAAAATAAAGCAGCACAGCTATGTTTAGAAGTTCTAGAGTATCCAGCTTGCTGTTTCTTTTACTCACAGCTTTGAGGGAAATCTGGCTTAGGAGGAAAAGAATTGCTAGACTGCTTCTGGTAGATGTGTATCTTTTCCTTGGCTTTCTCACTCAGTACTTCCCCGTGTTGCTTCCCTTGTGTATTACACAAGACTAAGTGACTTTATCCTTGGAGCCGTCAACTCTGAGTAGACTAGGAAACATCAGAGCAATGACTGAACTGTTCTTCAATAGTTCTAGATTTACTAGTTCTGAGTCATCCTTGTAATTCTTTTTTTAATTGTAGATACACATGTATCTTTGAAAACACAGAACAGAATTACCACAAGTTGTCAATTTTTCATGAACTTAATATTTTATTATCTTACACCATTCAAAATAATCTTTCTACACTAGTTACACTATTAAGGCAGGAAAGCCCTTACAGATGTAACCCAAATACCTGAATGTGAATTGCTTAAGAAGACATCTTTTACCAGAAGGCAGATGGAAGTGTTTCTTACGTGAAGGGAGGGGAAAGAGTTTGCAGCAGGAGTTCTGACTTGCGTCTTCAGAGCTTGTCATGGCTGTAGTTGCATATTAACCCTGCTGAGCGTGTGCTATCGAAGCCTCTGCTCTGCTTATGGTTCTGATGGGGGCTCAGTGACAGTGTACCTTGAGAAGTGTTTCCATGTAGGCATCATGTTGTAGAAGTTGGCCAAAATACAGCTGCAGTTCCAGCTACCCTTGAAAAAAACAGCTGTTGACTCTGAGTCTCATCCTTGCACCTGCTGTAACCTGGCCCAGCCACCTCCTGGTGCTGCCCCAGGCAGTGCTTACACCTGCATCCCTTAAATTAGGGCTAGGATTTTACTAGGAGAAAAATGGTTTGGTGAATTTTCTGCTCCCAGGATGTGAAGCAAAAAAAAGATAACTTGCTTGGTTTGAAGGACACAAGCTGCGGAACAGAATGAGATATCAGATGGCAAGTGAGACAACAACTATGCTGTTTGATGCAAATGATGTAAAAGTATGCAAAGTCCATAAAAAAATTCAGGCAATAAAAACTGAATAGAGGTTATGAGGGAAGAGCATATTTGGGGAAAACTTTGTGGCTCAGTGTGAAATTACAAATTATTTTTCTACAGGTGTGTTTGGGCATCTGTACCAGCTTCCAGTGGAAGTTTTGGATTTTAAATGTGCTGTATGAATCCAAGAACGTCTTCTAAGTTTTCTTCCTATGAGAATTAATGTTTGGTGAAAAGAGCTATGTTGGGTCCTTGCTATAATGTGCTATAATTGCTATACTTGCTATAATGTGTTGTTGGTGTTTGGAAAAAAAGAAATAATAGAATGATGAGAATGTGTGTGGATAATAGGATGGGAAAGTCAACAGCCAAAATACTTTCTAGAGACATTGCTTTGAGAAAAGAGGGATCTTGGACTAAAGAATAGGAAGACAAGGATATTCCCTGGGGCATGGTGTCATAATGTGGATTGGGTCAAAGCAGAGTCATGGTGCTATGAAAAGGGGAAGATCCTGTCCCCACACCTGTGTTGGTTCCAGCTGCTGTGGTACTGGCAATCACCATGTGCTGGTTTCTGCGTGTGTTGGATTGCCCTATGATATAGTTCAGCTACTTAAAATGACAGGATCTTAATAAATACATTAATAAATAAATGAAATTCACTGTGTGAAAGGAAGAGTGAATGTGGGTGCCAGTGCCCTGGGAAAAGGGACTATGCCACGTGGCTAGAGCAGGGTGGAGGTTGGCAATTGCATTCTGCAGCCCTGACTTGTTGCATAAGCACTGATTCAAGTTGGAAACCACCAAAAGGGTTGGCAGCAGCTGAGGGTGCACCTCTTCTCAACCTGACTGCAAAAGTGACTCAGGAGAACAAGCACTGCAAACTGGTATTGCAAGGAGTTCTCAGGTCATCCAGGCTGCTCCCGTTACCTCTGCTCCTTTCTGCTGTGTATGTGCTGCCCTGCCTTGTCCTTATGCTGATTTGTGAGATGTCTACCGAACTTTAGTGACCTCTCTGGTACTTTCATTTTAATAAAAACTGGTGTTTTTATTTAACTGGTGTTAGAGTGGATTCATCATGCCAACTTATGGCTGGTATTTCGAGGCTTGAAAGCTGGTGGCAGAACTAATGTGTAAGACATTTATAATTATTTTTTCTGGGGGAAAAAAGAGAAAGGATGATTTATAACTTATGTGAGTCACTGCTGATACTCAAAACCATGTACTATAAATGTTTTTATTAAAGAGAAGTTTGTATCTGTTCCCCAAGAAACTGCAGTCCATCCAGCAGTAGAACTGGTATTTCCGTCGTGGAGATGGATGCGCTCCTCCAGAGAGGCCTTTCTTTCTCCTCCAGCAGTATGTATAAGGGATATACAAAGCCAGCTGGTCAGATGGATTAGAAAGCACTGCACCACGTCAATGGGACCCATTGTTTGTGTTGTTGAGAAGAGATTCTTAGTTAAGAAAGAAAGAAATGCCTTCCTTGTAATAGCAACTAACGAGGAGACCCTAGTGTAGTTTTTGTGTTTTAAAAGGCTTTGGCAAAAGATGTTTTGGACTCTTGGATTAGTTTATGTTCCAACCCCCTCCCCTCCCCAAAGCACTTGATCCTTAAGGATTTGCCTGAGTCATGGATTTTTACTGGGCTTGTTAACTCTGTTGTTATATTTTTTTTCAGCTAACAGAATAAAGAAATCCTTTAGGGAGAAGCACTCACTGGGGATTAACTGCAAGTGGACCCAGCAGCTTGGTGGCTCCCCAGAGGGGTGACCTCTGACTCCTGGGTCAGATGCTGACTTGTCTTTCGCCTCCTGGCTGAGCAAGCTGAAGGCTCCCAACAAGTGTTTGCTCTGTCCTCACTGGTTTCCCTCTGTGCAGAGATGGGCAGCACAGGAGATGGGTTCTGTGTTATCACAGCTGCTACTCCACGAAAGCAAGGGAAATTGATAAAGTAGATAGAATATCAAAGGCTACAGTAACTGTTATTGGAAGGAAACCATAACCTGTTTTACCACCTAGAGGGACCTGTCTGCTTTCCTCCTCAATAATTTCAGACCCCTTCTTTTCCAGCAGGGATTTTCCCTGCACAACAGTGGTTCTTCAATTCATTGCAGAGTTGAAAGGTGGAAAGAGTGGCTTTTAGAAGGCTTCTGCTATGGATGGTAACTCTACCTAGGCCTGATGGTATCACGGATGCTGTGGTGGTGGCAGAGAAAGGTATCGAGGGAGTTGCTTGCACGAGATATAACTGCTGTATATTAATAGAATTTATTTGCTTTAGCTAGGCTTTTACAGGCAATTTGTTTGGGATGCAAAGCACTGTAAGAAGAGAAGCCAAAATTTAAACTGAAACCTTACATGTGGAGGTTAGATTTTGTGTGTAAGGCTAATGTGTAGATAAGTACCACTGAGCAAATGAATTATGCAGATTAAGTCTGCCTTTGAGAAGACTGGTTAAATACTATGCTATCCACTGCTTTCCACTGCCTTTGAAATCCAGGCTGTTTTACAAAGCAGTCAACTGCATCTTTTATCAGGTTATCAAGAGCTTGGATCAATTCATGATGAATAAACGTCCAACCTACTCTATTGAAAGCTCTGTCAGACATTGTAGTGGACCGTAGGTTTTCAAGAAACAGCTGTAGAAAAGGAACATTTCCCTCATAGCTATTGTTGGAGGAAAAGTAACAAATCGCTTTCATTGTTGGAAGGGAGTGTCAGCTCACATGGAGTCGGGTTTAATGATGTGTGATTTTTCTTGTGAATAAACTGGATGGAATGGGGTGAACCTCCGGTGTAAAGCATTGCACCTTAAAATGAGATTTTCAAACAAGTCAAAGGAATTAAGCTCCAGTGCAGCTTAAATTTATGCCCTGGCATACAGCAAACAGGGGAGGAGGGAAAGAGTGATATTAAATGTACTAGACATATTTAAGTGTTAGCTTTTTTTTCTTCTCAGACATTTATTAGTAGTTGATTTCTTGTAAACATGCATGGCAGAAGAATGCTTTTAGAGGCTTTATAAAATGAGTAGGCTGTAGGAGCTGTAGGGTTATGTCTGTGTGTATGAAGAAGCAGCAGATGGGAAGAAGTTGTGTAGAAAACTGGCAAGGAGCAGGAGTGATCAAGGAGGGGCAAGCAACCCGTAGTATGTGTAGGAAGGGGATTAAGAATTTAGGATTAACAATATAACAAACTGCCTTTCTGGTATGAATTCCGTTGGTCTGTGCAGAACTGTGTTTCTTTTGTGGGTTTTTTTTTTGGTTTTTTTTTTTCCCCCCAGATTGGTTGCAGGTGATGAAATGACTTAAAACTGTTATCCATTAGCAAACAGTCAGAAACCTGCAGCGTGTATTTCTGCAGCAATGGCAGATGTCAGAAGTGCATCAGCTCTTTTTGCCCTGGCTTTCCATGGGGTATTAGATTAGGTTTGGAGTCTCTCTGTTTGTTGCCAGGGTCCCTAATGGTCTGCAGTAAGGGTCTGTGGGCAGCTGCTGAAAGCTCAAGGAGGAGAGGTTTTGCTCCTCAGCTGCTAAGAAACCTTCTTCAGTCAGAGTCAGATTGCTGAAGGTAGAGTAGCATGTTACAGCTGGTCATGTCTCTTTCTGCATCGTGTATATTCTGCACCCCATCTTCATTATTTCTCTTTCCTGCTCTTGGCTGCCTACTGCAAGTCTAGTGCCTGTCAGCCGTAAGCAAAATGGATTCAACTCACTGGCCCGGAAGAAAACTAATGTGACAAAAAAGTGAATTGTTTGCTCCTGGGTTAATGAACTGAATCAGCTCCGTGAAGGCTCTGGTGAACATCAGAGTTTGATGCAAGAGAAAGAGTGCATTAACATGACTGGGAAGGAGAAGAGAGGGCAGGGCTGGAGCATGGGATATGGTGCTTTTGGTTATGATGAACTGCTAGAGTGATTCATGCTCCAGGAGGGTCTTAATACAGGACTGTAAAGAAGGAACTGCTGTTAGCTCAAGCTGCACCATTGCTGTTATTATCATAAACAGCCAGTTGTATGTAAAATAAGAGATTGAAGTGTGCACACACAACTCCAAATTCATTCAGAAGAACAAAGCACGGCACATTGGGCACATTGTAATGCACTGTTCTGAGTCACTGTGGCATGTTAATGGTGAAGGTCATATCAGAACCTACTGGGAAGAAAATAAATCATCAAGGTGAAGGTACCTTTATTCCCATTCTCCAATAACCATCACAAAGGCACCATGGTCTGAAGAAGAAACATTGTGTCTGTAGAAGTGTTAATGGATGCTAGATTAATTTCCTTAGACTGGACATATGGGATGCTCTAGGGTTGTCTTTTATTTGAGTTCTGAGAGGTATTTATTGTGTCTTTATTAAAGCTTACGTGACAAAAATTTTGGAAGCTCTGCTTCACAACATGGTAAGTTCAATTTGGCTACGTTGTGCTGGAGGTCATAACTGAGACCTTTGCTTCACAGGGTGACCCAAGAATTCTGGGCAGAGAATTAAGTTCTAATTTATTTAAAGTATGAAGGAGAAAGTTTGCATTTTGTAAAAGTGTTCACAGCTTCAATGAGTGTGAACAGTAATTAATATCAGCACTTCAGAAAAGAAAAAAATTAACCATTAATTAACCATTAAAAACCATTAATCTTTCTCACCTTCCTGTGTCATTTTTTCTTGCCGTTTCTTCCCCATCTTGCATGCATTTTTCTTCATATTCTGTTTTGTTCCGAAGATATGTGTAAAGGTAACAGAGAAAGATCCTTGGAAGGTTTTCTTTGCTTACATTGTAAGATCAAATCATTTTCCTTGTAGTAAAATTATGTAGATAGTAAACTGCAAACATTCTTTTATAACTCTGTGATCTTAAGCAGACCAGGTGCAATGGTTCAACCCTAATTTGGCTGCACAGAGAAGCTCAATACTCATGTGAGCTGGCCTTGAAAAGGCTCTGATACAGTGCAGTGTGAATATGATGGGATAGTCTGTGGGCTGGGGAAAGATCTACTTGGCTAAACTGGGCCTCCTAGTACAAACTTGCGATTTAAGCCTGTAAAATGGCAGTTGAGGACCTTACAAGATGTAGTTCAAAGCTTCAAACTGCTAAAATGGATGTTGCGTGAAGGTCCCTCTACCCAAGTTTGATCAGCAAATGTATAGACCATGCAGCTTTGCTCTGGTCACAGTTTAAGGGATAGCCCATAAACTTCAACAATTAAACATGATTTTTTTTTTTTCTTTTTCTTTTTAATACACCAGCCCATCCTCAGTACTCTTCCAACTTTGTTGTACTGTTAATTGTTATACTGAATAACTGGAGTGATTAGGGTAGAGATATCAGAGCCAGATATTATACAGTTGTCTCAGTATAGTCATTTGTGGCAACTTTGACATTTGAGTGTCTGCAATCAGATACTGCCATGGCTTTAGGAAACCTTGGGCTTTACAAAAGTTGAAATGTGCTGCCAAGCATTTGAAAAGTTTCTCAAGCTTTAGCACGTGTTCTGATCTGACCCGAACTGGATGCTAACTTTCACATCTTCTTGGTATGAGCGCTGTGATTTCTTCTGTCTTCAAAAGAAGTAACAGCCTTTCTTTATTCACAGAGGGAAGACTGTGGAAATTATGACTCTCGCTTCAGGTTTTTCTTCTTGTATTTATAAATGCTCTTTGAAATAAATCTGCAAATGCAGGATATAATTCAGATCAGCTGAAGCAATATTTTCAGTTGGGTCATGCACAGAAAATTGTAGGTGTTCCTCATATGTCATACAGATTTTTTTAAATGTTCTTGGCAAAAACATGATGTTTCTGTGTGGACAGCAGTACTGATGTCCTGTTGACTCCCCCACCCTGCCACTAACCACCTGGAATGAAGTTATTTTTATAGCTGGCAGACTTTCTATAAGCAAAATTGTTCAGATTTAGCAGCTGAATGGAAATGCTTGGCGTGTTTTTTGTGGTCATCCTTGATTGCTGATGTTACAGGGTAAGGCAAGCATGCCTCAGAATCATGGTATGTTTGGATCTTTGCCAAGCAATTGATAACTAGCCTAGATAAGATACACAGGCTCAGGCCACCTGGTCTCCATGTTTAAGCCCTCCCAAAAGCTGGGTATGCTCTGAAGCTGGAAATTGGGTAAATCTCTATTAAATAGGAAGCATCCACAAAATTTGAACTTGGAGTGCAATGGGACTGTTAAGTCTGGCAGATTAGTTTAACCAAGAATTGTCATAAAGTATATGATGTATACTGATAATCTTTTCCAAATCCCTTCATATTTTTCCTAAGCTGTTGGGCAGCCTAGATGAGGCCCTCTAATATTTCCCTCTTTGAAGATGCCCAAACAATCTGTTCTCCTTTTCTGTTCTACATGTTTCCTCCCATTTTCAGATCTGTCTGAGCTCAGGCACTCTAAATAGACAGTATTCTAGGTATTTCGAGTCACCTTCCTCTGGTCTTGCATAATTTCTGTGACACTGTCTAGGCTGTCACTACAGAGTTTCTACAGGAGGAAAGCAAACCATGGTAATCTGAAGTATCAGCAAAAGGAGAAACTGACACAGATATATATTTAACAGTCTGCAAGGATTAAGAGAACTTTATCTACTTCACCTGATAAAATAAATAAATACCTTATGTGAGCTACATGTCAATAGTCTCAGTAGTTGTCAGCCTTTTTGCAGAGTCCTAATGGGGCTCTTATGGGGCTGCTGTAGGCCCTTCAGCAGACTTTCTAGGCATGAGAGTCTCAACCTCCTGGACATCCTTCTGGATAGTATTTACATTGGTCTGGGCCAAGGACAAAGAATCTGGGGGCTGTAGGCTGAAATAATTTTCCTATTTCTTTGTACATGTCCAGAGCTGTGTGCAGGGTTGAAAAGGCCCTTTGAGAATAGGGTCATTAGTGTGACAAAGCCAGAATTTCACTTCAGGCACTTTTACATCTGCATACATAATCTGCTCAGAGCTGCTTCAGGCAGCAGTGGGATGACAAATGCCTGGGCAGGTTTCCACAAGTGCTGCCACTGTGCCACCCTTCATGGCATTTTCCTGATGTTACAGACAGGAGGTGGGGTGAGGAGAAGGGAGATTTTCAAAGTAGGTATTGAGCAGAGTATTCCTCACGGCCACAGGAGTGTCCTTCATCATTTTCAGTGGTAAAAGAGGGTGTTGCTTACTGGCTGGTACAACAGCCACCTATCAAAGCCTCCCAGCTCTCCTCTGATACACTGCAGTTCCAGCACTGGTGGTTTTCTCTCCGGCTGTCAGACTTTGCTGGTTCTCTAGCCAGCCTTCTTTGCCTTCCTTGTTCCCCCACATCCTGCAGGTTGCTGTTCTGAGGAGATGCCTCTCCTGGGGATGCTGTGCTTCTGTATCATCTTGCTCTGCTAGGAAATGCCTAAGCTGTTACCTTAAATAGATGTACAGGATAGGAAAGACTTTGATTTCAAAGAAAACAAAGCATGGAGATCCAGGCTTGTTCATTACTTGGGGTTTAGATCTGGGGCTCTGCAAACGTGAAATCTGAACTTGTGTTGGTGTCTGATCTGACAACGCATCAGAGTTTCTTCTTCTTTTTTCTATTTTTTTACTTCTCCTATGAGAGAAATTTAACTCGAGTGCTTTGAGGGGGAATGTTTTAACTATTTGGAACAGATTCTGTAATACAATAGTTTTCTTATTGATAGCTGTTGAGATATGACAATCAATCTCTGGTCTTCATGTCCCTATGCTCAGAAAAGAGTCTGAGTGAGCCAAAGCTAGCTAGGGAATCTTCCCAGGATAAACAACTTTGGCTGTTCATAATAATGTACAACAAACGTAGATCAGCTTAAATTGAAAGCTGTGTTAAGGCTTAAGGTAGGTGCAGTTGGAAATCATCATCACAGTGGTTTGGCACTGACCTTGGTTGATTTCCCATCTCCAGAGCATCTCTGCTGAACCTTGCACTTTCTGCCTTACATTGCTGGGAACTATCCAGACTATCTGCAGCTAGGAGATGAGCCTCTTGTCTAGAGAAACTTATTTATTCCCTGTTGTTCTGACTGTGGGACTGCCTTGGAAATGTTTTGGGCAGGTTTTCTAATCTTCTGAAATGCTAGTTAGGCTCAGTTCTGTGTAAGGGAGGAATTGCTTGCACCTGAACCTTTCTTTAAATAGCTCTGAGTGTTTTGGTAAATACAGATTGCAGCTCAGTATTAAAGTTTTTCATTACTCTCTACTCTTGTTGGTTAACATTTCTGTTGAGAGGTACATTTTGAGTACCAAATGAATTTACATATATCTTAAAAATGAAAAGCTTCTCTGAGAAGAGAAGCCTACCACTAAAATAACACACAGTTTTCTTCTGGGGCAGCTGGTGTTTTTAGGGCCATGTGAAAGCTTCGCAGACAAAAGGGTTGTATTGGAGCCTGGCATAGCAGAAATGTCAATTGCTGATGAATTCTGAGAGAGATCGGCCTCCTGTAGAGTCTTGCTGGTCAGTTTTCTTTGCAGCAGGAACCTCTGAGCAGCACAGCTCCTCCCAGCTGGCTCCTGCCCCCCGGTACCTCCTGTGGGAAAGCAGCACCTGAGACGAAGGGGTTGTCAGAGATCACTCAATTACGTTTAATTTTTAGGGGCTGATCATAGGTGTTTGGAAGGAGTGCTCCTATGTGTAGCAGTTTATTTCTGGCAGGTGCTCTTGCTTTATAATTGCCCAGAGGTTATCACTATCTGCCAAATAACATGCCTGCTGGAGAACTCTGATCTTCCTTCTCGTTACAGCTTGGTTATGTATTTTTTTCTATGAATTTTTGCAGAGAACTTCAGACCAAGGCTGTGACTACCCTTTGGCTCATGATGGCCAAAGCTTTCCCTTTTAATCAATCTTTAGAGTATATGCCATATCAGGTTGTACACCAATCTTTCTCTACTTCCCACATGCAATAATACATGATTATCCCTTCTTTTGCACCAGCAGCAGTACTCACATGTTTCCCTAGTACACTGTTCCATAGAGCTGATCCAACCAGAAAGTAACCTGAAGAAGTGCTGAGCTCTGTGAACCTTCTTTCTAGGAGATCAGGTTAGTAAGTGTTAGTGCTGGCCATGGGAGAAGTTCCATACACATCGGAACATGTATCCTGGGGTTATGGAAGAGTGCTGTAACTTACTGTCAGAGGTTTTTATACCACTATGCAACCTCAGTGATTTGGATGGGGAATTTATAACTGTGAGAGCTTTATCTGAGTCACTGACTAATTGTTAATATTACCATGTTTGCCCTGCAGAAATATCAGGAGGCTGCAATCATGATAGGAGCACTGCTGTGCCTAGCTCTGTGTACACACTGGAGGAAAATTACACTGTGTTTGCAGTCTCCATAGATGTGTCGACCAAACACAACCGATGACAATACAAATGTGCTTTGGTTAGAAAAACCGTAGTGTTCCTAACTGAAAGTCCATCTCAACCCTCTTACCCTATGGTTGTCTGATGGGGTAGCAGATATAGAAAGGGTGCAAGAAATGTGGTGCGCACAGCACTGCCTTATATGGTACACCCTCACAGTGCAGGGAAACAAGGTTTCTGTGCTGTAAGTTGCATCCAAGCAATAATAGTTACCAAGAGACTTATTCTACAAGGAGTTTGGCTTGAACTGATGACCTGTCTTGAATGTCTCTGCAAAAGCCTGTTGTAGTGGGTTTCAGTCTTATCCACTGTTTTATTATATGTGCTCTTTTAAAAATTCTCTATGTGTACCTTATTTTTTGTATCCAGGATAACAATTGCTTCTTATTTGTCTTCTCCGTAGTTTTGCTGAATTTGTGAACCAGAGTAGTTTGACCTGTATAGAATTTCCCCCAACTTTTTATAATGTGGGTTCTTAGTGGGGGAAAACTGCAGTTGTAGGAGTGGGAACTTCATGGTCTTCTTTGAAGGGCTGATCCCTCTTCACTCATATGGTATGAGCTGCTTTTGGCACCTCTGAGACTTGAAATATGTTAGCAGTTGTGTGCTGCAAACTGAAGGAAGCATTCCTCTATATGCTACAGTGAGTTTCTCTCTGTGACTGTGGAGGAATGCAGCATTATATGAGGAGAAAAAAAAATAAAAACAAACCAAAACAACAGAAAACATTTCAGGAATTGGCAAATTTGAAAGAGTTTCATCAGTGATGATCAGTTGGCTCCCAGGAATCACCAAAGGAACATTTCTTTTATTTCAATAGCATAACTTCCAGGAGGGTGTGTTCTGTATTATTCCCCAGTGCAGAGGTGAGACTGAGAGGCTGGTAGTTCCCTGGGGTGTGACGTAGCTTTTTTTTTCTAGTTACCGGGGATTTCACCTGACTGCCATGACTTCACAAATATCACCAAGAGTGGCAATAATAAATTAATAATAATTTAGATCTTTTCTTAGAAAATAACAATCATTTCCTTTTTCTGTCCTTTGGTAAATATGAGGCAGTAATGAGACGCTAAACTGAATTTGGCATGAAGCGAATTCAAAGAAATCCTTCCTTTTCACTCTGGCTACTTATTGCTATTTCTCTGGTCATACAGATGAAGCTGTTTGTAGATCTGTGCTGAAATGATCCAGGCTAAACATCAAACAAAAACCAATTCAGCAGCAAAAACATATATATATATTATATATATAAAATTAACTTTGATCTGCAGGCCCCACCTGTTTTATTGATATGCTTCCCTCTACAAATTTACATTGGTTTGAATGAGGTGGCTCTTAACTGGCACAGAGCATAGGTGGGTGTATTTGGGCCTGGGGAAACTGAATGGCAAAACAGGAGAACATTTGAACAGTGACACTGATAGTTCTGTGGCCTCAACCAGCTTCTGCTTTCAGTTCATTTATACACAGCGTGACTCCATTTAGAAGTGTCCTTAGCTGGTATACTACTCGTCAGTATGGTAATGCTACCAAGTGTGACACTTAGGGGATTTACTTCATTTTGAGTTGATTTTATTCCTGTTTTTATTTAGCTGGAAAACATTTATGGTTTCTCACAGACTTCTTACATTGAAGAAACTGCTATTTCATATATGTATATATACATATATAGATTGATAGATGGATCAACTATTATATATACTGTTTCAACACAACCCTTTACAGTGACTGGAAGGAAAATAGGTCTACTGGCTTCACCTTTGCATATTTAGTTCTTCATTTGTGCCACATTAGTAATGCCAGCTTAGATTTTTGAAAGGATTACAGGCTCTGCAGATAAGAGATACCGTGTAGACATAAGATGCTGTAAGGAGGTAGGTAGAATAAGCTTCTTCTGAAGCTTACTCTGGTATAGGAAAGATAGAATGGCTTTAAGGGCATAATGCTTTTTCTCTCTGGTTGTGCAGTTCCCTTCTGTAGTACAGTAAGGTTTTATTGAAGATTTTTTGTTGTTGAGATTATAATGCTGCACGGTGGACCCAGCCTCCGTTCCTTTAAGTCCTGTACTGGCATTTGACCACCACACCGTTGAGGTGACTTCGGGGTTTAAAATGCAAGACGTTTAAATGAAAAGTGTCTGCACAACTTTGGACTGCATCCTGCTTCCCCGGAGCCTGCTTGGGACAGACTTACTTCTCCATAGGATTGTGTAAGTCAGAATAACTGGAGTTTTTGCCTTCTCTGAGCAAGCTGTTTACGATTGATATGTAAAACCTTAAATACTCCAAAGGCCAACCAATTAAGAGTGATGATTACGAGCTGGTTCGTAGTGAAACTCCTATTCACTTGCAGCATTCTCCGGTCTAAAGTTTCTTCAGAGGAGATACAGGGATAACACTCCGGGGTGGGAACACTTCCTTTTTACATTACTAAGCAGCATTATTGTCTTAAATGTAAATTAAGTAATTAGTGAGGTCAAGAGACCACACAAAAGATTTTATTGGTTTGAATAAAATGCAGCCTGACATCTGCCAGGATAGTAACAAACAGATTTTCTGCGTTAGCATGAATCAGCAGGTTAGATGTAATTTCACCTTGTGTCTCACTCATGCACTACTGCATTTCCAATTTATTTTAGGGCTTTAATTACTTAGATACATATTTGCTTGCTTTAGGTACTGTATTACCTACCCCATTTCTGCATAAGGCTTTAGTTTTCATTTCTACTCCATCTTCGTCCTGTGATTATTTACTTCTTAGTTTTATTTTCCTCTGCTTATTGCTTTGTATCTTCTTTTATTGTGGAGGTATGCTTAGAAGTTATGTAGAATCTTTTAAACATTATAAATAAGTGAATTTAACAGATTGTAAATTAGGAAGCTTGAGCAGCCTTCTTGGCTATCACCCATGTGTTTTGGCTTTTACTATCTGTTTGGCACTCACTACTTTTTCATTCAGATGTAAGCAGTGCTACTGAAGTGAAAAGGCCCTGGCTGTGTTTTAATAGTAATGCTCTAGGTGTTCACTCACTGTGTTCTTGTGCAAGGGGCTGAAGATCCTCCCAGATAAATAAATTTGTTATTTCCCGGATTATCTACTGAATTGCTAAGCCAAGTGATGAGATAAAAGATGATCTGCATCATTTGCCATCTGGGTCATAGTGATAGAATGAGAGGGAAGGGCCCCAAATGGTGCCTGGGGAGGTTCAGGTTGGGTATTAGGAAGAACTTCTTCTCCAAAAGAGTGGCTGGGCATTGGAACAGACTGCCCGTGGAGGTGGAGTTGCTGTCCCTGGAGGCGTTTAAGGAATATGTAGATGTGGCAGTGAGGGACATAGTTTAGTGGACATTTATTGGTGGTAGGTGGACAGTTGGACTAGATAACCTTAGAGATCTTTAAAGCTGTTTTCCAACCTCAGTGATTCTGTGACTCTTTGTGCAAGGGGAGCAGGGGCAATGGGAAGATAGGTGATAATGATGTGCAAAGTTTATAGTGAGCTGCAAGCTGAACCCAAGTCAGAATTACCTCCCATTGCCATGCCAGGTATGTTCCTCCAGATTCTCCCATCCTATGTTTTGAATTGGCGTGGCTGCTGGAGACTTATTTAAATAATAATATGCAAACATTTACATGAGGAGATCATGGACGATTTTAAATAAATCCTTGCTTTCTGGTCGTTGTGGTTAAAAAAAATATATAAAAAAATAATTGTCTTGCCTGTATTTACACATGAGAGACAGGGATTCTGCCAGTCAGCTATGGGAGCAGTGCTTCTCCCAAGCGAAATGCCCTATGAGGTGTATAAAGCAGAAGAGCTGGATGAGAGGGAGGGAGGACTGGCTCTGCCAGTTGGGGAGAGTCAGCTAAATGAATTGAGTGCTTTACACTGTGGCAGGGATTGAATCATGTGCCAGACAAAGCAAACAGCAGGCGTAGAGCCCAGTTAGCACCCACTCATTATTAAGAAATATCTGCCCTAAGATATAAGGATAACAGAATAGGATCTTATTTCATCTTTCACCTGTCTGTGAGGTTGCAGTCCACTGCTTTTACTCAGACCATTCCCTTCTCAGACTAGCTGTGTGCAGTGTGAGGCTGATGTGAAGCCTCAGTTCTGCTTTCTTGCTTTTCCAAGGCAGAACAGCATCTAGCTTAGTGTTCAGGGTGTCCTGGTCATTCTGGGCATTCGGTCCTCAATGTGAGATAGGGAAGTGTTATCTCTCTTTTTATAGACAGTGATTGCAGCACAAAGTAAACAAGCTCCAGACCCTTAGAGGTACTTTGATGCCTGACTCTAGATGGTCTTGAGGTCATACAGACTCTGTATATTTCTAAGGATTGAGACTGATGTGATTTTGTGCCTGGACACAGACTATGTTGCAGGCAGAGATGGGATCTGTATGTCCCAGTCTGGTGGCTTAACTGCTGGACCAGACTGACTTTCCTAATCTTTTGTTCAGATCTCTGCTTTCAACCTGTCTGTTCTGAATGATGAAAACCACTGTGGTTTTATGCTGAAGCACTGCCTCGAAGCTTGAAAAGGCTGCTTGGGTATGGGAGGTCTGCTTTATTGAATTTCTGCCTTGTGGGAACATGAAGCCCGAGTTACAGTGTGAGGTGAGCAATGTTCAGCATTCAGTTTCCCCAGACCATTTCACTACCACTGTGGGATCATGGTGAAGTATTAGCACAGATAGAAATGTGCCATTTTCAGGATGTTCTTAGCAGGAAGCTGCTCAGGGGGGAATGGACACCGTAAGCAAACACTAAAATTAAAAGGGAACTGTTTCTACCAACCATTTTGTAACCATGGATACATGTATGTATTACGTATGTGTATGTATATGTAAACCCAGAGTTTAATAAGGGCACAGAGGAATTCCTCGTAATTAGCAGACCAGATTTTGCCTGGGTTAAAGATTTTTTTTTTTTCTAAATATGAGTGCTAAATTTTCTGCTTTATACCATGTGACTGGCTTTTAAATGTGAGCAGAGTCACTCTTCTCTGGCTTTGAATCTGCCTTTGAATTGGACAGCCAGTAGATATTTTTGCTGGGGATTTAGCAGGGGGGTGGGGGGAAAGCCAACATGGCATGGAGTATCTTTTTTCCCTCTCACTGCAAGGTTTATTGATGCTGTCTGCAGATTTGTGTTTGTTTTACTGCTGGTAGTTAGAGCTGGTGATCAAAGGCAAGAGTAGCCGAACCCATGAAGGGACGTAATTGGTTGGACTCTTTGAGTCCCTTGTAACAATACTCAGTTTTGTTGTGTTAGGCAGGGCTCCACAAAGTATAAAACATTGTATGATTGCCGGGGCAGTTGGTCAAATGTTTTCTTCTCGTCTCAATTCCTTTTATACAGGAAACCAATATAGCTGGGAGCCCAGGGATGAAAGCTTTAAACCTGGAGGGTGCCTGGTACTTCCTGAGAACCTCACAGGGAAAACGTTCAGTCCCCAAACAGCCTCACTGACAGATATGTTTTTATAGCCTATTATTTTCTCTCTTCGTTCTTTGTTTCATTTGAATATAATAGGCTCTTTATTTTTAACTGCTCGTCTGTTCCTGCTGTTTATATCCTCACCCCAAAATCATAATTCTCTGGTTCTTTTCTTTTTTTCCTTTTTTGACATCACATTTGGTTACTGTCTAACTGTACTACAATGCATGCATGGAAGGGACATGGTTTATTTTTTTCCATTTTCCTCCATGTCTTTTCAATACGATCGCATATTTCAATTTGAACCAGAAGGTTTTAGCCTTATTTATAGGTCTTGAATTTTGGCACTGATGTAAGCATGTTATGTGGTTGTATGACTTCACAAGAGAAAAAGCTGGAGCTGCAGATGAATATGTTAAAACGTTATTTTCTTGTTTATTTCCGTAATGCTTGAGATGGAGAAAAGATTTGAGGCCTATGATAGTAAAGTTACTTTATTTCAAAATCACCTGTTTATTCATTTAGTTAGAATAGAACTTTCTGGTGTGATAGTCTTTAATTTGGACGAATATGTAACGTAGGGTACTTGTTTTCATCTTATACTGGCATTCATCTTATAAAACTCATTTCAGGGTAGTACTATTTGTGAGAGCCAGCCCCCCTCCCTTGCTGCCCCTGCATAACCCCATATCCTCCAGCCCATGGGGTGAAATAGTGGTGTTTGCACATACAGGCGGCTCTGCACATTGCTGGGTCAGCATGACATGAATGCACCACCTCTGATACTTTGCAGCAGACCTTGTTTGAGTTCTTGCCCACTGGCAGCAAAGCAGGCTGGAGTGCCAGAGCTGGGCTTTGTTTTCCATGCTGCCATTGCCTCCATGAAACTTCTGGGCAAGTTCATAAACCTGGTGCTTACTTTACCCTTCTCTAAGTTAGCATCTGCAGTGCCTGCTTCTGAGAGTGTCTGAGAATAGAAGTGCTGGGAAAGAAAAGATTTTTGTCCCAGAAAACCTGTTATGCGTATCTGCTTATAATTATTTAGCATGGAACGTTACTTATTTACATGTACAGTGTTAATTTAGCCTCCAATCTAATCATAATGAAAACCCAAATAATTAAAATCTTCATTATAGAATGGTTCCTCATCTTAAGGTCTGTCAGTGCTCGCTCATAATGCATCTTACTGAGATAGTTAAATGCTTCAGTTGGAGATATGCTATTCTGTGGAAAAAGTCTACTTTTTTTTTACTGAAATGGGATTTGCTGCACAGAAGCTGTTTCAGGAAGTACCTTTCTGTTGCATAACTTAATGAAGTACCTGGAAATGATTTTAAGCTGCTTGCAAAAGAACAGCCAGGGATCTATGACCTTATAATTATTAATTATAATGCAATTAATAATAATTATTATGATTACTTAACTCTTTTAAGTATATATGTCCTTTTTATGTGCTTTCTTTCTAGCAGATTGATCACCTTAATTATGGTATGTCTGTTTGCATGTACTTAGCACCTATTAAAATGAAACCTGAAGTGCATTCTCAAACAAATTAGGAACTGCTTTGTATGTTTTGAGGCCATCTCAGTGGGAATGGACTAGAGTTTTTTTATCTACCTGTGCTGATGTAGTTTGCACTTTGCATTATATCATTTTCCCAGACCTTTGACAGAAAATGCTCCCTCTGTTCCTTAGTATTTTGACCATTACCGGTAATTGTCTAATGATTAACTCGTAGAGCAATGGGGAAGCAAGCATATGCCAACATCCCGAAATGCTGAATTCTACCAGCTCCTGAAAGAGATAAACCTCTAGAAGTTTACAAAGCAGCTCATTTTGTAGCTGGATCATGTAATTTGATTTTCATGTTTCAGTCACTTTTTCCAACTACCTGGGCAACTAGAGAATCCAAAAATCCCCATTGTATAGACATCTGCTTGCAAGTACCCACAGGAAACATCTCCAAGACTGAATTAAGTACAGATAACATTTTATGATCTAAATAATAACTTGAAAGAATAAAATCACCTATGGAATGGGACTCAAAAATCCATTGAGATTAAGCTAAATTTGAGCTGCAGTTTGCTGAAGCCATACTTTGCCCACAAGATACTGTCTACACAAGAAAGATGAGGCAAACTTTGTGCTGTTTTTCTCTTTTCTTCCCTGGGAGTAATGGGGTCACTTGAGGCAGTCACTGCCAATACTCACCCAGATGAGCAGTGCAGCCATTGTGTCCCTTCCTACATTAGTGTTTTTGGCAGTGTCCTTGTAGAAGTGGACCAGATCTGCTGAGCTGCCCAGCCTGGGCCTGCTGGCAGAGTTAAAACTGTGAGACACTGTGCAGTTCTTCCTCAGATAAGACAGGAGTCTTCCTACCTCTGTTTACATTGCTATCTTCTTAGCAGTTTTTCCATTCTGCTTCAGCTGCTTTCCTCAGAACAGCCTATATTGGGTAGGTCACAAAACTTTCCCTTTTGCTCTAAGATTGAGATCTGCATTACTGGAGAAGGACAGACGAGGTTTTGGAATTCAGGACCCTTGAGTAGGTTTTTCTTTTTTCTTGTCTTAGTTCTTCATTCTTTCTCACTGAACTGAGCTATAAAGAGAAGTGATAACGTTTGGCTGCCTCGCTGGTTCATGTGTTGGTGTTTATAGCAGGTCTTGAGAGTGTCTTTAGAAAGTGGTGGTAGTGTAATAATGTAGTAATGTCTGAATTTTGCATCATTTAAACACAAGTCTTTAAGTTTTCTATACCTCAGAAATCGAATCACTTCTAATATCATGACTAGAACTTGTTGTTCACCAGTTCTGTGCCAATTATTTGTGCCTTTCCTAGGCTAAAGAACAACAAAAGAAAAGCAGTGGATAAAAGTTCTGAATCAGAACTGATGTTGACCAGGTATTTCTTTCCTCCTTTCGTTTTGATAGGCTGTCCCAGTTTTCTTCAGTCTGGTTGCTTTTATGTGGCTGTATCTATCATTATATGGCTGTTTTTTTTTTATTGCCGATGATCGCTATTGAGACTTGAGGAACTTTATTTGCTTAACCTTGGATCTCTGTGAGAGAAGCTGGTTACTTTGAACCTTTCAGCCCTCCTGCATTTAGAAATGTTGAAAGAAGCAACTCTAAATTAGGGGTTTTATTGCAATTTTAAACACACAAATAGATGCCTTCATTCTTACAAACAACATCAAAAGGCTAGGGAGTCTGGAGTATATCAACCATATATTGGTCATTCACCATTAATCAACTTACTCGTGCCTATCTCTCCATCACAATCTCTCTTCTTCAAATGCGTTCTTTCAGACGTGATGCTGGGTAATTATGAAGCTGAGAGGAATCCTAATAGTCTCCAGTTATGTGCTGTAAGTAAGGGCAAAATGGCCTCCTGACATTCTTTGGTAAAGACACTGTGTTTTGTTACTCGGATGAGTCTGTGCTTATTTGCATGCAGTTGTCATTATCCTTCAACCATGGAATTTGAATTTTCTGTTCTGTGCTTCTCATAAAGATTGCTTAAAAAAGCAGGTGCTAACTGTTGCAGACAGATTAGTTAATTTTATAACTAGTAAAACAGTAAAGTAATAAACATCAAAGTGCTTAGGTCCAAGGTCCAAGAATATAAAGAAGGAGCAAACACCTAGATGTTTGGGGCGATTAATGTCCAACCCCTGTGTATATGCATTAATTGTATGCTGTGACCCTTCTCTTTGGTGTACTGCGTCATCACTACTTAACTCCCTATGTATGTGTTGTGCAATTTATTTGGGCTTGCATCTTACTAGTCAGTATATTGGTTTTTATTAGTGTTCTTGTTTCATAAAGCGAATTCTTTTTTTGGATGAAAAATACAGCAAAGGAACAAATGTGTTGCTTTAGAGGGGCAATGTTCTTGTTCATGTGCATAAGGTATTATTTAACACAGGTTATATACATTGGTTTGTGTGCCTTTTTTTTTTTTTTTGGTTGTTTGCTAAAACACATTTTGATTGCATGTGTAAAACATGAGAACTATGTTAGATGCATGTCACTACATAAAGCAATGGAGTTAAACATACTTTCCTGTTCTTCTCATTTTGATGTTTCCTCTCTGGACAACTATTACCACTTCATGCATTACAGATTACAACCTAAAGTTGTCTTTATATTGAGATTGCCTGATGATGCAATCTTCAGAGGACAGAAACAATATTGTTACGCACGTGGAAGACTTCCATTGTTTTCCCTGCTGCTCCTTTGGTCTGATGCTGTGCGCAAGGATTAATTGTAGGAAATCAGTGCTCCTCTTCCTAAACATAAACTAGGTTGAACTGTACACTTCCTGTCTGCTATTGTTAGCAAGAGCATCAGAAAGCTGCATACTAAGTCAGTCATGGAGGAGAAAAAGTAGGATAATTTGCTTTTTTTCCTCAGCTGCATGCATTTTCACCTTCTGAAAGTAGGTTTATTTGCACTGCGAATTATGTCAGTCTTCATGAGAAGGACCATTTAATTATCTTCAATAAAACTGTATGGTGAAATAAAGCAAAAAAGTATAGTTTTTGTTTTGTTTTCAGTTTTGTTTTTGTTTCCCTCTCAGCAATGGCATTCCCTTTCAGTCTGGTGTAAGCAAAAGAAGGGAGAGTTTATGTGTTTGTTCAGCCAGCATGGTATGAATTTTTTCAAACCTTTATATAGTCCTTTTGGCTAAGTTGATTATTTAAATATCAGTGAACTGCAGTCAAATATAGAATCAGGTAAGCAGCTGATTTCTTGATACTTCTGAAAGTGTTGTTCCAGGAGAAGTGTGAATATGGAAATCCCTAGCATGGATGAAATAATTGTGCTTGGAATTGAATCTAAGCTTTTGTTGTAGTTTAAAAGATACTTCAAGGGCAATTTTCTGAGTAATTTCCTGAGCAATATGTCTAGTTGCCAAAAGTTTTGAAGATTTTTCACTTCTAAGTCATTTATCTTGTAACATAGTAGTAGCATTTCCCAGTTTCAGACGAGGCTGATTTGTGTCCAAGAGACTAGTCGGTCTAATCTAAAACTTTTGTTCCATTTTTTTTTTCTTGCTTCTTATAAGGAAGAATATTCATTAGGCCTCCTTATAGGGTGGAAGCATGTATAGAAAAATCAAATGATTCAGAGAAGTGTTTCATCACTTTGATTAGGGTAAGAAATCTTCCATTTACTGTCTTGGTGCTTTAAAAGATAACTATTCTAGGAGGATTTTTAGGTTAATGAGGCATGGATAAATGTAAGCTTTCCATGAAGAAATGAATAAAGTGATTGTATTCGCTGTGGCCAGACATTGCATTGATATCTATTACTGCTACTCAAAAATGATCTTCTAATAAGCTTTTTGTGCAGATGACCTGAGGCCCGTATGAATTTCAGTCAAAAGTAGAGTCATTTTTCTGCATAGATGTTCTCCCTTTTAGAGCAAAGTTTGAAACTTTAGGCCTTCTGCAAAAGAAATGGGGAAACAAGGGTTCATTTGGTAGAAGCACGAAATAATTCTTTAAATGTAAAATGTGAACTAAAGACTTGTACTACAACAAACATTATTGACCTACATGCTCAGCAGAAAAGACTGGATGGATTTGGAATAGATGCTCATCTTGAGAATGTATGTTTTTGTGTCCTTATGTTCTGTAGCTCTGGGCTGAAAATGACTTAAAAAAATTGATTGAGAATGTGCAAATAGTTTAAATTAACTAAGTGCTATTATCAACAAAACCTCACACATTTTCTATCACAGCAGAGAATTGACAAGTTTTGTTCTAAAGAAACCAAGGCGTAATTCAAACAGAAGCATTTAAATTCACTGAAGATTGTTGGAAAAGAAACTATCTAAAATACTCTGGCCAGCATCAGCAATGTTTTTTAATTGTGCTTGAGGGTCCAGTTTTCAAGGAATCGTTTGAAATGTTCTCGTAGCAACACACCAGACTCATTCTTATTACTACTTGTGTTCTGGAGGTGCCATTTGGCTCTGCCTCTGTCAATAGCACTGAATGTATTTAGGGCTTAAGATGAATATTCAAGGGGTTCTGTAGACTTTAAGGAATAAAATCCCAAACAATATTAAGTCAAAGGTTTTAAGATATATTTCTAGTCTTTAAAAATTTTTTTAAATTGTTATTATTATTTTGGTGCATTGCTGCACTATTTCCCAGGAGGTTGAAGTCTGATCTAGATGTGCTGGCCGAATGGCAAGAAACTAAACTGGAAGGACAGCAAGAGTGCTGAAACTAGAAGCTCTTTGAGGCCAATGTGGTACTTCCTGTGGTGCTAAAGCAACACCAGTTTTACTGCTGGAATTACTTGTGAAATCGTTAGAAGATTTCAACATTATGTAGGTCAAATTTGCATGAGAGCACGGTTTATGTATGATGCCTGTTGCTTTAAAGCGCGGTGTAATGACTCGCCCATTGCCCGTCGGAGGGCTCTTTTTTGATGTTAAGCACCCATGGCACTGTGGTGGAAGCAGCCTCAGTTGGCCAAGTTCTTTTTTTTTTCTTTCCCTTGTGAAAAGTGCATTACAATGGCGCATTAGTCATCCTTGCTAGATAAAAACGAGAAGGATGAATGAGAAAGCAAAGCAGACCGTTGAGCTCTCAAGAGCAGCTTACGTTGTAAGACTTTTAAAGTGTCGTAGTGAAGACGCTGCTGCTACTTCGCGAGCTTTCTGACGAGCTCCTTGAAATACTAAAGCAGACAAGGTCTGTCTGCTCTGTGCAAACACTCGTGAGCATATTGCATTCTCTGGATGAGCTGGGGATTTGTACTGGGCCGCTACATTCTCCCTTTTCCCTTGCACTTAGCTGCTGCCCTCCAGCATGTTGCACTGCATGCCAACAGGGTTCGGAACAAATGAAAGGCTCTTTAAGTAATAATGACCATTGGCACCACATTGCATAAGCGCTGTTAGTCTTTCCCTGTTTCAGGGTTCAGTAAATGACAGTTTGCACTGTTTAATAAGTCCCGGAAATGCCAGATGTTAGGATCGGTTGGACTGCAGGCAGATCTTGGGGAAATAGCAGATTTGATGACTTATGGGAAGACTTATGCTCATGAAATAAAAACAGATGGTTTTATAGTCTCATGTTGTTGGCAGGACAAATAGAGGAATCTCTTGGTGTAAAAGAATGATCTGAGCATCTGGATTGTTAGCTAGTCCAGCAGGTTGAGAATTCTTTTGCTTCTTAAAACAGAAGTCACTCAGATGTTTGCCAACGTTGCAAGAAAGAAAGGGTGTGGCAGTGAAGACAAGACCCCAATGTGTCTAGCAGGTGATGCTGATAAAGCTGAAGGCACCAAGCTTACACCTGTAAGTTGAATGACTTAACACTTGATCCTTCTTTCTCACATTATTCATAAAGCCCCTTTGGTTCTGCGGTCAAAATGTCATAGTTTTAGTGACTTAAGACTGCCACATGAATTCACTGGGATATCAGAAGTTCATTAAGAATATGAAGTATTTTTGCATGTAGTATGATTTGTAAGTTTGCTTTTTTTTTTTTCTTCTGTATGACAGTTTGATTATAACTTCAAGCTGTGATGTTTCACAAGAGGAAGAATTACCCTCTGCTGTTTGAGTCCCCAATTCTCTGCCTTTTATTTGCTTTCCCATTGAAACTTGGGAACAAATGCCCGGAGAAATGGTGCAACAGCCTTTCTATGGCTTTAGAGGCTTGAACAAAGCAGCGGAGAGAACATGCAACATGTAACTTATGCGCTAGGGAAACATGAGGAAGATATTCAGTTATTGTTTGTTTTGTTTTCTGAGTAAAGCTACTATTGTAATTAAATTAAACTGCAGGGCTCAGGCTTACGAGGTGTTCAGAGCCCTCTGCTCCTTCTGACGACAGTAGGTCTGAAATGTGGCAGTTCAGATTTTTTTTTTCCCTTCCCTCACAGCTGTGTAGCACAGTGAAATTTATTCCAAGCCTGTGGTGGCTTTTGGATTAAACATTTGGGATCTAAGCCTTCTAACTCTGCTTGCAAGACAGATAATAAGGGCATGCGAGTAAGTTGCTGCTTCAAGCAAGTGGAAATGTTTTCAAGGCCTTTGTGTGTCTGTCTTAGAGATTTGGGACTAGTTCTGAAGCTTTTCTACTCCAGTTTTTCTGTTGCTGGCTTATTACTGTGCATAGACTCTGTTTCTGTTACACTAAAATGTAACTGTGACTATATATGAATTATGACACATCTTTCAAGAGGTCACTTCTCTTTAAAGGAAAAGCATTATTTAATAAGTTACAAGTGATGTGTCCTAAAACATTAATTCCAGAATATGGATTAGGCTTTGTGTTATAAGATAATATTATGTGCAAGAGAATAATAAATTGTCTAATGTTAGGTATTGGATTAAAACCTGGATGTCTTAAAGAAAAAAGAGAGAAAAGTCCTTGGACATAACTTTAGAGGGCAAGGTTTTGTACATTGTGTGTGCTCTTTAAATGTTGTATTTTGGACTGAATGACAGTGCTAAAGGCAGGTTTTGAGAATATCAAGCAGAAAATCCCAAAATTCTGTTCACTTTATTTTGAACAGACACGAAACTGAGCGGACTCAGTTGCATACGTTCACTATGTTGAAGTTAAAATGCAAATGCCTCTGGAATGAAACTGACAACAAAGGGAGCAATTAGGGAGCATCAGTGAACTATTATTTATGCATCTCACCTTAAAAGCCCATAAGGAGCAGTAATCTGGTCTGAGGCACTCACAAGAGAAGTTGTGCATGCAATTTCTGTTTCAGAGGAACTGAGGGCAATAGGAAGGCTGGTGCTAATTGGACAAGTTCCGCAGGTGTGTGTATCACAAGTTAAGTCCAGAGTTACTAGAGGGACTTCTTAACAACTTTTTATGCCTCTAACACTAAAAATGGAGAGGAAAAAGAAACAAACCAAAAATCAGGAGAGAAAAAGTTTCATGTCTTTGTTCTCAGTAGTCTTTGTTCTATGTTACCTTTTAATCTTGATGTTCTGAAAGTTGCAGAATTACACTATTGCTCAAAACTGGTTTTGTTCTTGGTTTCTTCTGCTACTTGGAAGGGCTTTTCAGTGAAGAAAACGATGACTTCTTCTACTAAGAGTGAGTAGGATGGAGTTAATTTGTGATACAGGCTACTGCAGAAACCTACTCAATGGAATGTATCTGAGTTTCTACATCCTGTGCAGAGATGAGGGGAAAAAAAAAGTAGGTGTCAAACTACAGTGCTCTGGATGCAGGAAATTGATTTCAAAGAATGACTGGCTCTTTTTTTTTTTTTTAATATATATGGATGAGGGTGTTTTTTGTTTACATTTGTAGTCTGAATTAAAATATGAGCACACTTGTAATCTTACAAGTAGTGAAGCAAAACGTGGGACTGAGATTTAGTAGTCAGCAAGGAAAAAAGCAACAATTTGTGACACAGTTGCTTTCAAATGAAGTCAAAAGACTTCATCATGGAACGTGGGTCTTGTCCTTTTGAAAGTATGAACTGTCGTTTGTCATTGCAAAGCACTCTAAAATGGTTTCTCAGAATTTCAGTACTTTGTCAAAGCCTTAAAACGAGCAGAAAATGAGGGAAGTTCTTGCTGTAAACTTAAGCAACTTGGCAAGTCTGGGGATAGTTGATATTAACATCAATTATTTAGCTGACATCCTTGTTCAGCACATCTTAATCAATGGCGAAGGGCAAGACCTATTGTGACTGAAACGTTTGAAAGTAATATTTAATTAAGTAAATCGATGTGTTCACTGGGAAGTTGTGAATCATTTTTGCCCCCCTTCCCTTCCCCCCCCCCCCCCCTTTTTTTTTTTTCCTTAGTTTATTAAGGGTCTTAGTGGTTTGCATGCTTCAGCTTTGTGCTTGGTGGTATCAGTGGTGGAATGTTGCCCTTATATGTCTGCGTTCTCCACCTATACTGTCAGGAAAGCAAAACAAAACCCCCCAACATTAGATGTTGTTTGACTTGTGCTGAAGGTACAAATCATCCTTTTTATTGAAGTCTGAGAGACTGATTTGTTGCATCTACAGACCTGAACCAGGAAGAAATAAATACACAACTTATGGAAATTAAATGGCGAAAAATGCTTAGGTTTTGGAGAGAAAGCGATTAGCTGCTTGTTCAGAGAGATGTAATTAATCACTACCCTCTGCTTAGGACTCACAAAGAAAAGGATGAGATCAAGATGTGAACTCTGAAGAGTTAACCATAACACTGAGAGAAATTTGTCTATTGTTTCTCTATTAATATCATTCACCAACTTACCACTCATCACCTTTTCCAAGTAGTCTCCCTATAGCAACAAATGGCACCACAGATAAGCCAGATGCAATCTCATCACTGCTTTCTTTTCATAAACGTTTGACAGTTTATGAAATAAAAAAAAAGCAGGAGAAAACCAAGTATTTTGTAGAAGCTGCACTTAGAGAAGAAGTCTCTATTTTTGCTGTAACCTCTCTCTCCGATTTGCCTCCAGACTTACGCAGTATGATTTGATTTCCTTAAAGGAGTTCTTCTGTGTCATTGTATTGCCTTCACAGCCATCTTGTTGATCCTGTGTATTGTGAATAATGAAAGCATGCTCTGGGAGTCCTACATCCATAATTGGCCTCAGTTCCTTCCCACCTTTAGTTTGTGGCTATTTTTCATTTTTAAAATTTAATTCCATAACACAGTTTTTCTCAGGGGCATATCTGAACATACCTACTACATATATGACATTTTTCTGTCTATGGCATGATGGAATGAAGATGTGGACTGCTTGTTTTTTTCTGGAAATGTTACTTAAAGTCTTTAAATTTAAATAATTTCTTTACTGGATAGAGTTGTTATTAAAATAAATCCATAGCTTTTCTCCTTTTTCTCCAAGATCCTTTCAGGTCAAGCCTAACTTTAAAAGATGGAAAGCTTTCCTCTTTCCTTACATGAGAAACAACTCTATGCTTTCTTTACACGTAGCTTATTTCAGAAGGAAATAATTATCTGGTCTAACAATTACATAAAAGTATTTCTCATCTCATTTGAGAATTTAACTGCGCATATAGTCTCACTGACTTACATAAATAGTAATGGCAAGACCTAAAAATTTGATGGCACAATGTGTTTGGTTTTTGTAGAAACACCATCACTTCTGGCCAGTGGGAAGCTTTGCTGCTGATGTTAATGGATCAAGACTTTGCCCTGTGTCACTAGTCCCTGGCCCTGGAAATCTTCCTAAATGATAGCCTTGTTTCTTGGCTGAAGTTGTGTTTGAGGTGTCTGTGGATCTTGGTGTTGCTTGGGTGGATGTCTTTAACTTCTGAACAGCATCTTGTCTCCTTATCTGTTGCAGACTGTGCTGTGAACACTTCTTTAACTACTTCCAGAGCTCACTTCCATAGGCACAACATTTGGCTGCTCCATCTGATTACCACCAAAACAGAGGAAAACAGCCTTCCACTGCCACTTTGTCACTGGCCCACCGTCCAGCCAGTGTTTACAGAATGCCACAGCTAACATTGCCCAGATGCTCTATCTGTGGAAAACTTAGAAACCAGGCAGCACAAACTGCTTGTGTTTTCCAAATTCAAGATGCTTTATCCGTGGTCTAGTCTGCTCATGTGAGCCGGCATCGCCCTGTGGTGGGTGTGCTGGCAGTTAGGCCTGGCAGCTGATAGCAAATGCTGGAGGTGTCCACGTTGTTTAGGTTGCTTTAAAGTCCCGCATGACAGCTTCTCAAGCATAGGTCTGTTTCTGAGAAATATAGATTAGCTTTATTGAGGATTGCACAAAATAACATCATCTTGTGACGGTTTTCAGGGTATGTGTATCACACTCCTATACCCACTGGTCTGAAGAACCGAAGAAGTAAAACCATTTTCAGCCATGCTTAGGGAGTTTCTGAGGCAAAATACATGATCATGCTGTGTATTATCATTATAGAAACATGTCAGAAATGCATTTAACTTTCATCATCCCTTTTTTGAAAATGTTTTTAAAAGCCACTTTTCTTGGAATTCTCTATTTCTTTTTAAGAAAGTTTTCATTTTCTAATGGTTGTTACTCTGGTATCTGAGTATTTTGAGCTTCCCATACAAGGAACTTTTGTGTACAACACATAAACAGGCCCACTACCTGAGATGTTCTTATGCTGTTAAAAATGTGAATAGGCATTTCTTCTTTAAGGGCTGGAGGTTCTTTTAACTATTTCATATCCACATTCCAAAACCTATTTAAAAACCTAAGCCCCAAGTCCAGCTGACAATGAACTCTATTTTCAGCTGAAACCCCCACCTCCCCCACTTCACCAAACACCGTTTAAGCTGCTGGTCCTCTTGTGATAAAGACCAAAGCTGTTGTTTGGCTGACATGCAGAAGGAGTTGTTTATCAAATGAAGGCTATTCTAGGATGATATTCTCTTTAAACACAACAATGGGGATTCTGAAGATAACCAAATCAGTACTACTTAGGTGTTAGATCTGCTTTAAATTGTTTCAGTGTTGTAAAGTAGAAGGGGGGCTGGGGGATTTGGCTTTGAGTCCCTGCCTTGTGAGTGTGAAATGGTTGACTCCAAAGTAGCTGCCAACTGTGCTTTGTGCAAGGAAGGATCTATAGGGTATGAGCTCCACCAGCCCTTCAGTACTTGGAGGGCACAGCCGGGTGGAAACGGGTCTTTCAAATCAAAGGCTTAAATTCTTCTGAGTCTGAAGGGAGCACCTCAGTGACCTATGTCTAATGCCACAGTTTGCATCCTCACCTGAAACTTGGATTTATTGTCTGAAAACATTCCCACTAGGTAGACCACATGGAAAAACTAACCTTTAATAGGCAGCTATTGCTGTTTCAGCCATCACCCTTTACAACCTACTGTGATGATGCAGAGATGAGGAGGGGCAGTTCTCTTGTTCGTGCTAGACCCAGCCTTGCTGCCTGATTTATTTACTTTTATACAGTAGAAATGCATTGTGAAAACTGTATGGACAAGCAAGAAGAAAAAGCTGCTCAATAATTATTATTCAGACTGGTGTAGGAATCCACTTCATGCAGCAGAGCAGGCAGGGTTTGCTGATTATTGTAGTAAGATTTGCTGGAGCCTGCCCTGGCATGATTGGCAAATATTGAACTCTTTTCTGTGTTTTCACAGAGGGATTGTGTTCCAAGGGGACCCAGGTATGTCTCAGCCAACAGTGACAGCCACATAGCTTGCTGTGGCAGGCAAGTCCTGCTGGAACTATGAGTTGTGCTCTGCTGCTGGAGGCAAGCAAACTGCTTCAAGGCTATGTTACCTGGGATTTAACAAGTATAGAACTTCTCAAACAAAATTATCCTATTTAACTGAAAAAGATTCCTAACAAGGGATTAGGCTTTAATTAGTACGTCCAAATACAGATTAGGAGGTCCTTTTGTTTGAAAACGTTTGCCCTTTTGTTTAAAAATGATGCCTTTTTTTCTTCTTTTTTTTTTTTTTCTTTTTTTTTCTCTTTCTTTCTTTCTTTCTTTCTTTCTTTTCTTTTCTTTTCTTTTCTTTTCTTTTCTTTTCTTTTCTTTTCTTTTCTTTTCTTTTCTTTTCTTTTCTTTTCTTTTCTTTTCTTTTCTTTTCTTTTCTTTTCTTTTTTTTTTTTTTTTAAATAATCTTATCCAAGTCAAGAAACCATACTTACATTTGGCTGTGCATTTTCTGGCTTTGTTCTAATAATGCTTGACCTGCCCATGTAAGTTGATGGAGTGGATATAAGAATTGTGCCTAGTCATCATGATAACTCATGTGCAGTGAGCAGGGTAACAGAAACAAGTTTTTGTGACAATGTAAGGGGTAGAAATCCTATGCAAGAGGAAATACATTTCCATACATCAAATACCATGCAATTTAATGGAGGAAGCAATTATACCTTACAGTGCTGCTGGAGTCCGGAGAGCGCTTCTCTGTTTTGTGGGTACCCACATGCTGGAGTTAGCCAGCATATGAACTCAGCGTATTGATCGCTGCCGCTTGAACTCTGGACTTAACGTTTCTCATTGGTTGTTTGCTTTAACCACAGAGCTGAATGGAGCCTTTGGAGACTATCGCAGTGTAAATAAATACATGTGTGTTTGTTTCTAGCCTGTTTAAAAAAAGAAGGAAAAAAGTGTGTGTCAAAGAAGGGGGGAAACTGTTAAGCATGCATTTGCGTGCCTTTGAGATGCAGGAAGTACAGGAAGTTAAGGGGCTTGGGGGAGGGCTAGGAAAATCTTTCCTGGGGGTATAACAATAGAGAAACACAGAGAGTGGTTAGGTGCTGTTAGATTAGATTAGTGCAGATTTATTTAGCCAGCGCTGTTCGTTTTGATATAAATCATGTAGAGATACTCACAGCTTGCAAAAAGTCTTATTCTCCAGATGAGCATGGTTAGTATTTTCTTTTATTATCTACAGGAAGAGACTACAATTTTTACTTTTTATTTTTAATTTTGGTAAAGAGACTGAAAAGGAGCTAGAGAAGGAAAGGTGGCAGTGAAGTAGTTCAGGCATACTAAATTTCTCTGCTGCCACAATCATCCCTAGGCTGGAGTTTTGTTCATCATCTGCCTTAACAGTATTTTTCTCTGTGCATTTGCTGTTGTTATAATTTTAAACATGATGAAATATGCTGACTTTAGCAAGTTTTATGTTTCAGCAAAGGAGAGACTGCAAATAGAACAAATGAATTCACAGTTGGCTAGGGCTAATTTTGTGTAGTTACTAGCTTACATCATGATTTTCTCTGCCAGTTAGCTGCTTGAAAGTAAAATAGGAGTCATGGCATGGCCTGAAACTGAGAGAAAGGTTGGAGTTTCAGAGAGAGAGAGCCTACTCACACCATTGCCAAATCTCCTTTCATATACATTGCGTTTGCAGGCATAAAATAGGGCACAAATCTGATGGCTTCAAACAGTCCATCTCCATTCCTGCACTTTCCCTTCAAAGGTTTTACTTACTGTAATCTTGAAATTTGCTGTGTGAGAGAAACCTGGTGTAAGATGTGGCTGTGGATCATTGCAGTGCCTGACAGTGACAGAACAGCCCATGATGAAACCTCCCTAATGTACCCATAGCTGTTTGCAATACTCCCTGGGGGAAGCATGGCCCTGAACAGCTGTGCTGCAAGAGCATGACAGTGCTGTAGCAGTGGGAACCTTTTCCACAGTGCTGGAGCAGGCAGTCCCTTAACCACACCCATGTATCACTTCCCATTCTTGCTTCTGGTGTTTTTTTCTCTTGTTTTCTCCTAGGTTAGCTATTTTCTCCTCTGACCACTAAAAAGATGCATTATTACATTCTTGCTTACTGCCTCTGTAGATCCAGTTGTTAGTAAGAGCTCCTTTTACTTCTTTACTTTCTGCATCATCTGAAGGAAGATGATGAGCCTCTCCTTGGCTCCAATCCCATACCAACCCTTCTGTCTGACAGGCACCTCTCTTTAACCTACCCCCATAGTGGACAAACAGAAAATGGGCTCCTGCAGTTCTCAAAGCTTTCTTGCTGGAAAGGGACCTGTATGACCTTTGATAAATAAATCTTTTTTCTCTATATCTTACGCTATTAACATAGCTTTCTTCTCAAGTCCTAAATGCTGATCTATTTATCCACATTGGTTGACTGTTCAGCTTTCTGCATCTTGATTTCTAAACCAAATCTGAGGTATCAAGTGGTTATAAAAACTGTGTGTAGACTTTCTGGCTTAAGTTAAACTGTAGAGTGGATTTGTATTTCCCAGTATTTCCCTTGTCTCACTTTGCTGAATCAGTTTCCAGTGTCCCTGAAAAAGAATGTCTTGTCTCCTTTCTGGTTTTGCTATTTCCTTTTTGTTGGCTGAAATATTTAGTAAGAATACTACTACAATCGAGAGCCATACACAAAAGTATAAATAGAGTGAGTTTCAATGGCTCAGCAATGCAGGTCAGATTTGGCAATCCGCATTTTAAAATGCGTTTTCAGATCTTCTTTAATTCTTAGCTGTATACATTTCTCAAGGTGTTTAGTTGTTTTTTCCCCCTTCATTTGATTTAACAACTTAATGCTAGGCAGGCTGGAGGAAAATCCTTTTGTTGTTATTTCTTTACTTCCTTACTGGTTGTGGTGATGTCATTGTGTTTGGTCTTTTGTCACCCTCTGAGCATTGTGTGGTAAAAACATTGCAAGGTAAGAAACCTGGATTGCTTTTCAGTAGCAGAAAAAAGACAACTCACATCATCACTGTGTGCAGTAACTTGCTTTAAACACTGTATTTCTGGGTCATTTGGGTGAGACAGTCCTGAAACTGTAGCATGGTCAGGGCTGTGCATCATGTACCGGTCCTGCTCTGCTGAAGGACTCACCCATGCTGGCTGGATGGGGAGTGTGAGGGCCACAGGATGTGACTATGTCAGTGTTTGGTTTCTCTGGGCTTGCTGGAGAGATGTCAGCATAATCTGTGTGTAAGAGGCCAGGACAAGTGCGGTGAAAACCACAACAGAGGATCCCTCTCCTCTGTCTCAATATGAGGCACCTCTACCTGGGCTTTGTGGTGTTGCCACTATGTAAGTATGTGGTTCGAACACTATGATGAAAAAAACCCTTTAAGATATCACAGATTCTCCTTTTGTGAAAGTTCCTCAACCTCCCCCACCTCCCAGCCTTCTCAGCATCACACTTGAGACTAAGTGTAACAAATCTTGCCCTTATTTCTCATCACCTGTTGCATGCATGTCCCGCACTATGGAGGCTATGGTGCTCCTTTTGTACCATTTGTCTGTATTGAGAGTATAAGCCACAGTTTTGTACTCTCCTTATTCACACCATTACTTGAAACCGACATTTTTATTTTGTGTGCGTTTGACAATGTGTGAAATACATGTATCAGAAACGTTAACTGTAACCACCTGCTGTTTTCTCCATAGTTATGTGTATGCAAACCTACTGTAAGTGTTGGTATCTCTACTTTGGGAACCAAAGAGACCTTCATCCTTTTCGAGCTGCCCCTCTCTTGCTCTAGCATGAAAAAGAGCCTTGCTGAGATAGGATCCTCATTGTCTTGTCTTTCTATTACATCAAGAATCCATATTGTAGCAACAATAATGTGGACCTCCCAACATTGCTGGGCCATACAGGGAGAGGTACTCAAATTTGTCCTAGCTCCAGGTCTGGAAGGCGTTTAATTTCTCAGAGAGAGCATCTGTAGCTATTTTTGAGAATGTTTGAAGTCTGTGCATACCTGGATAAACTTTGGAGGCCCTTCTTTTAGCTCTGAATTTCAATGGTTATGCTAGTGACCTTTTTCATTATGAGAATTCATGTTAATTCATGGCAAGCCAGAACATTATTATAAACTTCTCAACTGTTTCATTTTTTAGGGCTTTGAAATGTAATCAGAGGTGGACTTATCTGATACTAAGAGATGAAACAGTTACCAGCCTTAGGTTTCCTCCCTTTTATTTTTCTAGGAGGTTACTGCCAGAGTAAACTGAAATTGGAGGTGGTTTATGTTAATGCTGCAGCCTGCAGACTGCACTTGCTTGGGAGTTTATCCAGCAGGATCAGCTGATCCCACTGCAGGATGGTGACCTCTGGCAGAGGCACAGGACAGAGACAGCTGCTTCAGCTCTCCCAGCTAAACCTGCTTAAGGCGGTGAGTGGGAGTTGTTAATACCACGATTTGTTTAATTGTTGGGCTAATAGAATTTTTGTGCAATTTATTACAATACAATGCATGAAGTGGAAACAGAGGTAAGGTTGAGTGTGCCACATGGGAGCTGGTTCCTAATTATTCTTTTTCTTGTTAATAAAAGCCTAAATGAAAATAACCATAAGCATATTCAGCTTCAACCTTTGCAGCTGTATAAAAAGACAGCCCACCCTGAGAGGTCTGAAGCCACCGGGGTGCATGGTACTTTTAGGAATACAGGGCAAGTGTGAGTTTTTAATTAGCTTGGTCTCCTGATTTTTCTCCAAATATAGATAGGCACTTCTTAGCTTTAGTACTTGAGAACAGGCAGTCAAGCGTGTTCTAGAAGCTGTTTGCTGGGAAAGTCTGGTAGAAAAGTGGAATCCAGAAGTTATTTCTACTTTAATAAAGAGAGGATAAAGTTTTTAATGTTAGATTAATGAAAGTGGTGCCCCTTTCCTTCTCCCTTCCTCCCCCATAATTCACTTTGTAAACAAAACTGAGATAAACCAAATAGCTGCTTCAGAAACTATAACATGGATCGCACTGGTGTTGTGTACTGGTTTGTGCGGTGCTGCATCCTTGTTTCAATGCTTCCAAGCCCTTGAAACTCATAGGGTAAGATGTGTGTGCTGTGGGAGCTTCCTTCTATGCTCAGGCCTGCTGCAAATCTGCAAGTAACAGTCCTCTCAGTAGAAAAGCTGAGGGCACTTGGCACTGTAAAGTACCTTGCCCATACTGGAGATGGTGACAGAATTGGCATTGAGGAGGTGACTAGTCATTCTGTGAGCCCTGGTCTGGGGCCAGTTTTCATTTTCGTCTTGTTCTCTTTCTGTTTTTCTTTCTCTCTCACTTTTGTTATTTATACCAATGAGCAAATGTTGCTTATTTTTAGCAGCCTTTCCATTTTGCTCAGGCACTGATCCTCAGTAATGGAATGCCTGTGGCTCTCCCCAGAGCACTATCCCATGTCTAATAAGAGCAGACACGCAAGCTTTCGTGTAGGGAGTTATTGATTTGTTTCCAGGCACGTAGGTGTGTGTTGTACATGTAAAAGGTGCCCATGCATACAGTATATCAGCACACCGACATCTTTGCAAATAGCTTGAATGATCTGCATTGGGCTGTTGATGAGAAATTATTTCTTTATGTTGTATACTTCCATAAAGCAAGCAGACTTGCAACTTGCTTATTTTAGAGTGTATAAAGCCAATAAGAAAAAACCAAACACGCCCAAGTACGCACACCCATATCCACTAACAGTGCAAAAACGAAGTCTCTCTCAAGGGCAGATAGTTTCAGTTTGAGGAGGAGCAAAGGAGAGGGACCAATTAATTGCAACAGATGTAAGAGTTACCTAAAGGTATGTAATGCAAGGTCCCCCTCCTTTCCTCTTCCAGAGCTTGTGTTGCAGAGTTGCTAGCACAAAGGGCTATAGTCTTGAAAAAAGTGCTGAAGAAGGACTTTCTTTGAGGTGTGGATGCCCTGGGAACCCTTCCTTCACAGATTAGCAGCTGACCAGCAGCATCTTCTGACTTCCACTGAATGGCCCAGCAGCTTATTTCTACTTTCCTACTTTGGGAGACTTTGGGAGACATTAGGCACTGCCTCTCTTTTAAGCTATCTTAGACCTTAAATAAAACACGAGGGTATATTCAGCTTGAGACAACATAGATTATCCTTGTCCTTGCCCAAATTTTATCCCAGAAGTATATCAGCACCAGGCAGGAGTAGTTATATACTTGAACTGCAAGGAAGGAGGTACAGACAATTATTTCTTGCTTGTCCATGCTAGTCCTTCATCCCTCCAAGGTAAGACGAATTTGTTGGAAGAACAATTGCCCTGGATCACTGCTGCCCACTTTGCAGCAGAAGAGCTCTGCTGCTCACATTAATGCTTTTATTGCTGTGGAGGACATTACTGACATGTGCTCTGGCTGGAGCCTGTTGCAGTTCTGTCTGGAAAGAAGCCAGGAGATGAGGCTGTCCCATGCCCTTGGTGTCACTGGGATCCTACCCAGCTTGCAGGCATGGCTACATAAGTGCTTGGATCTCTCAGCAGGGCTAAGTTTGAAAACTTCATATAGGGTTAGGGGCCTAGAGGAAATTAATTTACTGTATATAGAGGAAGACAAGCCAGAGGGAAGCATTACTCAGGTGCAGCCACATCAGCTGGATGGCTCAGAGCTTAGATTGCTAATGCTGTCTACACAATTGCTCTCACTTTTGCCGTTGCAAAGGAATTACCATTGATTGCAAGTAACACATATTGGAGACAGTGGGACTAAAGCAAAGCTTGTTTAGAGAACAAAGATACGCTGCCTTTGAGAGCAACTAAATACCTTTTCTTTCTTAGATCTTTGTGATCCCTCCACCTTTTGCCTTGCTCCAGTTACTGCTGGTTTTAACCTTGCTTTGGTGGATCTCTGGGGTGAAGCAATGTTACAGAGTTATCTAGCTCAATCTATGCCTGTAAAAGGGGGGCAGTAGGCCTATGGGCCTCCTGGTCCCTGAAAACAGGGATGGAATATCAATAGCAAAAATTATAAAACCATGACAAGCAATCTGCTGTTTTCCAAGAACCTGTCTTGTTGCTGTCGTTTGGGATCCAGTTCTTGTTTACTACCCTGAACCCAGTGGAAGGGGGAAGATATCTATTCTGATGTTTCTTCATTATTATTTTTTCAGTTCAGCCCTATTTGTATAGTGAGATCTATGTGCTGCTCTGCCCCTAAATTACTAAAATTGCAGTGCAGTTGTCTAACGTTTATTTTGAAGTAAATAACTCTTTACAACTGGCATTGAGATTAACTACCATCTCAGTCTGAAATGCAGAAAGACATTTAACGTGTGTGGGATGTGATACCCATCTCAAATAAATGCAACACCACGTCAGGAGATGTTTTCATATTTTTCAGGTAAGCAGGCAAATGTGGGGAAAAAGGTTAGTCTATTAACACCTCTGCTCAAAGTGAGCCAACTTCCTTTCTACATGGAATAATTATTTTCTCACATAAGCCCTGTAGTACCTCTGCTGTGTTTGCACTTGCAGGTCTCAAACATTGCAGTACAGACTGCCCTTTATGAGTGGAGTCTGAGGTCATGTGTCTGCATTTCAAATTCACTTTGCGTGGGCTTTCGTGCAATGGCTTGCGGATTCTGTAGGTGTAGGGCTACAGGATCCCATATTTCAGGTGTGAAGAAAGCAGAACACTTTTTGGTATTTAAAACACCCGTGTGTGCAACTCAGTGCTATGAATACCTTTGGCAAAGCTTTATGAATTCTGTTGATTCATAGCTGTCATCTCACCATCTGTAAGGGAAGGGTTACTTATAAGCAAGTATGTCATGTACATAACAGGATCATTTAGAGCATCACTAGAGTGTAAAGGTAAAGTGAATTTGGGCACAGAAATCATTATGCCTCTGTGGAAGACTTGCTGGGAGGAATATTGAAAGGCTTTTTGTCTGCCATAGCCCAGGGCTCACAAGTGATTTTAGGTGTCTGGCAGTTCATGCTTCTGTTTATTCTGTTCCAGCAAGGATTATACTTCTTTGCCAAAAGGCAGTTCAGAAATAGGTGATGGTGGGAGAAGTGGTTGTATGCAGCATGCTAAAGAAATATCAGAGATAAGAAGGCTTCTATCCTGGACCATGAATCCTGGAGCTTTGGTGGATAAAAAGTTACAGCTGGAGTTGGAGAGGATGTAATGACACACAAAGCTTTGGTCTAACGATCTTCTAAAGTTTTGGCCATGACTGGATTAAAGAAAATGAAAAAAATATATATCTAATGAATGCTGAGGAGAGCTGGCCTGCAGCTGTCCTCAGCAACTCTCTTGAAGGTCTTTTTTCACTACATGCTTAACTGCTGCATGTCACTGTTTTGAGCAGCTACTCCTATGCGCTCATCTCTGAAATTATCTCCTAAAACTCTGTACAGCACCTGGAAAAACATTATCATTTGCGGTGGCATTAGCAACTAGGTTCCAGTCACGGTTTTGTGCTAGGCACACTATAGTTGAGATAGGATAGGCTGCCCATGTCCTAGAAGGCTTATTTTCTATCTACAGACACCTAACATTGAAAGAGGAAATGGGTAAATGCAGTCTGGCTCTTTTCTCCCAGTAAGAGCTGGCTAGACCAGTGATTATTCTTAACAGGTGTGAAATCACAGTAAGATTGGAGCAGTTTGACAGAGCTGCAGGAAAATTTGATTTAAAACAAAACAAAAAAAGTCTACACATATTAGCTAGGCTAGGGGAAGGACTTCAGCAACTAAGGGTGAGGATGTATTTCAGCTTTTCTGGACTGTCTTTGCTATCTGATTTTTGTGTATCCATATAGAAAACATTTTACTCTTAGGTTAGAGACAGAATTTATACACCGAGCTGCTTTGTGCTGTGATCTGCTAATCTTGCACCCATAGCATGATTTAAAGCGGCAACCCCAGGTGAAAGAGAGTGATAGTACTGAGGCTGGTGCAAGGAGTCCCTATATAAGGTGAATTCTTAGCCATGCAGAGTACAGTTCCACAGGAGCAGGTCGTTATGACAACCTGAGAGGAAGAAAAAAGGCAAATATATTGATGCAACATACCCAGTGGTACGGCACACTGCAAAAAGGGAATGGCTGTTCTGCAGTGAGAAAGGCAATCTTGCAGCTCCTGGAATATAAAAAACATCTGAAAGGTGCCTGTCTTTGCTTGGAGGATTTTTTTTATTTTTTTATTTTTTTATTTTTTTGGGTTCCCCAGCATTTTTCCAGCGTTTTAAAATCAGGAATGTTTACTGTGGGAAACTATTAATGAAGCCCAGTGGAATGGTGACAGGAGGGGTAAGTGTATATAAATTCAGGAATTGAACGGGTATATTCACTAGGAAACAAGGTGCATTACCAACATCTGTTAACTAAAATATGGTAACGAGCTGAAGGTAAGACTTTAAGGCTGTCCTCTGTGCTAACAGGCCCACGTGGGGAAACTGGGAGAGCCCTGGGGTAAAACTGCAAGCCATCCAAAGGCCGTGCTCAATGCTGTGGCTGTTTTTAAATTGCTGTAAATAAGATGCCTTCTTGTCCTAGCAAGGATAAGGCATTAAATGAGATGCTTTGCGAATGTTTAAACATGGGCCTTTGCTAATATGTCATTGGCCAGTTAATAATTTTTTGGATAAAATTATTCATTGTGAAAGCTTTAAAATGTAACTCCTTGCAACTGATCATTTAACTGAAGGAGCTGTATTCTGAAACACTTTCTGATGCAATAAAGGAGTCGGGGACTTCAATTTTAAGAAACTGCTGTTGGAAATATACTTTTGCAAGTCATTTATTTTTATTATTATTATTCATGGAGTATCAACAGGAGGAGAAAAATTAGAAGAAAAGCAAAATTGTGACTCCCCGTAAAGGTGTAAATATGGAGCTACTGAGCCATAGCTGTTCCTTGGAGCAGCAGCTGGCAGCGCTACCTCCCATCCGTGCCGAGTGGGATGTGCAGCAGAAGCCAGGGCTGCAAAGCCTTCCACCTGTTTTTGAAAAGTAAGCACACGCAACCTGAAGTTACTCAGCGTATTCGTTTGGTCTTTGGCGGTCGGGTGATGTTGTCACTGCCACTTTTCTGCTGTCTCATATCTCCCGTGACATGTGCCAGCTGATACGGGAGCTGTGACATACCACACCCCCGCGGCTGGGACGTGGCTCACATGGTCTGGACTCATCCAGAGAACTTTAAAGAAACTGATAAGCTCTATCTTGTTTAACTTGGCCTTTGGGAGACGTTTGTGGAAATTTCTGCAAAGGAGGTGACATCAGTTGTTGTCACAGCTGCTGTGTAAGTCTGCAAGGCTGTGTCTGTTTAGTATCTGGCTGGGGTGTGTATGTGTGTGCCAGTAGATATTGATAATAGATTGTGTTCCAATCAGAAGCCAGCTCATATTGAGTAGGTGAGGAGGTTCAATTGCTTGAAATAGGTGGGTCATCATCAAAGCTTGATGTGATGATGGAGAGCGTAAAATTAACAAAGCAGAAAGAGAAGCAGCTCTGGAGTGCTAATACTGCATTTGAAACAAACCTTCTCCCAGGGGAATTCCAAGTGTTAGCATGTGGGACATGCTCCAGCTGCTTGCTGCTCAGACTTAAAATAAACCAGGCAAAGTCCCACGTACAAGCCCTACCAACTGAGGCGGGCTGCTGCTGCTGCAAACTTTTCATCTTTTCCTCCAGCTGGGTCGGAATGACAAGAAAGGAGGAGTAGGAGCATTTTGAATGCTAATGTTTTGCACAGCTTTGCTTGTGCTTCTCTGAGGTGACACGTTTCCCAGGGCAGTTATGAATTTCACAAAAAATCTTGGTATATGTCAAAACACTGTCCTAGGAAGACTGGAATTAGTAAAGAGTTAGAAATAGTATTTTTACCTTGTGTGATGATGACATTTCTATCAATACTGCTGCTTTCACAAGCTGGGTACTTTTGAAATTGTAGCATGACTTAACTAGCAAAGAACTACTCTCCTTGGATATTGAGATTATTTCTTAAAGAGAAACACATTTGACTTCATTAAGTTAAGAAAATAAACACACCATATAGCAATATTTAAGAGGAGAAGATGACTGGGAGATGCATGGTTATTTGTCCAATGGCTATGGATGAATGCCTTTGGGGGCGCTCTGAAAAAAGGTTGTAACACCGTTTGCCTTGTCCTGTGGTTTGAGATTGATTTCAGGTGTTTTTTTTTTTGTTTTTTTTTTGTTTTTGTAAGATTTGAATAACCTTCTGACTGTAATTTATTTCTAAGGTGCTGAGGTGCTTGGGAGGGGTGGGAAACAAGCAATTTAGTGCAATCTATGCAAATTATGTCTAATTTTTTTCTTTTAACATTTTCCTATGTGAAACTCCATTCATCAAGGCTGCTCCGTTTTTCACTGATAAAACCTGTTGAGCAACGTAGCACGCAGCATTTAGGAATTTAACGCTCCTATTATTGTCAAAGCATAGATATCAAACTACACCAGTCAGCTTGGGAAGTGTGAAGGTGACTGACATGATCCACCTTCCTACTTCTTCTCTTCTTCCTTTAGATGCATACATACTAATTTGTGTTCACATCAGCAAGCTTATCCAGAATGTATTTATAAGAGTGAACTCTGCCACACTATGGTTAATCACATACAGTGCTAGGGATATCTTTTGAAGGTATCCTGAACACTGTGACAGAAGTATTTGTCACTCAAACTATTTATAATTCTAGGAGTTTAGAGGGCAGACATGTTTATTTTTTTATACAAAATGCTAGGGCTTCTTTTGCACAAAGAAAATGTTGTCTGTATCTGTATGGATGTGTGAGGCAGATCCTTTGGATGCTGTTTTCAGACAGTGCAGTATTTGCACCCCAGCTGCACTGCTACTTGCCTGGTCAGCCCTTGTGACTTGCAAGTGACTTTGGGGCTATGGTGCTCAGTCTGCTGTGAACTGTTGGAAGAGGTCAGTGCAGGGTGACTCAAAAAATGTAAGGCTGTTGTCCATGGACTTCAGTTTTCCAAGTAGCACCTCCATAGAAAGCTTTTTATGGGTTTCCAAATTGAAACAAGCTGTACGCCTTTCCTCTACTGTTAACCACATTGCCCTTCTCCTCTGAAAGGTGTGTAAAACTATATGAAACCCAACCAGTGTTGGAGAAATAGGGGAGAAAAAAAAAAAAAAAAGCCACGGTTATCAGTTATGCTTTCCTAACCATCTCAAGGAATTGGTCCTGAAGAATTTTTGACAGTTTACATCCAACTCATCCTTCCCTCCTATTGCTTGTTCCACATCTTGAATTATTCTTAACTTTGTGTTTCTGGGAATTGCATGCAATGTATAGATACTGTGCTTTCAGCAGGCATGCAAGGAATGTTATGAGGGTAGCAAGCTTCCCTTTCCCGTTGCCACTCAGATGATTTATGTACCAGTATAATGAGAATGAATGATGAGCTGCTGTTCACTGACAGAGACCTTATGGGTCAGTGTGTGCCAAAAAGGTTGATAACCTTTGTGCATCAGGTTTTGTTCTGAGGAGACAGAAGAGGAGAAAAGAGTTGTTGGTAGATGTAAAACTGGATGGACAAAGTAAAGGGTATTAGCCAAGCTCTGGCAGTAAAGCTGAAAATCTGAGCTATTTATACAGTTGGAAAGAGAGTTGGGGTATTTTCATTAGTTTGGCACACAGTATTGACATTTATAGAGCTAGGAGATGATCCTGCCTAGAATTTCAGTCTCTTCTATTTTTTAGGTCTGTGAGACAGCATGATATATTGCAGCGTTGGTCTGAGCATTGGCCAAGCATAACTGGAGGGGCAGATTGCAACCTCTGAAATGGAGAAGTCTCTAGGTCACTCTAAATTTGCCTAGAGACAAAGCATGTTAAAGTATTTTACTTTCTTTTTAATTTTTTTATTTTTTTAAGTCCAAGAGCAAGATAAAATGTCAATTGACAGAATCACTATTACTACTATATATGTTATTCACTTCAGCACCTTTTCCATATCATATCAAGTTAATGACCATTTGTGTGTCTGGTATACATCCAGAACCCCTGTTGCAAAGTCAAGGTTGTGTAAGATATCCCAGTCTGCATTTGTAAATGCTATAGCACACTTTCATTTTGAAAAGTATCATGAAGCTACATAAACAGAAACCATACTTTTTTTTTTTTTCCTAGAAGATATGAATTAAAGATTAAATAGTGAACATTTTCAGTGCCTATATTGTAGTCATCTTGAACAGAAGCCTAAGCTTTATGCCTATTGGAACTACGTCAAATGAAGGAATCTCTCTTCTAGTTTTTATCATACTCTAAAAATTTAGGTTGTCTCAAATGCTCCAGCAGCTCCACGAGCTCTTGAAGCTGACTTAACATTTCACCATCCATTTTTGCAGTGTGATAGAAAACTCAAGGCAGGACTTGAGGGCTTAGGTTCTATTCAGAGGTTACCCAGTTGCAAAGCATTTTTCTGAAAAGTAAGGCAGGGAACTGGGTGCTCTTATGCATACACCTGGAAGATAATTGAAAATCACTGTGCTACATTTTTCATTAGAAAGTGCCATAAAAAAATTCCCCCTGGAATGATATGAAGCATGCACGTTTTCCCTTTGAAAGGCGTTAGCTCAGTGTTTTTATGTGTACTTATGATGTGGTGGTTGGGATGGAATTTAGAAGTACTCCTCAGCAGTGGGCTCATCAGCATCCTTGTGCCTGTGCTGGCTGCAAAGAAGGGCTGTTATTTAACTATGCATCATCATATTGCAGCCCAGGGAAGTCAGAGGTGTCTCTGCCTTTGTTGCTTTGCATTCACAGCTGGTCCAGGCCACATAACAGCAGCAATGGGGAGAGCCTTCTGTGCTCTGTGCACAGCGGGTGCTGCCGTCCTGTGTGGAGCAACCAGGGAAGAAGGAATAGGACAAAGATGCTCATTTGGGAGCTCCATCCATTCTAGATGTTGCCTATGCCTAAGTGATTTCATTCAGCCCTGAGCTTGTAATGGAAAATCTTGCTCGATTACAGCTTAATATACCCTGGTTTATATTTATGACTGAGTTGGCTTGAGTTAACAGTACCTGTAGAGATATGCTGCTTGCAAAATATGCCTTACTAGCCAAAGCATGCCGTTTATCAAGATGGCTTAGGGAGATCCAGTGCTTCCCTGCAGGCATGTTGCTACTTGTAGCTGTATTTAATAAAATATATATTGCTAGATTATTGCAGAGTGGTTTGTACTGGCTTTTTTCTTCCTGCTTTTGAATCCATTTATGGCTTTTTTTTTTTTTTTTTTTTTTTCCATCAGGAATATGAATGTTTGCAAAAGCAGGGTCAGATGGTGAGACTGGATTGAAGGATATTTAGGTTCTTAGGATGATGTTAAAGAAACCCTGTGGCCTCAGCAGTGCTACACAGTCACATACACTGGAGGTCTCTGAGTTAACACCATGATTGGAAGCTTTGTAAAGTGTTTTGTGTTCTCCCTGTGCTAATTAACAGTTGTGCCTCTCAGCATACCTAATTAGCCCTGTTTCTGCAGCATCCTTAGGGGCATTGCTAATCAGCGTGGGTGCTTTGCTATACAGACACAGCTATATTGCCTCTGGGTTCCAAGTGCAGTTGGTTCCAAGGCATCCGTGCAAGGCATTGCAATGTGCCGTGTAGGCAAGCCTGTTTTTTCAAAGCTGCCTCAGGTTCTCTAACAGCCTTTTGCTGTATAAACTTGCCCCGTGCATTAATGAGACCCCAAAAGTTTATGCAGGGAGAAGGATAACAACTTGGGATATGAGCCAGGGCATAACATTTCAGGAGACAGATGTTTTAGGGTGAGTCCAGAATTTATTTGCATTTACTTTACCTCTGCATCTACTTGTTACCTTTGGATTAAAGGATGGTATTAAAAGTAAGCACAAGCTACAGTGAGGCAAAAAATAAGCCTATACTGAGGCGTATGAAGTCTGAACCTGCTTTTTTGCAGCTTGCTGGTTTTTAGTTTTAGGTTCTCAGCTGAACTTTTAGTTGCTAAAAGGTAGTCATGAACCAAAGCATTTTTAAAGGATGTTTTCCCATTGCTGTGGTCAAATAATAATGGTAATGAATCAGCATTTATGGTTTTACAGACCCTTCTGTCTCTGACCTTAAAGCCCTTTGCAAGCATGTGTAAGCATGGCTCACAATAAGCCCTGTGATGAGGCTACAAAGCAATTCCCATAGCATGAGTGGTAAATCTGAGATGCAAAGACCTGCCAGAAGTTTCTTGAGTTTATTAGAAAGAACATATCTTCTCTGATTTAACTTACTTATTCTTGCACTGTGCTCCTCAGAATTTTCTTGTACGTACATTGTCTTATCAGTGCTATTTTATCTCACTGATTCACCAGGTGAATGCAGTTTCATTTCAGCTAAGCTGATCTGAAAACGTTGCACTGCACTATACAAGAGCTGCAGAAAGGTGGCTTATTATTCACAAAGGGACTGTACACTGCAGGGAGCTGATAAACAAAAGGTCCACTGTTTCTGTCTTCTCTTACAGTATCGGTAGCAACAGGACTGCGCTGATGCCTTCCCTGATAGCTCAGCCTTGTACAAGAAAACAGCACAATTTGTGGTTGCGAATGGCAGCCTCTGCATGGAGTCTCCAGGGCCCAGCAGCTCAGTGGGAAACTTCTCCTGCTGAGTGGAAAAGATCCATCCAAGGCAGCCTGAGATGCATCTTGATCTTGTTTCTCTTTGTTCTCATCTTTCTAACAGCCCCGCAGACACATAACAAGGAGCTATCCGATTTTCTCTCCTTCCCACAAGGAAAGCCTATGGCTACACCTGTGTAATATCTGAATGGATCTTGGAAGTGGACTGAAGCCTGCGGTGCTTGTTGTGGCTTTGCTGCACTAAGTTTGGAATGCCTGTGAGTTTTACCTCTTCCTGCAAGTGACAGTGGCAGTTGTTTAAGACCCTTCCTCTGCTGCAAGGAGAGACTGGATACATGGAAATGCCCAGGTCAGGTGATGGGTGTGCGGGTCACACCAGAGCCAGTGTGGGATGCATACCAGCAGGTGAAAAAGTCTAGATGGTCCCTCATGAGGGACGTGGCTTAGTGGGCAATATTGGTATTAGGTGGATGGTTGGACTAGAATAGAGATCTTTTCCAACCTTAACGATTCTATGATTCATGAAGGATGAATGCTGGATACCTGAAACAGAGAGTGGAGGTGTTTTCTGCTTCTTTCCCTGTTGGAGGTACTGTGAGTAATGCTGAGTCTTTGCAGTGCAGGCAGGAGAGGAGACTGTCACAGCTAGATCCCTTTGTGGTTGCTTTAACATCCACCTGCCAAAAGCAGAACCATGCTGTGGTGTGAAAGGGGTCTGTCTTCCTATGCTACTGCTTAAATTGGTTATACTTAGGCAGAGCTGTGAGCTTCCAAACAAGAGGTAAAGTCTTCTGGTTAGGGGTCTTAACAATATCCTCTTCATACAACAGTCTTCTGGTCTTAATGGTCGTTGTAGTGGGAAAATAGCACTGTTTGCATATATGGATCCTTCTTTGGAATCTGAAAACCATTCTTGCTGGAGCTGTGTGCAAAAAAAAAAAAAAAAATAAAATCTGGAATTAAAAAAGGCTTAATGAGCAAAGAGGAACAGGAAACAGCGAAAGATGTGTGTCTCAGCAAGACTTCCACAGAGAAGCCTCAACATGTGTGCAAGGTGAAAAGAATAGCAGGATGACTTCAGTGTTGGCTTGCAATGGGCAAGGGAGGGCCCTCTTCATTAGGGGCTGGCAGAGAAGCCTGCAAAGAGAGAGGAAGTACAGACCTTGCAACAGTAACAAGTCCTTTTCTAATAAATTATGGGATGTGTAGGAGTTCATAAAGAAAGACAGCCTTCCTGATCCTCGTATCTTTAACTCCTTTTCTACCTGATGGAATTTTGCAGTGGTTCTCCTGCTTTACTCAAACTTATGTGCATTATGTTACCTTACACAAAAAGGTATCTAAAAGGCCGAAAACCAATACCAAAATCTGCACCAGAAAGAGTAGAAAGCCAGAGCTGCTGTAGAGTTTTCAGAGGCTGCATGATCCTGATCTGAGACATCAGTGTGGTAGGGCTACTGGTGTTAAAGAGGCATGTACGTTCTTACTGAGGGTGATTTTTTTTCCCTGAGTCTTGGTTCCAGTAACAGATGCATCTGGAGCAATGCATCTAGTCACCTAAACCCTGTTTATAGTCAGTGGGAATAAATAAGTGTGTCCACAGGGCAATTCATCCCACCTGTGTTAATTTGGGGGGGAGGGGAGAGCTGTGGGTGGAGGTGGTGGGAAGAACTGCTCCTGGGAAGGGTTTGCCCACTGCTGCTGACCGCATAGGGAGCTCAGGCAACTTTCTGGGGCTGCTTTTTGTTCACAGGAGGAGTCTGAGTGGTGAAGCACTGCCCGTGTTTTTGATTAGACTGAAACAAGGAAGTACTGAGAAAAAAAAACAAAAACAAAAAAAAAAACCAAAAACAACCATGAAAGAAGGTGATGCCTTATTGTTCTCAGGCTGAAGCCCTGAACATTAACCAGATATTGCAAAAGTGTAATAAGGGTCTACACCTTTAAATGAGGGATGCAGATAAGAAGAAAAATTCTTGTAAGTTAGGTGTGCTCATAGCTGAATGCTTGCTAGCAGGATCTGAACACAAGACATGAAGTCAGTGATTGCTCACAGGTTTTGCTCTGGTACTGATGAAGCTGTGATCAGATTTAGAAATTATAACAGTTTTCAGAGATGATGATGCTCTTGAAAATAATTTTGCAGCATAGATAAATATAATGAATTGTGTAGTACCATAATGCAGAATTTTCCACTCCCCTCCTTATGTTAGGCTCTGTTATCTGCAAGCCACTAGTTTAAACAAAACATGTGGGTTTTAATTTACTTTGCAACAAAAGTCAAGGCTAATTTTCACAGAAATATTTAACTTTGGTATCAAGATGGAAGTGACCAACCCCAGATTCTGACAGACAGTTTCATCAGTCTAGTCTAACATCTAACTTCTGTTGCAGCAATGCCTTTTATTCATAAAAGTAGGTAAGACAGCAGGGATGAGCACTTTCCCAGCCTAATGCATCCCGGATGATTCTTGTATGGGCATATTGCATATCTCTACAATCTGAGCCAGGCTGGCAACTGTGCTTTACTTGCCTCTGCTTTTCTCAGAGCCAAATGCCAGCGGAGGTGCTCAGCACCCTTTGGGTCTGGCTCTGGGGTGGTGCAGAGTATGGCTGAGAAGGAAAAACCCCATATCCATAAGGGAATTGCTCTCTTGGTTTTAGAAAACCATTCTTAGCAGGCGTGTCAGTTCCTCTTTAAGTGACCCTACTTTGTGCAGAGCCTCATCCAGAGCAGCAGTTTCTCTCTTCCTTCCTCCTTTTCAAGTGTCTGCTGCCTGATGGAAGAAAACTAATACTTAAAGAAATCCACGGCTTGTGCAATGGAGCACATTTAAATAGGAAGCAAGTTAGCAGAAAGTTTCTTGCTGAAACTTGAAACTGTACTGAAACATTAGATCTAATATCCCAGAGTTGTTGTCTTGCTGTTATCTTCATGAGCTGATTTATGAATTTACATTATACATCTGGCTTGGGACATGCATTTTGGTTCAGGCTATAAATTGTTCCCTGTGCCCTCTCCCCCTTCTCTCAATCCCCATGGCCCAGAAAAATTAGGACATGTTTGTAAAGGTGCTGTTTTCTTCCTTGGCCCATGTGCTGGCTGGATGACTCATAAACCAAACACAGATAATATCAGTTGGCAGTTATTTAAACCTGAGGTTTCAGGTTAAGGAGTAACAATGAGTGCAAATCTAGCTAGTGAGAGACTGTTTGTAATGGGTGCACGTGTGCTAGAGCTTGAAACTTTTGAAGGATTGTACCCACAAACCCTGTGGTACAAACTCTTAAGGTGCTCTACAGGGTGTCCATTCTAGGGTGTTTGTGCTGATGATGTGGGGGTGCATCTACTTCTCAGGTGTCTCCCTCCTAAACTGCGGCCCCTTCCTGGGTTCCACAGAGAGGATTCCCATGGTCCTTTGTGCAGACACCACTTGCTGGTTGTAGCAGTGGATTGCTGGTCACTTGTGATGGAATGGGTTATCCCTCATAGAGTAAAGTATCTGTATAATAGTTTTAAAGGATTTGTGTTGTGTATGTACCATGAGTTAATTAAACTGTCCCTGAGAATGTTCCCATGTGCTGGGACATGTCCCTTATGGCCATGGGCTGCTGGAGGCAAGGCATCTGCAGTAGACAAATCACACGCAGCCACCCAATCTCACAGGCGCTAAGAGATGTTGCTAACATAGATGTGGACCATTTAGAGGGCATTGAGGCACAGTACTTAAAAATGTGCACTGACAGATTTCATTCATTGATATAGATATAGTCTAAGAGCTGGTCCCATTATTATAACACAACAGTAACAACTATGATGTCAGAAATGTTTTCATTTAGAAAATGCCCTACTTTGTTATGGACAAAATGACCATTGGCTCCTCTCACTGATTTTCTCACTGTGAATGGGCAGGTGTCTTGAGAGCTTCTTGCTTCCAGTTCTTTCCCACAGTTTTTTCCTGTGTGCAGCCCAAAGAACTTCCTTGCTGCTGCTGCATTCTCTCTTTGTGGTGTGGGTAATAACTGGTGCAGACTACAGAGCAAGAAAGACCTCAGTAAGCACTACACTGGGGTAATGAAACTGAACGTGCAAAGTAAGCCAGCAGCAGAAGGGAGATATCTCATTTCCTATCCAGTCCTATAGTGTTGACAGGAGATGGAAGAGTCTCTGGAATACATTCTCTCCTTATGCTTAGAGAAAAGTCTCTGCTTCTATATCCAACACTTATCCTCACATTCTGGCCCCAGGAGTTTAGAAATGCTTTTTTTTTTTTTTTTTGTCCCTGAAGAAATGATAAAGAACACTAAAACTGGTAGCAAGACTTTTTTAACTTGAATAGTGAAGTACTTTCACACTTTCTAGTGACTTATTCTTCCAAGAAGACCAGTGTATATTGCTAATGTTGCTACTGTGGACAACAACATGAACAGCAAATAAAAACCACTCTTAATATGAAGTGATATTCTGCCTATGTAGTCTGGTAGGTATGTTGATGTCAAATGGACATAGGAGTCTATAATGATTTTTGAATAATTTATTTGATGCTGTTTTTGGTCAAAACTGCAATTGGAGGCTTTTAGTGTTTTTTTTTTTTTTAATTTTTTTTTTTTTTAGCTTTGGACATTCTGGTCAGAAGTGTGGAATGATATTGAGAAGAACAGCTGAGTTGTCTACCTGTGGACCTTCTGCATTTGTGATTTGTTGGCCTACATCACTTGATAGAGCTGATTTCATTGCATTAGCCACCTTGCACTGAGAACTGTGTTCTTTCAGGAGGAAAAGTCTTTATCATGTCAACATGTATTGCCTTTAGGCTTAGTCTTTACTGGGGATATTAAACTACTTAAAATTCTGGAAACATTTGTGAACAAGGCACATAAACACATTAAGACATCCTCGAACAATTTACAAATAGTTTAATTAATGTTTGGAATAGCTTACCTTTTGCAGATTTAATAGCCAACTAAAACTGTGGTGTTTGAAACTGAGTTCAGTGCCAAACTGGAAATTAATTTTTTTTCACCAAATCACACAAAATTGTGTGCTCACAGCTCATCAGAAGCCTCATGAAAGATTCATCATTCCCAGGAATAGGAAATTCTCAGAAAAGGCTACAGATGAATGTTGGAAGTAAGAGGACAAAACTTAAATTTCAGCACGTTGTGTTTATACAAAGCTAGTTCAGCTGATTCGGTTACAAACCATTCATTCCTGTTGTGTAAGCATGGCCCAACTCAGATATGAAAGTGGAGTTGTTTTTCTGAAACCCCATCCCACCAAACCTCACAGCTGCATCTTTTTATCTTCCAGTGTGGTTTTGGACAGCCGTAAATAGAAAGCATACAGATCTCCATCTCTGGTTGCTAGTTGTAACCTAGCAATGGCTGTAAAAGACTGCAGAACCTGTATGCAGCTGAATCTTGTGAGTTCCTCCATATTATCTACTTTGCATTGTGTATTCATGGTGCTTTCAGGTTGTGTTTTTTGTTTTTTGTTTTTTCCAGAAACTGATCCTGCCAGTGTCACCTTGCAAGAAAAAAAAAGCCACAACACCTGAAAGCAGGGAGACAAAGTCTCTCAAACTTCACTGTACTTATTTTGAAAATGAAATACTTTGTATGTTTTTATAACTTGTGAGGAAAAGCAACTCTTCCTAAGGACTACATAAAACTCTGCAGTCCTCTGTCTGCTTAACAGTCAAGAGAAGAGGGGTAAGCATTATTGACCTGGGAGATGATCAAAGTTACTTATCTGATTAAAGATCGATTGGCTGAGTTCTGTTACATGGAATGAACAATAAGAACATGTTCAACCCAGTCCTTTGAGCAAATGATGTTGTGTTTTCTCCCCACTACAGCATCAGAAAGTTATGTTGTAACCTTTGCTTTCACTTCCGAAGTGTTTTGCTCTGATTCTGCGTGCTATACATTTAATTGGTAGGGCGTACTACCTCCATGGTGGGAAGAAAGTTTTTTTTATAACCCATATTTAACTTATGGAAGTAAAGTCTGCATGCAGTTAGTCTCTATTCTGTGTAACTGTGGCAACAGCACAAAGATTCAGTAGAGTAGACAGTGAATTTCAATGGTACTGCATACAGGTGTTTGGATAGCAAAGGATTTGCTCAAACTGGAAAACTGGAAGAGGTTATTTCCCCCCTCCTCCCCCCCCCCCCTTTTTTTTTTTTTTTTTTTTTTTTTTTTTTTTTACTAGTTTTCCATTGATGTACATCCCAGTACTCAAGTATAGGAAAACAGGAGAAGGAGTCAAGTTATGGTGAGAGAGCTCAGTGCTTATGTTTGGTTTGACAGATACTATGTTCTTATAAGCCTAATTTCTAAACGAAAAGAGTCTGGAGACATTTGGATAAACAACTGATGATGTCTGAAGTTTAATTAATCCTGTTCGTTAATCTGTTTCTGTACCTCTGATGCAACTACCTCTGCATGTTCTTCCAAAACATTTCTACTGTCTCCTTTTCAAGAGCTATTTTATTAGAAATGTTCTTAAGCAGTGAGTCAGTATTTACCAAAACATTCCTAAATAGCAATCATCTTCTGGTGTATAAATATCAGCGCTCAATTTACATGCAATGCTGCTGCTGATAGTTTGCTTTATTTTACTATTTCAGACATTTTTCTTGACTTTCTATTGTACTTTCTTGGGAAGCGGATTATGAAACCTTCCTTGCAAGATCCACATGCCAGTTACCTGGGTAATCAGAAATTAATGGTGATAATACCTAAAGTAAAGCTTTCAAATTCTTTAGTGTTTTCTAGTCATATTTATTACTAGATTTACAAGTTGCTTTTTCCTTCAAATAACACACTGCCAGTTCTTTCTGCATTCACTACTAAATGTCAGGAGTTGCACAGAGTTTGGATTTGTTCACAAGCAAATAATATTCCTGCAAGGACTATTCTTCATTGTAATTCCAGATCTTGGATGGGAAGAATCTTTCTTCATGGCCTTTAGCCCCTTAAGTCGGTTTTGTTTCCTTTGTTGAAAGCCCCTCCTGGAAAGCTTTCTGTTTGTTCTCCTGGCCTGGCTAGCAGTGCCACTGAAATGGGTGTTCACATGTTTAAATAGGCAAAAAAATCCTTTCATTTTTAATAAAAATAAATTTAATAAAAGACTGCTGCTCCTCTGCCTAGCCAGTGTATTATATGAGCTGTAGACATTCCCTGGAAATGGTAGGACTCCCAAGTCAATGTTTAGGGTTATTGCGATAATGTGGAACTGGCTTCAGAGCAGCCTTTGGACAGAATCTCCCTGGCCCTAGTGGCACCAGCTCATTTTTTTTCTGCTTGGGGAGGCACAAATGAGAAGGAAAGGGCATGGGATCAAGGACAAACAGGTGGAGTCAAGTAGCACATAACAGAACTTTATTTGGCTCAGTAACATAAACGTAAACCAGAAGACTCTCCTGAACACTCTGTCAATGCTATTTTTGCCTGCAGGAGTTCAGGTACTGGAGCAGTGTCTATTCTGTACAAGCAGCTAAAATACAGCAGAGAGGGAAGTGGAGCTTGCCTGAATAAGTGCTAAAATAAATCTACAATCAAGAAGTGAGGTGGGCAAAGAGGACCAGAATGAAAAAATAAGTTGGTTGATGATTGAGATGTATGTACTTGGTTCACAGTAAACCAGAAAGCCACTAAACACTACAAGAAAGAGTACAGTTTTAACAACAGAATACAACTGTATTGTTTAGCAGATGTCTACTATAGCATTTATCCTACCACCTGCAAATTTGCCACCAATGTAAAATTTGAGAGGAGATGAAAGAATGGTGCCAGTAAGTGCTCTTCTTAGAAAAATAAGACTAAAACTGAGTTATTTGCATCTATTTGATGTAGTTTCCAAAATGTATTGGGCATCTTAGGTGACAATCTGAGACAAAATAATTAATCTGACTTCTAAGCCTGAGAGATGAAAATTCTGTTTCTTCTGACCTTTTCTAGCTCCTCAGTGTATGTGCTGGTACAGCTCTGAACACTATGACTTGTCTGAACTCTGTGTCAGTGGGGTGACTTTTGTTGACTTGACTGAGTTTTCTGTAGGAGTGTTCTGAATTGTCTCCATATCTTTCTAGTGTTAACTTTTAAGGTCAGCTTTAATAAGATTGCTTGACTAATGACAGGAATCAAGATGTTGTCCAACAATTTTTAAACAGGTATCGACTTGGATTTTGATCAGTTTCTATCCTCTCATGTTACCTAGAGTAATCCTGAGTGAATATTCTACTCCACATCTGCAAGTGCTATGACTTGTACTTAAAGGTTCTTTTACTCTGTGAAATAATTTATTGAGATATCTATATTGGAGGGATTGCCAATTAGGAGTAGTCTGGCAAAAATATTTGGCAAGCCATGTTTGCTTGAAGATATGTCAAGAGACTAAGAGAATGATTTTAAAAACTCTTAATATAAGGAATAAAACAGTTTTTCTTCTGAAGTTTCTATGAAGTATGTGTAAGTTATCTGTTTCATGTCTTCAGAGGTTTAAGGAATTACATATATTCCTCAGTATTTACCCTTACAGCAAATCTTACAATACTGCTAATTGAATTAAATAAATACTTCCTGTATTTCCATATTTCAATGTGTTAAGATGATAGCTAGCATACAATGATGTGTAGTTAGTTTTCTGGTTAGTTTACCTCTAAGAGATATGCTGGCAGGAAATTTAAACAGCAGCAGATCCTATTAGCCTAGATGCAAAGTTTTACTCCTGAAAAATTATGGAAGACGCTAGTAACTGTATTTGTACCCACCTGCATTTAGGTGTCACCTGAAATTATAAAGGGCTCTGAGTTATCTCAAGATAATTACCCAAGTGTTACTAAACTTGCGTTGCCTAGATTCAGTGCAACAAACCTTGATGCGTGTAGTCACACTTGAAAAGACTTCTGCAGTTCATCAAGAAGCCAAGGCTTTGGTCATGTGTCCTCAGATGACTGATTAGGTAATATTTGTACACCTCTACAGGAAAAAAAAGTTTTCATAGAGAACTACGTGAATGTTGGGTTTTCTAGTTATTAATAATCTTTTCCTTATGAAAGTAGCCTGTTACATTGTTATATTTACCATTGATTGTATCCTGATCTATTACATAGTGGTCCTCCCTTAATAGTGTCTGAGGACCTCTTCTTTCTTTAGAGATCCTGCAAAGTGGGAACACAGTGGTCCTCCTTTTAAGGGGAAGAACTGACACTAGGTGCTGTGCTGAAGCTCATCTCTTCACCCTGTGCTGCTGTGCATGCTAACCAAGTGTTAGTGCACTTCTCTGCGCCTCACAGCGGGTACCTGGAGAGAACCTGGCCTCCTTGTGCTGCACCCCACTGTGCAGCAGGGCTGGTGGTAGGTGAATGTTTACACAGTAGCACTGGGTTTTCTAATGCTTGCAGAGATGATTTCTCACCTAAGGTACAAGGTGGAGTGACACCACTGGGGACAGTCCGCCAGGTCATGCAATAGGGTTTTGTTTGGGCTGGTAGCAAGGCTAGGATGTTGTGAGCTGCCCACCCAAAGGGCAAGGGATGAAGGGCAGAGTGTCTGCTGGCCACATGTCTTCTCCTCAGCTGCTGGTGGCTTTCTAGGGAGCAACGCTTGTGCCAGGGCCACTCTGGTACCTTCCTTACCCTGGAACCAGGCATTTCTCTCATTCGGCCTCAGTTTAATTCGGGTGGCAAGTGTTTACAGAGTATATCCTCTACTTAATAAGGCTTCTGTGACAGTTGTTTTGTCCAACTATCATCCTGATGTAAATGTTTTCCCCCGATGGTCCTTGGATACCTACTAATATACTACACTTTCTCATGTGTTTGCTGATTGTTGTTTATTTTTCTGAGACATTTGCTGGATTCATAAAGCACAACTTTTTCCACTCTACTTCTGTTTCAGGGTAATGTTTAATCCATGACCCAAAACAGCTTTTTAATTCTCTTGGTTATAATAAATTGCTAAATGGAAAGTAATGGAACCAAGCTCCTAAGCTCGATGAGCTTTTGTTTGAGGTTGAACAGTGAATCTTAGAAAGCTTGTTTTTCACTTGCCCTGAAATCTTCCCCTCCTGCCTGCCTTCTTTCATGCCAATAAAAGGTAACCAGAGACAGATGGGGACTCACTCTCTACCTCCTTACAATGGGAGCGTCCTCTGAATGCCTCTTTCATGTACCTGCAGAGACCCTGCTCTGCTCCCTGCCGTGGCTGAGGTTCTCAGAGGTTCAATAGGTTTTCATTGCCCGCATTTCTGATCTGAAACAGACTGAGAGAAATGAGTGCTAAGTAAACGCGCTGGCACTGGTGCCAGCATCAGCATTCCTGCATGCTGTGCTCGTGCTGGCTGTGGAACTCTGCAGCGGGGGTACTATGACCCCAGCTCCTGCATACCCAGCTGCAGGGTCTTGGATGTAATGGCTGGGGATGGAGATGAGGTGAAACAAGAAATGAGTGGAGAGTCTGATTTTTATGAGGCTGTTTATTCTTTCTATAACAAGTGTGTAGTGCCTTATTGATGCTGAATGGGAATTTAATGCAGTGATAAAGTAAAACTGCAAACTTACCAAGTCTGTTTTCAGCTGCCTTTGTTCTGTACTTCTAAACATCTGCAAAAAATGTGTTCTATAACACTCGGGCACTTCTGTGAAAGTGCACGTGATCATATTCAGCACCTTCTGCAGAGGGCTGATCGCCCTGCTGCAGCCCATTGAAGTCAGTAGAAAATGAATGTGTTATTCTCTCCCTACCAGGCCTTTTGCATGTGAAGTTGGTGTTTGCAGGCTTTTGGATGAAAACAGAAGTTTCTTTTCATTTGTCTATTGTAAACTTTCTACCAACATTCTGTTGATTCTGTTGTGGTTTACAGAATGAAATTTAGCAAACACTAATATTTGATAATGCAGAATTTTGCATCTGGTGTTTCATTAGCTAAGACAAACTTTAAACCCCCCTAAATGTGCAGCTTGCAGTGGAAGTTACATGTGGAATGATTGTGCATTCATAACCTGCTAATAACAGGATCAGAGCATTGTCTGTTGAAGTAAGTGAAAGAACCTGAACTGCATGAATTAGGGCTTTGTTTCCACAAACACCTAGGCATTGTGTAGACAGGAAAGTTTCCCCTTCTACCAGAATAACCCTATGCCATACCACACGTAGGCATTCTTATACAGACTTAAGACCTTACCAATTGAAGACATTTTTATTCCAGAATGGGAATGTGAAGGATGTATCTTGCTGTAAATATAGGTTATGCCAATCCTTCCACCTTGCTTTCTTCCATTTGTTTCTTCCTGAGCTAGAGGCATTACTTTGTCCCAGCTGCTTATTCAAGGTCTTTTGATGATTATTCTGTTCCTTTATACTATGGGGGATGCTTTTCTCTTATCTCTGCCATGCAACTAACTTGAGTGATATTCCTTTCCCTGTCTCAGTCCAGCTGAGCTTCTGGCCCATGTTCAGGACTTCTTGATGCATCTCTGCATTAGTTAGGTAAGGTACCTAGCATGGATGGCTATAGCAGAGCTGTGGTTGATGGTGTTGACTTCTCAGCCTAACATGTGTGATGTCAGGAAGCAAATGACAGTGGGTAAAAAGACTTGTGACTGTATCCTCAGTGTGGAATTATGACGATCTTGAAAGCCTTTTCACACCTGGAAGATTCTAAATCCAACCATCAGCTTGGCCTACCGAGTGTGTCACTAAACTGTGTCCCTTAGTGCCAGTATGACTCTTACTGCTCCATGGAGAAGTAAATGAAAGAGGAGTTGGGAAGAGCTGCAAGGCCTTCACACAAACCTTTTACTGCTTGTGAAGCAAGCAGCCAAGGGCTCTGCAGCAGTCTGTGCTACTCACAGTCTGGTGCACCTTAAATTTAGGTTGACAGCAGCCACAAGTTCCTGTAAATGAATACCTTCTCTTCCCCCTTTATACTGTTGCAAATACATATTGCCACTGTTTTTTCTTTTACTTACTTATTTTTACACCTGCCTGACGGTGCTACTCTGTTTTGTAGAAATTATTTTCAGGAGTTTTGGAAGTAGCAGTTATTGAAATGAAGGGCCATCCGTGCGCCCTGATCAAAGCAAGAAGCATGAAATCTCAAGTGTTGCACTTTTGAGAGCATCAACAATGAAGCTAACCTTTCACCCTTTACTTTCTTTTAACCCTAATTTTGAAAGACAGTAGCAAACCATTCAGCTAACTTCTTAAGTGCTAGAATATTCAGGCTAGCTCGATTGTAATGCCTTTTCAAGTTCTTTTCAAGTGAGTGGGAGAGCTGGCGATAATGCATACAAATACAGAGGCTGGTAAGTTCATTACTTTGAGTTTCTGGTGTGGTGGCAGCAGTGAACTGGTTAAAAGGTTGGCTTTAAAGTGGTCACAATTAGGCTTCAAAGTTAACACCCCACCCCACTGAGATGAATGGGAGCAGTTGACGTTTCTTAGTGCTATTGTTTCAGTCTGGCTTGCTACGGCTTCTAAAATAAGACAACAGTACATCTGTTTACATTCTGCTTCCGCAAACCCAGATGGGCTAGAAACTTCATTGTTTTTCAAGTGGAAGCTCAAATTCTGGAGAACACAGCAATATCCACAGGGTATCTGTAGGAAGAAGAGCTGGAAGCCCTCTTAATCACAGACATCTCTCCCTTCCCTGTAACCTTCTATTGTCCCAGGACAAATCTGTAAATCACTGGGGGGGAAAATAAAGTCATGTATATTTGAAGTACTTTTTACTTACTACATGACATGCACACAATAGCTTCTCAACAAGTCCCTAACATAACGATTTTCTGAAATGAATACGGGGTTTTGAACTTTTTCTGTCAGTGGTAGCTGCTGTAAGAAAAGTTAAAGTTCCTGGGCTCACTGAATGCGGTAGCTTCATTTAACCTCTCCTAATGAAAAAAAATTGTTTTGTCTTTAGAGAAGTGAGGGTTTCAGTCAGGAGCTGTTGAAACCAGGTAATACTTTCCGTGTTCATGTGGGCAGAGAGCAAGTGAAAAAATGAGGTTTTTGAAATATATGTTTAATGTTTTCCTGTTATGTTAGCAGGACAGTTGCATTGACTTCAGTAAGATCTTAGGAGCTGAGATGGATGAATAAAGGTGCAAGCAAGGCTGGGATTTAGTGCAGATGGTCTCTATTACTGTATGCCTCAGTTCATGTTGGGAGTACACTCTGTCCTCTTTGACTCTTGTTGCAGGGTCTGCACAGTGGCAAACTGCCCTCAGTAGCAGCCAGAACCCTATGAGAGTTTCTCTGATAAAGGCAGCCCATTAGATATGCTCACGCTGTAGATTGAAACCAGCTGTGAATCTGTCGGAAAGATTTTCCTCCTTGTGCCTTCATCAGAGTGGAAAGTTTGTTGCTCCTTCTGCGTAGTTATATTTTGGGCTTCGTTGCTCTAACTCTGCAAGTCCCAGAGCTTGCCAGAGATAAGGGCTGTTCTGCATGCAAGCTCCTGTTGTACCCTGGCACTGAGAACCCTGCCTGCCTTTTGCCTGTGGACAGTACAGCTTGTGCTTCAGAAGGGACATTGTGGGCTCTTCCAAATGGCCTCCCAGATTTCAACCATGTTGTGCAGTTAAGCATGCCATCTGTGGTTGGGCTCATGGAGCTCCCTGCCTGTTGTACAGGAAGATGGAAGATTTCTGGTTATTAGGATGAGGAAGTACATAAAGGGTTTTCCTGGTACATGTGCAATATGCAAGTTGAACAAAAAAACCCTGCTTTTTCTGCTATTTGTAGTAGAGGAATGTGCAGTCTGCAAATGCCTTGGAGCAGTGTTGAGTGAAAGCAAGGGCTTTTCTGCTGTTGTAATGATGGTCATTTGGGTGGTGTTGGAGGACAGTATGCTTCTTACACCTGTCTGTGCCTGCTCACTTAAATTTCTTCAGCATGGGATGTGAGACCGCAGCACACCTAGCTTGTTTCCAGCCCAGTTCCTAGTGGCATTCTCATCCAGCTACTGTTTTAGCTGACCATCCTGCAGATTCTTTGAGAGAACTGTGGGCATTTCCGTGGTGTTAGCTGGCTCCTCTAAGGTCCAGCCTTTCAGCTCCTTTGCTAAGTGAGATCATGGAGTAATCTGGTCTGTGTGGAGAAAACAATGACAAAACGCAAGGAGGAGTATTTATTTTGAAAGCTTCTCTCACGAGTTTGTTTTGTCTTTCTATCTAAAAACATTGCTTCACAACCAAGATAACATTAAAACACACTGGAGAAAACCTAGTCCAATATGATGGAATGGCTACAATGTGTGGCAAGAGCCACTCCATACAGTTACAGGAGGAAGGGTGTGCTATTCAGACAAACAGCACAGAGAAATGGGATCAAATACACATTTGTAATAAATTTCCACTTTCCAATTCTCTTGGTCATTTCTGATTCTAAAGAGGATCACTGAGGTGTTATCTAGACATGAGTTACACATCTTGTTGAAGAGAGTAGATATGCTGTTATACCTTTCAAATGCAATCAGAAACCACTTCTGTAGAGCTATATTGGCAGAGCTTGAGGAAGTTAGGAGACATGCTGGCCAGTTCTGTACACTAACTGGCCTGTTTTCCTGCTTTGCAGCAGTGTTGTGATACCTGTGTGACCAGAAGCTCAATCTGTCTTTTATTTTAACATCCTGCTTTTTGCTTTTTTCTTTCTTCCTCCTTAAATCCTTCCATTTGGGGGATTGGGTTTTTTTTGAGTCAATTCTGCATTTCCAGTTTGTGGTGTATTTCCTTAGTCAATTTCCAGTTGATGTTCCAGCTACTGCTAATCCCTTTGTTGGTCTGAGCTGTCTCATTGACTGGTCATTGCCACTTAGCAACAGAATCCTAGTTCTCTTTGAGCAGCTTGGTGTCTTGTGGCTATCACTGAACCCTGTAAGATGATGAAAGATACAAGCCAGTCCCTTGTATAACTATCACGTTAAATGGCCTGCAATAGGAAAAGAATGAAGCAAACTGAAACGATTTTAAAAAGTTAATAGATAGTAAAAACAATGAATTTTCTTCCCAAAATACTCCTTAAGATTTGTTTGTTTATTAGAAGTCCTTCCAAAAGAAACTTGAAAGGTATTCATTTATTATTTCCAATTTATGAAAGAAGTTGTTGAATACCCAAGTATTACATAGGATTAAATTCTTATCATTTTTTTTTAAGTTCTCATGACAATAGTGCACAAGGACTGTTATTATTACTATTATTTTCCTTCTTTCTCTCCTTCCTTTTCCTGTCATAGACAGTGAAAACAGATTAATCTAACAGCTTTTAGATTGTGGTCTGTGGACCAGAGCTGGCTTATAAGACTTTATTTCAGTGGTTTTTTGTTCAAGAACTTACATTTCCTTTTACTTGTAGCCATGCTTTTTGATTTTCTGAATGAGTACACGTAAGTAGAGAATACTAATCAAATCTATCCTTTCTGTGTCCAGCTTAAAATTCATGTTAAAACAAAAATGACAACAGAACTGCAGAGGTAACAACTCCACTGAAACATGGAGTCACCCGAGGAAGATAGAAGTGGCAATAGCCTGGAAAATAAATCTGGGACATCATGCTTTGGACATCCAGTAAAGATGAGGAAGCAGTACAGGTAAAGCATAACAGGGTATTGGCTCTGACTGTATGAATTTTGATCTCAGTGGAACTGTTTTGGCTTAGTGTTCAAATCACAAGTTCTGGTTCACGGCAGGGGCTAACAAACCAAGTAATGAACAATTATGATTGAAGTAGATAAGTGAGAGCTACATGATCTTAGCTGCTGCAACACACTGAGTTTTTTGTTTCCATATTGTGTGTCGTGGTTTTAGTCTTTTTAATGCTTCATTTTTGTGTAGTTTGGAGGTGGTTGTGTACGTGACTAGATTCACTCCCTACTGGGATATAGGCCAAGATTTTCAAAGTGATTGTTTATTTTGAGTGCCTCTATTTTTTAAAGGTCCCAAACTGACAAGTTTTAGAGAAGGCTTTAAAGAAGGGCAGGACACAAATCTAAGTCATCTTGGTTCTCTGTGATGCGTCAATACAGGAATTAAAAATGAAAGTAAAAAAGCATGTAGTCAAAATCCTTGTCCCCTTTCCAGAGTTTCAGTGTCTGACCTCTGGCTTGCTGAACTGTGACCAGCAGGTTTGGGCACAGCAATACTGGAGCTCAGAGCATGTACCCTGCTGCAGAGCCAGCAGCCCCAGCTCTGTGCTTCTGCTGTTCCCTTCTCACTGCTCCAGGACTTTATCTATAGAGTTTTCATCGTGGTCTTAAGATGGCGAGATGAGGGCTCACTGCACCCTACGGGGAGTAGAAGCAACAGATACATAACCTGTACTATAAAAAGTACATAACCAGTGCGTTCCGTCTTTCTGGAGCTGACAAAGGCAAAAGGACAGGCTTTTAAATGGTACCATGAGCACAGGTACTGCTAGGGTATTTGTCCTAGTCTCACCTTTCCCCTCACATTCCTGTTTGCTGATACAGAGCAAGACTATTTGTGTTGCAGAATATAGTTCATTTGAAAGAAATACTGGTGCTGAATTTAACAACAACAACAAAAAGATCTTGGAAGCATGCCTATAGGTTCTAGTTTTTTGAATGCCTATTTTTAGGACCAGAGGTCAGCTGACATAATTCCTTTAAAAATGCACGTTGGATTCAAGGGAAGAAAATAATGAAGTGTAAGCTGTGAAGGCTTAATTGTTAAAAGTGCAACAATAGTTTACAAACAGTCTGCAAATCCTGATCTCACAGCTGGAGGAAGGGATACTTATTAATAGTTACAAGGAGCAGGAGGACTGTGCCTGAAACAGGCAGCAGGCAATATAAAAGGAAGCCTTGTAACACAAAACCGTTGCCAAAACACCCTTACTGAACAATTCATGGCAGAGCTAGCATCGCAGGAGCACCATGATATTTCAGCATGAACGTGATGCAATCAGCAGGCTTCAGTATTTTATAATCTGATCTGTCCCCTGAACTCACTGGGGATTAATACCTGTTATGCTGGGAGATGGCAGGGGGTTGTTTCTGTGCAGATTTCATGCAACCCTAATTCCTGCACTCCTGTCTCGCTCCAATTTAGGAGTGAGGCAAAGGTTCTTTTGATATGTTATGCCCGGCGTGAGATTAAGAAGAAGAGCATTCAAATGTTGATCCAACCAGTTTATTGGAAATAATAGACAATTGAGGGGATGGGGAAGGGAGAGCGAAGAATATCAAAATTAGGGTGATGGGGAAGGGAAAGTAGGCGATAGAAAAAGGTAGAAAAGAGCAAGAATTACGTTAAAGCGGGGAATAGTCACCGTCTGGATGCAGCACCGTCCCGTAGCACGTTGTTAACGTTGGTCCGGGGCAAAATAAGCGTAGGGGAGAGCAGCAGCGAAGTAGCAGGCTGCAGATCGATGAAACGCAGAGAAGATGGTCAGAGTAGCGAGGTCTCAGGAAGTGGAGTCTCGGGCAGCGAGGTCCCTCGGAGCAGAGTCTCGAGCAGCAATCCCAGAAGAGATAATAGGCAGCAGTAGGACAACGGTGGAGGAATCTGAGGTCAGATACCTAGATGCCCACCAAGGTTCTTCAGCATGCAGGCATCTTCTTCAGCATGCAGGCGCTCGCGTAGAGAGGCATCTGATGACAGAAAACCTCCTTGTTTCCGTAGTGAGGCATCTGGTGTCAGAAAACCTACCCAGATTCGGGGTTTGTCCGTGCCCTTTTTATCCTTCTTTCCAGCCTTCGAGACATTTCGGGACGGCTGGGGTCAGAGTCCTGTGATTTTCCTCAGAGATGTCAATCTTCCTTGAGATGAGCCAACACGAGAGAAAGACCACTTAAGGGCCATCAGTCCTCAGAGATGGCCATCTTCCTTGAGATAGGCCTACACAAAAGACCACTTAAGGGCCATTGATCAGTATCTTATCTCCCTTTCGTAGCTCCCGGTCTCGTCCATCTCCTAAACAAAGGGATTTCTCGAACCTTGGTTCCCGTGTGTCTCAGACAAAGGCAGTCCTGGAACCTTGGCCAGGACTTGCCTGAACTTGTCCATTTCAGCAAACTTTGAGACAGTAATGTAAAAAGCATGGCCTCTTACAACTCCACACACCAATTTAAGCACAACTCTATCTGTTGTGAGTACAGGGGATGATTGCATGGGAGGTAAAGGTCTGGAGCACAAGTCTTATAAGAAGAAACTGAGGAAACTGGAATTGTTCAGTCTAGAGAAGAGGAGACTCAGAGGAGTCTCTACAACTGCCTGAAAGAAGGCTGTAGTGAGGTCTCTCCCATGTAACAGTGATAGGATGAGAGGGAATGGCCTTAAGTTTCAACAGGGAAGGTTCGGGTTAGGTATTGAGAAACATTTCTTCTGATTTCTGATGATTGGACTAGATGATGTTAGACGTCTTTTCCAGCCTTAATGATTCAATAATTCTATATAACAGGGGATCCCTCCTTGTTGCTCCATCTCCCAACATAGTTGTGTCCAACGTTCAGCAGTAACCAGTGGTTTATGGCAGATTCAGACTAAGATGTCTCTTAAAAGAAGTCCTTAGGTAACTGCAACCAACAAGCATGAGAATCTGGGAAAGCCTTGGGACCCGCAGAAGTGCTTCAATGCTGGGGAAGTTTTGATTTCATTTTGAAGAACTTATCCATAAAATTGCTTTAGTGCTGAATCCCCTTCTTGTGCTGCACTAGCTCTGTGTGAGATCTGGCATTGTTCTCCTCTATTTAGTAACAAGAACTCTGCTGGAAAGGAGAGAGGAAATCTAAACAAAAATCACAGCCTCATTTCTTTTTTTTTTTTTTTTGTTCTTTTTGTTCTTTTAAATATCATGCAGATTTAATCCAGGTTGCCTGTGCCAGTCATAATCTCTCCTTTCAGGTCTGTCCTTTCCATGTGGGTCGATGGCAACTCAATGCCTGATGCATCAAATCCAGAAACTTGCTGAGGCTGCCAGTGTGCAGATGACACTTATTTTGACTGTGATAGCATGTACTCTCAGGCTCAGTCTTTGCTGCAGGCATGATATCTGTGTGGCTCTGCTGTAGGGGTTGTGCTGATAAAAAGCATGTTTGCCTTCTCCTCAGTTTTAACCATCTTATCAGGTGGGTTTGTTTGTTTGCTGTTTTTGTTTTCTTAAGGAGGATGTTTTCCTTTTCCACACACACCCTTTAATTAATGAGGTAAATATTTCCTTGCAGCTTTTCCAGTTCATGACTAGTTTGTCCATCATTATTGCCCTCTCTGGGCAGCACTGGTAAACAGGAGTGTCATGCAAAATGTGAGGACAGGCAAGTTGCTCTGTTGTTCAGATCTACTTTGGGCTTTACAAGCTGTTAGCTAGTGGGATTTTGTCTCCTGGATTCTTAACTTTTCCTGCACTATGCAGGAGAAATGTTAAAGGGGTTACTCTTTTACATTCTCCATAGGAACTCACCAGTTCTAGTCAAATAAAGGGAATGATTGTAAATGCAACCATTAATAATTTCCAGGTTAATAATCTGTTGTAATGGACTTTGTAGAAAATGATCAGAAGGAAAAGCAAGGACAAATGTTCTTTGTTGCAACCCACAATAAGATGTATACCCATGGTTTTCTTATCTAAGCCAAACTGGCATGTAGTAGAAAGAGGGAGAATCCTGCTCCTCATCCTGTCCATTATGTATTTATTTTTTCTGTTGGTGCAGTAATATGGGCTCCTTCTGCTCAGATGTGCTCTTGGAAAGAAAGGACTCCCTTACTTTCTTTCCTCCCACTCATTAAAGCCAAATCGTTGTTTAATTCTGCATTTCAGGTACTTCATAATCAGATATGTCCCTCAGAATTTCCAGTTTGGTCCCAAGGAAGACCTTCTAGATTTCTAGACGATTGAAAATTGGTATTAGAAATGCTGCTAATAGTGCATATGATTCACAGAAAATGTCACTTACAATGGAGGAAATATTCAGACTTCTTTGTTCCTTTTGCTCTGTTTGGACTTTGAGCATCCATTACCATTATATCTCAGATGAAATGCTTCCCTTCAGGACTTCCGCCTTATTTATTACACTGTCTTAAGGGAGAAAAATGTGAATGAGGCTGAAATTGTGGCCCAACTTTTGGGAATTCTCTTGCTTCTATGGGAGAGTTGTAGTGATGCTGTGCTTCTTGAAACAGCAAGTCTGCTACTTCCAGTGGCTGAGGCACGTTCCAAGCATATAGAGGTCCAGGTCCCTTTTCTGAAGGCTTTGAAATTAAATTTATCTCACTTCCTTTCCTTTACTGGCATTTTTACTTCATTTTAGGCATTGGTTTCTTTCATGTATCTTTTTGTCATTAGTTACTAAAAAATAAAACTGGTTTGGGTTATTCGCCTTAATACCTTAACAGACATCCTGTGATAATTGCCCTTCTCCTTCTGTGAAGCCAGGCTATGATTATTGAAAAGTTGCAAGATGTTTGTTTAATACGCTATCATTTTCTTCAGATTACCTCTTCTCCACCTCAGCACATGCAACTTGTACAGCTTCCTCAGGCTTTGGTTTCTTTAGATGTTCTTCAGAATAGGAAATAAGTTTTCTCCTGACTTGGACTATGAATCCTTTGGAATGAAACCAAAATAGTTTGTCTGTATTTAGCTGGTTGTGCCACAGTTGATTTAAAAAGATTTGATTTTTTTTTTTTTTTTGGTCTAGTTTTTTAGATCAGCGGATTAATTTTGATTTCCAATCTACAGCAGTATCACAAAATTATAAGGTTGCAGCTCAGTCTGACCCTATCGCAAGAGAAACAGTAATTACATGGAGTATAGTGGGGTTTTATGAATCATAGTGATTCATGTAAAATATATCTGAAATTAGGGTCTATGAGTGCAACTACCGACTCTCCTGAGTTCTACAGTAACAGATGACAGAAAAACCCAATGATTCAGTTACTGATTCCAAAACCATGAATGAACATGATCACACACATACGTGACTATATATATGGTGCATATAGGTGCATTTGTGCTATTCTGTACATGTTCTATGTCCTGTACTGATATGCATGCCATATATTGCACATCTATATACTTACCTATGTAACATACAATAGAAATTAGACACAAAAGTGCCTTACATAATTTGTGCTCTGAGTTACAAGATTTATACCATATGAATGTCCAGTGTGATTATTTAAGTTTCACTATTCCCTTGCTGTACTACTACGAGGTAGCTGCTCTAGGAATCCCTCTGATCTTTCCCAATCCAGACATGCCATTCGTAACCTTTCCAAAACGTGATGTCAATGAAACTGCAGCTGGTTAAAGGGCTACGCAGGGCAAAAAGTTGTATTAGTGGCTAATAAAGGCTAATTCTTTTGCAAGCAAAATTAGCTCGCTTCACTAGCTTGTTATGACTTGAAGTGTCTGGTCATTGAACTATGCATCTGGCTCATTTGTTGATCTCAAAGACATTGCACCCTGACTGACAGCTGTAGCGGACTGGAAGAAAATAGCCCAAATGAGTAAGAACAAAAGGACTTCAGTTTGTGTGACTTTGGGACAGTAGCAATCCATGCAAATAGCCTTAATAAGCAGAAGAGAAGAACCTGGCAAAGAATGTGTGTGATATGGATCCTGGCTCAGGGCAGTAATTTTTCTTAAATGACTGGTTCCTAATGCTCAGCTTTCTTGTCAGCAGATGCTGCCTCCCAATCCCAGCATACATAGCTACTGAGGAGACACAAATGTCCAGTAGCTGATTACAACAATCCCAAATAATCTCAAAGGGACTAATTTTGAGCAAGTCTCAGAAATTCTTGTGGTTCTGTGTAGTGATTCAAGCTGCACCAGAGTAGCCTAAGCTCTGTGGATGTGTATTTATTTTTAACTTGTGTTATTTTGGGGTAAACACCACATCAGAGTGTTTTTATTATCAAGTTCCTGTTCCTTCACGATGCATCTGTACAGATTCTAAACCCCTTAATGAAAAAGGATAATTTCCTTTTTTTTTTTTTTTCTTTTCTTTCTTTCTTAATCTCAGTTTGGTTTATCCAGAGCTGTTGTCCCTGACTTCCTTTAAACTGCCCTGCATCAAAGATCTTTTAGAGTCTTCTTTACATCCTTTCTTTCCTTTGCACATACTTAGAAGAGTCTGTGTATACACAAACACAAGTGCATGTCCATGCATGTCTTAATCCATTTCTGCTTCAGTCCTGCAGCCTTCTGCCTGGTCAGATTGAACAAGAGCTCATGGGAAAGGTTAGTGCTAGGAAGCAGCAAAGCACATGTTCCTGGTGTACTTTGTGTGCTTCAGAAAGGTTTTAATGCCTTCTCTATTTCTGCAAAAATTGTTCAAACTTCCCAGCTCACTGATAATACCACACAGACAAATGTTCATTAAGATCAGGACTGATTACCTTTTCACTGTGGTATTGTTTTTGCAGGTGATTTGAGACTCCGTGTAAATACAGGTCATTGAGAGGGAAAGGTTGGTGATGCTGCCTTTTGTGCTGTTAAACCCTCAACTGTTGTTTCTGGATTACAAGTTTATAGAGACCATATGGAAATACTGCTTTATCTTCTTAAGCAAATTCTAGGTCTCAAACTTCTCTTCATTATCAAACACTACTTGAGCTAAAAGGAGACGGACTGATGAATGAGTTTGGCTTCATCATAGTATCATAGTATCATAGTCTGGTGCAGGTTGGAAGGGACCTTAGAGATCATCGAGTCCAATCCCCCGGTATTTGAGCCTCCTGTGTAGCAGAGCGGCACTTCTACCACTTGCGCCACAGGGGGAATTTGAACCCAGGGCCTCCTCCGTGTTGTGTTGCAACGCAGCATTCCTACCACTTGCGCCACCGGGGCTTCTGCCGTGTGCGTAGGACACTTCTTTCTTTGGACTGTGTAAAGTGCTGCCACTGACATTCTGGCAGAGGCTGGAACAAGAAAAGGCAATCTCTCCCCAGAGGAGACCTGTAGGGTCGAACTCATCAGCCCCCAGGTAAGAGAAACCTACTCACCCATAAACACGATGGTTGCAATTGGGCCTTTGCATCTGCATTGTTTTGTTCTCTGTTCAATTTTTAGGATCGTGCCATGGTTGGGCACAGCCTTGATGCCCTGTGAGAGGCTAAGACATGAATGAGAGAGATATGAATGCTCTTTGCTTACTGAGGATTTCAGGAAACTGTACAAGATGGAACTCCTGGGATTTTCTCACACCAGAAGAGACTTATCTTGCAGAGAGAGAAGAATGTAAAGTCTCTGATCCAGCCCTAGACAGAGAGCTATTCTTAAGTAACGTGTGGAGAGGAGCTGAACGTATGGTGTTTGGTAAGCACTTTGCATGTTTAAATGATAATGAGAATTATAGAAGAGAGATCTTGTGGCAACCCATTGGGTAGAAACAAGAGCTGGAGCTAATGGATCTTGAACAAAACAAGACAAGCAGTAAAGCATTTGATAAGTTTCTATCCAGTTTACAGTAGAAGCTGGTGCTGCAAAACACCACTTGTTTACAGTTGCAGTGGCAGAAGTGCATCAACACTGTGACCACACTGAGGCTGCAGATAGCAATCACATCTGCTCTGATATCAGGTGTGAAAGGATCAGTACCTGTTTTACTGAAAAGGCTGGTAGAGAACTTCTGAAGACTTTTTAACCTAAGAAATCAGAGTAGTCTGTTTCTTGTTGGATCAGGTGTAAAAGAAATAGTAGAACAATGTTGGTTGTTGCCTGTTCCTGATGCTGCTCCTGCTAGCTTTTACCATTTATCCTTCCCCTCAGTTTGTGTCCTGTAATACAACAAATCTTCGTTTTGAGTCCAGTATGGAGTGTTGTAGATTGCAATCCTTTAAATCTTTTTCTTGTTATGGTCTATACTGTAGCCAGTGTTACTACCTTTCCCTTTCCTTTTTCTGCTGAAGGAATTCAGCTCTATATAAATATTCTTGATTTAGATCTGCTATTACTGCTACACTTCACTCTTTTTGGTTCTTCCTCAGTACCTCCTTATCAAAGGCCATGCTCAGACCTTTTTTTCTTGTACAGTATCCCTGCTTTGTCCTGCTGTAAATCTGCATCTGAACTGTTTGTCACTGGCTTTTCTGTCTTCGGAAACTGTTTTGGTGCAATAAAAATAAACAATCCCCAAACAACAAACCACTGTGCTACATCAACAGCAACAGTGTAGTTGCCCCACTGCTGAGCTCATAAAACCAACAATACTGAAGCACTCCTAGTTTTGTGCTTTGGACTTCTCTGAGCTGATTTCCTGATTTGTCCTATCAGCATTGATTTACTCTGTGCTATCAGAGCAATTGCTCTGCTGGTGAGAGTTACAGCAACTAGATTTCCATTTTTCCCTAGCATAGTCAAAGCAACAATGACGAGTCCCTTTCTCTGCATTTCCTTGGCATGCTTCCCAGAAAGACGTGTACTTGATTATAATTTGCTCTCTGCGGTCAGCAGCAATAGCCCAGCTTTTTGTATTTCAGCAATGTCTACATAACTCTGTTTTTAAATCTTCACCTGTTCTCCTACAGAATGAGGTTACAGTTGGGTTTGAGTATATGCAGTATCAATGATTGCACTTACTGTACATGCAGTTAATTTCCCTTTTATTTGCTGCTTCATCTGTCTGTTTTGACTTAAAAAGAGGGGGAAAAAAAAAACAAAAAACAAAACACCAAGAAACTTCTACCACTTTCTTTTGGGAAAGTAGCATCACGTTCTGGGGAAATCTTTCACTTCTTTCTTGCCTGCACAGCTAGTGTGTCACATTAAAGCTGTTACTGAGTCTTAGGCAGAGAAGCAGTTGTCTGTCAAACTGCTTCAAAAGAAACCACAAAATGAGCAGGTCATAAATCCAGAAGCAGCACAAGAGTGGGAACACAAGACCTGCAATATGTAATGTGACTCTTTCAATCCAACCTTCCTATTGCCACCCTGGTGCTAAATATACTGCCGGTGTCCTTGCAAGAAACCAAATGCACCGAGCCGGGAAAGGCAGCGGGCAGCATTAGTTTAGGGACTGATTCATTTCTGTAAATTTCCTTGATAATACACTAAGAAGAGAGTAGCCAAATTCTCCAACTTGTGTATTTGCAACTATGGTGGTGAGGTTTCATAAATGTCAGATCATCTTAATCAAATGCCTAATTTTTAATCAACCATTTTTTTAAAAGACCTTTTTTTTTTTTTTTGTTAAAAATTGCCTTATTTATTTATTTATTTATCCCAGATAATTATCTTGCTCTCCAGGAACTCCTATTTTAGATTAAGATAAGTGAAATCCATGTTTACAGTTCATGAATAAGTGTTTTAAGGTATGAAGATTATTTCAAGGAGTTTAGCTTGCCTGTAGCATTTGTATTAGGTAAGTGATAAATCAACTCTATGTTGTATTGCATTTTACACAGCATGCAGATAACCAGCCTAGTGAGTCCTGGAATGATGCAGATAACCAATCTAGTGAGTCCTGGAAGGAAGCTTTCCCTACTGTTGGTGAGGTGGTGGTTTGAACTTTCTAACTTCAGGAGTTGTGAGGAAAAAAATTATTGAAAAACACATATTTAGGTTAACTTGAAATTAATTTTAAATACCCATGTGAATTCTTTTTGTATGTATATAAAATTAGTAGGTGAACTTTGAAGCATAATCAACAGCTTTTCTGGATTTCATGTCTTTCACTCATCACTATTTTGTCTATTTCGATTAATAGTTACGCTTTGTTGTTTCCAAACTGATTTTTTTAGGAAGATGTGTAATTTTTATGATTTCCTAGTTTGTACCCTTAGCGCTACAGATGCAGAACAGGAAGGCCATCCAGGATTGTGATCAGCACCTCTTAAGAATTTTTAGCTTCCTGTGCACTGATGACAGAGACTCGTTTTGAACTTCCACATCTAGCTCTCCCTTGCTTTGAACTTGGAACAAATTCCCTCAAATGCTTGGTACAGTTTTGAAGCACACTTTTCATGATCTCTCTCTCTTATCTTGCTGTTCAACAAATAGTTCATGTCTCTTCTTTCAGCTTTTTTTTTTCCCCCCACAGAATTTTCTAGTTACTCCGTTGGTAAATGAAGTATTTAATGGCTTCTAAATATTATATGTTGGATACAAGTTGCTTGTGAAATTGGTTAGATTTTATTAATGTCACTTGTTTTAGTGTTTTGAACATATGGTAAGTTTCACTAATAGTTTATATATATATAGCATATTTATTTTTATATAAATATAAATTTATATTTATGTATATAGTTTTTATAAAAGACTTATAGCCCCATCCCAATGCATGTGGATTCCTTGTGTCTGAATCTGATGCCAATCCCAGGGCAAGGACCTGCAAGTGATGCCATGCTGTGTGTCACAGCTTGCATGTGGGAGCACTCATGTCTGGTTGTGCCTCAGTGTGCCCCATCCTCTCCTGGACCACAGAGTCAAGGCACAGTGAAAGGACCATGGTGACCAGTGGAACATCCTTCTCCCTTGCCACTGCAGGGGGCAAGACTTTTGTTTATGAAACCAGAGAGGCTCTATGAAGTTTAAACCATTCATCTTTTTGCTGATTTTCCATTCTAGACCCTACAATGAAATTACTGCTAGATGAATCCAGAGAATTGCCGTGTGATTTTGAATTAGAGTATCTCCATCTACAAAGGTGAGAGGTAAAGGTGAAATTATTTTGAGATATTGAGATGGAAAGAACCATGATTATTACCACTGTACAGCATTTTGTTAATGTCAGAGAGGGACATGCTATGGTCTTGCATTCAGAAAGAATCAAATACTGTGAAACCAGTGGGAGTGTAACAATAGCATGAGGAATGCTGGTAAAATACCAGCATGACATGGCTTGAATTAGAAATATTGTATATTTGCCACATGTTAGGAACCACTAACTCCAGTGGCTACTGTAACTGATTAAGAATTGTATAGGAATCTGCTTTCAATATCTGTGCTTTAAAAATATCTTGGAATGTAACACTGGAAAAGAAAATACATTTACTCAAGTCTGCCTCAACACCATTTTATCAGTGCCTGATTTCTGGTTTTGTTCTTTTTTCTTTTTTTAATTATTATTTTTACTGTAGTCTTCATTTAAAATTTTTTTTTTCTTTTTTCTTTTTTTTTTTTTTTCCAAAGAGCTGACATTATCAGAGATCACGTGCTGAAGATCAGCTGATAAAACATTCAGGGTTTTGTTTTGTTTTGTTTTACATCTCCTAGGTCTGTACTTGAAGTGCATTGAGAACTTAAACTCAGCCTGAGTAAGGCTTAATGAATGTTTTGAAGTATTATCTTCTACTTAGTATTAAGGAAATTAATACTGCAGTGCCAAAAGTATAATCATGGTAACTTTTCTTTGGTGGGAACTTGACCAACCTTAACTCACTGATATTGTCATTTCTGCCCTGTGAGTTTGAAAGGTCAAAGAGAAAACTCCTGTACCAGAGAAAAGAGCAGGATAGCAACAGTTCTGTGAATACAAGTTATATCCCTGACACAGATTTCTTCTGTGGTGTAGAACAAATTTATTTCCCATATGTTTTAGCTTACTTACCAGCTATATAAAAACTCTGAGGTGTATATGTTTGCAAAATACTCTAAAGCAGCAAGGTGAAAGCTTAATAATCCTTTACAGTGTTGTTGGTGAGGCCTCAATCTCCCTCTGCAGTTGTATGTAGTTTTACCATAGACTTAAATGGTTCAGAATTAGGTTTAGACCAAGTCCTGATAAAATCCTTGCTATAAAGAGCTTGGTAATTTAAAGCATTGTTGTCAGCAATTGCTTTCACTTGAGTCAGTGGCTTCAAGTATGCGTTCATATTAATTAGTTTTCTAGTCTTCCTTATGCTTTCAAATCAGGACTTGATTCTTCTTAAATGTGATACAGAAGTAGGAGCATGCGCTCTTCAGCCCAAGAGCAGGAGGTGTCTTGTTACTTTGCTTGCTGTCCTAATGCTCTTGCAAACATTTAATGCAATAATTATTTTGAAGTGGCATTCCTCTGTACTGTACATCATTGTGAATGGTGCCGTCAGATAGCAGGCCTATCTACCTCCATCAAAGAATGCTGTTGCAGAATCTGATAATGAATTAGGTATGTGGCACACTACAGAAAGCCAGTAGAAGATGTGAGCATAACTGCAAAAATGGCAATTCCAGTAAGGCAGAACTTTACCCCTTGTCAGACTGAGTCTAATTGTTCTTCTACCTGGAAGTAATGCCACCAAATGGTTTTTAGAGTGCACAACATTTCTAAATAAGTAGTGTCACTCAGTAGTGAATTAGGAGCTTGGTTGTGAGTTCAGTAAAGTTACTTAGGATGTCAGAGCTGCAAAAGACAAAACAAAATGTAAATGATCACATGGTAACTAGAAACACATATGCCATGTTTGTAGTGTGAGAATTATTTGGCAAATGAGATTAACATCTGCATGGGAGACAATGCGGAAAGGCTCTCGTTAGTCATGTGAGCATGTCTGATGTAGATGAGATGTGTCGAGAAGCTTGAGCAAACACAGCAAGTGATCATCCTGTTAATAGAAAAGACTCCCAGAGTCATATCATCGTGATTCACCTTTTTGTGTATGGTTGTGCATCCTGTTGTCTGCTCCCTGGAGCTGCAATGACCAACTAGAGTACTTCTAGCCATCTGCTCAAAAACATAAATAGGAGTCCAGTGAAACTGTTGGAGTGGTAAGGTGCTTACTTCTTTTTTTATTTGATGGTGATTTTATGAAATTTTAACTCAGGCTCCACTGAAAGACAAAGGCATTTAATGATGTCAGTAGGATTTATCCAGAAAAGATGTACAGGATCCAGTGTTGCACCTTGGATCGTGCCTGAGTACCTTGGGAAAGAACACACAAAACTGCTCACACTGGGGAAAAGACAACAACTTGATACCAGGTAAGAAATGTGCAGAAGAAAGACAGGACATAGCTTGTTGCACCCTTCTCTTCTTTAGGACACCTCCTTCCTCCCAGGATCCTCAGCCATGGATAGCTGTTGAATGACACTGCTTTGCATGGCAAGGCTAACATAATCTTCTGTAGTTTTGCAATGTGAAACTTGTCCCCAAAATTCTTCTGCCAGTTTCCAGACCCTTCTTTAGCTTCCCAAAATGTCTTCTTTTCAGTAGCTTTTCATCATGCTAATTCATAGACCACTTCTCCTTTTATCACATTGTCTTTATTCCCTCTAAAATAAATCTCTCCTTCCCTGGCCTTACTTAACTGCCTTGTAGTGCTTACAGAGAGACTATCCTCTGAATTCAATGGCATTAATACCTACTGACCTACTGTTTCATTTCTTGAGAATCATGAGATTTAGTCTGACTGTGGACTCAATTAAGAGTACTTTTATTTTTGCAGCATTGAAATTTTTCAGCTCTAGGAGCTCATGTTTTCTGTGTGAGTCTACAGAATCATCTAGTCTAACATTTATACAACATAACCCATGGAAATAAATACAATAAGCAGAGAAAATGTCAGTTACTTGTGGTCATTTATGGTCATCAGCTGAAATATACTGTAAACTAGTTTTAGATATTTTGTTTAAAAAGCTGTTAAATCTTAAATCTTTAACAGTGTCAGAACATTGAGAGCAAGCTTGCAAAGTAAGACCTACAGTATGATGTCAAGAGAATTAATCATGTTAATTCCAGGAAATTTAAAGTGACACCTCTCTTTGTCCACAATAGAAAGGAAACTAAAAAGAGGCAACGTTTGATTATACTCATTAGTTAACAACAAAGAAAAAAAGAAAGAAAAGTGGCCCTAAGCATTGTGAGAGGAAAATTAGGATTATATATCAGGGAACTACTAGCCAAGGAAAGCAGCTGCCAACTGAAGCTTTGGAATCAGCAGCACTGAAGATATTCAGGGCTAGGCTAGACGTCCATCTTTCAAAATGGAATAAAGAAATCAGTCCAAACACAATGCAGGGATAATCCAACAGAGTGCCCTGCCAAATTTCTACCCCAAACAGGGTATGATTTAGTTGGAATGGAAAAGGAAGGGATTTCAGCTTGCTAAATCTTTCACTGTTTTAATCTTAAAAGCACAGATTCCTCTTCTTTTCTTCCTTTTTTTTTTTTTTTTTTTTTTTTTTAAGCAGAACTTAGTAACTCTTTATTTTTTACATTAGGACTGTATAGGCTTTGCTGTGGTTTCCAGACACATTAACCATAGCTTAGACTGTTGTTACATTTTATGCATATATATACACACACATATAATAAAAAAATAGGTCTTAGAATGAAAAATTGTCTTTTCATAGTTTTCTGGACATTGTCAAATCACTCATACTAAGCCTGAGGAAAAACTGTCAGAAGGATATTTATTTGTTAAAGGTATGTAGGATAGTAAGACTGGAGGGCTAGGATGGTTATAATGGTATGGTTAGGTGTTTAGCCTATGTCACAAGTTCAAATAGAGGCCAAGAGGGATAGTCATCATTCATTATTACTGAGTTATTGTTGAAGTGGGTGGTGTCCTACTCCTAGTGGTCAGGTAGGCAGCAGTACAGATTTCAATACTGAAGTGATCTGACGGGCTAACAGTCATCATCAAGAGCCGGGGTCCAGTTTTTTAGGAGTGTCTATCCCTTTAATGCACAAGTAGTTGCCTGCTGCAATTTTAGAGAGTTTGAAGGTGCTCACCTGAGGCTGCAGTTAAGTGGAATTCACATACCTAAGATCTTTACAGTAGCTAAGTAGGTATTTGTCTGGAGCATCGTGCACCTTTAAAATTACAGCCTAGAATCCTCAGGACATTTTCAATGAAACCGATTCACCACTTTTCAATGCAACCTTAATAAGCCTCTTATTTCCTCATTGTTTAACACAGCACATACTGTGAATGAAGACGGATGACAGTTTATTTGTTTTCAAGTATACTTCAATTACACTGCTGCAAGCAGAATCTCCTTTCACAGCTATGTCTTCCAGTGCAGGAGTCATATGAGAGATAACAGACTAGTACAGAGATGGAACAGATAACAGTTTTAAATAGTCTGTTTCAGACAAAGAATTAGCTTTTAAATAACAGAATAGATGTTCAGATTGAGTACCAATTTTCTGCAGAAATGTAACACAGAATTTAACCACTGTAACCACAGTACTGTTTGTACCTTGCATTTCCTTATTTATACTGTAAACATTAGTGCTAGCTTCTAAGAAATGCCAGAATAGATTAAGACTCTTTGCAAAAGTAAGCCTGCCATGTTGTCACCGTGATATGAAGACATGTCACATGGTGGGAGGGAAGTATGAATATCTGCTATCTGATGTATACGATTGAAAAGGGAAAACACAAAATGAAATCATCAAGCCACATTAGCCAAAGTGAACAGATAAGAGGGGGTATAACACTGGAACTGTAAACAATCAAGTCAAGATTACAATTCTATGTAGAACAATGTGTGCCTTTAGATGTGGAACCGAAAATGTTAACACTAGTGGCTTATCATTGGAAATGTCCAAAATGCTGCAAGGATGGGCCCGTGATAGTTATGTGTATAACCCTCCCTCCCCTACTTTTTTTTCATACTGTTTGAGATTGTTCTCTAAGTAACTCAGACAGGAAAATGAAGCTCAACTGCCCTCCATTCAGACTCATGCCCCCTATTTGCTCTCTGCACCCTTGCCCTGCTTCCTCCACTGCGCCATCAGTGCTTTGTATCACCAGTAGTGAGCTCCAACTCTCCCTTCTGCTTCCTACCCAGACTGGATTCTAGCACTCTTCAAAGCCACAGCATGAAACGAGTCACATACATGTGCTGCTCATAGCCTCCGTCTTCCTCCTGTTGGTGAAACCACATGCGCTCAACATTGTAAATAAGGGTGTCAGATAAAATGCAAGAAATTTTCAGTGTGGCAGAGGCTCAGTTTCCCTTGTTCCTTCCCCCTCTACCACCAACAGAGGAAACCACAATGACAGGAAAAGCAGAGTGTTTCTTCCCAAGGACACTCATTGCTGTAGGTCAGTAGCTCACGTTTACCCAGATTTTGCTTTCTGTGTTGATAGACATTGAGCTTTGCAAAATACGAAGCCTACTTGGACAAAGTCACCTGAGTAGGACATTTTGGTGGAGAAAACAGTCAAGTTGGATACCACATAATGGGAGCTCTTGCCTCATTCAGGCAGGGCTGCTGAGCCAGCTTGCAATGAGAATGTGCAAGTTGTGCTGTTTTTACTTGCTACTGGTCTAGAATTGACCTGTTTTGTTTTGGTTTGGTTTTTTGTTTTTTTTGTTTTTTTTTGCACACATGTACACACCTCTCAACAAGATTTTGGGAGGGTTCTCTGAAACTGATGGTTTTCTCAGAAGACTTTGCCTGTGGTGAGCACACTTCATTACCCATGTCGTGCCACTTCATAACTTCTTGTTAACTTTTTATGTTTTACCCGCTATTCCAGTGCAGTACTTTTTATTCCCTGGTTTTCAGCCACCACCCTTGTCCAGTTTTCACTCTTTCTAGCTTGCGTGTAGACACCATCTGGCATTACCCCCAGGGTTTCCTAGACAAGGGCAATCTAGTTAGCCTTGTGAAATTCAAACCCCAGGCAAAACAAAAACTGTATAAAACACCACAAGATACTTTTTCTCACTTCTGTATGAGGAGCAACTACATTACCCAGGGCAACTGTAAGAACAGAAATTTCATCTCAAAACGAGTTATCCTCTCAACCAACCTATTCTTTTCCCCAAAGTTTTCCTTTCAATTTAATGGAGTTACTACAACTCTTTTCCAGTCAAGTGAAAGTTTGACCAGCTTGTGTGTAATTATAGGGCTTCAGAGTAGAATATCGTGTAAGGAACTGTCTGTAACAATGCCTGAAATAAAGTAGATTGAGAACAGATTTAGTAAAGAAATTAGGAAGTCATTCCAGCTCTCTTTTCTTTTCTAAATAACATATTGCAAATAAAATCTCTGAGGCAAGATTCTGGACAAAGACATTCTTTTGAAAAGAGACCACAAGATTCCTGGTTTTCTTAATGGATAAAACAGAAAGAATTGGTCTCAGTCTGGGACACTCAAAATGCTGATCCTTTTGAACAATGTGGACAAGTACAGAATATTGTCCAATGTATTCATCCTTGAGGAGAAATAAACTAAATTTGTGTGCTCTGCTTGTCTCATAGGAGTTGAAAAAGCGTCCCTCCCTTTCTTTTTTATGTCTGCATGTTTCCAGAGTTTCCAAAGGAATTCACTTGGGCAAAGCATTTTGAGTAGTATATCTGATTTTCTCTGAGAAATGATGATCTAGTTGCACAGTTGTGATGTTTGGGGCCAGAGATTCTATTATTTATGGCTTTGAGAATCTGAAGTCAGTATGGAGCTCTGTACCTACACTGGTGTAATTCCCTATTGCTGGCCTCAGAGTGAAGGTGAATTCTCCACAACAAAGTAGGCTTCTGAGCTATAAATACTTGTGACTTTTCAAGTTTGTTGTATTTTGCTCTCTCTTCTGACTTCACACTTACTTTACTCTTGTGTGTTTTCACAGGAATTCATATTGTAGTCTTGCTCTGACAGCATAGGGGCAGGGAAATGATGAAATTAATTTTCCATTGCTATACACCATGGAAAGTGTAAAGTGTAACTGTCCGCTTTCTTAGTTTGGCAGTCACAAGTGTGTGAAAAGAAGGTATATGCAGCAATATTTGGGGAACATTTATATAGGACATCAATTTTCAGCCTTGTTATATGTCCTGTGACAGGCGACATATACTGTGGCTTGTTCTCAATTTGATTGAGAGTGCGTGACATTTAGACGATCCTATAAGATGCAGGTGACATATCTGTCACCTTTTGCTTTGCAGTGATCCTCAGTGAAAGCCACAATTTCATTTTGTTTTCATGAGCCTGCCTTGATGGCATATGTAGGTTTATATTTTGCCAAGATCAGAAGAGCAGAAGTAGACAGGCTAATGTTAGCAGGGGTGGCAGTCTCTGAAATTAATTACACAGCTAGAATTTTGCAGCCTGGAACTGAGTTTTTGTTGCTCCATAAACTTTCTTCTAAAATGGCCCCCTGTTCTATAGTGTTCAGAGAAATATCTATCTGGTTGAAATTGTTGCTGCAGTCAAAAGACACAGTCTTTTATCAACAGTCTCAGAATGGTTAATTTTTTTAAAGAGCGTGAGATGTAAATCAGCAATCTCTGCTTTTAATCAGAGTAGATGCATGGATTCCTTTTCAGTACTAGTGAAGGAGTTTGGAGCTGGAGACCACAGCATGTTTGAAGTAATTTTGATGTCCCTTTTGCACATTCCCCAGGTATCTAAGATGTGGCTAATCATAATAGCAGGTGTTATCTGTTTCTCTCAGCATGTGGCATGAAAATAGTGTGGCCACAGAGCTATGCATTATTTACATGGTGTCAACATGTCAGCAAGTGGGATGGCAGAGAGCCAGGTTAAATCACTTCAGATTTTAAGCACAGGACACCAAATAATAACACTGTGTCACACTCGAGGACACAGGAATCTGGCAAATCAGCAGTAGAACAGTGTGCCAAGTTCATTTGAATGGGATTTTTTTTTTCTTCCTCCCACTGAATGATGAAGGAATAAAAATTGAGAGCCAAGAAAACTATAAAATACCTCCCCCCCTCCCAAGTAGAAAAATGTATTCAGAAAAGGGCACTCTTTGATTGCTTAATATGAAGATGTATGGATCTCTGCCCTTCATCTAGAGGTGTCTGCTTCTGAGAATGCACAACCACACTGTGGTGCGTCTGTCAGCCCTTTGTTTCTGTAAGTGGTAATTCTATTTGATCTTTTTACTTTCTTCCATTAGCTTTTCGTAGAAGCTAGTGCAACAGGTCCACAATCAACCAATGGGCCCTATAAATGTTTTTGAAAGAGGCAGTCACATTATTTAGAATGGGTGCTTTAAGGGTTTGAGGCTACCCAAAGGAATGGAGCACATTTAGGAAGGCTGTTCTCAGCCATTACTACTTTTGCAGCAGCTCTGATATCCATATCACCCCTACGACTTGTTCACCTTATCAGCTTGCAGAAAGCTAACTCAGCATAAGTAAAAAATGGATGGTTTTCTATTGGTTTAGTAATCCAACCAGGCTCACTGAAGGGCCACATGAAAGTCAGAGAGGATGAAATGGAGGCAATAGGCCTGCATGCCAGAGAAGGGAGGATGTGGGGAAAAGTGAATGCAGCAGGGCTGCTGGCTGAATTCAGCCATACTGTGAAACCTCATCCTAGAATGCTTAATGAACAAGGAGGGGCTGATGGAAGGTTAAAGGAAGCATCCAAAATACTGGGATTCATTTGCCTCATCACCATAATACCCTTTTTATGAAACTAGAGCTGTTTATTCTCATAAAAAAAAACTTCTGCTTTTCTAATTTTAAAGGACAATGCAACTATTGGAATCCAAGCACAGTTCTTTCAAGTTAAATGCTTAGTTCAACATTTCACTTCCATTTCCTGGTAGAAAAAGTTTTTTATGAAAGCAACTTTAACCTTTCAAAAGGGTTCATTTACTGTTACGTTTGGTATCAACTTTCCAAAAATTGCAGTCTGCATTTGGCATGTTATGGTTTCTGGTTTTAATATTGGTTTAGAAAAAAAAGAGTCATGTGCCATAAGTCAGAAATAAAATATTGCACCAGAATTCTCTCTATATGTGAATTCACCCCGTGAGCAAATGGTTTAAAGTAAGTCTGATCACTTACTTAAAGCCAAGACTTGGGCTCAATCTAACCATGAACCAGCTGGTAACAAATAACACATTCAACTCTCAGCCACATGAAACTGTCAGGTTGCCTTTTTATAGACAACTACAGCCCTAAAGCTCCTGAAGCACGAAGGAATATCGTACAGACTTGGAAAGTGTTGAACACCTACCATATGCACATAAAGAAGGGTAATAAAGATAAAAGGCCTGAACTGAGCTTTAATTCCTAAATTTCTGCTTTTGATTTATCAGCTACTTCTGCATTGCCATAATGTTCTTTGGCCTAAAATTAGGTAGAAGATGCTTGATCAAGTCAGTCAAATTTGGGCTTCCCGCTGTGAGTGTGACAGATGATAAATATAAAGTACTGGAAGTACTTTCTTGCTTTCTTTTCAGCATTTTTGTGCATTTGTTTCTGAAGTGCTGACTCTGGTAACAGTGCACTGCAGTGGACAGTTCCTGGCTGTCTGTTCCTGCTGGGATGGTGCTGCTGACATGGTGAGAAGGATGCTAAGTTAGAAGAGTTGCGTCAGGATGGCTCTGAATTTGAGATAGTGCTGACACGGTTGGGTGCAGTATCATAAAAAAAATGGCTGAGACACTCTGAGGACCTTTACAGCACCTCTGCACAATGTTGCAGTGTGCTGTGTGGCCATCCCACCTGCTGAGTTAGTCTAGGAGTCTCTGTGCTATGTTGCAGCATTTGGAGATATTCTGGGAATTACAGTTCAGCAGGACTTCTGCCATCACTAAGCACCTCTTGCAGAAATTTAGTGCCTTCAGACAGGCCTGGCCATGAGTGAGACAATAGAGTCTAATCCTCAGTGCTGCTGAGCCTCAGTTTCTAATAAAGGACTCAGAACTTGTAAGGGTAAAGCTTCAAAGTGAATACAGATTTACAGGGGGAGGGCAGAAAAGAGGGTTGTAGCCCACCCATTAAGTCCACCTGGTCTTAATATATGATAGCAGTCAGTCTTTGCGCGACACACTCTTTCCATATCCTAACATCGTTACAGGGAGTGAGATCTCCAAGAACTGGGTTGGCGGTGTACTTGCCAAAGTTGGGTACACTACAGAGCCTATGTCTTTCAGTCATACATAATAGTTTTATCACCCCCTGAACTGCAGCAGCTAAATTTGACAGTGATGGTGAAGCAGATCCTTAGAAAAATAACATTTCTGACATTTAGTAACAATAATCTTTTCTGATGATGAATGCATGTCCAATGCTTTGAAGATGTAAAAGTCTGCAAAAATGCAAATTATTATTTTATCTGGAAATGTGTTTTGTGGTATCCCAAAAAGTACTCTCATTTTTTATTCTTTTTTTTCATGTGTTTGCAGGAGTTCTCATGATTTTTCAGCCATGAGTCCATCTGGGAATAATTTCACTGTGAGAAGAAGGCTTCCATTCTATCAAGAAAAAAGGCTGCATGGAAATCACGGAAAGCTACAGAAGAAATTATCAGTCATTGTTTAAAAGCATTGTGGCCTGTGAAGATGGAAACCAGAATGGGAATTTGCCTCCAAATTTTATAAGCTTCTAGAAACTAAAATGATGAGAAACAAATGCAAAAAGTTCACAAAAGTACTAGTTACTTAAAAAAAGAATTAAAAATTCTTAAGGCCTTATTGTTTTATGATGAATAAATCTGACTAGAAGGACCCAGAAGGCCATCGTTTAAACAGGTAGAGATATTCCTAGTATGTTTAGGTTGCCACCTAGATTAGTCTTATACTTCTCAGTTGCTAACAATGAAGTTATCAGCCACTGGAACAAATTATTAAGAGGAACAGTTAGCTTACCATTTCTTGAAGTCTTCAAACTGAGAGTGAATGGTATGTTTTAGCAAACAATGGAGACACAGCTGGGTGAAATTATATGGTTGTACTAGAGAGCAGGAAACATGAGATGTTCTATGTGGTCCTTTCTAGCCTTAAGAGCTATAGATCTATAATTTCACAAATACCATTACAAAGAATTCCTTAGAAGTAGTGATGACCATAGCAATAATCTGAATCCGTCTCTTGATTTGGGGTAGATTATTCTAAAGAACTTTGAAAAATTACAGGCTACAGTACTTTTTCTATGTGTACTGTCACTACAGGGTCGTATAACTAGCATAAAGGGGGCACTTTGTAATTTTACAGTATTAGAAATCCGTTTTTGTGGACTAAAGAGACCCTTCTTCTCTCCAAAAGAGCTCATTGTACTTCAGTTCATGAATGAGTGTATAAACAAGTAAGCATGTGTGCTGCTTTCCTGTGTGATGCATTTCTCTTACTAAAATGTGTTAGATTCACTTAGTGAAATTAAAAAATATCCACAGAGGAAATTAGAAGATATCACTCATTAACACAGGCTATTTCTAAGCTAAACTAATTTTTTACTTGTAGGGTGACCTGAGACACTGCTTAAAAGAGAACCCTTTGCCATAGCCAGTCTTCCATTGGAGGACAGCTAAATCATTGTTTTCCATATTTCCAACAACTTTTGTCATTTATCAAGTAGAAAGGGGTAGGTTAGAAATTAATTTTATTAGTTCACTGAGCCTCTTTTCTTTACATCTGTCTGGGAGAATAATTCACCATTGCTGAGGAACTGGTTGTGTTGATGGGACAAAATCTGATGCCTTCAAGAAAGGATTATAAATTAACCTTCTTTAAAATGTCTATTTGACTTTTATAACTGGTGAAGAGTGCTGAATTTTTATTTTCTAAATGGCAATACTTGTACATGGTTGCAGTCTACTGGAGACAAGTGCTTTTTGTGATCTGTCTGAATGGATAACCTGTTTTGCTGAGTAGAAACTAATGCACAAGCTACCTTGCAGCCAGTGACTGAGGAGACCTCTATAGCTAAACAGAAGCACCAAGGTTTGGGTAAGTTCTGCACAAATACTGCCAATTTATTCTAGTGGAAGTTTCTATGTGAGAAAAGAATTACAAATCAAGTTATTCAGAGCTCTGAAAAGCGAGGCTGATTCATAAGTACTGAGTAAGGTTAAATGGGGAAGTTAACAAATAAGCAAGAAGAGATTTTTTTTTCCTTTCTAATGCTAAGAAAGGCTGTTTATTAGTTTGTTCCTTTCACCCTCCCAGCTGAGAATTATTGTATAAGGTCTACCAATTCAGAAAGCAAATGTTAGCTTATATATGATCAGAGTATTGACAATTACAACAGCTTTAAAGAAAAGTTGCATAATCTACTACATTTCTACAGGCACTGTACAGCTTTAGTGTTTCAAGACCATGGCAGAATTGACAGACCCTCATGTCCCTGCCTGACCACTCAGCAGGGCTCCCACACTTGGCCTCAGTGCCCCAACTCAGCCCATGTCCTGTCAGCCACTACCCCAGTGAAGCTGCAGCAGTGTCAGGCTTCAGCTCCTTGCAGCTCTGCTCAGCCATGGGACCCACTAAGCCAGATCAGCTCCTGGCTTGCCTTTATGGGGAGGTGCTTGGGGCTGGGCTTGCCCCAGTTCTGTGCTTCTGGTTGGAGTGGTGGGACATGGGACAGCCCCTGGATGGTGAGCGCCAATCTCAACAGACCCTAGGGAGCCTGATGTAGAGTTATGCGGTAAGTCCCTGTCACCTAAATTGTCTGAAGTTGTTGCTGTGTCCAGATATAGCAGACAGTCATATTTCTAAAAGTATTTGTGAGGCAATATTGGCTTCCAGAAGGAAAGGTCTCCTCATGGTAGAGATGCTGTGCTTCAGAAAAAAAGAGCAACACTCCTGATGAAAACAAATGCTGGGATCTGCCTATTACCTGACTTTCATTGTGGTATGTTCCCTGAGTTGGATGATACTGTGATGTGCTGTAACACAAAAATGCAGGTGAATCAGAAAGGAAATTTTCAGTCATCAGCTTTTTAAATTTAGTGCAGCCTTTCTGCCCTGAAAATAATCCTCATTTCATGCTTAGCTGGGAAATAGCAGAGATCTCCTAACACAGATGTTGCCTTTATATAATAGCTTATATCACAACTCTTCCATCACAAACAGTGAAGGTCATGGGAGGATGCCTGATTTTACTGGGACTTAAAATCATAAAATCACTGAGATTGGAGAAGACCTCTATGATCATCCAATCCAACCATCCACCTACCACCAATGTTGCCCACTAAACCCTGTTCCTAAGTACCACATCTCTACATTTCTTGAACACTTCCAGGAACAGTGACTCCACCTCTCCCCTGGGCAGCCTGTTCCAGCACAGTACTTACAGAACTCTCCCATCTGAAGTTCAGATTGTATTAAGGATACACTTAAATATATTTATATATGAATAGGTAACTCTATAGCTTTCTTCTTTTTAAATGAAAAGTTTAGAAACCGTAGCAAATGGGTCTGAAGTCTATCTGGAAAGTGATCAGCTCTGTCTCTGGAAACAAGACAAGCTCTTTGCTAGACAGAGGAGGGGAAGTAGATACTCTCCATTTCAGTGTGTCTGTATATACACCACATATTACCAGTAACACTCTTGAAAACAGGAGGAATTAGCAGTAGCCTCAACTAAGTATCAGCTCTTCTCTGTAGTCTCACAGATGGTGCTTCACAATGTCTTCTTTTAAGTGAAAGTTCTGAAAGAAGTTTCTCTTTATCCTTCCAGCATAGGAAACCTCTTTTATTCCCTATGTCAAGACCTCATTAGCAGCCACTTGTAATGCAAAATGGCAGACCACAAATTGCAGCTGATGGGATATCCAGCTAGCCAGATGTATTAGTGCTTTTCTGAAAGTAATGTTGCTTATTTGATTACACTGGCCCACAATGTCAGAGGCAGATATTGGCGGTACAGCAGTAGAAGCTGAACCTTCCCACCAACATTCCATTGCACTTTGCTGCCACGTGACTGAGGGCAGCAGGGGGGCAGTCAGACATAATGACATCTGACATGGAAGTGCATGAAGCAAAGGTGTGTCACTGAATTCCTCGATGTGGAATAAATGGCACCCGCTGACATTCATGACTCTTGCTGAGTATTTATGGAGACCAAACGATGGATGTGAGAACAGCAAAGTGATGGTTGGTGCATTTCAGCAGTGGCAACAGTGACATTGGGTCACCTTCAGATTTTTATGAGCACAGCATTCAGATTCTTGCTCATCTCTGGTGCAAATGCATGGCTAATGGTGGTGACTGTGTTGACTATACTTGCTCAATCAAATAGTGTTATTATGCACTTTGTAATAGTTGTGGTTTCTGTGGGGGAAAAAAAAAAAAAAAAGGAGGCATTACTTTCAGAGCAGCCTACATATTATGAGAATTAAATTTTTGCATGTAACAGTGTGCTCTGGGTTTCATCCCTCACTGTCTGTATTAGTCAGTTACATACTTTTCTATAAGAAGTGGAATAATTCTTCTAGAGGGAGGTGTCCCTGCCTAAAGCAACCTCATCTGATCTGTTATTGAATTATTTAAATAGTATGTTACATATAGTTTAAGTACTTGGACATGGATGCTGTCAGTGGATGATAGAATAAAATTAAATGACCCTATGAAAACAGGAATGCATATAATATTTTTGATGTTGATAAAAACATCAGCCAGGAGAAGGGACAGTGTTGATAAATAGTGTCAATAGCTAGGTTTAATCATAATCATTGTCAAGATAAAAGAGATGCACTGGTTCCAAATAACTTTGCTATTGGCTGCACTGACTAAGAAATGAGATTCTTGACTATTTCAGGCGTTGGAACAAACTTATATATGCACTAAAAGCTGAACATGAACTCTTTCTGTTTTCTGGGTAATTGTGTACTTCATGCTTCAAGAAATACCCAGCCTTTGTCTCTGGATGCTTTTTCTTTCCTGCATTGCAAACCAACATCTGTACTTCCACACTTAGTTCAGGGTAATTTTTCCAACAATTGTCGTCCAAACAAAAGCTACCTGTCATAGGTTGATAAGCACTGGAACAGGCTGCCCAGGGAGGTGGTGGAGTCTCCTTCTCTGGAGATATTCAAGACCCGACTGGACACCTACCTATGTGACATGGTGTAGGGAACCTGCTTTGGCGGGGGGTTGGACTCGATGATCTCTAGAGGTCCCTTCCAACCCCTACAATTCTGTGATTATGTGATATTGACCTAACTACATTATACTTTAGCTCCTGCCTTCAGTTTAAATTCCTGCTGAGCCATCTTAGCAGTTTAGCTGAAGTTGCTTGTTGCTTGTAATACACCTTTGAAGAGCAGCATTACTGACTTGCAAGAAGAGAAATTTTATTCTGAAACTAGGAAGCACTACTTTTATGTGTATTTTGGAAAATTAAAGGGAAATAAGTAGCCTTCTATTCCCTTTCCTCTCCTTGCAAAGAAATGAAGCCATTTTGGAGATGGATATTTTAGTTGTGTGGCATGGATGGGATTATTTAATAAGTATTTGTTCTTTTTCTTTCATTACATGAGGCTGTGCTTTTCTTGGATCATGCAGATTCTTGTAAAAACGTAACAAGCTACTATTCTGAATGTACTGAATAAGAAACAGATGGATTTCTTTAAAGAATAGTCTATCAGTAATATTAATGAGAACTCACGTTTAGGGACCAGGCACCTCCCTTTCCTTATGCCAGACTTCTTAGAGACTCTTGTAGCAATGACTTGCACATGGTGAAGGAAAAAATGGAGATCTTGGTCACCTCAAAATGAAGTACAGCATTTTTTTTTGGTCATTTCAAGAAGTATTTTTAATGTGCTATACTTTTGGCTATTATATGTGAGTTTTTTTGGGGGGTGGACTGATTTAAAAAGTCTCGATCCTGTTGTCAGTATCTCCTTCATGCCGCAACCTAACTGTCATAACTCCTTTTCCTCAGTGGAGTTCCTTTGACTGACATGTGAACTCTTCCCAGTTAATACAAAGTTCATGTGACTTCTGAGTTAATTAAAATCCAGTCTGATATAATGTATAGTAGAGATTACTCATTAGATACAACTTAGGTGTGTTAAATTCATGTTTTGTGATATATTCCTGCCTTAGTTGAAGTGGCCTTACATTGTTCAGTTCCCTTGCCTGGTAACGCTCTTCTCAATAAAGAAAGGTTAGTGGTATGAATGAATGGCTACTAGGTGGGTGACCATCCTCTACTTCTTCATGAACCTTGGCTCATATCACGTGCTGTCTACTCACAAAACCTGACGTACCTGCTTGCTGAAAGTGAGTCAGCAAACACAGCTTCAGAAATGGCTGGAATATGCCCTTTTGAACGTATTAAATCACATTAATATGCTTGGTGTGCCAGGCCTTGGGCAAGCATCAGAGATACTCTGGGATTCTTGACTGCTTCCAAGGGTGGTATAGCAGAACACATGATCTGCACAAAAGGTGCTCTTCAGAACAATCAAATAATAAGGCTGAGATGTTCCTTTACTGAGTGTATTTTCTTTTACTTGGAGTATTTCCAAAGTGGGATGGGTGGGATGTACAGTACTTGTTTGTAGATGGAATGATAACTTAATCTAGATAAAGCACATACATACTGTTATTTTAATAAAAGAAAGTAGGCTTATGTTTAAAAAGGAAATATAATATGATAAACATCCTTTTTGTACTGCCTAGTTATTTTTCTAAACTTTTGTCAAGTTTGAGGTATTTGCCTTCCAAAATAGAGTTTTTGCAAGAGTCTGCATGTTTTATAATACCTTTTCCAGTATCTATTGAGTGAGCCAAAGATCTGTGGTCAAGTGGGCATCTCAGTTATGGCTCTTTATTGAGCATCTAATGCATTAGGCTTTAAATCACACAGACCTTTCTCTTCCAGAGCACAGCTCTTGAGCCTTCAGTTTTAAACTTCATCCAAGCTCCAATGAAAAGTCCACAAAATTAATCCAGTCTTACTTTAGTGATGTCCCCAGCTCTTGGATGTCCATGCTATTTTGGTTTAATCAAAGTATTAAGAGCATGAAGAAGAAATTTATTTCTATTTTTAGTATTATTTTGATTGTAAAGCAACCTGGTAATGTGTGGAAAGAACCTACGTTTTCAAATTTTAGCTCTTTTTCTCTTAGAGCATGAAGTCACATTAGGATGTCGTATTCAGATTTTTCTGACTGTCCTGACTTTCAGTAACTAAAAATTTGATATTTGCAGTCATATTCTGTAGATGTTATTAGCATTTCTCTCAAATTGTGTAAAATTACTTGCAGTAAATGTGGTAGAGAACAGTGTGGAGATGGATATTTGTACCACTATCCACAAAAATATGCCAGAATACTAGTCTTAGGTGCACACATTCAGAGGTCAACTCTCATCCACGCATCTGGTTTATTGTAGATGTCTAGTGTTAAAATGAAATGCCTTTGCATCTTTTCTGATCTGTTGCAGGACTTTCTTAGAGAAGAAGAGTTTAGATTATGGAGTGAGAAATGGTGTGGAAATGTCATATTGTCTTCAATAAGGACATTCAGGGTGAATCATACAATCATTAAGGGTTAAAAAGACCTTTAAGATCATCTAGTCCAACTGTCCACTTGCCAACAGTGTTCCCACTAAACCCTGTTCCTTAGTACCACATCTACATGTTTCTAGAACACCTCCAGGAATGGTGACTTCACCACCTCCTCGGATTCATTCCAGTTCTTGACTACTCTTTCTGAGTTTTTCCTAATACACAACCTGAACTTCCACTGGTGCAACTTGATAATGGCAACTTGGCTATTCTCTCTTGTCTTTTCACTAGTTACCCAAGAGAAGAGGTGAACCCCCACCTCACCACAACCTCATTTCAGGTAGCTGTAGAGGGTAATAGGATCTCCTCTAAGCCTCCTCTTCTCCAGACTAAACAATCCCAGCTCCCTCAGCCATTCCTTCTAGGACTTGTGGTCCAGTCCCCTCATCAACTTCACTGCCTTTCTCTGGACATGCTCCAGGGCCTCACTGTCTTGTAGAAAGGGACCCAAAACTCAACATGGTGCTTAAGACCAGTGCTGAGTACAGAGAGATATATCACCTCCTTGTTCCTGCGGATAAGACTGCTATATTTCAGATATGAACCAGGATGCCGCTGGCCTTCTTGGCCACCTGGGCACACTAATGGCTCATGTTCAGCTGAGAATTGGCCAACACACCCAGATCTTTTTCCTCCACACAATCTTCCAGCCAATCTGCCCCAAGTCTCAGTTTGTTTTGGCCAAAGTACAGGACCCAACACTTGGTCTTGTTGAACTTCATCACTTTTGTCTCAGCCCAGTGATCCAGCTTGTCCTTCTGTAGGACCTTCCTCCCCCCAGGCAAATTGACCCTTCCTGCCAACTTGGTGTTATCTGCAAACTTAGTAGTAGTATAAGCCAACTTCCATTTAGAAATCTGCCTTAGATACATTCAGAATAGATTGTCTGTTGTGGTAGATGAGAATTGCTTCAGAAGCTGAGATCCTTCTTGGTGCAATGGTTGAGGTTTCAGAATATGTATAGTTTATTTTTGTCTTAAATTAGAACAGAGAATCAAAAGTTTTGCAGAAAAATGGGAAAATGTTTTTTTTTTTAATAATTATTTTTTTTTATACTATCAGGTCAAATATATGAAAAGTTCTCTCTTTCCAGAGAAGAAATGCTGGATATTTGATGATGACAATATTAATGACCTTTGAAAATGCATTATAAATCTAGGGTAATGTCAACATTGGTCTTAGTGGTGGATAAGTTTGTTTAAATAGCATTTATAGCAGCTTAATCGTGAAACGCAATCTTTTGGATGTTTGGAAATGTCTTATTACTTTATTATGCTTAGAGCTTATAGTTATTATACTTAGAGCTGACCTGTTACTCTTACCCTGTAGCTGGGACTGAAAAGTTGATCTTGATTGGAAGGAAGAAAGTCTGGCAAAATGGAGCATCACTGATATTTTATTTCCAGTGAAGAGGCACCATTGATGTTCAGGTAGATATCCAAAGCATTAGACCTTTTATATAAAAATGGTGCCAACGTGTTTTATTGTCAAATGTATTCAAAAGAACTCTCTTTTAGTATCTCTGAACAATACTAGCACTTCTTTTTTTTTTTTTTTTTTTCCCAAAGAACAATGTTGGCCACACTTATCCATGGGATAGTCATTAGTAGTTTGATTAGCATTGTTTTATAATATGGTTTTCCAGCCAAAGTCTAACAGCCTTTCCCTCAATCACCCTCTGTGAAAAATATGCTAAAACTCTGTAAGGAACAATGAAGTTTTACAATCATCTAGTGAGTACACATTTGTTCTTCAGCCATGTCTGTAGAATAAGGGGAAATCTGTAAAGTGATGAGCTTCAAACTTAGTCTTGTCAAGGTCTGCAGAAGATGAAGAAGATGTAGCTTTCTGCCAATGCTGGATAAAAGCACTGGTCATGAATTAATATATTCTGAATATTTAGTCAAGCTGGGTGCAGGTGAATAAAACAAATGAGGCTATAAAACAAATTAATATAGTAAAGTTTTCTTCTGTGCTTCAAGGCTGGAATAATTATAATGAATGCTGAATGATACCCTACATGGATATCTGTACTAAATTTACACTGTATATTCTGTGGTGATAAGCACTTTTCTTGTGGCCTTGACAGTAGGGTTGTCACTCAGTTACAAAAGCTAGCAGTTCCTGACTTCTGACAATTTACGGACATGATCTGATATAATATCAAGGACTGGAGCATGCTGAGAAGTATGGATAGCTGTAAAAGACAGTTTCACAGAGTATCTCCAAAACAATGATGTGTGAAGGCCAGTGGTGGCCTAACTTGTTTTTCATATCTGTTCCAGGGGAACTAAAACTATACATATCTACATTCTGTCTGCTGTAGCCCAGTGAGATTTTCTTTAACAACAGATTGTTTTCCTCCATCAGTCTGTGGGCCATTGCAAAATAGTTCTACTCCTATATGATTCAGTGATAGCAAATAGGATATAATGCATGATGTCTAAGATTCAGTAACCTGTTTGTAGTTACAGAAACCTGCATAGAGGCTGTCCTTGTGCAGATCACAGAAATTAGTGGAATACATCTTTCTCCTCTGTGACCTTGCCTACTGTTTTTCTCTTTATCCTTGGTGCAGATGCAACCTGTAGGTTTATGGTGGAATGTACATTTTGCAGGCACAGCTGGTAGTTGTGACACTTCCTACAGCACTGGATTTTTATCATTCATTACAGAAAATGTCTGATCTTGACTAAAGATTGAGAATGCCTAGCCCAAACTTTTCTATGATTCTCAGAATGACAGATGTCAAAGATCACCTATGTGATCTCAAAAAGCTGCTGTTTTGACATTCTCTGTCACATCCCTGGGGAACCTCCTACAAACATCTCTGGCACCATTTCCTGCCTTTAATCTTTAGTCTAGCTTATGGCTTTGCCATGGTGGATGCCTTAGAATGATATGGACACACTAGAAAAATTCCAGTGAGGGTCTACCAAGATGATTAAGACAGGAGAACTGAGAGTTGAGACTGCTCATCCTGGACAAGGGGATCATACCAATATGTGCAAATGCCTGCAGAGAGAGTGCACAGAGGACAGAGTCAGCTCTTTTCAGTGGTGCTTAGTGCCAGTACAAGAAGCAGTGGACACAAGATGGAACACGAGGTGTTCTGTCTAAACATTGGTTTTTTACTGTATAACTGTGCCCTGGAACAGGGAGCCCAGAGAGGCAGTGGAGTCTTCTCTTTGTGGATCTTCAAAGCCCATCTGGACATGGTTGTGGGCAAGCAGCCCTAGAACCAAGTGACTTACAGATGTCCTGGCAAATCTCAACCATTCTGTGATTCTCTGACTTGTTTCAACTGGTGAAGAATGCAGTTGTCCTAGCATAGCTCAGAAATTGAAGTCCCAACACTCTACTTGTATTTCCCCTCACAAATATTTTTAAGACTTGGGAAGATGTCCAGCCAAGAAAAAATAAATAAATAATTAAAAAAATCTGTTTGGACAACTTTGGGATAAGAATCGAGACTGGGGCTGTTTTCATGAAACTCACAGTGCCTCAGACTGAGGGCTAAAAGATGGTACTAGAACCTTGTTGTGAGCCAAACGATAGCATTGAATGCTGCCTTCTTAGATACAATTCTGTAGGTAACCAAGAAGTATTTAGAAGTGTTGCTACAATTAGCTAGTTGTCAGCAGATGAGTGTAGGACATGGAGAAGCAAAGGAGGTTGACAGTGGGCTTTTACCTCTGCACTTTTGTGTTATATTCAGGTAGCACTGCTATGCCATACATGATATCTGGTGTATTGTTTTTCTGACTAAGGCTGAGAAGCTCTCTTCTTCCTGAGGCCACAGAGTCTTGTTTCTGCTGAAATCCCGTGGAGTTGGAAAATGATGTCTGTCTTCTCTGCAGATGAGAAAAGCATGCAACCCCTGATAACTGATCTTGCACTGCTTGCTTCTGTGCCAGAATCTTACTTACGTGTCCTGTGTTGGCAGTCACAGACCATTATTTGAATCAGAAAGCTAGGGTAATAGGCATGAGGTGTCTGTTTTTGTGGTTTAGAACCTGTTTTTTGGCTTGTTGTAATATTATGAAGTATTAGTAGTCTTTGAATCTGCTGGGCTGAAAATTTCTAACCAGCTAAGATCTGAGAAAGACCGTGCACTACTGAGGCTTCTCTGTGGTAGTGCATTGAACAGAAAGTTTGCTCAGTGTTGTTAAGAGTGGTTGTGGGGTAGGGGTTGTAGGTCACAACTATTTATGGAGCATTGCTAGACTTGAGGAGCTGACAGTGGGCAGGTCACTGCCATGACTAAACACAGAATTAAATGAGTGATATAAACATTCACATCCCTGTAAACACGTCCCTTTTCCTGTTTCTGCCCAGAGAGTTTGCTCTGAGTCATCTAGATTGTAATGAATGCTCTTGTCTGCCTTTGTTTCTGAGCTGCCCTTGATCTCTCTAGAGATACACAGGTTCTGCATATCAGGACCAGTGGCCTCCTCTATGCCCTGGGTCTCTATTCTATTGTCTGAAATTTTTATCAGTCTTTGGATATCTGCCGTGCCACCCTGCTTCCTGCAGGTGTGCATAAATTGAGAGATTTATATGGCCGTGTTCCTGGACTATGCATGACCAAGCTCAAAATAGTTTGAGTATGGTATTGCTTTTGCTTGCTGTCTTGCACATAACCTGTACTTGTGGTTTGGTCTGATAATGGCTCAAGGCCTAGGTGGTATGCATGGCATATACATCACACGAATGATATATGGAGCCGTGCTGCTCTGATCCCAATCCTTGATGAAACGGAAAAGAGGTTTCTCTTGGGCCCCCTCTCTCAGTAGGCCTCATGGAGCCCAGCTCTACATGCAGCATGATCTACTGCTGGTTGTGTAGTCAGGAGTCAGTCCAGCTAAAATCCTACATACACTAAGGCTCGGTCACACAGATGAAAGCATAAATGTGGCCATAAGTAGGTCAAAGAATAGAAAAGAACAGAAGACTGCTGTGGAAACTGTTGTCTGTTTTGAAGGAGAGTCACACTCTGTAGATAGTTGAAGGTGGTAGCAACAGTATACAGTAAAGATCACAATTTCTTTCTCCTCACAGAATAGAAGGAAAGCGGCCTTGAACTTACAAAGTAAGCAGGACATCCAGAAACAGCATTTTGAAATCTTGCATGACTGAGAGAAGGGAAGGAAGGCCTCCAGCTGGGTGCAAAAGCAATTCAGGACACAGTGAAGTACACAGGTGACAACACACTTTTGCAGAAGGAATGGATGTTCTGACTTCATCTGAGATTTAGATTGAGTTAAATCAGAACTTCAGAGCCAGTCTTTGGTCTGTTATGGATCAATAACTACTTTTAGGTGGTTTCAACTCAGATTTCTCTCATTCTTTGCAACAGAAAATATAACGTTATCTCTGTGTGAACTTTTCTCCACACACAATTCATTTCAGCAACACATTAGCTTGTCAGACTGGGCAGATGTAACTGTAGCGGTGTCAAAAAAGGACAGCTTTATTACACTGGCTTAAAATGAGAAGGGATTTTTTATTTTTTTCAGCCTATTAGTACTTTAAGAAAAAAGCTAAAAACGTGTCTTCCTCAAATACAAGCACACCATGTACTTCTTATTAAGGACAATGTGTGTGCTGAGTGTCACATTTCAAACTTCAGCTGTTTTTGCTGTTGCCCTATTCAAAACAAGTATGGTTAGAATTTCATTACAATGGAAGAAGAGTATGTGTATATTTGTTTCCCACTGTTCCATAGCACAAAAGCTGCTGGGAATTTGCTCCCATTTTAGCAAGATGTATTGGTGTTTTGTTTTCTTTCTAATGCATAAAAAAGTTCATCAAAAAAAAGTTCAGCTTCAAAAGAGGAGAAACATGTGAAACCAAAAGGCTAAAGCAAATTATTTTCCATCTTCAACTGGTATTGATGCTATTACTGTGACAGTTGGCTGGAACGTTCAGTTAAGTTTCTGAAAGTACATAAAATTAAAGATATAATTAGTGTATATATTTCTGGAACTTACTTGATGTACTCTGTTCCTTCCTTAGGAAGCTTTGTGGCTTCTGTGTTTCACTGCAGGAATATTCTTTTTGTGGCTGGATATGAGGTTCTTAGGACTCTCATACATTACTCCAACCACATTATGTAGGGTGAAAGGGTTAGTGTACATGTCTAATTTGACAAGATAAATGAAGTGAATGAACCAGTCTTTATTGTTAAGATAGGGAAATGAGGTGAGGGAGACATATGCCAAAGATCAGATAGATTAGGGCTGAAAATTGAGGCCATGTCTTACAATTCCCTTAATGATAAGAGAAAGTATTTCCTTTTGGTTATGGCAAACTAACACAGGTAGTGTTCCATATTAAACCACTGTCTTCTATGGTCTTTTGGATTTCCCTTCTCTCCTACCCTGCTTATTGAGAGCAAAGTATATTTTCACCAACAATGATTTTGCAGTGCTTTTGTACTATATGTACAGGAAGCTGAATGAGTGTCTGGGGACCTTTTAACTGGATCTATAAAAAGTCTGTGTCAATAAATTCCTGTCAGATCTATCTTTCAGTACCGTGATTACAGAAGAGGAAAAAGAAAGGCATTGCTCAATGTGACGGTAATATTCCAGCAAGTAATCTTCTCCCATGTGGTCACATTTCCTCAGATAAGAAAAATTACCGCTTTGGTGTCAGTGGGGATGGGGTCACTGAGTGGGAACAGGAGCGTTCTGTCTGTCTCTCTCTTTTTTTTTTTCTTCACAATGGAGAGTTGTTTTTTGTGTTTTCCTGACTGCATAAACTATGTCCATGGTTACTGGCCAAAGTTTATTTCTGTAGGAAATAGGTAACCATGTTTGTGCAGTGGGGGTATCAGGACACAGAGGATTTGAAAGGAAGGGTCCAGAGGTCATCAGCAGTGGGGATATGATGAGGAAATGCAATGAGATATACCATGTGGATTCTGGCAAGCCCTTCATGGGATGCTTCCTTTCAAGCTCTGGTGAGCAAGAGAGGAGAATAGAAGCTCTTTGATAATGCAGCAGCAGGGTGAAGTACTTTCAGGTCCAGCTCCTCACCTTATATAAAACTGTGCAGCTGATTTATGCCCACAGAGGATTTAGCCTGAAGCTCCAATTTCTTTCTTAGATAAGTTCTGTTTTCCTTATGTGTGCTCAGACTATCAAAAGAAAGATTGTTCAATCTTTTATTTCATCAAAACTTGTTGCTCCTGCCACCCTATTTGTTCATAATATTCCCCTGAAGTATCATTGTAGAGTAATTTTATTTCATAGTTCTCGTAAAAAATTATGTCCAGAAATACAAATGGCTTTGTGAATGCCAAGAGCATTTCTGAATTGTCTTTTCTTGTTAAGTGACCAGTGGAATGCTGACAGGCTATAAATGTAGAATTAATCATGCTAGATAATTTATGCTGTTGCTACAATGTTTGTATCTTGTGTTTCCACATTCGTCTTGCTTCAGGTATAACTTGTGCTATGACCTTGTGTTTCATTACTGCCTAGAGCATCAATTAGACTGTGACTGCTGCTCACATATGTGCGTTTAAAACTGAGTGCTGCAGAGAGCAAGATGTGTTGCTCAGAGCTGACTAGAGACCTTGCCCAAAATCAAGTATGGAAACTCAGGCAGTTGGTTTCTGCTGAGTGCTCTGTAGTCAACATTCTGCCTCAGTTTAGGACCTAAGGTCTTTGCTGCTTTCCAAATGACCAGCTACCTGAACTTAATTTACTCCTGAATACTGTGTAGATCTCACAAGGAGAAAGTGATGGTACTTTCCCAAAAGGGTTGGAAGTCTAAAAATGAGTGGAATGTGAAAGGAATATTTTTATTTCACCTTTGAAGGTAACAATCATATGGATGGAGATACTAAATCACCTACAGAGACCATGCTAAAAATTCAGAATGAGGATTTAAACCAAAATGTCAGGCCAGCATCTTAACAACAGGATCCTCATCTGCCTAAGCATGGAAGCCATTTGTCCAGCTTAGCAGAGGTCTGGTGATCTGTGATGACTGGCTGAGTTTCTGGCAGAGAAAGTGAAAAAACATCCAGTGAGAACATTTCTATTGCCATATATGCCATGATCTTGTACAACAGGATAGTAAAATTTATATTTGTTAGAAAACTCATAATTACATTTCTCATATCCTCCAGAGCAACTCAAATGTTTTAGGCCTTTGAAGCCTTTCTAGAGGTAGGTAGAAAAGTGTGAAATTATGTATTACAATTTACTGATAATAAAAGATCATTTTTGCATTGGTAGTGTACCCTTCTGAAATTTCTATCTGTAGCAGACCATCTTCTTTCATCCTTCACGTATTCTTGGTTCTGGGAAATGGTAACGCAATCTGATACTAGACAGTTTGTGTTGTATAATCAACCTGCTTCTCTTGCAGCAGCAGTAATGCTTCATAGTTGCAGCATGTTCTTACACAGCACAGGAGAGTCACAGCATTCCTGAGGTGTTGCCAGAGGCTGCAGTCAAACAAGGTGAATTTAGGAATAAGTCTTTTTTTGGTTCATGCGGTCCATCTAAGGGAAGCAGACGGATGGCAGATTCTGTGCCAGTCAACAGCCTTTATTTGGTTAACTCTCTCAGCTAGGACTAATGTCAGTGGAAGCTCTGTGGCCTGAGTGCCAAAAGTTGATTTGTATTACAGATTATATATTTTCTGCAAAAAAAAAAAAAAAAAAAAATAGTGATGATTTAGTGCTCCACTGGAGTTTTGATAGTTTGTGTTCCAAAGGTCTTGTTTAGGTTAGGAAACAGTGGCTCCTTACTTACTGTCCAGTACAAGAATGGAGCATTAGCTCAGTTCTCTCCAGTATCAGATATATACTTCTACCATCATCACGAAGTCCTGAATAAAGACATAAACAGTCAATATATTTTCTTCACTTACACTCAAAGCTAGCTGGAGACAACAGGGAGTTAACTGCTTATCAATCAGATTTGGAGGAAAAACACTCCTTTACTGTATAGTGTCCAGATTACAAATCTGCAAAGAAATGAGTCTCTGGAAGTATCTTATCTGGAGGGTGGCAAAGAATACTTAAAACTCTGTTTTTATGCTTTTATTACAATATTAATGTCATTGTAATATTGGCTGTCAGAGAAAGCATGTGCTTTGGGCATAAATGTAGTTACTTTCATTAATCCTTTGAGCACTAGTTTAGGACTATGCTAAGTAGAAGTCTGTGAGTCCAGAAAGTTATAGAGACTGTCTTCATAAGAGAGTCTTAACTTGCTTCAGGGACACAGAAATACATCAGCTAAAAGCTGTGCATTTATTAGCTACCAGGATGACTTAACGTTTGTATTAGCATCAGTTCTGAAATATATATGTAATTTTTTGTCCACTGTTAAGAAGTGATGATACCATGTTAATATCATGAACATGGGCTCCACTGTTTTGGATCATGAATCGTTCTTCCTACAAGCATCTATTTTTTCCCCACCTTAACATTATTATTATTTTTTATAGAAAGAGGCAGTATTATGGTTACGTCACCTGGTCTTCAGCAGAGGCCACTTTTATGGCTGCAGGAATGCATATCCCATGTGAAGAGTCTGAGGGAATGGTGCATGCTCAGCCTGGAACAGAGGCAATGTCATGGGAGGCCAACAGCAACTCCTCAGTGCCTGCAGGAAGGTAGTGAGAACGAGGAGCCAGACCTTATGCATAGTGTGAGGATGAGAGCCAGCAGGCATTTATTGAAAAGAGAGGATCAAACTGTTCAAGGAGAATTTTTTTTCTCTGTAAGGACAGCTAAGCAATGAAACAAGAGCCCAGGGGGAGTTGTGTAGCCTCTGTCATTGGAGGTTTTCAAGACACAGACAGACACAAATTAGAGACTTTCTGAGATCACTTCCAACCAAAATTGTATTCTGATGCCATGACTCTTTACAGTGCAGAACTTTACTGATTTCTTGGGAAAGCCCATAAATTTTGTTGTATTCAAACCATAGAAATGATTTCAGCGTTGATTAAAGAATTCTACCTTGTTTATAACTCTTTTGTAACTTGTGACTTAAAAACCAGATGACAGCTTGGCTTAAAATTCTCAATTCCAGAACTTATAGCAAAACCCAAAACTTCCTATCCATTCTCTACTTTTCTTGTCTTCCTGTCTTCTCTCCAATAAAAGTCCCCAGACAGAATTAAAAGATATCCTGGTTCCTAGGCAACAAAATATCAACATATATGACAATACTCGCTGATCCAATGCTTGGTTCCATTTCAGCATATGTAGATTATGTGCCCAGAAATTACGGGCAGTACTTTTGATTCTTATTCAGAGAAGATTCTGCTACTTAACTGGGGCAAATCTTGTAGAATAAGGGGGAATTGTGTACATATTACACATACATGACATTATTTTTCAAACATTTATTAAACTTGTAGGTTGAAGTTCCTATAAGCTCATTCTGGCGATTAATAGTTATCTTCTTTAATTTTAATTTTTATTTTCTTTTCTGCAAAAATCAAAGAGGAAAATATATTCTTGAAATGCTGTATTATATTGCAGAAATGAACTTCATATGAACTTCAATGGAAGAAGAAATACCATGACATTATTCCAACATCATATATGGTAGAAATTCTCTGACTTAAATCTGTGCTAGAAAATCAAGGATGCTTTTTTTTTTTTTTTTTTTGGATCCTGTAAAGATCTAATATACATGACCCTATTTTTGGTTACCCTGTACAAGTTCAGGTATCTTTTCAAGCTGTGAGTGAAAGAATAAGATTTTGAATTCTTTGGTTTGTTTTTGGCCTTCAGCTACAAGAAGAATAAGATAAGAATAATGTTTACATGGTATTTGAAAAAGAATAGGATTATATCATGCTGTCAGCTTTGCCAGCTTTATTTACCTAACTCTTCAGCTAATACTACTGATATCTCAATTGTGCAATTTATTGGGTAAAATAGGATTTAGGCAAGTGTTGATGGCAGGAATAACTTAAATGCAACTTGTTTATCCCTACACAGTGAAAGAATTTCCTTTTTAACAAAGGCCAATCTTCAGCCTTCTTTTATCATTCTCAGTGATATCTTACTACAGCTGTAGTAATGTACTTAACAGTGAAGCACAAACAAAAGTAAGGAATGAATTGATCTCACCTTGCTTTGATTTCTAAAAGCTGCATTTACCAGGAGTGATTGTTTTGGCTAATTCTAAAGTTTGATCAAAGTAATAGGTGTCTTCCCAAAGCTGTTCATCCCATCATAGGAATACTTAGCTGAAAAACATAATGCAGTAATGCAGTAATCCACCATTCAGTTAGCTAAGGCTAAGTGAGATGAACCTCACGCTACTAAATAGAGTAAATAGAGTAGAATTTCATCCTCTCTATAAGTAGTCTTTTTTTTTTTTTTTTTAATATTGACCTTTCTAGATAATGCTAATGTAAATTGAGATGGTGTTTAGGAAAAATATGGATGTGCTGCTGAATGAGATCGGTGCCCTGGTAACAGAGGACATTGAGAAAGTGGAGTTACTGAAAGCCTTTTTCTCTTCAGTCTTTACTTCACTGATCGGTAAGGATACAGATACCTGCTGTATAAGAGCTTTTCAGAGGTGTTCTGGCAGAAAAGAGCCATGAGCTAGTAGTGTGCTATTGTGGCCAAGAAGGCCAGTGGTATCCTGAGGAGCATTAAACAAATCATGGCCAAGAGGTTGAGGGAGGTAAATCTTTCCCTCTACTCTGCGTTGGTGAAGCCAAATTTGGGATGTGTCCAGTTCTGTGCTCCCAGTTTAAGAAAGACAGAGAACATCTAAAGAGTTCAGCAGAAGTGATGAGGGGCCTGGAACCCTCTCCCTTATTAGGAAAGGCTGAGAGACCTGGAACTATGGAGAACACTGAGGAAAGATCTAAATACTTATAAATATTTAGTGGGTTGGAGTTAAGTAGATAGGTCCAGGCTCTTTTCAGCATTGCATAGTGACAGAACAAGGGGGAATAGGTACAAACTGGAGCATAAGAAGTTCCATACAAACGTGAGGAAAAGGAAATTACTGTGAAGGTGACAGAACACCAGAACGGGCTGCCCAGAGAGCCTGTGGAGTCCCATTCTCTGGAGACATTCAAAACCTGCCTTTTCTGTGTAACCGACCCTTGGGAGCTTGCCTCAGTGGGGGAACTAAAGCAGATGGGACCCTCCACAGGGTCTCTTTCAACCACTATACTTATGTGATTCTGCAATTCTTATATTCAAAAATAGCCTGTGAGTCATTACTGTATATTATGCGTTCTAAGAAAACCTCATTCTCCCAGCTATTAAAAATAATAAGATCTTTATTGTCTAAAACTGCAATCATCTGTTGCAATTTCTATGTTATGCGGGAGATTCATTCCTGTTCAACAGCTTTCTGAGCAGTCATTTACTTTACTGTGTTACAAAGTGGGATGCAAGCCAGCAACATGAACAACATAAAATAATGATAGTGGCTACAAACCTATCAGTAGCACACCTTCAGCTCAAATATTTACTCTGTGTAATGCTTTTGGTCCCGTAATACACAAAGAAGTTTTTGTCCAGAGAGTCAATAGAAATAATGGAGAATCAGTCCATATTTTGTTAAGAAAGCATTGAAACTAGCCAGAGCACAAAAATGCCCTAGTGTCGGTCCTGATTATGCAAACATTAACTCAGAACAAAGATTTTGCTTTTATAGCTGTATTTTTTTAACAAGTTCACTGTTTCTCAGAAAGAAAGGAAGATCCCAAATCCAGTTACAGTCCTAAACATGCTTTGGCACTGTTTTCCCTATTGTCTTGGCTGTGTTTTTAAGGTGAACCTGTTAGCCAGGAATTACTGAGCCCAGCAAGGACAAAATGCCATTAAGTTCAGTAGAGCTCTACAGTCAGAATTGCAGCTGCAGTATTAATAGAGCTGATATGTTCTCGAAGATCTGAAAATTACAGTTATAACATGGATTAGTTAGTTATAAAATGATTGAATTAGAAAAGATTAGTTATGAAATCTTGCAGTGCTGACTTGATAAACATGCTGCTTCAGTCACTGTTTCAGACTAGCACAGAGGCAACAATTTTTTCCCCATAAAATCTGAATTCTCAGTTGGAAATGTCTGGGCTTTGCTCATTTGATTGTCAAATGGCTGTAAGACACGAATCACTTGTCCTAAATGAAGCAGACTCATTAATATAATTTTTTTTTTGACATCTCTCAAACCCATTTTGTGCTTGGGACAAGATGAGGTTCCTTCTTCTATAGGCCTCCATGTCTGATAGATGGAGTAGCAATAGGGTTCCTTGGCACTACATGACTTGTGCTTGACTTGTTTGCAGAACTCCAGTCTCCTCTGTTTTATGTTGCCAGCAGACCATGCTGGCTCTTCAGATGTTTTAAATGGAACAATGCATTATTCATATGCCATAATATGAATTCATGGTCCTTCCGCAAAGGAAATTGCCTCTACCTACTTCTAAGACTTTTCCCATTCAAGAAAATTAAATGAAGCACTCAGAGATGTTTTTAATTGCTTACAACTCAGTTAGAAACTTCTAAGAATGAGTTTCTTTTTGTAATGTAACTTGAGAGCTCATTCATTGAATGTAATTATGCTGTATGATGGACTGGGAAATATATATGGAGAGCTAAATAAGATGGAGATGACAAAATAATGGTAACTAAAATAATAGTGCTGGGGTTATGCGATACTTCCTCACAGTGTACCATACTGTCACTGTGAATGCTAATGTAGCCTCCTGGCTTTCTTCTGTAGTATTTATTTAGCAAACAGCATGCACTGTCTCTCTTCTAGACTGTAATGTAAAAATGGACTGGCTGTATGTTTTGGAGCTCTTTGGATAAGTGGAAGTGAGAAGGCATTTTGTCCTGTCTGTGGTGTGACCACAAAACTGCATCCTTCTGGTTGATATGTTACTCCTCTCCTTTGTGAGGGTGGATGGTAGTTCACGGTCATGGAGACTAGCCATGCCTCTGTGCTTTGCCTATCCAGGGACTGAGCTGATGTCCAAGATGAAACCTTAAGTTAAGACTTAAGTGTGGAACACTACAGTGACCCAGATAAGCTACTGCAGTTGTTTACCAGTAAGGAAACCTCTAAGACGTTTTTCAATAGCAGCATTAGAAAAGGCTTTTATAGATTCTTTAACACAAAGCAAACACATTTTATCAATCACATGAATGAATGTGTTTGCCTGTCTAAATGGCTCTGTGGTAGCAGCGCTGTTCCTGTTAATGTGTAACTAGTAGGCTGGCTGGAGAAGAATCACTCTGCCACCTTAGTTGTGCTCACCAGTGCTGGCAGAGGAGAAATAGCCCCTACATTCAAAGAAAATAACCACTGGAAGTGGCTGGGGTATAGCTTAAAAAAAGAGAAGAGAAGCACTTTTGAACATAAAATATGTGGAGAGAAATGCCTTATTGGCAAACATTTTCTTTTTGGTTTGCTAACTTTCGCTGTAACTTAAGTAACCAGACTACATGTGCTTTCCAGACTCCCTGGTTTGTCTAGTGAGACGAATCCAGCCTTTCCCACTCTTCTGTTTCTCTTTTCCCACCCTCTTCCAGATGTGCAGGCCTGCATAAAACAGCATGATTCCAATTATAATGATACTTTCCCATTCACTATTCATCCAGTTCTTTCTTGATGTGAAAATGAAATGTGACCCAAAATAACCCAGATGAGGAGGGGGAGGGTGGTGACTCTATCATTACGTACGTGCAATTTGTTTTTCCAGTGTTTTTTTTTTTTTCCTTTAATTTTATCTTTTTTTCATTTCCTTTCATGTATTAAAACAAAATGAAAACCCACAAACAGGAAGGACAAACAATTGGATGTATGCAGGAGGCTCCTATTCAAACCAATGGCATCTGAGGACAGGAATTATCTTCTAGATGGAACAAATGAGCAAGACACTGATACATGATTACTGATTAACAAAAACATAATGGAGACCAATAATGATGAGACTCAGAAAAATGACTTTTGCAAACAATAACAGTATTCTTGCTTGGAAGATAGAGATGAATAATAAATATAACACATGGGACCTCTGAAATTAAGTAAATTTCATTTACTTTTTCAAGAATCACAGAGACACAGAATAGTACAGAAAAATTGAAAAGTGATTATTATAATATTTGTTTCACTTGTAATACTCAGAGATTGTAATGCTTTTCTATGTTCCTTTTCAATGTAAGGTGTGAGATCAAAATGGATGAATTGCTTTTTGTTGTGCAGTGTATACATTGATGCTGAAGGTGTGGTGATTTATGGGCTAAACACACAGAATCCAGAGGCATGCTGAACTCAGGAGTGTATGTTTCTCTCAGTGCTGTGAGCCTTTCAGAAAGAGCAGCTTCTAAAGTATGAGTCTGGAAGAAGACTGAATGAAAATATGAGGACTTTGAAGGAAAGGCCAGAAGAGACCTGAAGGAAGATCATCCTGTTTCTGTACCTCAGGAGGTTCTGTTCATCACACTACAAGAGTAAAATCTGTTTAAACAAAACTGTCAAGTTTTCATCAAGTTCAAAAATTTGTTGAATTTAAATATTTTAGTCACTTTGGTCTCATTCCTCCTTCTACTCCATAAACTGCTGAGGTTTTTAATGATTGCACTTGGTCTCACTTAAGCATGAAGTACTTCTCTAAGATGGAGTCTAATTACTGTGTCCTTCCAGGAAAATGCAGTTGTGGAAGCTGAGGATGCTTTTCTCTCTTAGGAGAGTTTCAACATCTTCTAGGGTCAGGTTCTAAGTTATTTAGGGGGGGCGAGTACAGGAAGGACATGGAGCTCTTGGAGTGGGTCCAGAGGAAGGCCACTAAAATGATCAGAGGGCTGGAACACCTCTCCTATGAGGAAAAGTCGAGGGAACTGGGCTTGTTTAGCTTAGAAAAGAGAAGGCTCTGAGGAGACTTCATTGTTGACTTCTAGTACTTGAAGGGAGCATATTAAACAGGAGGTGGATGGGCTGTATGTGAGGGTGGATAGTGATAGGACAAGGGGCAATGGTCTTAAACTGAGACAGGGGAGGTTTAAGTTAGATATTAGGAGGAAGTTTTTCACACAGAGGGTGGTCACACACTGGAACAGGTTGCCCAAGGAAGTTGCGGACGCACCATCCCTGGAGGCATTCAAGGCCAGGCTGGATGTGGCTCTGGGCAGCCTGGCCTGGTGGCTGGAGACCCTGTGTGTAGCAGAGGGGTTGAAACCAGATGATCATTGTGGTCCCTTCCAACCCAGGCCATTCTGTGATATTATTCTATCCTTTTAAATTGTGGAATCATAAATTTGTTTGAGTTGGAAAGGATCCTTAAAGGCCATCTAGTCCAACTCTCCTCCAGTGAAGAGGGGCACCCATGACTTAATTAGGATGCTGAGAGCTCCTCCAGCCTGACCTTGAGCATATCCAGGGACAGGGCATCTACCACACCTCTGGGCAAGCTGTTTCAGTGCCTTACCACCCTTACTGTAAAAAACCTCTTCCTTATATTCAATCTAGTATCTTCTAGTCTAAAACCATTTCTCCTTGTCCCGTCACAGCTGACTCTGCTAAAAAGTCTGTCCTCTTCTTTCATACATCCCTGTTTAGATACCAAAAGTTCACTATCAGATCTCCACAGAGCCAACCATTCTCTGGTCTGAACAGTCCCAGCTTTCTGAGCTTGTCCTTGTAGGAGGAGTGTTCCATCCCTTGGATCATTTTCTGGACACACTCTAGCAGGTCCTTGTCTCTCCTGTTCTGAGGACTCCACATCTGGACGCAGTACTCCAGGTGAGGTCTTGCCAGCACAAAGCAGAGGGACAGAATCACCTCCCTCATCATGCTGGTCATGCTTCTTTTCATGCAGCTCAGGATCTATGGCTATGATCATTGCTGCCCTGCCCAGAGCCACCTTCAGAACTAAGGATGTGAGTGAAAAAGCTTGATGTCTTTGAGTTTCTGTGGCTTGGTAACAGGGAAAATGTTTAACATACAGTGGCTGATGTTTTACAGACTGTATTGGGTTTTGCTGGGATGAAGTTAATTTCTATTAGCAGCTCATATTGTGCCACAGTACAGATTTGTGACCATGTTTTAGCCTGTATTTAACTGTGCTACTGCAGCAGCTAGAACTTCTTTGTCTCTTACCTTGTCCCCCAGCAAGTTGGTTTGGTGGGGACAAAGGGTTTGTGGGGGGGGGGGGGTTGAGCAGGCACAGCTGTCACAGAAGGAATATTCCAGACTATATACTATCATGCAGTGAAACTGTGGGGAGCTTTTCCATCATAGCTTTTGCTCAGGAATTGGCTGGGGATCAATCTGCTGGTGGGAGGTAGCGATTGACTTTTCATAGCTTTTTCTTTTTTTCAGTACATTTTTTTTTTCTCCCCACTTTTTTCTTCCCTTACTAAACTGTATTTACCTTGACCCATAAATTTTTTCTCACTTTCACCATTCTGGTTCACTCCCCTGTCCTACTGCAGGGAGTGAGTGAACAGCTGGGTGGGGGCCTAGTTGCCAATCGGGGTCAACCCACTAGACACAGAACTTTCCATTGGTTTCTGCCAGGAAAACTGATTTCTTCAACTGTCTTTCAGTCTGTTGACATTTATTTAGTCAAACATTACTATTTTCAAATCCTATTTGTAAAGCATTTGATGTAATAAGAAGGGCATCATCCTACAGTATGGGTGAACCATATAGTCGGCTGCATACCTGCAGATGTATTCACATTTTGTCTAAGGATTTAATAGGAATAGCACTGTACAAACAATAAGTAAACAGAGATTAAACAGATGCTTGGTTAAGGAAAATTATCTTGATGGGAAGATAATCGATAATAAATGAAAATGCTCACTGATGTTGAAGGCTTACAGTAACACTCCACAAAAGAGCAATCTCCAGAAAGAAATCCTTCCTTAGTGGCAGTCAGCCCTTAAATGGAGCCTAGGAGAGGTGCAGCCAGGTTTCACCCACTGCGGTCACACAGTTGCATTGCCTTCACCTGTGTTTCCATGGCTGACTCATTGCTTGCCTGAGGTAGTCAATCAAAGGTTCAGGCCGTGATCAATAGTTTCCCACACAGCCATTCTTTGTTATAATTCTAAAGACAAGATGGTAGGTTTCAAATTGTTACTTGATATTGTTAAACTTTAATTGTATAATCAATATATTTTTAGAATATTTTGTTGGTGAAATACTGAGATATAGCTGGACATTTCTTTATGCTGCTCTGCTTGGCCAGTATCATGATCTGAATTAATGGTCTTCCATGCCTAAAATGGTTGGATTTTTTGCAGAACATGAGCAGAGGCACACCCAGTTGTATACAGCCTCATGAGTACCTGTGTATATCATCTGATCTTTAACATTAACTTAGAAACTGGACTCAGAAGGCCATTTGAAAATTTGAGTTTAAGCCATAGGAAATTTCCTAGTGCAGGGATAATCTATAAACTGAAACATAACTAAAATTTGCATTGGAGCACTTGTTCAAGAAACTGCATAGCAAAATAGGGCTTCTGAATTTGTAAAGGCCAAAAGAATTGCTTCTTGATATTACTTCTCATTTCTTCGCAGTAGCACCTGATATTCTATTACTTCTTCTTTTTATATGTTGAGCAACTAATATAAAGGTGACATATGTGAAAACAGAAAGTCACAAAGGACATCTGTTAGATCCTTGTGTCTGCAGTCAGGCTTTCCTGATACATAGCCTTTTCTTGTGCTGTCTGACAGTAGCAGACTAGGAGTTATTCCTTTCAAAACAGTGTCGAACTACCTTGTGGGATGCAAACAATGTATGTTTTCTCTTTCACTCATGCTTCTGAAAACTTTGTTTCTAAGTTAAATGATGGCATTTTTTGGATGCTGATTTCAAACTGGTGAAACTGCACTGATCTCACAAGTTTCTAATGGCTTAACACTCAGGGGGATAGCAGAAGAATCAGGCTCACAAATTCTCCTGTAGAAGCCTAGTGAAAATGAGTCACATTTGAAAGAGCTGAGCACCTAATTGTTTAAAGGGCCTGTACACCTAATTATGTAAAATTAAGCAACCAGCAATGGCTTCTGATCCCATGGAAACGGCTCTGAAAAAAAAAAAATAATGAAATAAAGAAGCAAAAAAGAAAGCCTTTCTCCAATGAAAAGTGATTAGTTTAAAGCATTATGTCCCATTTTTGGCAGTTTGATTGCAGTTTCCATGGGAATTGGAGTAGTGGAATCCTGAAGTGTTATCTTAACTCCTGCAAATGATACAGATAAGGTTAAAAGATGTAAATTATATTTCAACAGCAGCTGTAAATGCATTAATGTGGGGAGATGGAGACGGAGAAGGGAAAGACATCAAAATATTTTTCTTTATTTTCCATCTGCAGTGCGTCTCTGAAGAAAGATGTAACTAGTCACAATGAAATAAAATGACCTTTTTGGCCTTTTGTTCATAGTTCTGTGATGTAGTAATATTTACCACTTTGAGAACACTATGACCAGGCGTGTCAAATTTCTTGAAATTTTATCCTCACTTTTCTAAAGCAGGCAGCTGAGTCAGAGAAAAAGCAAAGTTGCCAAAAGACTGGGGATTGGGATTATGGCTAGAAAACACTGGGGTTTTAAGAAAAACAACAACAAAAACAGCTTGGCTGGGGGGCTGTTCAGCTCAAATAATAAAATGTTTTTCAGGATTCCCATCTCAGGATCGGGGGGCACCAATACCCTGCCCACTTCAGGACTCCCTATCTCTGTCCATGCCCAGGGCTCCACCTCAGCCCCGATCCTGTCAGCCACTAACCCAGTGAGGCTGCAGCAGGGCCAGGTTCACGATCCCCATAGCCATGCCTGGCCATTGGATTCACTAAGTCAGGACTATATTCTAGCTTGATCTTGGCTTGTCCCGAGGGACAAGCTCATGGCTGGGGCTGCCCCAGTGCTGTGCTGGGGCAGGACATGGGACAGGCCAAAGGAACACCTGTGGGGAGCTGCTTGCGTGTATGGTGCCCCAAATGGTGGACATTTGGAGTTGGCTTACAAAGTTTTTCAGCTCCAGCTGTCCTAAAACAGAAAGATACATTCTGTAGGTTCCAAAAGTGACCTCAAAATGAATGAAAAGAGTGCTTAGTCTGGAGAAGGGAGGCTCTATGGAACTACCTGAAGTGAGATTGTGGTGAGGTGGGTGTCAGCCTCTAATCCCATGTAACTCACAATATGTCTAAAGGGAATGGCCTCAAGTTGCTTCAGGGGAGATTCGTGTTGGATGTTAAGAAATACTTATCTGAAAGAGTGGTTAGATGCTGGAATGGGCTGCCCAGGGAAATGGTGGAGTCACTGACCCTGGAGATGTTCAAGAAAGATGTTGGTTTAGTGGGAAATATTAGTGATATGTGGACAGTTGGATGACATTATCTTAGAGGTCTTTTCCAACCTTGGTGATTCTATGATTTAAGAATGGATTCTGAGTGAGTTTCTTATGAGAAAAAGAACAGAGTGTTCACAGGTGCTTAAATGGTGTAGAATGATAAGAAGATTATTGCAGCTGCTGTGGTCTGGAAGGCTCCTAGTTGTTGGCATGGAACTTTCTTGTGTTCTACTTTCCATTTTCAGGATATATTTAATTATTATGTAGTCCTGTATGGGTCTGATGGACTCAATGACTCCTTGTGGGTCCTTTCCAACTCAGGATATTTTTCTCTTTTAAATTGTGTTGTGGACTTCCTTACAGTTACAGCTGAAATTAGTTTTAATTTCAGTCTAACTCCTAGCTTAATTAACATTCAGCACTTTTCTACAGTTTGCCTAAATTGATTTACATGAAGAAAACATTCTTTCTGCTATCTTATTTGTTGTGGTATAGACACCAATCATTTCACAAGTGGTAAGAAACGGAGAGAACGAAAGGTTAGAGGTGGACTCTATTTTTCAGTGTGTGAGTCTTGGTGTGAATGATTTGCTTGTATTCATTTGCAGACCTGCATCTGTAGTTCTATAACTTCATGACAGGTCAGCTTTGTTGGGAGTATTGCTGAACCAGACTGCAGAAGTGCCATTTGCTGAAGTTCAAATATGAATTTATATATGAGTATATATCTATATTTTATAGCTATTTAAATAATTTTATTTTGATGAAGTAATTTTTGTAAATCGTTTAACTGTACCTTCAATAAACGGCATAAACAATAACAGCAACAACAAAAAAGCTTGTTTTCACAGAAAATCCAGAAATTTCCAGGAATTTCAGAGAATCTGGGAGGACGATAGTCACGGGTAGAATGGCAGGGACTATATTAGAAGAAAAAACATGGAGATCAGCTGTGTTTGGAAGAACTACATAAAGAAAATGAAGCCATCGGTGTGTGTCACTGACAGCACAAAATTAAGTTTTTAGCTATTTACACTGCTGAAATAGGAACTAATGCAATGACCAGAATAGAAAGCTTTCTTCTAGCAGGATATAAGATCTAAAATATGCTGAAATTTGGTGAGTAATATTGCTTAATTTACTGTTGCAATCAAGTGGTTTATATGAATGATATAAGAAAAAACATTTACTTTGTTGCACTCATCTTTGTTTCAAGTAATGTAACATTTTTTGACAAAAAATAAAAAAAATTTAAAAATTGGGTCTTAGAAGCTGTATGGGAACTGCTGAGTCATGGCCTGAACCACTGATTGATCACCTGAGGCAAGTACTGAGTCAGCCCTGGGAGCACAGGTGAAGGCAATTCTGCTGTGTGATTGGAAGGGGTGGAGCCTGGCTGCACCTCTCCTAGACCCTATTTAAGGACTGGCTGCCATTTGAGAAAGTTTTCTTTCTGGAAATGTGTCTTCTGTGGAGTCTTTTCTGCTCACCGAGATCTTTGGATATAGGTGTGTATTTCTTTCCTGTTCTTTTCTTTTTCCCTTTTTCACTGTGGTAACCTTTCTTGCTGTAATGCTAATTGTAACAGAAGCTATATATATATTTGTTTTGTTTTTTGCTGTTGCTTTGTTCTGCTTTTATGCTTGTGCATGAGTGTCCAGCTGAGAAACTTCTGCATAAACTTCTGCAGCCCTGTGGCAAATATTTGTCATTATTGAGCTGTGTGAAATGATCTTCCAAGTCACTCTGGATAGAATAAGTTGTCTTTTTAGGGATTGGATGTCAGTGGGATGCAATTAGTAGAGTCACTGGAGTACCTATGATCTGAGAAAGGAGTGCAATAATCTAAAAAATCCCATTTAGGGGGAAGCTTTGCTCCTGATCACTGTGCTCTGTATTTGTATTGTGCTAGGCCATTATACTCTATACACCATGTATCTATCCCACAAGAAATATGCAGGATGAATCTTTAAATGCTGAATGTTTAAGCTTATGGGAAAATCTTGGCTAAACTCACTTTATGGTAGATTAGAGCTATTCTAGAAGTTTCTAACTTTTCCCTTTCGTTTTGGTGGCATTGCTAAAACTAGTTTATGAAATAATTTATGGTATTTAGTTTTAAGAGTCTGCTTTCTCCTTATTTATTTATTTTTGATACAGGCAGTAATGGGTAACATTTGAATGATAAATCTAGATAATTGGGATGTATTTCCCAAATCATTGTATTGATACAGGTATGAAAAAGTTATTTACTTTCAATGCATTTTTAAAGCTTATTGGATGCTAGATTTGGTTGATCTCCTTCAGTGCAATTCCATGCTGAAGTGGTCACGTAATGCTTATTTTTACCTATAAAGATGAAGATAAACAGGAGATTAACAAAACAAGGGTTTAAGAATAAACTAGGGAATAAAAAGCTATCTTGTCTGATTTTGTTTCAGCCCTTTCTGAATTTTAAAAGCTCAAATGACTTTATTTTCCATTTGTAGCTCTGTTCTTTGTCTCGCTCTTCAACCTATGACTGTTTATTTCTACCTGATAATGGACATTTTCTGGAATTCTTAGACTTCTGTTCGTGTAAGGCTGACTCCATGGACAAACTGGAGTATAAAGTCCCTGCAGATCTCCTGACTAATTCTTTGAATGTAAAGCTTTTACACCACCACTTACAGAACTAATGTATGAATAGCAAGTGTGACTTGGTTCTCTAGAGCGTGTGCAAAGAGATTTCTAAACATAAATGTAGTACTTCAGAGTCAGTTACTATCAGTCAAATCAATTTAGATCTTAAAAGTATATGACTGTATTTTTGATGTTGAAAAATGGAGCAGCTACTGAGATTTCAGCTACTATGTGATGCACTTTCAAGAAATGCTGTGGTTATTTATCCATGCTGTAATAGTCTGTGATTGAAGTTGATGTGACTGTCCTGAGATCTGTACCTCTATATTTAATTTATATATATACACCGTACACATAAGACATTTTTTCTGGCCTAAAAAAGAAAGACCTGTAGTGGAGAGTGCTGTCTATTGCCATGTCCAAAGCCGACAAGGGATTTTAAGCAGCTTTTGAGTGTAGGAATTTCATTCTTCAGCTGTACACAGCAGTTAAGAGACCTCATATGCATTGGCGTGTATTATATCCCTTTTGTCTTGTTTGTTTTGGTGCCACAGCAAGCAGTCTGAGTTGGACTTTTGACTGCATCTTAATACTGTGGGGGTTCTTTTTGTATGACAATCTAGTAATTTTAATTGAACGTGAAATGACCCTAATCTTATCGTAAAAACCCCTACAGATGCTTGGTGTGTAAAGGAGAATGGGGAAAAGAGGCATAGGAAACAGAACAGCGTATAACTGCTTTTTATTCCTGATGAATTTTCTTTTAAATATTGATTGTTCATTATATAACATCATATCAGGCTGGCATATAGGATGGGGTTAAAGTCAGGAGAAAGTAGTGAAATGAGTATACTGCCATTTGGAAAAAGAAAAATTTTTAAAGTTTTAGCATATTTACAGGAGGTTTTTCCCCTAGGGAAATGTCTCAGCTTGATTTCATTGTAGCATGGAAAACATTGAAACTATCATAAAGGAATTTTTTCTATGACATTTCTATTAACTATAAAAGCTAAGTTACAACTAGCAGTTTTTGACTTGTATGCTCCACCCACAACACCATAGCCAGTGAATTGACCATAACCTAGTTGCTTCAGCAAGCAGCCAGATGTAATCTAAAATCAAAATGTTTAGTTGTGCGTTGGTTTGGGTTTGCTTGTCTGTATTCTTTATTTAATCCAGAGAAGCTGCAGTCCTTCAGAGAGAATCATGTGAACCTTCCAGTCTCTATGTGGACTGGATAGACCTATTGACTGGAAGAGTTTGCTTGGTTAAACTGCTGTAGTTGAGAGAAGTATGTTCAAAATGTACTTAAGTATCTGGCATTTCGTAGCAAGAATAAAAACAAATTTGAAAAGGCCTTAAGTGGCCCCAAATTCAAGCATGATAACTTTAGCATGGGTATTGTGCACCTTTGTGGGCCTCACATTAACAGAAGATGTATTCAGTGTCACAGGAATACCTAAAGGATCAAGACAGGGTTTGCAAGTATTGCAATGGCGTAAAAGAGACCAACTGAGACAGAGTAGGGAAGCTCAAAAAACAGTTTTTCACATTAAAAACTGAAAGTAGAATGATACATTACTCTGTGTATAATACAGAAAGATTAGGGAGTATGGACTTTTACATCCCTTTCTCAGTTAAGCATTTTTTTTTTTTTTAGTGTAACCTTGTGTTTTTCTGTGGATTTTCAGCTTTCTTTCTGCTATAGCTCTGCATTATCAATTATTACATGAGCCTTTCTCTAGATGGACAGGTCAACTTCTAGCTTCAAGTATGTTCAGCTCTGTCAGAATGGAAGTGAGAAATGTATATAAGTTGTAAGAATGCAAAATAAAGGAGCTCTGTTTAAAGAGCTGATGGAGTCTATGCACACTTTTTTTCTAAGTACTTCACATCAATAAAAAAAACAACATCTGGTGATGTCTAAAGGAACGTACTTGGTTTCTCACTATCCTGTTCCATGTGGTTAAATTGCTGTGTTGTAACCGTGGCCTGTCCTTAAAGTGGAAAAAATACATGGCCAGGAGGCTTCATGAGAGTTTGTCTGCAGACTTAGTATGACTAATTTCTGAAGCATTCTCTGGAGACGTCCATCTTGTGCTGTTGCCTATAGTAGGAATTACAGGATGATGATGCCCCACAATTACGTATACAGTCTTAGACAAGCTGAATTGGAGCATATACTAGGTTCTCAACACAGCTTCTTTAGAGGGTTTTTTTGTTTTGTTTTTTTTTTTTCCTTCCCCTTATAGTTTTCTATCATTTTTTCCCTCTTGGTCTTTCCTATGGCCCTTTTTGTCCCCCTGTGCTGTCTCATTTATTGACTTCTTTTTCTCTTGTTAGTCTAGGCCAAATAAGATTCCTTAAAATGTCTTAAGTACATATGAAGATGCGGAAAAGATGATGTTCAACCACTCTCATAATAATATGAGCATATCATGCTGCTAGAGTGTGCTTTCTCTCCAGAGCTGAGAGCAGAAAAAGGCGAAAGATGCACACCAAGGAGGAGAATCTATCAGAAAAATAAATACCTATTTCCTCACCAAAAATGAAAGTCCAGGAGATGTGTAACAAAATTTTGTAATCAAACGTTGCACCATAAATTTCTGCCAGAACAAGACTCCAGGGTTGAAGTCTCAGGGAGTGTTTCCATGTGGTGTGGCACCATCTTCATATTTCAGTTTTTGTTCCACTGCTGTGTAATGAAAAATGAAATCTATTTCTTGCAAGACAGCTTTGGGGGGACAAACATTTGATTTTTCTGGACCTTTGACTGCTATTGTTGCCCTGTCCAGATTCCCTCTGAGAAACTCACCTTTCTGTCCTCTCCACTGTTTTCGCAAGTAATTTAGGCAAACATTCTTGACATATGTTCCTATTTTCCTAATAATTACACCTAAATGTATTGTGGGGCATAATAATTATAAGATGCCATTGATTGCATGTAGTATTGTTTAAGACTCACCTTCAGCAGGATATATAAAGCATTTGGGGAGTCAGCCCAGTTGTTGTATTTCTTTTCAGCTTCCTGCTCTTTCTAGCTGTCTTCAGTTGGAAAAGCAATAAGGTTTGGGGTACAGTACAAAATGTAAGTCCAACTATTTTCTGTCTGCTCTGCCTATACAGTCTCACTTGCTGAGCATGTCTGTGACCAAATCCTCATCTTGATTGGCACAGCTCTTCTTAAGTCAATGGAGCAACTCCGCTTGGGACTGAGATGTTGCAGATACAGCCTGTAATGTAGGCTTTCTAGCATGCTGAATGCAGACAGGAACATGGTGTTGATCTGTGTACTCCTCTGCTAGGTGAGCTGCCCACACAGCTACGAGGCTGCGCAGATGTGAGTTTTGGAGAAGGGATGTGCTGTTTTTTATAGGATCTGCCTCATACCTGTTACACTGCATTCACTTCAAGGATAGAAATCTAGGTGACTGGGACACAGTTAAATCAGATTTTAGGAGCATACTAATGTGAGTTTACACAGCGTCTTAATTTGTATGACCCTTTCTCCTCTCTCCTGATGGAAACTAATCTCAAATCTGGATTTTTCTTTTCATTTGTGCCAGAGTTTCTGCCAGATTATGCCCCATGGGGACTTGACCTTTTAGCCACATAATTGAGGTGTGAGCTTAAAAAGTATACAATTTCTACACCTTAATCATTCTAGGGACCACAAAATTACATCCAATTCATTTGTAAACCAGTCATGTGCGAGGGAAGGTCTGGAAGTACTGAGCAAACTGAAATCACTTGCTGAGTGTTTGGAGAAATTCTTCCACTTTTTAGGTGGAATGTGGCAACTGTTAAACAGTACATGGCAACCACAGAGACAGTCTGGGACAGGATGGGAAACAGGAATACAATATTCTTGTGGGAACTGCGGGGGAAATAGAGAGAGACAGAATGCCCTGTAACATACTCCAGGATCTGTTTGTGCAGAGGAATGCACAATTGGAAGGGTGGGGGATGGAAGAGAGGAATAGGAAAAATAGACTTCCCCTCCATGAAATGGATATTATTTAAAAACAATAGCTGGGAATTTCTCAAATTGCAGAAAAATATGATGCAGAAGAAAAGAATACAGAGACAAACACAAAAGTGGAGGGAAGAGAGAGCTCTCAAGTTCAGCTGGATAGTTCTGGTAATTTCAAGACTACAGGAGAAATATTTATTCTAATCTGTGAGGCTTTTTGATACCGTTTAATTAAGAAGTGCATGGAAGAAAATTTTGTGAAAAATTGCTATTACAGAATATAAAACAGTGGGGATTTCCATATGGGGACTTTTTAAGCTGAACTTTAAGTAGGAACTTTTTTTCCTCCTCTTTTTGAAACTGTTGCTTTGCATTTGCAGTTATTTTCAAGGGCAAATGTTATTTTTGAGCCCGCAAGCCTGTAACTAGGGGCAAGTTCAAAAGAACTGTGCTCCTTTTATCCAAGGCTATGTGACAACCTTTCAAAATCTTTCATTGTACCTCTTAAAAAGGCAGAGTCCAAAGTATCTGGCCTTAAGTTTTGGGTATTGAAGACTTAGCTGCTAGGTTAGGCACCACTTGCAAACAGCAAAGCATGTGAAATCTGCTATTTGTTCCAGATGTTGAAAAGATGCCACATAACCTCTTTTGTATGCTTTGGCTACACCTTGTCTGAGATTGTACATCACAGATATGGTTTATTGCTGCTTAATCTTAAGATTTTCTGTGTTCCCAAGGGCTTAACACATGAGTTTGAGTACTATTGCTAGCTGTTGAAATCCTTATCCTTCCAGTTTAACTGGAGGGTACTCTACAAGTCACCAGTCTGGACCTGATGCTGGTATCCTGTCATGTCCTTGTTTCTGGTAGTGCTGAAGTATTCTTCTTGTTTTATTTGGGAAATGAATTTAAATTCTGTTTAACAGATTTAACCTTAATGAATTTAAGTTCTGGAATGAATTTAACGTTGGATTTAACTTAAGCATTTTTGGAAGTGTTGCTCTTGCTGGCGCTAGAAATTAGCGTATTTAGTATAAGTGAACCTGCTCTGGAGAGGTTACATTTGAGGAATCTTGTTCCATGTGGCTGAACTTCTGAGTTCCTGTCTACTTCAGTGAGCACAGGAATCTGCTCATACAGCCCAGGCCCGAATTTCGCAACCAGGACTCTGTTTCATTTTTCCATAATACAGCGTGTCAGCAGAAACATGACAGATAGAGTCAAGGGATCTTGGCTCCCAGGCTCCTACACTTTCTCTAGACAATAGTTTTCCCTTAGAAACCAATAAGTTATAGACTAGAGACTGCTCCGTTTACAATTATCTTGGTCTTTTGGCTAGAAGGATTTAATGTAAGAGAACAGATTACTAAGGCTTGTTACAGATGAGGAAGTGGGGAGTGAGGACAGTTGAAGCTTATGAGAAGGCTTTGCTTGCAGCAGAAAAGCATAGTAACTACTTAAAAATATCTTTGCTAGTGTTTTTATTTTAAAAATGGAAAAAGTGAGTCAACACTGAAGGCTCCGCATTCACTGCTATGTCCAAACTCAGCTGCTCTGGAGACTCTTTCTGTTCCCTCCCCCATCTATGCTGTTGGCACAATGGAATATAGCTGCTCCCAATATAGCAATGTGCAGTCCCTACCTTTGCATGGGCTCTAACAATGGTCCCGAGGGGTTTACTGCTGCAGGATTATTTTTTTTCCTTGGCAAGCAATGGTGACCTCTGGGCACAAATAAAGGGGGGAAAAAATGCTGGAACCCTTTTCAGGCGATGAATGTTATCTGCAAGATTGACCCTGGGCCACTGGGACAAGGGAGTGATGCTGTTGGAGTATGGTACCAGAACCAAGAATTGAAATGGATTTTCACATAGATGTTGTCTTCCAGAGAATAATGCATCCTTATGGTTACCTTATGGTTGACATGCCTACAGAGACAAATCTTTCCAAATTTTATAACTCCTTCTGGATGTTACTATTTCTAGTTCCGTGCTGTATTTTGCATTGTGGTATGAGGAAGAATTAGGTGTATTAGAAACTCTAGCAGTTATTGCATCCATAGGAAATAAATAAGAGTAGATTGGCATCTACTTATCATAGGGAACATACTGTGGTCACAAACGTATGTGGACGCATGTTGAACACACCATCTTCTGTCTGCTCATGCATAAAGTTTCCTTTTCTTCTTAGGAAAAGCTATCTTGGATATTTTTTTCTTTGGTATCTCTGGTGGGTCCCAGCCCAGTGGGGTTTTCAGAGCACTCTGCAAGCCTAAGCATAATACGCTCGTGCAGTGAAAGAGGTGCGTTGCATAAGAGGCCTTTGAGGCTTGCTCAGCATGGGGCTGCAGTGCAAACTGTCTGCAGAATGGATAAAAACCCTCTCACAGCTGAGGATTAGCACTGATGCTTGCCAGGGGCTCTTGATTTGAGAGAAGAGAAGGAAATTTGTTTTAGCGACTTTTACCAGCTATATAAACCACAGTTAGAAAGTCTGATGTGTATCTAGTCATCAGCATGCCTGATCTGCGTTGGATAAAAGGGCGATGAGCTCCAGTTATGCGGCCTTCACTCTGTTCTGTTCTGCGGCTTGCTGCTTCTCTGCAGCCAGAGAGCTAGCAGGGCTATTTGCATATAAATCCCGGGCACTTGGCAACTTTTGCTTGCAACATGAGAGAAAGGGAAAGAAATGCAAATTCCCCAGAAGTTAGTTTGTGTTTCAGCCACGCTACAGAAGATTTAGCTTATCCGTTCCATGGCAAACAGTCACAGCAAGTCTGCTTTCTGTCTGCAGCTTCGCTACTGTGGCCAGAGCGCACTGTCTGGAAGACTGAAATTCTGGTTTGAGGAAGGTGGTTGCAGTTTAACTGCTCTGAAACAGGGAAGTTCACTTTGTGCAGAGCAGGAGAGAGCTTTCCTGGAGGTCAGGCTGGAGCTCCTGAATGCTGCAAGTCCAGTTTCAAAGCACAGAGGGGAATTAAAAAGGGGATTTACAAAGAAGAAGGTAAAATAGAATACCAGAATCATTTGATTTGAAAGGAAACTTTAAAGGTCATCTGGTACAACTCCCCTGCAGTGATCAGGAGCACTTACAGATAGATCAGGTTGCTCAGAGCCTTGTCCAGCCTGACCTCGAATGTCTCCAGGGACAGGGTTCCTGTCACCTCCCTGGGACATGTCTTACAGTGCTTGATTGTAGAAAGCTTCTTCCTTATCCTCATTCTAAATCTCTCTTCTTTTAGTTTGACCATTTCGTCTTGACTCTACTTGAAAGTCTGTTCACTTCTCTTTTACAGCCCCCCTTTCAGATAGTAAAAGGCTCATCTCGGGTCTCCCCAGAGCCATCTGGGAAGACCAGCCCCAGTTCTTTCAGCCTGTTCTTGTAGGGTAGAGAGGTGTTCCATCCCTTGGATCATTCTTGTGGCCTTTCACCAGTCTCCAAGTGGTCCATGTCTCTCCAGTACTGAGGACTCTACATCTGGATTGCAGTACTCCAGGTGAGGCCTCACCTGCACAGAGCAGAGGGGCAGGATATCCTCCCTCAACCTGCATGATCACCATACCATATTTTTTTTCTTCCAATTTTGTATCTCTGATCTGCAGAAAGTGGTTACATGAAGTCATTAATAGGGAAATAAGAATGTCACCTCCGTATACACAGTGCTTGCTTTTAGGAAGTCTAGAAGCTAGCTGGAAAGTCCTGCAAAGTGTTGCCTGCTGTGGATTGCAGCCTCATCTCTCAAACTTACAGATCACCTCTAGACTACTATTTCTAAGAATACATCTCAGGTAAAACGATTTCTTAATTAGTACCTGGTTTTTGTTCCCTATGAAATCTGTGGTGGTAAGAGCATCCTCCATAGAACTGCCACTGTCCTGCTCTGTAGGTTTAGCAAACTGGTTTGCTTAGAGTTGCAGTTAGAAGTGCCAAACTTTTATCAGCCAAACCATCTTCAAAATATGTTTTCTTTCTAAAATAAAGGCCTACACACCAACCTTTTATGGCATGGTGTCCTTGTAGCTTTACAGTTTGTACCATGAATGAACTGATGACAAAACACAGTGCAGAGTCATTTGATGAGAGTGTGAGGCCACTGGGTGTGGAGAGAAGAGTGCTGAAAACCTGCTTAGTTTTCCGTTCTTGCACAAGAGGGGAAAGAGAGAGACTTCTCTGAGTGCCTGGGAATGTTTCACCTCAGGGAAAGGCTTTCCCTCTACTGCTGCAGAGCCAGAGCTCTCATGCATATCTTGGGCCTCGTACAGTCCTCTGCAGAGAGGTGGGACAGCAGTGGGACAAGGGATGAACTGTTCTGTGGCAAATGGCCACTTGAAGCTTTCCAGAGTCTGCTCCAAGGCAAAACACATACAAGCCTCATTGGTGCTCCAGAAGCCAACAAGCTTGCTGTCTTCAGCTCCCACTAGCACTGCAAATGGCGTATACCCAGAGTGGTTGGGGGGCAATGTGTAAATCCTGTCTTTGTCATCCATGGACATGATTACATATTTTGCACCTTTGCCTCCTGTGCACTTGGCTTACAACTGTGTAACCTAGGGCTCTTTCTGATATTGCAAACTCGCTATGGCCATGGTCAGTAACTGTTCTTTTCTGAATCCATCTGCTTTATTGAATTCCAGCGCCTGGAGGATCATCCAGACCACTAGTAGAAATAAGGCTGTTATCTCACAAATCTGAAGGATTAGGAAAGATTGCATATTTTGTCAGTAAAAAGGCAGATTGAAGTAATTATTAATGGGAACTATGACAGAATATTTCAGTAAATCAAAATTATGTTCTTTCTATAAAGTTGTTACAATAGGTATATTTAAGGTTTTAAAATCTACTGTTTTCCATTGAAAATACAGTTTGTAGTTGAGTCTATGGTAGTAATTGATTCTTTACAGGTTTGTTATTCTTTTATTTAGAATTCAGACATTTCTAATGCTTCACAGCCCCTACTCAGAAGCATCCTCCCAGTAAAAGCCTTGTAAAAGTGGCCTTGAAACCATCTCTGGAAGTGACTTCTGCATGTTGCCTGGGCCACTTTTATCTGGTAACTTGCTCTTAATTACTGTGTAATAACAATAGCAGAAGCAAGATCTCTGTCCCAGTCTCTGTCATGCTCAGCATGAATCCCAACGATATAGAACCTAGAGAACTAGAATCTCTCTAGTTAGTGCATGTTCCAGTTGTCAAGTTATGGGAAGCTTACCTTGTGTGTGTTGTTTCTATAAAGCAAAGCCCTACATATTGTGCTTGTAGGGCTCTCTCTCAGAAGATAAGTATTCCATCTCCTCTCAAATGGAGGAAGGCTCTTGGGAATATGACTGAGAGCAAAAAGACAAAATCTTGAACAGCAAATGTGCAGAACCTCTGTAAAGTAGGGCCTAAAGATGTCTAGACTCTGGAGTGTAATTACAGATTTCTCTCTTAGTTTTCCAGTACTTTTAGCAAATATTGGCAGAACAAAGTATTCAAGTTATCTCAACTCATTATACTGCCACTCATACTGAGGATAACACTGTCCTGCTATTGCCAGTGGGATGAAGAATTCTTAAAGATACTAAAAAAAAACCAAACAACAAGTTTTTTTTTTTTCTGAAAGCAGGATTTCTTTGAACAAAATGTCTCACAATGCTCTACTACTGTGACAGTGAAATCAAGCACCTTTTTTGAGGGGATGGTATAATAAAGGTTGTCCTAAAAACAAAGCCACAAGAAAGCATGCATCTCTAGATAAGGCAGTTTGATTACTTTGCATATGCAGGCAGATCTGCAGGCTGCTGTTGTTAGGGGGGCATAAATGACGCAAACTGTAAGCCATAAATGTCTGTTGCTGTGAAAGAGTGGGTGCAGTTTTCGGTGAGCTGCGGTGTGATATTTCCATCTGATACTTAGAGCCAGCCAATAGCAGTGGGTGATGTGAGGCCAAAGAGCACAGCATGTTCCAGCAACACCTGAGGCTTGTTCTCAGTGGCACACTTACTGCATGCTGCAGAGCAAACCTTTCATTGCTGAATTTGGTGCATTCAAACTGAAAGTACTTTCCTTTTGCCCAGATCTTCAATGAGAAGGGACTGGTTCCTGAGAGGGGTGATCTACAGCACCATAGATGTGTCGGCATTGATTCTTCCCTAGCAAATATATGCATGTGTCTTTTTCATTTGCATTCAGGAGTTGGTCTCTCAGCTGGATTTTACTCCCTGCCCTGTGCAGTAATTACCACAGATGGTCATTTCCATCCTTTGCCACTCTGTGTTTTTCTTTGTGCAATTTAGAAAATCACATCTTCCTTGATCAGGCAATGAATAATATGTCCTGTGCTACGGGTTTTATGTTCCCAAGGAGCCTGAGAAGAATCAGTGGGAGGAAATGTGGCCTATGTGGTTGTATCTCAATTTTGTAGAACCATGAATATAAGAAACTCTGTTAGGAGTACTTAGATTTATTTTAGCACTAGTGTTGTCATATGATCATTGCTGCCCACTGAGCCTGCTGATGTACCATGCAGTCAGAAGACCTCATCAGCTCTATGAGTTTTCATTCCTCTGGGCTGTAGGTGCTTATAAGTTGCAGCAAGTATGACCCATTTCTTCAGGAATTTCTCATTTAGATGGCTATAACATCCTCTGGATATTGTGGGTTTCATTTTCCTTTCAATTTTAGGGGTTATGTTAGTTTGTAACAAAGTTCTTCTCCCAGTGTTACTGAATACTTTTGCAAACTGTGAGCAATAGGAGAATTTAATGTCTGTGTTTAATTTATACTCCCTATGTTAATGTATATACCTTTAAATCTCAAATGTATGACAGAACATCTGAGTGAGGAACCTACTGCTACTCTCAGTACACACTGGAGGAATTATTTTATCTGTGATACGTAAGGAATCTAACCATCTTTCTGCAGAACACCCAGTTTTGGACTCCAAAGGAGATTAAGTTTGCGCCCAAAATACCTCAGATGTAGGTGTTAGAATAATTAGGATATAATGTGATATAATTTCTTTTGGGTTGAAGCTCTTTACTTAATTTTTTTTCGGACATTATCAAGTACCAGCAGAATTTGGATCTACACTTTGTTTGCACAGTACAAACAAATTGTAAGTAATTAAAGACAATCTTTCTTAATTGGCACAGAAAAAGAAAGTATATATATATATTTCAAGTGCTTTCCCCAAATAGAATGTTGTGACTCACAAAGAGAAAATGAAAATTGATTATATATGAAAAAGCAATTTGATATACTTCTAATGTATGAAATCCTCAGGCTTGTGCCAGGAGAAGGGAGTGTGAAACTTAGCAGGAAGGTGCAAAGCTGGAATGAGCTTTATGTCTTAACTTGCACTGTCGGTTCATTTAAACTCCTCTGTTTTTTCTAGCATGTTAGTCTCTTATGTACAGAGAACTCTAAAGGGAACTATAAAGAAAACCCCTAAGGTTTTAAGTTAGACTAAGGCTGACGGTTGTGTGAATATGACAGATTAAGGACAGAATGGAGTTGCTGTGATTTGTTGCTGTATCTCTTCCTTAAAACACTGTGTGTGCTGATGAGCTGCTTATACTGAGCATCTTTTCCATAAGGTACCCAGCCTGCTCTGTGAGATATGCCAATATCTGCATGCCCTTTGGAAGATCTGCTCCTTTTTTCTCTGTCTGTTGGTCAAGACTGGCTGCAGCTCAGCTGGTCCCAGTTTCTCACATCCAACACAGGGCCTTTGTGATGGCACCACAGCTCCCACCATGCATCTTCCTTGGAGGACAACTAGATAGGAGTGAAAAGGGATGAGGAAAGTGGTGGGCAGACTGGTCTGGTCCAAGTGCACAGTCAAGATATGGTGAAAGGATGTGCCCTACCTTGGGAGCTGCTGTGCTCCCCTCCATCCTGCTGCCTACCTGCAGCTTCTGCACTTCCTTTTCTAAAGAAGGAGGAATATGAACTCTGAAGGATGGGAGTAGCAACAGGAAAATTATGTTTGAATTATTTTGTTTAGTTACGATAACAGCACAGTTTGCATTTTTAATGTGCAACATATTTATTAGTGTCTCAGGAACTGTGATGATAAATTCTTCTCTCTTTGAGAGAGAGAGAGGGAGAAGTGCAATGGCAGTTCTTTTAGCATATTAGCTCATGTTAGCTGCTTTGAAACTCCTCTAAGCTGAAGACTTCATTGCATGGTTTTACTTCTACATGGCATAAAACTCAGGTCTGAGAAGAACTACACATTGACAGGGTTCTGCAGCTGAACTGTGGAACAAGAGCTTTGGTAGACCTCCCTGTGGGTGTTCAGGAATTCTGTGACTCCAAAGTTTGCACTTTGATTGCAGTGTATATTCCTGCCTGACAATAATTTTGTACTGGGGGTGTGCAAGATGAGAACTAGCTGATTTTGGTGCAGAACTGTGCAGATGCTGCATGTTGTCTTTTGGTAAGGTGTTTTGAGCCAAGTGGGTTCCATGCCTGGTGTTCCTAACATCATGGTAGACACAGCACACCTTGTGACTCACAGTCAAAACTTGTCTTTTTTTTTTTTCTTTTTTTTTTTTTTTAAGAGTCTGGAGATTTTGGCCCCATTTGCCAACAGCTTCTTAAGGCTCCAGAAAAATTATACAACTTGCTGCAGAGTTTGTGGCTGATCCTGGAACTGACCCAGCATCTTTGTGTCTCAATCTATTGTCCTAGTCACTCTCTGTTCTTCAGGGTCTGAGTCAGCTCTTCTCAAACATCCTTTTTTCCATTTTGCCATTTTTTCCTGATTTTGTGTTCTTCCCCCCTAAGCAAAATTCTGCCTCCCCTTCTATTTTCCCTTCTGCCACTCTTCATTATTCAGTTTTTAAATATTCAGAAAACTGAATCAATGGCAGTGAAACACTGTGGAAAAACAGTTACAGTGGGATGATGCTTCATAATCTCATTGCTTATTGTGTTAGAGATAGCTTATTCTGTTTTATCTTCTTGCAAATAAGTTACCCTTTTTCAAAACTAGCAATTTTATTATTTATTTAAGCTCGCTATCGGTTCTGTAAGTTCAGTAGTATTTATTTTCATTTAGTAAAGTTAGTTACCTTCTCAGGGGGAAAGTAGAGGATACAGAGTTCTGGGTAAGTGTTTAGATTTTATCAATGTGCATACTGTCCAAGTTTAGACTGGAAAAAAGGTGAAAATGACCTCCATGACAGACAAAGAATTGAGGGATTCCCTTTAAACATGGTCATAAGAAGCAATTGTTGGCTTTAAGGATAGTCTAGATAGTTCTACATTTTCAGTGGAGATCATAGTAATGTAAAAGTGAAGCTCCCGTTGCAAACTGCTGGTGAGACCAACTTAGGAAAGAAGGAATTTGGTTTGGAGGGTGCTTTTAGGGTCAAAGGCAATGCTCTCAGATCACATAATGTTACTGGCAGGAGGAAATATTGCACCTCACTTGACATCATGGCATTGTTTCATGAATTGTGCTTTTGTTTTATCTCCACACTGGTTTGGGAACATCTCTTCTCTGAAGGTTAAAATTATGACATGTTGGCATTTAGCTGGCATCTTCTTGTTTTCTTTGTTTAAAAACATGGTCAGAACAACTTTCTTTAGAAGTTTGATTTAATGATTCTGGCACTAATATTGTACATTAATGTATTAACAGCTTTTATGCTGTCTGGCTACACTCAGCTTGGTGAGAATTGGCCAAACTCATTTTCCACGTGTTCCCATTCAAACATGGCTGCACAGTCATGTGTGGTGCTGTGCATGTATTGCAGATGGGAATGGAAGGAAGAGTCTAAACTTCTCTGCTTTTTTCTTTGTAGTCTGTTTTATGGACAGCATGCTAATATTACTACAGTGGTATCAGTTTTATGTTTTTCTTTCTTTCAGTTCCATTTTGTCTTCATGCAAGTTGAACGTAGGATGCAGACGTTCTTGTTTGTCATTTTTTTTATTCATTATTCCTTTCTAGCTTTGGTGGGGAGCTGTAGTGTTAGTGCTTGCCAGCAACAGTAAAATCTTAATGAGGTATTTGGGAAATCCCAATGGAACTTCTGACACATGTAAAGAAAATACAGAATAAATGCAGGAAATATGAAGGGCAATGGTTAACTTTATGGATTGTCCTGCCACACATAGCACAGAATGTCATTCGGTCATTTGTTTGACTGTCCTTGGTGAATGTTTTTCACATAATTATACCTTTCCTCACAGGAAAAGTAGTAGCTGGTTTCACCCAGGCTCCTGATTGGTTGTAGCCCAGCCTTTTGAGAAAATCCAGATGCATTTTGGAGATCTATGCCAACTTCTAGCCTGAACAGGTCATGGAGAAACTTTTGTGTTGGTAGTTTTGCAGGAACCTCTTCTTTCAGAAGGTGCCACTTCTCTTCCTTTTGCTGAGATTGCCTCCCCAGTCTGACAGCATGGAAGAGGCAGGACATGGAGCCCCCTTGTTGGCCATCGAGGTCTCGTCTCAGCACTTTTCTGTTGCTAATTTCTGGACTTTGATAGCGGCAGCACTTTCAGCAGATCAGTGCGTATTAGCACTGGCAAAATGAGAAAAGCAAAGCTAACTTACAGAGCAGCAGGGCTTTAGGCAGTCTGAACAGTGACTTACTTTCTGTATCAGTGTTACACTCACACTGCCGTCTGCAAACTGTGAAGGTAAACGCCCAAAGAGGGAAGGCAGTGGCTGCGGGGTGAGCTGTAAATACAACAGTCCGTGAATCAAACCACTCTCTCTCTCCCACCCTTTCTAGAAATCTATCAAGCTGGCAGACTGCCCTGCTTGAAATAAATGTGGAAAATATTATGTAACTTTGCCCTCTGCGCTACGCCGGCAGCGTAGGCACAGGTTTTAGTTACACTATCTGCTGTGGCTATTTTTGGTGACCAAAGGCTTCTCTCATTAAATTTATGTCTCTATTTCCTTTCCTTCCCCCACTCTCTCGTTTGTGAGCTTGTTTTTTTTTCTTCTTTTCTCCACAGAGAGCAAAAAGCAACTCAACATCTGCAAATGGGAAAACAAGATGAGCAAAGCTGTTTGAGGGCAGGCTATTCCATTTCTTTATTTTTTTAATGCAGCCGGAGGAGGAATATTCAGCTTCTAACTGTAGCCAAGTACTGAAACAGTCTGTCCCTGCTCCCCTCCCCTGGAGTTATATGCTGTGTCAATACCTCCCTCTGCTGAAAGCTCTACATTCTTTCTTTTTCTCTTGACTACTCTTTCCCCGTGGCAGGACTTGCATAGATGAGGAGCAATCTGTGATCTATAACGGAGCAGCCTGCTTGCTGCAACACAGCCTCCCTACCAAGATTATATGCTACAGAGAGTGCATAAGCCTAAACTGTTCATCTTTCCTCAGCATGACTGCTTGCAGGCTAGGATCTGAGGTTAGGAAAAGATGAAAACTCGCAGTCAGATGACTTTTAAGAATACTTTTTAAGGAATCTCTGTTCTGGAATTCAGCTATTGTCAAGGGCAATCCTGTTTTAAGAGTTTTACATGTCCTTCTGCTTTTTTTTTTTCTTTTTTTTTTTTTTTTCCCCCATCGTTTTTATTCCATTAATAAGTTTTTGTTTTAGAACTAGTAAAATTACACTGTGGTTTATGATCCATTGTGCTGTATGAAATACCACATAAGACTTTCAGTGTTGTGCTTCTCAAAGAGATTGAATTGTCTTAATGGTTGGAAAAATCTGTGAATCATCTCAGCTACAGCTGGTACAGTTATTAGGGGGCTCAAAGTCAAGAACTCTGTTTTTCAGAGGCTGCAGCATTAGTGACCCAAACCAATCATTCCTCATCTCAGAAAAAAAGAAATTGAAGTGACTAACAGATATGATTTTCCTTAGTTGGAGGATAGTGGTTTTGTTAAAAGAGGTGACTAACTGAACTTAGTGGAGAAATGGATAACTTCAAGGTTAAATCTTAAGCTAAGCCTTCAATTTTCTTGAATGACTAGAGGCAAAAAGTCCTGGTTCAAAAGGGTATTTTTCTTTATCTCTGTCTACCCCTCCAGAAATTGTGAAATTGTTTCAGGAATGGCTAATATTCTGCAAATAGCTAAGCTTCAGCACTTCACAGCTTGCTTTCATTAAAAAATCTTCATATTTCCTGCTAAAGTTCAGCAGATTCAGAGGTAGATGAGTGTTCCCTCTGTTTGGTAGCAGATGGCAACAACCATGTTACATCAACTTTGTGTGGGGAGAAGTACATATCAAGCCATTCCTGTTAACTTTTTCAGCAGCAGTTTCTAATGTCTTTGGGGACTCTTGTGTTATTAGGGATGAGAGAAGTAAGTTGCAGTCAAATAAATATCATAAGGAAAAATTAGAAATTCTCTATACAAACAAATAGTCTTAATTGGCCAGGGGGTTAAGAAAAACGCTCACATGCAGAGAAAGGGTAAAAAACAGACAATAGGGTGCAGGAAGGAGCACAGCTGTAGGGAATAAAAACACTCAGGGGAAGGTTGTATAAAGAGGAGGAATCGTTACATGGGTGAAGTTTTCAGGAAGGTGCTATTGTGTGGAGACTTTTGGCAAGACGTGACCTTATAAAGGAAGAGAAAGAACTACTTTTCACAAAAATGAGGGTAGGAATGAAGTGCCAGAGAGAGAAATGGTTTGACTGAAAGCTTGGTGTGGGGATGGGGATTTGTGGGAATATGCCTTCTCCTAGTCAGAAGTGTAGCCAAGGAGATATGGCATGGGGGTTGCTAACCTGTGTTAGTTGATAGGTGCAAAAGAAGTGGTAGAGGTATCTTTGAGATCCATAAATTATTAGGATGAAGCTTTTTAATGGTGATTTGATAATGCTTAATTAATGTTTATAATATTGTACCTTCCTGGCATTATTTCTTGAACATTTAGAATTGGTAGAAAAATACTAGCAAAATTACTGGGTGTGTGGAATGAAAACACTGGCTTGTTTGTGCTTGACCTTTCCTCAAAGTGTAACACAGTTCAAAGTTATTTGGTTATCAAGTCTCTGATATGACCTTTCTATTGAATAGTGGATGTAATTGTGGCCTGTTGAGCTTAATGTGACAAGGAGAGATGCAAAAGTACTTAAAGATACATTAAAAAAAAAAAGGGGGGGGGAGGGTTGGGAGGGGTGAGGTCACTGATGCCTTTGTATCCTTGAATGGTTTTTGGATAATGACTAGATTTCTATTATTTGATTGAATGCCATTTGTGAAGAAAAATGCACATTTTTATTTTTTAAATTTGGAATGTTTTTTTTTTTTTATACTGTAGTGCTCAAGGATGAGTATAGGCAGAGATGTGTAGCTTTGTGATAGAATTGTACAGTAACTAATATCATATAAGTACTGCTGAACTTTGTGTTAGCTTGTGCTCTGAGTTGGTCTAAGATGGATGTGACTTGGAGACAAGGTTCCATTCTGTACTTTGCACTTTGCATACATACTGCAAGCACTTAGTTGAATGTTTCTTCTAAACAGAGCTCAATTTAGTTTGGAGTGGAGGGGAATGGATAACAAAACATGCATCCTGGATATAATAGGATAGTCAGAAACACATCTGTAATGCTGTGGGTATGCAGTTGTTCATACTCGGCTCTGTGACAAAGTCTAAAGCAGTGACTCAATGGGAATATGCTGTTGGCTTTGGGTCTCCAGAGCTTGACTCAGTTCTGTGAGCTCTGGAAAGCTCTCCAAGACTCCTCAGGGATGAAAGTCCTTAATAGAAGAAAGATGAAGTGAAGACGTGAAAGGATCTGTACTTATAGCTTAATAGCAGCTTGATTATTTTTATCACTATTTCAGATAACAAAGTATACAACAAACATATTTCTGTAGGCTTTTTATTTTTTTGCCATCACACTGGCACTAATATAAGATACCTCTAAGTGAAACTGTATTTGAAGTATCAAAACAGTCTGAACAACATTTACAGTATATTTATATGCATTGCGCACCTCAGATCTGTTCTTGAACCTTACTTTTTCTGAAGGATTTCATAAAAATGTATTCAGTGACGTGCATAATGATACTGAGAAGGAATGTGCTCTCTGTCCTTGAAGATTTTTTTTTTCTTTTCCCCTTTGAAACAAAAAGAGAACTAAGAAATGCAAAGGTTTTCTGGCTGGCACTGAGTGGTTGATCTTTCTGTGAATAAAGAAAAGTAACAGCTTATAAATGGTGACTTTATTCCTAGATAGAGAAACAAAATTCTGTAGTATATCAGTCAAAACCTTATGCAGTTATATTTCTACTAGATAGTGTCACGGGTTACTTAGATTACCTATGCCCGTGACAGGGGAAGCCACCCCACGCCCCCCCCCGGGGCCCGGAAAGGAGGGGGAAAAGGGGAGTGGGATAAAACAGCGACAATCTAAGGAGGAAAAACTTATTTTACTAAATATGATATCGAAATACAAGATAACACAATATAATATAATTAAGGCTAACAAAATCGAACGAAACAGAGAGAGAGAGTCTCCGAAAACCGAGAGGCCTACTGTGAACTCTAGGCGACACGGCTGGAACGCTTCCCACTCTCCGAGAAGTTCGAGAGAAGAAGGAGGGCACTCCAGCCTGGGAACGAGATTATATAGAGTCCTGGTCCCGTGACTTATTGTTACTCCTGTTGTTCTCTGGGATATGTAGTCTTCTTCTGTGGACTGCACATTCAACAGAAGTATCCATACTTGACATGATGTTATGATGTGGAATACTGATAGCAAAATTACAAAATTACAAAACCATGACATTCCACCCCTTATTCTACATTATTACATCATGGTTAATATATACATATATATACATATATATACACGTATGTAAAATTGTGATAGCTAAATAGTAGAATTGCATGTAACATAACTAAATGTACAACTATAATAACTAAAATACACTACACATGCAAACATATATATATATATATAGATACATAAAATTATTGACTGCACTCCCCCAGCATCAAATTCCCTTGTGGCACACATTGAACATCCCCATCCTTCTGCATTACCCACCAAGTGCACCCAGGTCCCTGGGCAAAGACAGTTCCACGGATAGGTTTGCCCTTTCCAGAAGCTGGAAGGACCCAAACAGCTTTTCCCAACATGTTCTTTACATGTATAACAGGGACCTTATCTCCTTCTACAGTGTGTAGGGGGCTAGATTGACTAGGACCATCACGATTGACAGATCCTCTAGTATTGACCAACCAAGTGGCTTCTGCCAGATTCTTCTCCCAGTGCTTAAATGTTCCACCACCCATTGCTTTCAACATAGTTTTCAACAACCCATTATATCGTTCAATTTTACCAGAAGCTGGTGCATGGTAGGGAATATGATAAATCCACTCAATGCCATGATCTTTGGCCCAAGTATTTATAAGAGAATTTTTGAAATGTGTCCCATTATCAGATTCAATTCTTTCTGGGGTGCCATGTCGCCACAAGACTTGTTTCTCAAGACCTAATATGGTGTTTCGAGCAGTTGCATGGGGTACTGCGTATGTTTCAAGCCACCCAGTGGTTGCCTCTACCATAGTGAGTACATAACACTTACCACTGCGAGATCGTGGCAAGGTGATATAATCAACCTGCCACGCCTCCCCATATTTATACTTTTGCCATCGCCCTTCCTCCCAGAGAGGTTTCATCCTTCTGGCTTGTTTAATTATGGCACATGTTTCACAATCATGAATAATCTGCGCAATAGCGTCCATGGTTAAGTCCACCCCTCGGTCTCTGGCCCACTTATATGTTGCGTCTCTTCCTTGATGGCCTGAGGTCTCATGAGCCCATCGAGCTAGAAATAATTCACCCTTATTCTGCCAGTCCAAGTCAATTTGAGCCACCTCAATTTTGGCAGCTTTATCTACCTGATGGTTGTTTTGTTGTTCTTCAGTAGCCCGACTTTTGGGCACATGTGCATCCACATGACGCACCTTTACAACCATATTCTTTGTTCGGGAAGCAATGTCCTTCCATAGTTCAGCGGCCCAAACAGATTTTCCCCTCCGTTGCCAGTTATTTTGTTCCCACCGCTGTAACCACCCCCATAAGGCATTTGCCACCATCCATGAGTCAGTATAAAGATACAGCATTGGCCACCTCTCCCGTTCAGCAACATCTAAGGCCAGCTGGACAGCTTTTACCTCTGCAAACTGACTTGATTCTCCCTTACCTTCAGTGGCCTCTGCAACCTGTCGTGTGGGGCTCCACACAGCAGCTTTCCATTTGCGATGCTTCCCTACAATGCGACATGATCCGTCAGTGAATAGGGCATATTTCTTTTCATTTTCTGGTAATTCGTTGTATGGTGGGGCCTCTTTAGCACGTGATACCTCTTCTGCTGGTGATGTTCCAAACTTTTTATCTTCAGGCCAGTCCATGATTACCTCTAGGATTCCTGGACGATTGAGGTTTCCCATTCGCGCTCGCTGTGTAATCAGCGTAATCCACTTGCTCCAGGTGACATCGGTAGCATGATGGGTGGAGGGAACCTGTCCTTTGAACATCCAGTTCAGCACTGGCAGTCGAGGTGCCAAAAGGAGCTGTGTTTCAGTCCCGACTACTTCGGAAGCAGCCCGAACCCCCTCATACGCGGCTAAGATCTCCTTCTCAGTTGGAGTGTAGCACTCTTCAGACCCCTTATATGATCGACTCCAGAATCCCAGGGGTCGGCCTCGGGTCTCTCCTGAGGCTCTTTGCCACAAACTCCAAGTGGGGCCTTTCTCTCCAGCAGCAGTATAGAGGATGTTCTTTACATCCTGTCCAGTCCGTACTGGCCCTAGGGCTACAGCACGGGCTATCTCTTGTTTAATCTGTTCAAAAGCCTGCTGCTGCTCAGGGCCCCATGCAAAATCATTCTTCTTCCGCGTTACCTGATAAAGGGGGCTTACAATGAGGCTGTAGTTTGGAATGTGCATCCTCCAAAAGCCCACTGCACCCAGGAAAGATTGTGTCTCTTTCTTGCTAGTTGGTGGAGACATGGCAGTGATTTTGTCGATCACATCTGCTGGGATGTGACGACGTCCATCCTGCCACTTTATACCTAAGAACTGAATTTCCTGGGCAGGTCCTTTTACTTTGCTTCGCTTAATAGCAAAGCCAGCTTGTAGAAGAATCCGGATTATCTGCTCTCCTTTTGTGAAAACTTCTTCTGCTGTATCACCCCACACAACAATGTCATCAATGTACTGCAGGTGTTCAGGAGCACCACCCTGTTCCAGTACAGTTTGAACCAACCCATGGCAAATGGTTGGGCTGTGTTTCCACCCCTGGGGCAAACGGTTCCAAGTATACTGAATGCCCCTCCAGGTGAAGGCAAACTGTGGCTTGCATTCTGCGGCCAAAGGAATAGAAAAGAAGGCATTGGCAATGTCAATGGTGGCATACCATTTGGCTGCTTTTGACTCCAGCTCGTACTGGAGTTCCAACATGTCCGGCACAGCAGCGCTCAATGGGGGTGTGACCTCATTCAGGCCACGGTAGTCTACTGTCAGCCTCCATTCTCCACTGGCTTTACGCACTGGCCATATGGGGCTGTTAAAAGGTGAGTGAGTTTTACTGATCACTCCCTGATTCTCCAACTGGCGAATCAAATCATGAATGGGGAGCAAGGAATCCCTGTTGGTGCGATACTGCCGTCTGTGCACTGTCTTTGTAGCAATCGGTACCTGCTGCTCTTTTACTCGTAGCAGCCCCACAACAGACGGGTCCTCTGACAGGCCAGGCAAAACAGACAGCTGCTTAATGTTGTCCATGTCTACAGCAGCTATCCCAAAGGCCCATCGATACCCCTTAGGATCCTTGAAATGCCCCCTTCTGAGGTAATCAATACCCAGTATACATGGAGCCCCTGGGCCAGTCACAATAGGATGTTTTTGCCAGTCTTTGCCAGTGAGGCTTATTTCAGCCTCCAGCACAGTCAATTCTTGAGAGCCCCCAGTCACTCCAGAAATATGGATTGATTCTGTCCCTTCATGACTGGAGGGCATTAGGGTGCACTGTGCACCAGTATCCACCAGCGCCTTATATTCCTGTGGTTCTGATGTGCCAGGCCATCGAATCCACACAGTCCAATAAACTCTATTATCCCTTTCCCTCCCCTGACTGAGGGCAGGGCCCCTCTATTGGTTACCTGTGATGACTGGAGCAACTCCACTGGTGGTTGGTATGTCTAGTAGTTCTTTCACCCGTGCTCGTAGTGCAGACGTGGGCTGATCATGCCACTTCCTCATGTCTTCTCCACGGTCACGTAGGTAGCGCCACATGGAAACACGCGGTGCAATCGTACTGTTGTTCTTTGCTCGAGCTGGGAAGCGTGTGCGTTTAACAGCTGAGACTTTTGATGATGCAGGTGGGGAGTAGGACTGGACTAGTTTGATCAGATCCTTCATTAGACCTGGTGGCCCGTACGAGGATTGACCTTCATCAGTTGTTTCTGATACTATTACGGGATCATTACAATTAGTTGATGGAAACAATTTCTTGCACATTTCATCTACTCGGTTTTCTAGCCGTGAGATGGCAGAAACTGCGGCATGCAGTTGGGGGAGCTGCTGATCGATGGTTTGAAGCATTATAATCAGCTCAACAACTCGGGGCCATCTGTCCACGAATCCTTTAGATCCTGATACCAATGACTGTGCAATTCTCTCTGGTGCTGTACTTGTGATTTTCTGCCACATGTCAGGATCGGCCCTCACTCTCTCAGGGTCAAGTTCGCTTGGATCAGGGCTGTACAACATTTTCGCCATGGCCAATTCCCTCAGGCGCTGAATACCTTTTTGGACGGTATTCCAACTATCAAATTTAGGCTTCAAAGCATCCTTATAGGGGTACCTTTCTCTCACGGCTTCTAACAGCCGCAACCAGAGAGTAGCAGCTCCATCCGAACATCTGCTAATCCCTCTGTCGATACCTGCATCTTGGGCAATGCTTCCTAGTTGGCGAGCTTCATTACCATCTAGAGACAAGCTGTTGGCCCCGTTGTCCCAGCAGCGAAGCAACCAAGCAAGGATACCTTCATCTTGACGCCGTGTAAACTCCTTTCTTGAGCCTTGGATTTCAGTCAGCTTCAGAGGTCGACAATAGGTGATTTCCTCCTCATCATCAGTCTCTTCTTCATGCCTCTTGGTTTTTGCCTTTGCTTTTTTCGGTACTGCTCCATGCCCGGCACCTGGGTCTTCTGCTGCCCCCCCCTGTGCTTCTCCTTCTTTTCGTTCTAGACGCGTGGACACCCGTTTCCATTTCTTGCCTTCCACAGGGGCAACTGATATTGCTACTGATGCCTCCTGTGACTGATCAGAATTAACTTGGGCTTGAATCTCAGATCGGAAACTCTCTCTCTCCAGAATAGTATGATACAAAGCACGGTATGCATAAGCCAAACCCCACATAAGGTTTACCTCCTTAGATCTCTGACCCAAATACTCACTTAATTTCTTAGGGTCCCTTAGGTGTTCAAGAGTGAAATCCCATGACACTGCGGGTCCCCATGCTTCTAAGACTTTTCCTAAACCTTTCCATATTCCCTGCCAGTCATCATTCTCTGGTTCTGGAGGAGACTTCCGCATAGAACGAATGCATAGGAACATATATGCATGCATTGATAGTGATAACATGAATGCAAGTATGAACCCTATCTCAGTTACTGAAAAGCGTGTGGAAATCTGAGAGTACAACCTAAATAAAAAGGGTTTTTTTAGCCTGTACAATGAATTAAACATGGTGGTGTTTGTAAAATTGCCTGTTCCATCTGGGATGCAAGTATTTGTAAAATTGCCTGTTCCATCTGGGATGCAAGTGTTAGTAAGATTCACAATTGCATCTGAGGTGTAGATGCCAAAATTCTGACCATACCACATCTCGTAAAAGTACCAGGCAGGTGTCTCCATCAGTATCCACCTTATTAGGCTATATATCTGCACAATTCCACAACACCAAATTATGGTGTTAATAGTTGACCAATACTTTAAGAAGATCATAATTGCTTTCAATCCCTTAAACAGAGCAACTGGGATGAAGAGTGGATTCATAGCTGGCAGGCTCTGTAAAAGTCAGAGCTAGCTAGCTTTGCTCTAAGGGAGAAAGAAATCCCTTTGTTTTCTACACAAAAGTTAGATAGCAATGCTGAGAATGTGCAGCAGCCCTTAATGTTGACAATTTGTCTGGTATTTCAAGGTCACGTTCTCCGTGAGCAGCTACGGAAAGATAACACTCCGAACACTCCCGTAACGAAGCTCTTTAAGAGCAAAGAGAGAGTTGTTCTAAAAGCTAAAAAGCTCTATGCCCGCATTCTCCACCAAAAAATCTGTCACGGGTTACTTAGATTACCTATGCCCGTGACAGGGGAAGCCACCCCACGCCCCCCCCCGGGGCCCGGAAAGGAGGGGGAAAAGGGGAGTGGGATAAAACAGCGACAATCTAAGGAGGAAAAACTTATTTTACTAAATATGATATCGAAATACAAGATAACACAATATAATATAATTAAGGCTAACAAAATCGAACGAAACAGAGAGAGAGAGTCTCCGAAAACCGAGAGGCCTACTGTGAACTCTAGGCGACACGGCTGGAACGCTTCCCACTCTCCGAGAAGTTCGAGAGAAGAAGGAGGGCACTCCAGCCTGGGAACGAGATTATATAGAGTCCTGGTCCCGTGACTTATTGTTACTCCTGTTGTTCTCTGGGATATGTAGTCTTCTTCTGTGGACTGCACATTCAACAGAAGTATCCATACTTGACATGATGTTATGATGTGGAATACTGATAGCAAAATTACAAAATTACAAAACCATGACAGATAGTTACTCCTGACTTATGCTGCTAGACAAGATCAGCTACTTGCTTGGTTGGGTCTAACTTTATATGGCATTATTCTTCACTGTGGAGCTAGTGTGTCTGAGACCCGTGTCTCTGAAAGGACTTTTTTTTTTCTTTCCAGCTCTGTGTATGAAAATAGCATCTTCAAAGTCACAGAAGAAACAGCCAAAAGTGAATCCACATTAAATTCCAGTAGAGGTATGTTCGTTCATTCTTTATTTTTGAGGGTCTTAAAGAGAAAAGAGAGTTTGATGGCAGAAGCGAAGGATTTTTTATTTTCTTTTTCCTTATCTAGTTTGTCATGATTTTTTTTTTTTTTTATTTTTTTTAATCTGAAATGTCTTGAAAAGATGCAGATGAAGTTTGTGATGCAATGTCACACTGTTACCCTGATGCACTCTGATACTAATAGAGGTACTGATATTATTATTTCATGCATCAAGTTCTCTGTAAGTGTATCCTCCATCTTGCTGAGTACACATTTTTCTGGCTTTCAAGTGGGAATGTGGCAATAGATAAAGCTGTCATAAGGGACCTTGGGGTAACAATATCTTTCTGTAACAGATTTTCTTAAGTCAGCAGGCACTTAAGCTATCTGGACTGCTCTGTAACTGACCAAAATGAATCATAGAGTTGCTTGGGTTGGAAGTGACATCAAAAATCATTCAGTTCTAACCCTCTATGCTGTGGGCTGGGTTGTCACTGAGTAGATCAGGCTGCCCCAGGAACCCATCAAACCTGGCCTTGAATGCCTCCAGGGATGGGGCATCCACAGCTTGCCTGGGCAGTCTATGCCAGTACCTCACCACACTCTGTTTGTCTGGGGAACAAACTCCAGCAGGGGGGCTGCTGTTGAAACTTACTAGCTAGTCTTCTGTAGTAATGTTGAATATTATATAATATCTATATAAATGTAGAAATGCTGTGTCTATATTGTTAATTGCACTTATTTTGGTTCTATGGTGAAAACTGAGATGAGGAAAATCTCAACTGGTCTTAGTTTTCTGCGTCAAAACTCAGATCAGGTTCCTTGACAGTTTAAGAATTTCTGAGCAAATCTAGACCTGCTGAATGCTTAGAACTTGAATAGCAGCTGTATATATACATTTTCAATGCACTTTTAATAAAACATATAAATTCCTTGAGGACCCATGTGATTTAGGATGTTTTGTTTGCCTTCTCTTACAATTCAGTCCATCAACAAAAAAGAGGGAGGTTTATTAAGGACTTCAGCATGTATCAGTGCAGTTAATTATTTCCATTGGGTGAGTAGGTTCCTACCTGATTTTTAAGGACCTAACCTGTAAGGTTTTGAGGACATGTTTTTCTGAGCAGGTTATCCAAGGCATCTTGGTAAAGTCTAGCTACAGTGAGAGCTAGGTGAGCTATTTGCAATAAATCCTTTGTGATAACAACATAGGTCCTTTTCTGGTTTGCGAATTGGTTTCTATTTTAGTGTATTTGGCCATTATGCAGACTGTTAGGTGAGAAATTACAGGAGCATTTTTGGATAGATTGATTTGCTCTGTAAAAACAGTGATTATATGCTATTCTTACAATCTCTTAATCCAGTGGCTGCAAAGCTCTCTGAAAACTCTTGAGAGATGTGGAGTATTTGGATGTGAATATTTTGGTGAACATGTTAATGTACGTCTTCTGCCAATTATTTCTTTTTTGGCAGGGTTCCTATAGAGAAACGTTCTGCATTATTGCATAGAGTAGCTCATTATGATGCATGTGAGTCTGTGTGCACGCACATCTCCTCTCCCCTTAGTCCCCAAAGGAATTATACAATGTACATGTGCAAGAGAGACAGGATGGCCTCTTCATTAAGTTACTGAGCAGGAAACCAGCAGAGTTAACTCCTGTTCCTGGCTCTATAAGAGTTTCTGCCTGCAAATCTGGGAAATCCACTTAAGAAATCTAGGGCAAGTGAAATTTATTGGTAAAATGAGAGACAGTAATTTTGCTGTTGTTTGCGAATGCTTCAAACTGGCGTGGGAAAAAATCATACAAGTCTTTAAATAATACTTTAAGAGCTGATTTTGATGCTTTCAAACATATGTCTCTGTGTGTATATATATTATATATATATATATAAATACTGAAAACTAAAGCAAAACAGAAAACATCAGAAACAAAACAGCCCCAGAGATGAGCTTTCATTTCAATGTTATGAATCCATTTTTAACATGTTCCCTCCACTCCTCAACCCTCCTCCCCTCCCCAAAAAGTAAAAGAGTAAACTTGACTACTTTTCTGTGACAAAAGAAAAATGGCAACTTCAAAAGGCTGATCTGTATCAATTCTCTTAATTGTTCTTAAAATGTTTGCAGACCTCTCTGTCAAAACTTAACATTTTTTCTTGAAATGTCCCTTTTTGTAATGCGGGGCAAATGAAAAATGCTGTTTGTCCTCTGGCCTTTCAATGACTTCTTAATTTGTTTACAGTCTTAGCATTCTGTCAATGCAAAATATGTGTGTCCAAAACCACCAGAGAACTGAAAGTCCTCTTATCCTTTGTTCTGATTAGTTATATGGACATGCTTTTACTGACTGCAAATGCTTTGGATACTGTGTTCTGGCTTTTGTGTCAGTGCTCTACCAAGTCTCTACTTGTTTCATGGGACGGAATTATCTTCAAGTGTATATTCCTATGAGTGCTGGGACTAATGAAACCTGAAGTCCTATGGTTATGGCCTGTGCAATCTATGTGCATAAACTTTATTTCCTTTCTATATTGATTTCTTACAACATGTCAGCTCGCTGTTTTTTTCCCATTAAAATGCTGATTAGGAAGCATCCTGATTTCATTAGGCGGTATTTCAGGAAACTAGTTGCTTCTTCTAAAAGAGAAATCTGGATAGATCTGTAATGGTTGACTTTGCACACCACTTAAATTCTACTTGTGCCTGATCTGTTTTCCTTCTCCAGAGCTTCTTCCAGCTGTGCAGTGTCACTGTGTATGTCCTTTAGCAACCAGAGCTTTGGACACCTATTTCTGTGCATCTGCTCCTCTCAGTCTTGTGACAGATCCAGCTCCGCTCTGGCCAGCACTGAGTGCTACAGGGTGAAGCAATTAGCACCCATCTAGCCAACACCAGTGCATCTGTTCTGTCCAGGGCAAATTGCTGGGCTGTCCTTGTGTTTGAAAACCTTGATTGATAACTGCACCTGTGCAGTTGCCAAGGTCAGGCTGTCTTCATAAGAATGTTAGATCACCGTGGGCACCTGGTTCGGAGTAAGATTTAGGGACGTGGCCCTAAATCTGATGTCATGGTTCTGGCAGGCTGAAAAGACTTTGTTACAAGTTGTTGGCTTGTGAAGTCTATCCAGGAGAAAGCTTTGCTTTTGGCTGGCTCTCAGGAACCTGGAACAAGGAAGAATGCTAGCACATCAATAGCTGATGTTATTACCTGATAAATGATAATGACTTGTTTCCACTGGTGATGTGCTGCTGCTTAGGGCTTGGGTTAGAGAGGTTAGACATTTCTGCACTGTTGTTTTGTAAAGCAGTTCATACAGACAGTACCCTCACAAGTCATTATGCTTTGATTTGAGGGAAAAGGGATGGCTGTGAATTCATACTTGCCTTCATTCAGGCAGGTATTAAAAACTGGTATGGACAAAGACTGTAAAGACACTTTTGGCAGCCTGCTTCACTCCCTCACTGGGGAGGCTGCTACTTGTATCTAGCCGGTCTTCTCTTGTTTCAATTTATGCCCATTATTTTTGCCATCCTAACACATGCCATTGTGCATGGTTACTCTCCAGCTGCTCTGTAACTTCCCCACAGGCAACAGGGGACAGCTGTTGGCTGGCCTTCCTTGAAGCCACCTCACCTGCACACAGAGCAAAGCACGGTTCCTCAGTCTGTCCTTGCTGGCCAAGAGCCCAGCCGTTATGTCCCTCCTGTTTGTATCATCAGGGAAGAACTGGAGAACATAGAATTTGAGAGAAAAAAATGCAAAAAAGGGAATTGCAAGGAAGAATTAAGTAGATGGAAGGAAAATAAGGTCTTTGAGTGTTAAAGGGGATTCTGTTAATATTCTCTCACTCATAGAAAATGTGGAAAAATTATTTGGGAAGAGAGACTGAGCTGGCTGAAGCTTAATGCATTGATTGCAGGTGGCCCAGCAAGGAGATAGAGCTGTGAAAGTTATGCAGATGGGAAAAGACTCATGGCCTTTCTTGACAGGATGAAAGGCAAAGTGAGGAAAGCTATGGGATGGATGGTTGCAGTTGTCATTCTTCAGACCTTTGCAAGATTGAGATGACTTCTTCATAATATTTTTTTGAGAACTGGTATATTTTTAAAGCGGATATTTACACGATAGCTCTTTGAGATTTATTAGCTGTTGCGTATTGAGACTAAACCTGCATAAGTTTACGTGCTTTCTCAAGATATTGGGTACAGAACTCTTCAATGTGTGCTGAACTTCAGCCTTTCACCAGATCCTACAAGTTGGAGTTTTAAAGTACTGGCCTAACTTAAAATAAGAGACTTGCCGAGTTTGTCTCTCAACTCTTCCAGGGTATTTTATGTCTCTGCACAGTGATATGTTGAATTCAGTATACTTTTTCCTACTGAGGACTGTTTCAGTTAGAATGCTCTGACCTACAGTGATTAAAGTAATACAAATCAGTATGGTTCCTGAGTGCTATGTTGCATCAATCTGTCTTGCAGTACTTTGAATTACGCTTATACTGAGGGCAGACATTTCGGAACAGAACTCTTTATTGCTAACTCTGGTTAAAGTAGGGGTTACATATGTTAGGTTGCATGGTATGTTTGAGTTTCTTGTGGTTGTTTATGGTCCCTTGATATCTATAAAACCACTGCTTCTACTTGTGACAGGGCTGCTAACGTACATAAATAATGTGTGGTAGTCCTTTTTCACTTCCTGATGAGTAATTGGTGCATTGCCCAAAAGTCCAAGTCCAGCAGAAGTAGTACACAAGAAAATCTTCCTAGTGATTTGGGTAATAAAAGTGTCAGTCAGACTTAGGTGATGATGCAAAAGCTTTTCTATAGAAGCTTGTGTCATTGAATAAATATGAGTGTGGGTTTTAACCCACACTGTTTCAAAGAGTTTCTTTGGCTGGTTTAGAGGGGTAGCAAACTATGTTTAGCCTTCATGTATGGATTTGGGCAGGAAAGTGATGCTGAAACTTCTTCGTTCCATAGGTTTATAGATTGTCTGTTTTAAGGGGAGATGCAGAGAAGTTCTAGCTTAAGTTTCTGGCATTGTTAAAAGGTCCTTAGCAATCTCTCATTACAGTGTCTGGCTTCAAACATGTGGACCAACAAATGTCCTTTTGGCATACCTGACAGTAAGCACAAAATGTACTGCTGTGTCTAGAATTTTCATCCATATTATTCAGAATCAGACATAATTGGGACTGAATCTCCTTTTACCACCTGTTTTTCTTCAAACTGTGCAATCTGTTTTGTCCCCTGCTGCTTGGTCTCCCATTTGGCTATTATTTCTCTCTGGAAAAACATGCTGGCTCTGTGAACTTCCTTACTCCCTTGACTGTATGCTTTTGTGTGTGCTCTTGCATCATGATTATTTGTGTATTAGAACACGTTTATATTTTGTCTGGTTGTGGAGGTGATGAGAACTCCACGGGGATTAATCTGACAAAAGCAGTTCTCAAGCTTTGACAGGAAGCTTCATGATATTCTGAAGGCCCAGTTCTATTCAGATTGCTATTCTGAAGCACTAACTGCAAAGATTTCAAGAAGCAGAGTTGTCTTTGGATAAAGCTTCTTAATTCTGAACTTTAAATGTTAGGTCTTTGACTGTATTGAAACTGTAAAATGAATTGTATTGGTATGGCTGACAAATTATATTACTGTGCTGTAAAATCTGGTTCTTTAGTACATGTTGACTATCAATATTCACTTACATATACACCAAATATTTTTTTCCAGATAGGAATACTGCAAGATGGTATACAAAAGAATGGTATGTCTTACAAGGATTGAGTTCCCATCCTAGCAGATCTTTAAGTATGACAGCCTGCTGTTGTCAAGTATTTTTAGATGGAAAATAGCTAAGCTTGCAAGCAGCCACTTTGTAGTCTTGAAGCACACAGCTGCAGACTTGCAATCTGTCTTCTCTTTATACAAAGTGAGGATGTCTCAAAATCTCAGCTGAATAGAAATTGGAACAGGAAGTAAAAAATGAGAACTAATGCCCTGGTGTCATCTTCAGTCTGCTTTACATCTAATAATAGGCCTGAGTACATTTCCATTGAACCTGATGGAAAAGTTGTTTTTGCTTAATGGAATATGTCTTAATTACATCCTTATTTTAATGATAAGCTCTGAAGCAATTATCACCTACTTGTAGAAATCCTGAAGAGGGTGAGACATTTTGTATGCTGCTTACTGAAAAAATGGATCAACAGATGCAGGACAGTACTTCATGCTGCTCATACTTTCAGCACTGTCATTCAATAGGATGAACTGGAGGGAACAGTCACCTCCGGTGTTCCTCATCAATTCTCTGGTTTTGGGAGGGGGAAAGAATTAAGAGCCTCAACCAGCTGTCTGCTTCTGCTGTGTTCTAATGTTCATATTACATGGTTGCCACCAACTGGTGTGGTTGTAACCTCTATCGCCTGTTTTGGCAGAGACTGTGAAAAAAGCACTGTGTGCCTTCACAGCATGGTCCAAAGCTCTCCAAGTATGATGTGCTGTGTATATCAAGGTGTAAGCATGCTGCATTTTAACATCAGTCCATTACATCAGAAACACAAAACCGCATACGGAAACCAAATGGGTACCAGGTTCAGAATGTGCTTTCCTGTTTTTCTACCGTGTTCTGAATTGAGCTTAGTGTATAAACAGACCTTTGTTTTCATTCCTTTTTCTTAGTACATGTCTCTATGTGGCTGATTTTTCTCCACTCAGCTATCATAAGGGAAGAAAGTCTTCTTTCCTTGAACGACTCTGTCAATGTGGTAGGTTTCCATCCTTTAAAACTGTGGTCCAACCTCAATTCTTTGCTGAGAAAAATTGACCTCAAGTAGGAGTTTCGAGTGAAAGAATGCCTTTAAAAAATAAAATTCCAGCAATTATTTAAAGCGTATTGAATTGTTTACTCTTCTTCTAAGGTGCTGTAAAATGGAAACTTAAATATTTTATCTAGTGCTCCAACTCAACATCTAAGTGATAGAATCAAAGAAGAAAGTCAATTAAAAAAAATCACTGTATGAAATATGCATTTTTTAAGTAATTAAAAGTAGAAACAAGCCTGTGATGCTCACTAAAAGGACACCGGGTCATATGAAAGCTGTTCATAGAAAATATTTTTAAAATTAATGCTCAATACATACAGTACCTATGCAAGTTTTCACTAACTGGCTTTGTGTTTATTAGCACTGGAGAACTTTGGCAAAAAAAAAAAATAAAAAAAAAAATCCAGAAACTGGATGAGTTTGTTCTACAATGCATAATGCAAAGTTGTAATGAAAATATTGTTTGGTCTAAAAGCAGTTTAGATAGTGATGCATGAGATTTGTCATTGGTTGAAGGCTTAACTTCCACGTTGAATGTTTTTCTGAAAAATATGTTTCGTTTAGTTGTACGTTGTGGACTTGCAGCAGGATTTTCTGGGTAGAATTATAATTTATTTTTGCGGAATGTCAGCCTGAGTGCTTGCTGTACAGTCAGTGTGTTAGCAGGAACTGAAAGGGGAAAGTACCATCTTGAACTGTTCTGCAGATGAGATCTGTAGGAGAGACTATCCTGAAATTCCTGTCTTTTGGATAGTTAATATTAATGCAGATAATTTGGATATCTTGCTAGTGGATTTTGTAGTTAACTTGGTCTAACTGGTAATCTGAACAGATTATTACTGTTGTACTTGTGCACGCAGGGTGGACTGAAATTTGGACTGTGCTAGTCAGTCCCACTGATAGTGATGGATGTGGAAACAAGGGGGAATCTGTATGTTCAGAGACCTATTTCAAGCTTGGGAGGAGACAAAAATTCATTTGTCGAGTTCAACTTTTGCACCACTTACACGAGATTTCTCTTTATTTTTAACTTGCTCCTAATGTTGTGTGTCAGCCCATGGCAACAACAACCTACCTGTTGGCTGGCCTGCCTGCTGGGCTCCTCATACAACTCATCTTTTTGTTTCTCATTGATGCTTCCCCTCGGATCACAGATTCTTTCTTGGATTTCTTCTTCAGATAATAGGTTTGTGCCCTTTCACTGAGTGCTTCCCAGCCAGATCTAGTGTTGCTTATTCCTTCTGTTGAATCAGATGTAGGTCTCAGCTTTCTGTATTTTTCTCCACTTTTCCTCTCCTGTTTTTTCTTTTTCCTCCTGCTGGACTTTAAGTTATGCTCAGTTCCCTCCTGTCTTCACCAATAGACTCCTCTTCTACATTAAAACCCCCAAAACATCTTTTCTGCAGACCAGAAAATCCTAGCTCTTTGGTTGTGTCCCTTTGTCCTCGCCTCAAAGCCAACTTCTTTAAATGTCAAAGAAATATTCTTCAGGCATTATTTAAATCTCTCAGGAATTCCCTAGTTTACCAAGAGCAGGCAAGGTCCCCGCTTTCAGCTTCCTAACCAAGGGAAACCAAAAGAAGTATTGCATCAATAAATAAGTAATAATAAATCTTTGTTCATCTGTTTCTTCTCAAGCTAGAATGCATTCAGGCTTTTTGTGGCAAGAGTTGTGAATGTATGGTGCGTGTTAAAATTTCCTGTTTTGAGTAGTATGTGCGAAACTTGAAATCATGAGAGAAGGAAGTTTGCTAAATGAAGAGAGACAAGGAATTATTAACTTCTGAAATATCTCTAGGTAGAAGCAGGGACTTCACTTTTCATTTGCAAATGCTTAGCCTGGCAAAATTTAGGTATGTATACCCCTGAACCACAAAAGCCAATCACTGATGCAGTTTCTCTTATAGGATTTATCTTCCCTAGCCTTAGATCTAGGAGTTCTGGGGGTGCTTGAAGAGAAGGTCAATAAAATTTGAGCTTCACTAAGCAAATTTATCGTTACCTCTGTTCTTAGAAACAGTTAGACTGTTGTCTGAATGTTTTCTTTTTCCCTGCTTTCTCCTTCCCCTTCTCCCTGTTTTGGTTTAGTTAAACACAGGGCATTGAGAGACTTCAGCTTGCTAATCTTACAAGTTCCTTTATTTATTTAGTTCATGAAATGTTGATCCATGAATCCCCTTGATCTTCAATTTGGCACCCAACAAACTCCTGTTGAGTTTTAAGGTTGCTTTTTGGGCAACTTCAAGATGAAGAAAATGGAGATTTCCTGGAAGGTCACTAATGTTTTTGGTGATATGCATGCAGTGGAATGTTTTTTCAGTGCTGTGCAAGATTCAAGCAGACAGCATCAGTAAACAGCAAATAAAGTGTCATTCCTTTTCATTAGAAAACTGCAGAGTTCTACAGTCAGGATTTAGTAGCACGTGGTCTCTCAGAGTTCAGCATTGTTTGATTGTGAATAACGCTCTTGGATATGTAGAAGATATATATTATCTGTTGTTTCAGGATTTTTGGTTAATTTCATAGGGATTTCTAGAAAGTAAAAGATGTGTTTCCAGGAAATGCTGGAGAAAATGTGACAGCAGTAACTTTAAAGTGCAGCTGATTTAAATATTCCTCAGTAATCACTGTTAAATTGCCATTCTAACACCTGTGGATATTGATTCTTCAGAGACAGGCCATAAAAATGGATTGACTGTCAGTCATTTATGACCTCTTCCCCTTATTTAGGACCAATTAAAAGGACAAGAAAAGCCGTTATAGCTGAAGTGTTTTGGGATAAAAGGATGGGAAAACCTATAGCTGAACTGTTTGTAGAGTACAATGTTACTGTTGCAGTTTTGCTGTAATTGAGCACAGTTGAGAAATGCCACATGTTAGAATCAGAATCCATAGGTTTACATCAACAGCCACACTTTCTTGTTATCTTGGATTTCAGTTTGACAGATATCCTATGATCTGGGCTGATACTTCGCTAATTAAACTGCAGTCCATGAAACTGAGAGTTTATTTTAGTTCACTTACAAATCCTAAGGGAAAAAGGCAATCTGATCTTGCAGAATGGAGGGGAAGCAAGCCCCTGTGCCTCCTTGGCTAGAAATGTGTCTGTTACCTTTACTGGTACTTGCTTCTAGCATTTATACTGGTAAATATCGTGTCTTTTTTGTCAGCTTGCTTTCTGACTCCCACTTACTGAGATGTTATTCTGAAAGCCACTGCATTCAAGTAGAGCAAGTTACAAGAATACTTGTAATTATTCTCTCCGAGCCATTGCACAGCATGGGCAACAACAGCTATTTCTATTAATATGGGGATTTTCCCCAAGGCAGCTATTCATACCTCTGCACAAATGTTTTTAGAAAGTCCTGCATAGTCCCTTTTTATGCTGCAGTAAAAGTTTGTGGTTTAAACCTCTTAGTGGATGCTTATAGAGAACTAGACTGAAAATCCCCTTATGTGAATGCTATTAGTGGCCAGACAGGTTCTTCGTATTTTTATTGTAAAGTTGGAGAACTGCAGTGAGGTGCTATTTGGCAGAGATGCTAGTTAAGAGAAAGGTTTATAATGCGTTACATAATCCATTCGGAAGCGATGCTTCCCCAAATGTCTTCTCTGGATCGAGGAGTAAGTCTATTTAAACAGCTTATGCAGCCTCATGCTACAGAAGCATGATTACATAAGTTAAATTCATGAACTGTTGTACTGAGGTACTACTCTATTTAAGTATATAATCTAAAAATGAGCTCTTTGTTCTAGATTAACACAACTGAATTTTGTCCGTGAGATTAAAAAAAAAAAGGCTCTGGGAGTAAACTTCAGTTGATCATTGCTGTGAAGTGGCTTCTTAGGAGATAAAACTAGCACTAAACTGTAGTTCTTCTAATGCCTATTAAAATGTGTCACTCTGATTTCAACAGATGCGATCCTGATTTTTTTTGTTTGTTTGAGATACAGGAGAGTCAAAATCCCATGTAGACATTAAGGATTTTAATAGTGGTAAGGCCAAGAAGGTCCCTGAACCTCATCTGTGACAGAGCAAGACCAGGATGAAACATGAGTTCTAGCTGCAGCTTTGCTACTGATCATCAGTGAACCCAGTGAAAAGCTAAAACTTATCCCTTTCTTTTAGCTGGCTTGTATGTGTTGGCCTTGTCTCCATGATTAAAATGTACCTAAGTGAGCAAAATGGATTTAATCAAAAGCTGTAAATGAAGTGCAAAGTGTTGTTTGTGGATATCTAGCCTCTATTTCTTTATTTTTTTTTCCCTCTTTTTTTGTCTCCTTTCAGTTTTGCCAGATATCTCAGCAATAGTAAAAAGCTGAGCTTGTGAAAAGCCTATGGATTGCCCCTTGTGTAGCAGCACTTTTCCTCCAGAGAGGAAAAGCTGCCCTGAGATTTATGAAGCTAATCTCCTGGGCTATGTGTCAGTCTGACCTCTAAAGTAAAAGTTGGGTAAACTTGCAAAAACATGAGAAAATCAAGAGCAGGATCGCTCAGTCTCTTAGGGCTGGCAATAATAATCTGAGCCAAAAAATGCCATCCAGTTCAGTTATGTTACACCCTTAATCCCAGCTGTGTTTGCCTCCTTGGGCTATATTTGGTTACCTTGTGTCTTGGCTCCTTATGAGAGGTGACTGGCAGCACAGTTTGGATAGTGTCACTAGATCCTACTGCAGTTCTAAATTGTCTGAGCAGTGTTTTGTGATGTGTGCTTGAGAAACCAAAGAAGTGGTAGTTTCACTTGCCAGTGGCAATTTTGTGTGGGTTGAGAGTGGGTATGTCTATGCTCTGGTCTCTGTGCCTACCTAAGGAATCAGGAGACTGCCCAAGTGCTGCTTGTCAGCAAGTGCCAGCTAGCTGGAAATAACTCCTTCACAGAATATTCTCACAACCAAAATTCTGTTCTTTTCAGTTTTTTTTCAAGTGCATTTATCCAAAGATGATTCCCCCCCCCCCCCGGGCTTAGAAACAATATTAAAATTAAGGTGGCTTAATTTTGAAACTAGATTTTACTGTAGGATTATTGCTCAGCTTCTGGCATGTTTATTTGGGAGTTTATTTGGATTGTTACTTGCAACTGTGAGAGGTACGTGAGCTTTCTGAGGCTATTCCAAATTTAATTTTTATGTAAGCCCCTAAAGCCCATAGCAGCCAACTCCCATCTCATGTTTTCCACTCAAAATATTGCTAATGTTGTATGTACCCCCATTAAAAGCTGTTTATTGTGACATCAGACATAGCTTTGCTCTTTGCTAGATATCTAACTACTGAATCAGAACTCTTAACGCTGTGAAATACTGTACAATGACAGGAAGGACAGCAGAAAAGTTCATAATGATTTTCATTTAATATTGCCTCACTAGAGGCAATAGAGCAACAGCAGTGTGAAAGCATTTGCCTCTAGTAGTGATATGATCTCACTACATTGGACAGGAATATAGAGCAAAGAGGCAAAACACCCTGTACTAATTTTAGGCTCCATTTCATTCTGTTACAAGTCTTTAAACTCATCTTTGCAGCATCCTATCATCCTATCCTGGGCTGAATCTCTTTAACACCATCTTGTTTGAACAGATCCCCAGTGAACAGCACAGCTTTTTGGTGCTGCTTTGCTTCCTGTTTGGTAGTGGAACACTTTTAGATTTCCTTCAGTGATTTCCTCTGCTGACTCTTTGCAAGAGTATCAGCTAGAGCAGAGCATCGCTCAGACCTTACAGACATGTTTGAGCTGCCAAAGACCAGGTTACGTTTCATACAGGTCCATCTTACTGTTTCAATTCCATGTTTTTAAACACAACAACAACAACAAAAAACCCAAAAAAACCCAAAACAAAACAAACAAAAAAATTCACACTTTTCAAATGATGCTTATGTAGATTAGCAGTTTGATTCTATGCTTTGTCTTCAAAGGTTATTTCTAGGCAATCCATAAAAAGTGAATTCATTCCATAGCTTATTTTGTAACAGTGATGAGTGGAAATTACAGGCCACCTCAATACCGCAGCTGTATCCAAAGCTGATCTAGCACTTCTGCTGCTCTGGTAGCTCAGAGAACCGAGGGTGACTGATTTCCATCACTGGGGATTCCCCAGGCACAGGAACCCTGCAGCTGCTGCTTGCTGTGCATAGCTGTCCTGTAGGAGAACCCAGCTGCAGCTGCTCACCAAGGAGATGTCAGGAACAACCTCCTGAGCAACAAAAAAGTAAAACTCAACACTCTGATGCTTACCTGAGAATTGTGCTTTTCTGTAGTCTGTCTGAAGCCTAAACACATTAAAAACCCCACTTTGCAAAAAAAAATAAGGTGGGAAGGAGGGAACAATAACACATTTTTGACTGTAGCGCTCCACAGGTGGTTTGGATTACTTGCATATAATCTGAACTGTTTGAGTTATACAAGAAATATCTGCCTCTCATTCTGTACAGAATAAGCCAAACATAAAAGCTGAGATTTTCAGAAGGACTTAGGATGTTAGGCACATAAATCCCATCGGATTTTAGTGGAATTTAGGGTATTATTTGGTCTCCCTTGAAAAATTATTTCTAAATCTGTGGAGGATTAGAGGAAACTCCCACTGTGAGCAAAACTTTTTTCCAATAATGTACACCTTTTCCCGAAGCTTCTAACTGCTGTTACAGTGCTCAAAATACCACTTCATGCCTGAGGAGCCTGGTAGAAATCTTTTAAAGTTCCCCTCACTTCAATATCCTGCACGTTGTTTTAATTTACAGCAGCAATTCCTATTGCCCCATGAAACTGGATGTTCCTTTCATTTAGGTTAATAGAATGAGAATTTATGTAACTGTATTAACAGTTGCTTGAGGCAAAAAATACATTAGATAAAGGCTACAACAGCGAGGTTTTCCCCTTCCAAAAAAAAAAAAATTATATGTATGTATATATATATTTAAAAAGCTTTGTCTGGTATTGTTTAAATTGGTGTGCTGTAAAATGTATGGCTTTCTTAAAAAAGTCAACATCTTCCTTGTTTGTGTGACGACACTTCAGACTTTCAAAATCCCAGGAGTTACAATAGCAGTCTTAGGCAACATTGCCCATATTTCTTCATCTGAAGGCTCCATTGCTCCACCCAAACAACTATCAGATGTTCTACCCTGCAAAGCCTGCCTTGGGCCTCTGTGACAACATCCTGCGCCTCTTGCTTTGGAGGTGGGGCATACAGCAGGTAAGTGCTGAAAGACTCAGTTGCCAGCTATCTTTCAGCTGCAGAAAAGTGCTCTGTTCCAGAGCCTTCTTCCGTTTGCTTTTGCTGTCTGCTCTCAGCTTGCAGCTCTCCCCATGCATTCCCATCTCAGAGAGGAAGAATCTCCTGGTGCTATTTGGCTTCCAAACTGTTTACACTGAAACATCCTTGTAGAAATGGAAAGAAGCAAAGGTCACGTTAACAGCCCCATGTTAAAGGTCAGCAATACCATGGTAACATTAGAAATCCATCCAGCTGTCTGTAGAAAAGTCAAAACCCTTCTGAATAGGAAATAGCCCAAATAAACAGGGAGGTAGATAAAAAGCAGTATCTTAGCCTTGAGCCACGTGTCAAGTGGAAACCGAACATTTGGGAGCTTGTGGGGTATTTCCTATGCCTAACTTTGAACTCTGCTGCTCAAAATAATAAAAAAAAATAGTAGCAAAAAAACCCAGAAAAATAACTGCCTTGTAAACTCCCTGCCTCTCAACCTGAGGCACTTTTTTTTTTCTTTTTTATAACAACTAAAATGTAATGCAGCCAAGTGTTGTTTAGTATCCTTCCTGTGCCTTCAAGTGTGACTTTTATGGGTGACGTTATGTTTATGGGTCTTTGTTCATCCTCAGCCTCGTGTACCCCACCGCTGCTTCCTCTGAGGCCTTGCCGCCACACCGCAGGGTGTTAATTTCCTGTTTTGAGTCTGTCACAGACAAATTCAGAGCCTCGATTAAAACTCAGCACACACAGATACATGCTGCTGACAAAGGCACTAATAAAACTCTAAAGTTTAAAGGTGGCCATGGTGTTTCCTCACTGAGCAGTATGGGGACCTTTCACCTCTCGGAGACACGCTGTTTGCAAAGGTCTCTTTTCTTTTTAATTAGGGCCTGCCTGAATGAGTTTTAGCAAGCTGCCCTAGTATTTGGCATGTTTGCTTTATGGATGGATTGACTATAAAACATGTACAGCTCAGTCAAGCTTCAGGAAAAAAAGTACAAGTCAGCCTTATGAAACTTACAGGAACTGCAAGGGAGGAAAAAGGGCTTAAACAGAAAATATGTTGGTTATGGTGATGGGCCTGGTATGTATGGACTCAGTGAGGCATACATGCATCTGAATTTCCTGACCTCCTCTGTCATTGAACAGACAAGGGTATGTGGCTGGGGGTAAGCCAGATTTTCTTGCTTTTGTAAAATCCCTCCTTCTGTGCTCGCCTCCAGAAGTGCAAGGCTTGCAAAAGTCATCCCCTAGGCATGATTTTCTACAGTTCCTCCCCATCCCCCCCTCCCAAAACCAGTGTTCATGTAGTGCAGTTTCTAATGCCTCAGTTCGCGTATTTTGAGACTACAGAGTTTCAGATCTGACAAGCAAAGACTTCCTCTTACTCAGTGCATGCTTTTTCTCCTTTTCAATTTGTTACAGTGTTTCTAGCATTTGTAAAAGTCATTTGAAAAAGCCTATATAGAATTTGGATTTCTTCTAATGGGAACTTAGCTATTTGCTTGAAGTGTTGGAACCTTTCTTTTTTCTTTTTCTTCTTCTTTTTTCCTGGTAAAATTCTCCTCCTTATTTCTTTGTCCTAATGAACTTTAAGAAGTATGTTTGAAACCTGAAGTTTCTTACCTAGTCATTCTGATGAGTTTCTGCTAGTTTGCATGTCTGCTAGAGCTACTTAGAAAGCCAAATACCTCCTCACATTCTCCTCACAATCAGGAGGGAAGCTCTAAAGTTTCTCCAGTAATCTTTCTGCAGAAATCTCTCTTGCAATATGCCTGAAATTTAAATCTTGAGCAAATTATATCTACAGAACAAAATTTACATCCTGATTTCTTGCAGATGCAGCTGCACACCTCTCCTTCATAGCAAAAGAAATCACAGAATATTAGGGGTTGGAAGGGACCTCCAGAGATCATTGAGTCCAACCCCCCCTGCCAAAGCAGGTTCCCTACACCAGGTTCCACAGGTAGGTGTCTGGGTGGGTCTTGAATATCTCCAGAGTAGAAGACTCCACAACCCCCCTGGGCAGCCTGTTCCAGTGCTCCATTACCCTCACCATAAAGAAGTTCTTGCTCACATTTGCGCAGAACTTCCTATGCTCCAGTTTCTGGCCATTTCCCCTTGTCCTTTCTCCACACACTGCTGAAAAGAGTCTGGCCTCACCACTTTGCCCCCACCTCAGTTTTTATAAATCTGGATCAGGTCCCCTCTCAGTCTAGTTTTCTCAAAGCTAAACAGACCCAGAACTGGACACAGTACTCGAGATGAGGCCTTACCAGGGCAGAGTAGAGGGGGAGGATCACCTCCCTTGACATGCTGGCTATGCTCTTTTTGATGCACCCCAGAATGCCACTGGCCTTTTTGGCCTTGAGGGCACACTGCTGGCTCATGGCCAACCTGTCATCCACCAAGACACCCAGGTCCCTCTCTGCAGGGCTCCTCTCCAGCAGGTCATCCCCTGACCTGTACTGATGTATGCAATTATTCCTCCCTAGGTGCAAGACTCTATGCTTGCTTTTGTTAAACCTCATCCGGTTTCTTACTGCCCAGCCTCTCCAGCCTGTCCAGGTTTTGCTGAATGGCAGCACAGCCTTCAGGCATGTCAGCTAATACTCCCAACTTTGTATCATCAGCAAACTTGCTGAGGGTGGCCACTGTCCCCTCGTCAAGGTAACTGATGAAGATATTGAACAAGACTGCACCAACATTAGCCATGCACTCTCTGTAGATGGCAGGTAGAAGTAATCATTAAAGTCTTGTAGCATTTGCTTCTGACATCTCCTCAATGGCTATCTCTGTGTCTGAAGCACTTTCCTTCAACCTCATTCTCCAGTGCATGTGCTTGCCCTGAAGCTCTTTTTCTCATGTGTTCCACGTGCTCCCACCTCAGGATGCCCTTGGACCCTTCTTTCACTTCCCCTGTCCTCAGATCAAGTCCCACCATGGACGTGTCCCGTTAGGCTTAATGCACAGGGATAACTCTGGGCCTGGCAGTATGAGAGTTCATGTGCTGCAGAAGCTACATGTCACCTTGTACATGTCTCTTGCTAGGAGGGAGAAATTTAGTCTCGAACTGCATACTTCTGCCTTTCTCCTGTGATATTTCTGCAGATCAGGTCCATAGCCTTATGTTATACCTGATGTCTGCCTGGACACTCTGTATGTGTGATATCTCAGTGGAAGGAAGTAATTATGACTGCAACTTGCTAATCCCTATTATTTGCTCAGTCAGGTCATAGTATGTAGATGGGGGAGGCAGGAAAGGTGGTTTGAGTCACACCTCAGTGGTAGGACAAGCAAGACTGGTGCATGTAAGGACAGTCACCTTTGCAGACCTTGTGTGGCATGGCCAAAGATGTTATTTAAGCACTCACCTGGGCCAAGCATACTGTTGAAGTCTGCAGGTTTTTATCTGGATCTGAATGAATCTTGATCTAATCTCTTTGAACTGTTTTAACCTGATGTTCTCCTTCCTTTACTTTTCTACAGCAGTGTTTCTTCCCCAAGATTTTGCCTCTTCATCTCTGCCTGGCTTGCAGTTTGTTAGTGTTGATTGTACTCTGCATGTTCAGTGGAAAGGAACATGGTCCTATTTTTCCAATGCTTAGGGCTTAGTTGTTGAAACAAACTCTGAATTCTGGTTTGGCAACTTAATTTCCAGCTTAGGAAGTTTTGTCTTACTTGTAAGACTAATGCTTTGCTCAAGGGCAGGAAGACTTTTGGTGCTGCTATCTCTCTACAAAACACTGCAAAAGGTGGCCTTCTGTAATATGTAAACATTTTCTTTGTTTAAAGAGAATCTCAGAGATGAATTGTGGTGTGACATCTCTGTGCTCCTCAAGCTGTAACTTTGAAGGGTAGGGGGATAAATCTCCTTAGGGCTGAATTAGAGCGTTCAGAAGGCATCCCTAACGCTCTCCCTGAGGGTGGGTTTAGTGCATTTTAAAACTCGTCTTTAATTTACAGGAACCCATTTCTACTTTCAGTCTATGTCATTCTTGCTTGCTATAGCTGAGTTAACATAAGGTGGAGAATTAAGCTGTAAGTCTTCTGAGGTAGTAATTCATTGTTTGTCTCTGCACTGTATAAGCATCACTATGGTGGTAGCTCATAAATGGGATCTAGGTATGTCCCCTATATGCATGATACAAGTGTTACACGAGTGTTCTGTATTGCTCAGTCTTTTCTGTTGTGAAATCCTGCATTTTTCATCAGTCACGCCTTCAAGTCTTTATCTGTGGGGAACAGTACTCTGCAGTAATAGGTTTTTTTAATTCTTGTTTTTAAAGCTAAATATTAACTTTGCAATAGCAACCACAATATATCTGGGATGAGCTGTGCAAAAATGAGAAATGTGAATCATGTTTTAAGTGAGTTAAATGTGATGCATTCCATATGTAGAACTGTATATGCTTCTCTGTGCGTTATGATTAAGGCACAGATCTCATGCAAGTCATGAGTTCTGTGTATTTAGCAAAACATCTGTGACTTCTGACCTTCCCAGGCTTGTGCGCATATGAATGCGTGCACTGGTATGATCCCAAACTGTGGAACAAACTTCATTGAGAATAACAGAATAAATCTTGGAATGCACGAGGAAGCTAATGGAGAGCTGGAGGCCAATGTCAGTGATTGGGGATACAGAAGACCACACCAGTTTCCCAAGGCATTGAGTTATATAGCTAGACAGACTGAAATGGAGGCACTGTTAGAGTTTCTCAGTTTTCTGTGTTGTGCAGCTGACTTTACTGAAGTAGTTCAAGTACAAGAATGATATGAAAGTGATGCACTGAGACTCTTCCAAACCGTTCTATGCTAAAATTGTACTTTCAGAAGTTGTCTGCAGTGTATATTCTATTGACTAACCCATGAAACAGACTTGAGAGTGTTGGTTGTCAGTGCAAGAGATGCAGAATGAAACAGCATTGTTCAAATCCTCTAATTTTGCTCCCTGTGGTGAGGCATTAACAAATTCCATAAGTGTCAAAGGTGTTTCTCTATCCTTAGCTGATTTTCACTGCTATTTGCTCTTGGATCCTTGCCTTGCTTGTCTCCTAGGTGCTCAGAGCTGCACTTTTTCACTTGTTGCCCAATACTGTACATTCTTACTTACTTTCTCTTAGAGTACTTTCCTTGTCTTGCTATTTTTTTTCACTGTTAAAGCTCCTTTGAATTTTGTCTGTTTCTGCTCTCCTCTCACTTATTTTTAACTAAACCCAGCCACCTCTTTTAGAGCGTGCCTTTATGTTTCTATTTGTAGCTCTCTACCTATTCCAGCCTGTGGTGATCATGCTTTCCTACTAAATTCTTTCCTGATGTTATTTTTTTCTGCTCAAGAGCCTCCAGCCTATTGAAGGGAAATTGCTACCACGTTCTTGGTATAAAGCAAAAACACAAAGCCCCACCAAAATCTGAACAAAAACAGAGCAGGAAAACAAAACAATAAAACAACAAACAAAAAGTCTTCACTTAGTAACTCCCTCATATTGCCTACAGAGACCTCGGCACTAAACACCTCCCCAGTGATAGGAATTGTCTTCTGCCCTGTATAAGCAAAAGTGCTAAATGCTTCAGAATTGGTCACACCTCTGACAAATTTACATTACAAGAGGTGCAGTCTTGACCTACTGTTTTTGTAACAGATAAGTTGGGGTTTTTGTCATTCGGAGGTGAATCTAAATACTGCTGCAAGGTAACAGGCTGGTTCCAAGAAAGTCATTGAACTTGCAGAATAGATCTGTTGAGTGGCTGGTTTTCATGGTTCCTTACTTTGATCAAAAGCAGGCTGAAGAATGGTTGCAACTGCTGTTGTAGAAGCTAGAGGAAAAGAGACCTTAACGTGGTTTGACTTCTTTTAAAAATAGATTCTCTACTGTAATATGGAATGATAAGGAAAAGGCTGCAACCCCTAAATTCACACATTTCATCTGCCAAATTGGAGAAAACCATACAGTTGTTAAGGATACTTGATAAAGCCCAGTTGAAATCTAGCCAATATTGCTATGGCAGGAGTCACTAGATGGCAACCTTACCTGTACTCTTATGAATCCACGTGTCTGAGCATTGTTCAGCTTTTTGACATGCCTTGTTCTGTGAAGCTCTCACATGGGAGCTTGGGCAGCAGTCAGGGTGAAACTGTCTCTCCTTCCAAACTCTGTCTAAATGGGGAGGTTTCTTGAATGTTGTTAACTGCGTGTTGCTCTGGCTTCACGCAGAATGTGAAATAAGTGTCTCTAATGGTATATTCATGAATTGTTTACATTACTGTGCCAGAAGTAAATGGTGATTTAAGTGTGTATGAATCCTACTCAGCTGTGCCCGCTGTCAGCTGAGATGTTGTAGTGGGAGGTGGTTGGGAGGGAGCAGTCAGTTGGAGGTGTTTCTGTGGCGCACACCTAAATCTGCCAGCAAATGTGAGTTAAGACCCCTTTTAGTGCTCTGCCTGGAAGTCTTACAGTTCAGGGCTTCACATCTGCTACCACTCAGAGAAGCTGAGAGTGTCTCTCTTCATTTTGGACTCTGCAGGTTTTGCACATGGCTGCAATTTTGTGTGAAGTTGTTTCTAGGTATGCACCATGCAGTTAATGCTAATCAAACACACAAAAAAAGTGAATAGATCCTTAAGGGATTTAATTCCTTTGTGAGAAATGTGCTTAGGAATGATGCTTAAGAATTAGCTGTTAAATGGCTGACTGAGAATCTGGTTGGTTAGATCATATGATATTAATAAATGAGAGTGCTGAACTTAGCTCACTTTGCCTCAGTTTTTCTGCAGCAGTATCTTGAAAACTGTTTTAAAACGTCTCAAATTTTAGTTGACAAAGTTTTGACAGTTTCACACTGAATATTTGGAAATCACAGAAGTCTTCAAATATGCAAAGAAGGACTGCCTCTTTTTCTTTCTTTTTTTTTTTTCCCTGCAGATGTTGTTTCTATTCTTACCAAGTGCTTGAATAAGAAATAGCATGAAAAAAATCCGAGGGGGACCCCAATTCATGAAAGTCTTGATGCAGTAAATCGTTTCCTCTTAATTTACACTTGAAAGTAGAATAACAAATAACAGACTTCTGAGAGTAAATGTAAAATGAGCCACAACTTCCCCCAGCGACCTTGTATTAAAATATCACAATTGGGGGATTTTTTTTTTTCTTCTTGTCTAAATGAAACTTCTAGTAGCTAAAAAGAATATTATTTGGAGTTAATTAGTAGTTTTCCTTCTATCCATACTGCTGAAATTCCCCACTGCCATGAGAACATTGTAGTTTTTGTTCTTGGAGCTACAAATCCTAACACAAGAAAGCCCATCCCAGGGCAGTCTTTTCTCAACTTAATCTGCAGAATAAGTGTAGGAGGTGAATTTTCCATCACCTACTTCATGATTTTTGTGGACTGATTCTCCTAGGAGTATGCTGAGTAGCCTATTCTAAGTATCACATACTAACAATATTCTGCTCTTCAAGTGTGTAAGCAATAGAAATGCAGAGTTTTATTTTTATTTTTTCCCTATTGAGGAGGAAATGAATGCACAGCTTCTTTGCTGGTGGTTGTATTTTATCTGTTATCCTGAAGCAAAGGAAACCATTGTAAAATGTGAGCTATAAAGTAATACAGATTGATGGGTATACAGCTGTGCTCCCTTCTCCTTCCAACCCCATAAGCTCGTGTGTTGTTCAACTCTACAGGCTCCAGGCATAGACCTTAGAACACCAATGACAGTATGTGAAAGTATTTTGTACTGTAAGAGATGCATCAAAGCAGGACAAAAACTGATGAAGAGAGGTATTGATTGGCAAGTGGTAACAGAGGGGAAATCTAATTGCCCTACTTATTAAAACATTTTTTAGGGGGTAATCTTTTCTTGAAGGGAGCAGATGATATTTTCACATTCATTAGCAGCAGCACAAGTATGGGCTACATGCCCTGTACTTCATGAGGTCTGACTGAATGCCTGTGCTGGGGACTGCCAGGTCAGCTTGCTTCACAGAGTACTGGGTTTCTTCTTGACTCTTATTTGCACTTGACAAGGGCCCCCAGTGAGCAATAGTGCTGCTGCTCCTCACATTGAGGAAATTGAAATGTACTCGAATTAGAAACAGATGACTGGAATTTAGAGATGAGTTAAAACTGCTCTAAGCAAAGGGCAAGAGTGATATAATTAGTCTGGCTTGCAACTTGTTTGCTTATGGTACGTATTAGAGCACACTTTTATAGCTTTAAAAAGTAACAAAAGAAAACTGAAATGGATGTGGATCCAGACTCTTAGATTTGAGCTTTGCAGTTCACTTTTAGATCTAGAATGCCCCAAAGCAAAATGCCAGAGTCTTATTCTCTACTAGTCCAGGTCTTGCACAGGGACAATCTCAATGGAACCAGTAAGATGGTTTTGAACCGGCATGGGCATTGAAGGGCAACAGTAAAATGACTACCACTCTGCCTGCTGAATATTTGGATAGCCTTCATGCTTTAGTAATCAGGGAAGCAAAATATTAAACAATCCTTGGATTGTCTTCCTTAATTTTGAGGAAGACTGAAGAACTATGTCAGCCATTGGGCTTGGATACATCTGCTTTAAGAGTTTGAGTATGATGTTTCTGTAGAGACCTCTTATCTTTATTACTGGCACTCAAAAAGCATATTAAAATGGAAAAAAACTGCTGAAGAGGAGGGTGCTCACAGTGCTTTTTGGATGCTCTGTCTGGGGCTGGCTATGCTCCAGGAGCATGGTGCTGCTGACATCCACCATGCTGAAGTGCTGGTAGGTTCAGCACTGTTGAATGGTTCAAAGAGTGCCTTGGTTTTCAGAAGGCATATAAACAGCTAAAGCCAAGAGAGAAACAAATCCAGTAACAGTTTAGTTCAGGTGCAGAAGGCGCCCTCTCACCATAGCAGGGGATTTGGAGCTAGGTGATCTTTAAGGTCCTTTCCAACTCAAACTATTATTTTATTCAAGTAAGAATTTTTGTAACCAGTGCTTGGTTTTTACCTTGTCCTGCAGGGTCCCTAGCTGTTGGCTGAGATGGTTTCTGTTCAAATGTTTTAAATAGTATCAGTATGAGTGGGTCCCCTAGGGCACCCCCACTCATACTCAGATGAATGCAAGCCTGCAGATGAACAACTCCTGCAGGAGTTGAAGGACAATTTGTGCCTAAGTATAGCAGAAAGGCAGAGCAGTTCTATTGTTGGAAACACCAAAATGTTTAGCATGTTCAGGCTCCTTGCCTCAAAAAAGTCTAAAAGGAAAAGATAATGGCAGCAATTTTAGTATGTTCCTGAGTGTGCCACAGGGACAACTTGTTTGGCCAAAGTCAATCAGTGTAGAGAATGCAGACCTCAGACGTGACTATGGTGGAAGAGAGGCATGTTTCCTTCTATTGTATATCATTTATTTTAAGACATGGATACCATAGGTAAGAAAATAGATCCAGAATTTGATGGATTTTGTTCTTTATGGGCTGTTTTGACACACAAGTAGTGCGAGACTGTTATTCCTTAGAACTTTTTCTTATGTATGTAAAACATCAGGATGTGTTTAAAATAGGTTGGAAAACTGTATAAAATACCATGTAAAAATTTTTTTTTTTTTGCTTTCCAGGACTACAAAAAGAGCTGCTTGAGTTTTAAATAAAAAAAAAAACAAAAAAACAAAAAAACAAAAAAACCCACAAAAAACAAAAACAGAACAAATAACAGGCATTTTTGAAGATTTGTTTACCAAAAATAGCTGTCTATTGAAGGACAGTTTTTCAGCTATTTGTTTTGAACTTCTTTTGGTAAATCATGGGAATTTCTGTCAGTGGAAAAAATTGGACTTACCCACATTTATGAAAAGCTTTTCCTTCAGAAGAGCATGTAGCCTTTGTAAGAAAACCTGTAGTGCAAAATAAATTAATGGTGATACTCATGTCTTGTTTCCTGAAGTGGTCAAATAGTTACATGCTGTGAGATATGAGGTTATTGGAGGATTTCTGGTTAAAAAACAAGACATGCAAAACTCAGATGGAAGCTTGAGAGTGTAATTTTAGGACCAATTGTAGGTCTAAGCTTTAGGACTTCATTGTTGCTGTTGTACAGTATTCTTCACAGGTCTTAGTCTAGGTCTTCTAGATGTTACTGTGTAATTAATTGTTGGAGCTAACAATGAAAACTATTCATTTAAAGCATTTCTTCGAGAAGTGAAGTTTTGTTGAATTTGTCATCTTTATAGAAGTGTAGAAATGTCCCAAGCTTGTCAGTGTTTCAGAGGCATTTGGATAATGCCCACAACAATATGTTTTGACTTTTGCTTGGCCCTGAAGTGCTCAGGCAGTTGGACTAGATGATCCCTGAAGGTCCCTTCCAAGTGAAATGTTCCTTTTTCAATCTTGAACATTTTGTTTTTGCCTGGGGAAAAATTTATTCCTCTCCATTCTTTGAAATGTCTTTATTATTTATTACTGAGATATAATTTATGATTACGAATTATTTTTTTTACAGATCTTTCTAGAACACTTACGCAGTTTAACCTCTTGCTTGAAATCTGTTATTTATTTCTCCCCTTGCAAAACAGATTTTCATTTCTGACCTTCTGTACAGAGAAAGAGTATAAGGTACACAGTCTCCCTGTTCTAAGAGGGTTGTGTGTCTACATGGTGAGAGGAAATAGTTACCTCTGCCCTTGAATGTATAGGGGTTTTCAATAATTTATGACAGGATGACTGTATGGACTACTGCACAATGTGACACCACTGACTGGTGGTAATTACTCAGGAGCATCTGGACTACCTGCTTGTTTCTAGGTGTAATAAGGAGTTTGTGTTTCAGCTTTCCTGAAGGGAGAGGGAAGATTCAGGCTAAGAAGGGTGCTGGGAAAGTGAAGACGAGAAGCCTATTCATGGTAGATGGTTTGGCTATGTGACTGTCACTGAGCTCATTGGTGGAAAACTTCTATTTTGAATATCTGGAAGTCAAACAGACACATTATTTAGAGAAGGTCTTTCTGCATTGCTGAGGCTTTCAACAATATCAGAATGCTTCAGTTTTATTCAAGAAGTGACTTTCATCTGAATCCAGGTGGAATTTCTGTAGTCTCTCCACCTGCGCAAAATCAACAAATGCATAGAGTCTTCAAAAATGTTTCTGCTTGTGTGAGGGGGACAGACGGACAAGTTACAGCTTGTTGCTGCTGCTAACGTAGAGCTTGCAGTCTCAGTATTAACCTGCCCAGAAGAAAGGCGTTTGGGTTGCATGGCAGCAGTGCTCCATTGGATTGCTTGCTTTTCCCCTCTACCTTTCTGACTGTTTTCTGTCCCCATTTAATCAGAGGTGCTGCCGAGTTATTTTCACCCTGCAACAAAGGGGTCTTTTGGTGAGGGTCACTGAATTTCTTCTCCATTTTTCCCTGCCTGGACAGCTGTTGTGGTGACTTGCGGAATCAAACTCTATAATCCAGAGATGGGTTATAAAGCAGGTATGTTTATTCCAGCGTTGCGCAGCGCCGGGTGCAAGGGGGATAGCTCCACCAAACTTGCACACCGTAAGGAGAAAAGTGTGTTACAGATATAGGTTAAGCTAATACATAATCAATAGTCTCCTCCTCAGTTTGATTACATATTCATTACATTCCCCATGGCCCCGTTCCCCGCATACAAAATATTTTATACAAAATAAAGCCAGAGAAGAGGGCAATAAAGATAAGAAGAAACTGTCCGGAGACCTCTGACAAGAATGATTAGATCCCCCCCCCCGGGCAAGATGATGCCGACATGGGAGAACAATAACAGCAGATAACACCAAGAAGAAAACAGAAGAAGAATTTCACCCCAAAACATCGGCAAGGGTCGCGGGGAATGGGGTCAGGGGGAATGAGGGAATGGGGTTGCGGGGAACGGGGCCATGGGGAATGTAATGAATATGTAATCAAACTGAGGAGGAGACTATTGATTATGTATTAGCTTAACCTATATCTGTAACACACTTTTCTCCTTACGGTGTGCAAGTTTGGTGGAGCTATCCCCCTTGCACCCGGCGCTGCGCAACGCTGGAATAAACATACCTGCTTTATAACCCATCTCTGGATTATAGAGTTTGATTCCGCAAGTCAGTGGCCTGTTGGAACTAAGCCTTCTCTAACCTCTATTAGGGAGCTGGAGACACTTCTAGCTTTCAGGCAGATTCAAGCGTTGGCTGTACAGATTACATTGTGAAAAAAGGCATTAAAAATGCAGAATATATGTATGCCTGGCTATTGTTATTTCTCCAAGTAATTACTAATGTTTGACATGCATGAACTGCCAGGTTTTTAACTGCTTTGTTGTTGCAAAATTATGATAAGTAATGACTTTGTCTCCATAACATTCTCTACAATTGAAAGCACAATTAACAAAAGATCAGTTTTTCCAGTTTGATGCAATGAAGCATCTGCAGAAATACTCTAGAGAACATGATGATAACCACAGTCTGCAGCTGTTTTATTGAGAAGTGATCTCAGATCAGTGGTCAACACTGATTTCAATTCCGTACTTCGTGTAGAGATTCAACTTTTACTCACAAAGTGTTATTCCAAAACCTTGTATCTGCTTTTTAAAGTATGGAATGAAAGTATGGAATTTAGAAATAAACTTGTTATAAAATAGGTCATTTACCGAACAACTCTTAATTAAAAATTTCATCACCATGACACTGCTTTTTTTTGCCCACAGGAACAGCAGTTCAGATAGCATTGCACCCTGATTTGAAGTATGTTTACAGCTCAAGGGCAAGGCTGTGCTTGAAGAAGAAACATTTTTAGAAGTAGTCGTTACTTCTTGCCATTACTTATCAGACTGGAACGTGGTGGTGAGGTGTTTTCCACCTGAGAAGTTACAGTCTTCTGTCTTCCCTAAGTACTTTTGTAATGATGGAGTTCAGACTTAGGGATCTTAAAACAAAGGCAGCTTTAACTCAACCTTGTACAATTAAGTCTCTGGGTCTGTAGCATTGCAAATGATGATTACAATGTTACAGACTATCATGGAAGGGCACCCACAAGTCATTTGGCTCCTTTTGTGAATCTCAGTCCTTGCACATAGCTTTCCACTAGGAAACATCTGTTCCTGAGTGGTCTGACTTTGAACCTCAGCTTCCGATCGCATCCGATGCAAAGATGTCTCCTGCTGGTGCTTATTAAAGAGGGGGAAAAAAGCTTGGTTGGTTAATAATGCCATGCTTTGAGGATTTCAGTTGTCATCTATGGGGTCATGAAAGGGAAAACTTCCCTGTGATAAGTTATAATGACTTGTGTTTTTTGGGGGGGGCTCTCTGGTCTTTCTCTGAAGCACAGGAGACTAACCACAGTAAAAGATGGGATTTAAGCTAGCTACATTTTTTCTCTGAGCGGCATTACATTTTCAGGGGTCTGGTTCATGTTTTCCTGCAGACATGTTTTGGGAGGGGGTCTGAGGCTGTCAGTTTCTGGGTCAGATCTCTATTGATTGTCAGGGTCTGCTAGAGTTTTTGTTTTCTCTGCAGACACACTGACTTAATTCCTTGAGTAGGTAGAACACTATTCCTATTCAAACAGAGATGAATTAGGTGACTGACTATAATTCAAATACAAAAATTTGATCTAATCTGATGTTGAAAATTAATAAAACACTTTGCTACAACATATGTATACTGCAGTCTATGAAGGCTGACAAGTTCTTTTTCATTCTGAAAAAATGATGTGAAAAATACCTCCCCGGCAGTTCTGATTTCACTGGCAACCACAGACAATGTTGCTTCAAGCCTCCAGGATCAATCCCTTAATATGGTCTGAAAAGCCCATGAGTTACAAGTAAAATAGTGATTAAAATATTTTGCTACTCTTGAAGGAAAAAACCCAGCAATAGTTAAAACTGGAAAAAAGAAAAAAAAAAATCCCAGAAGAAATGGCATTTTGATTTGTTAAGATTTCATGAAAATGCCAGCTATTAGGTAGTAGATCATCCTGAAATTCTCCTCTTATAGGTAAGGAATCCAAGTTCCACTGCAATGGTGATATTGTAGCACAGTTTGGAGTAACTGAGTGAAAACATAAAGCTACAGTTAATGTTTTTGTGTCTTTATATACTTTCGTTCTACAAGAAAACTTTTATATTGCAAGTCCAATAGACAGAATTATAGAATTGTAGGGTTTAGAAAGGACCTCTGAAGATCATATAGGCCAACTCGCTGCTAAAGCAGGTTCCCTACAGTAGGTTGTGCAAGAAATCATCCAGGTGGGTTTTGAGTATCTCCAGTGAAGGGGACTCCGGAGCCTCTCTGGGCAGCTTGTTGCAGTGCCACCCACACAGTAAAGAGGTTTTTCCTCATGTTTGTATGGAACTTTGTGTGTTGACCACAGCTTGGATATGCCTGATGTAAAGTGTAGGACAGAATGGAGATTAGCTTTGTAATTCTAGTCTCTAGAAGCTTCTTAGTAACTGCTTATATGAGAAATAGCACTGTCACTTTGTTTCTAAACATAGTGAATAAGTGAGCCTAATGAGTGTGTTTATTTCTGGAGATGTGAAGAATCTGCAAGATTAATTTGAGATTCTTTGATGGATTTAGAAGAGTGTATTTTAAAGTAGTTCATGTTGATTCATGTATTTCTGAAGTCTGTGAAGCTTTTGCTCTGACTACTAAACCACTGTTAAGCCATCTCCAGTAAGAATTTGCTTCTGCTATCAGTGTGATGTTTTTCCTACTGTACTGTCTCATGGGCTACTATTGATGCTTGAAGTATGAGTCACTTAGGAGTATTAAATCAGTTGCAGAATGGTGGACTTTGACTCTGCCTGAAGTTTGTTTTGAAAATCACTATTCTCACTCTTCTAGCACCCAGCCTAGTGAGTAAGCTGTAAAACTGTTACAAAGGTGTGAAACACAGTGAAATGAGCAATGGTGAACACCAGAGTTCTTAGTTAATGTGTTTGAGTTGTTTAAACTCTGATGATGATCAGTTATGCAGCATAGTTGGGTTAAAAGTTCTTTTTTTTTTTTTTTTTTTTTTTTTTTTTTTCTTCTTTTTTTCTTCCCCTCCCCAGATACAATCATAGAATCATAGAATGGTTTGGAGAGGAAGGGACATTTAAGATTATCTAGTTCCAACCCCCACTATAGGCAGGGGCAACTTCCTCTAGACCAGGTTGCTCAAAGCACCATCCAGCCTGGTCTTGAATTCGTCCCGGGAGGGGGCACACACAGGCTCACTGGGCAACCTGTTCCAGTGTCTCACCACTCTCACAGTCAAGAATTCCTTCCTAATATCTAGTATAAATCTACCTTCTTCTAGTTCCCTTTGTCCTCATGCTACATGCCCTTGGAAACTTCCCTCCCCATCTTTCCTGTAGGCTCCCTTCAGGTTCTGGAAGGTCTCTATTATGTCCCCCTAGAGTCTTTTCTTCTCTGGGCTGCAGAACCCCAACTCTCTCAGCCTATCCCTGTAGGGGAGGTGCTTCAGCCCTCTGATAATCTTCATGGACCTTCTCTGGACTTGCTCCAACAGCTTGATTTCCTTTTATGTTGGGGGTCCCGGAACTGGATGCAGTACTCTAGGTTTCATGAGAGCTTTCAACTAGTGTAGTTTTCTTCTTTGCTTTGCACTCAGTTATGCTCTACCAGCATGCCTGAGACATCATGTGAAATAGGGAAAGGCAAAGATTATGTTTAACTTTTGTTCTTGTTGAGCGTGTTAGTCTCAAGTGACTAAACATCCTTGCCTTGATCATAGGGGGTCAAATCCTGGAGCAACCCTCACTTAAGGAGGAAAAATAATCTTAGGTCATTGAGCTGAACTCTGGGTTTCGTGAGAGAAGACTCTTGTTTTGGTTCATAGGACTGTGCTGGAATAAAAAAGATTCTTGGTGCAGTATAGGGTTGAATAACAGCTTTGAGATTTGGCCTTTAGGAATTTCCTGTTTAATGAATGCTGGGCTTGGCCATGAACTTCGTTAGATGCAGCGCTCACAAGGCCAGAAGCATGTTTTTACTCTTATAAATCTGAGAGAACTGAAGACACCCCTGGATTTCAGCAGGATCTGCAGTAGCTCTGATGTCTAGTTGATCTGTGTGTGTCTGCATATCGTGAGTTACCACAATAACCTATACAGTACTGTATGATAATCAAGCATAATCTGTTGTTTTACTAGGAGAGATGGAGCTTAAATCTTTTTTTTTAAGCTTCCCTCTTTTGATTGATTTCTGATGTACACAATTCAAGGATGTGGAGCAGCAAAACATACTCTTAAATTGTTAATTTGGAAAATGATGTGCAAACTTTCTGTGACTTTTAAAAGTAAAGCAGAAAGAGTAACTGTTTGCAGTATAATTCTTAGCTCCCTTAACAGATTGGTCCTGAAGTGTTATGGAAGATAGTTCAGGGTCATGACTTGAGTATCTGATTTTTCCTTACACAGAACTTTTATCAAATTGTGAAGGATACTCCAGATATTTAGATGCACAACTGGCATAGCTCTGAATCCAACAAAAATGTAAACTGTATCTGCAAAAAAATTAAGTCCAGGAGATACCATTACTGAAATGCTTTGGCCCTGGGAACAAAGGAGATGATGGCCAAAAGGTCAACATGCAGAGGGGTTCAAACAGGCCATGAAGTGCTTGTCTTTTGCTTCTTGCAAGTGTTGAAGGTGGAACATCAGAACCTTTCCAGTCTACTTGGAGGTATTAGGTGTGTGAACTTCCCTCAACATGCACATGATGTGCACTGTTTCCCACCTAAATGGGCTTATTCTTAGATAGAGAAACTGTTACTGTGGGTTTATCTAGGGCCAATTGTCAGTAGATAATTGGTGTTGGGCTGAGCAGTCTCCTGTGACTTTGTCTGGTTCGCATTTCTAATGCTTGTGGCTTTCTTTCAAAAAGCTTTGCATGTGTCTTGTAATTATTTCACTTATTTATGGGAATATTAATGGACTGAAGTAAAATCTTACAAGATGCAGTGTTTGTGTGTATATGTGCAAGATGCATGCATATAGTGTTATTGTCTAATGGATGTATCTCACTACCCAGCAGAGGAATTTAGAGCAATGATTTATTCTTGGAAAAATCATACCTATGTTCCTTAACTCACATCAATCACTCTTCAGGCCTGTGGTCTTTGCCAGTCTTCTGTGCAGACACTTCTGAGTAGACCAGAACTGTCCTGTCTGACTAGGTGGAAGTAGAGCATTAGAAACTGTTCTGAAATGTAGGATTATATGACTTTCACCATTGCTGGTAACCTTCCCTGTTTAAGACCTGGGAAATGAGCATGCTAGATTTCTTCACACACTGTTTCATTGCCTGTATGAAATACAGATGGATAACGATCTTTTCATAGTTCTTGGTGCCCTCCTATGCTGTCTCTTCACTAGTTTTGGATTCTTCATGTTTTGGATCTTCAGACTTCTGTTCTGCTTTGAGCTCTTGGAACCATTTGAAATCAATGAAACTATCTGTGGAAAACTCAGTTGGTCCCTGCAGGCTGGAATTAATTTATTTTGTCTAAATATTTGAGGTGTTCTGGCAGGCATCTCTGCTCCCCTTTAAGTATTTTAGCAGTTTCAACCATATTTTCTTCTTCTACCCCTCTGCAGTAAGAGGGAGAAAGCTTTGTCTTTGCAGGACAGTGGTAATAACAGAATCAGGTCTAGTCTAAGCAGGTGTCATTTCCTTCTGGCTGGAGATGTTTCAGGGCTGTGAATCCAATTTACGGATGATAATCTTCCTCAGTCCAACTTTGCAGCACTTCCACATGGCTAACTTGGCTTTCTGCCTCACGCTTTGTCTAAATTGCCATCTTTGACGCCATGTTCTTCTCTGCAGAGGCCTGATTGAGGTATTTAAATTTCACTAGATGCTGATTCATTTTTAAGCACAGAACTGAGGATGAGCTCACTTACTGTTGAGTCAGGCAGCCCAGAAAACTACCACAATTGGGTTAGAAGTTTTCTATGGTGTATTCTTAAAGTTGGCAAAACCTCATGACTATTAGAAAACAAGTAAACAACAACAAACCCACAAAATCTCTCATCCAATTGCAAGATGATAAAATACTATAACTTGTGACCAAGCTGTGTTTCCTTTTCCTTACATGGGATGATAAGCATCTCATTACTGAACTTTACCATTGCCTTGTCCTTGCTTGCAAACTTCACCAGCATTGACTGGGAGCAGTGTTGGATTAACTGAGAATAAAAGGTAATGGCTGATAGTCCTTTTACCACTACTACATATTTTGTTCATGCAGTGATGTATGCACATACATAGGGTCCTGTTAGAAAGTATCAGCTTTATCACCACATAAAGGATTGGAATGGACAGACAGAAACTCTGCTTAAACTAGCTGAATGTGGAGTACAGATTATGCAATACTTCAAAAGGGCTGTACTAACTTGGCTGAGAAGGGGTCCCTTTCTCCCCCCACGGGTGTGCATTCCAGGTTTCATTACAAATAATGAAATAACGGTGCTGTGCTAAATGTAATGCAGCACACAGTACTCTTTCATGCATTCCATAAGCAAAGCCAATTTAAAGCAGTCATGTAGTTAAAAATAAATAAATAATAATTATAAAGGGTGCTGGAGTGAAGACAGAAGTTGGTTCCATGACTTTTACTACACATTCAGGTGATTTTTGTAGTTATCTGGGAATATGGGCTCAGACTTCCTTGTTCCCATAGTGGTCATCAAATACATGGGGGTGCATAAGAGATGAGAAACTGGGACGATTTCCTTTATCCTGCTAAAATGTGAAAAGTAAAAGAAATCAAGGAGGAACAGAGAGCTAAAGTAGAGATGTTAGGAACAAATAGAAAATTGCAGAGAACATAAAGGATAAATGGCAGTAAAAGGAGAACAATGTTAGAGATGGATAGAATGAATGAATGAGAAGATCCACGTTAGTATTTTATACACCCTTCAGGGTGATTGATGGTATTCATTAAAGATGGTACCTTCTTCCAGAGATGTATGCTAATAAGTACTATAATTCTCTCTTCCCCTACCCCTTACAGGAGAAAAATAGCGAAATGCAAACTTCTGGCAAAATCTTTAGTGTGACTCTGAATTTGTACTCAGAGTTTTGTTTGCTTCTTTTCTGTTTTCCTCTCTTGATTTTAGCAACGTGAGACCTCTCTGCTGTGAATATCAGATATGGGTAGCTGAGTCATACTGAATGAAAAGGAAGTAGACTTGACCTGTCATTGTTAATGTGCCCTCATTACAGCTGTTTTTGTTACCCGCATGATATTTTTTCTTCTTTACACCACTGTTCCTGCCTATGTCTGTATACTAAGTTGCATTGAAATTTGGTCCACTTCTGTAAACTATCTAAGAACTATCCGGTACAGAAAACTACAGACTAAAAGCCTAGATGCAGATCCTAAAAAGTACTAAATATATTTATGTACCTGTGTCCTACTTTACTTTCATATATGACACTGGGGATCAGGGCCTTGTTGTGGGCAGCAAAAGTAGCATCAGTGAACACTGAGCTGACATTATCCTACACCTGAATAGTCCTGAGGGCAATGATAAGTGAGTTGTTCTGTCTCTTTTTTTGTCCCTCTGCACAATCCCAGGTCTTCAGGGTGAATAACTCTCACACTTGGCTCCAAAGAGGTAAGGGGAGTGATAAGCTTCAGAAAGAGATCCTTCCCAATGTTGCCTACAATGCTTACAGTTACTGCTGCCAATAATTATGGAGGGACATGTCTGTCTGTCATGCTCACAGGTGTCTGTCCCTCAAAAAGTACTGTGTTAATGGTAAAGAGCATTGAATAGGTTGAACTGCTTTATTCAGTTGGATGTACAGTATCTGAAGAAACAAAGCCTTGCTTTTTCATTTGATATCTGTGTATTTCTAAGGACTTGAGCACCTACCCTATGGGGGCAGGCTGAAGGAGTTGGGGTTCTTCAGCCTAGAGAAGACTCTAGGGGGACATTATAGAGGGAGCCCACAGGAAAGATGGGGAGGGAATTTTCTAAGGGCACGTAGCATGAGGACAAAGGGAAAAGGCTTTAAAATGGAAGAGGGTAGATTTAGACTAGATATTAGGAAGGAATTCTTGACTGTGAGGGTGGTGAGGCACTGGAACAGGTTGCCCAGTGAGCTTGTGTGTGCCCCCTCCCTGGATGAATTCAAGACCAGGCTGGATGGTGCTTTGAGCAACCTGGTCTAGAGGAAGGTTTCCCTGCCTATAGTGGGGGATTGGAGCTAGATAATCTTAAATGTCCCTTCCAATCCATTCTATGATTCTTACTGTAATTTTTGTACAGAGTTGTCTTCAGATGGGAAGAACTGAGAAAGACAACAGACAACACCAACGCTAATGTTAGTGTTGCTTGTGAGAAATTTGCCATGTGTAAGTGCCTGTAAAATATAGTGTAGTGAAAATGATCTCTTGAGTGAAGCAAAAAGGTTCGTGGAAAAGATGAGTCATGTTATTGCTACACAATACTGTCCAGTTAGCTTCACGCAAACTGATAAATGGAGATTTGGTCTGAAACACAGAAAGTGCTGTGAGGAATTAAGATGAGATCTTACATGAGCATTAGAGAAGAATGATTACAGTGATGTTTTTGACATAGCAATTTTATCTTTCTTTTGAGTGCTTTGCAACAAGTGGTAATGAATATAATTGTTGATTCAATTTTTAAACTCTTTTTTGTTCACACTGTGTAAGTGATTTAATTCCCTCTTGCCCTTCTATCTTTTTGAATGACTTCAAGGGTGAAAATGGTATAAAATTAGCTGCTGAACCTTTGGAAGGAAGCTCCAGGAAACAGATGATATGCTCTCAGGCTAGACTTTCAAAACACTTCCTCAACAGATCAGATTTATTCAGTATTGGATATTCAAAAGGGAAATAGTAAATTATGTTGCTGTGTCCCTTGGCTGAGGAACAAACCATTTTGAATTGAATGCATTATGCTGGAGCAGAGAATGCAGCATTTCTCTGGGGTGGGCTGTAGCTGAAAGTGTTCACTTTGTCCTAGATTTTTTTCGAGCGAGCATCCAGAAAGATGATTTCATGTAGCTCCATTGTAATGAATGACATTTGGAAGAAGCTTCTTTAGGAATGCTAAAAATATCATGCACTTCAGCCTTTTTTATTTTTCTTCTCTGTGTTCTGAAGAGGTCATACTACTGGACAAGGAATAATTTTGAAGCAAAAAATAAAAAAAAGAAAAAGAAGTTACTCTTGCATCTACATTAAGGATGTAGAAAACTACTACCAAGAAGAATGTCTACACCTTTAGTTGTAGTGGCATCTTCATTGCTGTATTAGGAGAACCTTTGTTCTTTCCTCAAATAGGTATTCTGAGGACAAGGTTTTTCCCTGTCTCATGTTTTTCCTTGTGTTAGTAACACCCATACTTGTTTGCAGTGTCTTTCCTTCCATGTAACATGACAGTGAGTGATTAGACTGAATCACTGCATCATTATTAGGAAGGACTCACGACTTTATGCACTCTGTTTCTGCCCTTCAGCCTCTCAATACAACTAGAGATCTGCAACTACTGATTCCGGGCAGATAGGAAGAAAGTATTTACTCTTCCTTTGAAATAACAAATAGTTTGTGAACACCAACAAACTGATCTCTATGGATCCAGTTAGTACCTGCATAGAAGAGTGAGTAATTGTATGTAAAATTCAATGGAAGGGACAAGCATATGTAGAAATATGCTGGCATAATGGAGTAGTTAGTCTGGTTTGAAGTAAGAGCATGCAGTGTAATAATCTCCAAACTGTTGGAAGCCTACGTTCCATCCTCTTAGCATACAAATCCGTGTCCACCATGTCCATGCCCATGTGACTCAATTTCTTGATTTTTCTGCTGTCTTGAAGCAGATACATGAATTATGAAGACAGAAAGGGTTGCTGGGATTGCCTAATCAGATTTCTTATGTAAGACTTCCTTCAATTATTTCTGTTTGGAACTAGAGGAAGTCTTTCAAAAAACAATAAAGGCAAAAATCTTCCAGTCTTGATTTAAGTAGAGATTTTTTGTTTGTTTTTTTTTTTTTTTAAATGTTGCTGTGAATTTTATAGTCATTGTTGCTATGAGTCTTAGAGTCATTAAATCCGTAACATTTTAAGGTGGTTCTGATCATGGCTGTAAATTAGAACCTTGCTAACAAAGCTGTTTTGTGAGAAATAGGATTAGGAGAGCCAATGTACATTATTTATATGTGACCTTTAAAATAGCATTTTCTTTTTTCCTTCTCCCTTGGGTGCTTGTAGACATCTCAGTCAAGCAAGAGACTACAGTGTTGTGCTAGTTCAGAAAGCTATGTGTGTTTACTGCCCAGATGTCAGATGGACCTGCTGTGTAGGTTTCTGCCTTTCTCCTCTCAAGAGCGAAGTGCTAAATAAAGTCTTAGGCACCTTCTCCATCTCATACCCCCAACTTGATCTTTGAGATTTCTGTACAGCTTCTAAACTTGAAAGTTCAAAGCTGAGAGGGATAGGAGTATGCAGGAAGCAGTGGGATGGGCAGTTCGGTGATGGTCATTTCTAAGGCTCATTTTCTTCTGTCTGTCTAAAAGCTGGTATAATTTAAAAAGCTGAACGTGTTAAAGACCTAATTGTCCTAATTATTCTCTATTCATGGAGGATGTGAGCGTGATTACCTCTGGGGAGTTTTAAGTGAACTTTAGTACACGAGGCTCTCTTTAATTGAATGGTACTTGTAATTCTCTGCCAGTATAGGATGATTTTTCCCATTTGTCTTTTTTTTCATGTCAAATGGAATATCCGATCTTGATAAATTTGTTTTCAAAGCCAAATATGTTGTATCCTTTCATTTAGCTAACCTAACATAAAGTGAGAATTCAGTACCACATGATCATGATAGACAAAGAATTTTAAAGACATTGAGATGCTTTATGGCTTTTGGATTTGCTGAGAACTGTAACTGTAAGAGGTACCAAACATTAATGATCATGGAAACTAAACCACTACTATGTTGTGGGAGGAGAAATTATTCCTCCAGGTCGTGGGTGAAGTGATGAAACAACAAACTGAAAGGACTCAGCAACACACTGCCCACTGGTAATTACTTCTGGACCAAGGCTGTAATGATTTTCTGTATGTTACTAAAAGACCTTCCTTCTTTATTATAGACAGAAGTGGCAATAGTAATAAGAATTTTTTAATCACTGAACGTAGAGTCTATTTGTCCAGTTATCAACATTTATTTAAATTCCTCTGCTGAAGATTTAAACTGACACAGACGATTATTGCTCAGGCCATAATAGTGAGCTGTACTTCTCTTGTCCTAAGATGGCTATCCAGTCTGTTGCACTGCCTGTGTACATGCTGTTTTTGCAGTACTGTCTATTGTTGCCAGTGTCTATGATCAAGAGCACTCCTACCCAAAGGCAATAGATTCTAGGAATGCAAGCTATTTCATGAGTCTTTGCCTTTTCACTCACAGAAATAAAAATAATAGCCTTGGCTGGCTTATACAAGGGACTATTAAAATAATCAAATAGAGAACATTGAACTTGCATGTTGGAAGCTTAATTATGAATGGAAATTTGTTTAAAAATTAGTTGCTGTCATGTCCAAAATAGCAGAAGGAAAATAAGTCACTGCTGTTAAATGCAGCATCATACTTCAAAGTTCTACCACTTCATCTAGTGACAGGGAGATATCCACATTAATAAGGGACAAGTTTTCTCATCCACTTTCTGTCACTGACTTAAAATTCTCATGTGAAAGTTGTACTGTGGTTTGAAAGGGAATGTGCTTATGTCAAGGATGTGTGAAGATGCCATTCTAGATTGGGTCCTTTGTACGTGCAGGTAACCCATGCTATGACTAATAAGATATGTGGATCTGTTCTGAAGCATATGTGGCAAACTTAGTGATCTCACTTTGCAGGGATGCAAAATATATTATCCTAGACAGGAGAAGTTTACTCTTTGCGCATTTTGGATTCAAACTGTCTTTGGACATTGAAGAAAAATATGAACATGCTGTCTTAATTTGAGGCCAGATTCCTGAAAAATGAGAATCGTAAGCAGGTTTACCTTTTCTGGATCAATCTGCTTTAGATGAAATCAGTAATATCCCTAATACTTCAGCATGGTCCACCAGATGGGAACTGTAGTGTTTGTAGTTCCTTACTGGCACATGACAAAAAACTGGAAGGCTGTTCTTGCAGCTGTGCTCGTGTGAGTCTTTCAAGCTGATATATCTCTAGATCAGTAACTGGCAGCATGCAGATGATGATGAACATTGAAAGATGCTTCCATTTTTAGCTTGCTGAGCTCTCAGCAAAGCAAATGCCTGGCTACAGCTTAAGCATCTCATGATTTCTGTTTGAAAATCATAACTGACTTAAATCACCAGAAAATTTATCTTAGAATTTTAGACTTGACTTTCAGGTTGATGTTAAAACACTTGTATAATTCAGGAATTACTTTGAGGCAACAGGAACCAAAATTCATCCCTCTGCTTTGTGCTTGCAGGAGTGTCTGGGTGGTTTGATTTTCAGATCCTGTTTACCACACACAAGTGCAATGCATTCAGTTAGTGCTAAGCAGAATGAAGGTGTGAATGAACAGCCCGGAGCAGAAAGGGCCTAAGATGACTTGTGCAGTACTGTTGCTGAAGATGTAACCACAAGCTCAAGTTTTTACTTCTTCTTGTAAAAAGTTCGATTTCAGAGATGTTTGTCTCTAATTGTGTGGTGGCTATTGGAGGGAAGGCCAAATAGTCTAAAGGTACTGTGTAATTTAAAGATACTCTATACATTGAATTTAATTGAATTATGACTCATGTTTACACTATTGCCTCAGAAGGAAGGTAGGGAAACAGAGTGAAGATGGGATTATTCCAGAAAATAACAAACTGATTGACAGGAGGACTTTAGAAATGGCATCTCCCTGAGAGCAGCTCTGAGTAATGTTTTAAGTAATCCTCATTAATCAAAGAAATACTTTGAAGAAATGGGATGCATTCAGTTCAGTAGGAATAAGTGTAAAGACAGGCTGAATTAGGCAGGAAGCCATATAGAAGTAGGACAGAATAAGGTAGGTAGCCTAGTGCTATCATGGCTCTACAGCTGAACAGGAACTAACAGAGTCATGGGACTACGAGGAGGAAAAACAGCAGGCACTATAGAGCAGTGTGAAAAGACAGAGCTTTGCAAGCTGCATAATGTGAGTTTTCTGGTCTTCCATTCCTCCCGGGTTCCAGTTTTGGATGCAGGAATAGCTGTTCAAGGGAGAAAAACTAAGACAGTCAGAGGTTTAGGGGGATGGAGGGAAAAAAACAAAAAAGCACCAACAAAAACCTTGCATAGAAAGACTGAAATGATTAGTCTTTCTTAACTAACATAAGAAAAGAATGAGAAAGGAATTGTTGTTTTCAAGTGTGTACCAAGCAGCTGTGAAAAAGAAAGGATCAATCTGATAACCACATCCCAGATAGTTAGGACAGGATGTTTAATGGGCATGAACTAAGATAAAGAAAGCTCAGATCAGTTTTTGTACTGCTAGAGACAGAATGATGCAAAATGAGTTTGTTACTTCTAAAATTGCTTATAAAAATGTCAGTTGGAGTTATGAGTTAAACTGAAAAAAATATCCCTAAATACTTGTGTACTTTATCATTTCTGTTACTACTTTTTAAAGATAACAATGTGTCAAGCCAACTACAATCCTGTTTAATTTTGAGAGTGAAGTGTTAAATAGTGAGACTGAGAAGTTTCACAAATACTTAATTCTTGCATTATGCCAGACTGATTTAATGTGAAGAATTATCTGACAATTCTACTTGCATTTTGTATATATTATATTCTTGCTCAGCGCTTATTTTTGGCAGCCATCTAGATTAACCTCTGTGTGGAGGCCTGATGCTGATGTGAATAAAAATGGGATGAAATCTGGCATGTGGTATTTATTACTGAGCCTGAAGTATGAGATGTTGAGAATGATGGACCTTGCAAGTATTATGTTTGGAAAAAAAGATTCATGGAGGGGGAAAATGGTTTGGTTAGATGTGGGAGAATATGGAGTATACGTAGTGCTCCTGTCTTAAAACAGAAAGGCATGGAATGCATTTTGGGTAAAGCTTTGCATTCAGGATAAAAATGTTTTTGCTATACTGAACTGTGTGTTCACTTCTTCCCCATATTCCAACTCATTAGGTGGTCAAATGCTGGAAGGAAATGGGTTGATACTGGAAACTGGAGAATGTGTACATGCTATGAGAAGCAGTTTGCTAGAATACAGTTGCTCCTTTAAGAACTCTTAGTTTTTGTTTTAGAGACACAGAACTTCTCGTGTTTTGATCCTTTTCAAATATCTGCAAATTTATTGGAATAATGAAGGATATTTTGCTCTTTTCAGATGTGCTGTGTCCTTTCTCTCCTTGATTATGTCTGAGGGCCCAAAGGAAAGACAAAATGATATAGACCAGTGAGATAATACTGGGTAGCTTAGTATGTATCCTTTGCTTGCAAGCTGCATGTCACTGGCTTCCTTTGCCTTACACTAGAAATAAGAATTCTTTTTCAGACTACAAGCAAACTTGTGCAAACTCAGTGCTCATTTATCTTGTGGCTGCCTAATTGATTGTAGGGCATTTTCTAAGGCAGTGCCAAAATTTTGCTAGTTTGATGAGTTTAGATGAACAAACAAATACATCTTTTAGAGCTAGCAGAACAGGAGCTACACAGAGTTTTTTGTGCTGATGGTGTTGAAATGGTAAAGAGGCCTGGTGAGAGAGTCTGAAAATGTTATTTGAGAGAGCTGCTATCACTTGACCTCAAAAGAAAAAGACAATTACCATTCTGACTTTATGAGAGAAGTGTGTTCTTGCAATGACAGCTGCAGGAAACCATGATGTGGCTTTTCTCATCTCTTCAGATAGTTGCCTGACCACTGACTTGGAGTTGGTTTAATTCTGCCTATTTCAGATTGGATAGAAGAAATCTTCACATGGGAATGTGATGGTGCCACAAGACAGGCTGTGCATTCAACATAGTCTGAAGCCTCTTGCTGTCTCCCAGTTTGCACACAGCAGAAGCATGTGGTCTGCAGTGATGATGTGGAAAAACAATCCTTGCAGGCAGTCAAAAATTGACACTACGCTTTCCTTCCTGCTAAAGTAATTGGCTGAAGATTTGATTCATCAGTTGATTAATAGAATCATTTGAGTTGGAAGGGACCCTTAAAGGCCATCTAGTCCAACTTCCCTGCCATAGACAGGGACACCTACAGCTTGGTCAGGTTGCTCAGAACCTGCTTAGCCTGTCCTTGAGTGTCTCCAGGCACAGGGCTCCCATCACCTCTCTGGGCAACCTGTTCCAGTGCCTCCCAACACTTACTGTTAAAATCTTTTTCCTGTAGCCCCTGGTCTCTATCCCTTAGAGAGTTGCCAATTGAATTCAATGGGATGTGGCCACCTCCATCATGCTTGCTGAGGTCCTAGGTAGCAGCTTTTTCCATTGATCCTAGATCTGTGAGACTCTCCACCACTTTTCCTTTTTTCTTTTTTTTTTTTTTTTCTCTGCGTGTTGCCTTCATCATGTAATAAATTTTGTTTTTTTTTTTTTGTTTCTCAGGCACATGGATGAAATTTCTGTAGATGAAACTCAGGCACCTTTCTTCAGATAGTAGTACAGGTTTATGATGCAGGTTTATAGATACTCTTGAAATGAGTGGAAGATCGCTCTACTCGTAGCTGTTCAGCTTGTGTAAGTTCTTGAAACTCAACTCTTCAAAGGTTTTTGATCCAGTTTATTCTATCTTCAGTCTTAATGCAGTTGCTGAGGCCCTGAAATTCAAGGGGAAGTTCCCTGTGGTTCTTATGCTACTGCCATTTTTTAATACCAACCTTTATTGTCTTCCTCTTAATTTTGATTATTTGATGGACTGAATGAACTACATGGGCATTTTGTATTTCATAATGAAACACATTAAAGAGAGGGTGGAATCCAGCAGTAATAAATACAGCTGAGCAAGATTTTAAATGCACAGCACACGCTTTCTGCGTTAGAGATCTCTATGTCATTCTGAGACTTTGGTAGACGTAACAGAAACTGCAAGTATGTGTAACCCACTGTGATAACAGGGAAATAAGTGGGAAAACATGTTCCCAGTGATACCAGAGCATTAGTGCATATACGTACATCTATACATACTGATATGTGTGTCTAGTATTGAATTAGAAAAGTGAAGAATTTTGCAACTTTTTCAAGCACCCTTACTGTTTAGCAGGTATATTTTATGCAAAACACTCTTGAGATCTAAGTGGAGATCAGCAGATTGTAAGTTGTACCTGACATTACTGCAGATAACTTACGCACAGTGTGGTTTTGAAAAGCTGTTACTGAGCTGTAGATTAGAGTTCATGAGTCTTGTTTGTTCTATGTGTGGTTTTTGGGTGAAGTAAGAAACTGGACTTGTATTTAAATCCATATTAATAAAATATGGCTATATTATTCTTTTATTATTATACTTGCTTGTCTGTAGATACAAATAATCATGACTAATTACTAATTATTTGGGGAAAAAAAGAACTAAAATGCAAAAAGCATTTTATCACGTACATGCAATCCCTCTACTTCTCTGCCACCCCCCTCCTCCGTCCCTACTGTCTGTTTCACCTTCTCTCCTCTCCTCCAAAAGGACAGAATTAGGGATATATTCTGAAATTAAACATTTCCTTTAGGTTCCTGTGAGACTTTTAGTTGTTGAGAAGACTGATGAACATTAAGGCACCATTCATGCCAAACTTGGTGAATTCAGGCAGCTTTGTTGACCTCTGTGGGACTATTTCTGTACTCAGATTTATCCATCTCTATTTTTGGTGCAGTACTTGTCAGTTTGTCTACTTGTAGTTGGAAAGCTATTACGATTGCCACAGGAGAAACAGAAGGGCAGAGGCAGTATCTGAAGTGAAGAAATAGGCCAACATAAATTCCGCAAAGTCTTTTCGGAATAACCATAGGTCACTAACACCTATGACTGCGTGGTGATGGGCTTAACTGTTGCTTTTTAGTTTTTTACATTTCAGTGATAGCAGTTGTGAGTGGATTTTGCATGTGGTGAAATGCAGGGCAGTCAGTTCACTCTCCTTGTAGCATAGGGCAGCACAGTGTCAGTGCAACAGTGCTGAGTTATACCTGCAGTTCTGCAAGTTGGAGTGATTCTCAGACACAGTTCAAGATGTAGGTTCAGAGCAAGGGAAAAAAAAGCAGTATGCTTAAAGATAATTCAATGCAATCTGTCATCTAAGCTTTTCTGTTTATTAGAGGGAATGCAGAAAATAAATCCTTCTCTTGCTGGGAATAATTATCTCCAAATATGGAGAAAGATAATTGAAAACTCTGAGCAAGATTTTCACTTAAAATAAACTTAAGTTACTTTTCTCTGTACTGTTGGTGGTTTATCTAAAATGACTCAACATTTGCTTGATTCTTGTGGAAAAGAATGAAGTTGATAAACATGCAGATTAGTGACTTGAGATATATATATATAATGATGTATGCACATGGACCTAGATGTATACAGACACCATCGAGACAAATTTCATACAGCTAGTTTTGCAAATAATTTGCGAGAAGATTTCGTTTCTCACTTTACTGTATTTATCAGACTGGGCTGTCAGATTTGCCAGATTACTGTTTACTGATGAATACTTTGTTGTGACATCCAGTTGCAATTCTTTCATTTTTCGAATGTTGCCCAAAGCCAAACTGAAGATTAAGAAACTACACAGATGTTCTGTTGAAGTGGAAAGCCTACCTTTCTTACTCCGTGTTAGATCATGAAATGTTGTAATGGGGTTGCTTGGCCGCTTTTCATGTTGCAAGAGGTATGCCATGCCATCATATGTGTTGCTGACGAGACAGAATCAAACACACTTTGATAAATTTCTGCCTCCTCTGTAATTACTTTTGATTTAAGGTATGGATTTACTGTGTTTGTCAACTTTTTGGGTTACAGCTGGCAGTGATGGTGTTTGATGTGCTGCGGCTGCAGCAACCAGTCAAACGAGGTCTGAATTTGCTATTATGTGGACTCTTGTATGCTTTCTATGCATCTCAAATCTTTAGAAGAAATTTCACACAAATCTGATTTCCTCTGTGTCAGTATCTTTACACCTAGAATACAGTAGAAACTTAGGAATAGGAGAGTGGAGGATAGCAAGGGCAGAGCCATAGATATTAGAGTCCAAGAGAAAGAGAGTTCAGGGATTAATTTCCTCTTTGCATTCATAGCAAATCATTCCAAAACAGATCATACTTCATTACTTTCTACCATTACCTGAAAACAAGACTGCAAAGAGGAGGGTGTAGTCCCTTTTCTCAGGTGGCAAGTGACAGGATGAAAGAAATTATTACAGGTTGTGCTAGTGGAGCTTTAGATCAGATATTAAGAAGGATTTATTCATGGGGAGAGTGAGCATCAGAATGGGCTGCTGAGGGAAGTGGTAGAGTCCTCATGCATAGAGATATTTAAGATGTGTTGATGCCCCTTTAAGGGCCATGGTTTAGTGATGGGACTTAATGATCCTGAAGGCTTTTTCCAACATAGGTGATTTGTATTCTATGAAATGTACTTTGCACTTTATCGCTACCTATAGATTATACATATGAAAATACTATGTGAGATATTTCTGAGTTGTATGTACTTAGGAAAGCATGTATATGCTGTAGGAAAGCATGTATACATATATATATGTATATGCTTTCCTACAGTGCTTGTGTGGAAATTGTTTATGTAAACTGGGTATCACTCAGATGCGTACAACACTCCTTTAATGGCAGATGGTTGAATGACTTCTTTGGATACCAGAGGCTCAGCCCAGTTCTTGTGCTTTCTGCCGGGAATCTTGACAGGAAGGGATTAAAGCTGGAACAGTTTATGACACTTTCAATAATATGGACCCTTGTGCTGTTAGGATACCATGGGGAAAGGCTTGCTTTGGTAAGATCCTTCTTGTACTTTTCCTTCAATTCACTTTTTGAATGTGAAGTCACAGTCTGTCCCTCTGCATTTTACTCATGGGTGAGATCAATGCAGTACTGAATTTTTTTATTTAAATGGAGTTGCTTGTGTGTCTTCGCAAGATCAGTGCTGCAATGTTTTGTTGCCCATTCTCCAAAAATGGAATTTTTGTTTCAAAGCAAGATAAATGAGCAGGGCCACAGATGTAGACCTGAATGATGGTGCTCTTACATGCAGAGACAGTTGGAACAAAAAAGAGTGGCAGGATCAAAACAACAAAAGGCTAAATTTAAATCTGCATTACTTTATTCAATCCGGTTTTGAAATATTTACCAGCAGCTTTGAAAAGTTGCCAACAGGCTGTTCAAAATAATAGCAGTGATTTCTCACTTAGAGTTCATACAAATAATAATAAAAAGAAGCCCCTCAACTCTGAGCCCAGCATTCCTCCCCCCACCCAGCCCCCTACCCCCCTTTGGCAGAAGCAAACCCAGTGTCTGTTTTCTCACCAATAACTGTGAATTTTCACCCCTTTATTCATTGCACTATTTCTCATAAATGATCTCTTAATGGCTGCGATCTCCTATTTTGAGAAAGCAAAGAGCCTTGAATATAATTGTTTTATTAAATGTGTACGAATGATTTTAGGTCAGCTCAGTGGCACGCCACCCCTGACGGTCTCTCTTGACACTTCCCTCTGCTTTAAAAATAGAATTAATTTGTACTGTCACAAGGAACAAGTAAGAGGGTGAAGGGTGGATTTGATTTTTTTATGAGATGAAGTCAGGGACATGCCTGTTCAACATGGCGGAAGAGAGGTGCTGATTTGAGATGTTTTGTGTTATAAAAACGATGACCAAAGCTGCTCAGTGACTTAGCCATAGCAGGCAGGCCACTCATAGCTGTTTCCCATGTACCTGGAAGGAATTTCTTAAAGAAGATGATGGATTTTGATGTTATTCTTTCTTACCTGTTCATTGCCAGAAGAGTTGTGTAAATCTTGGCTGACAGCCTGTAGCGCTCAGGAAGAGTGAGAGCACATGATATGAACACTGCACCAAGTGCATATTCTGGGCTTGCCTCTTCATCTCTCTCTCTCTCTTTTTTTTTTTTTTTTTTTTTTTTTTTTTGACATGTCATACATCCTGTATTTCTGGAGTTTATCAACTGAAATTACAGTAACACAAAATGTCACTCTGTATGTTGTTTCCTATGATCTTTTGAATATGTAAAGCATATGTGATTATGGCTGGCCAACAGCATTTGTGATTTAATTATCCTCTGTTGGCTTTGATTGTTTGTTTTCTTAAATGAGGAAAGATTGTCAGGCTCTCTTAAGAAAGTTTTCTAAAGACTTTGAAATGGCTGGTCACTGAGTTATTACCAGTAGACTGTCCATTTCTCATTTCCACTGGTGGGATCAGGTTTGGATACATTCTGTGGCTTCGTCTACCTTTGGACATGTTATATTTGCCTCTACCTTCAGACCCTGAAACATTCTATGCAGTCTGTATGCTTTTGAACCAGTCTTGAGAAACTTAGGTTTCAATGTCAAATGTCCATCATCTCACAGAAGACATTTATTTTTGATAGTCTCTCTAATGCTATAAATGCTATAATGAAGCAAAATGCTATAAATGAAGCAAAAGAAAAGAAGGCAAGACTGTTGAAGTTTAAGGAAACACTTCAGGAAAGCAGTTGCTGCTGGCCATGTCCCTTAACTGGATACCATAGTTGACAAAATCAGGTACCTTTAATTCAGGATGCAATCCAATTCAGGATGCAATCCAAACTGAATTATAGTAGGATGCCCTGAGGTTTGGTATAATTTCAGAACCAGGATCTCTGTTCTACAGACTGTAGAATGGCCCAGACAATTAAAGTAGTATTTGAGTCTCGCCTGTTGTCCTGCACAGAATAAAGAAGAGGGTAGAGTTAGGGCAATTCATTGCAAAATGAAAGAAGGTTATCTGTTAGGTGCCAAGGGATGAGCACATCTACCAGCTGTTGCAGAAGAGATACAATAGGGAAGCAAATCAAGACAGGCGGTGACCCTGGCTCCCAATTTAAATGGAATTTGTGGGCATCAGTTGTAGTTGCAATGCCCAGGTGACTCCAGGGTCTGTCTGGTTTTGGAACTGATTTGTACTTTTGAGCACGAAGCATGTTTACACCAAGCAAGAGAGTATGCCAAAAAGATGCCTGAGTTAGTGGAGATGGTGCTGGAAATGGAAAATGTGCATCTAGAGCAGTGTGGTGTCCCAGTTGATCATGGTGAAGAAGGCAGCTTGGGCTTAACTCTATGGAGCTGAGCTGTGTGGAGGTCCCAGTCTCTGCTGGTACCTCAGATTTTTTTGAGCTGTAGGGAACAATCATTCTGTTTTCAACAATATTTCTGAAAATTAGCATTCCCTGCTCCTTTGTGATGCAGGCCTTGCAGTACTGCCAGAAGCAATGTGTGTGTATTTTATAACCTGGGCCAAGTGATCCTTCTGTTTGGGACTTCAAGTCTTAACATATTTTTAACTTGGGGACCAGATGGAGTCAGGAAAAACTTCTTAGCTGTACAATTTGCTGTGTACTCCTTATTGCTGACATTGTCTAGTGTTATTCACTTTTGAATTTAATCTCACTGACAGAGGCTATTGGGTTCCAGGAATAAATTACTCTCAAAGGATAGTGTCTGTTAATGTTTCCATCATTACCTTCATGTGGTGGTGAGTAGAAGCTATGTTTTCACTGTAAAACGGGGATTTTTTTTTTTCCACATCAGATTATTGATATTAAGATAACTGTCCTACTGTAAAAACAGAGCAAAACAGAAAATCACTCCTGTCCCTCTGCCAAAAAAAAAATCCCCTCCTCTTCTTTCCCTCCTCCTCCTCAGCAGTGATGACAGTTTAAATGTCTCATTGCAGTTATGCATAATGCAATAAAAATAAGCCATACTTCTCTGTTACTTATCTCAAAGTAAAATCCTATTTTGACATTAAGAAGATGTATTTTTACTATTATTTTCTTCACTTAAGGGAAAGCCTCTGGTTGTGTAGAGTGTGGGAGGCTGTTTTCCAACAGACCTATTAGTGACACGATGTAAAGGGATAGGTTCAGCACACCACAAACAAGATTTGGGCAGCTGTGGAACTGCCAAGCTGTTTCTTAATCACTCTGCCTGTGTTAGTGTTTCCACCACTAAAGATCCCTGGCAAGCTGAATGCAACTGAAGCGAAGTAAAAGCCTAAAATGATTCGACAGGAGATGAGCAGAACATGGATGCAAACTGCTTTTGAAAGTCCTGAATGAAAACAGAGGGCATCAGGCACTGATAAGATGTAAGGAAAACCAAATGGATAACTGCAGTTGGAAACTCCCCGAATGATGTACTTGGAATATGTGCAAAATGAGACTGGAATTGTTAGAGTTGGCTTTGGAGTGAGTGGACCACTTGGAGCAGGCTCGTGTGTGACTGGTTTTGCATGCAGAAGCAAATCTGAGAGAGAGGAAAGATGTGAGCTTAGTTTCCCATCTCAACAGTCAAGCTTTCTTGCTTGTGAGTAACCACATCGTGCCTGTTCTCTTCACCTCCACTGAACTAAGATGATCCCCCATCTTTCAGGTGGATTATGTGGATGACAACATGTTTTTCTCTGAGAGCTTATCAGAACAAATTTAAATGGCCTTAAAAAAAAATGTATGTTTACAATACATTGGTTTTGGGGTCCACTTCTTTTTGTGCAACATGTATTGTTCTTACAATATTTCTTTCCAGAGTTTCAATTAAAGTATCTTCACAAATCAAAATGAAACTCTCAATTTTCTCCCCACTTCACCTGGTTTTGATGTGAAACTGCACACATTTCTCATGGCTCTTTAGATCACAGAGCTCTGCTTGATGCTGGGCCCCAGTTGACTGAATAGTTATGCAAACATTAGCAATTTTTCCCTTGAGCTAAGTTTCGTGTTTGTAATGAAACTTGAACACAGGCAAATTTGGTGTGGTTTTCATTGCAAACATGTAGGCAATGCGAGAAAGCTGTGCATTTTCCTGTCTACCCTCTGGAATGATCTAATTTTTCATTTTTCTCAGGTCTCCTATGCTAATGCCATTGCAAAGTCATTGTTAAAATGCAGTTTAATGTTTCTGTTAGCCGTCAGACAGTGATTGTTGTAATTTTACAAGGCATTTTTACTGATTTGGACAATTTGAGTTTGGCTGATGGTTTGCATATTGAGAATTTAGCCAACACATGAAAAAGTCTCCTTTTTCTTCTTGGCGTTGTCTGAAAACACAGATGTACTTCTTTTTTTGTTTGTCTGTTTACAGCCATGTATCATTTGAACCAGAAGGCCAACTGATGAGTGAATGCTTAGTGCTCTTCTGCAGGGTTTTATATTTGGGCTGGAGTGGTGGATGGCTGTTCTGTTGACTGGCAAGAATTGAAATTACACAGATCCCTCCCACCCCTTTATGGCACGCTTGCAGCATTTAGTGCTATGTTTTTCAGTCCAAGGAAATCTGCCCTCAGTGCAGGAACCCTGACAGTTCTGAGCTGATGCTAATCAACTTTTTTTCATCAGATATATTTATGAAGAGTTCTATTTAAAATTTGATAATTATACATAATAGGCAAGGAGGAGTCCAGGTCATACTTCTGGGGTTTTAATAGGGATTTTATTTTCCTCTCCATTTTAGTTCCTTCCTTAGCCTGTGAAGAAAAAGTAATTGTCTATGCAGATTAAAAGCCTGTGGGAAATCTTACAACTTTGCCCTCGTTTTCCCTCCCTCAAGAAAACAAACAAACAAAAAAACCCCAACAACAACAACAAAAGAAGATGAAGAAGAAAAGTAAAGGAGTGAACTAGAGCATGAGTCTAGTCTTTAATCTTGATTTCTTGAGCTGTCTTTACCTTCATGCAATTAGAGGCAGAGCAGGAATTCTTGGTTGATAGTTTGCAACCCCAGATGACACAGTTTTATACAGGACAGAAAATTTTGCAGCAATCATGAAGCTGCAGAAGATTGCTGATGGTTGTTTTTGCCTCATGCACTCAAAGGCTCTCCTCCTTCTGCAAATCTTGAAAGAAGCACTGTGTGACCTTAGTGATTTTCATCATTTTATCTGTTTAACCTAAATTTCTATGGTAGTTGTTCACTTGCTCTGAAAATCATGTATTTGCAATGATGTGGGTGAGGCGCAGTTTTCTTTTGCAGGTTCTGCTGAAGCAAGGGAGCAACCCTATGTTAATATTAGGAGGCTGGAGATTTCTGTCTGGCCCTTGTCACTGTTGCAGTATGAGTTACCTAGCAGGAGAGTTCACTGTACAAAATTAGACTTTTTTTGTCCCTTGCTACTTAAGGATACATCATAGGAAAACTGGAGCTGTGGTTCTCCAAATCTGACCATTTGCATCCTAGTACATAGATGGCAATGGATATCCAACGCTTTCCAGCATTTCTGAGCAACAGTATATTGCCCAGTGTAGTTGTATAGAGAGTGTATATTTGACTCAGACTATTGAAGTGAATCTGTGTCCTGAAGCATAGTAGGCTTAGATTGGATACTAGGAAAAATTAAGAAAAGTGTGGTTAGGCATTCAAATGGGCTGCTGAGGAAAGCGGTGCAGTTTCCATGCCTGAGGATATTTAAGGGACATGTGGATGCAGCACCAAAGGACATGGTTTAGTGCTGGGACTTGGTAGCCATCAACTTGATGGTTAGACTTGGTGTTCATGGAAGTCTTTTCATGGATGATTCTATGATTCTAAAACAGAGCTCACAGGAGATAGTCCTTGTAAAATTTATGGATATTATTTGTGTTTTCCAATGCATAAAAACTAGATACTCTTGTTTTGCTAGTATAACTTTGATGCCTATGCTGTGCACCATCAGTTTAATGGTGGGCGAGTGTGCGCACATACATTTCTGCCACAGATTTTCCATTGACACGTGCACAATCTGAAAGCACTAGAGCTGTGACTGTGCACTATATGTGCTACAGCTGTTCTTATGCTACTTCATCCCTCTTTCTCCCTGTGTTCACAGTGAAATGACCTTTGCCCAGAACCTCTCGTGAATATGGTTAGTGTTTTAGATGAATGTTCATCTGGTGAAAGAGAAACAGAAGACATCTCAGTGATAAAGCTACAGGTTTAAAGTCGCTTTTGAGCATGGAGCAAATACAAAAAGTATACAAATGCATATCTTTATGCCTGTTATATCTCAATACAGAGGCATGATTTTGTGTATTGGTTTCTGTCCAAGCATTTTCAGTTGTATACTGGTTGAGCAAATGAGCGTCCTGTATGTGAATTCAAGTGTTTAGATTAAATAAGCAACATGCTATTATGCTTAGCGATAAAGGAGAGATGTAAGAAAATTCTGTAAAACATTTGTGGAAAATAACTGTTTGTTGGTAGCTGGGGAGAACAACACAGCAGGCAACAGTATGCTGGTGAAATACATGTAAAATATGTATGTACTTGGGCTGTAACTGTTTTATGAGGCCCTAATTGTGCATTTTTATCCATCTGCCCTCCAGCTTGGCCATGCAGACATGAGAAGTAGTGCAGAAAGCAGCAGATATTGCTGCAAGCACATTTCTTCTTAAACTTTCCTTCAAGTACAGAGCTAAGCTTGTTTTCCTTTTCAAAGCCTGTACTTAGCAACAGCTAGTAGATTGGGGAAAGTCGGGTCCTGACAGTTTTGATTTGTCTGTTTGCTATTCCACTAATACTGGCATTTTTTCTGCGTGTTTGTTTTTCAACATGTCTCCCCACTTGTTTTCTTTTCTTGTTTCTGAAAAGTCTCTACCTTCACACCTTGCTGTCAGAGCTCAGACTGGATCCTTCACCAGTGTCACTGGAATGGAAAAATTAGAATTGGCACATAAGCTTCTATGACTGCTCTACCAAAGCTGGACTGTCTGCATACCATGGTGGTGCTTGTTACCCTGAAAAGGGAAAGAAGAGTCCCTTTATTGCTAACACTTTACTTGTGTTTTAAAAGAGAAGCTTGAGATCTAAAAGCTCCAACAAAAGGAATCATAGATAAAGGAGGTTCTAACATATCCAGGATATTTAATGTTGCAAATTAGCATTAGTGGCTTCATTTGCCTTATGCTCATCAGATCATTTGCTTTCTATGAATCTTTTTTCTTTTATTCTTTTCCCTGACTCCCTACACCCACCATTTGGTTTCGATGTTTTTTATCAAACTGTATTTTTCTTTTCATGTCTGTATATTTTTGATATTTCTTTGCTGCTTAAATAAGATTTCCCCCTGTTTTAATATAGTAAACAAAACCAAGGACAACATGGAAAACATCTGAAAAGATTAATGCCAGCTGCAATCATGTCAGCAGTGCAGTTTATATTTAGAGGGGAAGCGTGCTGGAGAGGAGGTGAAGAGTTCAGAGAGGGATTCAGCCTGAGTGCTTGAATCTGAGGGAAGGCTGCTGCTAGGTTTGAACCAGGCTTTCCATTTTACGTACATGATGCCCCTTTCTGCCTATTAAAGGAGCTTTTCCCTTTGCAGCCTTACAAATACTTCTTGGAAAGAGGAAAATGCACCAACAACCACCCTTTTGCTGAGAAGTCACAAGTTCAGACAAAAAGAGTTTTTTCAATACTCTCACTTCTTTCAAGCTATCAAGCATGAACCCGACTACCAGTTCTGTATTCTACTGGGTACCCCACAGACCTCCATACTCACTGTGAGTCTTGCTGTCTCAGTAATTAGATGTTACCTGCTTAACGTGTGTTGCTCACTCAGCCCAAAATGTATGATTTTATTCTTATAGCTCTGTTGTCATGGAGCAAACTATTTATGGATCCTCATGTTAGAGATGAGACACTGACGCTAACAGGATGATCCCTAAGCAAAATTCTGTCAGAGGAAGGTGGGAGCAACCCTCTAAGGGGTTCTGATAGAAACATAGCTGAACTTTGATCCTGTAATAGGGATTGAATTCAACTATCATATCATAGAACTGTAGAATCCTTAGAGTCGGAAGGGACCTTTAAAGGTCATCTAGTCCAACTCCCCTGCAACGAGCAGGGACAACGTCAGTAGTCTTTGTTGCAATATTTCGACTGCTTGCTGATCATTTCAAGAGAAAAATCTGAGGCATTTTGAGGATGTTCTTCGCTTCTTGTGAATTACAGAAAGAAAGTTCTTTGAAGAGTTAAATGCATGCAGGCATTTATTAAAAGATCTAACTTAATATCTTTTTTAAAGTAAGGAATGTGGTGAGATGTGTTGGTGAATGAATGCTCTTTACTCAGAATTGTTGAAAGGGAAGATTAGAGGTTCCAGTTAGTGGAAAACTGGAAACCTTGAGATAATAGTTCTGTAATGTTATGATTCAGAAAGATGACAAGAAAATCATAGTTTCCTATCTGTTAACGCTGCAGCTAGTCTAGCATTTGGGAACTGGAAAACAAAGCCATTACCTCAAATGATGCCATTTATTAGCTGAAAAGCTTTTATAAACAACATGGAAGAAATATAGCTGTGCTGCTTTTTTAAAAAAATAATTTTAATTTTGCATTGGGAAAGGCCATGAAGAGCAGATCTTAAGCCAGAGTATGCAAGAAAAACAGCTGCTGTATTCACATCAGCGTGGTTTCATGGTAAAAGACTTTATAACGACAGTAATATCTCTTAACTCTTAAACTGAGCTTTTAAAGTTTCTGAGAAGATATAATCTAAGCAGCAGCCTGTATGCCGCTGTCTGCCAGAAGAAATAGACCTTCCTGAGGTTTCCCTAGCATTGCCTTTTCCCACTGCCCTGCAGTGAAGGGGTTAAGAATGCACAGGGGTGAGTCTCCTAGCTGAATTTATCTTGGTAACCCAAGATCACCATGAATGTGGAACACTGTTACTACCACAGCTATTCTTGTATTGGCTTCCCCACCAAGTCCTGACATGCTTTCGTCCATGTGTGCTTCTTGAGTTTCACTCCAGGGGGAAGTTTGGGGGAGATCTGGTGACAAACAGGCCTCAATCCCTTGCATGCTTACCAAATCAAGTTGTTTATATTTTCCACACATCTTGCTTTTATTGTTCTGAAAGAGTTGTTTTCTTACATTTTACTATACTCTTGTACTAATAAATATTGAACATTATTGAAACATTTTCATTAGAAAGCAGAAAACTTGCACAAACCTTGATTTTGTTTATGACCAGCAGTTAAATGTGCAGGTAGAAAAATGAAAACTTTTCCTAGTGCTCATGGAACTGCAGTGGATTGAAACATTTGGCTATGGAGTCTTTGCAGATGGCAAGTGCAGAGTTGAATTATTGCAGGTTCGTGATGGAAGGCTGAGCTTTCGTCCCAGCTTGGCAGTTCTTGATCATCTTGGTGATCTTCCAAGGGACAATGACTGCTCCTATGAAGACAGTGATTTCTGATCTTTATCACATGAAGAAATTTTAATGTGTTCTATTTACTGTCGATACTAGATCATACTAAAATCTGATTCAGGATATGCTGTGGATTTAAATTGTATTTCTGCTAACTTTCTTCCCATCCTGCTCATTTGCCTTCACTAAATAAAAAAGTAAACATATCTCCCTGAGCATTGGTTAAATCTTGATCCAAATATCTCCATCAAAATAGTACTAAAAATCTGTATCCAGACAAACTTACATGGGAGTAATAACTGATTTCTATCTTACCTATGCAAACCACTGCATATGTACCTAGCCATAAATAAGTACTTTGGAAAAACATTTTTATTTATGGCTAAATAAAGAATTTGTAGGTAAATTATCTTTGAGTTAATGCAAAAGAAATACACGTATAAATATTTTCAAACTTAAATTTAATATATAAAATAATCAAGTGCAGAAATTCAGACACGTTGAATATAGGTGTATTTGTGAAAATAAATAATGGAAGTTTTCTGTCCCTGGAAAAGAAAACTGTAATTTTAGAAGCCTAATTCTAGCCTTCCAATTCTGAAAAAAGTTTATTTCCTTATATCTAATGTGATATCTCTTCTGAAGTACATATTTGGACTTGCCTATTATGCTGTTTTCAGAAGAACTTTGAGATCATTGGGTATGAAGTGCTGGAGAGCTGTAGCATATAATTGCTTTGAAGGAGGAGAAGTTTTTATTTATTCTATTTTTTTGGAGCAGGGGACAGTATTTTTAACCTGATGTCTCAAAGCTGGAACGGTGCTTAACTGTGAACACAATAGTGATGAAAGATGCAAGTAACTTAACAAGGAAAAACAAGTGCCTTGATGTACTTGGTAGTAAATACATCCAACAATGTTACTATTATGAGGGGACTTCCTTTTTTGGGAAAAAGGAAAAAAAAAAAAAAAAAAAGTTGTTCTGCTCAACTCAATGTCAGCAGAAGTTCCTTTCCTTCCCAATTCTATGTGAAGAGAAATTTCAGTTTTTGAGGTTGTGGTCTTCTCAGTGAGCTGACACAAGTAATGCTCACTAGAAGCCTTGCCATGAGTATGTGTTCAAGTGTGTAATAATGAAAAATATGAGAACTCTTAGTATTTTGACTCAAATTCTTTTGGCTTGATAGGCCCTCCTGTGCCTCATGTGGGAACTGGAGTTGAAATATTCTGAAACCCTACTATGGATGAGTAGTTTTAAATTAGTGCAAGTAGGGTAGTAAAGGAAGCTCTCACTTTATAGGCAGATCTTTCTGCTGGCTCTTGGGATTTCTCGGCAACCTCCTTTTGCTTTAGATCTCAGTATTGACTGTGGTGTCATTCTTAAGGTAGCAGGTTACTAGATTGGTTTAATAAATGTCCAGCAAAAGATGGCAGGAGTGGAGGAATGCATTGCAATTCTCAAGGGCAGTCTAGGAAAGTGCGGTTGGTTTCCACCTTCTGAGTGTCCCTACGTTTCTCTTATGTGAGAGCTTTTTGGTGTGATGGTGCTGAGATGAGAGAATTGATTCTGGATGGATCGCTAACATGACACATCCATGGTTGATAACATGGTTCTCAGTGGTATAAATGCCAACTGATAATCAACAAGAGTACAAATTACATAAAAATGTCTCCATTTTGTGTTGCATAGGAGCCAAGGTAACTGGCAAAGAGTGTGGCAAACGTGAGGTTTGTTCTTTTTCTTTTAACTTAAAAATAAATTATGATGATGGTGGCAGTCTTAATTTGATGTGTTCCTAGTGTTTAATAAACAGAAGTGAGTACTCCTCTAAGGATGCTTAGCTTTCTCTTTTGCTGGATTTGTCAACCATTTTGTATGGAGTGCGTGAGAAAGGGCTTGTTCATACTTCAGCATCTCATTTTGCTTGGATGGGCATCAACTCATGCTAAAGTGATGGGATCTGAGTGTGCAGTTATTGCATGTGAGCTGGAGTTACTGAAAGAAAAAAAACAAATAGAGCTCTTTAAAACGTGAAAATCTCTCTATGAAAAAGCTGACTACTGAACAGTTTTCTCAAAAGATTAGTACTGAAAAAGTGCTTATCTGATTCATCTCAGCACAAGAGAGATGAGCTCCACTGCACAAAATTGGAGTCTAAGAGTAGTTGGACCAGATATTCAGGCGGAACTTCTGATGTGAACATAGTCGTACCAACTCACGTCACCTTAGAAATTGCATGAAATCAGGTCTCTTCAATAGAAAGCCAAAATCACATTCTGCTACAGTAACTGCCTTTTGAACCACAGCTGATTTTTTTCTTTTGTTAGCTATTTTCACCTCTTTTGTGAACTTGGGTAAAGACACTTGGGAAGGAGAAAGAAAGAGCTTTTTTTTTTTTTTAAAAAAAAAAAAAAAGAGGAAAGTAAACTAAACCCATCTATTTTGACATGATAGGAAACAGCTGACTTAGAATTGCCAAACTCTTGTTTTAGAGCTGATGAACCACTCGCCTGTCCCTAATTTGGTCTTTGTTTCTTCCTTTCAAAATGTTCTTTTGTTATTGCAGTGTGTGAGATCACATGCATTCCTGTAGTCCTATTCTTTGCTACTCTGTTCCGCTGTGCCATTCCTTCAAGAGATGATACTTAGACCTTGACACACGGAGTGCCCTTGTGTAGGTACTGCCTCTGTTCTGTCTCAGCCTCCCTACAGATTCTTCTTAGTCTCTTAAGGCCTTGTTGCTACTCACAGGAGCAGAACTGCATCCCAGCTGGCCAGCTAAGGCCTCCTCCAGTATGGAGTGGTGAAGTAACTACCATACTCTCTCTACTCCAGCAAGGAGGCAGGAGGGTCTGCGCTGGAAATGTTTCGGAGCTGACAACATCTATATAGTGCTCTGCTGGCTTTCAGCTGACGCACAGTTCTGGAGTGAGTGCAGCTAGATGATGTTTGTTAAAATAGCCCTTGTAACTGAAGAGACATGAGCTTTTTCCTGGCAGCAGCTGAAATGGGTGAAGAGATTTAGCAGTGCAAGCTTTGCTCCAATTGCGGTGAATAACCCCTGCTGTTCTGACAGTTGTGCTTCTCTTGAAACTATTCCCAATTAGCAATTTCAGTCAAAATGAACTGGACTGACAGAGACCAATAATTAAGTTACTTAAATTATCTGGGCTTTTGAATGAAACAGGATGGGATGACCACTGAAGCAGCTCATCCAGCAAGTCAGAGATGGTAACCTTTGGCAGAAGAGCATTGAAGGGTAACTGAAGCTGGGTTAGAGGCTTTAGTCCCCTCAGTTGGTGCTGTTGCAACTGGAATAGGATGAGCATAGACAACTCAGTCTGTCTAGCTACTGCCAATGAGCCGAGAGCCATCATTTACTGCTGGATCCTTATCTTTTGTCCTTGGGGCTGGTCTAAGAGGAGATGCTGGGCAGTCAGCTCTCTGCTCAGCCTTTTACCAAGCTACATAAAATGCAGCAGTCCCTTTCTCCCTTCTCAGAATGAAGGCATCTTGTGTCAAGCATTTCATACACTGTGGCAACAGAAGTGTGTGCAGCAACTGTTGTTTTGGACAAGATAGTGCTACAGGTGCTGTACACAAACAGCCTTTTTCATGCCCTTCCTAGATCTCAGCCCTTTGCATTGCTGCCTGGATTCAAAGTGAGGGAAGAAAAAAACATGTATCCCATCTCTTCCTTTCATTGATCAGCTGGTAGGTAACACTTCTCACTAGTGAGCAGTCACTTCAGCAGTATTCCGTCCCCCCCCCCAAGATAAAGGGCAGTAACAGAAGAATTTACAGTTTGAGACTCTTAAAATGCTTAAAATCACACATTTGTGTGGCGTTTATTTTTGCGTGTGTTTCCCTGCAGCAGGCTGAGAAAAATCTTCAGAATATACTGTTATCTCTTCTGTTTCTAAGAGCTTCTTGGGTTTCTGCTCAAAACTTCCAGCCTTGCTTTCTACTCACCTTAACAAGAACAAAATCGCTAAGATTTGCAAACATTTTTACTTAAGCTGGCTGCACTGATAGATTTTCTGGCATGATTTTAGTACACACTAACCTGTTCTCACTCGCTTGGGCTAGAATGATCCCTGGGGAGTGTTTTGCAGGTTGGGATTGGTGCATGTGCATTGTATTCACCCAGCTCAGCTTCCCTGCCCTGGAATGCCTCCCCTCTGCAGCCAGCCTGAACAAGACCTCAGCTTAAGTGGGGAGCAGAGAGTGAGCACAGCAAGTACTGCAGTGAGTCCCCTTCACAGAAAGAGTCCCCCTCACTCATGGCTAGTTTCCCTACAGGCCTTGGGGAGTGCACAGTACTGAGTATTTATAAAAACAAAACAAAAAACAGCAACAGTCAAGCCATGGTTGGACTTCAAGAGTTTTTGTTGAAGTTTTGTGGCTAAAAATGTAATCCTCATCTCAAGTGCAATTAATTAAAACGTTGCTGCACCCATTACATGTTTTTAAGTAATGTGGCAGACTTTGTCTACAAGTAGAATTGGAAGGTTCTCTATCTTGTGGGCTGAAAGGAGTAGCTGGATTCTTTCTAGGGCAGCCTATAGCCTGAACTTCTCTAGATTACCTATGGGATACAAAATAGATATAGCCCCTAACTTTGGCACATGTCAGAGAGTGAATAGCAATATTCTGAGACTTTTAGGCTCTCTAGGAAACCTTGCTAACTAGACGTCTTTTAAACAAGTTTTACTGGTGTCACTGGTATACATAGCTAAGCAACTAGAGTGAAAACTAGGATGCAGAAGGAAGCGAGAGCGCAATCGTGATATTTTTTTAGCTGATCTGCATCTATTTTAGCTCCAAGAAGGGCAAGCATATGTCCAAGGTCATTGTTTCACCCTTGGCTGACTGAGGTCCTTAGGGGAATTTTGGTTTTGCCAGAGTGTATTTAGAGTCTCTGTGAGTTGCACATCATTTCCCAGGTGCATCTTGTTTTCTAAAGTCTGACTTGAGTCTCTGTTCCAAACTGCTGCTTTCGTAATCAGCTTTGGCAGACTGTGCAAAGAGTTACTGGGTTTCCGTAGACTGTCCATACAGGAGAAAAATCTCCATGTTCTTGAAAAGGGACCACAGCTGAAGGGTGCTGGTGGAAGTATGGTCATACGTTACCAAATATTCACAGACTCCTACCTGTTTCTGTTTCAATGATAACTACATCTCTGAAAAGTCAATAAGAAGAATAAATACAGCATTTTAGAAGGGAATCAGCTGCTGCACGTTTTCAGCTTGTTTTGTTCAGGGCTGTAAGGAATCTCACTCTAGTTTCAGAAAACTGCCTCAAAGTATTGCAGTATTTTTTTCTCCACCTCTTCCTATCTTTCTGAATAAACTGCTTCCTGCCACCCCAGAGTGGTCAGTGCCACCCCTTAATTTACAGTTAGGAATGCAGACATGAGGAAAGGCGAGGGGATGAAATATGGTGTCAAGTTTGTATCTGCTCACATTTCACACACTAAGGAGACAAGCCCCTTTGGCCGGTTGCCATGGGGAATTTTCTTGCAGAAGTAAATAACTCAGAACAGAAAGAACTCAGATTCATACTACCCCAGCTGCAGAATGTCATTAAGTCTCAAAGGATGCTGTGTGCATTGTGTGAAAGGAATTTTGTAATCTGGCTATAACTGCAGTTGCAAAACTATGTTTGAGTTTAAACCTTTATTTTGAACTCTTAATTACTGGTGTGTTTCTTGTGCGCTGATTAAAGCACACATTGTCTTATAAATGATTTCTATTTTTAAACCGGGTTTAGATTAGCTGTTTCAATAGAGGGTGAGTGGGAGACTTTGTTTTGTTTTCTTGTTTCTTCCTATGCCAACTGCACTCTAATCTCCATTTCCTAAATCACATTTTTAAGGATGTGTCAAAAGGGAATTAAATCTAGGAAGGCACTTAAAATATCCTGTAGATAGCTTTGCTTTCTTAAGTCTCATTCTTTTTTATGATTTTTGCAACCAAAATAACCTTTTATTGCCAGATAAGGGAAAGGTGATTTTGTTGTTGTTGTTTTAGTTTTTCAGGAAGAGAAAGCGCAGGCACCTTCTTTCCACTAGTGGTCAGTCATTTCTTTTTCAGTCTGAGTTACTTCAGTGAGGCATCTATGATGTTGTTCCTGGGGCCCTGAGCAACCTGATCTCATGCTTGATCTAGCAGTTGGCAGCCTTGCCCATGGCAGGGGAGTTGGAACTGGATGATCTTTGAGATTCCTTCTATGACACTCATGCTGATATCTGTAGCTGCAGCCATTAAATCACAGGCTCCTGTGGCACTTTCATGAATGCATTGAGCATTCTGTGCAATGAAGTCTTTCTAACTAACTGAGAAGGTTTTGAAAGGATTGATTGCTGAGGCTACAATGATAACAGGGCAAGAGATATGTGCCATCTGATGGGAGCTCAGAGACCTGTACCCTGGAGGCTTCCTTCCTCTCATTTTGTAGAAGGGCGGGGACTTGTTGCCAGGTCTGCCTAAGATGCATTGTATTGGAAGGACTAAGGTCTGGCTGCATTATGTGCTCACGATCCTATGTCTTCTCCACTGAGGAGTAGTTTACTCAACAAAAACTTCAGTCAAAGTTTTAAACTGTTTTGCACTTTGTGAGAGAATGAAATTCAGGCCAGAATCTGCCAGCTTCCAAGCATGCCCTGTGATAATAGGTGGGTCTGTCTGTCAAATTTCCCTGCAATCCAGAGAAAGAAGGGCTGAAAATAAGAGTACCACCTGGATGGGAGGGAGAGCATATGTGTGTGTGTCATTGTCCATCACTGCACTTTGCACTAGAGCTGTACTTCAATGGAACGTGTGTTGAGCTGCACGCCAGGAGACAGTACATCCTGCTCCCTGCTCTTTTCCCTGACTATTTTTGTGCTCTTCACAACTGTTATTAGGCAAGACCACGGAGTATTTTTACATCAGAAGCAGAAGAGGTCTATCCTGTGTTTTAGGGCTGCGATTTGTAGATAACCCATGCAGAAATGTAGTTATGTGTAATATCTTTACGCAATCTTAAGAATGTGCCCTGGGATAAAAAGAATTTGGATGACGTTAATGTTTTGTTCAGAGTTTGATCAGATCATCTCATTATTGGATTCCATCTCCCCTCCCTCCCTCTTTTATTTAGAATGCTTTCTACAAAGTTTTCAAGGAGCAGTACTTGGAATGATTTTTTACTTCAGTTTTGGTGTGGTGTGGGTTGCTTGGGACACCACAGTGTGGACACAAAGCAGAGAATGCTACTCAGTGTTGCTCTGCTGGGGCTGTTAGAGCCAAGCAAGTGTAAACCTTCTGACCTCAGCATGGTGTTTCTGATGCTGTGCTTGGGTCTCTGCTCTCTTGAGAGTCTCCACAGTGTCATCTTTATTAAAGCTGACAAGCTGAAGCATTTCTTCTGGATCCAATTACTATTAATATAACACTGGAAAAATACAAAAATGACAAATTTTTAAAGATGTCCTTGCATCCAAATTTGAGTAATTTATGTTTAAGCCACTTTTCCCTTGCTTTATTTCCTACAGACCTCTACTTTTTGTTGGAGATTCGTGACTGTATATGGCAGATTTCAGCAAGATTAAAAGAGGCATTGTTGTTTGAACTTCAAAGTTAGCAATTTCTATCTTGAGTTATTTTCTGCTCCCAATTCAGTGTATGAATGTACTGAATAAGAGGCCTCGTACTAGTTTTCCTATCCCATCAAGCATTATTTTTTGTGTTTTGATACCTGATTCAGCCACTCTTGAAAACACTGAGTAACTTCATTTCCTAGACTGAAAATTTTTAAGGATTGCATTTCAACAGGGAGATTAGGACCAGATGATATAGGTGAGACAATGACATTCATAATTTATGGAGACAGCTGAAAACAAATGAGGTTATGCAGAGCGAGCACTCAGTATAGTACATCCCAGGTCAGACTTGGGGGCTCTGAGTGGTATGCTCAGGACTCTTTCTGTGCCTCTGCATCTCATGTTGTGCAAGCCTCTCAGCAGAAATCCCTTTGGCTGTTTAGCTGTGTGTTTCAAAATTGTTGAAGAGACCATTGCCTCCTTTTCAAAATGCAATGCTCTAATTTCTATTATTATTATTTTTACATGCAAGTACAAGGTATTGCCAGATTAAGTGACAGGAAAATGTAATGTTATTTTTTTTCCCCCTGATTTTTCCTTGATCTCATGTGCTTTTCAGTTGTGCTTTTATTCTGGGATTTCTGTCATTTGGAAACCAGTGTTTTGAGGAAGATGGGAAAAACAAGGAACTAAGTAATCTTAGAGTTATTCTTGAGTATAGTTTAAAAACACAGAGCAAACAAACTTGAAGAAAAAGGAAGTTTGTATGAAATAAGTAGGACCATGGATTTTGAGGAGCCAAAGCTGAAATGTACCATAGCAAATGAAGTTGTTGAAGACTTTTGAGACTTAGGCAATTCCTTTGCAAGGCACTTATATGAATTCTTGATCATTTAGCTGAAAAAGAATTGTTAAATGGAACTAACTTGAATGTTTAAGAAGAATGAAATTTTAAAATGGCAAGGCTGGACAGGAGCTCCTCAGGGAAGCCACCTCTGTTGGGATGTGGCCACCATGCTTGGTTGGGTGCTACCTGGCATATAGCTCTTGGCCTGTGTCACCCGTACAGGTCAGATGGCTCTTATGACTCTTGGTCTGGTCTGCCCCAGCTGTTGGGTAGAGTATGTACGTACATATCAGTTTCTGTGTGTGTAAGTGCAGCTGGCAGCCTGCCTCCCAAGCTTAAACAAAGGCATATGGAAGGTGAAAGCTAACTCCAAAACTCACAAGTTATCCTTACTGACTCTCCAGTGTGTGATCAATCCTGTCTCTTCATCACACCTTAGTTTTCTTCTCTAAGAAGGAAACACTCTTGGAGATGTGTGAATGAAAGGCTTCTGGGATGCCTGTCATCTGTGTGTTTTCATATTAGAGTGTAGGGTGAGGGAGTATTCATTTAACTCCTAATTGTTTAATTTATTTCACTTTGTTCCTAATGTTCCTGTGCCTACAAGCTAGTAAACTTACCTGGGATCTGCTTGAGCACCATTAAGCTATTTTAACAATCAAAGAGCGAGTTTATCAACAAATGCCAAATTATATACTTCTACCAATTTAAATGAAGGCACTACAAGCACTGAAGTTCTGGCCAAAGCTGAAAAAACAAGCTAAAATCCCTTGGCTCGATATGTAGGAGAGCCTCTGAGCATGTATTTTGGGAGCTCACATGGAAAAAAAAGTAGTTAAATCATGGGACTAAGGACATATCCTGAGGCTAGAGAGTAAGACGGGGAATGGCCGAAGGCTTTTCCATCTGTACTGTTAGGCTGGGTCTCTATGTGGTTGGTGTCCCGGTGTGATTGTCATAAAGAGGGTGCCTGTCTGTGGACAGAGCTGGACTGGAAGAGTTGTAGATGTGGGGGAAGTACACAAGTGCTTTCCTTTTCAGATCCACTCTTCCACCTTTTCTGTTCCTGGCAGCAGGTGTGGGTCTCACCCCCACTGCAGAAACTTGACTGGCAATCATCTCAAGCTCCCTCATTCCTATCTTTATCACCCTCCATGCACTGCTGCTAGGCTCCAGTGATCCCTGCAGGGAGTGTAAATTATTTTGTCTTCCCCCAAGCAGCAGATCTGTGCTTTGTCTCCACACTTGTGGCTGCTCTGGCTCTGCTCCTGTCTTTTATGTGCTGGATCAATCTGAGGAGGTGGATGAGGACTCCTGCAGGATAAGACTCCTCAACAACCATGGGCAGACTGTCACGATGGGAATAAGTAGGGTACTTGTATGCTGCTTGTGGAAGGCCTAGGTGGTGGGAGATTCAGTGCCTGAGCAGTCTGTGGGGAAGGTGTTGTCTGCCAGGAGGTCCTCTGAGCAATCTTCCAGTTACAACCATGTGATGTATTACCTGGTGCTCTGAAATTTAAAAGTGACTGTCTTGGTTTGGTTCTTCTGACCCTCATTCCTTGCAGTCTCCATTGTTATTTGGGGTAGGGAGCCATGAAATAGGTAGAATGTCAGTGTTGTTGATAGGAAGATCATAGATGCTGTTATCAGTAGCAAGTAAGGTGCTGTTACTGCAACTAAGAGCCACTGAATGACTGCAGAGATATCTTCTAGTAGGGATAAGTCAGCATCAGTTTAGGCTGCACTTTTACTTGTATTGTTCATTACCCAGTGTATGCCCAGCTGCTTATAATGGCACAGGTTTTCTTCCTCCTCTAGCATTTCCCTTTCTTGGATGTGAAACCTTTAGTTATCCCTTTTGAGAAATACCTCTTGGCTATTCACACTTGTTAAACTTCTGTTATAAATGAGGATTTCTGACATGATACTTCAATGTGGATTTGACAACATCCAACAACACTGGATTATGTGTAACTCTTACCACAAGTGGCTCCCACTCTTTATGTTGGTTGAGAAAGAAAATGCAGTGATGTTGGCTTGCGCTTCCTGAGTCCCAGGAATTAGAGGCATGGAGAGTTAACTGAAATGGACTGTGTGGATTTTGTATAACAAGTTAATGTTTTAAACATTTCTTGGTTTGTCTGGAATATGAGCTACCAATACTTTGGTTGTGGCTGCTGTTGCTATGTGACACACAAGTGTTTCTTTATGAAGTGATATCCTTATAAAAAAAAAACAAAACAACAAAACAAACAACAACAACTTCACTGATTTGAAAGATTTTGTTGAATCTTGTTTTTCCATTTTTTCCACTCTCCTCCATGCCTTTCTTCCCTGGTGCAAAGAAATGATTCCGTGATAATTGATTAGGAGTGGCAAAGGGATAATGAACGATTATAAGTGGTATTTTTGATTATGTTTGCTCTGAGTGCATGCAATTTTGGGGTCCATCATACTCAGTTGTATAGTTTGGTAGGGTACATTCATTCTGCATGCTGATGTCTTCAGTGCCTGCCAGAGCTGTGAAAAGTGTCCTGTTTTTTAATCTAATAGCATGGAAGTCCTAAGGAAATTAACTTGTAGGGCATGTTTTCTTTCCCTTTGACAGTAGAGAAACCATGTATTGTGTGTGTTCTTTTAACTCTCTGCCTTTGACACTTGTCCCTCACCCAGACAGTATGTCCCATGAGCAGCTGAGCTTCCTGGCACTGCCTGTGGAAAGATGGGAAGTGTTAGAGTGGCTAAAAATCTGGCTTTTAAAAATATTTCTGAAGGTAGGGAGCCAATTTCTGTTCTGGGCTAAGTCTGCATAATCTCTATCAGCTTCAGCATTGGCAGAGCTGAGGACTGGGACTGGACAGAGGGGCGGGAAGCCTGCAGAGAAGCCATTCCACAGCAGTGGGGTAGGAGGAGATAATGAACCAGGAGCATCTTTTCACCAAGCTGCCCCCTTACCCAGCAGGGCAGTGAAATTTGTTCACCTTGTCTTCCAAAAAGCCTGCTTGTAAATGGGACAGTATTCCTGAGTATGCACAGGCATGCTAAAAATACTGTGAAATGTGTGAGAGGTGGCCAGGTGATCTGGGAAGTGTCACCAACACACTTCTGTGAATGATCTTGCTGGGGATGAAAGCAGGGTGCTGGCTCTCATAACAAGACTGAATTTGTTTTTCCACAGCCCTTTGAAATCCTTCTGGGCAGAGACTTTTAAATGCAACGTGCTTAGGAGGAAATTTAAAGGAACTTATGGTTAGGCTCCATTATATGTTCAAACAGGAGACATGTATCAAATACCTGGAAGGAAAGTACAAATATTTTGGTTTGTCAGGCAGCCCAGATTTTGCTGAGAAATGCTGTTTCAAAGCTCAAAGGCAGACACAACAGTTTTCCTGAAATAATACCAGCAGTAATCCCTTCAAACATCCCCGAGTGTATTGGCTCGCTCATGCCTTCAAATTCTTTCTCCATTTTGTTATAAAAACGAGCATATTTCTCTCCCCTTCAGCATGTGAAAATCTTCTAAGATTTTTTTATGAGCTTTTGTAGACTTCAGAATAAGCTTTCCTTCCCCTCCCCTTCCTTACTTTCTAATCCAATTTAGTCAGATAGTTACTTCAAATCCCTCAGAGGCCTGTAGTTTGTTCATTCTCCCACAGTGCTGAGATTTCCCTCCAGCCCAGCTGGCAGGAGTTTTTAGAAATAACAATATCTCAGGGGGAAGGAGCTGAAGATTGAATGGGGTCTTTTGTCCAGGTCTCTATGAAGCCAGATTAATTATGCATTGCAGAACACAGTTTAAAGCTCTGAATTAGGTCCTCATTGCAATGAAAGGAGAGCACAGGCTTGAAAACTGAAAGAATTCCCATTTCCATCAGAGGGACAGACATATAATGACTGAAAGCAGGAAGAATTTTTGAAAATTGCAATTAAACAGTATTTTGTATTTACCATTCAGTAGCAGTTGTCTTAAGCATTTACAAAAGTGATTCTTTGACATTTTTTTTCACATGATTGCTCCATAGGTGGCTGGACTATGAGGATTTTCAAGTCTTTTCTGTGTTACTAGGCTACTCTTGAAAGTACTTGTGCTTTGATGAATGAGACCAGGTTTTTTTGGCCAGCACTCACCTGAATAGAGAGGTCTTTAAAACCTCAGCAGTACAATTAGCAGTCAGTCAGATGATACTGATGGTACTGGAAAAAAAGCAAATAGTTTTCTCCTTTACTTCTGGGGATTTTCTAAAGCTGTCTGACCCAGTGTGATGTGCAATAACATTTCTCTTGGTTTCCTAATGCACTCTAATTCCAGCCTGAAGAAAGTAGAACTCTTTCACGGATAATAAGTCCATAATGTTATACAGCTGCCAAATAAAAAGTTGCCCACAGGCATTTGTATTCATAAGGGCACTTTCCATCAGGGAGGGGAATTGTGTTTTGGGTAGGGAATTGGGGCCAAAAGAGGGATAAGGATAAGTAAAAGGTTAGCTCTGAAACCTCTAACATTAGAAATTCTTCTCAGTCTTGGATATCACCAAACTGGGGTAGATGGAGTGTGAGCAAAATAAACTGATTATTTTCCTTTTTTTTTATCACCCTCTTGAAATCCCATATATAGAATAACTCTGTGAAATAAATGTCACGTATTGAACTCTGCAGTTCAATGAATTTTAATTAAAAGTTATAAGCTGTAAGCACCTAGAAAGAAGTAGCCAAATACATATTGGAAGGATAGTAGTGTTTTGGGGCTAATTCCACAGTGAGACTGAGTAAGAGTTTACTGAATTAGTCTCGAAAACCCACAAGATAGGAAATTATTACAGAAATTATTTGATATGAAAATTATGCAGGAGAAGCATTTTCCACAGCACGAATGTATTGTCATAGCATCTGTCAGTGCTTAGTGTTGTGTGCAGTAAACACGAATATTGTCTGTTAGCTGCAATCTATTCAGCTTTCTGCTGTACTCTGAAAAAAATGGCAATTTTGTTAACCTAGCAACCTGAGCACAACTGGAACAACTTGGTTAACGTGCATAGGGCTGATACCATGGCTCTGTGGGCAAAAGTCCCACAGTTGTCCCTCTCCCAGGCATGCCAGGTATGAGCAGCCTCTGAAATAACTGTGGAAAGTAATAATGCACTTGGTTGACATCCAAGGCACAAGGTTCATCTTAGATCATCTCCATGTTGCTCCTTTTGATGTGCAAAGTATTCATTAAGAGTTATGTGCCAAAGAAGCAGTTGTGGTCGGCAGGGAGTGGAGGAATGGGCACCTTCATCAAGTCTCCTAGGGGTTGCTCTGAAGCAGGCAGAGCATGGGAGCGAATGTGTTTGTGTAGCCTCAGTTGACAACTTGGGTGTAGTTATGTAGGAGCTAATATTGAGTGGGCCTAATCCAGAGTTCCTCCATGTTAGGGGTTCAGAATGAATCTAGCTGAGGGGGAGCAATAAGGTGATACAATATCACCTCTTGCTAAGGCACATCCAAGGCAGATTTTCCATGTAACCTCCATTTCTTTTTAGTTCAGCTTTAGATCTGCTTTGTTCTCTTTCAACAAGAGGAGAAGAGCCTTGTTTTTCTTCTCTCTGTGCTTGTCCTGTTATGAACCAGTTAGAGTAATTAGGATTTCCCAAGTCTTTTCCAAAACTCAAATTGAAATAAGGTTCCTGATATTTGAAAGAAATGTGAGTACTTCAATCGTCATTTCATTTGCAAGAATCTATGCCAGAGCAGGGTGGAAATAGTTCCCACTGACTTGAAATGCATGGTCAATAAAGGAAGCTAATGCCAGGACTGGAAATACTCAGGTCACTGGGTCCATAGCGGTGGTGTAGCTCTTAGTATCTGCCATGTGAACTTTCTCACTGGTAGGCTTTGGACCACACACCAACTCTGTCCAGGCTTTCTTGAGGAAATGCAAACAAAATGCAGGTTTGTCCGATAACTTCCAGACTAAGAGTAGGACTTACCACGCTGGCTATAGTACTGCTCACAACTGATCATTTCTGTGCTACCAGTCTTGAAATAAAACAAAAACATCTTTTTAAGGTAAGAATACACAGATAGAGCTATCCAGAGACTTCCCTCACAAAGTATCTTTTAGAAGTCTGAACAGGATGAAACAAAGTGTACTGCTAAGTGTCAGCTTTGATCTGCCAATAAATGCAAAAAAGGCTTGTTAAGGAAATTTGCCTTTTTCTAAGGAAACCCTTTTGATTGTCTGCAACACTGCCTACACCAAGCTAGTCTGCCTGGGAGCTACCGTACTTTGGGACCCAGGAGTCTCACCTGGAAACGAGAGCTCTCAAGTTTTTCAGGTCTGCATCAGTGAGTTGGAAGACTTGGGCCCAACTCCTCAGGGCCCAAGAATAGCCAGGCTCTCAGCCACCAGGATAAGTGGGTGAAACAGCATCTTAGAGTGCTCCTGAAGCATGTGCTTCTTTCTAAATCTCAGTTGGAGAGTTGTGAGCATGGGGGAAGCAAAACCATCCAAGATATTGTAGTAATAAAATACATATATTTACATTTTTTAAGTGGACCTTGACATCGTGTTCTTTGGCTCTATAAAACAGGAGACTTGAAAGCTTAACTTTCCCTGTAAGATCTCAGACCTTCAATGCTTTTGAAAAGATGATGCTTTTGAAGATGTGGATGTTGGGACTCAGCTGTTGTGTTAAACAGTTTTTGCCCAAGTGACCCTCGTCTCATAGCTGGAATATTTGCTTTCTTGTAGAGAACCAATCTATTGCTGCTTCAACCTTTTTTGAGCTGTGAGATTTTTAGGCATACTGCTCTTACTAGGCTAGATGAGTTCCTACATATGTGCAGTTGTAAAGAAATCAAATACTACAGCTGGAAACTGTGAGATCACTCTTCTGCTGCCCCAGCCTCCCGTTTACTGTGAAAACAAACATAGCTCTTTCCTGATGTCTGCCAGCCGGAAGGCGGTGGGGAGGCAAGGGGAAAGATTTGTTGCTTTTTTTCTTCCTTTCATTTTCCTTTCCCTTTCCTTTCCCTTTCTCTCCTTTTTCCTTTCTCCTTCCTTTCCTTTCCTTTCCTTTCCCTTTCTTTTTTTTTTTTTTTTAACTGTTTTGGGAAACTATAACCACACAGCATTCAGAAGAATTCTTTTCTCTCTGCTCTGTGATTAGAGATTAGAGAAGCCTGCTGGCAAACAGTAACTGTTGAGTACAGCTGTGTAGATGGACTAGAGGTACATACATCTTTCTCATTACAGAAGTATGCCTTGTTGAAGACAAGGTAGATAATATGCTGTATTTTGCTGTGACAACGGTTAAACTATAACACAGACTCTATAGATCACTGTACTGGATAAGTTGGTTCTTTAGGTACAATTAGTCAGCTGACGCGTTGAATGCAGTGACTGATTTCTATCTGCTACTTCTAACATGCCTATGTTACTTCATTTCTTAAGGCTGCATCCATCTAGGACAGGGAAAGAAAGAGATTTGGGAAAAATTCTTGCTTGCAAAATGCAGAGGAAGAAAAATAAAAAAAGAAAGGAATTAAAACAGTAAGAAAGCTATTTGTCTGAAGAAACTGCAGCATGTTTGGTTAATGACATCTTGTTGTGGGGTGCCCTTGGCTAGCCCTGCATATGCTGTCTGGCACTTGGTTGTTTCTACACTCTTGTGGCAAACAGACCCTCAGTGGAGTCTGCAACAGAAAAATACAGACAAGCTTCTTGTGACTCTTTGTGTTTGTGAATATCCTTACTTTCCTTAGATTTCACCTCATGAAACCTGTATTTATACTTCTGAAATAGTCTATGAAATTTCTGTGGTCTTCTGTTCTTCTAATGGAGTTTAATAAAATGAAGATTCTTTCGTATTTTTTCAACCCTATTCTGAACCTAATTCTTTTTGTTTGAGATTTCTTTTTCTCAATGAGTGTATTACTTTTCCATGCACATATTTATATTTGGCTTCCATTCTCCATGTTTACATGGCGAATACTATCAGGCTGCTGTTTACAGTCCTTTCTCTGAGAGCTTTTGGATGTTCTATAAATGTGTTTATGCAGCAAATTAAATAAGCATTACCCAGCTCAGGAACTTCCCTAGTTCTCATCATATGGATCTGGTAATCTGATGCTCAAATGGCTTTAGTATTCCATAAGGGATCATATGGGAACTGTATAAAATTGGACTGTTAAAATGTCCATTCTTCACTATCTCATGGTGCATATGTGCGTGCAACATGAAGTTGTACTGATCTTTGCAGCTGTGTTGCAAGCTGTTGCATAATTGACTGTCTGCAGTCATTCCTAGGTGTCCTTTGTTCTTTCTTCCTTGATTATTTTTCATCTGATTGTGGGCATTCATGGGGATGTCTTCTTCCAGATGGATTCAACCACTTGTGTACTCTTCTAGTGGCCGTGCCTCCTTTGTTCTGTAGCATTTGTGGAAAGTCTGTGTTTCTGCTTCTGCTAGATAATTTAGGAAGAGCTATTTGACTCTCTCTCCAATCTTTCAGAAAAGGTTTAGATAAAATGCCTGGGAAAGAGATTCTGATTTGAATCTGCCAGATTTGAATGAGCGTGATCTTGCTGTTCAGTGTACCAGTGTACACCAGTGCCACAAGGTCAGCAGGGGTGGGTGCTTCAGTGCAAGCCTCTCCTACAAGACACTGTTCTGCTGCGCCAATTAGGAGTTTGTCACCTCTTCCTTATTTTAACTCAAGTTCCTCCCCCACTATTTGTGATAGTCCTAGTAATTGGAACTATTATTTCCTTTTTCCATCTTTAGAATAGTAAATTTTGAGTAGGAATTATCGTTGTGATATGTAATGCCCTCTCCATTTGCCTGCATTACTGTGCCTGTTAACTGTCTTTACAGGCACTGATTGCTCTTGTTCATACAGGAAATGCAGTGAGGAATAGCCAGCTGGAGTCCCAGGAGAAAGATCTTTCCCTGGTGTTGAATGTCAACAGCCTCCTCAGACCATGTTTACAGTAGCCTTTTACTTCTTAATATTCACACTGTTATAACCACTGTTTTTACTTCAGATATGGTGTTATGAGAAAAATTCCTTTGCCTGCTGGTGATTTAATTACAGCATTTTCCAACCTTTTCAGAGCAGGTCGTGGTAACATTTGTCATCCTTACATTAAATATGACTTAAAACAATTTAAAGGATTTAAAATATTTTAATAACATAATATATGTTATAGCATGAAACCTTATTTTTAGTAAGAAAAAGAAGTTAAATGTCTTCTGCAGCATTTTTCTGCCAATAGAAGCATAGACTTGGGGGGGAGGAAAGAGGGAGTGGGGAAGAACTTAGAAGGTCTGTTTTGTGCAGTGTCTGATTTAGCTGTTTTATTTTTATAAAGATGTTTTGAGATCCTATGTTCTCATTATAGAGTTAAAATGCTTTGAATGCTACCTAAAAGGGATGGGATGGATTGTGGCCAAAAATCAGATAGTTGTCTCTTATCTAATAATGTTTGTGCCTCTCTGTCACCAATCACAAAATTGTTAGATTATTTGGAAAGACAATTAGTGAGGCTGATGCTAGCTGTGAACTTCTCCATCACTTGTCAAGAACTTCACTTGTCCAGGTTGGAAAGGACCTTAAAGATCATCAAGTCCAACCACAAAACAATCTCAATGCGCAGATATTAATTTAAATTGCCAGTTCATAAATTCATTCTCTTACTTCTTGTTTGGCTCTGTGATGAGACTGCAACCAGACAAGGTTACTGCTGGTTGGTTTTGGAGCAGATCCAGTCAAGGGTTAAAAGATGGCTGTTACCAAAATCCAAAACATTTATTCTTTCATTGCTCATCTTCTCAGATGTCATCCTATGAATGCAGTATGACACATCAAAAAACCCCAACAAAACTCTCCAACAAATATTTGTTCACAGTAGGTGCATGATTCATGAGGAGTTGTTCTGCCAACATATGGACATGCTGTTTTATCCTGTTTATTATTAACTACTTGGAATCTTACAAACTTCTCTAATATTGCTCTACTTCAGTGTTTATTTTGGAAACTACATATTTTCCTTTGTTTGTGATGCTATAAACAATATAATTTCATGAATCACCATGCCATAGGGACTGTTATATTTAATATTCTTAATAGAAGGCACTGGCATTGATAAGTGGTTTCTTACTCATGGGTGGAGACTTAGTATGGGTTTTCTCACTTTGGCCTAGGAAAGTCCATGGTGTAGTATAAGGTAGCCTGATCCAAAGTGAATGCCTGTCAGTAAAAGTAAAATGCATTTCACCATGTCTTAATGGTCTAAATTTGGCTTTACATGAACATGAGTCATTTACTTCTTTTTTAAAACTGTTAATAGAAAACAGCCTGTGTCCAGAGTGATTCATCTGAGCTATGTAAGAGACCTAAACTTGGGATGAGATGATTGCTCTCTGATAGTCCCTAATTTTCCCTCTTGAATAATGTGGATAAGTCCTTGAGGTTGGGGGGGAAAGGGAGGATAAACAACTTTTATGTTGGTAAAAGTAGATAAGGTGAGTCTTTCCTACAAATACAGACATATTACTCAAAGAAATTTAGATTCCACTATTCTTTCTCACACTCTTAAATGGAGTAATATTCAAAGAGGAGGGAACTGATAGACCTCAGTGAAATTATTTCTGGCACAAATTTATGAGAAATGCAGAAGGACTTCAGTATTATCCTGAATGAAAAAGGGGACTTCTCTAACATTTAGACAAATACAACAGTACATTAGAATTTACTGAATAGCTACATGAAATTAATCTGATTATCTTGCATATAAATTGAGTCAGAGTTTGTGATAGTTCTCTATTGGTGCTTTCTCAGTTTGTAAAAGCTTCAGTTTAGAAGAAGGCATGATAGTGAAATTCTTCTGTTTCAGAAAGTAGGACTGAAACTTTATCAGGAATGACACTTAGTATGTGTTCTGTTGTGATGAAAATTCTTGTATTGAGCCTTAGCATGTTAGTGGCTGAAATACTGGGTGGAACAAACTTGTGATAAAAAGCTATTTTCACTATTGACACCAAAGTTTCTTAAATCAGTTGTGTACTAGGTTGCTCTGAAAGTAGTGCCTTCTATTTATTTCCATGAAAATCACAATAGCTATGAAAAGCACAATGTCATTTGATAGAGCACATTCTCAGCTACAAAACACTCTTTTTCAACACAGTCACCACCATTAGCTATGGAGTTTTGTCATCAATAAACAAGAGCCTGCATGCTGTGCTAGTAAATATCTACTCAGGTGGAGATGACCCACTGTTTCACAGGTGCTATGATGGCATTGTTGCTAGGAAAATATTGCCCATGCAGTCCGTCTTTCATCAGACCAAACTAGATTATAGAGTAATAACTACCTTTCTTACTCATGTCAGCATCTAGGTTTGTTAATTTCTGTTTTCTATGACTGTATTTCATTTTTTTCTTCTCATTCCAGTTTGACAATGAAGTGATCTGTGTTTGGTAGTACTGTCAATATCCCTAGGCTGTTACTATGTACCTATTTAAGTTCAGGATAATTCAAGGGAACCAGGCAAGTTTTCAAACCTTAGCTAACATTGTATTGGAATTCTTTCAGTTAAACAAGAATTTGTTCAAAATATATTCCAGAATTAGCACTTAGTACGGGAAGAATATGTTAGTGCTTACCAGTACATGAATTAGCACTGTTTGTATGTTTTTCTGTCTTCCAAAACCAACAAAATCTTCAGCAAATTGCTCTTTTACATAGATTCATACACAATTGGCATTATTTAGCAACGCATGTGCAACATGAATGGCGCATTAATATTTTGAAGTTTAATATGCTGGAGGTAGGAAAGAAATCCAATTATACAAACCCTTGTAGCAATAAATATTTTATTTTGCTTATGTTGTGATGTTCATTGACTGTAAGCCACACAAATCAGAATTTCTATTCTTTGCTTATCCAGCTGCTGCTTTTACTTGTTTCATTCAAAGTTCTTTTGCATGGAGCAGCAAGCTGACACTTGCCATGTTTTCTATTCATTTTTCTCGGAGCACTAGATTGGGATGACATAGTTTATGAACCATGTTTAAATCTATGAACTATGTTTGATTTCTGTAGGCAGAGATCCAGAAGCAGTACATCTTTGTAACTGTTCTGATCTGAAAAATTGTAGGCATTTTAAAAAGAGATTAGTTTGGTTAGCCTTATTTCATAGTTACAGAAATAGAAGCAGATCTTGCTTAGCCCTGTGTCCCTAGGTCACTTAAGCAGCGTTGTCTGGATTTCACCCATAACTCACAGAAATAAGCCTGGAAACTTTTAATTGTTTGTATGATTTGAGGACTGAGTGACTGTGGGCACTTCTGGTTGTTGTGGTTTTCTTCATTTCTAAGGTATTTCTTGAAGCTAGGAACTTGAACCTGGAGCACTTTAGTTCTGACACTGATTCTCACTTTAACTGGAAAGATAATCAATCTTTCTGTGCTTCAGACAGGCATAAATTCATCAGTTAGTTTCACTGCTAGAACAACTCACATTTGGAGTTGTTCAAGATAAGTGAAAAGAAACTTAACTAAAGTCTATCCTACCATGTTCAGTAGTAGTTTTATGTATTCCCTTCACTGAAATAGGCATTTTTCCTCCATGTATATGGCTTGAGGCTTTTCAGACCAGAAGATAATGGAACGACAGTTCTTGTGATCTAGGACTAATAAGAGCTGAAGACTGAATTTGAGATAAACAGGGTCTGATGACTTCCCATACACTTCTTTCTAAGACTCACATTTAACTTTAAAGGAAAATATAGTAAGAACAAATAAAACCCCTGGAATTTTAGGTAGTATAGTTGAATGAAAATGATTTTAAAACAATTAAACTCTTTAAAAATCACCTGTGTGAAAGAATAACAAAACTGCCCATTGTTTTAGAAGTAACTTTCATATTCTTCCCCTTTCATCTCCTTTATTTCAAAATACATGATGAAATCTGCGGAGATTTACATACAGATATTTTATCTGTACATCTATCTAATTGTGCTTTGAAGGTTTCTATCAGTACTCTTTTCCAGTACCTTGTAAATCTTTACTTTAAACATATCTTTCCCAGATATCCTTGCTCCAAACATCTGTGTGGAAGTCTGTTGAAAGAAATGGGAATCCTTTGACTGACTGTCATGGATCAGATCTCCCAAAGATACTTTGGCCTAAGTCTCATGTTTGCTTAGGCACAATGATATGAATCACATTTCACTCTTCTTTAAAGAATGAGCTTCTTGTTAACTGTAGTCACAACTATGCTGGAGACAGAATAGTGAGGAAAGTATAGCTTAATAGTAGTTGAAGTTTAAACCTGAATTTTGATGAGAAAAGTAATACACACAGTTTATATTAATTCTGAGTCATAGTGCAATGTGATTTTTAGAAGTTTTTCAATTTTGTATACTTAAATTTCACCATGAAAGAAAACTGCTGTTATTTATGTGCTGAAATATATTGAGTAATATTTTTTTATATTCACATACTGGCATAAAAACATTGACTACACATTGAAAGAGAGTGTTGTCCTACCTGTTTTTCACTTTATGTTCTGTAATTAAGATAGCTTAAATAATTACATGCTCTCATCTGTGCCTGATTGATTTTAATGATACCAGAGTGACTGCAAATGAAATTCTGTACTCTACAAGTCATCCAGTAATTATTTCTCTGAGTAGTTGTAGAAATTTCCTGAAAAGTACCTCAAATGTTTCCATCAGAGGTGACTGTTCCTGGGAGGCAGGTTGCTGTGAAGTCTGTGTCTTTGCTCTGAAAATTTGGTCAGAAAAGCTACTCTGTCAATACAATGACAACATGTTGACTATACATTTAATTGTAAATCTAGCATTTATTTTGCACACACAAAAAAAAACAACCAAAAAAACAAGAATTTTTTTAATGATAAGCAAGGAAAAACAGGCTGTTTTGGAGGTACAGGGAAGGAAAAAGCTACATGTCGTTCCTTATATTTCTTTTTCTCTGGCAAAAGCCAGTGAAGGGATTTAGGGGAGTGAATGGTGTCCTTAAGAAATGAGCAGAGATCAGTGTGGGTGAAGAGGGAGGGAAGAAAAGTCTGGGGGAAAGCACAAAGTACTGCTGTTGGAGAGGATTGAGGCAGTGGAATCAGGGTGATACAGACTTTTCATTATCAAGAACAATTATTCCAGCAAGAACAGCATGAGACTTCATGAAATGTTTTTAAACTCAGTCTCCTGATAGGAGAGCATTACATAACTTGTGCTTTGTGAGCACTGGCAACCTGCAACCTACAGAAAGACACAGCCAGAAGCAATGCGCTCAGCTGCTTGCTTAAAAAAATCAAATAAAATAAAATCTGAGTCAAATGTTCAACAGGCAAGCTTATCTTTACCCTTCCCCCATTCTCTCCATCAACAGAAGCCTGGTTTTCATCACAGATTAATAAGTGAAACCTTTTATCATTTTACCATGCTTCCCACAGCCTTTGGGTAGAAATTAACAATGCTCCAAGTCAACACTGCCACAGTGCTTAAGATGTTTTTGCATGTTTATTCACTTGAAAGAGTAGTGATGATGGGGTTAGGGAAAGGGTTTTAAACTGCCTGAGAATATAACCTCAGAAACTTTGGGGTGTTCTTGATTGCACCTAGTTTGACAAATATCTGTTGGAGAGCTCTTGCTGTTGCTTTTGTCTTTCAGTTTTATAATAACTACGATTTTTTTAAAAAGAGTCCTTGTTATATATTCTGCTGTCTGCTGAAGTGACTATTTGTATCAATAGCTGTTAAGGAAATATGTGTAAGTGCTCAGGAATTCTAATTAAGCAGACTCAGCTGGAGCAAATAGCTGGAGGATTTCACAAGACTGTTTTGAAATTATAGGCAGGCCCAAAAACCAGGAAATTCTCGAACTTTGGAGTTCTACCACGGTGGACTTAGCCACTAAATCTTATTTATTTGCTTTCAAATCAATGGGTTTGTACACCATATTATTTCATAATCCCTGCTGGTAGTTGTTCCTCTTTTTTACTTGCTCTTCCATCTGCCCTAGAAAAGATGCAGTTTAGCCAAGCAAGCAGAACCAGTTCTGTATTTCTCAGAGAAGAGTTTGTGGGACTAAATACTGTAGAACTTAGTTGGGTTAACTTAATTTATTTATGAGAAAAAGTTTAAAACTTTTCTGTGTTATGTAACTCTTTATATCTTTGTTTATATGGTAAACACTTCTCTGTTTTGTTTTCCAAGTACCATCACTCCCTGTCTAATCTACTCTTGCTAACAAAAATGACAGTAACAAGCCAGAGAGCAAGAGCATTCTCTGTCCCTTTGTTTTCACCCTGCTGGATGAACACATGTTTTTCCCTTTGCCTTTTCTCCTTTTCTTGTCAGGTAAGGGAAGCCACTTGTATGTTGCACTAAGGAAAAGTGATTGAAAAGTGGAAGACCATACTTTTCTCTTCAGCAAGCGGAGATCTGTTTTCAGTCTGATGTTTGGTGAAAGGAAGCTTCAGAGCTGTGGGCAAGCTGCCAGGAATGTCTGATTTCCTTTCCACCCACTCCTATGATCCTCCCTTTTGGCAGTGATTACTGATGACCACAGCTGTCATGCTAGGTCATGGTAAGCTGTCAAGCAAGGTAGTACATGAGTTGTACAAGGCCCAGACCTTGATCTCTGCTGAAGAACAGAATCTTAAACTGAATCTAGTATCAGGTGGTATTCTAGTATGCTACAGCAAGCAGTAGTGGACTGATGTCAGCTTTATTCTGATTTCTTGAGAAGGTGAACAAACAGAAGTTGCTTCTCTGACAAACAGAGCTTCTTCCCAACGTTTTTATAGCTAGTGATGTCACAAAGCAAAAAAGCAGTGTCAGTAATGGCAAAATTGGTTAGTCCTCCCAGCCAGCTGAAACTATAAATAGCACTTTGGCTTGCTCTTGCTCATAAAAATGTAATAACACAGGAGAACTCCATAATCATAAGTCAGTAATCAGAACAATAGTGTTCAGATGGCTGTGCTGTATGCAGCACTCTGAAGGGGTGACCAATGGTGACCAGATGTCAGTGCGGTGGATGTGGCTGAAAATCACAACAGAATTGCAGGCTTTGGTTCAGAAAATGATGAATGCTGTTGTCAGAGGCATAATTTCTATAAAGATGACTTTTGTTCTATGAAAGGTAGTATTTCGTTAAGCTTCACATGTTCAATGCCAATGCAAAAATGTCTACTGAAGAGATGCTATGTTTTATACTGTACTGGCTTGGCTTCATAATGAGCTTTTTGCTCTAACATCTGTTCTTCTTCTAACAGTGCGTTAAATAGCATGACTAAAATCCATTAGGTGTTTGTTCTGTATATCTCTCTCAAAAGGTAGTGGCATTTGTATATGAGCATTTGGTTTAAAAACATACAAGAACAAGTTGCTTTCTGTTTTCCAGGGGGATGAGGGGGAAGGTCAACCCATGTGGGGCAGGACGTTGTATGTGTTGAGACTGTCCATTGTTACATTTGCCCTAAAAATAGCCTTGGGGTATCTGAGATGCAGTTGATGTTGTTTTCCTCCAGTTCTCTTCTTAGAAGACAATATTTGCTCCTTAGAGTCTTTCTGCAGTTGGAGAGATGATCCACCTTAGCAGGTCCCGTATGAGCCTCATCTGGGTTTGATTTTTAGGTGACTCTGAAAGTAATGTTTTCTTTTTATTTCAGTGGAATCCACAACAGCTACAAAGAGCACAATAACACTATTTGATGGAGCAAATAGTTACCACCACTAGCTGTGCAAGATCCTGTATGCCATGCTTGTGAAAGTCTGTAACAGCAGAGGTGACCCAGTGTTTCACAGCTGCTATGGTGGTGTTGTTGCTAGAAAAATGTTTCCCCTGTGGTCTGTCTTTCATTGGTTCAAACAAATGGGAGTTAGAAGGTGCCAAATGTGGTCTATATGGTAGATATGCCAGGGCGGTCCAACCAATACTGGAAGTGTGCTCCACAGTCTTCAAACTGGCATGGGGCCTGATGGTACAGTGTTGCAATAGAAAGATTGTCTTCTCTGATCTGACTCTGGAAGTTCAAGCCTTCAGTTTAGTCAGCATCACGATGTAGTGGTCAAAGTTGCTGATTTGTTGGGGTTCCAGGAAATCCAGTAGGATCATCCCTTTCCGATCCCATAAGACAGTGTGCATCACTGCTGTTTTGACTCTGGCTCGTAGTGGTGACACTGCATCTCATCAACAATAATGATGTGATGCAGGAAGCTGTTGCCTTCAGCCTCACATTGGTTCAATAGGTCCTGACAAACTTGCATACAGTGTTCTTTTGGTTCTTGTGTGAGTTTTGTGGAACCTACCTGGCGCAAATTTTGTGATATTTCAGTGTTTCCACCATCATTTACAATGTGTTGATGCCAGTATTTAGGTTTCATACACAGTTCCCTGGTCATAATCCACCGATCTGTGCAGGTGAGCGGATTGAGATGCTCTTCATGTCCTGGTGTGACACCTGTGTGGCTGCCCACAACATGGCTTGTCCTTCATATTGCTGTCACCACTGCAGAAACATACCACACACCATTATTTTTTTTTTGCATGGAGGAGTTCAGTGACAGACCTTTGCTTTATCCGCATTTCCATGTCAGACATCATTCTGTCAGACTGCCCCTCTGCTGCCATCTGTTGTACAACGACAAAGCATAACAGAATATTGGTGGGAAGGTTCAGCCTTTACTGCCATACCACCAACATCCACCTCTAATGTCATAGGCCAACATAATAAACTGATATTAAGATCAGCCATTGTACTTTGGAACAATAAGCACAGTTTCACTGCTTCTGCCTTCTGTTTAAAAAAAAATAAATACCTATGGCCTAGTAACAGATCATACATTAAATTAAATTACATTTGATTTTATTAAGCTCTTACACAAAGTTAGGAGAAAATTCCAGGAACTCTCTGGACAAGTGCCAGTTTCTTTATATTTCTCCTGGCCAAACAAGGCGACTAATGACTGCTTTCACAAGGTTGGGGAATCCACAGCCACAGTTAAGAGGGGTAAAAAAAATAAATAATAAAAAGCTGTAATAAATAAACTAGTCTGTTCACAAACCCTTCCTCAGGAAGCCAGCATGGGAAGCACAGGCATTTAGAATGACAATCCAGCATGTTCTGCCAAGGTGCAACTTTCCAAAACAGCTGTAGAAATGGCTACAGTTTCCTTGAATGTTGATTTTAATAGCATTACTAAGCTCAACTGTTAAGCTCAACAATCTAATTGTTTTCATGCTATCAACTGTATCTATAGGAATTCTATAAAGTTTCAAACTTGCAGAAGTAACCCTCAAGAGACAGCGACAAACGAGTAGATGCCACTCTCTGTGAACTCAGCTACCTTCCAGTCTCCACTCATTCAGGTGCACTTGGTTTTGAGACTGTGACAGAAACTGTTGTTCGGTCTCCCTGTAGGATGCCATGTTTGCTTCATTTGTGCAGAAAGCTTTTCATAACTGTCCCATGTCTGGAGCACTCAGGAATAAATATGCTTCCTCTCTTTGAATAATGGCTGAACTCCCAGTGGAAGAGGATGTATTTAAATAACCACGTTGCCATGTGGAGTATCTCATGACTTCAATCCTCAGAGTCCCTGAGCTATCTGAACGCGTATTTATAATCAGCCTGGTGAGCACTCTCTCTGGCTATTTATCAGCTGTGAGGCTGTGTTTCCATTTCACAAGTGTAATTCTATAATTTAAGAAGATTGTATGTTTTGTCATTAGGAAATTTATTTATGCATTTTTCTCCGAGAATGGAAAGTTCCCAGTGTAGGACAAACAGCCTCCTTTGTGTAATATTATATTTTTTTCCTCTTTCCTTTGCTGTCTTGAAGAATGGTGGAAGATAATATGCTGAGGCATTTAAGAATTTCTGTATCTAGAGCTTGCTTCCATGTTAGTGAATTAAGCTTTTGGCAAGTATTTGCAACTGTGGAATCGTCTGTGCCCACACTGCTTAACTCTCCTACACTCAAATCAGATAAACCCATGATTTTTGGGAGCAGTCTCTGGCATATACTAACTCCCGGGCTATGGTGAGGAATTTGCTGTAACCTAGCACTCTCCTGAATGCTCACTGGCACATACTGAAACTGTGTCAGTGATCTTCTGCCGTTTGAACGGGAAAGGCATTTAGTATTGTTTAATCTACCCGTACAGGTGCAGATCTTGGCTACAGTCAGACTTGTCTGTCTTGGTCAAAACAAAGGGATTAAGTTTCTAAAGTGAGATTCAGATGCTGACATTTCAGTTTAGGTTAGGAGCTCGTAAGGCCACCTTTAACCTTGATGGATTCTGAAAGCCCAGAGAGGCATACAATTTTGGCAATAAGTTCCTTACATTGCTCTATCTTTATTCGGAAGTGATACCATTTCAGCAAGACAGAGTGTCCTGGCACTAAAGCATCATTAGAAGTCAGAAAGTGGCTTTCTTAGTTGACATTTCCTGAAGGACTGGGTTTGGTAGGTCTGTTTGTGGGAGCACAGGAGCCAGCATCTACAGCTACTTTTCTTCAGAATTCTGGGTTGTGATGATAGTGAAACCGTTAGCTGTGTTGGAGTTCTGAAATGATCAAAGCCACATCTTTCACCTCAGATAAGAACTTCCAAAGCCTGTTGTTGCCTGTGTCCTGCAGAAGCCTTCTGTATTCTGGGCTGAAGATAAGGTGAATGGTAATATTAGTACTGGCAGTGTTTAAGAAGCTCTGCACTTTAAAGAAAGGAGGGGATTCCATGTGTGCTTCTCCATTTGGCATTTTGTTCAGCAGGTGTGTACTGTCTGAGGCCTCTGGCTACTGGAGATCCTATTGCTAGGGATGTAGCTGCTTCTATATGGCACAGGAGTTGCTGCCTGGGCTGAGACTATATGTTCCCCTCTTAGAGCAGGTTTCCTGTAGCATAATGTTCACATACAACAGTTCCACTGAAGATGCAAGTATAACTGAGGAAATTGAAGGCAGGTATCCTCAGGTAATGGTTTACCATTTGATTGTCTTCTCCAGAGTAAATTACATAACTGTAAATAAAAGTGGAGCTTTGAAGCTAGGATGCCCTTGTCTGTCTCATCAGAAATTGTGCTAAGAGGAAAAGGAAAGATACATTCTCCACTGATCAGCTCTGCATGAGAATTGTCTACCTGCTGCAGCAGTTGTCTGCATTTCACTTGTCTTGTCAACCAGTCTTGTTCTTACATTTGAGAAATATTCACATCTCATGCTTTCCACAGGGATGCCTTAAAAGGTTCTTTAATTGTGTACTCAATGGTGCAGACATTTGATGTATCTCAGACTTTCCTTTCTATCACAAATGGACAGATAAATTTCTTGAACTTCAGGAATCCTTAGAGGCATGAGATTTCTGTGTCCTGAATATCCCGGGTACAGCTTTCAGGTTGACTAAAAGTTACCTTCTGTCTCTACCCCATTATTTCTCTTTAATTTTTACTGAGGACAGCTGAAGCTACTAATGTCTCCCTGCCTGATAATGAGAATGTACTTTGTCTTGTGGGGCGCTTTTTAAAAATCTAATCTGGGATGTGGAGTAAGTTATAAAATAGAAAAAGAAAAGAATTCACAATGAACAAATAAAAATCTTTTAAAAGCAGCTCCAGGAAATGCAGAAATAAAAAGTTTCAGGGTGGATTTTGTATTCAGAATGTTCCATTGATCAAATCTTGTATACGATTGATGCAATAACTCCATAAGATATCAGAGAACTGAATGCCTTCTTTTTGGAAGCTGTAAAGTGGCTCGTATTGGATAAGCAAAATCAACCCAGAATCAACACTCAGTTTTGAAAGCTTAGATTTACAGTTGTAAAATAAATCTTCCCACTTCTAGAGCATTATTTTATTTGTATGGTAAGGAGGGAGTGCTAATTTAAAACTGTGTAAGACTTAAATATTTTGATAGCAGGAACTAATTTGAAAAGTGAGTCAACCCAAACTTGTTTAGAAAGATGATCAAGCAAAAACATTAAAGCAAAAAATGTATTAAATGAATGTAAAATTATATTTTGATTGCAGTCTATATGGATGTTCAACTAAGGTTAGGTTTATGAACATTTGTGTATAGTAACTTCAATAGTTTGACAGAAACTCAGGTTAAGATTTGAAGCATATTTGCCAGAATAGTGCTTAATGCTCTGTGAAGAAGTATATTCTGCTAGAGTTAAGAACTGAACTCGAAGTTACTGGACTTCTCTGGAAGGAGACAGCAGGCACGAAGCTGTATTCCCCAGGGTGCTGGGGAGCTGGGGCACTGAGGCTCATGAGGAGTGCTGCTGACTCAGGCTCTGCGGGAAGGCACTGAGGAAATCTCTGCCCTTCACATTGCTGCTGAGCATCACATGGGTTTTCCTGACTGGAAAGGAGATGGGGGGGCTGAGGTCATTAGGGAGGAAACAGAACCCAGGACCATTGACCTCGATCTAAACACAATGTAGAGAAAGACAATAAACTCCAGGAGGAAAAACACTGAAGTGATTTACCTAGGAGGAAGTGAGAATATTAAATTCTTTCAAGTAACTTCAGGAGGTGTAGTAGAGGAAATCTATTAAAAACACACAGGGAAAGCAGCTGTCTGTAGCCAGAGAGCCATGTGACATGCTGAAGTGGTGGTTGCCTGCTACATAACTCATACTTTACAAATGATTGAATCTGTGAACACTGTGGGATTATTGAAATGGTGCGTTCACACTGCTTTTCTGTGTCTAGAAAAGTAGAAAGGTTAGAAACTGTCGTAAATTCATCCTCATTTATCTCTTCATCTCAATGTACATTCCACATAACGAAATTGTAAATCCATTTCTCCAGCACTAACAAAGATGTGGGTCATAGTGACACGTGATGTTTATCATTTCCTCAGAGATCTGCTTTGTCCATTTCAGCTGCTACTACCTTTCTTTCTCTCTTCCATATATCCAAAAATATGCTGTGTTTAAAATGCAGACTAGAACTGTAATGATGAGAGTTGCCAAAGAATTTGCTCTTTTCCTTTTCTGGACAGTTTCCATAAGTTTGTCACCATGGCTGTAGGCATTTGCAAGACTTCTGTTCTTGCTGCTTTTCCTTACCAGGGTGTGAGAAGATTGTTGTGTGATAAATGAGAAATTGGCTGGAAAGTCAGTTTGAACCTCTGAACAAGTTATAAATAGAAACTTACAGTATATCTCCCTCTAAATAGAAATTCCTTGATTTTATTCATTACAGTATTATGTTACATCGAGTCTGGTTTCCATATACCAGAAGTGTACATCATATCCTTAACACATCCTTAAGTTCTTGCGCACAGAGATCGATTAACATACATCATGAGTAATTCTTATATTCTAACCGTGCCTGGCTGACTGACAGCACCTTTGCATACTGAGGAGACGGAACACCAGAATTTAGGTCTCTTAAAGGAAGAATGTCCCATCTGCTGCTGCTAATCAAATAATGAAAAGTACTCTCCAATCTCTTAAATTTGGTAACTTTGTAGGCTGTACCCCAGACTAAAACTTAACATGTTTGAATCTTTCTAGCTTTGATGCTGTTGAACCAACCAGCAATGAGAGTAGTTACACATTTTGTTGAACTCTTGTTCCTCCTGCAGCACTGAAGCTATGTTCAGGGCACCTAGTTCTTTTTGTTGTAACTGAAAGAATTCCTGAGTGTAGGAGTGATTCTGGGAAAGCAGCAATCACTACCAGTAAAAGAGATTGATTTATGTGGACAATTGTTTCTCTTATATTTTGTTTCCAATCCTTTTAATTTAGGAAGATCTAGATATCAAATGCATAGGAATTTTGTGACAAGGGGTTTGGATTCAGTCTTACTGTGGATTTAATCTGTTCACTGCCCTTTAAATGCCCTTAGAATTGATATTGTCAGCTGGTGTCCAACAAGTTGGTAGAGTCCAGTAAGTGACTAAACCTGACTTTCATAAAGCCATTATGTGAAGTGTGAAGGTATTACCAATTTAAATGTCTTTTAAAAGTTATATTATTATTATAAAAGTTAATTATTCTTCAGAGAATATAGTTGTTTTTCACCTCTGAGTGATGTTGATTCTGAATCCTCATCCAAATGAATGGTAACTACTAGGAATACTGTTGTAATTGTATATAAATAGGGTTGAGAAATTTCTACAGCTGTTTGCATTCAGGTTCATAGACCTGTAGTTTCACATTTTTCTGGTGTGCTCTGGCAGCACTTGCTATCTAAGTGAGTCTGCATCAGCTGACAACAGAATTCTCAGAAGCAGACAGCAGACCTGTGACCACATGCTGTAGCTAATGGACCAAAGACCCAAACCCTACAGAAGACCCATTGACTTATGGCATCTTGGTGAAGTGAGCTTGAGCAGAAGGGTGTGATGAGGATAAATGAGGTTACCTTTGGGAAGCTTATGTTGCATCAGGCCAGGTGCCCTACAGTAGGATCTGGGTGGATACAGGGGGAACACATGATCAGAAGACTGAAAAAACAAATCAGTGTATGCAGGGCATTTTTGCATGCTATCAGTTGGTTATCTTCTTTTAGTAAGCAAGCAAGAGGAGCTACATGCTAAGTCTCCTACTCCCTTTACCATTCACGTGTGTTGGCATTTCCAGTTGTATGTGTAGAAATATATAACCCTAATCTGTAACTTGTAACTCTCAATTTGCTCTCTGTTTCAACTGGTGAAAGAAGAGCAATATTGGAGGTAAATTCTGAAGAAGATAAAAGCAAAATAAACAAGCCATAGACAAAAAGTAAGCTAAGAAATTTGTGTGGCAGGGCTGAAAAGCAGAGCCACAGTGGTGGTCTAGGTAGTGTGCTTTCCAGTTTTGTTTCATCCTTCTTAAAACCACTGGCACAGTTGAATAGACAGTGTGGAGAGCAAATGCAGCTTTACTTTTGATTTGTGCAACTTTCTTCCTTTGGATAATCTAAAATTAGGTAGTCTGGTCTCAACTGAAGATGTTCATACTTTAAATCAATCATAGCTACGCATGTATAATAAATGTCCTGCCACCATGGAGCAGCATGGTGGCACTGGCACTTGCTGCAGGTTGTTTGGTCTGTTAATAGACAGGAGAAGGGTGGGAAGTACATGGGGAATTATTAGAATGTATCTGAAGAGGAATGGCTTATAAAGACTTGCAATAAATAATAATTGCACAAGGTGATATTCATTTTAATGAATGCTTTACTGGTTTCTTTTCCCTGGTGGGAAGAAAGTCCCTCAGTCTTCTTAATATAGGCACAGAATGAGCTCACTGTGCTGCGGCTGTCTCTCTTCATCACTTCATGTTCTTCTCAGCTATCCCTTGTTACTGGCTACCAGTTCTTCACTCTGCCTCCATCTGTGAGGGCAAAGTTTACATTGTCTTCATAACCTGTTGTTTGTTTTCCTTGGTTGGGGCAAGGCTTTGCAAGGCACAACGTGAACTGTGTCCATACCCTACCTACTGGATTGCCCCAGGCAGCAGGGAGAATGATCCTGCAGCTGGGAGGACTGGGAGTAGAAGACTCAAAGTTGCGTCTGCAGTAAGGCAGTGCTACAAGTTATCTTGGTAGTACAATGAAGATTAGCTGGATAACTTTTAAAACTATCATCAAAGACAGGCTTCAGACAAGTTTGCAGAGAAGCAATGTATCCACAAGGCATACGTTATCAGGCTCTCCCTGTGGCTCATCTTTGTCCATAGATTCTTTCTTTGCTAGATGCAGGTTTCCATTTCTTTCTTCCTATTTCCCACCTCCCCCACCTCACCCCCCCACCCCCTTTTTTTCCTTCTAAATTTTCTGGTGGTACCTTTCCTGATGAAAAACAACTTCATGTTCTGCACTACAGATCTAACAAATTCCATAATATCACAAAACCAAAATAGTGGTTCTCTATCAAAGCACTTTGTGTTCAAGTTCCATCCTACTGAGAGATTATGCCTAAGCATCTTAAAATGGTTAAGAGCTGTATTTTTAACTGGAGTTAAAATATTTCCTAAAGAAACCTAGAATCTGGGATGGAGTCCAGATGTACATTTGAGATGACTAAAATGGAAAGTCCTGGCTGTTTTATTAGGCGTGCCATTCAGAGTGCAAAACGAAGTGTGAGCAAAGAAAGGATGTTGGCATGGCAACAGCAAGTATAATTTAATGTAACAGGTTTCGATTCTGATCTGAGAAGGGAGCCATTTGTCCTAAGAGTCAGCTTGCAGCCCATAAAAGTTTTAAAACAGAGCAACTCATCTTCACTAAAGGCCAGCAACTGGAGAGATGGATAACTCCGAGCTCTTTGGCCAACAAAAGAATCTAATTATTCTACTGGTTGTTGTTCTGGCGTAGATGTGTAAAAAGTAATTGCTTCAATTGCAAGTAATCTCTTATGCACAGATGCTCTCTGTTATTTTCAATAAGATATGTGATGTTTGTTTAAAAAAGAAAAAAGAAAGAAGTAGAAATAAAAAAAGAAAAAAAGAAAAAAAAAAGAAAAAAAGAAAAAGAAAGAAAGAAAAAAAGACATAAGAGCTTTGCAGAAAATGCTCTAGGTGTTAATTACCATGTAACTAAAATCCCAAATCTGCAATTAATCTACTGGATCTTATTGTAGCTCAGAAATGTGTCTGTATGTGTTCACTACTTGTTATAGCTATCCAACTGAAAAGACTAAGAGAAGAAATGAGCATGTGAAAGAAAGCTGTTTTCTAGATTAGTTTACTGAGACATGAACCGATGGCAGATAGTTTAAACTGCACATGTGACACCAGGTATTTGGATTTGAATGACGTGTTCATTTTCCTTTCGAGATTAGCTGCTCTGGATTTCTGAGAGAGAAGCTGGCTGCACAAGCCTCAAAATCATTTGACTTTCATTCCATCTGCTACCACCTCATCTGTCTCCATGGGAAGAAGTAAATTTATCGGAGTTAATGAAGTAATTAACCACTTTTTTGTTTTTTTTAAACAAACATCACATATTTTATTGAAAGTAACAGAGAGCATCTGTGCATAATAGATTAAGCACCAGAAATAGTGAGAATAATTTTGATCTTGCTTCTTGCTAGAATGGCAATTCATGTTCTGGAATGAAAAGTGACTGAGAGGACTTGGGGCATTCCACTGGAAGGCAGGCAAAGCTTAGGCATCTGTGTGTGCTCATAGCCTGAGGATCCTCCTATTGTTCTTACCTCATTGTTTGCAGGTGTCTTCACAGAACAGCAGGCAAAGTGATTTGTGTTAATAATCTGTGTATTCACTGAAGACCATAAAATCTTCCACTGTAGATGCCTGTGAAGTAGAACTTTCCCCATTTTCTGACACACCATGCCATGCTCTTTTCTTTCCTTCTTTCGTTCTTTTCTTTCTATTTAGAGTATACCATATAGTGCCTCCTTTGGAGGAACAGTGTAGTAGTTATCATCTTGCCACTTTCCTCAGAGTGACTAGATTAACAATAGCTTATGGGGTATCCTGAGCTAGGGAATTTAAATGTTGTTACCATTTATAGTTTCCCTCTCTGTCCTATAACGTACCTTCCCATTAGCTAAAAGTGCCATTGCAGGAAATTGCCTGCAAGTTTATGTTTTGATGTGAGAAGGAAAGAAAGCAGTTGCTTTATTCCACTGTAACAATATCATACTTAAAAAGAAGTAGGTATGTCTTTCCTTTATCTGTCAATTCTTTTCCATTTATCATTCAGTGATATAACATCTTCAGAAAGTTTGTGCAGGCCACTGCATCTCATCATTTTACAGGAAGTCTGTAATGAGCTAATAGGGAGAGGGAAGCAATGGCAATAAATTGCCTAGTGGTGCTACTTGCTAAATTTTATTAGACAGATGCTAGAATATTAGCCATATTAATTAATCATGGGTAAGTGGAAAGATGTTTGCCTGCTATCCGCAGGGCTAATAGTTGTACTAAGATTTTATTTTATTTTTTTATTTTGTGCCATTTCTTTTCCCGACTGGATAAATCCTTCTGCTCTGGAACAGAAGAGTTAACAGTTCTGAACGCCATGTCTACTCTGAACATCCCTTAAAGGCCTCAGTAGTTTTGATTCATGGATTGAGAGTTTTACTTGCTTCTGTTCCATGTTAATTGAATTTAGAAATTCATATACATCTAGTAAAACAATAGCACAAGTAGGTGGGTTTGATCTCAGTCTCCAGTGTATTTTCTCTTACTCTGTATTTTTCACCTTTTTATTTTGTGAATTCAGGAAGAAAAATGTTATATTTTTACATGAAGTACTTTTAATCCAGAATGAATGAGATTCTTGGGGGGAAGAAATCTGGCAGTTGTAGCTCTGGGTAAATGTGGAAGAGGATGACACCACTGATGAACAGTTTCTTGCAGAGAGAGCATAAAATAGCACCAGAAGTGGAGTTTTAGAGTAGGACCAGAGGAGGACAAAGGATGATCATCACCTCCCCTGTGAAGAGAGGTTGAGCAAACTGGGCTTGTTTAGCCAACAGAAGAGAAAGATCCAGGGAGACCTTACAGTGAGCTTCCAGTATCTAAATGCAGCTTTTAAACAAGATGGAAACCCACGCATTATGTGGTCAGATAGTTAAAGGGCAAGGCGGAACGTTTTTAAACTAAAAGAGGGGTGATTTAAATTAGATATGAGGAGAAAATTCTTCAGTGTGAGGGTGGTGAACCAGTGGAACATGCTGCCCAGAGAAGCTGTGGATTCCCCATCCCTGGAAGTGTTCATGGCTGGGTTAGATGGAGCCCCGGGCAACCTGACATGGTGAGTAGCAATCCTGCCTGTAGAGAAGGAGTGGAACTTGATCATGGGTGTCAAATCTTTTGACTTGCTTGAGTCCTACTGCATGAACAGGATTTGTCTTGATTAATTCTTGTTATTCTTTATTGATTCACATTAATTGAAAAAGTGATCTACAAATTGATATTTATTCTCATGTGGCTTATTATGAACAGTTCACTTTTTCTCTTTTTTCACCTATCAAAAGCAGAGAAATCCCACACCTGGGAACAGAGTTTCTCCAGTGATAGGATTAATGGGGCTTTGGAGAGTTGAAATTTAAATCAGTTGTCCTGTTTTAAAGTGTCTTTGTTTTTCATTTTGCATAGTCTAACAATTCCACATCTTTATTTTCAAGGGCAAGCCTGTTGGGTTCTTACATCTGAGTGCATCCTAGTCTTCCACATGACTTCACTTCAGATGAAAAATAGATCACGTATCTTAGTAAAAAATCTGGTCAGAGATGTGCTACTTCACTTTTAACTAGATTTTAATTTGACAGATGTATATTTAGATAGGCTGTATCATCTGACTGATGCACAAAACATATATTCCTCTGTAGAGACCACATATCTTCTGTACCCTTTCTATCCCATTTATGCACTTCTACAGATTCTGCTGGCTATTCAAAAGATATCTATATGAAAATTATGACAACAGATTTTTTTTTAATTTTTTTTTTTAATAACCAGAACATGGCATGACTGGAGCAAATCAAGAATGCTTCAAGCCCTGTGTGCCAGATCTCCTTGACAAGAGCAGGTGGTTGAAGAGTCAACAATATGACATAAGTGCTTTGAGTGTGATCTGAATGAGCATAATTGATTCACTACCTCATGATATCCATACACTTTATGGGGGCCTTTATTTCAGTGAATGGCACATTGAGACATAAATCAACAGCACAGGGAGATGTTTCTGCTAGTGCTGACCAATGAGATACACCATTTATGCACGAGATATGCAGTTCCGTATTCACTCAAGACTTGTTAAGATGCTGCCTTCTTTAATGTTGACATTTAGGAATATGTTTTGATGCAAAAGGATTCAAAAGTACTTTTTTTTGTTTGCATAAAATTAAATAGTACCTTGAGAGTCCTGATTTTCAGTTGCATATTGTATAATAAAATCACCAAAATGCATCAGAAAAATTGTGACATGAATACCCTGTATATTTATAGGCATCTAGAACACAGCATGCAGACAGGGAATAGCAAATAATCTGACAGGAGGAAATTATGACAAAGTGAACTAACTTCCTGCTATGACAAGGTAACAAGTTTACAAACACAGGGGATGCACTGCTCCAATATTACTTATGACTTGGCACTCTCTTGAATGATATTCTCATAGGAAAGCTGAAGAAGCAATCTTGTTCAGTCTTCAGAGTAAATGCAAACCTAAATGAAAAGTGCATCTTGGAGAATATTTGCCTAATATTATTGTTTAATTGAAATGTATTGTGAATTTTCTGTGGTGAGCTGGTCTTGATTAAATGTTTTTAAATATTCTCATGAATTATCTGGATGAGAGAATAATATGATATGCAGTAAATTTGCATATGACAGGAGATGGGGAATTCTGAACATGTGGGAAGCAGAATTAGAATCCCAAATGGTCTTGACAAATTGGAGAGATCATCTGAAAAAAACAGGATTAAGTCCAATAGGGACAAATGCAAAGTGGTAGGCAGAAATAATTGATTGCACAAATACAGGATAGGGTAACACATGGATGTCCAACCTTTTGGCTTGCTTGGGCCCCACTGCATGAACAGGATTTGTCTTGGTCTGCTTAGATATAAGGCACTCTTAAAATTATTCCTCTTAATTATTTCCATGGAAGCTACAACAGATACTGTGAGCACAGTGCCTCTGTGTGCCATAGCAAATTCTAAGCTACCAAACATGTTTCAGCATAGTCACCACCATTAGCTATACATTTTTTCCTACTACAAACAAGAGCCCACATGCCATCCATATTCGTCTAAACCTGCACCACTTAAGGTGACCCACACTTACTTTCATCACTTCTGAAACGTGCTGCCCATGGCCTCACTGTGCTAACACCTACTGTTTGGTGTCCATAGAAGTTCACGGAGCATCAGCAAATGTCAGTGGGTGCAATTTACATAGTTTTATTTCAAGACTGGAATAGGTTTTGCAACATTTGCTTATCTTGAATAGCGGCTAACTCCATGAGGAGAGTTACTGTGTTACAGGAAAAATTCTTAGTCAGCAAGAACAATGCTAACCTGCATATAAGGACTACATTGGGAGAAATTGTTTGACATTCTTGCTGTGTGAATTCTTTTGCCAAACTTAAACTGACTTGTACCTGGAAGTATTTTAACATCAGTATTTCAGGTTAGAACAAGTATAATAAAAGAAATAACAACTTCTGAAATGAGTTGAATGTGAATATTCAATATAATCAGTACTTTCTCATTGGCCTATGGAAAAATTTGGGAAAAAAAGATGACTGACTCTTGTCACATTAATACATACTCCTGTTGTGTATGGTTGCATCAATCTCAGAATCTGGTGGCTATAAGAGATGCTTGCAGAGCACTGCATGCTTTGGCATTGTGCACTGTGCCCATGACCTGAAGCTCAGCATCCTTCCCAGTGGAATGGTAGAAATTAGTTGCACAAAGCTGTGCACTTGTTTTTTACCATCCAGGCTATGTTGTACATTATCATCTCAGGACATGTGCAATGTAAATGGAGAGACCAAGTGGCCAAGGAGCAAATTGTACAAATTCGATTCCTGTGCCTACCCAGAATTCTCTCTTTTGGTAGGAACTTGATGTTCTGAAGTGTTATGTGTGACCAAGCCATCTGTTTAGGCCAGAAATTATATGCTTCAAGAAAGCAGTGGGACAGAAATATTTACCCTTTACAGAAATATAAATATTTCTGAATATGTAGCATTCAGGAGAATGCTTTAGACTTCTCTGTTCCTTGGTGTCTGTGGTAAATCTTTTGTATGCTGCTTCCTTCCAGCTTTATGTACCACATGGTACCAAATTACTGTAGCAGAGATTGGGAAACCTCTGTTTAGCAGGTCTGGTTTATGGTTATGCTAAAAATAGAGGTGAAATGTGTAACTCATTTCAAGAACAATTTCTTCGCTGAGATCACAGGATCATTTGAAGCTGTCCAAACACTTAAGGTGAGTGTCCAGATAGTCTGGATATTTTTTAAAGAAGTTTGGAAGTGGGACAGCTTATTCATTGTAGATGATTCATATCTTTATGTCCTAGTTTGAAGTGGTTCACCACACAGCAATCATGACTCCAGAGATGCCAGGTGATCATCAGACAGTACTTATACCTATAAGATGATTTGACTTTTTCCAGCTTTCTGGAATTTTTATAATGTACTGGCATCTCCCCCAAGCACAAACAATTTAGTTTCAAGAACAAGCATAAGGAAACTCTTTACAAAGCAATTAATATTTTGAGTTCCTCAATAGACAAAGCTCTTGAAGCCAAAGCTCTGAAGACTAAAGTGTAGAGATTCTACCCCTCTCATGGACTCTTAAAGCACTTTTCCATATTCTTTTGTAAAGGTTTTATCTTTTGCAGTTATAATCTTATTGTCTAGACAGCAGTAAGTAGCTGGCATACCTTTTGGTCAAGAATGGTGTGGTTAAATCTTTCAGATAAATATAGCTGGATATTTAAATACAAAAATAAATGTCTAAAGCTCTACTTATTAGTAGCATCTGTCTCGTGCTTGATGTGTACTTCTCAGAAATATTCTAATACCTACAGAGGCTATATTTAAGCAACCTTGCTTCTGCTTTGGTGATCACATGTCATGCCATGCCTATATTGTTGATTTTGTTGCTAAGCCCCACTGTGAGTTCTGGTTTCCAATGTTTCAGGTTACATGTTTAAATCTGGCCTTCCAACTGTTTCACACTATCCTGCATGTCCTCGTCTACCAAAGCTGATACTCTGGAGGCCCTCTCTTTCCACACTGGTCCACATTGGCATGAAAAATTGAGTGGAAGGAGGAGTTAGGATTACAGATTTTTTGTTTATGATGGTTATTGACTTTCCACTTCGGAAATGTCACTAAGGGGAAGCCTTAGGAATCATATATTGGGAGTATGTGGTCAGCAGATTGGCTTCTGCTGCCTTTCCCCATTCCTGGAGAATTTCATGTGCTCTGAAGGAAGAAAAAAAAAGGAAAAAATAAAGCATGGAAAATACAAACCTGACAGACATCAAAGCTGAGAAACTGAAGAAGACTTTGTAATTATTTTCTTTAAGTGTTCTATTTGATGTTTTTCTTTAGGACAAATAAAGAAAAAATTGATCTTATGCACTTTGGAGGATTACATTTAGGTCCGTTTGCGTTGCTGGAAGAGAGCTCTGTACACCTGTGAGGTTTCAAGTAACTTACAATATAAAGCGGTCAGTGACATACATGGGACTTGGGCTATCCCAGTTAAATTCTGTGCATGATGACACATCAGTCAGCATGCGGGGGCTTAATTTCTGCAAGTAGAAACCCCTTGTGTGCTGTGTTATGGAAATTACAGTTCTGTGCCAAGAAATTTTATGTTACTCCATCAGGCACAACTCCATTTCTCTGACTCTCTCTGAATGTTTTCTGCATGTGCTATGTAGTAGTTGGTGTTTCATCAGTGAAATAACTCTAGGCTATGTGTAAATGTCTTAATGCATTGTACGTTTTTTGGGCAACATGTAATTACTCCTTTGATTAGAGCAGCCACTATTGTTTGTTTGTTTTTATATTTAGAGTAAAGAAACGCAAACATCCTTACCATCAAGAAGGCAAGGCGGGGCAGTACTGAAGGTAGGTTGTTTCTAATCTCTGTACTGCCTGTATGCTTATGTTCACATGTGCCTATTTTGCCCTCTGATCCAGAAAAAGTTGCTGTTTTTCAGTATGGAATAGCTTTTGAGGATGAGAGAAAGAATCCAAGCTGAACAAATCCATATGCTAAGGTTTATATTGCCTTAGAAAAGTGATTTTGATTTTCATAGTCCCACAGGTTCAGTGATCTACATACCAAACAGAGCTGGTTGGTTTTGATTTACAGATTCTACATTGTTTAGGAGATTATAGTCTAATTCTGCTGCTGCTGTGGCTAGTCAGGGCATGAACTGCAGTCATAATGATAGGCACTTTGTTCCTGGATTTTAGCATGCCAGGCAAGGAAGTCACTTCAAAGTAAAGCTGAAACACGTGGAAGATGGGATTGCGGGGGAGAGCTCTAGGAGGTGGAAATTAGACTGGCTTATTAAAGAATATCACACTCTGATGAATCCATGAATTTAGGCAAAAATTAAATGGATAAGATAGGGTGAAAGTGATCTATATGGCTCTTGTTGCTAGAGTTGGTGTGAAGAAACAAATATAAGAAAAAGATAACTGGAAAATTGATACATTTTTATGGGAAAATATTTTATTGCCAGTGGTTGCTTATTGTTTGTATTAGTACTGTGTTCACTGTCTGATGTGAGGTGAGAGGACAGGGTGGAGTCCCTCTGCAGTTCTCACTGTGCATGTGTCTAATAAAAGATTTCTGTCTTCAATGGATCACAGCTTCCACAGAAGTGGGATAAAGAGAGTTCCCACTTACAGAGAGAATTGACAGCAGGAGCTTGACTAGTAGACTTTGAAAATGCCATTGAAATGGCTTGATAAAATGTAGTTTATGAATGTGCTGCTTGAGGCATTGTGGTTTCATTCAGATTTTTCTGTTTTTTTTTTTTCTTGTTATTTTTTTTTTTTTTTTTCTTTTCATTCTTTTTTCATCCCCACCCACCTCCCCCTTTCTTCCTCAAGGCTGGCCTGAGATCTTAAGTGTAGTTTTTCTTCTAGTTTAAACCTTTCTATTTTATTAAATGTGTTTCTTTCTGATTTGTTACCTTCAGATCACTTAATGTACCGTTGCAACACATGTGAAGTACAAGAAGCAATCCCTTGGTTAGGACTCTGGTTATTTCTTTGAAACAAACAATTTATTTGCTACATTTTGCCTCTTCCCAGCCAAACACAGTCCTCTCCCCTTTGATATTTGAAATTATTTCCTCAATCATTTCTGGGACTAATTTTTGGGTTGCTGCTTGCTCAAGAGTAGTCTATTGTGTGGTCTACTGACAAAATTTCAGCCGATTAGGCTCGCTAGTTCTTGCTTCTATCTAAAATAGAGAAGTGTCAGTGTGAAGGCTCTGTTTCTGACATAATATTTACAATTCTGAACTTAAAGAGTTGTTTTCTATGCATTTTCTTCAATAGTCAATTAGGGCTCTTTGTTCTGGTTTCAGTCAGTAAATTTGCTCATTAGAGCATTTTTATGAAAGTGCCTTTTGATTGAGACATCTGTGGAAAAGAGACAGTGAAAAAGTGGTAACTAAAGGAAAGGTTAACAAGTTAAACCAGACACTTAACTTTAAAAGATTTCAATTTGTGAAGCACTAAAGCTGTCTTAAATGTAAAATAATTTAGATCTTGGTTCACTCATTCATCTTCCTCCTGCAAACAATTCAGGCTGGAGACTACACAGAGATTTTAATTTAGTTGTGTGTTTCTGCCCTGCTGAATCAGCCCAAGGTTATTTTGCTCACCTGGAGATCTACATCCTATAATAGACTGAGGCCAAGATTGTTTTACAACTGGAATATTAATGCATATTGAGAAAGCCAGATTTCTTAGAGGAAGTGTGATTTAATCTGGAAGCCCAAACACTTCAAAATGGATATATTTACACTGTGCCTGCACGCATGTGCATTCTTTGCCTCCAGACATTGAGGAACAAGCCATGAAGCAAAGGTTGCTATGACATTGACATGGCAGAGTCCACTCTTTCTTCTCTCCCCTACACTGCAGTTTTGGATTCAGGGGTCAGAGAGGTTCAGTGTGGGGATTGAATTACAACATTGTTACTATCTTGGAAAGGAAAATGCTGAATGAAACCTTTCTTTCTCCCATTTTTGCACAGTAGATATCCCCACAAGTGAAGTATACACATGCAACTGTGATACCTTTACCATTGTAGAAGTGTGTGAAAGACTTTAATCTTTTACCTGTTATATATGATACAATAACACTAATATACGTTGAGCAGCCATTTGGGATTTTATTTATCAGAGTCTCTGAGTATTTTGAAATTTAATCCTTGTGAAATATTTGACATCCTGAATGGGATAATTGACACAGGGATGCTAATTAGCGGGTTGTAATTCAGAAGGTTGTGATCATGTACTTTATACTGACATGTATATTGTCCCCTTGGTAACAGTGTTATTGGTGCCTAGAGATGTGCGTCATGAGAAGAGAGCATACCCCTAGGAGTTCTGGAAATCAATCTCCTATGTAATACCATTCTTATAATGCTCTAGAAGGACAGGATTTACACATTTTTCTATTTATTAAGCTGATTGTGCATAAGATATCCTGGCTTTGGAACATTTGACTCAGTTCATGTGTTTTTTTTTTTCAAACTCTGCAACAAATAATTTCTTTCCCTGAAACTGAGCATTTCCCCTGAAATGCTTTGCAGTTCTCAGTGTTCCCTTAAAATCTTATATTCTGTTATGTTCAGTGTAACAGAGTTTCATTTACCTTCTGCAGGGATTATTCTAGCAACTCCTGAAATGCAAAACCTTCAGTGGCAAGAGAGAAGAGGCAGTCTTATGACTACAGCTCTGACCTGAAGGACATGCTCTCTCCAAGTATGACTTCATTCAAGTAGTAAGACCAAGAACTGCATTGAAAAACAGGAAGATTGGCCGTAGGCAGACAGGTGAGCTCATTTTCTTCTCTCTTTTCCTCCTGGCTTTGTGATCATACTACATGTGTAATCAGACTGTCTGCCTCCCTCAAACAGATCATTTCTTTAATGGAATTTCAAGAAATCCTACAGCTTGATTTTCTCATATTTATCTGTCTTTTCAAACTTTCTGCATGATAATAAGGCTTAAGTCAGGAAATAAAGCATTAATTTGCTATATTGTAAGTGAATACAGGGAATTTTTGGTTAGTAGTGCTTAAGGTGAAGTACTATGGAAGTACTGCTTCCACTGTGGAAGACAGAAAAGTGAAGAATGGGCTAAAATCCAATTAAAATTGCTGGAGTCTAACAAAATGTAATTACCAAATTTAAAACCACCCCAGGGATATTGATCTCATTCCTGAAATATGCATAGAAGGATTCTTAATTTCTTTGGAACTGAACATTTCTTAGGTCTCCATGTGTGCAGCTTATCCAGGAGCTGGCTCTTTTTGTAGTACAGCATGTCCTGTGATACTTGTGTTTGAATATTGCTTTAGCAGTGATTCAGAGTTCCAGCCATTGTTTTACAAACACCATCTCCTGCCGGGCTAGGGGTTTCCCCTGTCATCCCTTTCCCAAATTATCAGCCAGACCCAGCCCTCTTCAGTTCATAAAATCGAACAGAAGGCCCCATATTGTCCTAGGATGGCTACAATATACTAATTATGCAATTCCAGAGTTGCAGCTACACTGCAGGATAAATAATGGTTATTCATCTTCATATCTGAACCCAAGTGAGGCATCAATGAGAGGAACACTTATTGTGACACAGTGCAGATGGTGGCACTTTGTTAAAGGCTGTGCTTTGGTACAAGTACTTCCTTTCATAATCGCTGCATCATGCAGTTCTGTAGAGCCCCTCCCCCGAAGAGTCACACTGTCATTTCTATATTTTACTTGGGAAAACATGCAGAGAGTCTTAAAACTGAAATGATGTACAAAGATCTGAGGAAGACTTTTTGTTGTTTGAACACAGATGGATGGTCTAGATGGATAGAGACAATGTGTCTTAGGAACAAGACATCAAGTAGATTGCTCTACTGCAGCTATAAATTCAGGCAGTACAGAGGACCAGAAAGGGCTGAGGATGGATGTCAGTGTTGGATGCCTGGAAGCACAAATGGGTAAAAAGTAAAAATGGACGTGTGACATGCATACTGTGCCTGTGCTTTAACAACTCACACCACAGCCACCTAATGGGGCTGAAACCTGCTATTATCTGGTTTAACATTAAGAAGCCTTTCTCCAAATTGAATTTCATCTTATGACAGCTCTCATCTGTGCAACATATATGCCATTGTGACAGCAATGCTAACATGTTATACTTCTGATAGACTTCATCTCATCGAGGCTAATGAGAATAGCCATTGCGTGTGTTCAGAAGTGTTCTTACTTAATGGTAATGCCATCTCATATGGTTGCAATCTTCCTTGCATATGGATATATACAGAAGACTTTTAAAATTTTTGCTTTTTTAAACCCTTCATTTACATCTCTTATGGTAGACAGAAGAAGTTATTCATTTACACTGTGTACATGCATTTCTCTGAATTAACATTTATACATATTTCTGTTATCTCTGTGTTTTTTTCCCTTGTCTCCATGTACAGTTATTTAATCACATGCAAATATGGATTATAACATCTTTTGAGAAGAGGCTACATGCCCTCTACCTGCCCTGAAAAGCACAGGGCACTATGAAGTGTTGTAAAATAACAGTACTCATCTTAATATACCCATATAATTGCATCTGTTTCATAAGCCTTTAACCTCACATCTCATCATCAGTGTAAATTCAATTAATTTACTATTTTAGTTCTATCCTCAGAATGTTCAGTCTCTTAGTCTCTCTTGGTATTTTGCTTTATTTGTGATGCTTCAGCATAAGAAATACAGATTTTCAGTTCTGACAGTAAATCTTTATCTTTCCAAGTTTTTGTTTTTGTTTTTTTTTTTCCCCTGCTTACTGTGCATGAACCCTTAATATAACATAGAACAATGCTTTATTAGAACAAGCTGCTGTATTAAATGTGTGCTTACTCAGCTGGAAGCTCGCTGACCATTTCTGCTGCTGCTCTCAAGTTCCCAACTGCAGATGGAGTTGGGTTAATGTAACATAACTTTCCCAAGGGCCTATGGTAGAATTTGACATGTTCTCTGCTACATATCCTCATCTTCCAAATTAACTTGAGGACAAACGGGAATTGTTTATTTGATACTTCTCTGAGACACAATGTGTTTGTTTCTCACAGAAGTTTCTGCCTTATATTTTGAATAAACCTGATTCCCTAAGAAGCTGATTAACAAAGACAAAAGAATACCCTATGTGCAAAAAGGTCAAGGACACACTTCAGTATGCAACATAATGAGGAACAATTTTTTTTTTTTTTTTCAATTTTAGTATTTCAGCAGAGAAAAAAAAAAAAAAAAAAAAAAAAAAAGAAAACTATGAGAGGTGGTATATATGCTTGATCTTTGGTTTAATATCATCCCAGCCTTCTCTGGGCATTTGGCATTCAGTTATAGGTACAGAATCATAGAAAGCCTGAACAATTGCAGCAGTGTGGAAATCAACCCATGTACCTGTATTACTGAGTAGTTCCAAAAGATGTGGGAAAGCCTGCTGATGGAAAAGTTCATTCATGCACTTCTCCCTACCCAAAAGACACAAGAAAGCATCTCCTGTGCCCAAACATATTTGGAATCTGATCACTCAATATGCCAGGTCCTAATGAAGAATATTCTTCAGAATATTTTATAGGAAAAACAAAATGCAGTATTCAAGACTAAAGATCACAAAAATGCAAAGCTAATAACACTACGCAAGTAGATTGGTCTTTAACAGAGATGCCTGAAAATAGATACCCTTCCTCTCCATTTGTCCCTGCAGATTGATAAAGATGCAGCCAGGCATAGGGCTAGTCAAAGGTAAGAAGTCATTTTGCACTGCATATACCAATGTGACACAGTACCGTGTGTTAGAAATAAATGTACTGGCTTGGTGAGGGTTGAAGTTTAACAGGGGCGTTTGGTTGACTCTTTCAGAAGCTGTGCTGGTTCTTGGGCTTCATGTTCTTCATAGGTGAAGGGAGAAGGTGGCAGCATCAGCAGTAGTATCTTTCCCAACATAAAATTGGGTTAAAGCAAAATAATTTAAGATAGTTCAAAAAGAAGAAACAGTAGAAAAAGACTACAGGTAGTGTTGTGTCCACAAGAACAAGTTTTCTCTTCTCCATGCTTGAACATGGATCAATAAGCTGCTTTCTTTAATCAGTGATGGTGATGTTGATGAAGTGATGGTCACTTTTTTGACTTCCCTTCTTTAATGATAAACTCAAAGCACTATTACAAGTGGTGAAAGGTGTCAGTAACAGCAACATCAAGGGTGATAGAAACCAGCAAAGTTGTATGATTTTAGTAATGTGGGGAGCAGATGTAATTTTCAACTTCCTATAGAAGATATTAGACGTAGTAGCAATAATAATTATAAAGCAGTGGAACCCTTACTATTCACTGAGATAAAAACGCAGCTATGGGTGCCATAGTTTGGTCTGGATTACAGAAGGAAGTTGAAGAATGTGCCTTCAACTCCAGGATCTAACAGGCTGTGAAAGAACAAGATGTGAAAGATATGCACAAACAACACATGTGACAAATTCCTCTGAGAATGTTATTATTCCCTCTTTTCCATTTCATTTGGAATGAAAAGAGAGTCAAACAGCCTATTCCATTGCATTCACATTTGCTAACTGTTTACACTTTCTGGTTAATTGCTTTCTATAGTTTAATGGAAAGAAAACCTCAAATACCTTGTCTTAAAAGCTTACATTTGCTGTACCAAAGAACGCACAAAGTTCATGCTCAATTGTCCCTTTCAGTGCAAATAAGATCTTTCAGAGATTTGAAGAAAGAAGAGCAAACACCTAAACAGGCTCAAAAATGCTACTCATGCTGAGACAACGTCAGAAAGGAAATGAACGTTTAACAGTTCAGATACGGAATATTTCTTCACTTTCTGGGGGAAGACAGACTTGCTCAGGAAGTGTGGCAGTTTGCCAGAGCAGGGAGCCTCCAGGAACTGAAACAGAACAGTACTGGTGACCCTTCACTGCCTTAGACCAGCTGTTGCAGAGAAGGCGAGCACTGGTGTATGCACTGCTACGTGAAAGGGAAGAAACCAGAGTACATGGAAAATGTCACATCAGCATTAGTCTGGGAATGTGTATCTTTGTTGGTGGGAACGTAATGTTTTCAGGGTTTTTTTTCATAATATTTTTTTATGAGGTACATCTGCAATGATACATTTTTGTTCTAAAATGCTGCCTATATTTGTGCAGTTGGGGGAGTTGGTTTCACTGTATGTGCTCTAACGAACGGAGAATGTAGACTGAAGAAGAATCACAGATAGCAGCTGCAAAATTCTTGAGGCCTAAATGGTGTTCAGCCAGGCAAGACAATTTCTCATTCCCAACTAGATCAGCTTGGGAGCATCTATGCTACAGCACACAGAGATATGAGCTAAGTGGCAGGGACCAAGTGCACAGTGATTCAACTGGCTATTGAATATCTGCTCTCTGTACTGGTTGAGGAGAGAAGGCATTTGGGCTGCCCCTGACTGTAATATGCACAGTCAATGGTCTGGAGGAAGTCTATGAAGTGATGTTGGCTTGTTGGACAGACCAGAGTTGTGTTGGGATGTTTGGCCTGCCACTTCCCTGGACACTAATGTATTTTTGCCTCTCTATTGATGGGCTGTCCAGAAAAAAATAAATCAGATGTAGCTAAGACAAACTTCATGACATGCACGTTGTGGATAGATTCACAGGGCACATGAGGATGGGGATATTTCAATCAGAGAAGAAAAGACAAATATTCAGTGGAGCACATGAATTTAAGTTGTGCAGTGGTGATACACAGTGGAAGGCTCCATGGTACCATTTTCAAAACTCACTTCAGTTTCCAGTGTGAAAGGAAAGCAGTATTTGAATACAGAAGAGGCACTCAGCAAGCCTGGAAGGAGCAGCAGCTGTTGAATCAGCTAAGGAGAGGGCAAACCAGAAACACTGAAAGCTGAGCTCAAGCACATGAATGCAGAACAAAGAAACAGCAGAAGACAAAGCAAAAAGATGCAGCCCCATGGGCTGTCTTGACCTCAGTTCTCTCCTAATCCAGAGTGGTCTGAGGCTGGTTCTACAATGGAGCGGGAGGTTTTCCTAAAATTTTGTTAGCCTTGAATGAGTATCTGATTCCATTGGTAACTGCCTTAATTTTTACTTAATTTTTTCCTATTTATACCACTGAGGGATTCTGTTTTCAACACACTTTTATAACTAGAAAGTAATAAATATCCAGGCTTCTATATCAATATATTGTGAGAGATGAAGAGGCAGATGTACTGCAAGTAATTTTAAGCATTCCTTTCCGTTTTGTCTGGATGAGAATGTCAGAACTTGGCCTTTCCTGAAACTCCTCTCTTCTCGCCTATATGGACATAATGCTGGTAGCTTGGACACTTTTCCTCCTGTTTTGAAATACATCACATGGGTAGATACTCCCAATGTTCTTGTCCAAATTGATAGAGCTCTATCCTACCCTGGCAGTCACAAGAGCTTGCTGTATTCTTCTCAGATATGTATTTGCAATTAGTCATCCATACAAGGGGACTGTTTAGGACAAGCCTTTCCCCAAAGCAGTTAATTCTTCAAAATGAAAATAATCAGATAATGAGTTCATTTCCGATTTCACATTTAATGCCAAACATTTTTGGGTAAACAAGATATGCTGGCAGAGCTTTCTCCTCATTGTATGTTTTTTACTAACTGGGAAACAGACAGTTGATTCTTATCCTCTCTATCAGCTCAAATAAATTACACATATTTTAGAATGGGAGACTTGTGCAAACTGGCTGACTGGTTTCAGTGTGGGAGCCCAGCAGCCAGGCTGTGCACACTGCACTGAGATCAGCTGCAGTAGGCCCTGCTAGCGAGAACTGAGAGCCTCCAAAAGCCCAGAATCTCTCACTTCTGATGGAAATTTTAACCAGAGTAACTCATATTTTTGCAGCGTGAAAATAAGTAGGGCAGCAGACAGCCTGTCTTTGGCAACTTTATCATATAAGACAAGTCCAATATCTGAGCTGCTGTATTATTTCTGCTGACAGCCCCTTGGTAGTGAGAGGGTGCACCTGAGCAGCATGTGTGTTCCTTCATGGCTCCGTGCTATTGAGCTGACGTGGCCTTAGGCTGCTAGTGATGCACAGGATAACAGACACTGCTAAGTTTTTGGAGCAAGTTGTTTTAAAAAGTTTGTGCAGGGAAGCAAGAATATAACAGAACATGGGATGAATAAGTGTTAAATACCATTTTTCCTCCCATGAGCTCCACTTTGACTTGCTGTAGCTTTGCAGACGTGCCAAGGAGAACAGAATCTGGGGCCCCTGAAGATTTTATAATTAATACTTCTTCTCAGAGAGGAGAAACTGAGAAGAGAGAAATAGGGAATATGTATTTGGAAATTGTATTTATTGATTCTTTAAAAACATTTCAAGAAGCTTAAAAAAAGATATCCCAAATTTCAGTTAAGAAGCAGAAGCTTTCAAAATCACTCTTAATTTTGAACACTAGATTAAAATTCAGACTGTTGTCTCATCTCTCTTGTACAGACAACATTCCTCCTATCTGAGAACTAAAGAACAAGTAAAATCGTCACGAAGAGAGCAGTCATTCATAAACAAAGGAAAGCTGTCTTCCCTGTTCTTGCTCTATACTGGGGAAACACTGAGGCTTATCATGCTAACTCCTGTCCAAAACGAGAACATAGAAGCAATCTCTGAGGTAAAGAGCTCACAGTCTAAACATAAAGGGTTAGAAGATGGAGACAGAAAAGAAGGGAGTACAAATGGCAGTGATATCCATCAGCAAAGCCTCAGTTCAGCACTAATCATGCTGCCATTAGTGTCTTAAATGGTTATTGCAGGAAAGGAGCATTTCAAAGTAGGATTTGAAAGGAAGTAATGTGGTTGTTTTTATTGAACTTCATTAAAAAAATAATAATAATAATTAGTGAGAAGCACTGTCAGAAGAGTGTTTCTGAACCCAGGCTGTTTTCAGGAAGTCATAATTTCACCCCAAAAGTCTCAGATACAGATGTTGAATAAAAACAATAAGAGGAGCTTATTAAGATCTTTTTTTTTTTGATGTGCAAAACCATACCCATGACAGTGGAGACTGTAACAAAGGTACATGGGTGCAGCTAGAAAAAGGCTTTGACTCTGCAGGTTCTGTACAAACCTGGCTCTGGCAGTTCCACTGCTCAGCTTCTAGGGATCCACTGAATAGAAGTTGCCTGGATTTTTGCAGGGGTATAGAGGACAGGGAGTCTGGTGTCCACAAAATAAAGCCAACGAACGCTGTGATTTCTGGGAAAAACCATATTTGCAGCTTGGGCTCTAGACAGGAGAAGCTGAGGTATTAGTAACGTGTGACTGGAGACAGTCTCAGCAATGCAGTGCTTGCTGTCAAAAGGATAAAGGAATGTCTTGAGAGAAATGCTCCCTTCCAGCCCTCTACTTAGAGGGGAAAAAAGTGCAAATATTTTTCTTTCTGCTGTCATTCTGATGATGAAGCCACCATTTGGATTTTCCTAACCCAGTGTTTAACTTTCAGATGACAGAAATACAACAGCGCACAAGAGCCCAGTCTCAGCCCTCACACATATGCTAGTTAACGCTTTGATGGCTGAGTTACATTCTAAGCAAATCTAAGCTGCTTAAATAAAAAGTATTTGGCAAATTATAGCCTCCCCACATCCCTAAATGGGAAAAAGACCAAAGATATGTATCTACGCTTTTTCTTTTTTAAAGTCCTTCTCAGAATGTTTTCTTTCTCAGTAAAAGCCTGATTTGGAAAGTTATTGTCTGGAGAATGTATTTGCCTAACAGCAAATACAGTCAACCTACGCTGTCCAGTGTTGAGGGAAAAATAACCTTCGGAGAAAAGGAAGGCAGTTTGCCCTGCTATGAGTCATCAGGCTCTGCTGTGATGAAGAAAGAAGACATTTTTGAGGAAAAGGTGGCTGGCATATGTCTACTGCAGGGGAGAAGAAACATATAGTGTGGGAACGGTCATACTAAGAGAACTGTCAATGAATTGGGTATGTGCTCTAAGACTTTCTAAGAAGTTGGTCCCTGGTAGATTGTTAGGGACGGTTGTCTGTTGCAATGCCTTAAGGTTATTTCAGCCACTTCAAATCATATGCCTAGTGTCTAGATTTCCTCAAGTTTGAATTCAGTTAAATATCAACCAGTTTTCCATACAAGCAGTGATAGGGTCTGGGCCCAATATCTCCTTGATCAAAAGGTACCTTCTCAATCCTCTGAAATTTCAGGTTCACATTTGTTTTGGATCTTTCTATTTATTTATTTATTTATTTATTTATTTATTTATTTATTTATTTATCCTTCTATTTGTCTCACATTTACAGCAACTTTTGTGCTGTGTTTTTCAGGGAAAAAACCTGTGGTGAGGGGATATTCAGAAAATCATCATGATTCTCTACAAGATCCTTTGAGGAACTCCACTACAAGAAAACAAAAATTATATACTGTAACTGGGTGATATTTTTGTAATGGATTGGTTCTTCATCATCTGGTTTGCCAGCCCATTTCAGCCACGAGAGTATATTTGTTATGAGCACCTCATTTCATCAGTTAGGAAGTAACCTGTTGTTGACTTCTACACCCTGGTTCCTCTGGAAAATATGAAATGAAGCTGTTGTTCCTGATATTTCTTGAGTATGGAATTTCCCTTAGGAATACTGAATTTAGACCAGCCTCCTGACCACTCTGGGGTTTGTCAGAGAGCAAACAATTCTCTTGCCCAAGCAAGATGGCTCCCACCTCCCGCAGAAATGGCTCATGAGGAACACTACAGCCTCCAACTAAAATGTAACTCTAGTTTGTCCTTCACGTGTGAAGCCAATAAGGATTCTCTACCACAGTTTTTGAACATATTTCCAAGTATGGCAGGGCTCAGTGGCAGGCACATAATAGGACTTTTGGCATGTATTAGACTGTGCTCAACAACTCTGCTCTCTGATCCAAACATGCCCACCAAAAATAACTTCAGTGAACAGCTTTTATTTTAATTATTCCAGCGTGGGACTCATGAAGTTTTGCCAACAGTCTGGTTTGTAAAGCTTTTTGTGTCTAAGCACAGAAACCCATAGTGTGTAGTTAACTCCCCACTGGGATTTTCCTGATCCAGGCATGGGTCTGTTCTGCAACCTCATCTTTCTTTACCTATCTCTTGCTTTTAATGCTGTTTACCCCATTGACTCTTTGAAATCTCACCTTCTTTGCTTTTGTGACTGTTCATTCTCGACTTTCTCTTCTAATTTTCTGTTTTCTCATTCAGCTTCACTTTTAGTGGCTGTTGGTGGATACTTGGCGGTTCCCTCATAGTTCTGATCTCTGCAGGGCTCTTGGTAAGCTCTGTGTGTGGTTCCCCTCTTTCCCTTCTCTGCTCTGTGCCCAGCCTACTGAGAGTATAACAACCAAACAACTACATTTTTGCCAGCGACTTGGAAATCTGCCTTTTCCTAACCGATCTGTTTCTTTTTGTCACTGAATCTTTCTGAGTTCTTCCCTATTTGTCTCCCTCTTCCTGTCTCCTTCCCTTCTCACCCATGTCATAAACCTTAAAAAAATATAAGAAAAAACATCCCTATGGTTTTGTGGTATAAACTTCTCTGTTCTGCAGAACCCTTCCATGGCCCTGAGTTATTCTGTCTTTGACTATTTGTTTAACCCTTTCTTTATCCAACTCTAATTTGTTTTGCAAGGAAGCATATGCAATTTGGGACATGGCAATGGTGCAGTATTTAAGTGGTTTCTATTACCTTGTAAATAACTTTGGATAGGCAATAAATAGCCACTTTCAGAAAGAGTAGATGTGAAAGGAAAAAAAAATATGGAGTCACTACGATGTTCAGTTTAGATTAGGTTTATTTTTTTTGGTTCATTTCTTAAACATGCCAAAAGAAACAGCCTTGGAAGAAAAGAGTGAGAACTTCCCAGATCAGAATAACCTATAGCCTGGCAGTTCTTAGCACAGATGTGGGTAATACAGATTCCTTCATACCTAGAGGGAATGGAGTCCAGAGCTCCTGCAGTGGGAGGGAGCACCCCAGCTGTAGTCCTATTGCGCAAAGCTGCCAGCAACAGCAGCACCTCCTTCTTTCTTTGTTTTTCTGGAGGAGGGTGGAGATCCTTGACTTGAGATAGGCAACAAAATTTCATAAAGGCTTAAGGTAATTCCAATTTCCTCAGCATTTCCTAATGGCTAATTTGGGTAGCTGCTGTTTGGGATGTTTTCATTCTTCAGTGCCCAAGCTCTGGCTCACACCAGGCAGGTACAGATACCTAGGAGTCAGGAGCAGCAATTTTTTTGGCACTGTGGGACCAAAATTCTTCTTGTGTCCAGACCAGAATATTTATCTGTATGTCAGTGAATGCTTAGCACTACCATGCCTTATTCTTTCTTGCCTTGATAAGTACTATTAATATTAAGAATGTAGATGACATGATACTTATTTTTAGCATTTGCATAACTTTTTACATGCTTCATGTTACAACATCTATAACACGGTACTGAATTACATGGAGCAAAACCAGAGGAATACCTTTAGAACAGCTAAATTCACACACTAGTGCCATTGAACTAGATTATCTTTTAAGATTCCTTCCAACTGAACTATTCTGTTCTGTTATCGCATTGATGCTAATAAACAAAATCCTACAAATTTCAAAATGTCCTGCCATCAGTCCAGGATATAATGCTTTGTGAGAATCTCTTCTCATTGAAGATGTTTTCAAACGACTGGATATTTACTTGCTGCTCTGTATTTGACTCAGCCTGAAATGCAATATCCACCTTTGGTCTGTACCCTGGTCCTGCTACCTTCCTTTCTGTGAATATGCAGTGGGGACTATGCAGTGGGAGACTGTCAAAAGTCTGGAGGTCCCTCAGTCTCAAATTGCTTTTGAAATTCTACTTTAGCATTTCCATAAGGCCCATAGATATTCTTGGCAATTTCCAGTAGTCCTTACCCAAAAGCATTTAGAGTATAATTCAGATGTAGAAAAATAAAACTAAAAACAGGGAGAAAAAAAGAGTGAAGTAACACTGGATATAGTTAGAAGATCAGTGACTATTAGGTATAAAGGCTTGGATGGAAGGACACAGTTATTTTTCTTGATTCAATGTGACAGTGTAGGAAATGTTTCTAGAAGTCAGGATTGAATCAGAGGAGGGTTTTATGTGAAGTCTGAATGCTTATTAGAGAAAGAGCTACAAACACTAGACTTTGTTATCTAGCATAAATGGTGGGGAAAAATGGTTTGCTGATCTTGTTCTCATCAGTTTGTTTCTTCCAAGGTACTGGTGCATTTTCCCATCTGTGATTAAAAATACAGATAACGAAGAAACTGTTGCCTTACTTTAAGTGCAAAGAAAGCAGAACCAGAAGTTGTGCATTATAGGAAGCAGGGGGATGCTGCAATATTTAAGTATTAGAAAGCAGCTTAAAAAAAAATAAATAAATTCATCATCAGATTGTCTGAATTAATGGAAAAGCTATTACTTTAAAAATTTTCAACTTTTAAAAAACAACAACCTCAGATCTTGTCAGTTTGGTGCCTACTCCCTGGAAAGTCACCAAATCTCACTTGTTTTGCTTGGGCCTCACTCAAACATAACTGGCCTCAAGCTAGTAAGCAAGCCAGCAAATGTCCTGGCTTGTAAAGAAATCTGATCCAACTCTGTAAACTGAACCCAGCCTAAGAGCGGTGGTGAGGGGAACATATGGAAAATTAATGACAGATAATAGAATGGTGGGACAGCCTTAAATGAAAAAAAGATTGTTATTAAGTTTATGCAACAATTCCAGCTAATGGTCTTTTGGCTGGAGGGTCTTTTGAGCTAAGAAATTTACAGAATAGCTAAACACTCCTTTTCACTTTGCCAGCAACAAAGCTCCAGAAATGGCTGCGGCTGCTGCTGCACTGCCCTTACCACTTCTGCCTGTTCTTAATTGACACCTGTAGGAGAATTACTTTATAAGCTGGTTCAGCTGCAGCAGCACTTCAGGAAGTACAGTAGTTCTGGTCCCACCTGTTTAAATAAATGGGAGCCTCAGGAAAAGGAGTGGATTGGAATTTGCTTGGGCTCAAACAGTGTATGACAGCAAAAGCTAGGCTGAGAACTGCAAGCCTGGCCAAGCACTAGCATGAGGTGGTAAGGGCAGAATGGGTGTTTTCTTGTTTTTTTCCTCCACAAACCTCCAGGCGTTTTACAAAGATAAGCTGCTCATGGTATGGTGTCATGAATGGGGAAACTGTCCCAGGGAGCTCATAGTCACACAGCCCTTCTCTGGTGAGGGGAATGAGTTTCACAGTGAAAAGGGAAGAATAAGGGATCACTTTGAGGGAAGAGTATATATTTCTGGAATACTTGTATCCCCTGTTTATTTGGCTGTTGGCCTGGGGTACTCATCTAACATAGACATGAAACAATGGTGCCACATAGTAGTTTTTCTATTTTTTTTTCTTTCTTTTTTTTTTTTTCTTTTCTTTTTTTAAAATTGATTTTATTTTCATTTATTTGTCCAAACTCGAGTTACTGCAGACCAGCTAAGATGCCAGTCTTCCTGATTAAAGCCTAAAATGCCCTTCTTCCTTCCCATTTTCCTCACAGTGGAGGACCATGAAGCTGCCTTTACTTGCTGAGTAACTCAGGTGTGTCTCCATTCCTTATCCCCATGTCCAGCTGATGATCTAGCTGATCCCTCACCTTGGAGAAGGTTTTGTGTATGTCTGAGGAAAAACTGCAAGAACTGTGCCATGGTAAAATGATAGTGGTGGTCTCTTTGTTGCTGTTGACAGGCTGCTAGATTACTGGATTACTGGCTTTGTTTCTTGGTGAGTAATTTAGCAGAAGGACCAGAGTTTATGCTCCTTCTGCTGTAGCCTCCCTACAGGAGAAAAATTGTTACTTAGTTTTGTCTCTGTTCCTTTCTTAAGGTGTTTTTCTTTTATAACCTGAAGACTGCATGCTGTGATCCTTTCAAAACCATTCCCCTTTCTCAGGAATATACCATAACATTAGCTCGGTGTTTATAGTATTTCCCATTCCTTGCTCAAACTTGCAGTTTGGAGTACGACACACCCTATTATCTAGTAAAAAGTAAAGTGTCAGCTGAAATGGAGTGGCAGCTGAAAGTGTTTTATACATGGCTGTGATAGAGGAGTAGATTCTCACCCAGCTCAACAACATCATTACCAAATGCATTTCTGGCTTAATTTGCACTGCTGTGCACCAGTAAATGATGAGCTTAATGTTGATTTGCCCGCTCAGAGACTTTTTAGGGCCAGAAGTGGAATAACTCACCTGGCCGTTAAGATTTAAAAGTAAATAAACATTTTGTTGTACCATTTACCAGAACTTTCATTTTCTTTCTGAAACTGTTTTTTCTTTGCCAAGAGAATGTGCCAACATTTAGTCCTAGAAGACTAAATCCACAGTGGTCCTTCCTAGAAGAGCCTTGGGAAGGCTTTGGAGATGTCTCTGACATCTTCACTCTGCCTGACTGCTCCACTGAGAGAACATGTGTTTTTCAAGCAAAAGGTTTTTGTTTGTTTGTTACACACAGAGTGGCTGCACTAATAACAACAGTAAAGCAAAAGTGCTCAAGAGGAAGGAGGAGTGACTTAGCAGGCAGTTTTTTTTGTTTTTTTTTTTTTCCTGAGAAGTAATTTTTAAACCACTTCACATGGCTCAGCAATTGGGAATCAGTGTCAATGGGGAAGGAAAGAAATAAGAAATGTTTAGAAATACCGATGTTTCCAAACATAAATATTGCCATTTCTGTTTTGATAAATCTGTTTAAATCCCTTCAGATTCCTGTGGAGGAGTAAAACAGCCTAAAGGTAAGACTTATGATGTAAAAGAGTGTTCTCTGTGACCTTGGCGAACCTATGAACCGACCAAGAAAGGTGATGGCTCCAGAGGGCACAGTGCATGTTTTGGTTTTCTAAAGTCCAGAAGATTCAATACATCTGAAATATAAGGAAAAAATTTCCTGCAGGGCAGTAGAGATATCCTACTGACAAGAGGGAGCTGTATTCTTTTCTCATCACCTCATAAACAGTGGGGTTCTGACTAAGGATGTTAGGTAATGCATGCCATATACAGAACTCAAAGGGGGTATTACTTTCATTGTATAACCCTTTAAGATCTGAGGCAGTATTGTTTAACAAAGCATATTGTTTTTCTCTCTTGCTTTTACTGAGCTTTGATGCTGATTTTAGAACTTGACAGCTGTGTTTAGACTTGTCTTACATCTCACATACAGAGGAGTGGGGGAAATATAGATATTCAGGGCAGCAGTCAAAATAAACTGCATAAAAAGGTGGGATTTGCCATGGGGAATTGTGGGATATGTCCACAAAGCTACACTTCTAGCCAGCCTCCTTTGGGGAGGAGTTCTCAGAGCTGTAGTAGATGCTACTCCCTGATACACTAGTTGGGAGTGCCTGGTGTCTCAGAAGGGAACTTGTTGCCAGTTAATACCACCATAGAAAGGTGTGAAGTCTGGTTAGGCACCATTCTTCATACAGGTATTTGTTTGGGATTGTGATCCAGAAGACCTTAAGAAACCCTTAGAGCGGTTTGATTTTCCTTGTAGCATTCTTCTTTGTGTCAGTTCTTAGGTATGAGTATGTTGTGTGTCAAAATAATTATGGTGGAAAAAATATCCATTATTAATGGATTCCAGAATGGAGAAAGTTGGAACATAGGCTGCAGGAGTTGTCGAATGAAATGAAAATGTGTCCTTTTTTCATTACTTTCAAATCCCTAACGTTAAATTTAAAATAATATTAACCTGATAAGCTGCTGAAGATCATCTTTTATAGCTTTTGAAGAGTCCACGTTTGTTCAATAGCTGAGTTTTTCTGATGGCCTATCTTTGATTTATTTGAATACAGAGTGGATGTTCAATATCTGGAAACAGATGAAAACTGTGAAGTAGCTCCATTTCTGTAGATATCCAAGGAGAATCTCTTGAAATAATTCAGTGGAACTGTACAGTGGGAACAATGGGTTGGAGCAAAAAAAGGAAAAGGCAGAAAATCGAGGGACATTCAAAACTCTAATGAAACAGAAGTCAGACAGAATCCCATTCAATATAAAAATATATTTTTTTCTCTTTATTATTCTCTATAGTGTTGGAAGACTGGAGAGTATTCATTCTTCTCAGCTACCACAAAGCAGCATGCCATTTAGGTCTCTTAGTGAACTGTGTGGCACAATATTGATTTTATTATTATTATTTTCAATTATTTTATTTTATTATATTTTTTTAGAGAGGATGACATTTCCATGATGTTTGATTAAGTCATAAGTCACTCGGGGGAGAGCTCCTGAGTTTCAGCAAGATTATATCTAAAGAAAGATGCAAAACCTCAGATCACTTCAGATATTCTTCATGTGCTATGTATATATGTTCATGCTTCAAAGCCTGAGTGAGTTTGTAGGGTACAAAGCCTTTATAGCAACTTCTCTGTATGAATGCTACCTCCCCAGACCTTAAACATGTCTATTCTGTAAATACACTTCCCCCACTCTGATATGGAATATCTTCACCTTCATTTTACCCCCTTTTCTTCAGAATTCATTTGCTTTTAACAGCTGAGGGATAGGGCATGATGAGCAACCCTTGCCATCTATTGCTCATATTTTGAACACATATTTAACTGGGTATCAAAAATAAGGGTAACTTAATATTTGCCACCATTAACCATTTCACAACTGATCAGTTTGCCAGAAATGTCAAATCGATATACTTTTAAGCGAATAGAGTACTGTCTGCTTATGATTGGTATCACTTCTGTTCTCTATAAATGGAAATTAGCATTTTACAGGTCTTAGGCACTGTACATGGAATCTGTAATTATTCTCAGAGAACAAAATATGCAACAGAATTCTCACTACTGATCTGAGATGTTGCACAAATATCCACTTTGCTTAGCCCCCAAATTTGGGCCAACTCAGAGACAGACAATCTGAAAAGTTCTCTTAAGTTTTTGCGGTAATTTAGATCCAGACCCAAACTTCATTGCTTGCAGTGGTCTTCATTTCCAAACCACTGTGTCTGGTAGAAATGTCTGGAATGTGGAGTACTGTACTTAAAAACAAAGCAAAAGAATCCTTAATAGCCTCTCCATCACTTAGCTGAACAAAATCTCTTACCCACACTGTTCTGGAAGAAGGTAACGATGGCAGAAATGATGGGGGAAAAAAAAAAAAAAAAAAAAAAAAGATTGAAATAAAACTGTATATAGCGACCAGAATTAATCATTTGAGGCTTGGAACAAAGGTGAAATAAATAATTAAATAAGTAAAATAAATCCCCTGCCTTTATCCCATAAAACTCTTAAAAAGCTAGTAACAAAATTCAGAGGGCCCAGTGTTCAATTCCAAAGAAAACTCCATGAAAGGCCAGGAAGCCATTTCTGCTTGGTTACCCTTAAGTTAAGGATCAAAGCAGAAAGGTATCTCATTTCCATATAGAACTTTGAAATATTTTAAGAAGAAAGTCAGAAAATTGATCTTAAGAATAGTTATTGTTAGGCTAACTTGCATCAGAGGAATGATTAAGGAAACTGTAATATCTCATTTCTGGGAGATGTGCCTGTACCGTATTGTACAGCAAACTTCTTCATCTGTCTCTTGTAATTTTTGGTCTGTAAAAAAACAAGAAAGAGTGGGACAGGTTTTTTATTGCCCTCTCTCATAAGCTTTCCATATGGCTTCTATGTCCATGTTTTGTTTTCAATTTTAGTGAAGGTTTTTATTTGGAGACTCATAAAATTCTAATTTATTACAGCTTCTTCTTATAAAATGGAGGGGGTAGGAGGGAAATATTGAGATAGCATGTGTGAGGCAACCTCAAGGAATGAATTTGTGAATTTAAAGCATAATTCAGCTTATCAGATCCTTCTTCAGTTATGGGCAAATACCCTTCCTCATTCTTTAACCTATGAGTATGTAATTTCACAGTATATATAGAAAGTCTACATTCTTATTGAAAGGTATGGAATTCAAGTGCTGGACCTCTAAAAATCTTAAATAGGTCATTCTGATGTGTAATAGTTGTACTCAGAAATGAAGAGAACTGCCTCCTGAAAAAGATCACTAAAAATCACATTATCTTGTTAAAATTTTACAACCATGTGAGGCTACATTACTTGCTGTCCAAGGCCTAATGCAGCCTATGGACAACAGGTTGAACATGCCTGGGCTAGATGGGTTGAGCCAAGTGGGGAACAGAGCACTGAGTTCTGTTGAATGTATGCAGGTTTATGCTTTGCTTAGTCTGCGTTGCCATACTTGTGATTTCTTTACATATCAAAACTAGTCAACAAAGTCACCTGCAGTACCTGATTCTGCTCTGTTTTGAGGATTGGATCATGGGCCAGCCTGGGCCAAAGATCTTGTTCTGTAGTGGGATTTCTACAGAAGAAAACAAAGCATATTTTCTATTTACTATCTGCCTAGTTATTTTTCTGTGTTTTTCTCCAGTATTAAATTGATTAACATCAATCAAAGCCTTATACTGGAAATAGTGAAGAAACCAGGCTCTAATGCATTACTGTGGTTCAAAGTTATGATGAAACTTTAGGTCACTTACTTTTAGTCAGTGACTTCAGTAGCATGAGCATATCTCTTTCAGCAAGGAAATACGTTACTTTTACATGATCACACCATACACAGACTGGGATATTGCACCAGCACAGCTTATCTAGAAGGTGTAATCAGGGAGGCAGTTAAAATTTTTGTGAAAACTGTGCTAAAGTATATTTGATACATTCTACATTTGATAGATATGTAAGTATGTATGCATATACACACATACGTGCTTTTGGAATATATTCTTGTTTCTGAAACACTTCCCACTCTGATCCTGGAGCTGAAATTATATATGTTAAGATATGCCAGTAATACAGCACTACTGTTGTTTTAAAGTTTGGAGGGAAGACCCTCCTGGGAAAAGTTCATTGGGGTGGGTCAACCTGAGCACTGAAAGAGAAACTCAAGTCCCACAGAATGTTTGAAATCTACTTTTGTAGGGGCTGTAAGGAAATACGAGAGCTCTGCTGGAGAGAAAGTGTTAGGTAATGGATTTTTTCCTCTCTAAATAAAACATAGAGTAGGCTTTTAACTGCTTTTTTCTCATCATAGATACTGAACCCTGTTAACTAATGTTAAAGGGAAAAAAAAAAAGAAGATTCCTTGTTAAATTCCTACCAAGAGTAAACACAGAAATTGAAATGAAGTGTGCAATGCACACCCTTTTCTTTCCTTCCTGTTTTGTTTTGTATTTTCTAGCTCTGCTTTTCGGACAGCTGAATGGGGGCTGGGAAAGTGTTTACAATATTTTCACATGATTGAGATGGCAGAGTTCTTGTAGTTCGTGAAAGGCCTTCTGTTTTCAGATGGCATTGAAAGTTTACCGTCTTTCCAGACAAAAGGAAGAGAGCCCGTTGCCAGCAGATGAGTAATGGGCATGGCCTCCAGACAATACCTCCTATCCAGCCCTAAATCTACATGGTGTTCTTAGGCTTCCCAGCTTCTCCAAAGCAACCTTTGTCTCTGCTCTGGGAGACCAAAACTGCTCGTTGGGCGAGTGGGGAAGCAGCCAAGAAGGGAAGGCTCGGTGACAACAGTTGCTCAGTGCTCACTGCCCAATATCTGTCTTCTTGCTATGCTACTATAATAGTTGGAAACCCATCAACAGTCGGGTATCTCCTATACAAATATGTTGCAGACCATCTGTATAGTTCCAGTTCCAGAAAATTCCAGTAACTCACTAAGTTTTAATACTATTTTTTCTTCCCCTCATTAATCTGATGGGCTGCCCTGAGATAAGTGATTAAAGCAAAAGCCTGCCATAATTACCTCAGAGCTAAAGCTTCGCAGAATTTGCCAATTCTTGTATTTGTTTTCTTACAAGGAACTCGAAATAGGCATTTTCCACTGTTAATTTTTAGGTTCTGTTAATACTTTTCTTGTCAGAAAAATATTTTGGTGAAAATGATTGCAAATGTATTCCACCAAAAACTCAACCAGACAGTTCTAATTTTTTTCCATAGTCTCCATGTACTTGTTGGTGTTATAGGGACCAGTAGATGAATGTTTAATTGTTTCTATTAAAGTTTCCTAGAGCTAGTCTGAATTGATGTATATATGTAATTACGTACCACGTGTCCTGTGTGTGACAGTCTCTCTGCCTACCTGCATAAGAGAACTTTCTGTTCTCATGTAGTTTAAGCACACGGATAAGAGCTTTCTAAGAATTAACTAAGCAGCCATTAGCTACCTTAAATTGTGAATATTTTCTCAGCTAAGAATTATCAGTTACCAGTTCTTCTAGGTTGATTTGATGGTGCACAGACGCTGATTTGTTGTATTCAGGAAAACAGAGGCAAAAACATAATAGATGCTGGATTTCTTAGGGGGTGGTTGCGGCTGCTATCAGCAGTTTTCTGATTAACCTGTAGTAACCTGTAGTGCTAGGTATACAAGCAGCATATTAAGGTTATTAGCCAAACTGTTTTCTAAATTACCTGAATAGAGCTTTCAAGACAACTGATTCTATTCTTTGGACTTTTTAAAGAGTTAACTGTTTAAAACAGCATTGAAATAATCTGGCTTCATTTCCTCAGCTGAAAGAGCAAGTCAGCTGAAACTCCTTTTTTGCTGAAAGGGGGTAAAAAAAGTAGTTTTTCTTCTAAAGAGCATGACCATACACATTCCACTCTGGTGCTTTTAAAGGGGACTTCCCTGTTTCAGAAGCCCCGGAGCATAGAAATACCAACACCTCTTAATTGTTTAATATATTACAGCTTAAAACATTTACAGAAGTGTTCTCCAAGAATTTCACTGTTCCAGGTGCTTGGTCTTGCACCTCCTAAAATAATAGGCTATTTCCCCTTGGTTTTCATGTGCTTGGTGCCATAGCAAGACACACGCTGTGCAGCAGGAGAAAGGGAAGTGGAAGGAAGGCACAAGTGGGGTTCTCTGACATCGCAACTCACACATACGGCACACACAGGCATCTCTGTCTGGCATCATACGGCTGGAGGAAAGGGAAAATAGCATGACTTGGACTTAAAATCTTTGAGAAGAAAAATATCACAACGTTAAGCATTTAAATGTCATGCTGCACAAAGACTCCTAACACTGTGCCCTCTGAGCAGCATCCCAAAATGAGTGGTAATTGTAGTACCCAGCAAAGCCCTGTTTACAGCGTTGTATGATGCAGATGACTTACAGCCTTCCTGAGGCCATGCCGCAAACTGTGTGTGGTGTTGCATTGAGGTGGTGTGATGGTGAAGTGCTTTGCATGGAGAGAAAAAAAAAAAAAGGCATTCTGAAGAAATAGCAAACCTTATTTTGATTCAGAGGAGGGAAAGTATGATAAAACAATTGGCCTGGCCTGTGCTTCACTAATTTAATTTTCAGTTTGTCTGGCCAAATTGAATGGGCCCTTTTTCTGTGTGTAAGAAATCAGACTCTTAACACTGAGCACTTGGGGCTCTGCCCTGTTCTTCGGTGGGGATCTTCCCTGGCACAGAGGGATCCGGGCTGGATCCAACCACAGCTGTGTTGTCTTCTGCTGTGGGTCCCAGCTGCCACCCGCATGCCATGTGTGTGGGTCACCTGAACACACTGTGGTGGAACTGGGCAAAGGGCCTCGGGACAGTGGACACGGCTGTTTGAAGTGTCTCCCTTCTTCCTGAGTATCCTCTTCACTGTGCAAATACAAGCTTGCACAGATGGCTTTGGAAGAGTTGGGGCTTCAGACCCTTCCCCAGTGGCTCCCTGCAAGGCTTCCAGCCGGGAGCTGGTGGGAGGATGACCATGGCTGCCCCAGGGAGCACTCAGTGCAGAGCTGAATGCTTCAGTGGCAGCAGTGGAGCGAGCTGCGCAGCAAGCAGCTCCAGCCCCATGCTTCCTAGCCAAGCTGCCTGCCATCCCTTTGAATCCAAGGTTCCATGTGACGGGGCAGTGATCTGGCTGCTGAGCCACTAGACTAATATTGTTCTTTTAATCTCGCAAAAATGTGTTATAAAAGAGTTTGATTCACATGAGAAATTAAGTATAAGATCTGTCCTCATAAAGACATTATACCATGAATGCTCTCTTTCTGCTGGCTGCAAGAATAGGTGGCTCAGGGGTGAAAGGCTAGCATTTACATTTAAATACACCTATTGGAATCACACAAACAGAAGGCTGAAACTACTGCGCTCTCTCTGAATGCTTTTAGGGTTGCTGCTTTTTATACTGCATCTTCTCTCTCTCTCTCTCTCTCTTTCTTTCTTTCTTTCTAATAATAAAATGGGAAGCAGAAACCTTAAAAGCCCTTAAAATAAAACAAAGGTCTTTACGTCAGCAGGATAAATGGATGAGCCTTTTCAAACTAATTATTTTACTTTCATCTGGAGGTGTCCCTGGAGAGGCGAAATGATATGAACGGCCTCCTTCTCTGCTGTTACACTAACTGGTGCTGCTGGCTGGGTGTGATGCTGTTTACATTTCCCAGAGAAAGTGAACAGCTCTTTTTTTTTTTTTTTTTTGTGCCTGCCAAACCCAGATTTCCCCCCTGATAAAACAGAAAGCTCCTTACCACCTGGAGAAAACAGAAACTGAAACACTGCGGAAAGAGCACTTAGTGCCAGGGTGGCCTGGCAGCCAGGGTGAAAGCTCAGCAAAACCCTTGAAATGCACTCGCTTAACCTGGGCCAGGGCTTTTTTTTCTGGCAACTTCCTCCCTTCTGTGCAGTGACAGATGCTTATAGGCTGCAGTTACAAAAATTCAGGTATTACCTTTGTTTTTTCATACACCTCTTTGGTGAATATATACATATAAGCTTGGTATTTTCTTTGACATTTTTTAATGTTTTAGATATCTCTTTTGTACTTTTCCAGCCAAACCAGGGGCAAAAACAAACAGTATGAATAAATGCCTTAAAATTACAGAGTAGCTAAGATTCAAAAATCAGGAGCTGCGTTCTAACTGACTTTTTGCACACAATCCCACATTAACACATAACATAAAGCTAATAACACTAATCATTAAATATGTTCCAGATGCCTCTCAGCAGTGAATAACTTAAAATCCAGATCTGGATGTAGCAGTTTCTTAACCTCTAGTTAACATTCATTCACTTTGGATAAGTATGTAAATCTGCTATCTTTCTATATAACCCTGTATTGTGATGAATTCTAATGTATTTTTTTACGATATTATTGAAATGATACCAAATGCAGGAACTCTTCCAAGTTGAACGAATGAACAGATCTTCAGAATGCATGCAAACAAAGAAGAAGGGAAGAACTTCTTATCTCTATGTTCACTAGGTCTTTGAAAATTTATAGGTCTTTGAAAATAACTTACCTAATTGTATTTTGTATTTTTTAGTGTGACCTTTATAATGCTGTGTAGCTGTATGAAGGGAAATCAAATTCTAGTCTTCCTAGTCTAGCATGACTCTGTCTTCCTGCTGTATCTTCCTAGTCTTTATGAGACATGATACAAGTTTCCAGAATATTGTCTCCTTTTATTTTGGTCATAATTTCGTACCAAATACCCATCACTCTTCCTTTTTCCAAACTGAAGTATCCTCTGTGACCTAAACTCTTCATGACGAGGAGCTCTGTACATATTGGATAACCCCCGTGGATCTTTCCTCTTTCTGCCATGCCCTTGTGGGAGTGAGGGGATCAGAGATGTTTATCCTGCATGCTGTCTGACTGCTACTGACTTTAAGTTCCCATGTAAAGAGAGGTTTTCTTCTGACCCATGGATACATAGGGCTGCTTTACCTGAATTCAGACTATTTTTATGCCCTCTTTGGAGCACTTTAGATAGCACTTTACATACCTATGTGTTTTAATCCTACAGTGCAATGGTGGTGCCTGAGTGTTCCTGAGGGATAAGTTCCTTCCAGTCAGCCAACGCTGAATATTAAACACCTCAGCCCACTCAGAATTCAAGTAGCAATTATCTTCTGAAGAAGATAACACCAATTAAAGCCCATGTTTAAAACATGGATTGTATGGTAGATGTTCTGAGGTTCCAGTTCCTAGCCCCAGTTTCCTGTTTTCACTGATAGTGGTCAGGTTATTCCTGAGAGAAAGGACCAGAATTCTACAGCTATCTCCTACCACTCTCTGATAGATGAGTTATTTCTCTTGTTTCCTTGGGGGATTCTTAAGTGTTTCTGGAGAAATGTCTTGGGAACTTCCAGGTCAAAGAAGGAAGCCTGTAGTTGCTTTTCAGTTCTCATATCGTTAGACTGTGTAGGCAGACAATGGTGTAAATTGCTGTTTGAGGTTAGAATCAGACACCTCCACTCCAATTTAGGCAGTGTTGTTGGAGATGGGTCAAGAAGTTTATGCTAAAATTTTAGTATCATTAAGTTATATCAAGCATAGCTTTGCTGCAATCAAATACTCATTTCCTGGCTTGAGGCTCTCATTTCACACTCTGAATGAATAAAATAAAGCCTGACCCAATAGTGGCTGTGAGAGGAGTGCAAGCTCTACTTAGAGGTTAACAACCTGATTTCTCTCTCTTACCAGTTTTACGGTCACTTAGCTCCATTGACTTTAGAGGAATGAGTCCTGATTTACAACGTTTCTTCAGAGCAGGTTTAAAGTTGTGTTACACAATAGCAATGCTGGTGCCAGGTCTTTAGGAGCAAATCTTGCTTGCATTGTGCCTGCTACAGTACCAGTGGATCTGAGACCATAAAGGTCTCAGATTTAGGTCTCTCATTTGATACTTGAGTGATTTAGTATCAGTTATGGTTTGGATTTTTTAATTTTTATTTTATTTTATTTTTTATTTATTTATTTTCAGTTAGTTATCATGTATCAAGGTCCTCTTGGGGGTTTGAATTTAATGTAGGTTAGAGGCTCCCAGAGTTCATATTGGTGTGTATTTTTTATGGAATGTTCTTAACTTAAAATGCTGTCAGATGGAAAAACTAAACACCCAACAACAATAGACTACCATTTCTTCAGACCATTTCTTAAGTTCACAGTGGCTGATGTGATGCCCCATTGCAGGCCTCTTCCTACCTCACCTTGGCTTCCTGCATGTAGAGGAGATGGTGGAAATGGTCCAAATACACCTCATTAGGGAATGAGGATCCATGTTCTTACCTTGACTCATGTTAACACAAAAATATATATTTTTTTATAGGAAAGCTAAGCACGCCAAAAAGGATGGACTTGCAAGCCACTTCACAACCATACCTACTGGAGCCTCTCTTTAGGAAATTCAGCCCACATGCATTGAAGATATGGAAAACCTGGTGTTGTGTGGACATGTGCTTTTGTTATCCCTCTGATGTAACTTTCAAATTGCTACAGTTCATCTTTCACAATTCTTAGGATCTGGTCTGTCACTGGGCTGCTTATCTTCTTTGCAAGCCAGTGCTTTTGTCTTCTTACCCAGTACAATGGTAGTGGACTTTGGAGAAAAAATCAGCTACTCTGCTTCCTGCATTTTCACCATAACATAACCTGAAGTGGGACAGAAGCATCAGAAATACAGCACAGAGGTGAAAAGAGTAATTTGTTTCATGGGAGATGTCATTGTTTTCAGTTCCCAGCTGTCCTTCTAGAACATGTAGGCCAGCTCATCCAAAACTCAAGTTCATATTGTGATAATTCGATATTGTGTTAGGAATATTTCTAGTGGGGATAATGTGTTTTATGGCATTATATTAAGAGTAACAGTAAGCAAAAACATACACTCTCCCACTTAACTCTGCCAAAAGAAAACTCCACTATGGTTATTCATCTGATGCATCTTGGAGGCTTCAAGGCCTTCGTAGATGTCAGGGTTAATGCAAGACAGACTTTGCTGAAGGAACCAGGTGGCTGCAGTACCACCTCTCTACTGCTTTCTTTTCCCCCCCAAAATGCTGACTTCAAATTGTTTCTTATGTGCCTGGCTGCTGGAAGAGAGCCTCATAGTTGTGGTCTGCTAGTTCAACATTTACTACGCTGCCCAAATGTGAAAGCAAGCATGGAGGGTAGGTTCTCCCTGACTTCTGTGGGATCTGGAGCAAATCCATGAGGAATGCTACTGTTTTCAACACTTTTTTTTTGCTATGCCTGAGAACAGGCACACAGATTTGAATGTTGTTGCAGCTGCCACATACTACATGTAAACCACATGTTGATCATTATTGGTTTAAATGAGAAAGTCTTTGTTTAAAATGATTGTTTTCTTCTATTCAGAACCTACCTATTTTTCTATATGATATTTGAAAGTTTGTGTTTTTAATGTCATTAATATACACATCACAGATTGTATTTAGAGAAAAGACTACCCAGATATATATTTATTTACTTCATAAACAGCTTTGTAATTACAGGGACCTAGCCCTTAATTAGTTGAAACAAATCAGACTATTCATTCTTCAACTGTTTGTATTAATTTATGTTGTGGTTTATTAATCGTAGCTCTGCTTCAACCCCCTTCCCAAATAACAGTACTCTAATTTAAAATGTAATGAACTGTCTTGCATTTCTGAGAACTGCATGGTCAAATGATGTTAATCCTGCCACCCTGCTGAATGCCATGTCACAGTGCCAATATTTGGACTGAGAATTGATTGCTAGCTTTGGTAATACTGGAAAAGAAAGAATGATGCAGACACACCAACTACATCTAAACTATGAAATAAAATCATTAGAGCTTTTTCCTGGAAACCAACAGGAATGAAAGAGCTTGCAGTAACACAGCTGAACTCTTACTACTCTCCAAATCACAGCATCCACATTCTCTACTGGAGATGGTCCCTGATACAGGCTAATACCCAAACTGTGCTTTCACATTGCCTGGAAGAACACAATCTAGCTTGAACTAAAATTATGCCAGGGCCCAATTTAGTAGTAGGCACGAAACCATTTGTGTGCCTTGGTGGTCCTGTTAAGTTTATTAGTGTCAGAATGAAACCTCAGTCACACTAGCAAAAGTCAACAGAAAACCTTTATTGGCCTCAGTGATCAGAAGATGCTGAGAGTTATAATTATTAGCTTGTTCACTTCCTTCATATTTATGTTCTTTTTATTCCCTCATTCTGGCTATTACCAAAATAATAGTGAAATAAACAATTTTTCAGTCTCGTAGAGTAATGAAATTGGGTTGTTGCCTGACCCAAACTTGCTGTTAGTTTTGAGCAATCTTAACCCAGAGGGGTTAAGAAACAGGTAGAGGTTCTGGAAAGCTGCAAAGTGTTGAGACACAAACACACCAGGTGCATAAGTACACAAAAATGATGGGAACATAAAATGCCTTTAAATTTCTATGGCTTTTTTTTTCTTTCTTTTTTTCTTCACAAACCGAGGAAGGGAATTTGTTTTGAACTCTGTGAAATGGACATGAGTGCATTCACCCCAGTGTCAGGATACATTCAGTGTAGCGCAGAAGGAGGGTGTGTGTAAGCCTGAAGTATTCTACAGGGATGGCTGTGTTAATTTGAGGAGTGCCTGCTCTGTTTCTAGAGCTAACTCTCTGCACCTGGTACCCCAATTAACCCATGTAAAACTATCCTTCACAGTGCCATACTTCTGCCTGCAGCAATGTGAATAGGAATCGGGTAATTCATGCTATTATCTTTTTCTCTATTTTAAAGATAAATGGTAGTGGAGATCAAGTTGATTTTAAAAGCTCATTGTATAAAATGATTACATTAAGCCATGCTGTATTACAGAAATGATCTGCGTGTATTGAATTAAATCATGTTTTTTCTAGTGATCTCAGCAGTAGCAGAATGGAGATGTTTTAATCATTGTATTATCAGTTTGTGAGGTAGGTAACCACTATACCAAATTTCTGCTCTAAATGAAAAACAGTATTGTTTTATCCAGAAGGTTTCTGGTTTCTAGCACTAGCCTTTACTTTTCTTGAGGCTCAGACAGATGATTGAATTACTGAAACTGACAAGTACTTATTTCAATAAAATCTAAGCAAATGTGCTTTTTTTGCCTTGGGTTTTCTACAGGCTATGAGTGTGTTGTCAATTAATTCAGTCATTTGATGTGCAGCACCTCGCTGAACCATGAGAACCTGATTGTGGGCTTTCACCCAACCAATGTTCCTTTTAGGTTAAAAAGACTCTTTGTTTCTTAATTGACCTGTTCATGGATCAGCCTCATAGAAGAGGCTATGGAACTCAACATGTACATGTGTGAATCCTACTTAAGGAAAATGTTATGGAGAAAGAATAAAACTAATTTACATATAAATTTATATATATATAAAATTCTGATCTGGACTTTGATAATAGGTTGCTGAGAAAAGTGGTGGATGCCCCATCCCTGGAGACACTTAAGGCCAGTTTGGATAGGGCTCTGAGCAACCTGATATGGAGGGGAGTTGGACTAGGTGACTTTTAGGCATCCCTCCCAACTCAAATGATTCAGTGATTCTATGAAGTGGAATGCACTTCAGTAAAGTAGAAGAGGAACACTTGATTTTCTTCCTTTGGTTTCCTGTCTCTGCTTTGTTGCCCCCAAGTTTGAAGCACTCTCCTGTGGTTGCTTGCATACAGCAGTGACTCTGCGCAGACCTACAGAGACTATTGCATCAGCTGGAGCTTGCAAGGCCATTATTTGTTTATTTATGCAGCATGATCTTGAGAGGAACTAAGAAGACTTGAATCTCCCTCACATTGATATTGGTGGTGCAGAAAGTGCTCTTTGCATTCCAGGGCAAAGTCTCAGAGGCTGTGGTGTAGAGAGTTGCTAACTTCTTTGGAACTATGTGCAGATTCCTTTGGTGTTCACTGGGGGTGAGTCTGGGCCTCTGTTTTAAAACAACAAAACTAGCATTAGTTGCAGTGGCCAAAATAACAACAAAAGAATTTCAACCCAGACACCTTCCAGCATGGGAGTGATTAGGGATTAGGCAGACTCAGGGTGTGAACCAGAGCTGAGATCTCCCTCCCTTTCTGTGGGCACAGATGCAGGCACTGCCCAGCCCTATCAGAACCCTATGGCTGTGCAGATGGGGCTGGTGCCCCCTATGCAGGGTCCAGCACAGGCTGGTGCTTGTTCACAATGCATAGGCACTGAGCAATCCTATGCAGCCATCACCCCAGGCTCCATCTCAGGCTCTTTCTGACCTCCACTGTCTATTTTAAAGCTGAATCCTTTCAGTTTATATTCTCCCTCTAACAAATCTTTTTTTTTTCTTTTTTTCTTTTTCTTTCTTTTTTTTTTTTTTTTCCTTCCCCTCTCTACTTCCATTACTGAACCTGCTTTGCCAAACTCCCCATTCCACCATCTATCCACCCCATATGTTTATATTTTCCTACTGTTGAGGCATGTTGTGCTGACCTGCCTGGACAGAGCTCCTTTATCACAGAGATAAACACGATGTCCCCCTCACATAGAGTTTCTATCATGTGTGACCTTTCATCTTAAACTGCCATGACCTTTTTTTTTTCTCCTTTCTTTCTTTTTATTAATGCTCTACTGTGCTGCTTGCAGAAGCCAGGAAAGAAAATCTTTTGTTTCTAGATAGAATACTGCTAAAGGACATGATACGGTCTTGTTTTTAATCCAGCTAATTAAAATCTGCATGTGCAGTGTAACTGAGAACACACAGCCTTCGCCCACCACTTTCCCACAGGCAGGGAATAAAGGCCTTTAGTGCAGCAGCAGCTAGCCACCCTTGGATAACAGAGAACAGAGCCTACAATTCATCCCAGCTTTCCTTATCATATCCGCGGAGGGCTTTCCCCTCCCTCCCCCTCTCTCCTCATGGAATCACTTACTGTAGCTATGTGCCTCTATACATCACTGCAGAGTGCAATCAAGTTAAAAATATGCTTGCTCTCATTTATCTATGCACCAGAGAGCTCTGAATATAATTCATTTTCAGTAAGAAAATGGAGAAAGAGGAGAAAAAAAGAACAGCAACAAAGAAAAAAAAAAAGAGGAAAAAAACCCAACGTATTTTTAATCAGATGTCAAACCTGTTTATGTTAAAACTGTTTTGCCAAGAACTAACTGAATAACACGGTTTAGCATTTCACACTTTTCTATGGTCATTACGTCGGGTTCTTAGGATTTGCTGGTGGTTATTACTAAGGCATGGTTATCACTAAGGCTGGCTTTTGTGTGTGTGCGTTGGGGAGAGGGTGCCATGGAATGTTTTTTTGTGAGGCATTTCCCTGGTTAGTTTTTCACTTGTTGCTTTTTGTTGAGTAACTGAAGTAGGGGAGGGAAGGGGGAGAAGGAGGGCACCCGGGTGGGAAGAAACAGTATGGGCAGAATGGGAAACACTAAAACTGAGTCTCCACCTGTTTTCTCTTTCTCCAAGTCATGTTTTATATGAAGATGAGGTCAACAGGGAGCACAAAAATGAGCCAGGAGATTCAAAAGTTGGAAGGAGATTGTGCAACATTAGCAGAAAATGCATTTGAATGACTGTAGAGAAGCCCTCCCTCCTCCCATAAAGCACAAACAGGCTTTCTGTGGGCATCCCCTGGTAACACTCACAAAGAGCTGCTCCAGCAGCTGTGTGTATAGCCAAATACCATCGTAGGCTGTTGCAGAGAGGGCCAATTTCTGTGTCAGCTTCCTGACTGAAAGGCAACGTGGTATACTTAAAATTAAATCTATATATATATTAAAGGAAAGTAGTTTTGAAACATTGAAAGTCTTGAACAAATATGCAACATGTCTGGAAATAAGTTATGGTCTTACTTTATTTGCTTGTAATGAATTATTCATACAAGGCTTGTACTCGGGGAGTGATTCAAGAGAGATGAAAATGCTGTGTTTTGAATTCTAATGCTTATTACTTGACACCTATCTAACTAAAGCACATAACCCCCCCCCCCCTTTTTTTTTTATTTTTATTTTTTTTAATACCTGAGTATCTTAAAAATAGAGAATAGAATGATTAAAAGGCATCAGAAGTATTGAACTGGCTATATGTTAAATAAAATACATGTGTGTGTGTATATCGATATACCCATCAAGTACAACAGTGCTTTTTGCCATAATTTGATTATCTTCTACTGACCTCTGTATAAATGAATAAGTGGGCCTGTACACGTCACTTTATTTAGTGCCTATGGAAGGATAACAAAGTAAGGAACTATTGGTATATTTATACAACTCCGATCTTTAACATTTATGTAACTTATCATGAAACTACGATGCAGGAATCTGTATGTTCTGTGGAATAAGTTTCTAATCAGTAGAGCAGGGATAGGCAAGAAAATACTGATCTGCATTTTTCCAATCTCATATTTTCTTTCTTTGTGTATGTTGAGACAAATATTAAATAATTTGAAAAGTGCATTAAGTAATTGAACATATTCAATAACATCTGTATTGATGCAGTAAAAAGGTTGCTAATGGTAACTCGCTTTTAAACATAAGACTAGTTTGTTTATTATATAAGCACTATAAAAGTTATGAAATGTGTTTAAGTATGCTAATCATAATAAACGAGGCTTTTTTTTTACTGTTACTAAGTAACCTTCCTTAAGTATTAAAATTAATTTGTATTTTGGGGGAACACATAATTTTTATTGGTAGATGTGTTGTTCAGCAATTTCCTGTAATTCTGTATAACTAATAACATAAATTAGGATGATGATTATTGTTTTTATCACTAATAACAGTTATTGTAAAGCCCTTCTTATGCAGAGGGCACATAACAAGATGTGAAAATCGACCACATTGCTATGTTAGTCACACATGACAAGCAGCATGGCATAAATTCCCACTCAAAAGTCAGTGAAGGGTGCTGAACATCAGGGCATGCTAAAGGTCAGGCTTAATAATGGGATATAAGCCTCAGATCCCTACAGTGAACATTTAATATGTTGGAAATCAGGATTCCTTTACTAAGTCCCTGAACCTCTTTGTGAACTCAAAACTGCATCCTAAAATGTTAGCTTATGATAGTGCTCCAAACTCAAGAGGCTTACAAGTAAAAGATGAAAGTTAGTTTAAATGATCAGCTATGACTGAAATAGGATCACTTCAGCATAACAATTCTTCTTTCCTTTACTAAATTCATATCAAATTAAGTTCTTAAATTTGTGCCAGAAGAAGTGAAGAGAATGATTGTGATTAACTTTCTTTTGACACTGCAAATTCCTCTTACAGTCTAATTCTTGGATTTCATTGCATCCCTTCCAAACAAAAGCTGTCTGGCTTATTTGTGCAAGAATGTTTTATAAGGCTGTGAAATGAAGGGTTGATTAATTGTGCTCTTTCTTTGTAGCAGTGATGTAGACTATGGCAATAACACTTCATCCAAACTGCTGATTCAGGGAGACAGTAGGAGGCAGCTGCTGAACTGCAAATGGAAACACGAGTCACCCTTGGTTTGGTGCAGCCATGTAGCTCTGGAAATGGAAGGATAAATCTGAACAAAAATTACAGAGATTCATGTAATATTCTGAGTTGGAAGGGACCCATAACGATCATCAAGTTCAGCCCCTGGCTCCACACAGGACCACCCAATGCTCAAACGCTATGTCTGAGAGCGTTGTCCAAATGCTCCTTGAACTCCAGCAACTTGAGGCCATGCCCACTACCCTCTGGTGCAGAACCTTTCCCTAACCCCCACCTGACCCTCCCCTGATGCAGCTCCATGCTTTTCCCTCAGGCCTCTATCAGCAGACAGCAGAGCTCAGCGCTGCTCCTTCTCTCCCTGTGAGGAGCTACAGCTGCCATGAGGTCTCCTCAGCCTCCTCTGTTCTTTACTGAGCAAACCCAGGGATCTCAGCTACTCCTCATAAACCTTCCCTCCAGACCTTTCACCATCTTTAAAGCCCTTCTTTGGATGCTCTCTAATAGTTTTGTGTCCTTATATTGTGGCGCTGAATGCTTTAGCCAGGTTTTGCCTGCTGATTTTAATTCCATGTGAATAAAAACTGGGAATTTGGGATTTAGCCTATTACTAGCTTAACAACAACAATAATAACTCTAACGTGTAGTTATAAGTAATAGGAACAGAGTGACAGCAGTCATTAGTTATAGGTAATTAGTTATCAGCAATGGAAAGAGAGTGGTAGCAGCAGGCTGCGGCTGGCTGCTCGGCAGACACTTTGGTGGGAGAACCACCGCGACTCCCCTTGGCAGGTGTAAGCCATAGAACTGCAAAATGAGTAACTTATTTTTGGCATTATAGAGGCTTTGTTTTCTCATTCATCCTTGGTCTGTCAGTAAGGTTCAAATTTCTCCCTGGGATGGGGTTAAATCCAGAAGGAACCAGGAATGTCCCCATGGTCTTTCCTGCCCTGGTACCATCATGTGCCCATTGGTGGGTGGGTGATCACAAGGCACCAAAAGACCACCCAAAGTCAACAAAACAGCCCAGAGGTATGAGGCAAGCAGACAGACTAAAAGCTCTTTCCCCCACAGAAAAGCCATTCTGTGCTACCAAAAGACAAGATGAAATAAAAGAGCCTGAATTTAACACAACACATGCACGCGCTTTATGAATGAATTCAACTTAAAGGTCACTGGGGTGATAAGCAGTGCAGTAAAGTGTACAATAGAAGTCATTTTAAGCTGTGATTCCTAACAGCTTCTTGTTTGGAGAAAACACAGTTTCAACCCTATTTTTTGCACCTGTGTGCTAGTTACCTGATTAGCCCAGAACTTAACATGTGCTCAGTCTGTTCCTTTCTCTTTTAGTAGGTGGTGGTGCTTGTGTGTGCTGCTTGGGTCAAAGCTGTGTGATGGGCTTCAGTTTCTACTTGCTGTAAATGCTGACGCACCTTGATAGCATTCTTGTTACTGTTTCCATTGCTCTGCTTCCAGAAATCATTCTACCTATGAACACCTTCATCAATTTTTTCCTAATCGTTTGATATTTTTCTTCATCTGTGAAGTGATAAGTGTAGCTGTCCTTTATGTAAACCTGTAAATGCTTCTGAGAGGTAGATAAACTTGTTTCTTGGTCTTTTTCCCTCCCTCTTTGTAGCTTTTTGTTTTACACAATAGTACTATCTATCACCTTTAAAGTATAAGTCAGGTTTTGTTTGTTTGTTTTTAGTTGTCTTTCAGCCCATTTAAAATAACTTCACTACAGAGAATCCAGCCCTGTCACTGAGTTCTGCTTATCCCTTTCTCTAGCTCAAACAACTTCTGATTTCTAACCCTAGCACTTCTCGCATCTCCTACCTCAGCTGTTTTGCTTCAGGGAGGATTATTAACTTTTTAGTTATTTCTTGTACTTCAAATCACTTGAAGCCTTCCTATTTCATGTATCTCAATCCTTCTCTTAAAGATACTTTTTCAGGTTTGGATTCCCATGCCACGTGTTTCCTAAGGGTTTTTCTCCTAAGTAATTCCCATTGCACTGAGTGGAGTTACTGCCTCCTCCATCTGAGCCTGGTGAGTAAGTTAACAAGTTAGGGGTCTTTTTTTTTTCTTTTTTTTTGTCATGTGCTATACTTGGATTTCATTCCTCTCACATTGTAATTGGTTTCCATGGTGAAAATGAAAAGTACGAGCAATTCAGGCTAAGCTGAGTTTCTGGAGGGACCATAGTCTTAAAAGCCATGAATCTAAGAGGAAAATGTAAACTTTCTTAGTGTGAAGAAACATAATATGTTCTTGTGTTTTAAGAAATGAAAAGTGCTAATTAATCATGTTTTGAATTTGGTATACCAGTCAAAAACTCAACTCTGACCTTGACTTAATAGCATTTAGCCAGCTGATTACAATACCCTACCAAAACAAATGTCCATATACTTTACCTTGGTTAATACCATAAAATGAATGTGAGTAACTGTAAAAACCCTTTCTTCCATTTTTAATCTTCTCCTGTAACAAATCCCTCTGAAGTTGTTGGGAGCAAGGGAGCAAGCCACCTGGTCTTAGGGCTGGCAGAACTGCTGGTCTCATTCTTACCACAGCTTTGCTCTGCCTGTTATCCTGCTTTTGCTTCTGTCACGTTCATTATGGAGATAAATTATTTGTTGTCACTATATAGTTGGCAGATTTAAATAATTCTTAATAGACTAGTGAGACACGTTTTGTTTATTTCCCTTCAGAAATCCTCCTGATTAAACTCTGACATATTGAACATCCAGCTGTTTTATTATTGGGTTTTTAACGACCATTTGAAAGGGATGCTCTGAGTAACCTGCAGAGAGACTTTTCCAAATGAAGGTACAGGGCTTGCTACTTCATCTTCTGATAAAGTGATTGCCCTCATGCACACTGAAATTTCTCTGAAAAAAAAACAAACCACCAACTTCTCACAACTTATGAGTTACAGATCTGCTGAATTTTTGTTTAATACATTAGGAACCTACAGTCTGGGATAGCTGCTTTTTATTTAGAAACAAAGCACATCAATGACAAAACACTGGAGGAAAAAAAAAATGCTGAACATGTTTGAGATCAATCACGCCCTGAAAAAAGGAGACTAATAGAGGAAAATAATCTAGCTTTACAACAAAAGGCACTCAACTTTTCTAATTGCTTTCTGTAGGCCCTTCTGATCTAACACAATCACTGTTGTGTGAGCCTTTTACTTCTGGTGCACTTACAGATCTTTTTATTTTCCACCAGCTCTCAGCTTCTGATAAACCCAGCAACTCGTTGTCCAGCTTCCTGTTCCTGATATGCAGAACACATGTCAGAACAACTGGCCTAATGAGAGATGAAAAATGGTAAGGGAAACAAAAAGTGTAAAGAAAGGATGCATAGAGACACCAACATAGTTCAAGTTTTAGGATGGTGGAGCTGGGATTTGGTCATCATGTAAATGAGTGAATTTTTTTTCCCTGCTTAATATGAAACTCTATGGGTTGTAAAGGATTTGATGAAGGCATGGCTGTTTCTCATTAGCAGTGGCTGTCACTAAAATGAATATGTTGCTGAGTGTTCAGTTTCTGGGAAACGTGGTTGAAACATGAGCGGCTCTTTCGATGCAGAGCTTCGAGTCAGATGTTTTCAGAGGGGATGTTCCCCATTAAGTAATGACAGAGAACCATACGGAACACATTACAAATTGAAATACTGATTGATGAAGTGCCTGTGGTCAGCTTTCTACAGAAATGAGAATTTTGAATGTATTATCACATCAGCATGGAGCTGATCTCACGTACCATCACATTCTGTTTTCATTTCTTTTCTGCTTCACAATCTCACATGTGCTGGTCCAGATCACATTTATAGCGAGCAGAACCTCAGACTGAAGGAAATAAAGCATCAGGTTTGAGTGCTGATGTTTCATTGATTTAGCTCTACTCACAGAAGCTTGCTAAGTAAATCTGAGTTTGTTCACACAGCTGGGAAGATAAAGCTTCTCCCATAGCAAGCTTCTCCCCTCCTTTCTGAGACTGGGTACTGAGAACACTACATTGCGCTAGGGAGAAGTGGGGTCACCTGGAAAGGCAGAGTAGTTCTGTGCAGCCTTGGGTTTATCAGATTGCAGGCTCTATTCAGGCTTCCTGAGCATTAATGCTTTCCTCTTTCCACTTAGCTTGCTTGCAGGGGGGCAGTGAGGAATATCAGCTGCTTTGTGCTGACTTCAGGGAGAGATCTCTTGGTCTGTTTGCATTCACGTTACTTATTACTCAGGCTTCAAGTTCAGGTTTGTTTCAGACACAGTGACCTCTTCTGTTTTAGAGCGAAAGTAAACAGGGCTGGTCACATGAAATGTGTGTACGCAGATGGCAAGTGCATGCATGTCTGAGTCACAGAACATTTAAAGAAAAATGTACAGTCAAAAGGTAAATTTAGAAACTTAGGTCAAATTGTCCAGCTTTCTCTTTTTTTTTTTTTCTTTTTTTTTTTTTCTTCTTTACCTTTCTCCAAACAGTTCTTAAATGGCACTCCAGTAAAAACCTGAGCAGGAATGCAATATATTTAGCAGCGTTTCAAACACTCAAATATTTCTGCTTGAGATCTCAGTGTGAGATGTTTACAGGACACCACATACCAGGTATGAAAGCCAGGTCTCGCTTACACCTTCAGTAAGGGGAGCTCACTCAAGAAGATGGAGTACCTTGGTTTACATTAGCACAGCTGAGGCCATAACTTGGCCCAGAACCTAAAAAATCTTATGCAAGGAATCTGAAATAAAATAAAAAACTACTGATGCCTATAAATGTGCACAGAAGACCATATCTGAAATGAAAAACAAAGAGAGGGAAATATCAGGAGTTCATTGCAAGCTCGTTGATGTATTTTAAGGTTTTTCATTATCCTTTAAACCAGACAACCAAGGCCTGACTATTCAGACTAGTTAAGAGTGCACAATCCTTAGCTGAATTCTCTTAAAAGTACCTCTTTGTGACTTGTGGAGGAAATGATAACAATCTCCCAGCCTTCTTAAGCATGTGAAAGGACTTTTTTTTTGTTCATAAAGAATTAGCTGTGGCAAACTGTTTTCCAGGGATCTGATTTCTGTCCTTCAGACTTCTACAGATGTTCTGGAAAGTGCAGAACAAGGGTACCTTGCTGGTAGGCAATTTGTTAGTTCTCACTTTGTGTTTATTCATGGCAGAAATCTATGTTAGAGTGTGTGCCAGCAGTAATGTTTAAGTACTTTGTTAATTCAAAGGATGAATAAGTGTGTAGAACAAAATGATGAAATGCACACAAATAGCTGTTTGAAGATACCAAACATGAAGCCATCTGTAAACCTCATAATTGTCTCATTGTTATTACTCTATAAAAACAAATTTATGCAGATATTAAAATTACATTAATGATTAGCTGAGATTCAGCTGTCCTTCAGATCTTTACATGGTGAAATCACAGGAGTCTGTGTTGGCTAGTCACTAGAAACAGATGTAGATTTTTCTGGATCTGGAGGGCCTCATGGCAGAAGTAATGCTGAGATATCTGCAGTCATCATTCTGATCATCTTCTTTAGGTTCTTACTATACAGAAGTCATGAGTTCTGCTCTGAGAAAACACTATTGCGATTGTATGCTCAGTACAGTCCAGAAATGCTTAGATGGGGCATAGATCAGGAAGGGCTAATAGAACCAGTGCCTGATATGAGTTTTGGTTCCTATGTTATTTTGCCAGTTCTGGAGCACTGAATACTCTGGGGTTCTTGCTTACAATCCTCCCAAAGTATAAAGTGAGCAATAGGAGAGATTTTGTCTGGATGTGAAATGGGCTTAGGTAAGGAGAGGAAAATGTTAATGGCATGTTCTCAAATCTTCTTTGGATGTCCAGAGGAAAAATCCATATGCGACATTGCCAGAGGGAACTGTTGAACATGTGATATATGATCAAGGCTTCAATGCTATGAGGATTAGTTTTGGACTGGGTATCTATCAGCATGGGCACTTCAGTGTGTTTCTTACATGGCAGTCAGAACTCCCTTCACTTGGAGTTTCCAAGCTTCTAGTGGGGGGATCTAACTGAGGACATTCCGAATCTAGAAATTATTTAATTTATCTATTCATATATGGAAATAACAGCATATCTATTGACTCAGATCAAATGCTCAGATAGCATTATACATATTGCTAATAGCTGTCATTACCATTTTCCATAAATGTGGGTTATATAAAAAGAAGTCTTGCCAATATAACCAGCATTATTTCAGATTTCTAACTACTTTTGTTATTTTATCTTCAGAATGGCTTTGTTCAGTTTTCTTCTTTTGAAGATGACGGCCTTATTTTTTTTAACTTGCCAATTCGTATAAGTTTCATCTGTTTTAAAAATAATATTTTCACATTGCACAGGTAACCTAAGATCTTGCTTTCTCAGATGTGATCTGGTGCTTACACATGGGCTTGGAAATGTTATTACCTGCCAAAATTCTAGTGAAACTGGTGTGTTACAGACATCTAAGACATCTGAGACTTTTGGTCTCCTATAGAAGATCTGGCATCAGTACAGCCATTTAGGTTACTGGATGTGTTTTTGTTGGAAAATTGTCCTAGCACAACCACATTTATAAAGACATACTATGTTGCTGCTTCTCTGTATTGCTATTTCCTTACTAGATTGACATAGGTGATACTGCTAAGAGTACAATTCCAGCTGCATCAGTATTAATGTTGAATTAGCTGTACCTGACATCTTGCTGAAAGCTGTGACATAGGCTCTTAAGTATTAGTCTCTTCTGAAACCAAGATTTAAGGTCTAATTCCACAAAATGTCTTCACCCTCTTTTTTTCCCCACTTTTTGTCTGTTTGGTTTATTTGAAAGTTTCTACAGCTAGATTTCTGCTGTCAAATTACATCAGCGTTTAGACATCAGGTTGGACCTTGAATATTATTATTTCTGTCTTACTAATGTTAAGACAAAAATTAGGAACAGTGTGAATAAAAAGTAAGGCACAAACCTTTTGGAGCTGAATTAACGCTCACCAGTTATGAGTCCATGGTAGTGCCGTGTTTCTGTTTTGAAACTTAATTTGAACTTCCTCAGAACTTTAGAGGCAGTCATCTGAGAACTAAGCGCTGTGGCTGCATAAGGAGTAAACAAATGTTTTTAGATGTGGTGGGTAGATTAGACTGGATATGAGTTTCTAAGAACATACAAAATTAAATCAGCTTTATTTAGCAGTGCAGTGGTTACTGCACAGTGTTAGCACCACACAGGATGCACGCTGAATGTTGCAGTATCACCAGCCAGAGAGATCTGTCACAGAGATGACTGTTCTTGGCCTTGCTGGGAATGTCATTAAGATGTCTAACCACTGTCAGTCATGCTGTTTCTCAGTTTGTGTGCTGAGTAGCACACAGGAAAAAAAAGTGTATGTAAAGTTGCAGTTGTTCCCTACTAAGTCACACTGAATAGTACCTAGTTAAGCATTGCAGCCCCTGGATTTCAACATGTCATGAGAATATCATAGTTGGATGATCACAGCTGGCCATCAGGGAGTAACTGGAGTCTACTGGTTCAGCAGGAATGGTGGCTTGGACTTGAGCTTCCCTATGGCTGTCACAGTTGCAATGTCAAGCAATCCATTTCATATACTGATCTGCAATTTCCTTCTGATTTCAGTACTGACTGAGGTAAACTAACCTGTGTGTACCACAAAGTTTCTACCACTTTTTTTTTTTTTTTTTTACTTTTCTGGTTCTATGTGTGACTTCTCAAAAAACATATCAACAACAGCAACAAAAACCCTTTTTGTATCTGTTTTGTCTGTGTAGAACCAAAATGTCTTTGCACCAAATGCCAGCAGTTGCTCAAATATACATCATGCATTTTATTATTTTTCTTTTTCTCCCTCTGTTTTTGACTGAATTGTGAGATAACTCTGAAGCATCAAATAAAAAAGAAGCATAAATCAAAGGTAGGACTGTCGTGAGGACACTCACCTCCCAAGAGAGTTGAAACAAGAGGGTCCTTCTACATCCTGCAGTAACAGCATGGGTTTGGGGCCTTTTTTTTTCTTTTTTTTTTTTTTTTCTTTCTGTAAATGCTCTCACTCGCTTTAAAGTGTACATCTTACATAAATTAATCTGCAGGGTTTTTGGCTGTTTCCCATCCGCTGCTGGGGCAAATTAGACTTGCTGATGTTGTTTTGAGGGGGTCCTGCAGCAGCATGAAAGAAATGGCCCAACGAGAGCATGCTCTCTTTGGCTCTTCTTCCATGTACTCTCTGGCCCATTCAACAACAACAACAAAAAAGAGTTCAATTGGCCTGAAAGGCACTGGAAGATTGAAAACCCCTCTGTAGTACCTTAAAGAACCAAAATTACTTAATTAATGTGGAGGCCATTATGTGCGGTTACCATATGAATGAGTAAGTGGACTGCCTGAGTTACAGAGCAGGAAAGAGGAGAGGATATCTGAGGTCAGCCTTGTCAGGGTAAAGGAATCCTAAACAATGAGGGCATTGCTTGAAGATTTGAGGAGGAATTTGAAAAAGAGCCCTGAGAGTGAAATTAAATGAAGCATGGGAGAGTATTAGTGCAGATTAGCAGTGCTGTGAAGGAACCGGGCACTGGCTGCCAATCGCCCCTGAGCGTGGGCAGCCTCAGCTCTGCAGGCAGGAACTGGGTAATATGCTGCTGGGTTTTGACTGAAAAGTATTTTCTTGAGCAACGTTAAAAAGTTGCTTTTCCACTCTCTCTCATTGAGTTCTGAGAGTGAACATGCCCCTTTCAGTTGCTTTATTTTTTTTATTTTTTATTTTATTTTATTTTTTTTTTTATTTTTTTAAATTCTTTTGCCAAGTGGACTCATGACAGAAATAGGAAAAAGTCAAGATTCTGAAAGTACTCCGGCACTCAGTGTAAATGTGAGATTCATTTAGTAGCACTGAGTTGTCATCACTAACGTACTGCTTCAGAGGAGAGGACAAAACCCAGTGAAATTAATGAAATTTGAAGCTGTGTTAGTCAGTCATTGTACTCGCTTGGAAGAGCAAACGATGCGATGTGTTTGTACACGTACAGAATGGAAGAGATGGATGTTGCTGTAGTGAAAACCATACTCTTTTCCAAAATATGCAGGCTTGCAGTGATCTAAATTTTTTTTCAGGGGGTTCTTTGAGGCCATTTCAAGATTTTTTTCTTTGAGTTTATCTTATCAGTTCTAATAGTGGGCGTTTCCAGACAGCAGTACCTTCAATAACTCAATTTTATCGTATTCTTTAAACAAGAACCAGCTGAAGGTGGTATATTCTGGAAAATGTTGGCTACATATTTATTTTCTTGGGTTTGGTTTCATTTACTGTCTTTTTGAAGTGGTATTTTCTTATGTTTTCTGAAGTAAAACTCTTTGCTGCTGGCTGTGAATTCCAAGAACTTACCTTTCCTACTAGCTATGAATGGGATTGTAGCTAAAAGCATGCAGAGAAAAGTGAATCATCTCACTGAAAACACTTTAGTTGTTCATATGCTTTCCAGAAGACTTATGGGTACTATTTGCAAAACTCTCCAAGGAATCTCAAGGTGAGCCCTGCCAGGGTTTGCATGAGGTTAGGGATCATGTTTATTTAGACTGTGTGTTTAGTTGTGACTAATGATCTCGACTAATGTCATAGATTGGTCACAGATTGGTATAGCACAACAAGTGTTAGAGAATAATCATTCATTACCCAGTGGTAATGCAGCTTAACTTTGTTGCTGGCTGTATGAGCACAATCATAGGTAATTTTTTTTTTTGAAAGCTGTTTTGTATCCTTCTCAGCATCTTTATTCCTAAAAGCTTTATTTTACAACTGCACGTCTTGGTCATTGCTTTCCAAGGCATCTTTGGGATGCTGCGGAGATGCCAGGGAAACCCATGTGCCTCAGCTGCCTCTGTGGAATGAGCCTAGATGCTTCAGTTGCTTTGGCAATAGGCACACTCAAAACTAAAAAAGTTTTCAAATAACACCAGAACTAGAGAAACAGGGTTTGGCTAGTGCTCTAAACTGGAGTAAATTTGTGGACTCCACGCAAATGGTACTTCATTGCATAAACTGCGTTTCAGAAGCAGATTAGATGACATTTTCCAGTGTTCCTTCTGCTGCAATTGTTTCATTCTTCTGCAAAAGAACAATTTAAGTAATTGAATTTTCCCTCAGGGTAGGAAAAATTTACCCCCCCTCCGAGCCCTTTCTTTTTTATTTTCCCTTCTATTAATTTAATTGAAACCAAAATTGCTTGAAATATTGAATACCATTGGAGGCCTTGCATTACTAAAACTAGATCAGTATGGGAAACGCTTTTCCAACCTGCAAAACTTTTGCATTTTCCTAAACGTTCCTATTCTGAGATAAAAAAAAAAAAAAAAAACAAAAAACACAAACCCCTTTTAAGGCAGGAGTAGCATGCTCATGTTTGTTTAAGGATGTGAGACTGGCATGTAACCACCAGAAGTTTCACCTTCAAAATACCTCCTTTTTCTCTTGATTGAAGGAAGGAGAAAACTGCCAAAAGAGTGAATGGTTCCATGATTCCCTTCACTAAGGGCTTGAGCAGGCTTGCTATCAGGGCACTGTTTCAGCTGCGTTCTTTGCAGGTTGGTGTGAAGGTCACCTCTAAGTTTGAAACTAGTAGGAACTAACACAGCGTGGCCCCACAAGTATTTAGCATTCAAAATGTGTTCTTTAGCTTAGCTAAGCAAGAATTAAATTCCCTTTGGAAAGCGGTGTTGCTGTCGGAGATTTGTGATTCACCGGTCACCAGGGTTTATTACTGCAGTTGTCATGCAGGGCTTCACTGGTGTTTTCCAAACTAGGACTGACTAACGTGTTCCACCTGGCCTTGATGGAATGTGTACTGATGAATTGAGCCTGGCTTTGCAGCAAAGCAAATGTTCAGACAAATGTAGACCACAGGTTTACCTGGGCAGCAGAACTACCTGTAATGCTATGAACAAGGGTAGATCCTGATGGCATGTTGATTTGGACACAGTAGAAACAACTTGGGAAGCCCTCCAAACAAAGCTCCTTACCAACACTGTTGTGTATTCTGCTTTTTCCCTTCCTTTCCCTTCTCTTCTTTTTCCTTCTTAAAAATATCACACTACATAAATGAGAATCGAAGAAGAAATAAGGTTATTTTTCTTAACTCTAGGGTAAGAGCAGCCTACAGAGGAATCACACACACCTTCTAAATAGTCTGCATTGCTTCTGGTAACAATTACATATGTAATGCTCCTACTAATTCTGAATTGACCATGGAGTTACTCATCATATCCTCCTGCATTCAGCACTGATTGCTCAACGTTATGGCCTAAACAGAGTCCACAGTCAAGTGTGACTTTATGTTAGGTAATGTATGTTGACCAAATTTTGACAAGTATTAATCTAATCATCACTGAAGGACATGATTAATTAGAAATGATTTTTCGTCTGAATGTGTTGTAGTTAATATACTCCCAAAGCATAAGCAATCCCTTTTTCTCCCAACCCATCTGAATAAAATACAGTAACTCTTTTCAAAAATTTTTGTGTCACTTTAAAAAGTCAAATTTTAGAACTCACTTTTTTAATGAAATCCAATTGCAGAAATGTGACTTAATTTTAAGAGTTTTTCTCTGTCCCTAATAGTTCACAGCAATTAGAAATCCTTAAACTTCCTACTCTTTCTTCTATAAGAACTCTGCTACTTAAGCTTTCAGATCTCCTTTGTCCTGCATGAATCACAAATATATTAATTTTCGATGATTTACAAATTAAGCTAATAAAAATTAAGGCAAGAGGCTGGTAGCATCATGCTCTAAGAGTCTCGGAACAGTTTAATTAAATAAAAATAGTTCAAATCTAAAGAAAAATGATACATGGGATCAAAAACTATTTTTTTTTTTTTTCAAAGGATTGTGTATAGCTAATCCATTATTAAGATTCCCCTTAATGGCTGCTGCTCCTTCTAATTGGTTGAACTACTCAAGGAAATATTTCAGTGCAGTCATTAGCATAGAAAGCCTGATTGTTTATGCCTTTTGATCATTGATGCTATCAAGGAAGAAGTTGGATTTTAATATTCTTGAGAAGGATGAGTAGAGTTCTGACTGCCATCCAGGTCTCTTATTTGAAACGTTATATGTCTAAGATCCTTAAGTTATGTATAGATATCATCATCTTTCCTCTCATCAAATGTTTTCATTATAAATGCCTTTTTGTACTATTTATTATAAGTTATCGAGTGAGCATTTTGGGAATCAAATAGATTAGAAGCAAGGGTGAGAGAACACATTCTCCTTTTTGTGGCCTGAATGAACTATACCATGCCCTGGAGATTAATGCTAGCTTTGGGATTCTTAACGAAGTATTTGACAACTATGATTCATTCTGAATAGCTGAAGAGACTAAATCATATACTATCTTACACTTTCTGTTTAAATTGACCTAGGTCAACAAGGTCTGACAGGCTAAGGATAAAGAGGTATTCATCTGAAGAAATACATCAGCCAGTTTTGGTTTGGCAACTTTACTAGCATGTTCTTTTGCTCTGAAAATTGAGAAGAAATCCTCCTGGGTGAAGCTTTCTTACATTTCTAGTGGTTCTGTCCTTGAGAACCCATTGGCTTAATGGGGGATTTTTCTGGTTTTACTTGTGGTACTTTCAAATAAGTGGTCAGCCCAAAGGCCGGATGTACACCATTCAGAATGTAAATTAAAGTGTGACTGGCCTGCAGACACATTGAAAACACCTACTTTGCCATGTGTGGCTAAATTCACTCAGATCATCAGTAGGTGCCTTAACAGAGTATGATCCTTACTGACATCTGGTAGTAGAAGTCAATGGTTTAGTGTCTTTAATCTGAATTGTTTTCAAACTGTTATTATACAGTCCAATTATTTTTGACTGTACATCCTCTGGACTGAAAACTCTGAGAAATTTATATGAAAGTAATCCATTATGGATGAAGAGATAAGACTGAAATGTTGATAGATGTGAGGAGAAATACAGTTGTACAGTCTCACTGTCTTTAACAGTGGATAGCAGTAAAACTGATTTCAAAATCTTGTCAAAGGTAATATCAAACCATTATTTCTGAGGTTGTTAGATAGGGACATTTTATGCTAATCTCTTTAATTTTTAAAAACACTTGTTACTAAAATCAGAACTGTGCTTTGTGAATCATTAACTCTTGTTATACTCATAGGTAGGCTCCAGTATTTGGGCTGACTTTCAAAATGCTGATGGGAGCACACCCACAGAAGTAGAGCTGAGTGAATAATGAAACAGTGAATAATTTATCTGATACACTTTGGTTAGGTTCATATTTGCAAGAATAATTATTATTGGAGGGTAATATTTTACATTGACGTGTGAGCACCAAGTCCTGGAAATAAAAGCTGTGCTGCGTAGCTGCTTGCTGCTTACGTGTGTGCACACAGTGCTGGCATGCAGGCTTGTGCATGCAAATGAAACCTTCAGTTCTGGAAAGCCACGTGTGCCCTTTTCCACCATCCCCCAAACTCTGCTTTGCCAGTAAAAAAAAAAACAAAACCAACCCAGTGAACTTTTGCAGACACCAGTCATAAAAACAGGCTGTGCACAGCAACAGTTAAATATTAGCAATGAAATGTAAAGAATCACAGAAATTATTATTTCTTTTCAAATTACTTTATCCCCTCCCACTCCCCCTAAAGCTGTGTCCTTGGGAGCATTTCTCCAGTAAGGAAAATAATTTAGTGATTTCACGACTACTGGTATAGGTTGCTGAATGTTTGCTTAAGGAAAAAGTTACAGATCAGATTCTTTATTTCTGCTTACACAGAGACTTTATAACATATTTCAAAGAATTCTTTTGTAAAGGTCTCTGACTTGCTATAACTTAATTGTATTGAAAAGTTCACGAGTTTCCAGTTGTGGCCGTTGCCATTTAGACTGCAAAGGAAGAGAAACCTGATCATGGCAGCTGTTTTGGAATGAGAGGCACAGTGGTTGCTTGCTCTCATTTCTCCTGAGCTCATCTGATGCTTTTCTACCTCATGGGTACCCCACCACTCACAGTCTGCTGACCCCAATGCATGTGGGCAGCTTCTGTCAGCAATCAAGGGAAGAAGGGACAGTTTTACTTACATGGGTGGGAGGTTATCTTTAATTGCATGCATATTATACCAGCATTATACTTTGTTCACATGCATGAATCAATCAACATGCTGTGTGATTGTTTATCTGGGTTGTGAGCTTTGGGATGAAAGTCCTTGCTAGGGGAAGGGTCTATGGCTCCTAATATCAGATAGTATAAAGTTAACGTGTTCGTAAGATTGAAAGCTTTACAACTGACTGCTTTACTTGCTGGCTGCTCAGGCCCTAGATTCTGTAATTTATGGAAGCACTGATCCACACATTGCACACTTACCCAATAGGGAATAAAGTAGGATATCTACAGCTTTTGGGCAATTCTTTCTGGACTCAGATCCTTATGTCACCCTTAGTACAGGAAAAAGAATGAGTTTTTTAATATAGGTGAGAAAATGCTAGAAATCCCTACATCTCAAAAAAGCATTTCCAGGCTTGAGTGTTTTTTCTGACTGTACCGGATGACTTTAAAAGTTTCTCTCTCAACATACAAACACCTCAAATGCATCACAGGGTGTCACTGGCTTCCAAATTCTCCTTTTAGAGCAGAGCATGTTTCCATACGATTTAGAAATGAAAAACTTCGGTTTTGAGCAGGATTCATGGTTAATACTATGACTACTAAATCTCTCTGCCCAGCAGTATCCAAACACTGTCTTTAGTACCTAAATCAAGAGCTAACATTGATTTAGATCCAGACTGAATACTGGTATGTTGCCCTCATCAATAAATTTCCAACAGTAATGATTCTCTATAGCTTTCCTGGGTAATTTCATATATAACTGTCTTGTTAATTTATCTTTCCTCCTAAAAGTATAAAAGGAAGAAGTTAAATCTTTTTTAGAAGAAGCTCAGGACTTCTGTACAATCTGAAGCATTATAGCTTGAACTGATAAAATTATTTGCTCTTTTATCTGAGCTTAAAGACTGATACCTGTCTATTGATTCATAATAGAAAGCAGCCAGGTTACAGATGTCACCTGGAAGAAACATAATGTTTTGATTATGTGCAAAGTGCATCCTGTTCATGATGTGCTTGTCCTAAATTAACAAATCTCATGTCTGACTATGTGAATTTCAGGAATTTGGTGAGTTTCTTTGTTCAGTGAAAGGGAAATCTTTAGCTAAATCACATTTTCTCTGGCTGATAGCTTTGTAGCTATCACACAAGAATGACTGTCTCATGGCCGTTTCAATTAGGTGTTGAATCATGTTGTGTTCTTATTTTAGTGGAAGAAACTTGTATTTTTAAAGAGTAGTTAGACAGTGGTTACATTCTATATCACTGTATTTATCACCATTTTAAAATTTTCATTTAAATAAATTTTTAGTCTCTCAGGATTTACAATGCCATATATTCTGTAACTAGTAGCAGTCACTGGTCTCCATCACCCTATTGCTCTCTGACCATTCAATATGAAATGCTTGTTAGCTTTGTTTTGTCCTATCATGAACAAATATTTTCACAGTTATCTATAACTGGGTTTAATACAATCACTGTCACACCTGACACTGTCCTGACTTGTAAGGATCACTTGGAAATCTCGAATCTCTTTGCTGTCTCTCAACTCAGAAGCCATTTTTGCAATACAGGCCTTGAAACCAGTCTGGAACCATCAGTGTCATTTCAGACACTTCAGGGTGATCCTAGCAACAATCTGGGAGGAGAAATCATACCGTGTATGGAAGATGTGTTTGACAAACTGGTATTTAAAAACAATTCTCCCTTTCCCCCCTCTAGATGCCTGCTCACCTTTGCTTAGCTGCATCACAATAATCTAATGAAAATGATAGATTGAAAGATTGCAACGAATAACTTGTACCACTCTGAATTCCCCAGCTCTTTGCTTCCTCCACAGATTTCCAAGTGTTTTGAAGGTAGACATTTAGCTGATAGTACCATTTAGCAATCTAGATACACCAATCCTGAGCTGACTGTAGATGTTGAAAGTACACTATTAATCTTTCAAGTGAGCATTAAGGATGAAGAAATTAAATTTTGGCCTGTATTTTGAGTTAAGTTTGAGTCTTAAAAATTGACAGAGAAAGTTTGGATGTCATAGTTTAAAACTCCCTGTATCAGGATTATTTCAAACAAGAAATTTACTGAGAGAATTACAATAATAATTGTGACCACTACCCTTAGGTTATAGCTTTTCTATGTCTTTTGTAGGAATAGATTGATGGCTGCATTTCATTTTGCTTGGCATTTTTATTTCTCATAACATCTGCCGTTGTTTGCTTCCCCTAAATCATATGCAGAACAATCCCATGTCTTCTTTTTGATATGTTTACATACATACTTATGCTTTATCACCCCCAAACTCTTTTTTGTTTATGAATTCAAGGAATACAACACAATGCACAAATTGCTACCTATAGAATAAATTCAGGCATGCATGTTGCGTAATTAATTCCAAGAGTTCCAATTTACATATTATACTAATTACATATGAAGTAGCTAATTACACAACTAGAGTAACTTGTTACTGCTTGTGCAATTTCGTGAAACACAGTGTTTCCTTTATCTGTACCTTGATTCTGCAGCTATCAAGCTAGTGAGGTTTGATGATTCAGAAGCAACTGAGGTCAAAACAGGTCGTTGGAGTATCCTCTGAGATCTGACTTGTGGATTTTTTATATCCTGACTCAGTTAGGTTTCTGATTCTGGGTTATGCTTCGTGACAGTTTATTTTCCTGATTAGACCATGGAAGTTGCAAAATACTGGTGAAAAGTATACATGGGAGAACCTTGTTCTTCACGTAGTTTTACTGCTGTTGGTGAGATTGTCTTACATTTCACTGTAAATTTCAATAGTTTCTTGTGGTAAAATGATGAAACGGTACGAGGCAATAAAGGTGGAAGACAGTGCTGTCAATGCGATGTCTTGATAAAAATGGGGGAAAAAGAATAATTTGCAAAACATTTCAAGTGAGAATTGTCCCTTTTATTTTCAAACCAGGACATGGCCAGGTCTGGTTCTGGAAACTGCAACACTTAGTGAGGCATCAAATAACATCTACAGGAATGTCCAGCTGAAGAGCAAAAGTATGTAATTTTGTGTATTTGCCCCTGATCTTAGCACTACAGAATCTAAATATCTTACTATTACCAACAGTACCATGCCTTTCTATAATGCATAATTAAACATTACAAAGAATGAACTGCTGCATATTTTTGCCACTTGTTCTGTCACAGGAATCCTATGCCTCGCAAACTTTGAACATTTCTATACCTTAATTCATGGTGAAAGATATTCTGCTATGATACTCATCTGTGAAGTGTAGATGGCAGATCTAAAAGAGGGTTAACTGCAGTTAGAATACATTTTCCTCAAAAGAACGCTAATAGTTTTGGAGAAAGCAGGACACCATGAAAGAGATTGGAGGGACACAAATAAAGCAGTAGATGTTTTGTATTTGTTCAAATTCTGTTCATGCTAATTTCTCTAAGCAATTAGATGGAAGTATGTAAATATTTGTGTGAATGCAGGCTGACTGTATAGCTTGTCCAGTATCCTTTGTGGCCCCTCTGTGTTTTAGCAATTGATTGTCAGAGACTACCTTAAAAACTGAGGATCTGGGCCCATGAGCCTATGAACCCAGAGAAAACAGGATTACCTAAAAGATATTCACATAAAAACTTGTGCGAGGTTAGGGCCCATCAACAATCCAGCTTGATTCTCCTAAAAAAAAAAAAAGAAAAAAGGCCAGCATCATTGTGTTAGCATTAGAACATCTTTCTGTAATTGAAAACACTTGTAAGGCGGTGCCAGCATGTTGCTGTTTGCATCTAAACAATAATCAAGATCTCACACAGTGATGATTTGTTGTCAGCTCTTTTTCCTGCACTAAACAAGTCTGACACTAGCAGCCCACAAGCTAATTAACTCAAGTATCTGGCATGGGAATCTACAGTATAGCTATCAGCAGAATATCCACAGAGCTGAAACAACCAGCCAATTGGACAGATGCTCCAAGGAGACAGAGTGTCTCCTTGAGGTAGGATAGAAGAAATGTGAATGTTAATTAACAGGATTTCCGTTCCTTACCATCCAAGAAACTTTTTGTCTCAGGTGTTTGTTTGTTTGCTTTCTTCATTTAACAAAACCTTGAAAGAAAACTTTCCTTACACACTGAGCTGGATGCTTCAGATTATAAGTCATTTATCCTTAATTTCTTAGTACTTCCTATCTCCCTTCAACATTTTTAGTTTACCTTTAACCTGTTCTTAACACACAGAACAAGGTTCTGGCATCAGTCTATTTTTATTATCTACCTAGGTTCCTTGATGAGTCAAGACTGCGGGATGCCTCACTGTTCAAATGCCTTTTGTTGCTCCCTCAGGGTACCATTGGCATTACACACTCCCAGGGCAAACAGTATTTGGAAACAGCAAAAGTTTTCTGAATTCAGCACTGTTGCTTAAGAGTTACTGTGGGCTGAACGAGGTGAGCTGTCTAATAGGAAAAGGCAAGAACAGACTGAATGAACAGGACATTAATATTTTGACACCCTGTTATGGGGTTCAGATTTCAGTTTTACTATTGTCTGCATGTCTTGAAGAATGGGAGAAACAGTTGTCTGCTTTCCTATTACACCCCCTGAAGTCAAGTGGAGATATGGATTCTCAGAATCTCTTAAGATGGGGCCTAAGTAGTCATCTAAGAAGGAAAAAAAAAATGCTACAGAGCATTATTTATTCAGTGCAACACAAACCTTTTTTTTTAAAAGACATGATCATGCCTCATAATAAGCAAACAATATATAGAGAGGCACCTATATAGAAAGCCCAGTTCAGTTAACTGTAGGCAGGTCCCAAGAGATCTAATGGAGACACGTTTTAACTAAAGCAAATTAAATCCTTTCTGAGCAAACAAGCAAGTGCAGTTGGGTTCATATCCATTAAATAATTGAAGCATTTGGCTCACAGGGTCATATTTACACACCAAAATTAAACACTTATGAGCACTATTTGGCAGAGAGTTTCTTTACTCAGAAAGGAGCTCTTGGGAATCACAGGTCAGACTGAGAATATGCCACAAGGCAGCTATTTCTCCAAACTTGCCACTTTGCTAATTGTATCTATACAAAGTCAGGAGTTTCCCACCTAAACTGTGGTGCAGCAATCTGTTCCCATCTGTCTTTTTTTTTCTTTGGCAGATATTGGGTTGGGCACTTGCCTGAGAAATAGGGTGGCCTTATTTTTTATTTACTACCACAATGTAAGAGTTGAAAAATACATCTATTACATCTAGCTAGAAGAGCTAGATGTGCATCATTCTTTTACAACTGAATATTTTTTAATAGAAAAATATGTAAGACTCATTAATTCCAAAGGGACTGTAAGCAGAGGGATCATAACTTCCCAGATGTGTGAGGAATGCAATCCCTTGGAGCTGCTATATCAGTAACAAGAATATTCACAATTATAGCACCTTTGGCTAGGATAAGCATTATGTATTGGAGCTTGGATCACTCTTCAGTTATGAAAGAGGGAGTTTATACTGTGGTCCAAAAGCACCATTACAGCAAACACAATGCTGACGTGCTGTCTACTGAACTAAGTCCAGTATCATAGTTTAACTGTAGCGGCATTTAAGCTCATCCCAAGATTTGAGCATGTTTTGCTGAAATCAGTGTTGCTGTGAGCTAGGAGGTGTAGTTATTTCTCATTTTACCTGCTCTTGAGCTCTTAAAAAATCTTGAATATTCCAGTATTAATAGCCCCTAGGTATGTGGTGCTCAACTTTGTCCATTTTGTGTCTGACCTACTCTGTTCATAGAGTTTTCCTTTGAGGGAAGCTGACCATGAATGGTTACGTTGAGTTACACCTTCTGCAAATCAGAAGTAAACAAGAGGCTGGATTTATGCATTTGCCCTGTCCAATTTTGAATCTATCTATCAGCTTCATGGCCAATTTGAAACAATGACTAAACAAAGAAAAAAACAAACCGCCATAAACTTGAACTCTTGTTGTCTTGCCACTGTCTAATTGAGGGTTGACAAGAAAATTTAGTGCTACATCTGTGGCAGTGTTAAACTGCATTTATTAAGAAAGAAATTTTACCGCAATGTGTATGCTTTCTCTTGTTCATTTTCACGCTGAGCTATAAAGTTTCACTACAGCATTCTTTTCCAGGTTGCTGCTGTACTCTCATCATTAATCATTGAGTGAAATTTTGCTTCTGCTGTGTCTTCCATACTGTTTTCAAATTCTTGTTTTTATTTCCCAAGCACTGCTTTCATCTTGCCTTGAATCGTTCACTATTTTTTCAGTTAATCCACTCTAGTGGAGTGGCAAACAAGGCTGTCCCCAAAGACATGCCTGCTGCTGATTGCAAGCATTTTTTTTAGTATTGTAATTGCACCAGATGACATTGTGAAATGAATCCCATCCTGTAATACAGACTGTGAGCGATATGGAAAGCAATCATAAGAAAGTCTCTATTGTATACAGGTCTAACCTATGTTAAATTAATTGAAATCAGTTTCTGTGGGGTCAGACCTGAAATTATCACTTTCAACAAAACCTGGCATGCTATTTGTATAGTTACTGTTCATTAGAATATAACTTGTGAATCAACACAAAAAATGTGTCACGCACCACTTATTTTAGAAGATCCCATGGTTCTCATTTGCCCTTGCTCTTGTTCTGTCCCTTGTTGTCACATTTAAAAGATTCTAGAAGTCCAGATATAGGAGAAGCAAAGGCCTCTACTACTGGTACAAGTGTCCTAGAAGTCAGACACACAAATTCTTCTGGAAGAGATACCACCCAGTTTCAGACTAGCCATACTTGGTAACTATTTGGGATAGGTCTATTAAAACCTCAGAAGAAATGTCTTTATGAATTGCACACCCTGATTGCAGTGTGGACACATTCTGAGTCACTTGTGAGACATTGTGTGTGTATTATGCAACTGCTCAAGGATTCAGATCAGTATACACATCAGGGTAGTGAGTGCAATCATGCCTTAATGCATGTCTGGCCTAGACACATGTTGTGAAGTGTCTTCAGTAAGAAGATCCCACCAGTGTTTTTATAGCTCCAATTGGTTGCTGAGTGATTTAATTAAGTTTTTTTAGGATGACATAACCATTCTGCAAACAAAATGCCACATTCTTGGTAGTTTAACAGTAAGGAAGGCAAAATGAGGGCATGTCAGTAAAGAGCTCCCCACTTTGTTTTGATTTAGAGTTCCTTCTTGTAAAAAAACATATTCTGGAGCATGATTTTGTCAGGTTCTCCTAAATAACCAGTAAAACCTTATTTATCAAGAGGAGATACTTCTTAATAGCTGATAAAAGGTGTGTTGTTAACTTCTTCCAGAGAGAAAGAAATACAAATAGATAGAACAAGGATGAAGCAATGCAACTCCCATTTTAATGTATGATTGTCATCATATTTAATGAGTATCACTATACATACATGCCTACTCCATTATAGCAACACCAAGAGATAAGAGAGCAGGAATCTACGTGTGCTGACATCTTTTGTATCTGGTTTTTAAAATACAGGACTCCAGATGGATGAGCTCAATTAAATAGTTCACTTGTAAAAGACAAAGCATATGCTAATATAGGAATTCCTACATTCTATAGTTACAATACATGGACAATTGGAAACACCCTATCTGGCTAACCTCATTGTATCTGATGCTTATAAATGTTATAAACATGGTTCCTCAAAATGAGCAGAATGCACAGTCCTCCATGTTAACTGCTTCTCAGGGAAAAAGTAGTGTTGGTGCAGCCCAAGGAGGGAGTCATGTTGCAATCTCAGCACACCAGCTTTGCATACAGGGAAGCTGGTGGGAGTGCAGGCAGTTTAAATATAGGGAAGATCTAATTGCCACTAATCATGTGATTACTTACAATTACTTAATATAGTTCTGAAATTAAAAATATACCATATTTAGGCACTGATATATAACCTTGGCATAAGGATGTGCTTTTGGCAGAAGTACACTGTAAACACATAGTAAATGGAAAGGCACTGAGTGCCTTGAGGAGCTATCAGCCTTGGATTTATTACAAGGTGCAATCAGAGGAAACACATGTATAGGAACTGAAATAAGAAGCACGTAGGATGAATACTGCAAGCATGCTTTTCTCACAGGTTTGCTGTATGCATGATATCACGGTGAGCAAGGGGGCCCTGGGACACTCCTGCTTTGTGCTGTGGCTTATTTAGGCACAACTCCCATAGACATCAGAAAGAGTTTTGACTTGAACCAAGTGAGAGAAATAAGGTCTTGTTGCAAAATGATGATCAGGTATGCACAAAGGGATGAATGTGTTTCCCACTATGCTGGCTTAGCATTGCAAAGAAAAACAAAGCTTGGGAGGAATGTAAAGCAGCTTTTTATAATTATGATTTTTTCTGAGTTGGCCTGAGCCCTCCTCTTTCCTCCCTTTACCTTTCCTTTCTCCTCCCAAAATAATAAGTTTTGCCAATAATTTTATGGAAGACTCAAAGGGTCAGATGGAATTCAGAGAGAGGGATCTAACACAGTTTCATTTCATTATTCTTTCTGCTTATTCCCCCTCCCCCCCCAAATTTTCTTGCAATTTATTTCTGTGGCTTATTGCACAAAATGGAGGTGGTGAGGCAAAAATAGAAGTTAATGGTACTACCACTGTTTGTTTCCATTAGCATTTACATGTGAAATGAAGGCATTTTGGAAGAGAACCAGACTGGCCAGTAAAACCTTTCACCCTCGTAAACTGTACATTTGGTTTGACTTTGGCTTAGATCCCAGAACTTGTCACAAGCTTTATTATAAAGCTGTAGTTCAGCTACAGTTTTGTTAGCTTTATTACAATGGCTCCCCTCCTTAAAAAAAAAAAAAAAAAAAAAAAAGAAGAAGAAGAAGAAGAAGCAAGAAAGCAAGAAAAGCTGTTGGTCATTCTGAATGCACTTCAGATGCTGGAGGAAATGCACAAGAAAGTACAATTTGCTGGATAACTGGTCAGCATCAATCATCAGAATATAAATGAAGTTTATCTAAAATTTACAAAAACGATACATCACCTCCTTAAAATAGTCCAAGAGTGACTAATCACATAAACAATAAGGCAGCCACCAACACTCAGGCATGTAACAACTTCTGAGAAAGCACAGGCCTAGCACTGCCAAAGAAGAGTCTACAGATTGACTGGAGATATGGACATCTGGAGGGAAGATGCATGCTACACTTCAAGATGAGATTTTTTTCTATAAGCTTTCCCAGAGCAATAATATAGTTCTGGAGGAATTCACTAGTGGATATATAATGAAAACAAGAAGAGGAAGAAAATAAATGTGTTATGCAGTATGTGATTACAAAACTGTTGGTCTCGTCCTACTGTCGTGCATCCTGTGTCTCCCCTGCACAGAGCTCCCACTTCAAGCATATGAGAATAGTGTAGGTTACACACTAGTAATGGGATTTAATAGGACTGCTTTGCTCAATAACTATTTGTGAATTATTAAATCTTGTTACTGCAAATTGAACAGATATCGAGAGTAGAACTGCATTGGAAGATTAGTTTGTTCATTGCGCTAGGTTGAGATTTAAAATATGGTCTTGTACTAAAGGGACTAATTTGAGACACAGAAAGTCTGTTTGAGTCTATTTCCTGTCATTCAATTCTTTTTTGATCCCTAAGTATGTAAACTACACTACCTATAGTTCAATTCCTGTTGAGAGAACGGTGCCCAGATTACTCCAGTCTAAAATGTTTAGGTTAGTCTTCCAGTCTAAAAATTGTTTTAATGTATTTAGGTTTTCCACGCTGAAAGCATAGTTGGTACTGGTTGTAAACTGCCATGGTGCTGCCTGAATCCTCCTTGGATCTGGGCTGAAAACTTTACTTTGCTAGTACCAGTGCTAAAGTATGCATCTGGAAGAATCATTGGTGTCACTGATGAGTAAATCACATTGTGTTGCTATGCTTTGGGGTCCTTTCTGAATACAGTACAGTGTCATCTAACACGATGGAAGCCTCTCTACTGTGCTAGAACACTGGTGATGTAACTCAGCAACTTGCTGAAGAGAGAATTTGTGTAGTAGACAAGTTTTGTATGCAAATGACCATTCATTTCCACGGGAAATTCAGTTGTCTAAAAGTACACTGCTAATGAATTTCGCTTTACAATAAAGATGTGCAACTCTCAAGAAGTGTTTAGGGAACATACTGAGTTGTAAATTTTAATCTGATTATAAGGTATTTCAAACTATCCTTGAAAGTTCAATCAAATTATATTTTAAAAAGTCAAAATGAAATTATGAAGGATTTCCATCTATCAGTAAGTGGCAATCCACATGCAGCTTGAAAGGGCCCAGCTTTGTATGGCACTGCCTATATTCAGTGAACTGTTGAGGATAAGATTGTTTTAACAGTCAGCAGGAGTCAGAGCCTCTATACCTCTACAAACCTCTCTCTCTCTCTGCTTTACATTCTTATTGCTTTCTTTGAGGGGGAGGGAAGTTTGAAGGTCACAGAATCAAGCTATTTGCTTAAGCAGAACCAGATGATTAATTACTTTTTTGGGGGGGGTTGTTCCTCTGAAAACTCTGTCCCAGAAAAGCAAGAGGACACACAAGGTGGTTGGAAGAAAATTATATTAAGATTAGAGAAATATTGTGCATCACAGTTCTCTGGGAAGTAGCTTTTCATTGCTTAGAACAAGAGTAAGAAATACTAACAACTCAGGCTACACAGCTGGGATCTATGCTGTGTAATAAGTTCCAAATAAAAGAGTTTTATAATAAACTTTTAAATGTTGCACTCATGCTGAAAGTACATATACTGGAAAAATTCAGGCTGAAAAATAATCAGCGCAATTAACATTCAAACTGGATTAATTGTGATTTTAACTTAAAAAAACTCCCACTCTGTTCTTTCATGCCTTCCCCTCTAAAAAATTTGGAACTCATCACTGTAAATATCACCTCAAAAATCTTGCTCTGTGTTTCTTGTTATTTAAAGCAGAGATGTATGTACTCGTTTGAGCAAAATAAAATGAATCTAATTTCTTCTTAAATCAGAAACAGATCCAGATGAAGATTTCAGAATTATGGGAACACTTTTTATTTAGATTTCTGTGCATTTAAGTGGTATGTTCTAGGGAAAATGCTGATTATTGTCAAATGTTGGAGACTAGGTCACAAAACCTATTGAAACCACTGGGAAAACTGCAAACACTTCTAATGTGCTTTGAATCAGGACCATTCTGGAATAGTCCTTGAACATAACACTTGGGATGGGCTGAAACATATCATCTTTTCCTTTTCCAAAGGTGCTTTTTATCACAGAAAATGGAGAGGTTTGAGCACCAGCACAGTCTACTTTCTTCTTTGAGCTTTTTTTTTGGCTCAGTTTTGGCATGGACTAATCACTTTCTTGCAATTGATGGCCAAATACCGTTTGAATGATTGCTGTGGACCTAAGGCTCGTCTCAAGAGGTGATATGGGGGGGTAACTCTGTGTAGGGGGCAAAGGAGGGAGGGCTGGCAGTGTAGGCCCAAACGTTGTTATACCATTTATATTATGTCCAGAGAACGGTTTTGGAAAAGTTAGCAGGTCAAAGGTTTAGTAGACGAGGGGCCTCTGTCAAGTCTTGTGCAAAAAATTGTGTTTTTTTTTTTCAGTGACATTTTACTATTTTTAAGTGGGTTTACTCCAGAGTACTATTACCATATGTAGTTTCTCATCCCTCCCTTCTTTTTACTAATCTTGTTCAGCATGTGAGTTGATCGTAGTAGTGAATGGTTTGGCCAAACATATAGCAATGGACAGAATTAAGGCCCTGGTTTGCAATGGCCTCTTCTTGGTCAATAAAATCCCATATACACCAGTGCTACTCTGTTGCTGGATGCCAGCCACACAGTCTGCATGAGAAAACAAAAAGTTGCTGGTGCCATACCAAGCACTGGCTTCTCCAAAGCTTGAGTTCACCATCCCACCAGCTGTGCTGCAGGGAGAGGGGTCAAGCAGCAGGGCTGGTTCCTCCAGGTTAAGCCGCTCCACAGCTCCTTTAGAAGAAAGTAAATCCTTTGCTACCTTTTTTATGGTCTGCCTTCTGTTGGCTTCCTCTTCTTTAGCACCAGGAGCTGGTTGAGCCCACTAATATAACTCCATTCTTCATCAGTGCCACTGAATGGGCATTTTACAAGGCAAAGTTTGACTTAAAGCTCTCAGTAAAAGAAAAAAATCCTTTTTATAATTTCAATTATTTTCTCTCACTGGGATGAGATCAGAATTGTGCTTTCTGCAATTTTTCTGCCAGTGTAGATTTGATTTACCACAATCCCCTAATGATTTTGGTGCTGATAAATAAATGTATTTATACGTTTTGCTCTTACATTCCTAGTACTAACTGAGGAAGCAGAACAATAACATACTCTTGTCAATACAAGCACTGCCCTGGGAATTGACTAATTAACATAAAACCCAGCCCTGCAGGGACATTTCCAGGTTCATTTTTTGCTGCTTCAGCAAACTATGAGGTTTGAGCTGTTAACTACTTTCAGATGCTCTTTGTCTCTGAAGAAAGAAATAAAGAACATCCACTTTGCTTTAGGCAAGTTAATGATTCTACAGAACACTTACCTTTTTACCATATGCTTCACGGTGGATTAAAATCCTGAAGGAGCTGAGGATTATATAGCATGTATAGTCCCTTGGCAGAAAAAACACTTACTCTGAACTAAAAGTGAATGGCTGAATGTGACATTTATATTCATTGTTTTTCCAGAACTGCGTACTGAGGATGTTTGAATTTACTCAAAATAATTCTTCCAGTAATCCCAAAGCAGAGGTTTTTTAGGTGCTTTGATTTTGCGAGTTGTCTTAAGGTTATGTCAAATTGTTCACAGTGGGTACTGGGAAAACAGGAGAAGTTTGCATATTCACTTCTGCAAAGTTAGTAGGAAATCTGGCCTGACTTGGCAAAGGGATGTGCTTACAGTTTTGAGGAACACATAATACTTGGGTTTCTGTGTGTCTGTGTGTTTTACTTTTCACTCGCATTCTTTCTCTTGGATGACAAAAGCAAAGTTTCTTGTTTACAGGAAAAAATAGGAAAGAAAAGGGAAGGAAATTTGAATGAAATAAATTTTGAATCTCACAGATAAAGAAAAACCTTTATCTCCTTGTAGAGTTTGCTGTTATTATAGTCTGTTTTTAATTTCCACATCTGCCCAGTGCTTTTGTTTATGAATGAAGAAAATGACATTCTGCAGTTCACAGAAATCATCTGTAGAAAGAAACAAGGGAATAATTTTCTATCACTGGTGAAAACTTCAATAGATCATGTGCTGTTGTTAAAAGGACTTGAAAGTTACATTTTGAATAAGCACATATACTTTCAAAGTATTTTGTCAGAGCAGAAAGGTAAATACACGTGCAAAATGCACATTTGAGAAAGCTGAAGTCACAGCACTTGCAGATACATGCAATATTCATAGTTTTGTTTTGTACATACATTTACTTGTTGGTGCATGAATCCACATATTTTGTGAGTGTGCTTCAGGCATGAGTATCAGAAGCCACGTGTATATATATATGACTGTGCCTATTAGCACAAATTATTACAACTGCTCATACCTATCTGTTCCTGGTGTATAGGCTTCATAAGCTTTAGCCATTTGAAATAAAATTTCACATGTATGTGGAAGTCATATGTATGTCTGCCTGCACTTTTCAAACACAATAATTCAATATTTGCTAAAAAAAAAAAAAAATACCTTCTAAAACACATACTATTTTACTCTTTTTCAGGCATTGTGGAAAGATTTCATTTATTTTGCTGTGGCTCTCGAGCTTTGGAACAGGAAAGCGCTCATCCAAAATTTAACTACTAAGTCCTTTTAGCTGCAGCACATAAAGATCTATTGAAAAGTTTTCAGCAGTAATATGAAATGAACTGGGAGAGCTTAGAAAAATCAGGAGGATGAGAAAGTAGAAGTAGGAAGTAAAAACAAACACAGAGCCAGTAAGTAGCCAGGACTATCTGCCAGGACAAGGTGACTCCTGGGAAAAGGAAAGAAAGATGTGTGACTACAGTGTGAGGAATCAGAAATAGAGAAAAGGAAATATTGCTACAGTAGTATTTTGAATAGGATGAGTGTATGGGAACTGCTGAATCACAGCCTGAGCCACTGATCACCTGAGACAAGCACTGAGTCAGCCACAGGAGCACAGGTGAAGGCAATTCACCTGTGTGACTGGAAGGGGTTGAGCCTAGCTAATTGTACATTTGTCGATTGTACAGCGTGATAGCAAGTGTCAGTCTTTGGGCAGTCAGAAAAAAAACAGCCTTGGTGCCCCCTAGTACTTGGAGCAGTACAAAATGTTTGTGGAAGTCACTTTGGAAGATTTTCTGTTCCTCTAATCTCCATCCACATCAGCAGCAGCAATTTATTTCTGCCACTGTTTACTAGAATAACTGTCATGCCAGTTTGCAGAGATTTTGTGCAATGGACTTCAGTGTTTCCAGTATTGCTGATTCTGGGAGTCAGCAAATGCAAAGATGCTAAAAATATTTCGATCAAGTGTTTCTATTCCTGTTTATTAATATGCTCACATGATCAGTAAGATAACTTTAATTAATTTAGTCTGCCTTTACTCTCGTGAAAAGCTTAAGGAAAACTAGGCATAAGCAGCTTGGTTTTATTCAATTTTTCTATGGATGTCTCATCTTGCACACACCAATGGTGGCCATCTATCATTTATTTGCAGTATGTTGAAATGGAGGGGAACACTACATTTTTCCTTTATTGTCAGGAAGTTTCAAAAGTATTAATAGCATAAATTTTGCTAGTTAGCTAAAATTCTCACAAGGCAATCTTGTGCATCAGCATTTTATTTTTTTTTTTTAAACCACAGATGGTCATTTATGTAACACTGTTGGAAATTGTCGCCATGTTCCACAGCAACAGGAAAATGGGATACATCTGCACTTTGTGAGGAAAAATACAAATGAACTAGAAGCTATGCAAACATTTAAATTACAGGGAAACAGGACTGCGATAAGCCCTGGTCTGCATGAGCAGGAAGAGAGTGTCAGCCTCACCCATACCCTGAAAAAATGCTCACATTTATGGGCCGCTCTATTGTACTGAGTGGATGTTTGTTTATGCGGGACCTTCCTTCCCTCAGGACTTCCTCTGAGAGGAAATGTCGTCACCATTTAGTAGGAGTCAATTGTTATGCATTTAAAACTCAAACATAAAATAGTATCCCCGAATGCAACAAAGTGCAAAGGAATAAATAAGATTTATGCATTTATATATTTGGAAACATTTACAACAGTTGTTCTTGCTCACCAAGACTTTCAGAGAACTGGGTAAAAGCAAACAAGTCTTGAGTAGCTCAAATATTGTTTTATAGGTGCTCAAGATGTTACTCAGTGTTTGATGAATCCCATGACTTTTCTCATCACTTCTAGTGCTCTACAGCCAGTATGGGAATATGTTTAAACAGAAGGCTGAAAATCAGTCTGCAACTGTAAAACCAGGGTCACGCTCTTATGGGAATACTTGGCTAAGTCTGATCCATGTTTTGTATTGAACGGCTCTGGATCTGAAGTGTTCTGGATAAGCAGTTTTTCAAGCCATATTTCTGAGTTTAGTGTTTACTGAGTTTTCTCTTTTTGTCATGGCAAGTTACAAATACTGTTTCATACTGAAATACTGAAGAAGAGCTAATATTAGCATTGATTCCCCTTTGCCCTTGTCATTGTGTTGCCAGTCATACGTTGCCAGTCCCCACCTTGTGGGTGGGGAATTTGCTGAGCTATTGGAGTGCCACATTCAGAGAATGCCTGAGGTTGGAAGAGCCTTCTGCAGATCTTTTCATCCACTCAGTACCTGATAGGACAGGGTCAGCTAGTGCAGATTGCTGAAGATGCTGACCAGCTGAGTTTTGACCTTTTCCAAAGGGTTGGTGATGCCACATCTCTGGCCAACCTGCACCAGTGTTTGGTTACTCTCAAAATAATATATATATATATATATATATATATATATATATATATTCATTCTTATAATTACGTGTTTTCTTCTGTATTTTGGTTCCAGATATGTATTAATACTCTTTATCAGATTTAATGTTAAAAATTCCTTCTGAGAGGATCATGCTTTTAAAGACCCCTTGCAGTAATAGGCTGTGGGACACCTGGAAATGAAGGAATGTGGTGAACTGACCATGATCCACAGCATTCTGCAGGGAACTTCTGTGTCCAAAAGATGCAGCCTAACCCCAATCAATGATGTCCCAGGAGGTGTCATGATGTCTCCTGAAGATTCAACATCCATGAAGTCTTCTTCCCTACTGTGTGATTAGTACTAAAAATAAGTTCTCTGTCTCTCAGAGGAATTTTCCTGAAGGTACAGGGTGACAACTGATGGAGCAAGAAGATGCGATTTATCTTTTCTGTGTATATGGGAAATTGGTAATCACAGCCTGAACCTCTGATTAATCAGCTGAGTCAAGTTTTGGGTCAGCTGTGGGAGCACAGGTGAGGGTAATTCAGCTGTGCTCCTGGAAGGGGTGGAGCCTGACTCCACCTCCTCTAGACCTCATTCAAAGGCTGACCACGACTGAAGTAGTATCTCTGAGATTGCTCCATGGTGGAGGTTGCTTCAGCGTTTTCCAGCAGACTGAAGGCCTCTACTGGGTGAGTCTTTCCTTTAAATAACCTTTTGGATACTTATCACCACCTCTCTTGTACTATCTTTGTGTTATTGTCTCTTTACATCACTGTACACCTGTGGAACAGAAATTTTAATCCAAGGACAATATATTAAGTATAGTGCAAGATTACACACTGGTGTCAACCTGATTAAAGCTCTTTTAGATAAAGCACCATAGTCTAGAAGTTGATCTTTATTTTATTTTTTTTCTTGGTTAGAGACCTGGTCCAATATGATTACACCAATTCTCCCCTCTGTTCTCTCTCCCCATCCCTCCCACATGTTTTCTCAGCCATGGAGCAAGCAAAAGCCTCCCGTTTCATGCACGTGGATGTAATCGTGCAGCCAGGCCATCCCAGCTCCTGATCCAGGCCACCAGCCCGTTGTATCACCTCTGAAAGAATGTTGCCTGTGAGGCAGAAATTCCCACCATGGGAATCGGCTCCTCTGTGTCACACAACAAAGGCCACCGCATTGTTTCGGTGTTAAGCGGGTGTTAAAATGCGCATATGTTGCCGGGGCTATTGCATAGGAGGGTCCATTTAGGAAGCAGTGGATTTTCACAACCGCTGCCTGCCCTGAATCCCCTCATATTAGCACATTAGCACACATGCGGCCTTCTTATCAGATTAGCTACAGTTGTCACAGATTAGTTCACTCTGTGAAGGAACCGCAGAGGTACCTTTGACTATTCATTCAATAGAGCCAGAAAGATTTCTTCTTGCTGTAGCCACCAGAGTGCAAAGCAAATTAAACGGAAAATCTCTCTTTATTTCTGACTCTCTCTCCTTATTAATTTGGTTACAGTATAACCGAGGAATAGACGTTAGGATAGGTAAACAGAAAGACACTAACGAATACCTAATATTCACCTAGAAGATAATTATTTTAACTTGCTAAAAACATTTGTTCCCTCATCAGAGACAGTACTCTGCTGTTGAGAGATGACCTTTCTGAAATCAGTAAGTTCTTTTATTTCTGTCTGTCTCTTGCACTCTCTCTTTTATTCCTTCTGTCTCCTGTTTATTAATTTACACTGTGATTCAGTGATCACTGTTCTGCAGATCAGGGGTTGGGGATAGGAAACTACTTATTAATAGCTCTTCACATCATTTAACCCATCTTACTCCTTAAAAGTTTGTGTTAGCTGACAAAGCTATGATCCAGAATTGGGCATGGCTTGTAGCACACACAGGCATCAAGACTGAGCCTTTACAGGATGTGACATTGTGGAAGTGTGATCACAACCAAGATTTTGGCAATCATCTCCAAATGAAATTGGTGGTAGAAGACAACCATATAGTTAACAAAAACATACAGCTGAAATAGCAGGTTGGTATTCACACCTTTGACTTTAAAAAGATGGAAGGAAGCTGTGGTGAGGAGGGAATGCAGCAATTCCTTATACCTTGGTGCTCTCTAGCACAGGTGTTCTACATTGCTGCTGCCACTACAGCATTACTGTGCTTAGGATGAGTCTGTCTCTGAAGCAGAGAAGATTTAGGCCATAGCATTGGCCTTTTCAGAATCTTTTGTGGATTAACTGTGCTGCCTGAGTATGGGAGGGACAGGCACAAAGACAAAAGTGGTACTCCAGGATTGATGTTCCCTTTGTTATATAGATGGTGTATGAAATTAGACTTGCAGACCTAAGGAAATAAGGAAGAAACTGAGAACTGAACTGTGATTTTTTTTTTTCTCTTCATTCCTTTTTTTTTCTTTCTCCTTCCTCATTGCAGATTACCTAACTATTATCATCAGTAGGTCTTCAACCGATAGTTTTTCATTCAGCTTCTCCCACAAATACTGGAGCATAATCTGTTCAGTGTTGTTTACTAGGCTGTGACTCCACACAGACTTAAACCTTGTTTGCTCATTGTGCTTTGTTGGTAAACAGTAACAAGTACAATAGATCATTTGTAAGAACACCAACAGGGGTTGGAGTTTTGGCACTTCTGAGCAAACAGCTTGTCTGTGTGCTCTCAAGTGCATGTAATCATACTTTTTGAAGACTACAAGCTTAGGCTCAAAGTTTGGACTCCTGGAATTACTTCTGACAGGGAAACCTTAAAATAATTCCAACCTAGTTCTGACTTATTTTGAAGATCTTGTTGAAGTGTACAGAGAGGACTGCAAAGGAAGAGGCAAAGCAATTCTTTAGAGTCCATTGTGGAGAAAGAAAGTTGTATTACTGATGGTGGCTACCAGCTTTAAGTTAAAAATAACCTCTGTTTATGATCAAGATAGCAAGGCAACAGCAGTAACAGCATAGCAGAAAGTATACAAGAGAAATCAAGCAACTGCACCCTGCTTTTGCCATAAGTTTTTGCATCTCATTAATCAGTGGAAACAGTCTCAATACTGTAAGCTTACCTGAAGAGTTCATCGTGACATCTGTTTCTCCTGTTGTCAGACAGAATGGTAAAAGCTTATGTTATTAATCTCCTATGTTGTTTTGTGACTGAGAGCATCCAATGCTTATATTTTTATATTCCTGCATATATGCAATTCAATGTGATCATTTTAAGATTTTGTATTTGCTGATACATATATGTATCTATATATATGGTGCTAATTGATCTATTCCAGTTTTGAATATATCTTCTGAAAGGGCATGATATGAAAAATGACTGCAAAAGTAAAAGTCTGGTTCTTGAATTATTTCCCTGTTAACCTAGAAATAATTTTTTGTTTCTGGGAAAAAATGTTGTTTTTTTTTTTTTATTCCTCCACCAACATTACTCAATTGCACGCTATGTGAGTCTATGTAGTTAAGCAACAACTTCAGTCATTAGTCTAAAATTAGAAAAGCCATTTTGTTGATTCTTCTTTCTTTATCCCAAAGAAGGAAAATGCCTACAGATCTGAAGACCTAAATGCACAATAATTACACTTCTTTTCTTCCTTTCTTCTAAAAAAAAAAGCATGTAGGGATCTAGTTCAGAATAAAAATATTTTGTTTCCACTGATTATTTCTCTTGTGTTGTCTCAAGTGTCACCTGTCTTGACAGTGTAGCAGAGTCCCAGTTCAAGAAACTCTGAGTTGGAATTGATTTGGGGTCATGGTGGAGGCAACATCTTTGGGGATGAGGTGAGGATGGAGAGCTGCAGCTTGCTGTGATCTGTGCATGGTAGGATATCAGGACTAGGCATTGTGCTTCTGGCAGGGGCCAACTGTCACTGTCTCTGTACCTTGGCCCTGTCATCTACTTTGTAGTTGTCACATCAAGCAGTCTGGGAGAGAAGCAATTTGACAGGTCTTCATGACACACATAGTTTTGACCACTCTTCAGTTCCATGATGCAGAGGAAACATCTTGTCTTTGGTTGTTCTTTTGTTTAGTTAAAAGCAACACACATTTTCTTTGAAATATCTGTGAACTTCTAGAAAGCTATTTCTATCACAATATTAATGTTTTTTAATATTTTGCGTTGCCTGCTTTTGTTTGGACAAGCATCTCTTCTCCTTAAATTAAGTTGGTGTATAAAAATCAAGCTTGATCAAGCATGAATTGTAAATTGTTTTACATACAGAGGAGCTGCTTCACTTCAAACAAGCCTATCCCATGCTGACATGCTCCTGTATACTCTGTGGAAGATGACCTGGTTCATGGAGCCATGTTTTGATTTTTAATGTAGCTTTATTGTGAGAATCATGGCTATGCAGGTCCTGATGCTTGGTTTTGCAGATTTGCATTCCAATACTTGGAGAGCTCAGTATGCAGGGCTAGTATGCTGACTCTTGGAACACAATGGGAATTATGGATACGTGTATCTGGGACAACAATTATTTCCATGTGCTTGCTAAATGAGTGCAGGAGAAGAAGGCTTTCCACTTGTTTAGTCTCTATCACTGTCTTTGGTACAGTATTGAATTTTAATATGAACCTCCCCACCAACACTACCTCAACCCAGCCCTGTTAGATGTTTGCCTGGCTTTCATTATAACTTCAGTGCAAGAATAGCTGGATGTTCACAAGGTTGGAGGACAACTTTGCTGAAGTTAAAATCTTTTGTAAATAATTTGCAGCAGTTTTGGAAGTGTCCAACATAACTAAGCATCTAACGAGTGAGTATTTAAACAATAGAATTAGTCAAACTACTCCTATTATTCTTTTTTGTTAGTAGAAGTAAGTAAATAGTGAATGTTTTTGTCAAACACTGGCAACTTACACTCCCTATCACATGTACATGTGTAGGTTCACAAAAGTAAAGAATATTGTACTAGTGTATAATGCCCTGAGAAGTTCTCAAAAATAATAGTTCTACAGACATAGTTAGGCTGTTCATTCTGTCAGAACGTACTGGACCACAGAAATAACAGTATCAGAGCAACAGCTGGCTTAGTCACATAATGCTCTGCTATATAGTCTGGAGTTCTTGTTTTCATTTCACTTTCCTTTGTTTTAGAGACAAGAAAGGAAGCCCTTGGGGGTAAAAGACTTCCAAGTTTATTGCTTGACCAAAGTTAGCTAAATCTGACATCAGTTGCCTTTATTAACTAGAGTTTCAATTTTTCCCTCCCCCCCCAACTCTGGATGTAACATTGACACTGGTACTTCTGTTCAGACACAGAAACAGTACCAAACAGGCCCTGGTGCATAGCAACAGACTTTATTATGCTGCTTTTCCAATGTCTTGTAGTGTACTCCACTGTGAAGGCAGGGTTAGTAGATAAATCATTCAGTACAGTCACAAGCATCCTAGACTCTGCCCTCCAGCTGCCCAGTTAGGTATCACTCTGTGCTGTGTATCTGCTATTTTAGGAAATAGCTTGAGATCATCAAACTAACCTTCACATGGAAGCAACAAGGATTCACCATTGCCAACTCTAGTAAAATTTGAACTCTGCAGCCTGTATCAGGGACTGATGCAGGTGCAGTATGGATAGGAAAAGGGATGGAGTGGTATGTCCTGCCACACTGATCTGTGCTAGCTGAGGGAAACTGATCCAGCTGTCCCAGACAAACTTCAGAGAGCTGTTCTTGGAGAAAACAAGCAGTAGTCGCTCAATAAAGCTGTAGTGAAGAAGATACCCCTTGCGCATATAGAATAACTTCCTAAAAAATATTGTTGAATGCTTTCTAGTTAATAGCACTGCCCACACATTAGCCTCTATTACACTTGCTGAAAGAGCCAGTTCTGTTGCTTTTTTAATTTTATGGAAGACCACATAAAATTGAGGAAGAATGAAGTAAGGATTAGCAATGGAAATTGTATCCAAGGTGCCTGTAGTACTGTATGCTGGTGATGACTGTCTTTGAGTTTTCATGTCCTTATGCAGCTTAGCAGAGTGTGATATACAGTTGTCTTTCTGTTGTGTTTTATGCTGAGCTATACTAACAGCAGTTTGTGTTCCTGAAGCAGCAAGTGAAATGGTTTGTCCATAAGGTCACTTTTGTTATCACATATGGTGTTGCAAGGAAATTTCCAACTTAGTTTCAAAATAGCCTTGGCAGAACATAATATTAAAACCAAGAAAGCTGCCTCCTCCTACTTTTCCTAGTTTCTGTCAACACCCATCAAGGGTCGGCAACCCAAACCCATATGAAGTTGGCTAACTTGCTTTTTTTATTTCTCTGGGGACAAAAGTAGACTTCATCACTAAGATAATGGCTCTTCATTTTTTCAATGAATCTCTCTTCTTAAGTGTGTCTCATAAGCTAGGTTTTTGCTTTCAGTTCTTCGGTTAGGCATGCAGCATATATGTCAGTTTAAACAAACACTGCTCCCAACATATCTAGCCTGTTCTTTTGACATTCTTTCTTGAACAGGATTTTTATTTGCTAGCTAGCTGCCTAAACGTTGGGGAAAATGTAAAGCTTTATTTGTTCAAGATGCATTGTGGTAGGTAGAGTGGAGCTCACCTTTGTAATAACTGGGTTTTGTTTTTCTCATACTACATCTCATGTGTTTTGCTACAAGTTTGTGCTTAGAGGTTTTTTTTGTGTGTATGAGCCTGAGTCAAAAAACAGAAATAGAGAAATTGTGTTCCATCTTGTTTCTTGCCTTTGAAGTATCAATACAGATCAAATGTTCACCAGTATTCAGAAGTAGATGCATTCAGGACAGGTATCCATCATTCCACCTATGTCACAGCCACCAACAATTGGCAAATAAGACCTCATGCAAGGTAGTGTGCTGCTTCTGGCCCATCAGGCAGCCATGTTCAGATACAAATACTGGATCCATAAGCCTTACAGGAATACCTGTGGCTCTGGCCAGACAAAGAAATGGTTTTCATAGACAATCTGAAGACTTTAAGACCTGCTTTTTTTTTTTTTTTTTTCCTGGACTTCAGACATGTTGCTGTTAGGGGTACTCTTAGCTGGGGAGAGAGCTGTTCTGATTATTTAATTTTTTTTTATTTTTAACTCCTCTGAGAGACATAAGTAATGAGCTCTGATACAAACCAGCTGATTAATTTTGCTCTTACACCTTCAATAGCACAGCAGTTACACTAAGCACATGAGACCAAAAACATTTCATAGAGCATGTACTTTTCATTCAGAACAATCCCACTGCTTCAAGAGAGGGTTTCAAATACAAAGCACAGTGTTCAGAGGAATTGGATCAGAGTGATCAAGAGAAGCCATGAATTTTCTGATGTAGGATTTTACTTATATTGTAGGAGAACTCCAGTTTCTTGTTCTTGCTCAGTTCTGGAGAAAACAAAACAATAACAAACCTTAATGAACAATCTGAAGTGCAGAAGTTGAACACTGTGTAAAACTGAATGGAAACTGTCTGGGACAGTGGAGGAGGAGGCTAGGAAGAGAAAGGATAGAAGATGCCAGGGAAGATAATGGGTAGTGGAAAGCTAAGTTATAAAGCTACTTTTAAAAGAAGGGGGGGGAGCGGGGGGGGGGGGGGGGGGGGCTGGGGAAGAGGAAAAGAAAGGATTGTATTGGAGAAGGTTGCTATAGTGAGAGTAATCTTACAACCTAATGTATGAGTGCTCTTAAAAGGCTGGATGTTCCAGTTCAGTGAAGCAAGATGGCCCCCTGCAGTACTGTTAGCCCCCTCACAAAGAAATTTTGCTTCTAATCTAGGAACATCACTGTATTCTACACGAACAGATCTGTTATGGTTAACATCAGTTTTACTCAAAACATAAGGTAAACATTCTTTCACTATAATACATTAGTCAAAAAGAAAAGTCTTCAGTAACTGAATTTGCTCCCTGTGCTTCTGAATATCTCCTGAATGGGTTTGATGTGAGACTGAAACAAACATGCTTTAAACCTCTGAACCCTCAGAAAAAAAATGCTCTCTCAAACTACGTTGGTAGAAGTTGCAGAAGGGTAACAGTAAGGCTGAAAAGTGAGTCTTGCCGGAGTTCTGAAGCCAGGAGAGAAGTAAAACTTCCTCATGAATGAGAAGGTAGACTTTGGGGAAAAAGCACTGTGCTCTACATGCATTTTGAATGAGAACTTTGAAGTGTATTGTGTGCCTGAAAAGCTTTTCATTTCTCCCATCCTATTAAGTTTCCTTTACAGTAGTAAGAGTAGGATACCATATTTCCTTGGGGAAAGAAAGGAAAAAAGAATCAATAATATATCAGTGTTTTGACAATGTTTGGAACTTTCAGGGTATCAAATTATTTTCAGTGCCACAACAAAATGGTGCAGTGTATGTGCTTTGTAACAGCACAACAGATGCATGCTTTTGGAACATTTAGATACATGTATGTAATGGAGCTGTATATATGTAATCAATATACATCTGTAACCCATGACTGATATCATGCCACAAAGTGCAGAATTTATTGATTATTTCACAAATGTGCACTCAACCTTCCTCGGAAATACACCAGGCTGCTGACTGGCAGTTTCAACTTCAGGCATACATCTAGGTCTCACATTGCAAAAGCTAGGAAAAGGAGGGGAAGACCAGATAAAGTTGGATTTGAATATTATCCTAGCAATTAAATGCAATGGTTCATAAAGCTAATGAAGTCAAATAAATTTCTTTCCTAGTCCTGCTTCCTCTCCTCCCTCCCCTCATTTTGAAGACCTCTATGATTCCTGTTGCTGTTGTTTGCAAGAACTGACCAGTTTCTATGTAATTCAGTGCTTGATAGAGATTACAGCTGACCAGAAGAAAAAGCATTAGAAAAGACCATCTCATAACGTTTCATATTCACACTTCAGCTTGTTCCCATCATATTTCCTACGTAACTAAAAAAATAAAAATAAAAAGTGCACCTGGGAAATCTGAATGAGTGTTAACTTCAGTAAAAATTAATTTCCCCTGTACCTCCCAATGTTGAACTTAACATATCACTCATAGAAACCCACCCAAGCTCTAAAGAATCAGCGTTGTGAGGTCTGTGTGGCCTTCTACAGACTGCTTTGGTGTGGGAGCTTGGATTGTTTTTGACCCTGTGACACTGAATGGCCAAGAGCTTCCATGCAAACACAATGGTGCTGTTAGTGCCCGTTACTAAAAGCCTTCTTGTTTCTTTCAACTGCTCACAGACCTCCTAAACAATGAAAGAAATCCATACATCATTAATAAGGAGATTTAATTTGAATTCTGCTCCAAGAGAATTCTCATATATCCTCGTCATTTTTTCTTTCTTTCTTTTTTTTTTTTTAAGTGAAAATTGCTGAAGCCTGATGTAAGGCAGAATCTTAATGCAGAGAAGTGTTGGGCCTTATTTAGGAATGCCTGGAAACTAGTGGGAATTGTAATCATGGAGTGAACTGGAAAGCAGTACTGGCATACTAGTGAGTAGCTCCCATGAAAGTCTGCAGAGTTTGGGATAAGTCAGCTAGGGGAAAAAATCTGAAAAAATCCCATGTAATGACCTCTTTTGGCTTGGTGAATTGTATGATGTACATTTCTAATGATGGTAACTGTATCCTTATTGAGCATGTATGCATGCAGACTTTCTAACAGCCATTTGTCACTCATTTTCAGTAGAAAAGATAATTTCTAAATTCCAACAGGAAGTGTGTGTCAAAGAGAATGGAACAGGATAGCCTTTATTCACCTTTGTAGTGAAAGATTTTGAATCTACACATTGGTAATTCAGTTCTAAACGTGAATGCTCAACACAGTCTAAAGAAGGTTATTTGTCACGTAAAAGGGACATGAATCAGCTTCCCTCAGTTCATTCTCTACTGTCCTCAGTAGAATTAATTATACAAGGAATGAATGCTGTTTAGTAATTTCAAAAGGTTTATTCTGCTGTCAGTTTGAATTTGAAACAATTTTCTTGGTTTTATATTTTTGAGGAAAACAAATGACAGAATAGAGAAACCTCTAAGTTGAAATACATTGTGTGAGAGATCGGTTTATATTGCTATGATCAGCGTATCTGCCAAAGTAAGGCAAGAAACAACTAATGCTGACTTCAGTACAGACATCTGTAACATCGTTATGTGTTTAAAACAGCATCTTATCATACACATAATGCAGAATGAGCCAGCATATCAATGATGAGGTGGGGAATAGCTATTGTATCACATTCATTCTTCACAGGATCCAATAACTATGCTCAATTACTTACTGTGTTTCAATAACATTGCAGATATCTATGTTTCTATGGATCTAGTCAGCTATGAATCTATATTTGCCTTCCCACACATGCACTCAGAGACACATACAAATGTACTCTGTGAGACAAAAAGCAATCTTGGAAAAAAATTCTTCTCATGCTATTAAATCTTTGACTTAGAGTTATTGCACAGTTCAACTAGACTAACTCCAAGCAGAAATTTTGTTTTACATAGATAGTAATTTTGTTATCACTGTAATGTATTACTTGTACAGCTCATACATAAATCCTTTTAACTCAGATGATTCAAATAGGCACATAAAAGAGTTGTTCTATATTTGAGAGTATATGTGTAAAATATATTTCTCCAAGTCTTCTATCTATCTGTTTTCACAATGGCTTCCAGTGGAGATAACTGAAAAACAAAAAAAACAAAAAAAAACAAAAACCAAACCCACCACAAAAAAACAAACAAAAAAAAACAACAACAAAAAGAAAAACCCCAAACATGTGCCAGTGAACTGTCCAAAGCATGTTCAGAGGTTCTTTTACTCAGGTCCCCTCCTCTTTACAAATCGGAGCAGGGTCTTACCAAAGATGATGCATTCAGACTGGGGATCTTAAATTTTTTTCCAGATTCTCCCAACATGCTTTGAAGAAGACACAACATCAGGCCTGTGTAGAAACCTATCCATTTTAAGTGAACTTTGGAGCTTGTGTATGACAGGTTCTGAGCAAATACACGATTGCTTTATAGAGAAGTGAAATATCAGCATAAACCAGCAAATTAATAGGAAACAGTAAAAGTTATATATGCTTCTGAGCATGAAGAGTTTCTTTGGGCTCCTGCAGAGAGGAACCTAGGTGTCCTGGTGGACATCAGGTTGTCCATGAGCTAGCAGTGTGCTCCTGTGGCCAAGATGGCCAATGGTATCCTGGAGTGCATTCAAAAGAGCGTGGCCACGTAAAGAGTGGTGATCCCTCCCCTTTACGCTGCCCTGGTGTGGCCACATCTGGAGTACTGTGTCTAGTTCTGGGTTCCTCAGTTCAAAGATTGACAGGAATCTTCTAGAGATTGTTCAGTGGAGGGCCACAAAGATGATGAGGGCTCTGGAATATCTCCCTTTTGAGGACAGGCTGAGAGACATGGGGCTGTTCAACCTGGAGAAGATTGAAAGGGGATCTTATCAATACTTATAAATGTTTAAAGGGTGGGAGTTAAGTGGATAGGCTAGGCTCCTTTCAGTGATGCTCAACAGCCAGGCAAGGGGCAGTGGGCACAAAATGGAACACAGGAAATTCCATATGAATACGAGGAAAAACTTTACTGCAAGACTGACAGAGCACTGGAACAGGTGGCCCAGAGAGGCTGTGCTGTCCCATTCTCTGGAGATATTCAAAACTGGACGCTTTCCTACGTAACCTACTGCAGGGAACTTGCTTTAGCACTAGGGTTGGCCTAGATGATCTCCAGAGGTTCTTTCCAACCCCTATGAGTCTGTGATTCTTTGACTTTGGGTATGTTTACATTAGTATCTCAGTGTGGCTCAGGACTGTGATTTTTTATGTGAATCTCCTGCTTGTCCCCAGTTATCATGTTGGTTCGTATCAGGCAAAGAGTACAGTGAATTCTTTCAGGAAGTCATTAAGCTGTAAGTGTAAACCTAATAAACTCCAAACCACCAGCTAGCAAACCAATTCACACTTGAATATTCCTTTCAATGTGTAAATAGATTCATGTTGAGCATGTAGAAATCCTTGCTATGTTTGTTTTCACAAACATTTGAGCAACAGAGCCTCATTAACTAGAACACTACCAGAGCCTTGATCACAAAGTCCCTTGAATGAATATGCATGAAATCACCATTAGTTTTGCATTTAGAGTAATTATTCTGCATGCATATTTAGCCAGGAAATGGACTGCAAAGAAATCACTGCACTCATTCCCTTGATCTCAAGAGAGAAAAGTATTTCTCTACTGTTTTGCATTTTGTATACTTCCCCAAAGTAAGTGTGAAATGTTACCCATTCTGTTTTGAAAACATTTCACAATGATGAATAATGCTGTTTCAGTAAGTAGTTATCGGTAAGTTGTCTGTATCTAATTCTTTCTTATTCCTAGAATGTAAACTTTTGAGGACAAGGATGTACCATATTGGCACTATACTGAGCAGGGTAGGATCTTGCTCAACATCTGTAACTCCTGTGCACACTCACATTATTGCACTGAAGTTATGCAGTATTCTGGATGCTGGAGATTCAGTTATCTCATATTTAGAATAACGTAAAAGCTAGAGGCTGTATGTCATCAAGCTATAAGTTAATATAAGATTTGATAGAATACTAATCACTAATTTGTACAAGAAACAACCAGAGATATTACTTTTATTAGCAGAAAGAAAGGCAAAACTTACTAAGACAATAGTTAAGAATTATTACCTCTGCTCTGGTAAATACATACAAGGGACAACATCATAATCTTGTCATTCCATGACCAAAAATGGAGATTCTAGTATGGGAAACATTATTTTCTGTTCCCTCCCTTCCTCCTCTCCTCCCCCACCCCCACTCTTTTGTTCTTTGCCATTCAATGTTTTGGTTCAAGTTAATTAAAGATTCCTGTTGCAGCCTCCTGGAGTGAAATTCTGGCACTATGCCCAGTGCAGCCATAGTCATCTGTAAGCAGCCCCTCCAGTGAGCTCCATAATGTCTCTAAGAAACTATACAAAGAGGAAGAAAGAAACTGAATCCAGATGGAATGGGAAATCAGATATTTCTTCCATTTGTGCTGAAAACTGAAGGGTGCCCCATAGGTTGAAAGAGAAGGCAATTCACATACTCTGCAGTCCCAGGGAAAAGCATGCTTTCTCCCCCACCCCTCTGCCTTTCATTGAAGATGAATCTGTGAGAAAGCTTACAGTGAGTCCGCAGCCTCGGTAATGCAAAACATGTTTTCCCAACTCTGTGTTACTCTGCTAGCTATAGAAAGGTGTAGGATAGACCTGTCAGGGGAACACAAAAAAGCAAAACAAAGGAATCAAAAGAGCAACCCAGGCAGACAAAGACTGCTCCTAATGACAGGGTTACAAGAGCTAGAATTTGATATCCAAACCTACATTTTGACACACAATTCATAATGAAAAGAGGACTTAAGGCATTTTAAATGCCCAAAGGGAGAGTAAACATGTCTAACGCACTAAGATATAACCACATCCTGAACTGCTTGTTGTTAAAAGGCACATAAAAAAGATTACAAAAATGTACACTATGCTGTCATTTCTTAGATCTCACATGCATAACAGTATTGAGGAATATCTCTGGAGAAGCACTGATGTGGTGTATTGTTAGTCTGTCAGCTTCAGTGCCCAGTTCTTAAAACACAGCACAACTCTCGGTTGGTAATTTCTGAAGAATTCTCCTCTGGGTTAATGACAACATCAATAGAAATCAAAACTAAGGTTATTTGCAGGTGTATTTTATATAAGAGTTACAGTTTGTTTCACAGTAGGTGCTGTGCTCACTAGGGATGATCTGGGATTTGACGGAATAAAAGAGTAAATTATGAAAGTATCTGCAGTATAGTTTGCTTTCTGTATGCATTTCATTTTACTGTTGGTACCATGTGAATTTGCTGCTCTCTGATGGCCTGCTCAGTTTCTCATGGGTTTGGCTGCTTGGGGTGGGAAGTGTTTTGTGAATATTAAACTTTAGCCAGGACAGTTACAGAAGGGCAGTCTTAAACGGTTGTTTGCAATGGTAAAGGGTTCACATATCTAATTTAAAAATATCAGGGCAGAGTGACATCTTGGCCCAGAGAGTAACTTGTAGTGCAGTAGATGACCATCTGAGATATGAACTTGGGGCAGAGGTTAGGGGTCAAGGTGGCAGAGTGCTAACTAACTGTTGAGTTAAAGTAATCCTTCAGGTGAAAGGAACTTGATAATTGCAGTGCGGATTTCCCCAAACAACAGGTTGACTGGAAATGCTCTGTTTTCCCTGTGACTAATTGGATCTTTTGTTTCCACTTCTTTTGAAACAACAAAAATGATCCAAAAAGCTGTTCAGGTGAAAGGAGTAATAGATGTATGCTGATATAGGTTATGTATGTTTCTTGCCCTTTCAAACCTTTGAAGCCAAGCTGGGGTCAAATTACTGGATCTCTGTTGACAAACATGTGGTCTTCAGAAAACAATCCCAGTATGAGCAGTGATGCTAATTTAAAATAACAGAGGGGGAGGAAAAGACAAAAAGAAAAAAAGAAAGAAAAAATGAGAGGGAAAACCAGCACCAGACTACATGAAACCCAACCCAACTGCCACCTTCCCTGCAAGCCTTCTTTTGTGAGTCTGCGTTCCCTGCAGCGCAAATCAGCCATGGTTGGGGTTAAATGGGTAGCTTTTGTCTCCTCACAATGGCTGGGAGTGACAGGTTGAGCTAAATGATTTACTGGTGGAGATGATTTGAAGGACAGAGCTGAGCAGCCTTGGGAACACCCGCACAAGAAAAGGACAGTAGCGCAGCAGCCTCTCCTCCCCCTCCCCTTGTCATGGTTTTGACTGAAAGATCACAGAGTGGGACTCTGGCAGACACAAGGACCATTGAGAAGCTACTTTTATTATTTATCCATGTCAGCTTTGTTTTGCTGAGAACAGACCTGAAGTTAATTAATCTTTACTTTTTTTGCTGTTGTTGTTTTTATACTTTGTAGTTTTTCTTAGTGGGGATGCAAGCCTGTAAGTTGGCAGGGTCACATGCCATGGGCAAAGGGAAAGTCTCTATGTGAGACTTCAGTACACGAAAGCTCAACAAACCTATCCCTAGCCAAAACAAAGCTTTCCACAGAGAAAGGCAATGCAGCAGGGGCTGTGGCAAAGGCAGCTGCTTGGAACGGAGCTATCCCAGATGTTGTCAATTGGAATGTGCTAGAAACAGCACTGCCCCCCGCCCTGTTACGCTGCCCCGGCGGCAGTACCAAGTGGGAATATGGCTCCCAGATTGTTTCCTGACTGCTGTTTGATCTGGCTGTGTGGGCGGGAAGGAACCAGCTTTGTCAGGCCGATGTAGGGTGTGCTGGACTGTTGGAGTGCTGCATGTTGCCCTTTTCCTCCTGAGCAGACCAGGCACATGGGAACAAAATGGCAGGTAGGCCACAGGCCCTTGGACTTGGAGAAAAGAAGCTCTTTGCCTGGAAAGCAGGGAGCAGTGTGGTTGGAAAAACCAGCCCCAACACCCCTAAAATGGATGAGTATGTCAGGGAAGGGGCATGGCACAAAGCAGCTGGGAAGCACCTGTGGACCATCATGCCTGCCCTTGGCTATGGGTGGGGTATGGCCTGGAATATGAAGGGGAGCTGTCAGTAAAATGAATCACGATGCTTTCTTTGGAAGGTGCATCTCCACACATCAGTAAGGAAAAGAGATGCACCTCTTTGGGCAGTTGCTCTGAATTAGTCTGGGATGAAAAATAAAAAAACAAAAAACAAAGACCATAAAAGACATTAAAGTTGGGTTTATGGATAAATCAGAACTCTTAATAAAATCTGTACTGCTCAGAGGAGGCAAGGGTCTCTTTCTAAACCATACTTTACTTGCTGTATGATTTGCACACTATTGCTCAAGCATAGTGGAATAGTATGTACTGTCGTAGGTTATAATGTGCCATTGTCACTATTCAGTTCTAAGAAACAGACTGCAGCCCTACTGTAAAAACAGCAATTTTTCTAGTGCCTTTGCCTGATGATTCACCTAAAACACTATGAATCACACTGCAAAATGCTCAGCAAAGCTTTATTCCAATATAGTTAGCTCACTTAAAAAAATGTCTCTTGATGGATATCTCAGGCATCTTAACTCACTGGGGAAGAAGCCTGAACAGTAAAAGTACTGTGTGCAACAGCACATGGCTTCTTGCTGGATAGATTTCAACCGTTCTCTCATTTTTATAGTAGCTTTAATGAGATTTTATAGTTATTCAAAAGAAACAAAATGAACATGTGAATATGACGGCAAAGCAACATTTCATATTAGTGAATTTGAAAGACATAATTCAGTGAAAATAAGGATCTATAAAACAGCAGTTTTACTTGGAAAACAGAAGTGTTTACTGTTCGTTAATCTGTAGTACTGTGGAGCTGCATGCAGTATGGCATCACATGATTCTAATGGCTTCTTGAATGTTCAGTTGCAAATAAACACTTCTGTATTCAAATACAAAGAGCAAAACAAACTAAATCTAAAAATATAAGAAGGAACTGCAGTTGATTTTCTTTTTTCTCTGAAAGACTACAGTGTTTGTAAAAGATGAACCAACTCTTCAAAAAGCCTATCCAAGATGGCTCTAAATATGGATTTGCCTTTGTAAGATTTATAGCGGTTGAAAAGAAAAAACAAACATTTTGTATATTCTTCCAGTTGTAGTCATTGTCACTGTCCCAGTCTGTATGGGGAGTATTGGGGTTGCTTCCTTCTTAAACTCCCGGAGGAATAAGTGAAATTCCGTACATACTAAGTCATGCAAGGAGTGAATTTCCTAAATCTTATTCTTGAGTAGCTCAGTATTAAAATCCTAGATGGAGAGATCCTGCAAATATTCTTTGCATCCTCTTGTGTCCTGGCTGTTTTTCTAATCTCTCTCCAAGCACTTCTCTCTCTCAAGCTCTGACTCCAAACCTCAAGTCCTACTAATGCTGCTATAGCCATAACCATTTCCAGAGTACTGTGTTACTAGTTCTACCTATTTGACCTAACATACAGTTCTGTGGGAAAGAACTACAATCCTTTGCTCCATTTAAAAAAGCTTCCCCCCTAAGTTATGAAGTTATTTCAAGAAGAAAGAAAAATATCTTATGTGTTGCACAGGATGAAAGATTTGATGCTTAGAAGTTACCCTTATAAACACAGGACTGCACAATAACAGTTATACTTGCTCCAAGTTATCAGTGCTATTTATGTTTGTTTCCTGCCCAGTCCGGCTAGTTTGTATGAAGTTAGTGTAAAACTCCTACAACTTTTTATGCATTTAATAATGTGCACTGTCCCTTCCTTTTTTGTGATCTTTCTCCTAACCTTAACTCTACCTTTCAATTCTTTTTCCACCCTCTTAGCTTTCAGCTGCCTTTCCTCTGACTCCTTCACACATTTCCATGTCTCACAACCCTCTTTCGCCAGTGTATCTGTAACAGTGTTTGTAACAGAGAATGTTTGTTGCATCTGGCTTTGAGGGTAAAGCTGAAAAAACTGAGAGTGGGGAAGGAACACCTGTAGGAACCTCATATCATTCTTTTTATTTTTCCACTTTTTTTTTTTTTTTTTTTTTGCTATGCCAGTATTGTCACAGTCTTCTTGGCGTTAACTTATTTGTGTATGCCTAATGGGTGTCTGACTTGAGCAGAGTGACTGGATGTAATAGGTTGGTGTAAGGGAAACAGCTGATCACAGCCTGAACCTCTGATTAACCATCTGAGGCAAGCTGTGTGAGCACAGGTGAAGGTAATACAGCTGTGCTCCTGGAAGGGGTGGAGCTTGACTTCACCTCTCCCAGATCCCATTTAAGGGTTGACCACAACTGAGGTTGTATCTCTTTCTGGAAATTGCTCCTTTGTGGAGTTCTTTTGATGAGCCTTGGTGAGCACCTATCTTGAAGACCTCAGAGCTGGTGAGTCCTTTTCCTTAGTTACCCTCTGGCTATTTATTTCCATCTATATGAGTACTATTACAACTGTACATTATATTTGTATTATTTTATCTGTACAATACTATGCTTGTGTTATTTCCACCATACAATTGGCAAACAAAAACTATGGAAGAGGGTTGTGTTGAGCTACACAAAAGAGGAGCATGTCAGAGTTACAGGGGATGTATGGGCTCTGTACTGCAGGTCCTCCCACATAGCTGGGAAGCGGTGCCCTCAAGCAGTGGTATTAGGTGGCCTCTGGGGATATGACAGATGTGTGTCTTTGGCACAACCTCAAAACACTGCTTGGAGCCAGCACTGAATGGGTAACTCTAGCCACTTATGTTTCTTCCCATTCTCAACAATTATTTCCTTCTAGCTGATCTTTCAAAACCCTTTCTTTACATTACAACTCTTTCATTGCTTTGCAAGAGGTTACATCACATCACAAGACTACAAAGCACAGTGCAGTGTACTGTAACTTGACTCAGATCTGACATTTCTTTATGATGTGTCATATCAGAAATGTAAAGCAAACATTGTCCTTTTCCTGTTTGGGCAGCAGTGACTGCTGAGTGTTGCCCTACCTTCTGCCTGAAAGAATGTATGAGACTAATGAGGATTCTGTTCTGGGTATAGGACAAAACACAGTTATGAAGCTGCCCATGCCTTTTGGAGAGCTGCATGACAGAGAGTGGGCACTGAGTCAGTGCTTCTGAGGTTGCAGAGAAGCTGGCAAGAAAAGCAATAGCGTTTATAGTTGCTGCTACTTGAGAACGAAGAATGTTGAGGGAAAATATGTTAACGTACTGCTTTGTAGTTTCTGCTGATTTTCTTTTTTGGCCTACTGAATTTCAACTCCTTTTAAATGTGCATCTACCAAAAGGGAGTGACCAGGGAAGACTGAAATGACCCTTAGAAAACCTGAAGATTAAGAGACTCTAGAGCACTCCATATCCGGTTTAAAAAAAAAAGTACCCCCTTGGTCTGAACCTAAGACCTGACAAACATCATCTGCTATATCCTACATCATGTTTAAAAGAACCTGTATTAGTTCATATGTGTGCATATAAAAAATGATAACTCCAACTCCCACTGCACAGTGTGCTGACCTGTGAGTTTACCTTTCACATCCTCATAACTACAGACTATATTTGCATTGACTATCACATGCTTGAGAGCCTAGATGCTCCCCATGCAAGGATCAAGTACTTCATGTTTTTAAAAGAAGACTTATCACTTTATCACCTTGGGGATTACAAGCATGAAGCCCTGATTTGAAAGACTTATGTGATAGTATGTCTCAGGGATTGTTTGCTGATAAAACATGCTTGGTGGGCCCCAAGTGCTCAGTTTAGAGTCCTGCTGCTATCCCTTTGAATGACCTCGAGCAGCTCCTTTCATGTTGCTGCAGCTCTGTTTTCTGTTGAGTTTGTTTGTTCGCAACTGGCAGTATTCTGGAAGCTTCTGCATAGCACTCTGTAAAATGAGTCCTGATCTCATTTTGGCTGTTAGGCCCTGGGATGTTCAACAGAGTAAAAATGCTTTCAAGCATATTCTTAACTCTTTCTCAGACCTACCTATTTTAACAGTGGTATTAACTTGCCAGCAGAGAACACAGAATACAAAACAAAAACTTACATAATAATAACAACTAAAAAACTTCACAAAATATGCCTGTAAGATAGCTTGTGAGCCAGTTTTCATTAAGTTTACTTCATTTATTAGAATCCTTCTTTTACCCAGAATTTCAGAAAATGGACGTGCCACACCATGTGAGAATTTTCTTATGTCTTTAACAGTATTCCCTGTGTAGCTTTTGCCCCTGAAGAGAATAGGAAGTGTGAGGAAATACTTATTTAACTGGATGTTTATTGGCCTTATTAGAGATCTTCTTTAACAGGAGATGAAAAATGTGCCTCAAGTGATGTTTCTTTCCATGTCACTGCAAAGGCATGACAGACAGTTAATCTAGATGTAAGTGGTGACATCACAGATGGTGGTGTTTGATCACATGAACTGACCAAACTGCTTGTACAGGAGCTCCAGACAATAAACACCCAAGAAATGTGTGGTAAGTTAAGTGGGGGCTTAACTGAAAAGTCCATTACGTTCAAGAGTCATTCTTTACTGAAAATGTGTCTCAAAATGCTTATTCTCAAGTCAGATTGGAAATGGAGATTTGTCAGTGTTTGTACATCTGTGTACAGGCAGTACATTGCCTCCTCGAGATTGTGGACAGAACTGATTTGGACTGTGGACAGAACTGATTTTTTGTACATGGATGGTGCAGCAAGAAGTGTTAGAGGTCAGGATGTCTAAATATGGGCAGGCTCTCATGGCCAACAGTGTTCTTCTCCAAGCTGGCTGTCACACAACCACCCTTTGCCAACCCATGGGGGCTGCCTGTCTGCAGGAACAGAGCAGCTGGGGCAGGCAGTGCCCAGGGCTGAGCTGGCCCCATGACATCTGGTGTGCATCTCCAGACCACCTAGTGGAGTCTACTGAAAAGCAGCGCACATGGCCATGATTCTGGCTTTCAGTTTTTCAAGTTGTAATGAAATCCTTTTTTGTTTGGATGTGCTATAAAGCCCTATGATCTATTTTAGCTGGATTACCAGAGGCAGTTTTTTAAAAAGCTGCACTGCCAAATGTGCTAATCCATCTCAAGTTACGTCAAGGATATCCACAGCATATGAAAGTGCAAGTTGACCTGGCATCATTAGAACTTGTAAGTAAACAAACAGTAAACTTTATGACCCATAGTGGGCTTAGAATATCTTCCACTTATTTAATACATACGTGTCTATATGTTACTTAAAAGCATTCAGCAATGATTTTCAGGAAGCTTGCCTGGCAGTTAGAAGTAAAATACTTTTTCTGTATTTCATAATGCTAAAAAATGAAGACAAGAACAAACCAGCTGAAGAACTACAGGCAGTGCCCTCTCTGCAAAGCTTGAACTCTCCCTATATTTATCTGAAGCAGATGTTCCAGGCAGGATGCACACTGCAGCCAGAGGTGAGGACGGAGGTGTACAGGACTTGAATCCATTTCAGTGCAGCTCCCACATCCTGTTTACACATAGCTGCTGGCCTGAGAACAACACTGAGGGGGGGAAAAAAAGGAAGGGGTGGGGGTTGTGATAGGAAGGAACAGTTGATTGGAGTCATGATACTGACACCACTGCTAGGCATGTGCATTGGGAGTGCTGCAGACTATAGTTCCCTCCACACCTCCTGCTGCCAGCAATGTTTTCTCTGCTACCTTGGCATGCTGTCTCCTGTCATAAGGAAGGGGAAAGGAAGAGAGGAAGAGCACTTCCTTTATTTAAAAAAAAATGCTTTCTCTGCTATTCAACAGTGCTCCACAGATTGAAGGAAAGGCACATCTGGAATTCACTGAGCTAACTTTTCAGTCTCATTAAAATCATGGGTGTATTTGTAATAGTAGGAAAGGTCTTGCTGAATCACCAATGGGCAATGAGAACTATTTATAATGCTAAGCTCCATTTAAATGGTCATTCTTTTAGAGGATGGATTTTGCAGGCTAGGTACTTAATTGCAATTTGATTTCTACGTACATGCAGCAGTGAAAGGCCTGCTTTTTTTTCTGTGCGCTGGACATTCACTTCCATTTCAAGCCTCATTCCCTACAGCAAATCCACATCATCTGCACATACAATCCATAACATTGATGTTATGGGAATAGGAAGAGGAACATACATTTCTTTTTTTCTTCTTTTGGCATTTAAATAGGATCAGTGAGGGCCCAGCTTTTCCTTGTCAAAGCTTCAGAAAGCTGCTAATGGCAAATTTCCCAGGAGGCAGAAATGGAAGAAGCAGTTTTTCCAGGTTGTTTTTCACAAAGTTCACAACGTGGGCTGGGAACACTATGTATCAGTTAGGCATCCCTGTAATATTATATTCTGCAGAGATTGGCTACTGGCTTCACACCTCCATGGTCATGCACAGATACAACATGGGGTAGCTTGAAGAACATACATATCTTCCTCTGCATTTTAGGTATGAACACAACACTATGGTGTCTTTTCAGCTCATATTTTAAAATACTTAAGAAGCAGAATGTATGTGTGACACATTCAGTGTCAGAAGTGATAAACTAATTTATTTCACTAGGACAGTATAAAAGAAGCTGGAAACTTATTAAAAAGTCTGGAAAATTACATTATTGTAGGGACTTAAAGTCTATTTTATCCCCTACAAAAGAGAATATGAAATTGCAACATAAAAGTTTCTATATCTTTCAACTCTGACCAGACAAACTTCTTTACCAGTTTGTTGTTGTTTTGTTTTTTAAGGAAAAAAAAATCATACGTGGGGCTTTTCTTTCTTATCCATAAAGTTTCAGTAGGAGACAGCAACTTCTAAACATTTTGCTGAGATTGGCTGCATTTCCCTGGATGCCTTGCTTCTCTTTACTATGCTTGCATTGTTTTGTTATACAAGCAACTACTATGGCATTAGACTTCTTTGATTTTTCTTATTTCAAATTCGTGAAAAGACCAGAAATTTGGGATCAAACTTGAAAGACAGAATGAAAAATTTAATTGCTTTCACAGTATTTCACAGAAGAATCAGGTCTTTTGCACCATGTTTTTTGGTGGTGTCATTAAATGTCTGGCAAATAATTCAGTTTAAAAGTTAATGAAAACTGAAATGTTTTAAGGAAAAACAGTTGCTGGTAGGCAAACAGTAATACAGCATTTCCTGACTTTTAAGCCCTTGGCCTTCAAAGAGATGGTATGCATTGCTACTGCCACATGGATATACCCTTAAGATGGTCCCTAAAGCAAATGTCTTATGAATAACAGCATAGTATCAAAGATGCATAGGAACTGGTGGTATAATGCTCAGCTGGGCTGAGGTGAATGGGGTGAAGTTCAACAAGGCCAAGTGCCAGGTCCTGCACTTTGGCTACAATAACCCTATGCAACACTACAGGCTTGGGGCAGACTGACTAGATGGCTGTGAAGAGGAAAGAGACCTAGGGGTGTTGACCAATGCTCAGCTGAACATGAGCTGACAGTGTGCTCAGGTGGTCAAGAGGGCCAACAGCATCCTGGCCTGCATTAGAAATAGCAGGACCAACAGGAGCAGGGAGGTAATCATCTCCCTGTACTCAGCACTGGTGAGGCTGCAGCTTGAGTATTGTGTCCAGTTCTGGGTCCCTCACTACAAGAAAGACATAGAAGCCCTGGAATGTGCCCAGAGAAGGGCAATGAAACTGGTGAGGGTGAGCACAGGTCTTATGAGGAGCAGCTGGGATTTTTTTAGTCTGGAGAAGAGGAGGCTCAGGGGAGATCTCATTGCACTCTACAATTTCCTGAAGGGAGGTTGTGATGAGGAGAGGCTTAGCTTCTTCTCTCAGGAAACAAACAGGACCCAAGGAAATGGCCACAAGTTACATCAGTGGAGAACTTATTCTCTCAGAGAATGGTCAGTGACTGGAATGGTCTGCCCAGGGTGGTAGTGGAGTTGCTGTCCCTGGCAGTGTTCAGGATGTGTCTGGATGAGGTACTATGAGATATAATTTAGTAGCTTAGTGGGTAGTAATGGTGATAGAAGGACGGCTGGACTAGATGATCCTGTAGGTTCTTTCCAACCCTGTGATTCTATGATTCTAGATGTGCTACTAAGGGGCATGAGTTAGTGGGCAACATTGATAGTAATTGACAGTTGGACTAGATAATCTTGGAGGTTACTTTTCCAACCTCAGTGATTCTATATTAGTCTCACTTCATGTTTTACTGTGCAGCTTTCCCTTTTCTCTCTGCAGTGTGTTCCACAGTACCTGCCCAAGTGAGTTAGCCTTTGATGTGCAGATGAACTGGCCTTCAGGTGTTCATTCACATTATGCACATATCTATCTTAAGTCTATATGTCCCATATCTCTATATATCTGTATCTAAATCCTCTATTTCATTTATCCATTTGAACTTTTCTTTAGGAACCCTACTTCAGTTTTACTGATGAGTTTGCTCAGATCAGGGTGATGTGTACTAGACAGACAGAAATTTGGCCAGACTGCAGAGCTGAACATATTATGAGCTGTAGGTTGGACTAGAAACCTCCTGAGGTCCCTTCCAATTGGAATTATTCTCTAGTCCTATGATTGGAAAGAACAGAAAGGCAGGGCATGGAAAGGAAAGGGTAAGATCCATTTAGACCTAGAAAAAGTGTGTCCTCATTTCAAGGTGCTGCTTTATAATCTTTGCCCTCTAAAAGAAAAAGTGTAGAAGTGGTAGGTAAGTACACAGGACAGTCTCCTTGCAAAATAAATAACAGCCCCGAACACTTCAGTACTGAGGAAGTCCCTGAAGCACAGGGAAACCCAGCAACAATCCTCACACTGGAAAAGAGGAAGTGGGTAGAAGTAAAATCCATCTATGGCTTTGCACTCCTGAAAGGCACAAATAATCATTACAAAAATATTTCTTCATCATACATTTACACATCAGGACTTTGAAGATGTCAGATCTGCCTGTCCCATAAAAGAAATTGTAAAGGTTTCAAAATGTAATTTATAAAATATTGTTTTATCTTGATCTTAGAGTCATCCCAGAACTAAACTGTTCCAGTTTTCTCTTAATTTCTCCCACTCTCAGACTTGTAGGAAGCCTATCATGAATCGGGAGCAGTAATTCTACCAAGTACAGTGTATCAGTGTGCCTGGGAGAGATAGATGTAGAGTCTTACTATATCAGATTTTCTGGATACATAGCTTCCTGTGAATTTAGCCATGTAAAGTAAATGAGGGAATGAATGAATAAGTTGAATCTCAGAGGAAAATGTTCCCTATTATTAGCAGATCTGCTGTCCCCTCAGTGATGTAGCAGAGGACACGCTATATCCTGTTTGAAAAAAAATATTTTCTACAGCCTAGTCTCAGTTGCATAAGACAGGCTTCACCTTTTTCCACTCGTCAGCCATATAATGCTAAGAACAAGATAGTTGTTAAGTCACCTGGGTATTTATAGCTATTTTCTCAAAGAGAAGCACTATTGCTAAACTCCACTAGTAAACAATAATTTATTACAATTATTAGAGAAATAGCATACTGATTTCATTTATATTGTGTCTTTGATCCTAAAGCTAGTTTACTATGTGACTTCCAACCGGGGGAAAATAAAGAAATAAATAAAGGCATTCATGTTTTATGGCCTTTTCCTTTAGAGAGTAGTTCCCTTTTAGACTGAAGATTACTTAGTAAATATAGTATTTTTTTCTGTGAAAAGTTGTTTAAATTAAGCAGAGGTTTCTTACTTCTGGGTGACATGGCAGTACAATTAAACTGGTCAGATGTCTCAGTTGTATGGTCCATGTGTTAGTTTGGCCAGAAATTAATGGAGGAGATGCCACCCTGACAACATTCGTTTGTCTGAACCAGAGCACCACAGCTACAGAAGGGCACTGAACTGAGCCAACCTCACAATGTTTGGTAATCTTGATGCAAAGAAAAGTTCCGAAATTCTCTCTTTAAATCAGCTTTATATCTCTTTCAGCCTGAAGAAAGGCAGGAGGTATATACTGTAGGCTAGCATCTGACTCTTACATATATTAAATGTCCTTTAGTTTGAATATTTATCCGGACTATGTCCACAGCAGTACAGATTCCTGGCTCTAGAAATAATTTAAACAAACTTATGATTAATCCTGCAATGTGGTGCTGGACTGGAAGCCAAATATGGAGAAGGAAGAAATTTAAATTGAATTGAATAGATATTCTAATCATTTTCAAATGAGTGAGATCCAATACTGGTATTAAATATTAATATTAATCTTCCTAGCAGTGTGTGCAAGGGTGTTACACCCCTTATCTGCATACAGAAATATGTTTTTGTTTGCCAGTTCTTCTATTACTTCGGCATCTGTAATAACAAGTAATGCCCTCTCAAATTACACTTTCTGCTACTGGTAAACTATGATGTAACTGCTGTCACTGAAACCTGGTGGGATGGTTTTCACAAGTAGAGTAAGGCTATCGCTATTTACAAAGCTGCTCAGGCTGCATGGGACTATAAGCAATCTGATCAAGCTGTAGTTAGACTGAATGACCTTTAAGGGTCCCTTCAAACTCAAACAATTCTGTGATTCTATGACATTCATAAGAAATGTATGGCCTTACTATTCTTTTCCAGATCAGGCTGAATGCTACATCTGAATTAAAGCAATCTTCAGTTTTAAGAAGCTTTTGAATGCCTTGAAGGTGGATGGATTTATCAATCCAGAGCTGGAACAAAACTAATTGTGAACCTTAAAAGAGAGATTATGTTTCCAAAACATGAGAACAAGTATGACCTTACTATAAAACTATGTGCTTTAGCCTCTGGGTAAAAGTGGTGCACGAGAGGTTTATTTATGTTTAGGTGTGTAAATAAACAGTCAGGGTTTGGACACTCTTCTAATATTTCAAATGGAGTCTGCCAGCAGTCTTTTATTTCTGTTATGGCTTCAGGACATTAAGACCACAGAAACACAGCTAAATTTGATGTTACAAATGCTGAAGTATTCATGGCACCTCTTGCTTTCACATCTAGGGGCTTCAATTCAGTTGAACATATGCCTTATTTGAAAGTAGGGATAGCAGCAGTCTGGCATGCCACCCTCTGACTAAACTGTTTCTCTATGTTAAGGTAGCAGAATCAGATCCTTTGTTTAGATTGATCTGATGATTAAACAAGGATAACCCTATATTGATCATCATTAACTTGAAAATTATACTGAAATCATTTATACAAACATAATATGTGGGGGTTTTTTAAGCTATAGGAATAAAACTATCTTGCTCATAGAGTGCTACACAGTAGATTTTACAAAGGTAAAATACTCCTGAAAGAATGTGAGCCATAAAGACTCAATTATCAGAAGATTGTATCTTTTGCACATGTAATTTTTTTTCAAATCTCTAGACTTTCTGAAGTATTTTTTTTCCTGAAGTATTACTGTATTACTTAGAAAACCTTAAAACAATAACAATAAAATTCCCTGGATTATTGTGACACCAGAAATGACAATACCCAATCACTGAACACTGTTGTTTTCATGCCTTCTGTTATCAATTGGTTTTTAAACACAAGAACAAAATTAATAGTCTGATGTAGATATCATCTCTGCACTAAGCCTGGAAGCAACTTGTATGATTCAAAGAGCCTGTTCTGGAGAGGCAAACACTGTATTATACCCTTCATAGCACTCTGTTGTAGTGCAGGTTTAGGCAGAGAGCCATATAAATTCTATATTAATCTCCTCAGAAGTTGGATGTGATAACATACAAGCACTCAGATGTTTCAGTAGCCATCCTTTTGTATAATACTCTGCTAATTTATCAAGGAATTAGGAGTTCTGTGCTTTCTTCAAGCTGAAAATGCTTGAACCCATATCTTTCATATGTTATGGAAGTGCTTAGGCCATGAGGTATTCTGGTTAACTTGTTCTCCACCCTTTCTCTTGAAGTACAGCCAGAAATGCTGCATTGTGGGCCAGGAGGAATACAGCCAAAGAGAAACCTGACTCTAGCTTAAGGTTCAGGCATTTCATTAGGAAAAAAAGAAAACAGGGATGCCAGCACTCTTCCCTAATACGTGTGCAGATTATATAACCATTAAAACAGTCCTAAGAGCAGGGTAAGGGCCATAATGCCCTTTATTATTAAGTACTCACATGAAAAGATAACTGAACATGTACTGTCTTTTTCTGCCTGTAATAGCTCTCTGAAACACAGCTTCAGTAAAGCCCAAGTTCTCTCTCAAGTCTATGGGTAATATTGTTGTAGCGTTTGTTTTGTCTTTTTTCTTTTAAATAACACTTGATTCCTGTTAAGAACTTTTGAACGTTACTAAGTGCTTGGTTGCCGACCAAGTGATCACCTTCTAGCTGTTGCACATTTGGAAGACAGTTTACTTAAGCTATTTATTAAGGAAATACAAGTACGCTCATTTTAATCATTTGCCAACCTTTAGTGTTGCATCATATTTGGTGTTAAATTGAGAAGTAGAGGAAACGTCTGTGGAAAATTTTTAGAGTATAGTTAGCTGAGTAACCACAGATTTACACAGTGCTACATGCTAATTTCTATCTGATACATGCAATCCAAACAAATAACATAACTTCTACTCTCAAAAAGACATGCTAAGTAAACAAGGAAGATTAAAAATTGAATAGGAAATCATATTAAAAACGAGCAAGGTGACATATACAACCCCTCCCCCCCCAAAAAAAACCCACAAAAACAAACACTACCAAAAAACAGCAGAGACTGAATCAGCAAGACACCTTATGTTTACAGCACGCCACTCAGTGCCCAATGTGCTATATGTAGTTCCATATCTGGATATGTTTTGCATCTTGACATACATACATTCCACAAAATCAATGTTTATATTAAGTGTTCCCTTACATGCAATTAGACAAGCTATTGATGTTGTACCTTAAGAATAGTGCTTTATAGTGCTGCAGGCCTCACTGACTTGCCTTCTGAAGAGAAACATAAGCCTTATTTGATCAATCAGAATGGATATTTACATAGTCTATATTTTAAATGTTTATGTACATATACATAGAGTCATAGAATTGCTCAGGTCAGAAAAGACATTAAAGATCAAGTCCAACCTCAACCTAACCATACTACCTTAACAACTCACCACTAAATCATGTCCCTGAGCACCACATCCAAATGGTTTTTAAATGTCCATATATATATGGGAAATTCTTTTTATCATAACTGAACGTCATTCCCACTTAATAGTAAAGAATTTGACTCCCTGAGAATATTGTTCTATAATGGGAGAAATTTAATCCTGCCTGTAGTACAGAATATCTTCTTGGATCTCCTTCAGTTTTGCTGCATATGCAATTACTAATTTGAGATTCAGAAAACAGAAGCAGAGAAGAGGAAGCTCACCAAACAGTATTTTACTTTAGAAACAGGAAAAAAAAAAAAATCTCCCTAAGGTATGACATGAAAGACAGTGGAAAATCTTGACCTTTCTGTGGTCAGGATTATGTTTAGACCATACTGTATATGATATGATCTCTTAGTAGGACATCTTTTTAAGGGTCAGCTGCTCACAAAGAGGGTTAACGCTTAATGGCATGTACAAAATGGGCACCGTAAAACCTCAGTCAACTGGAAACTCTTGTCAGTTGGATGCCTAATTAGATTACTTCAGCTTAATTACATATTGTATTTAATAACAATTTAACAGAGACTAACTAATATACTTTACATGTCTTGGTCTCAAAATGAAGCTTAGCCCAAAATAGTCTAAGTCTTACATACCAGTTTAAATATTGCTCAGGTCCCACAAAATATATTATTATTACTGTATTATTCCCAATCTCATTTGTGAAATATGATGCCAACTATTTATTTCAATTTTTGAACAAATAGTGAATAGTTGTTAAGCGTGCTATGATGTAAGAATTGCTACAGCATAGCATATTACATCATAACAGCTCAGAATAATGATGGCTGATGTGTTAACTATTTTGCCACCTGTGCAGTAATAGCAGGGGAGAACATGCTTAACATAACCTGAAAATCACCACCTTCCTGCTGACACGTGGTTTGACATTGAGTTCAGTAACAGCAGACAAAGGATCTTCTAGACTGTTTTCAAACTGAGCTGAAAAAAAAAGAAAAAAAGAAAAAAAAAAGATACAAAACAAAGATCCAAATGCACTTAAGACACATAACTAAGTTTTATAAGTTGTTCATTTAAACTGTATGAAAATAGAGTTCTCAGTTCACGCCTGAGCTCTTCCCAGAACACTACTACTTAACTGGAGCAGTCTGAAGGAAAGAAAGCTTACAGCAGCCTACTGATTTGCTCTGTGTTTTGTCAACTTGCACATGTGTAATTATTCACAATAGAAACTCTATTACCTGTGCTGGGTAGAGCAATACTGGACACAGACCTCCACCAAGCACTTTCAGGGATTTTGGCATAAACAGAAGCAACTGAGACAGATGGATCTCTAACCTGTACTTCTGAGATGTCCCTCAGACTATCAGAAAGCAGCAGACAACTGCAGGGAAGAACAGGCCTTTGCAGCTTTCACACGAGGTAGTAGATATGCCTCATACTGAGAAAAGTATGTGCAAATACTTTTTGATATGTTATATTCAATTGACTAATGTTATGCATGCATGAAGAAAGATTTTTCTATTTTCCATTATTTCTATTTAAAATTAAATAAAAACTTACTTTGTGGAAGCATGAATGGTAACAAATTTAATGTAACACAGCACAAGAAAAGGAATCCATCTAATTCTCATGATTAGATGGAACTCTTTAATTTCTCCCCCTTTCCAGTTCTTGTTTGGTTAATTCATTTTCATTCCTTGGAAAACTCCTTATAACATGGCCATGAATCTGATCAGCGTATTTGAGTAACAGGAAATAACGCTAAGAAAAAAACCTGAAAGTGATGGCTTGACTAAAAGGTATTTCTTTACTACCCTTGCCCAGAAATCTTGCCTTCAGTCCATCCTAATTCAATTAGGAGCAGTAGTTGGAATGTTTCAGATTACTGCGATTGCTTCAGCAGAAGGGGAGAAAGATAATACAACTGAAATATGTGAGACTTATCTGAAGTAACTCAGTTACATGTTCTAAAATAACTCTTACCTATTCCACAGTGTAGTGGTGATAGCTATGTTGGACACAGCATTTATAAAGCACCTTTGACCACTTCACCTGAACCTCGATTACTAATCCATCTGGCCCAGGACAACTTCCAACACTCTCAATCTGTCAACAGGTCCAAGCAGCTGCCATCTCCAAAATAAAGTCGGACTTTCAGACAAATATCTTCTTTCCCTTAAGATGTGGAATTGTTATTTTCTTTGCTCCTCCTCTCATAAATTTCACTGTTGTGATGTGGGATCAGTAACTGGTCCTTGACAAGGTGACTGAAGAAGTGGCAGATCCAGTAGCTGATAAACCATTTTAAACAGAGATAAAAGACTCACACTCATGATCTGGGACTCCTGCTTCTAAGGAAATATGGGAATAATTTCTGCCCAAAAGAAGTGGTGAAACATTATACTCAAAATTGCACAAAGGGTACCTAAATCCTACTTTTGACATTTTTCAGAGATTTTAAGATATTTCTTCTTATATGCTTATGGAAACTCCTATGTTCCATTTTCATTGTAATACCGCAGTCACTGGAATTAATATTTATATGTAAGAAGAAGTGATGAAAGGAGTCTGTTTGAGTAAGAATAAGAAAATCCATTGGTTCTATCCAACTTTCTATTCACAACATTTTCATTTTTAACAGAGCCAGAATAATACACCTGGGTTAAAAGCAAGAGCATCCACAGGTATGGGCTAAAGGGTGGTTGTGTGAACACACACCTCCTACAGAAGACAGAGGAATTTTCTCTTTGTGGAAGCCTCCAGCACACACATCCTGAGCTGGGGGAAGATTGCTGCAGCATTTATAAAGGGATGAAATATTTCTTCAGTATATCCTGTTCTCTCCCTAAGTTTCTTTTCAGAGCTTATATGATGAAAACATCTTTTTGGGGATTCTTTCTTTCACTACTCCTATTGCATCAGCCAGATTTTGTGAGGGTTGGCACTAAGCTGAAAGCCATGAAGGGCTATGGCTACATCAGCAGCTCTCAACAATACCAATTGACTTAAGTACAGCTCCCTTTTGATGCTTTCAAACCATTTCTAGGTGTAGAACTACCAATTTATAATATTTATAATATTCCTCAGTCAATATGTCTATGGTACACCATGGAGATGCCCCATTAACACAGTGTCCAGAACAGCATCTACCTTGTGCTTTTAAATCTGCCCATAATATGCTGTTTCAGAGGATAAATGCATCTACATTTAGAAGAAGTAGTTAAACTTGTGCAGGGGCTCAACAGCAAAATTTTAAGATTTTTCGGTAAGCAGAAATCTATTTTCTTCCAGTTGGCTGACATTTTCAACTTGAGGTAAACTGATTTTCCAGTTGCAGAAACGCAAAACAGCAATACCAATAAAACCGATTAAAATATGCTAGAAACATTTTAAATCATTTCCCCTGTACTCCTCAGAAACATCGCAATAGCAGCTAAGTGGTGGTTGGAAGTATAGTTTAATTTGCATTGATTTGTCTGTTGCCTGGGTCACAAGCAATATCACTGATGCCAATGAATGCCAGCAGCCTTTACATGTAGCAGCAGAAATAAAGACATAAAAATAAATGCAGCTATTCCACACCAAAACCATGAACTTTATCATATCAAATATAAACTGTAGATTTTACTTCTGTCAATCAAATGGCATGAGGAGCTGTTGTTAGAGCCAGCTTGACCTAGTTCTCCTTTAATTCAGTTGGAGTTGAAAGTACTGAATACTAATGAGGCCATCTAAAACAGGCCTAAGCACATAGCCTTACAAGAAAAAAAATCTTTGGAAGAAGGAAACAATATATGGAACCAAACATTTACTGCATAAATCAATAACATTTTTACACAATAGATAAAACAGCCTCTAAGAAAATACACTTTCTGGGTTTTTGAGCCATCCTACAGAATTTAATAAACAAGAGTTCAGTTGCTGCATAAGATGCAGAAACTTTAAAAAAGCAACTGTACAAGACATATATGGTATTTCAAGTCACCAAATGTTTTATATTAGTTTGTATGAGGCCTTATTAAGTGTCAGTATGGCAGTTTAATTAATTTTGTGTTATATCAGGTTTTTTTTTTCATCCCTGGGATGCACTGCTCAGTAAGATCTTTTTTTTTTCTTCATGAACTTTCCACTGAAGCAAACACAAAAAAAGCCTTCAAAACTTTCCTGGAAACAATCACTGCTGTTAAAGAGGAATCGATGATATCAGTTATTCCAGACCAAGTCCTTTTTTCACTTCTATTTTTTTAATAGATATGTTTAGAGAACACACTCCACACAATCTGGATGTTGTGAAGTTACAAAGTTTATCTTTTGTTGTGTTTATCTAACTAGCTATGGATTTAAAATAAAAACAGAAAACACTTTTTTTTCCTCTTTCTTTTAAACACGTGAACACTAGCAAAAGGTGGCTTTCCTGTAACAAATCCCATTTCACGATATTAAAAAGAAGAGTTTATTATCCACTGGTTCAGTGAAATTGCTTCAGTCTTGAGATGTGCCAGCATCAGAAAGCTTTTGTTTATGCTTACAGCTCTGGTGACTGCACAGACAGTGTCAAAGAGTGGAAAGTTCATTAATTATTGTGGGAAAATGGAACCAAAGCAGGTGAAAATTTGTCACTGCTATGACAAAATAACTCCTTAAAATAAACCAAACATCTTTCAGTGTTAAATTTTGTGCTGCATTAGCTGTAGTGGAAATTATAGCCCAATTACTGCTTGTTGAAGTATCCCGGAACTTTATTTTCACAGCAGCTAACAGAAAATACAAGAACTAATATCATTATTCATATGGTGTAGAAAAGTTGGCAGGAGTTGTTTCTTTCAGAGCAGAACTGGTTGTTCAGAATTTTGAAGGAGTTTTGTATTCAACAGCATCTTAATGTGTGACCAGCTTTTGAGAATTCAGCAGCACTAGGAGACAGACCTAAAAAATAATCCTACTTTTAATCACAGACCTGTGACTATAGGGGATCCTGAGTGTAATGCTATAAAGTGATGGAAAGTACAGCAATAAAAGCAGGGTGGCAAAGTCTTTGGCAGCAGCAAATGAGAACAAGCCCAAATGAAGGAGCCAGGGCCACAGAAACAAAGGAAACAAAGCTCCCTTACTTTCTGAAGGCCTCAGGTATGCAAGTTCATCCAATAAGAGGCCCTTACCTCCAGTACCAACACTTAAATGACACCTGGGAAGAGGTGGATCCTGGCTCCACCCGTTCTGGTTACTCAAGTGTACTGAATGCACCTGAGCTCCCCTGGGTTGGCTCTGCCTTTCCACCAGGTGCTCAATCACTGCTTCAGGCTGTGACTTAGCATTTCAGTTTCAGTATGAAACTGGCCACCGGAACATGTTTGTGTGATTACCATACATTCCCCAAAAAGGGAGTGGTGTGGAAAGATATATGATGAAGGTAGCCCAAATGGTTTGAGAAAAGGATGAGAATCAAAATAGCTTTAGCTTAGAAGCTTCCTAGGTGACGGGAATAAAGACTGCAGAAAACCGTACTCAGTCAAGGTATTTAAGCCTCACTAAAAATATGAGTGTAGTCACAGTGGATTCATGACGAATATTTCATAATACCACAAAAGCAAACAATATAAGACCACCTACCATTAGCCTATGGATAGAGCAAATGTACTGGTAGGCATTCACTGTGAAAATATTTTACAGAGAGTGAAAATGTACAGTTTTCCATGGGGGCTATCATTTTCAGAAACTTGCTTCTGTAAAAAGTTCTGGTTCAAGCAAAGGCAGAGGATGCTCTGTAGCTATTTATCCCTTTCTCTGTAGCTGGGGGAATGACTGCACTCCCATGGATTCCGTGTAGGAAAAAAGAGGCCAGGCAGCTAGCAGGAGTCCTCATGTGAGAAAAGCCTTCCCAAGGGAAAAGGGGGCTCACTGAGCTTTCCCAGCTTCTGGAGGTGAGACTGCACCTTGGGACAGTAAAGACAGTTGGATTTCTGTTCCTTCTACATGATGAACAAGTTAAGATGGTGTGAGCAGCTCACAAGGAAAGAAACCCACATCTTCAGGGTCGACAGTGGCCTTATATGGAAGATTTTTGGCATGGGGCCCCTTCAGGCATGGATGGGATTATGATGAGGACACGCTAATGTTTGCTAACCACAACAGAGCTGCCCTGTTTGACACCACACATACTGAAGAGACTGTAAAAATTCCTTGGGGGCTTTATGGAAAATAGATCTCTGTTTTAATTCTGCTCTGTGATTAGTTACTGCTTTTTATTTAGATATTATTTATTACAGCCACTGATTTATCTGTTTTGTGCAGTTTATACACCAGTTTACTTTCTGTTAGCACAGTAATGCCTCAATGCCATGTGACAACACAGGGTTTTATGTACTAATGGTGCCAACAGAAAGCCTGTTGAGAACTTACCGTGGCTCACATTATCAGATTCTTTCCTTCCTAGTATTAGATCCACCGAAACATCTGTAAGCCTGCCCTGCTAAATAAAAGTGCCTGGCTTGGAGAAAAGAATGAAAGCAGCTCTTGTAGAGTCTGTGTTTATAGCATGTCATATGGTAGAGGTTGGTCAGAATATTTTTGAAGTTAAATAGTGCTTAGAGAAGTTCCAAAACAAAAATCAACCCAAGAAAAAATTCCAAATAAAAGATTTCTGGTTTGTAAAAACTTGTCAGTCCTGCTTCCTTTGAATAAGGTTGCTCTCCTAAAAATGGCTTTGTCTGTGTAGCTTTAACTTAGGGGATTGATTTAAGTTTCTTTTTCAACTGAAACAATTCCACTCACATTGTGATGCTGTATTATTTCAGAACACCCAGTCCTGCTTGGAAAGGATGTATGTTTGCCTTCAACTTGTGGATACACGACAACATACACCTTCTACCTAGGAAAACTCCTGTACTGAAATACATCTCCATCCAAGAAGACTACCTGAGTATCAACAAGTGTGCCACAGGTCAGTAGTGGCTGTAGAAGACCAAACATCTTCAAAGAGACTACTTTGAGATCATGCTGCTCCTCAACCCCACCACTAAGCTGAACAACATCCCCGTTTAGCAAGTTTTAGTAAACTGTCTGGGAAGTGGATGTTTCCTGAGAACAGACGTTTTAGGTCTTTCGATCGCTCTCCCATAAATTAATTCCCTCTTTGTTAGGTTGCATGTTATGTTAAGCAGTTCTTTAAACTAGCTTCCCAAGCAGGTTCCTAACTAACCACTAAGTATAGGCCACAGCAGTTGTGTCCCAGTTCCCCAGCCAGACCACAGCTCATGTGGGCTACACTTCTCTACTCTAATGGGGCTCTTGGGAGTTTCCATTGGTCTGAAGAAGAGTTCCTTGTTGTGAATATGACTGGTTCTACTTCATCCGAGTCTTGTGACAGTGTTTTCACTGGTCAAGACCTCAATTTTACTTAAGATACTAAAAAAAATTTCTATCTTCTTTGATTGCAGGAAAAAATTGAAAAAGTGGAGCTCCTGCAAACTGCAGAATCCAGGAGTCACATAAAATACTTTCCACCATGTTATTTTTAAAGTCCTCCTTGTTTAGTATCATTTTCTGTGGGTTGTTGTTTTATTCTCCCCAGGAGAAAATGAAGGTGCGGGAAATAACTCAGCTTTTTACTTATTTTTAATTCTTTGAGGATGACAATAGGCGTTTGCCAGGCTATTGACTATAACTAAAATCATTAGAAGTGAAATAAATAACAACTAGTTTCAAAATGGCAGCAGTCACCAAATCCCTCCCAGAAGAAAGTCAGGTTAGCATGCCACGATACAGCTGAACCCAAGACAATGGGAAGGTGACTACGTCCTCACTGCACTCAGGACAGTGCTAAGGGAAAGGCTGGGGAGAGACCCCTCAGAGGAGGTACAGCCTGCCTGACAGTGTGAGCAGTGTTTGGTGGATCTGAGGAATTTGCAGTGCATGTGTCACATCAACTGTTTTCCTCTAAGTGTTTCAAAAGGAGTACAAGAAGCTTTGCTTTTCCCTCTTATAAGCCCTACAGTCTGAGGATAAATGTCTGATGCTGGACAATACAGGATGTACATTTCTTGTTTAACCGTTAGCTTCTTGCTTGCGTGATTTTAGATTATATGAGTAATTGTTTTTTTTTCCTGCTTTCTTTTCTGTCTTTCTTGCATCAGTGGAAATAAAATATTAGAAGTATGGGAATACTGGAGCAAGTGGAAAGAGTGAAAACAGTGGATTTCTTGGAATACATTTTTATGCTACAGGGGTTAGAAGCAAATGAAACTAAATAATGATAAAAGAGAGTGCCTTTATACATACAGATCTGAAGTTACTAATTTTACTGCAAAAGCAATTATTTTTACAGTCTCTGGGCAGATGGATGAAGGAACCTGCTTTGGCGGGGGGGTTGGACTCGATGATCTCTGACGGTTCCTTCCAACCCCTGTGATTCTGTGATTAGGGTCCTATTGCATGATTGGATCCTTTCTATTATTATTAGTAGTAGTTTTAGTGCTCTCGGTATATTCAGTGCGTTTTTAAGTTGGGCTTCTGTTCCTAAAGAAGAATTGCAACAGAATTACTTCTATTTTCTACACCCAAGGAAGTACTGCTTGTTATTAGCAGGAAAAGATGTGAAGCTCTGAGAAGGGAACTCACTGGTCTGTATTTAACCATACAATTTTGAAAAATACATTTCAACAAGGAGTCATTCACACAGTTTACTAAAGGGAAAAAAAAAATCGCAAATTAAATAAGGCTTCAAATAAATCATCCTCAGAGATGACATTGGGAATTGTTTCTTTGAGCTCACCCAAGAAAAATTACTTTCAAGTTATTTGAAATGTCAAATTCTTGGATTGCAGGTTAGAGATACCTCTTTAGCAAAAACTTCATCCTCTTCCTCTACTTTTCATTTATTTATTGAGGGGGGAGGGGGGGGTAAGGGGGGAGGAATGTAGGAAAATGGAGTTAATGAGTTTAAATTCGTGTTCAGTAAACAAAAGTATTTATTTTTACATAGCTTTAAGAAGTGGTAGCTTTAAGAATTATTCCTGATAATCAATTGCAAATCCTAATGAAAACACTGCTTGTTCAGATAATTATGAACCTAGCATACAGGCTCTTGTTTATTGCTGCCAAAAATGCACAGCTAATGGTGGTGAGTGTGCTAAAGAATAGTATTTTATAGCTGAGAATTTGCCCTATCAAGTAGCATTATTGTTATGTCCTTTTTCTTTTTTTGTTCTTCTCTCTCTTATATTTTTGGGGTCTTTTTTGGAAACAGTTTTTCATTTGAAAATCTCTTCATTTCTAATCCTGTCAGTTAAAAAAGCATTATTTGGAGATTTAACCTTTTAGGATTACAGGAACTTTTTATCTAGCTTTGTTTTGCTAGACATAAAATGAAATTCTCCAGAATATTTGGTTCCTACAATTGTTAGGGCAACCCAAAATAGTTTTTCTGCTTCAACTTTTTATAAAGTAGTCAACAAATCTGTTCACCCTTTTCCAGCATTCCTTTTTATCTGGAAAGTCCGTCTTTGTCTTGATTTTTTGTAGATTTAATAATTTAAACTTTCTGGATCTCTTTCAGCTACTCCAGATTTTGGGAAAACATTTACGCTATTAGAAATAAACTCAGGTTGACTCACCTCCTCCAACTTTAGAATCTGCACTGAAATGAACGTTACACAGAAACATTACATTTTACTTACCCTATCTTCTAATACAATGATAGCAGCAATAAGTATGGCTATAAATGGCAGAGGAACAACCAAGTTCAGTGTTAACAACTTTTTCATTTTGAAAACTAAGGCCATAAGCAACAGTAAAGAATTTACATTATACTTCCTACAGATAACGTTCTTATTTCACAAGCTGTTTGCGCCTGGCAAGATGCCCTACTCACCAGGCCATGAAATTCACAGACACTCATTCCTGCTACCACTGAATAACTTGAATGTTGTATTTTGGCTGAGAAGAGTGCCTTTCCAGCTGGACAACAGTCTGTAGCACTTAACATTTACAGGAATATGCTACATAACAATGTTAAAAGAAGAAGCAGCAGCTACTAAAACTTTGGCTCAGTACCCACAATATACAGTAGCTTGCTTCATTTGACATAACACTCTAGAAGAACAAGAACACACAAGGTAACTTGCCTAATATTTCTGAGCTCTGAGTAGGAAACTACTCAGGATGGAAATGGCTGATACACAGGTATTACACTTTTGCCTTCTCATACAGCAGTGTGTTTGCTGATCACCCCCAGCAGAGGTACAACCTGGCATCCTAAACTGATACACAGCAATCTTCACTATGTTCATTATTCAAATACTGCCCACCCTCTTTAGAAACCCCTTTGCAAACATATTTTCATCTTTGGCACTAGATGCAGATCATTGATTTGATGTAAACCTTGATACAACTCACTGTAGCCTGCAGTACTGCTTATTCTCTTTCCCCTGTCCTATGATTTGTGACATGTCTTGGTCACTTTCCAGTTTTGTCACAGGCTTCCTTTGTGCCAAGTTACTTACTCCGTATAAGTAAATTACTGATTTTATGTTCTTTCCATTTGAAAAACAGACAGATCTCAGCCCTTTCTCTCTATTTTGTATAATACTGGGGCTGCTGCTGCTTTCCAGTTCCAGGAGGGCATCTCAATCTCAGAAATGCTTCTTTTCACCAAATAACAGTGGGGCACCAATTCTTGCTGAGATCCCCATCCTCTGCAGTCAGAACATGCCTCAACTATACTGGAAAGAACTCTATGTACATCTTCTTCCAGTCCTCCCTTGTCCTGGTGTGTTAGAGAATAGCTGGCAGTAGGACTGAACAATGGTTAGCAATGGTGTCACAATTACTGTGACGTTAGAGGCCATATTAAAATTACTGATCCATTGTTTTCATCGTGTTTCTTTAGCATCCAGAGAAAACAGTGTTCTGTGTCCTTCTTCTCAGGCCTCAATATTTTAATCACTGGAATGGACTGCCCAGGGAGGTGGTGGAGTCACCGACCCTGGGGGTGTTCAAGGAAAGACTGAATGTTGTGTTGAGGGACATGGTTTAGTGGGAGCTATTAGTAATAGATGAACGGTTGGACTGGATGATCTTTAAGGTCTTTTCCAACATTGGTGATTCTATGATTCTATGATTCTATGATTCTATGAATCCATTGTCATTTTTCTGTGATATTTTCTTTGGCCTCTTCCTCAAAATACACTCAAAATACTCCCTTCAAACCACAGAAAGCTGTCAAGAAGGGCCACAGAGAAGGAACTTTCCCCACCACTGCAATCAAGCCCCCGCAAAATTCTGAGAAACCAAGGTGATGAATGAACAGATTGTTAACTCCAAACCCTTGGTGCACCTGCTTGTGCCTTGTTGCTTGAGTATTTTTTTTTCACCTGTAGCACATGTAACCTAAGTCAAGCTATTTGGTGTGGGGCTCTCATATACAGATGTGATTTGGTGTGATTCTGCAAAGATACCAGCCAGCTGAGAGGGTCCTATAAGAAGCCTGTGATCTTTTGTGGAGGCCTGGGCCTGTCTCTTCTGGAAATCAGAGTCCTCCAAGAATTCATCTATTGCAGAATCTCTGTCACTCTGAGAAGCTCCTGGGCAGGTTGTGGAGTATTTTTTAAAATGCAATTAAGCAAATTACTTCCAGGATTGTCCTGGATACAAACAATTCCACCAGCCGTGTCCAAAGCAAGCCCTCTGCCTTCTTCTGTAAGATCATTGTGAGAACTCTCTCAGAAATCTCATCCTCAATTTCTTTATTTTTTTTTCTTTTTCCAAATACTACAGAATCACTGCAAAACAGGAGAGTCCTGAGGAGAACAAGTCAAAAAGCAGGCTACACAATCACAAGAGATGAAAAGGAATTCTGGAAATGACCTTATTCACAAATCTGATACCGATCATCTGCAATAACACACAAAGTTCTGAGAAAAAAACCAAGTGTTGGATGAATGTTTAACAACAAAGAGAACAAACTAATTAGTCTGAAAACAGTAGAAACCAAGAAGAAGAATAAAAAAAGGCAAAAAATAGGCAAAAAAAAAAAAAAAAAAAAAAAAGGAAGTAGAGCTAAAACAATCTCTATTCAAAATTTTATTCCATAACAAGTCTCAAAGGAGCCTCTGGGACTGTGGTCCCCATATTTTAGTCTGCCACGTGTTCCATGAAAAATTTAGATCTGAAGACTCATGGAGTTCTTGAATGTTCTTTGCAGACTGGCTTTTGTTCTTTCTTCCATGCTTTACCCAACACCTCAGCAGTATGATCATTCCCTTAGAACTTGGAAAACCTGTTGGTTTTTTTTTCCACTCCCTTTGTCTAACAGAATTCTGGCTTAGAAATCTCCCCCCAAGAAATTTCTGGAGTGTTTCTTGGGAAATCTTGGGATTATAGGGTCCTCCAAATACTTCTCTGGAAACTGTTTCATTTTGAGTGCAGTAATTAAATACTTGTTAAGCCATTGGCCTACAGGTTAGGGAACTTGCCTGGAAGGGGACAGATGAATATTTCAGACTGTTCTGATTAACAGTTCACTATTTTAAGCTAAGCCCAGTAGGGAATAAATCCGTAGCATTCTCCTTTCAAGTAAAGCTTACTTAAAAGTCTCATTCACACACTGCTTTGCTCAGTCTTCCTCCTTTACATGCCACTCCTAGCTAGTTGAGAGTTATGAAGACAGTTCTAAGGAAAGCTGGGATTTCATGCTCAACATTTCATGCTTCCTGGCTTTGGTGGCTCTCCAGGCACTGTCAGCATTTGCAAAGGAGATTCTAATGTGCCCAACATAACAAGTCTAATGAACCACAGTATCTATAAATAAGTTTCTTCTGTGGATATCACCTCTAACTGATTAATTTTCTTATGATTTACCAAATTTCTATTCAGGTAAAAATGATAAAACTTTGCCAATTTCAACAAACTGCAGCAAGCATTTTGCTGCTAGCAATATACATACATGGGTTGGAAGCTGTGAGATATGTTGTGCAAGACCTCATCTTACCCAAAGCACAAAAGTTGAAGTTCAGCTTTTCCTCCTTTCAAGGCATGTCAATCACATTGTCTGAGGCAATTCAAACTCAGTATGTAGAAAATTCATTAACATTCTTTGTACATTCTTTCCTGAAGTTTCCCAATTACTGAAGAAGTGTCAAAGCTACCATCTTCTGGAAGACTTTTTCCAAAGGAAAAGAATTCTAGTCGATATTTTTTTTTTTCTAGCAATACTACAAACAGACTTCTCCCTTTTTTATTATTTTCTTTTTTTTTTTTTACAAAGTCAGAGAACACAATGAGAGAACAAGAAAAAGCAATTAAAGATTGTTTTCAGACTTCTCTATTCCTACAGGTCTGCATGTTTTGAGATGGTGGATCCACCCTTCATTTTTACTTTTTTATATGTTGTTATGTTGCAGTGGCTACCACTACAACACTTCTTTTTTGGTGGTAGATGTTATAATACATAAAATCATCCAATTATACATTTCCAAACTATACCTCAAAAGATATGTTAGCTTCAAGAAATGTGAACAACTCTCTTCCTTTATAAATTGTGATTATGGATAAAGCAAAGGGACCTATGTGTTTGTAAACTGTCAAAGTTTTGCCCACTTGATCCTAAAATGTCCTTGCAGAGCTGTTTTGAACTTCCTGGAAAAACAGAGAGGATATAAGATTGAGTTGCATTTGTGATGCCAAAATCTAAGAAATAGAGAACTTCGACTGAGAATGAAAGTGATGACTCACAACAGGTTCCGCCTTGTTGTCTATGTTACTCTGTTTAAAAAAAAACAACACACAAAACCAAACCACAACAAAACACAAACATTAAAATTTGCTAAGAAAGCATAATAAATAATCTTTAATTGGTGTTCATACAGTGAAAACCAAGAAGCCCAATTACTTTTTTTATTTATCTTCAAAATAGAGAAACAAAGTTCCAAAAAAGCAGGTCTCTATTCATAGACAAATCCTTCTCTTCTTTATAACTTTGGTGATTCTCCCAGCTCCTACGGTCTAATAGTGGGCAATCAGTGCTTTACAGAAATGAGGTCTTGTGAATTGCCAGCAGCTAAAAGCTGACTGACAGAGAAGGGGACGCTCTTCATTTTACCTAGGCAAGCAGGCAACAACTCCTAGCTGGAATAACTGCTAGCATTTCAAAAGCTTTTCTGGTTTATTAATAATAGTGTGACTGATACGAGCCACAAATGCTGTGCAGGACTCACAACAAAAGGACAGTTGTTCTTTTTAAATAGGGAAGTGTCTCTACAGATTTGAAACAAGAAAAACATACCAAAAGAAGTATGGCCTTTGTTAGCAAGGCTGTAACAATTCCTCCTTGCCTCTTGTTATGCTCAAGTGTGTTTAGATCCTGACTGAAATGGTACAGCAGAGAACTTTGAATGCATTGAGCTAAACAGTTTCGAAGCAAGGCATCACACACACAAAACCAACAAAAAAAGGAAAAACTGCCGAAGTACATGATATGCGTATTTGGCCACATCACTTTGTCTCATATAACGTCAAAGTGAACACTGAATCTTGGAACAAACCCAGTCAGCTGAGGGCAAAGGTTTTCATGGCAATATGCTAGTAACCAATCTGTTCCTTTTTTTATACATTGGTACATTTCTGACTGCAAACTGACCCATTCCTTAAGCATATAGACATATCACTTAAGGATTTAATAGTCAGAGACACCAAGAAACTGTCCAGATCCCTCTTTGACAGTTCAAGAGACAACTCCAAGAGGCTGAAATACTACTGGGATTTGAAACAGCACATGCAAAGAGTCTCAATTTCTTCAGCTAGTTAAAGTGGTTTGTTTCTACAGTTTCGTATGCATTAAAAATAAATGTACAGCAAGTAATATTTTAAAGTAACTTTCTGTTATACTGTTGGCATCATCTCCAAAACAGTCGTATGTCTTAATGACATTCCATTTACTTAACTGCTTTTCTCATTAAAAACACAGCCCTGGTGGTACTGATTGCTCAACATTTGACTAGATGTCACAGAGCAGCCTGGTCTGAAGAGGCAGGCAGAAACCCAGGGCAGATCAACAACCACAGGGAAGGGAAGTTCCCAGCTAAGAGTTTATCAGGTTGAGGAACAATGTACATTGCCTGATGCACTTAGTAGCCAGGAAGTTACTCATCACTGTTAGTGATTCTTGTTGAAAATACTAAAATAATTTCCAGTACTTCATCCAAGTATCTTTCAGCTGACAGTGGATCCAGCACTATAAAAATGGCTATGCATGATTCTGTGCATAGAGTTTCTACAAATGAAATTAAACACAGAAGTTGATGAGGTATCCTCAATTTCATTTTGTTTTGCTGGGGAGAACATTAAAGCAGTGCCTTGAAAAGGATTGTTACAACACAGTCCAAAATTGCACTATGCACTTTAAGACCCCAAGTCCTTGTTTTTTCCTCTTTTTGTAAATCAGATACAACTGAGGCTTTACACTCTGAGAAGAGGCCCCTTCATGGGGAAAAAAATATTCAAAGTTCTCTTATACTCCCAATATGAAAGTTATTTTCATTCAAGCTCTCCCATTCCATCACCAAGGAGCTAAAATCTGTTTTTTGCCTTTGCAGTGAAAATCAGTACCCCCAGATGGTCAAAAGCTGTGCAGGGTGCCCTTCCTCACCTGCACAGAAGGATGGTGAGAATGCAATGGCCCTCTGAAACTCTCTGAGGGCCTGGTGATGAGATTCTATATTCACCAGCCTCTGTAGGAGGGCCCTTAAGGAACACAGGGTACACCGAGCCAAAATCTTCCAGGAATATCTGCCAGGAGGAAATGTTCCTCCAGGACATGCATGCAAGGTTTTATTTGTGAAAAGTTCCAGGTGCTTTTATTTTTCATTGATTACCTGTTTGCCCTGAGGCTTGGGGGCTGGAGAAGAGATGCCATTAGCACCCAAGAGCCGTCAAAACAGCACCCTGACTCTGCATCCACGCTGCATTTCGCAAGATGTGTATCCCAAAGATGGGAAGTTCTGCAGAGTGTTTCTAACCACAAAGCACAAGCTGTATGTCCCGTCTCTTGTGTTCCTTCTTCAGGAGGCTCAGATGTGTTGCACAAGACCAGATGTTACGTGATGCAAAATCATGACTTAAAGTACTCTCTGTGAAATCTGTGCTGCTGATATAAGAAAATAAGGAAATAGATACCACTGCTTATTGCCTCATTTTGTACTTCATTTTCTTCATGGATCACTCTTTGTGCAAAGTTCAAAATTAAAACGTCTCAACAGGTTACTGCTTGGTATCACTGATCTGCAGATCAGGAAGACATGAATAACACGGTGCGACTGGACAAGTAAACAGAAACATTTCATTGATGTACCTGGTGATGCCTGAGAATGCCAGCTTTCAGAAGAGGCCTGCAGCTCTTTTATCTGAGCTCTAATGTTTTGTAGATAAATGATCACACTGCAGTTTTGAAAAGTGCACAGAGACAACCCCAGGTCTGTAACTAGCATTTGCTTTCTTAACACATAATATAATATGTAGGGTTGTTGCTGTCTGAAGCTTAGCTGTTAATGTTTTCCTGCATAGCCACTATACTTACAAGCACCTAATTCATCTGAAAGCAGTTTTTAGGATTCTGAGAGAGATGTTAAATAAAACTAGATTACATTTTTCCATTCTGTCTCACATATAAATCTCTATAAATATAAACCAGTTCTGTGTGTGTAGCTTGAAAACAAGCTTTGCTACTGAGTACTTTTAGAGGGTTTTCCACATCTTTACTTAGAGGCAGTATCATTTCTCCCTTCAGCATGAAGAACATGCTGGAAGAGACTGGAAAATCTGCAAAAATTACAGCTGTATCTCAATAGGAAACACAACTCACAGGCACACCTCACCTGCAGCACTTTCCTGAACACATATCTGTAGAGCAAAAGTCATTTTGGCACTAGAACTTCACATGCTAGCAAGTCTTCGTTGGTTATCAACAGAATCAAATGTTATTTATTCAAGCAGTACTTAACAAGCAGGGATTTAATTACTCTAGAGCCCATAGGCTGTTCCCTCCAAAATGCAATCTCATGTTAGGACTTAATTTTTTTTTTTTTTTTGGAGAATAAAAAGATCTTTACAAGAAGATAAGCATGAGCTCAGGGAACCAGAGGTCCTGGTCCAAGTCATTTTCCTCTGCTGATTTGGTGAAAATCAAATTTGATTTTGAATTAAAAATTCTGACAGCAAAGCCAAGTAAAGAGGTGCATGTGCTGAGTTAATTATTCCCTGGAAAAATTAATATAAATTAAGGAGGCCACCAAATGCCTGTGCAAACCTTCAGTAATACAGAATTGGATATGAGATACAAGCATTCTGAGAACAAATGCTTTTCCATTTATCCACCACTTATCCAAGGGACCACTTCTCTTTGTCCTCTTGTCTAGTCAGACTGTTCTTTCTCCTGAAAAAAAAAATAAAATTAAATAATGTAAATCACATGTATATGTGTAATGTACAAAATGGTCATTAACTACACATCTAACCTTAGCAAAAATTTGGTGGTCAGTTGACTACTTTTGTTTTTTAAAGTAGTGCACAATGCCTAATAGAAGTAAAAACAAAAAACAAACCAAAACCAACAACCATGAAGATAAACATTCATTACTGAAACACAACATCATAAAAGCTCGACTTTTCAAGTTAGGCTTGGGAGTTTCATTGCTCAATACATATTTGTTTCCAGAAATTGCAAGAGAGAAAGCTGGGCAGAAGATAATGCCAAATGCACATGAAGTCTGTCTTAGACTATTTTTGGTAGCCACATCAAGTTTTGGAATTAAAAATAAAGAGAAACAAGTATTGGATATAATCACCTCTGATCTCTGAGTAGAAATGTGTAAAAACCACCTGAGAAGTTACTTACAAATGCTGTGAACTTTTTAATGTTAGAACTTACTATGCAAGAAATTTTCAAAGTAACAAAATTCTTAAAGAGATCAAAAAAGAACAAAGACATTCTGTAGAAACAATGGACCAAATATATCTCAAGGATAACCCCACTGAGATCAGTGGAATTGCACTAGGGATATACTTGGCCCAGTGACTCCAGAAACGATGTTAATAAGGAGCCTTAACACTACTGCTAGAGAAATCTCTATTTAAACCATGCTGTGGCAGTTCATGTGAAAAAGTAAATGGGGCCTTCACACGAACTGCACAGCATGTGAGTGTGAATCAACAGGCTATAATAAATTGGTTTGGTTTCCTTGTCCTGGACTTAAGTAAATGTATTATATTGTTGCATTTGAGATGCTATAATGAAGGTTATGTCATTATTCCATTATGTTAAAAAAAGCCTGATTGTGTTGACCTCTTGCCCCCCTCCCCCCACCCACTTAAAAAAAAAAAAAAAAAAAAAAAAAAAAGCCTGTCATTGAAAAATTGTTCTGAGGAAAAAAAAATAATAAAAAGAGAATCTCCACATTGAAATTAATGAGTGACAAATCCCCATTAAAAAACCTCTGTCTAAAACTTGGTCTGGTAGGTGTCAATAAGCTCAGGATGAGGAAATATTTTGTAAAATAAAGGCCCCATTTTTCTTTTTTTTCCAATGGAAAATAAACTAAGTGGATTTCTAAAAAAAAAAAAAAAAAAAAAATAAAAAAATTGCTTTCTTATAAAAAGAGAATGATTTAAACAGTGTGAAGAAATGTAGTATCTGACATCTATGACATGGTATATCCTTAAAAGCTATGAAAAAAAATAAAAGAAAACCCTGAACTTGAGCTATTATGGGAAGGAGTGACCTTTTCAACTTAATTTAATGATTATAAAAAAGTAAGAAAGGATCAAGATTATTTAGGTAAAATAATCACCAATAACAGGGCTGCTCTGGTCCACCCCATACATAGCACAACTCAAATATAAAGCTGTTCATCGGCAGATTTTAAGGCAGTTTGCAGTTGCTGTCTTTTAAGTACTGATGGGGAAACTAGGATGCTGAAAGTTATGGCGGGCAGCATCGCTGGGACAGGTCAATGCAATGGCCACAGAACAACACTGCATCTCCCAAGGTGCCAGGCATAGCCTAGAAACAATACTCCCATAGCACATCACCACCCTGAAGTATGACTGATCCTGTAAGCTCTGTTCTGCTAGAGGACTTTCAGGATTTAGTCTCCACCAAAGAACAAGATCTAGTTTCCTAATCTCGCGTCTGTTTGCAGTAAAGTGTTCAAATTCAGCCAAAAAAAAGCCCACCAAAAATAAACCCAACAACCCACTCCACAAAACAAGTCTGTGAGCATGTGAAAGAGATTATAAGATGTAGTGCCTGTGCACTGGCCTGAACTCACTGCACTGGAGTCTGTGACCCTAACGGTCAATTCCAGTCCTTTGCTCTATAAACAAGAAAACCATGTTTGGCTCCTTTTCAGAGCTCACTGAAAAAGAAATGCATCATTTCACAGATTTCATCTTGCACATTCAAAACAATCATATCCTGACATTTCGACTGTTAAAAAGAGACTATATTTACTAGCACGAAACAGAAGACTAAAATGCATAACAGAATAAAACCATTATATGACACAGACGAACTCATGTAGACTGAATAAGAAAAGACACAAACTTCAAATTGATACCAAGTTAAATGCTTTATTGAAGCAAGATAAGCCCATTACCCATTTTCTATCTCCCAGTTCTCTTTCACTGAAGAGAATGCTATGGAAGTGCTAGCTGAGATTTTGGGGCTAGTAGCTCCTGCTTCTGGTACAACCTCCTCAGATATACTGGGTCAGGCGCCTAGCCCCTCCTGCTAGACTTTCTAGTCCCATTCTGGTATTGCCCCTCCCTCTCCTATCTGTCTGATGTATATATATCAAACACAAAAATAAGATCAAGAACTGTGTTTTACAATGTGGTTACAAAGTGCTTGAGGTTTTGGTTTCAGCTGCTGTGTCCAGTGTGTCTGCAGTACTAACAAAACTAACAAAGATATTTTCCTCTTCAGGTCCCCCAGCATCACCTTGATGGATCCTGTTGGCAGAGATACATTCTTCATGCACTTTCTATTTGGTTTAACATTCTGAGTATAAATTATTTCAATTTGGGAAGCACTAGGAGATGAGAGAGAAATGTTGCATGCAATTTTGCCTCCACCATATTGACTGTATGGCATAACCATACCTTCAAGCCAAAGCTGATTGGTTGATTGTATGGGAAATTGGTAATCACAGCCTGAACCTTTGATTAATCAGCTGAGGCAAGTGTCGGGTCAGCTGTGGGAGCACAGGTGAGAGTAATGTAGCCGTGCTCCCGGAAGGGGTGGAGCTTGACTCCACCTCCTCTAGACCTCATTTAAGGGCTGACCACCACTAAGGCTGCATGTCTTGGAGATTGCTCCCTGGTGGAAATAGTCTCAGCAGTTCCTGGCAGACTGAAGGATTCCATATGGGTGAGTTTTTCCTGTAAATAACCTTTTGGATATTTACTACCATCTTTATGTTATTGTCACCATACAGTTGATTGACCACACTTTAATCTGTACCTCATGGTAAGTAATTTTCATTCTGCTATGTTATTTTCCTCTATATTGTCACAATTATAATTTGGTTTTCTGCATGAATCTTTTGGGTTATAAATGTTCCACTTAATATAATGGAAAATACTTTTATGGAAGAGAATGTTACACAATCCGGTATGATCTTTCTCACCATCATTTGTTCTAGGATTATTTAGAAATGTTAATTTCTCTGTGTTTCATAAATAGCTCTAACACTTCTAACAGCACAAAATTTATTTACATTTGGATCTTTTAACTGCTGCTTCTAAATTGGCACCTTCAGTCTTGTTTTGAGCTGTTGTGCGTGGCACAGAACAGAGGTAGAGCAAACTCTCTGCTATTCCTACAAATGACCATTTGTGACATCTCTTTAACCCAAATCAATGATTCCAGTTATATTAGAAAAAAATCTTAATTATTAATTGATTTGTTCAAAGGGGGAAAATAAAAGGTGAAAACCTGAACATAAAACATAAAAAAAACAGAGGTAGAGAAAAGCCAAGTACAAGCATTAAGCCTAGATCTTAGCAGAAATTAAGTGATGTTTTTCCCAATTAACATCTTTAGGAGTAAAACAAAACATTCAAGAACATGGGACTAAAAAAAGCCCAAACATCACTCTAAGAAATAAGAGCTTGTGGCCTTACTTAAACTGGGCAGATAGAGTTTAGAAGATCCATTCTACTTAGACTTCTGAAAATACAATCTAATAACACTAATTAATGATCTCATTATGTAAATATACCTGTGAGTCTTATTTAATACAATAGTATACAGAATCAAAGCTCGCCATTGAAGGCAGCAGCCATTCACACATTCCTCCCTACCAAGCGTGATGATGGAAAGAATCTGAAACAAAATGCAACTCCTGGGTTGAGACAAAAACTATTTACTAAGACAGAAGAGGAAAATGGAAACAAAACAGCAGTGATGGCAATATAGAGAGCCACAATGCAATTACTTGCCACCTAAGGCACAGCAACAATGCAACAGCCCACCAGTACCAAAAGGCCTCACCCCATCTGACTGACGCCCAGCAACCCCCAAGTGGCAGCCAGCCGCTCGCCAAATACCCACAGATTTATGACCTTCCACATGTTGCATGGTATGGAACAACCCCTGGCCTAATTCAGGCCACCTGTCCTGGCTCCTCCCTGCCCCTGCTGCTGTGTTATACAGGAGGCTGAAATGAGAATAAAGGCCAATTGGAACAACCAGTTAAAAATTATTGTTAGAGAGAAAAAAGCAGAAAGGGCTAAACAAAAAAAATAAAAAATAAAAAAAAAAAATGATTTGGGGACCTCCCACAATTAGCACGTTCACTTCAACACAGTGCAAAGTCTACTTGCCCATGAAATGTGTTTGAAAGGTCTTCTGTGGTTGTGCTGAACAACTTTAGAATGTTACTACAATCCTAGTAAGAGTAGCTATTACACAAACAAAACATTTTCAATTATCACACAATTTTCTTCTAGCATACTAAGAATCTAAGTGTTGATCATTTAAATGGCTTGTTACAGTTCCATGCTTTATGCATTGGTATTTAAAAATGCTCCTGTTGCCCCAGCAAGACACACTGCTGAGTTCATGTCATGTCAGTCATTATGTGGTTAAATACTTCTTTGGAAAACCTACTCAAAGCTGACTGAAAGTGAGTAGGCCAGTCAAAGCCATCCGCTGAAAGGCAGGAAATGCATTAAGGCAATAGAATATGGTTTTCTTCTAACGTTTAGGTTGAGAAGCGTATAAATCACTATGCCATAGCATCTTAGACATTACAAAATGGTCTCAGCTGTAACAGCATGCTTCAGGGCAATATTTACTGCTAATTCTAATTATCTTTATTATAGGTATTCAACTTTGGTGTTTTTATTTCCTTAGCTCCTCTCGCTCAGATTATTTGAATTACAAATTTCTGTTCTCATAAAATAACTACACTTTACCACTATTATTAGGATGTCATTTCTCATTCATGGTCACTTCTTCAGTTTATATGTAATTATGAGAAAATCAGTTCTTTTGTAATTCTTGAGCCTATTCAGTTTGAACAGTACAATGAAATAAATTTGGTTTCTACTGTAGGGAGATAAGGAAGAATGCTTCAATTTCCATTCCTCCTACATCCCACATTATATTTTGCTTCATTTTATTTTTTTCACAGGGGGACACTCAGTAATGCTGATCTGAAGCTTTACTCCCAGAAGAAGAAGCAGGTCTTGACTTCAGGAGATTTATCAGAACACTGTAATAACTTATAAAGTTAGAGAGCAGCACCCATAAAAGGAAAAGATGGAGCTTTATAAAGGAGAAGAAAAACAAAAAAACAAAAAAACAAACAAAAAAGAACAACAAAAGAAAACAGAAAACCCAACCCAGAACAGGATGGAAATGAATCTATTCTGCTGACACTGCAATGGAAGTGAACTAAAGCGAAACTGGAAAAATTACTGCCTAGCTCAACTTAGAATGGTTGAGGATGGAATACCCTTCTGAAAATCATCTAATCCAACCTCTTGACAAAAGCAGTCAACAAGAGCTTGTTGCCCAAGACTGTGAGGAGTTTTGAGTATTTCCAGGGAAAGAGATTTTACAACTTGTTCAAGAGTTTGACCACCCTCAGAGCAAAAATACTTTTTCTTTTTTCTTTTCTTTTTAATTGAACTTTTGTGTTTGCACCCTTTGCCTCTTGTCTTTCACTGGATACCACCAAGAGAAGCCTGGCTCTGTTCTCTTTACACTCTTCCTTACAGAACTTCTACACATTAATGAGATCTCTCCTGAGTTTTCTCTTCTTCAGACTCAACAGTTCCAGCTCTCAGCCTCTCTTCACATGCCAGATGCTCCAGTCCCTTAATCATCTTCATTGACCTTGGTACGCCCCAGAATGTCTGTGTCTTTGCTGTCCTGAGAAATCCAGAACTAAATCCAGCACTCCAGGTATGTCCCATCTGTGTTAAGTAGGCAGGAAGTATCCCCTCCATCAACTTTCTGGCAATGCTCTTCCTGATGCAGCTGAGGATGCTGTTGGCGTTTTGTTGCATTGGTGAGTTTGTGGCTTCTGGTCAATCTGGTGTCCATCAGACTCACCAGAGCCATTTTTGCCAGGCTACTTTCCAGCCACCTACACTCCGGCATGTAGCAGCACCAGCCATTATTCCTCCCAGGACTTCATAAAGTTCTTATTAGCCCCTTTCTCCAGCATCTTGAGGTGCCTCTGAGTGGCATCACAGCCATATGGTCTATCAACCACACCTCTCAAAGAACTTGCTGTGGGTGCAGACTGTTCTATCATCCAGGTAATTAATAAAGTATCCCTAGTACTGACAACTTGGGTATACAACTAGTGATTGGCCTCCAAACAGGCGCTGTGCCACTGGACCCAATTCAAAAGTCAAGCAAGTTTTGAGTCCACCCACCACTGTCCATTATTGCTGTACTTCATCAGACTGTCTATGAGTAGGTTACAGAAGACAGCACTGAAAAACATTGCTAAAGTTGCTAAAGTCAAGATTATTTAAATATTCAGTGTTCTCATCCATTTTTAAGACAACTGTTCCCAGGTTCATTTGATGCTCTTAAAAGCTTGTGTGATTCAGGAAACTTAGCAAACAGATCCAAACCAAGATACTTGGGTAAGTGTTTTTCTGCTTTAGGCATTCAGAAAATTGATGACTGCAGCTTCTAAGTTCTATGCATTCAAGACTGTCTTATACTTACAGTATGAGGTCTTACTTAATTTCACCAGACTTAAATAGTGCAATCAAATTCCAAAATATGACTGATATGACATGACAAAACATATGAAATATATAAATTGCAGTAATTTTTAACTCTCAGAAACCTCAGGTTTGCAATACTAACGTTTTAGAACACAAATTTATTTGTAGCATATGTGTACTAGGGCTAATACCAGCTTTTCTCCTTCTGTTTTTCCAACCCTGAATTTTAACAACATTTAGATATATCCTCAGTACAAGCTGAGCTAAATATCCGTATAGAAAGACATCTGCCTTCAAATGCCAGATCTTTCCCATAGGTAAACAATGGAACCAATTGCCTCAAGGCATCATGAATGGTACCTTGATTACCAAGATCCGACTGGTCAAAGCCCTGAAAAATTTGTGCTGACTTCGGCACTGGCCCTGTTTTAAGCAGAGGCTTGACTATATGACCTACTAATATTTCTTCCAGCCTGAATTATTCAATGATTCTATAAAGATTTATTACTCAAATACATATTCTTTATGCATATTACATATGTTAAAAAATTGGGGAATGCTAGAATTAAATGTGCTTGCATAAAACTAATTCTGACCATGTGGTATATGTATTAAGTACATATATTGGGGGGGAGGAGTAAGGGGGAACAAGATGCTACATCCATTCAGTTCACAAAGAGGCAAGCTATACCTTCTTGTTTTCTTTTTATTTTTCTTTTTGGCTCAAGGCATTTTCTTTTTTTTTTTTTTTTTTTTTCTATTCAAACACCACTTTGATGAAAGACTTCATCTTTACATAGTCTTTTCAGTGTAGCTTCTTAGTCTGCCACATTATTCACAGTACCCATGAGCTAAGGAAGCATCTCTATTCTAACCTTACAGCCAGCCTCTGGCCTGAATTTTTAGAGAACTTCACATTTAATTGCACTTTAAATGCCCCCACTGTCTTTAGATGCAGCTGCCTGTACTCAGCACATTTGAAAATCCAGGCTTCTAGGACTGCAGATTGGTTTGTCCAGATCAATTAGCTTAATCATAAAGCGCAGTGTTTTTATCTAGTGAGACAACAGTACAGAACGAGGGAAAATCCCATTCAATAGAATCTTAATGTTTACAGTTCCCCCAAATTATAACCTTTTCCACACTCCTTCTTTACTTAACCACTGCATGAGATATATAGCATATGGTAATGAAATAAGAAATGTGCATATTTTACTGAATGAATATCTCGCTTGAAATGTGGTCCTTGATTTGAAAATAAGCATGAATCAGGACTGAGCTGTGGAAGTATTTTTGTTACTCCAGCAGCCAGGCCCCTTTGTCCTTCTGCTTTGGCACAGCAATAGCTTGATCTTACACTTTCCTTGTGAAAAGCTTCCAGAAGTAAGTGTGAAAAGGCAGATCACTTTCTATTGCCCACAGAATACAGAATGACCCATTTGCTGTCTGTTGTTGATACACGAGCTGTATCCTGTGTAGAAGCCAAAGTTAGCATGGACTTATTCTCAGTGAAAAAAAAGGTAAATATTGGAAGAAAATATTTAAAGTGTAATGCAGGAGCTGTACATCTATCAGCTGAGCTTCCAGAATTAATTCTGTTGGTTTAAAGCCATTCAGCCAAATTACAGGCTTTAAGTCTCAGTCATAAAGCAGAAAGGTGAGGTGGGACCACAGTTACCATAAACTACACTTGCTTCTTGGGGCATCTCAAGGTTTTAATGGCCTAATGGAACAGCTCTAGAAGTGGAGCTGTGTGGAAGCCATATCCCATCTGTCTGCTATTCAAAAAGTCCCCAGTCCATAGCACTCTTTTGGCACGTGGTCTGCACCCTATGCTTTTGCTACATTGGGCAAAATGCAGCTCTCTGGCCACATCTCATTCATCAAGTCCCTGAGGAACAGTGTAAGGTTCACCCAAAACTCAGGATCTATTGCTTAAGAGGCTACTTTGTTTCTTCCAGTAATCTATCCCAGCTAAAATCCACATTAAGGTAATGCTTCCAACAAACATGCTCTGGAGATGCGATAAGAGGAAAGTGGTTTCCATACTGCTCCATGGATGACCTGCCTCAGAGAGAACTTTCACAACTTTCCAGGCATGTGACAAAGGATGTCTCCTTCCACTCCTTGCTCAAGTTATGCCTAGGGATGCTATATTAGAGGTAGTCCTTCTGTAAATGTTTAATTTCTGAGGCTACTGACCTGAATTCTGATAAGAGCATTGATGATGTTGTAATTGTATAAACTTGGGGGCAAAAATTAAATAATCACAACAAAGCCAACTGTCAAGAATAATATTTTCCTTTTAGTGTAATAATAGTGTCATTAATTATTAAGGAAGAAAAAACAACAATGAATGTTTGGGACTTAAAGTAAATGAGCCTAGAGGCTGCAATTCCTTGTTATATAGGAGTGCCCTCTGCAGTCTAGTAAACCAGGAGAGATGTTGTGCCAGCTCACACTGTATTGTACCAGGGAAAACAGGAGTAACTTGGTCAAAGCCGGTGCAGTAAGTCAGGATATGAAGAACTTTTGAAAACCTGTAGTAGGGGATTTACAGTATTTGTACACAATTCCATAAGGAGAAATGCAAACCTCTTTCCTTTTACAGACATGTTGAAAGACCGGTGTACACTTAAGAGGTTGTTTCTTAGATGTAAAAGTTGCAGCTGAGAAATAACAACTTTCATCTTTGCTGCTTGGGCATGGGGTATTTTAGTCTGTGTTTCAAAGCTTAGCAAAAATTGTAAAGTGATCTTCAGGAATTTTCTTCAAAGGGGACATTGTCTGTGTCCTTTCAAGATTTTAAGCTCTAAAGCTGGTCACATGCTGCCATAATATTTTAATGTCATTCCTAGCTGGCAGGTAGCAACTTGCTTTTCATCAGTGCATTATGTAAGTAACTCAAGCGTTAAGATGTGACCTCCTTTTAAAAAACACATTTCTTCATCAACTGCAAGTTTTACAGGAGCATCATTTCTGCTTTTATAATGCTTCATAAAAATGTAAAAGAGTGTTTGCAAAAGAATATTTAATTAGGGGTAGGGAGAGAAGACCCTAGGCTTCTAAAAGTTTACACCGCCTCCAATTACTTTTCATGCTTGACTATGTAGCAGGGAATACTTCATTATACCAGGTCACCAACTTTGACATCTCTAACCCCATAATAATAGCCCTTTTTGTAATGTACCAAAATTGAAAATCAGTTTAGTTTGTGTTCTCACTAGGTTCATGGCTCCAGAGCCTAATATATTGCTGACTTGTATGCCAGCATTACTCCCTAGTGAGGAATATTAAATAGCCACGGCATATATTAGGAGGGGTGAAAAGGTCCAGCTCAAGTCTGCTGTGTAGTTCACATTCGTTAGTGTTTTAAAAACTCAATAAGTTGCATAATGTTTCCACTTATCTGTGAAATTGTGGTATGATTCATATCATAGGCATCTTTAAATGATTTGTAGCCCACTTAAGTAGGTATTCCACATAAACAAATACTTCCTAGGTTTGTATACATGACTTGTGGTAGTCAGTATCATAAAGAGCCACAATAGTGCCTGAACTATATTACTATAGCAAGAAGTTCATACATCTAATGAAACCCTCCAAACAGCCAACAGGAATGCAGTAATGTAAAACACCTCTGCTTGGAACAGGCTTTTTTTGTAGCTTATCAAAATGTGAAGGTTACTTCCCTCTATCTAAAGTTTCTCTGCTTTCTACTTCTAATATTCTCTGTGCCTTCAAAAGGTTCATAGGCTGTGTCATTGCAATTAATGCTGGTACACAGGCTCCAGCGTTTGATTGCTGCTAGCTGGTTTACTCCTTTTTTTCTCCCCACCATGATTTGGTACATTGTCTTCAGAAAGCAGAGGATGCTAAATTGAAGAGAACAAAAGATAAACTTCATCAGAGTCAAAAATACAAGAGCTCAATCAACAGCCCTCTAAAACAAATAAGCTGGCTCCTGAGCGATCCTTTGAGAATCACTTGTTTTTCCTGTTGAAATTTTGAGAGTGCCAAATGAAGTTTCACCAAAGTTCCATCATTCAGATAATTAAGTAGCTATCACGAACTCCTGTCATGATTTTCACAGTCTTTCTGGAGCATCCTTAACACTTTTTGTTACATGTTTGTGTAATTGTAGTTACTGGAGGCAAATCTATACAACCTTGCAGTGTAATATGTAGTGTAAGGCACAGCAAAGCACAAAAAGAATCTCTTCTATAAAAATCTACAACACAAAAATTGCCTGACAGTGGGTTCTTGCAAACCAAAACTCAGATTCTCTGTCTCAGTGTATGTGCACTTGTGACATATGCTTATAGGCTTATGGTTGATGGTGCTCCTGTTCCTACCAGCCAAGATCCAGGTGAGGTGAGTTTTATATGAGTCATGTGAGACAGTGATCATAACACTGTTGGCCTCAATGTCTATGTAACTGTAAGTCCCAGCTAAATATTATTTTTTAGTTCTGATTTATCTGACATATTTTGAAAAGGATAATATCTACATTTAAAACAAAGGTACTTTCTGGAAAACAAAAAACAAACAAAAAACTAACAACAAAAACACAAACCTTTGAATACTGCAAGTTGTTTTTTTCTTCCACAGTGATTTTTCTTCTTGTTTTCTCTCATCTGTCTTGTCTTTTGTATCTATAAGGAGAAAAGTAAAGCAACAGACAATCCACATGTATTATTACTTTGTTTTATCATTATGATGATGGACACTTTCAGCTTCTCATGTGGGAAAAACACTGAAATATCTGTTGGAGTTTACTATTTATACAAAAAACCCACAATGTTACTTCACTGAAAAAGACAGCTTGTCATATTGACATTGATATAAACTGCATATTCTTGAATTCTGATTGCAGGGTAAACCTGCAGGTTGTTGGTTTTTTTTGTTTTTTGTTTTTGTTTTGTTTTTTTTTTTTTTTTGCTATCTTTTCCATCATTAGTCTTTTGAATGTTTTCCCTTTCCTCTGTACTCTATGCCAAATCACCCAAAGGAAGTACAATCAATTAGCATGCATGTGGGTCTTAAATGTGCAAAGCAAGCTGCCTGTTGTGCAGACAGACTTTTCAGCTCAAGTATATGAACTGAACCTCCCCAGCAACATCATGAAGCAAAGTCTGAACTCTTGGAGCACGTGCTTATGCACTGTTCTGTGCAGATGACCTCTTTTACCACAGCTGGACCCAACTGTCCTTCCTTTTCAGACTGATTGCCTCATGCCTCCTAGGGAACATGCAGATCTGGGCTCACCTCTTTCCTAGGAAATTATATTAACTCTATGGGAAAAAATGCCTCTGGGTCTATGCATCCTGACCTAATTCTGACTTCCCTTCTCACACATCAGAATAATTTCACTGAAAACTGTTATTTTCTTGATAAAAAAGATAAGGATACTCTCTTCACCTTTAAAAACTTACATTCAGTGCACACAGAAATGCAGCAAGTGCCTATAAATGACACTATACTGGTTCAGGATATATTATGTAGTAGGCAGAATGTCCAAATAAAATGGTAAGCAAACAATATCATTATTGTAGTGTGAGAACCAGAGAGTACTTGGACATAAATCACTTATGTGAGCAGAAACCCAGTACATTACTGAAATATTACTGAAATCTTGGCTGGCAGCCATTTTCAAAACTGTCAGATTTTTATTTTTTTTTTTTAGGTGGACCAGATGTAAAAACATGACACTTCTGACTAAATTCTTTTTCTTTTCTTTCCCTGAGGATTGCAGTATTTCCAGTTGGCACTGTGGTTTTTCTGTATGTTAGAATGTGTATTTATGTGATAGATAACAGCTCAATTTCTCATTAGTCTTCATAATTTCACCATTATCACTGTTCATTTCTTTCCCAGCCACAACATTATGCTAATATGCCAGAGAAGAAGTCTCTTGTTCCAAAAGTGTTAGCTGAACATTCAGAATATATAAGATCATTTTGGGGAAGAAATCTGCCCTGACAAGGGGCAGGACTGGGTCCTTACAGTCCTGAGTTCTTGGGACCATGAGAAGAGTTTATCAGAAGTCTGGCTGGCTAAGTGGGGCCCAAAAGCCCCATTTGACTCCAGGTCTGCCCCCTGAGTTTCACTGGGTGCTCTCAGGAGATGGGATCTGCAGAGGAGACTGCAGAAATAGATTCAATCAACAAAACCTGTCACATTTATAGAGCAGCATGAAGCTCACATTTGTATTTTTTTCTATCAGCCTCAGGGTTTTCTAAAGGAGCAGCCTAGGTGGCTTTCAGCAGTGGTGACGCAGGCTCACCTGCAGGAAGCAGCAGGGACATAGGAGGGGGCAGGGGCAGGAAAGGGAAGAGCAGTGTCTGGGTCTGTGTCACTTAATGGGGGCATCAAACCTAAGCTGTCCACATTATATGGCAATTAGAAATGCTGCTCCAGTAGCTGAGAAGATACATTTCTGTGACTGGCACTCTTCCTTCTGCTATCTCCTACTTCAAAGGAGAACTAGCAAAGCTACCCCCTCTCACCCATTTATGCTCCTCTGGGCATCAGTGTGAACACAAGGAACACCCTGAGCATGTCAGAGGGCTGTGCCCACCATGACAGGGAATCATAGAGCTGGCTGCCTGCCCTGGCTGGAAAAGTACACCAGTGCCCTTTCTAGTGAAGGGTAGTAAAACATCCCCTAGCTTTCAGCTTGGCCTAAGATACACAGCCCAACTCTTCAGCAGACGAGGATGTTTGCCTTCATAAATTCCTACAACAAACTCCCTGTGCCACAGCAGAATGGTCTGGGAAAGGGCTGTCTTCATGCATTTGTTAGTATAAATGCTAAACTACAAAAAAGTTCCGTTTCTAAGGATGTGGGTATTCTTGATGTTTCCTTAAAACAAACTGCAATGCATTCTGAACAATGTTCAGAAAATGTTCAGAGTCCTGCTGAGGCTTCTATGGCTTAATTATGCTTTATTCCCTTTTGCACACACCCACATACATGTTTTAACAATTTAAACTTTTTATAGATCCTCCTGAATTCTTTTCTTTTAGTATCAACTCTTTGCTTTTCTTGTTTCAGCCTTTGTGCAAGTACAGAGTGCCTTCCATGTCCATGAAAAAGCATACAGGATGGTTCCTACAGAATCATAGAATCATTTGAGCTGGAAGCAACCCTTAAAGGTCATTTAGTCTAACTCCCCTGCAATGAACAGAGACACCTACAGCTACATCAGGTTGCTCAAACCCTGATCCAGCCTGACCTTGAGTGTGTAAATAAGGGCTAAAAGGAGTAAGGAAGAAGAAACAAATGAACTTTGCATTGCAACACACCTTTCTCTGGCTCTTCTATACAAAGCAAGTTACATTGCTTTGAGAGTCTCTGTCATTCCAAGACAACAAATTACAGATAGAAGACATAAAAGATACTAATGGAATCAAGAATGTCAAGAAGTAAAAAAATCATGGGCCTTCAGTACTAATTGCACAGTTGGATGCCAGAATATACTCCCGAAGTTGTATGGATTCTTTACAAATCAATACCATATTCTGGGTGACAGACAGAGTGAATAAATAAATAAAAATATAATCCAATAACATATATGCGTATTTAAAATAAAACATCTAAAAAGTCATAGCAATTTACCTTTAAAGCCAGGAATAACTAGAACCATTTTGATTCTAGTCTTCTTCGGCTTTGAGACAGCAACAAATTCCAGTGGGTTCTGTATCACTTGTCTGTAAGATAAGACAAGATTGTGTTAAGGTAATATATTCATTCATCTTTTGGAGCTTATTCCTCAGATAAAATTCTTTCTGTATTTGTGTAATATAACAAGTCTCTTAACAATTCAAAAGTATACACCCTAGCAAAGCACTGAACTTAGGGACTAACAGCAAATCTGAATTCTAAGAAAGAAAAGAATGCTGGACTTTCTCAGTTGGTAATTGCCTACTTCTTATGTAAGACTTTTGCACTAAGTTAAGCTGATTATAAAATAATAAGAATAGCTTTCCTAGAAAAGTGTAAGCACTGTCTTATAGACAGATCCTCCACTGATCTCAAATGCAAGACCTGAATTCTGTTTTTAAGTGAAAATTACTAAGTAACAATATTTATGTAGAAAAGAGCAACCTGCAAAATGTGTGAAGTTTTTCAAATTATTTCTGGCAGTTAGACCACTTTAGATAAGGGATGATGGAGGCATGAGCACATATCTTGGCATCACTTGGTGCAAGCTTGGAGCTCTGCCTAGCAACATTTCTAAAATGAATCAAAGATCATCTGGCATCATGCTTGATCTTTAACTAATGCATACATTGGGGCTTAGGCTTCTCCTATGTATTATGATGTTACTAACATCTTTGTTTCATTTCAGCATCAGATCTAAAGTTGGGAATCTTTGGGAGGCATACCCAGTGGCATGGTAATAAACGTTGCTTCGCTGAAAGTCATAGGTTGACCTTCATTTTTTTTGGCCTTAATCATGCAGTAGGAGATCAAAACATGTTAACAGCATAGAAAGAAAAAATAAGGCTCACTCCACAGCCCCCAGCAGTGCACACAGCATTCTGTGAACTAATTTGCCTGCTGTAGCTTGACTTGATGATCTCTAGAGGTCCCTCCCATCCACTACAGTTCTGTGACTTCAGTTAGTGTTTGTTTTTGTTGACTTGAAGAACAAGATTCTATTGGAGATGAACATTGAGCAAAAGATGTAACTATCCATTTCTGATTACAGTTAACTTGGGGTAACTCAAGTAGGTTCTGAACCCCATTCAAGACTGCACTAGGGAGAAGTCTAGGGAGAATACAGTCTCAGGATTAGCTGTGTGAGACTGGATGGAACATTGTGTTCATATAGAGGGCAGATCATTTTAGAAAATGGCATTAGTTTATTTTTTGCAAACTAGGAAAGGCTTGCTTCAGGCAACTGAAGGAAGCAGCAATTGCCCTTTTTATTCTTTCTTCTGCCTCAGAGGATATAAAGCAATGAGTCAACTTTGATTCTCTCTTCAGTCCCACAGTCAGAGAGGCTGCCAAGTATATATTTGGTTCCCAAGGGCAAGAGGCCTTCAAGCAGATATTTGTGATACTTATCCCTCTGGCTAGTGCTGAAAATTAAAGACACATGATGTTCAAACTCAAAACAACAGGCATAGCTTTCCAAAGACAACCAGCTGCTTCATTGGAAACTGCCAGAGCAAACAACTAGGAATTCAGCAAGGCAATTCACAAAGCCTGCTTTCTAGTTGGATGGTTTGGTATTCTCTACAATAAGAGTAGACAAGTTAATTATTTCAGAAAGGTGATAAAAGTGATTATTTATCATCCATTTTGTCCAGTTAAGGAGGTAAAGATGTATATCTATTCTGACTGAAAAAGGTACTGCTTTCCTCAGTCAGCAAAGTAGTCCATGACATTCCTATTTGATAAATACTAAGCATGTATTACGTCCTGAGAAAGTAGGAGGTTGATCAACACTATCAGCACTGAGAGGAACTGTCATGATTATTTATTCTTGTTTTATTGTGTTTTTGTTTGCTTGTTTGTTTTTCTCAATGGTTTTCTAAATGAAAGTGAGAGAAACTGACACAGCACAAGTTGTCAAATTGAGTCTCTATCAGCTATGCTTCATATAGGTCCAGATAACACTTTGCTGATGTGGTCTAATTACAACAGAAAGCCACAATCTGATATACATAACAACCTCACTGCCATAGTCAAATAAACAGAGAGGCAGACCATCGAGTTGACTCTACTAATTAGAATCACACTGGATTTATCTGAGCAGAATGGAGAAATTAACCTGTTTCATACAGTAATCCATCTCCTAGACAAGCATGTGAAAAACATGCCCAAAGTATATTACCAAACTTCCCAACAGTTTAATATTTCTGTGTACCATCATTGCATTTGTAAAACACTGTGCTTTTGCTAATGAGTATCACATCTCATGCTTTGACTAGGTCATTGATGATTATTAACTAAAGCCTACATAACTGAAATAACTCTAGAGTTCTACAAGTGTGTAAGTATTATGGTGGAAACTGTGAAAAATGCTACAAAAACAAGAACAAAACTAGTCCTATAAAAGCTGTAGCCAGAAGAGTAAAATCCAGGCTAAAAAAAGATGAAGATTTATAAAAAGGTGGTGCTTAACAAGGTTAGAAATACATGAACTGTGTATCAGCTACGTATCAGATGTTCAAATTAGCATCATCTTTTTCACCAATGGATGGCAAAGCATCTGGATGTGAACTTTATCTAAACCCCCTCTTGACCTAGGCAGTGATTAGATCTATTGAGGGCATGACTTTCTATACAGTTTCTAAATTTCCCAGTTCTAACTGGGTTGAATGCTCCCTGGAAAATAATACTTTGCACAAAGCTGTTAAATGCTCCTTGTTATTTTCTTAAGCGCCGCCTTTTCTTATGAAGTTATATTGAATATTCCAGCTCCAGTTTTAGAGATTAGTCTGTTTTTTGGTAATTTAGATGTTGTTTCTTAACTTCTCATATCTAAATGCAAATAATAAGGAGTGCATAGCAGTAGATGAATAGCAAAAGAACAACTTTCTTATTTCTAGGTATTCAAATATTGTTTGGAAAAACATCTGATAAGTGAGTATAATGGTATTTGCATTCCCTCAACAGAGATTTAAAAAAAAAACAACAAATAAGCCAAGGGAGGGGAAAAGAGCCAAGATGTAAAGGTCTGCCAAATAAAATAAAATAAAATAAAATAAAATAAAATAAAATAAAATAAAATAAAATAAAATAATGTCTATCCATCTATAACTAATTCATAATTGTAAAGATATAGCTAGATGAGAAAAAGGTGAAAAGATGACAAAAGAAAAATGTATTTGTTCTTAAGATAACATATTGTCAAAGAACAGAAACTGTTGAATGGCTGACCTTCACAGCTTTTCCTGAAGAGCCAGATCCTTCAAAGTGATCTCAACTGAATAAAACTGGCAACTTAATCCCTGTTCAGCTCATATTTGATCCTGCTTTTTACTGATATAGTTTTGATTTCTGATCAGGATCACATTTTTCGTTTTTTTTCCCCCTTGTGTTGTAAGGGATTTTTCCCGAATAGTTCTGAAAGTGTCATAGGCAATACATTTGTGAGCAGACAATCATGGCTTCCAGTAAAGCTTTCAGAAGCATTAAACTGATGAAACTTCTGAAACCTGGACTTTTCCTGGGAGCATACAGTAAACAACTAAAAAAAATAAATCAATGAACCAAGCAACGAAACAAACAAACAAATAAACAAACTCAATCAAAACCAGAACCACAAAACCAATAAAAAAAATTCAGTTGGAGGTATAACTAGGATCTGTTTCCAGAAATGAAAAACAGCTTTGTACTCTTTCTCTTCATGCATACACTGCTGAAGCATGCAGTTTGGATGCCTCTGTATGGACACACCACATTCTGTAAATGTGGCAAAAAGCCAATAAGATAAAACACATTATGAGATCATATTTTGTAAATCAGAACTTTCCCAAAGAGCATTAATGACATAGGAGATCTAGAAATTAGTAAAAAATATCAGTGGTTTTCATCTCTAAGAGCTCATTTTATCTTTATACCTATATCCCACAATCTAAGCTATATGAAGTTCACAAAAGTTGTGAGTACAACAGTTAAAACAGTACTGAAGAACTGGACTGGATTACCAGTCTGGCTTTAGGGATCTGGATGACTACAGCATCTTCTCTGAACACAGATGTAAATGGACAAAATTTAGTCTGAATTACACAACCTTATGTCTGGAATAACAGCTCTCAGGCCCTTGAATGTTCTGTGAAGTTGTAGAAACATAGCAGAGCTCAAAATCTGTCCAAAACCACCATCATGCCATCATTTATTCTTGAAGTACTTGAAAATATAGTTACTAGCAGATGAATGGCAAAAATAAAGACAGAAATTCATAAAAAGAGTAATATGTTTAACAGAAGAAAAATACATTCAAAGATTCATTATTCTGGCACTGCAAATTATAACAAGTAACCAATTTCTTGATTGCTTTCAAACACCTGAGCTTACAAGCAGGTTGTATTCTTAAATTGCCTCTAGATATAATATTCACAGAAAGATACAGGCTTCACACAATGAAGCATAATTAAAATAGTTTGAAAAATCCCTGTAAAAGTACCTCTGATTAAATTATTTAATCTTTAGTTTGGGGCAGCAAATTTCCCAGGATTGTATGTACCTACATTATAGTATGGATCAAAGTGCCGGGCATGTAAAATGAGAAACAGGCCACTACAAAAATGACTGAGTTAATCCATGGTATACACTTTTCTATTACAGCAAATGCTGTTCCTGTGCAGTGAGCCATCAGTAATCTCAGTTCATTTTCCTGTAAATAATACGGCCCTGTTTAGATCAATTCATACTTTCAAAGTTACTGTACTTTACTTTGTCTGTACTTTAAACTTAATCAGCAAACCACAGTCTGATACATTTTATGCAGATGTAATTGTTAGAAGAAAAACGTTATTATTTGCTCATAGTGGACTTGCAGAGCCATAGAACTTCAATCCCATGTTGGCTATAGACACTAAACTTCACAGTTTCTGTACTGATTCAGATGATTGTTGATATGATGCTTTAAATTCAACATTTAACTTGGCATACACAACCTGTGTCAGTCTGAGCCCAGACTCACACATCTCGCCCTAAATTATTACAGCAGTCTGTGTGATACTGCACCTGAATTATTGGTTTTGTACCTTGGAAATTGTTTGGCACTATCAGATGCACAAGCTCCTGTTGTTTTGTAGGAATATCAAGACTTCCTCCTCTGGATGCAGGAAAGCAACATGCACAACATATCACCAGAAAACAGTGACTTAGACTGATCTCTGTCAAGGTACACATGCTCAGTGTGCCTAATTCTCTGGTAGTTATCTCAGGTTCCCCAGGATCCCTAATAGCATGAGTAATTTTTCAGACCATGTAGGCTGCAAAGGAGACATTAAGCAGTGTGCTTCCTCAGTGAAAGGGCTGTGCATGGCATGTAGACCATAATGTAGATTTCACTATTCTTTTCATTTTTAGTCACACCTCTGTTTTTCTCCTTATTTTTATTTGCACACAGCAAATTTATTCTCTTCAAATAGAAAGTAAGGATCTTCCTCAATTAGCTAACTTATCTCAAATAAATTTTTTAACACGCTGGAGAGCAGCACATAGCTTTTAACAATATCATAAAGAAGAAGAAAAGTATACATCTTGCCATCCCTGAGTGAACTGGAGCCCATTCTGAGAACCTGGTTAGCTTCCAGCTTTGAAAGCTACTGAAATGATTTTGGCTCTGGACTGTAGTGAGAGAAAATGAACAAAAGGGAAAACAATTAGCAGGTTTGTTTCTGCATCAAAAATCCTGCCAGCTCCTTCAGTTTTGCAGACTGACACCTTTTCAGACTTCTTCTCCGTGACAAAAACTCTTTGTTATGTTTACAGTACCAGCTGAGCGGCAAATTGCCATTACCTGAGGATGAATAGGGCTTACTCTCCTACTCCTGTTGCAAACTGTCCACTTCCTTAATGATTTTGTGTTTGCCTTTGTAATTTGATCTTTGTTGTAGTCTAAGTCTTTACTAAAGTTGGAGAACTTCACCACAAAACGGACTGAGCTACTCTTATTTCTCCACAGGTCACGCAGAAAAAAATATCTGAGCTTTGCACAAAAGCTCAGCAGCACTTTCAAAAAGACCTTCTCTCTTCTGGAGACATTTGCTTTAAATATAGTAAGCAGCAGTCAGTGAGTGAGAGAAGACAAAAGAAAAAATATTTTACATTAATTAAGGCCTAGAGTATAATGAAAATCAAACAAAAAACACAGTAGGGATGTGCTTTTGGATATAGCTTCTGTTCTGTCCTTCTCTTAGGGCTCATTGTTCAACAGCAGCCCAGCTACCATTTATGCAGTATAACGCTCCATGATATCCTCCCAGATGAGATGTTCAGTGCCTCTGGGCCAGAAAAAGCTCAAACTCTCAGAGAATCAAAGCAATTTCTGCAATGATTTGAGGATCTACATACACTCTGTGAAGCCAGGATCTCCTCTCCTGTTATGGATTCTGACATTCCTGAGAGCAGGAAAGGAACAAAAGTATTAATCTATTAATCACTACATGGACATTGTGGGAGACAGTGTCAAAAGCCTTGCTGAAGCCAAGGTATGCAACATCCACTGCTCTCCCCCGTCTATGCAGTCAGTCATGAGATCATAGAAAGCTACCAGATTGGTCAAGCATGATTTCCCCCTGGTCAATACATGACTACTCTTGATTGATAACCTTCCATTCTTTTACTTGCTTAGAGACTGTATTCAGAATAAGCTGTTCAATCTTTAATCAAACTGAGTATCTTACAATATCATAGGTCACAGGGAACCTTTCGTAGGCAATATACATGCTGTAAGTGCTGTTTTTCTCTGGAAGTTTTAAGAATGTGAGCATGCAACCACAACATGCAATTGTGAAAACATGAACACATGTAAAATAATAAAAGGAAGAAGGAAGAGAAGAATAAGACACAGTGCAACTTTTTCAAATCAGGTCAAATTTCTACATATTACATAATATTACTTATATCTAAATATAAGTTATATATAAGCTATCAGTTTTTTGATTTCTTGGCACAGTGGTTTGCAAGAACAACATTATTAGAGACACAGCCTGTTTGTATCCGCTCGTACTTTGCAGTACCATAAATCATCATTCCTCTCCAAGACCTTACCTAAATAGTGAGTAATCTAAGGAAGAGCACATGGAATTTTACTCCAGGTGAGGAACAAAAGAAGATTCATACAAATGTTTACTTCAAAGGTAAATCAGAGGGGGGAGCAGAGAAAACGCCATTTCTTTAAGCTGAAACTCCGTTTCAGTCCTATGCATCTCTTTCTGTGGAATTCACAGTACAAGGCACCTGTTACAGACACAAAAGCTTTGCATTTCCAATGTATAGTAAGATGCTTGATGTTGGTGTGACTTTAAAAAGTCAGAAATTAAAATCTATCAGTGCTTTTAACTAACAAAGTTAGAGCTCCTCTCCCATTCTTTTCTTTTTATACAGGTACTGGAAGGCCAGGACCAAGAGCTATCACAAAGGCATTTGTTACTGACCTACAAAATAGCAGCAAATCTTAAAGGTAGATGTAACCATGTTGATAAGGGCTCCCTCTGTGCAAAGATAATCTCTGCCACAGGACTAGAACGGAGTGCCACAGCGAAAGGTGTCAGTGCAGGGAGAAAGCACATAAATTAGCCCACTGCCCTTCCCAACATTAAATTTATCTGGTAACAGCTGTTACCCATCCAGTCTATAGAATCTCTTCTCCAAAATCCAGATATCCAGAAGACTGGAAAATCTAATTGTGAGACTGAAAATAACAAAAATGTTGAGAGATTAATAAAAACGCAAACAATTCTCTTATTGCAACACTTGATGAGAAAGTTCTCCAAATCTGGCTAGTTAGCAAACTCTTTTATAAGCTAGTCATGAATAGATGAAATTACTATTCATGGTTATGGAAATAATTAAAAAAAAAAAAAAAAAGAATGACTTGCTTCATTCAGCAGACTTGAGAACAATGATATATTTTCATTTGCTTTGCTAAGGACAACTTGAAAATGAGAGCATTGAAGCTTCATTTGAAAGCTCAGCTTACAAAGCCAGGGTACAGTTTAGACCATTAGCCTGGGGGCCCAATTCTCCATTACATCAGCTCTAATGGAATTGCATTTGTGCAATAAAGATGATAATGAAATAAATTGGTCATAATATCTCCGGGTGTCACTGTATGACCAAAACAGCTGGATACACCATACACCAGGAGATCTGTGGTAAGGTGTCAAATGTGGAGCAGCTTGGCTTCTGGCTGCCATGCCTTGCCATGGCTTCCCAGCCTGAGAGGTGGTGTTCTTCCAGGAGAGGGACACCGAACCTTGCACTGGGAATTACAGAACTCCTTCCCTTGGGCACTGACAAAATGGCTTGAGATGTACTACTTATGACATATGCCCTACAGTGGCTAAATGACAAATGGGTCCTCTCACTTTTGCTCCAGACAAAAAGTGGCTTTATGCAAACAGGCACCACTTGCAGCATGTAAACAGGCTGCAGTGCAGTGCCATACCCAGGGTGGGTGCACCATGTTACCCAGCCCTTCAAGTCATGTGGGGTTTGCAAGGGACATAACAGCTGCTCCTCCCATGACACAAAGAATGTGCAGCTCTGCACGGACCTGTAGAAAAAAAAAGACTGTAAGATTTAGGTGAGGAGTGCCAATATGCTGCTCCTGTACCAATACTGCATATACACCTGAAGTACCTGGTGGAACTGGTAAAACATTTTCCACAGGGGGACCTGTTCACTTTGCTGTGGACCAGTAATAGCACTCAGACCAAATCTGCACATGCAAAGTAGGAGAGAGATGAATTTAAAATACAAATTCCAAAGCTCTTCCTGCATCACTACGCTATTCACCTATAGCACCTGTTGGTGCACAAACATCTTCCCAGACCTTTGTTACTTGTCAGCTCATAAACCCTAGACCTATTCTTCTTCCCAGCTAGAGATTATTCAGTGCAAACTCTCAGCCTAACTAGCCACTGGCTTATCTTCCTTTTAAATCACAATAAAATATCTCTCTGAACAAAAGGAGGGGCTGATGCATTTCAAATTTTAAGGTGAAGAACCCCTCCAAAGTCAGAAATATTTCAAAGACAGACTTACAAGGTTTGTGAAACTTATCATGTGTGATTGCTGTTTATAATCTGTACCACGCTCTGCCTCCTTCACCCTCTGACACATAGCGAAAAAACTGGATTCAAAATGAGATTGCACCATGGTGAATTCATTCCTTGAATTGCATCGTATGTTTCAGCAACACACAGCGTGGGAACATGTCGATTAGCTCTTGCTTTGAAGGCATTGGATTTGCAAAGGTCAGCAGTGGCTTGGCCCATTTCTCAGCAGATCTTTGGCTTGCTTTTCATTACAGGGCTACAGGGAGGAGGTCAGAGAGGAATGACAAAAAGAGCAAGCTTTTTGAATCAAGCCTAAAGAATTTGACCATGCTTACAGTAGTGTGGAGGGTTTTATTTTTGTTGTTTTTTTTTTGTTTGTTTGTTTGTTTTTTGCTAATAAATACGTAGATTTTTGGACAAAATTTATGGAAATAAGTTTTTGGGTTTACCTTTCATATTAAGCGATTCATTACTTTGCTATAAAATAAGAAATCTTTCTGAGTTCGACTCTCATACTGGCAATAAGTACATGAAACTAATCTACAGAAACAGCCTGCTCCCCCTACATTGCTCTTGCTGTGTGAAGGAGAGTAGCTGGGCTGGAAAAAAAAGTGGAAAGATGAAAAACCTCAACCTACAGTGAAAGTTCTAAACCTGCAGTTTGTACACTGTATTTTTCATTGAAAACACGTTTTGCAGTTGTTTAGCTTGCACCTATGCCAGCTTACTGAGACAGAGGTAGCTTCATTACCCTTTCAAGCCGGAAAACTCAGAAAATATTTTGGCTACCCTCCACACCTTATTAACATAAACTGGAGTTTCCTACCACTGCTGGCAGGGCAGGGTGCCGGGAATGTGTGATCATGGCGTTTGGGCAGCTGTCACTGAGGTTAGCACTAGGCTTGCAGTGGAGTACAGCTCCTGGATCCCGAACAGTGGTTTGCTGTGGGCACTTATGCCAGGAAGCCGCAAAAGAGGGGAGGAGGTGGGAAAAAGAGAAATGAGAGCAGGTTAGAAAGGAATCCAAGGAAACCAGCAAGCCTGAGTTTCTTCACCTGTACATGTTAAATATCCCTTGCAGAAATGTGGTCTGAAAAATGCCTAGAAATCTGGGTATAATGGGCTTGTTTGCTCCACACGTGCATTTCTTCAGCAGCTCACTATGCAAGCCTCCATTTCTCTAGTGCAGGGGGGAAGTAGAGAGAGAGTTGCTGCAACTACTGCAGGTCTCTATGAGCTGTAAAGAACCTGCTTTTTCCTGGCTCTTCCAACAGATAACATCACAGCATTCTGGCATAAAAAACATAATTTAGAAATTATTCAAATCACACAAGACCAAATCCCTATGTTCTGTAGGTTCCTGTAAAGAACCAATTCAAGTGATTTTTCCATGACAGTAATTGAGCAAAAGTTAAATGCCAGTCTTTGCCCAGCCTTATTCATTCACCTCAGAGAATTCCCTCCTGAGCGAGTTCCAGGGGCTTGTGGAGGCTGAGTTGCTGTAGAAGATGCCTGCAGCAACGCTGCAGACCTTGGGAAACCTTTTTGAATGAAGAATTTACAGGAGGTGTAGGGCAGAGAACTTCATGAATATGAAGAAGATAAAAAGAGAGTGGCTACCATCAAAATGACAGATGAGTGAAGATTCTGTGATCTAGCAGGAAGTAATAAACACTGGTTTTATGCTTTTAGCAGAGAAATGGCGTGTTCACCTACTACTGCCTAACTACACCAGGTTTTCCCAGTATCTCAGCATCTCTATGAAAGAATGAATCTATGGAGGGTTTGTAACAACCCTACCAAGGAGACTGTGCCAGCTGCCCTGCAAGTATTCCGTATTACCTCACATACCAGAAACTCTTAGGCTGATCCTTCATTTTCCAGTTGCAGATGTGGAGCAAAACAAGGGATTTGAAGAACATTCCCCAGCTAAGGGGATTGTCTCCAGAAAGGCATTCTGTGGTTCTATATATAGAACTTTCTGCTAACTAAGAGATCCCATGTAGAGGTTTGCCTGCAGCATCCGTGCAAGAAATGGATTTTTTTAATTGTACTTTCCACATAATTTAACCTGTAGGGAATGGTAATTCACAGACACACATCATTTGCAAATTTTGTATCTGTGTAACAGATACAGCAGGTATCTGTTGTATATCTAACATTCAGAGTTAAGGCAAACAGAAGTGCATCTCAATTACCTGTACGCAGCCATTCATGCTCAGCCATCAAATCCAAGTATCTTCTTTTTTGTACTTAACGTCCTCTTGTCAATTTTCATTTTTTAATACACCCTTTTATCAGCAGTATTTCCATGAACACTCACTTCAGCTTTCTTCAGCAAAGAAAGGTGTCCTAACAGCACCTTTCACACATGAATAAGCCCAGTATCTGAAAAAAAGTGCTGGTTTTAGTTTTCCATTTTTTCCCTCTCAAAAGCAAAACAAAGAAAGTCAGAAGGTTAAACAACTGCAGTTGAAGCAATCATGTTGAGCTGCTATAAAAATGAAAAAGATTGGTCTGAACACACATTTTTTTATTAAAAAAGAATGCACATAAATTACAGCTGCTGACCACATAGTCATTCTTTTTATGAGGTGTTTCCCTACAATCATATATGATTTCCATATATAAATTCTCTGTTGGTTTGAAAACTGCTCACATGAAACTGGTGCTTTTCTTAATAAATCGTCCAAAGAATCTGCATTTCATCTTGGACATGAAAAGTTCATTAGGGAAAAAAGCATCCCACTGTCCTGGTGGAAAGCAATGCCAGACGCTATTTGAGCTAAAAAAGACTGCATAGCCTTTGTTTCCTGCTTTTCTACTTAATTATTTTCCGTAATTTAATAAAATCCAATGTAACAATATAAACTATAATAGTGTGCGTAGTAACAACCATTTAGTTCCAGGCGGAGAAAAACAATTCAGTTTCATTGAGGACTGCATGCTAAACTTTTTTTCTCTTAAAATTCTGTAGGAGAGGGAACAGGCACCTAGTTTTAGAACAGCCTGTTTCCAAGCACAGAAATGCTCTGCTCTGAAGGAGCCTGTTTGATGATACACTCTCAAACCATGCAGAATAAAGCTTGAGAGCTGCTCTAAGCCTGCTTACAGGGGTCTTGTCACTGGGGAAAATCAGAATCAGATAGTCTGACTGCTCAGTTGTAAATCTAAGGAAGCATTAAAAATAGGAAATTACAAAAAAATTCTTCCAGCACATATAAGAAAATCAAAATCCACATACATCATTATTTCTGTTACTCCACGTAGAAACGAGGCTAAACTTAACTGGATGGTCACATTAAGGCTCAGCTATCCTTCTTACTATGGAAGCGCTGCTGTCTTCTGAAGAAACCGGCAGGTTCAGCAGAGATCAAGTGAAGAATGTGCTCCTAAGAGATTCCTGCTTCTAGAGAAAAATGCTTGATTTGACAAACTTCTGGATGCGTGTCAAAGTGTGATAGACGGGTGACAATATTAGCAATGCTTCACTGAACTAATGTAACAGAACGTAGTCCCCAAAAGCACAGTTGCTTTCATTCCCATAATTTACTTTCATCTGTCTTTTTCAAAACCTTCCCTAATTAAGCTTAATTGCCATGCAGTCACACATTAGTGCAGCATTCTGTCCTCTTAAGGACCACCCATAAAATGTTTCATAGCATTAATCCTGGAAAGTGGTAGATAGCTTGTTTTGTTTTGTTTTCTAATGTGCCTAAGTGCCTATAATGCATAGTAATGGCTTTCTGGAACTGATACTTGACTCTGATTATAACAAAAAGATTTTTAGTTTCTATCAGGAAATTAGTGAGGTCAGAAGGGTGCTTGTGTTTGGGGAAAAACAAAGATCTCTGGTGGTTCAGAATCCAATGTCTTTGGAGTGGAACTCAGATACAGTGATTCTCAACTCTGTTATATTCAGCTTCTTAGGGGAGTGATGGGGCAGACAACAACAATCGGACACCCTGAGCTTTTGTGGGTTAGCCAGGTTCTCTGCATCACTTAATGTCTCAGTCACATAGACTCACAATAAGCAATGATTTGATGATCAGTGAAGCCCATGAGGACTATGCTTAGGTCTGAATAAAGCTCTAGTTTGGAGTATGCTTCTTTGTAGAGCTGATCCACTATAAGTCATTTAGAAATAGTGAAACAAAACACAGCTAAGTAAACATTAGCATTCCCACAAGCAGTTGATTGTTCACTTTTAAAATTACAGCTTACCAGAACACAGCAGATTAAGAAGTTCTAGGATGCTCAAGCAAATGGAGCAAGTTGCAGGTATCTTAGAAGAAACTCACTCCAGAGAAGCTTCCAGGCAGCTCAGTCAAGATGGGTGGGCTGAAAATTCACATAGTCCAAGGGACAATGATGAAGAAGACAAAAAGAAAGTAGTGCTAGATAAATATATATATCTATGCAGAATATATATGTATATATCAGAATTGATGCAACAGTCAGACAAGAACATGTTTTACAGCTCTGAGATACAACATGAGGGAACTCCAGCTTTGCTGACTATTGAGAGCTGTGGATCACACAGTTTGGCTAAGAATTTTATTTATCATTAGCACTGGCTACTCTTTGCTATGGATTCTGGACACTGTTTGACAATTGCAATATCTTAACCACTGCTAGAAATATTTCTTAGTCCAGAAACGACAAAACAAAAAAAACAAACAACAAGTGAAGAATAACATTTTGGTCCAAGTTAGCATTTCTAAAAGACTAAAAAGTTATTAAGTTACTTTTATCCTTTCTAAAGTTTTCAAGCTTTGAGAAATGTGCACGTTGAAGAGGGAAAAATTAGAAGATAAATACCAAGAACTGTCTAACCAGAAAGAACTACTCACATTGTAATTTGTTGGTTAAATTTGTCCAAACAAAACAGTACTAAAGATTCGTTCTTTGAAAAGCAAGACTCTCACGTGATGCACGTGAGGCAAAAGTAAACCAGAGAACTAGAAACGCACACACTATTGCTTATGAGCCCAAACAGAAGTCCTGATCCTGATTTAATATTTTAATGTTAGCAAAAATCAGTCTTTTCAGTCATATCTTTATGAATTTCAGAACTGAGCAAAACGAGCTACTCCTAGCTTATTGGATTGGAATAGAAATACAGACATTTCATTTGTATTTTGTTTAATGAATGATTTTCAAAGGACGCAAAATTTCTTAATTTTTTTCTTACAAACTGCAGACCTAAAGCCCTCTCATTGTTATCTATGTTGACACTATCTTTGTGCCTCATTTACTTCCCAGCCCAGGATTTCTTTCTGGGTGGTGCCAGCACAAGGCAAACACTGTTGGGAAAACCAAGGTGACAAGCAAGCAAGCAAACCAGAGTAAAGAAAACAAAAAGCATGTGCTTGCTTTGCCAAGCAGGACACTGAAGATACCATGGCAGCAGTTGAGTTAATCTTAGTATTTTAATAGGTCATTATGGAAGTAATCTGCAGTATACTATAAAACAGAAATACCCAGCTCAGAAATGCTGTAGTGACCTAGTGGTGTCCAGTGACACCAGCAGCACCATTCCCAGGGATAAGCTCATGACTTCTTTTATTTTGGACTCACTTGTTCTGTTTCAAATTCTCTTCCAAACACGTGGCATAGAGTTGGCATAGAGTTGGCACACGGCAGGCAGGCTTGCTTGCTGCAGGGATCCTGAGCTTTTGGGCCTCAGCATCTTCTATGTAGCCTACCTAACTCACAGGGTATAGCTAGTAGGGTTGAGATGTATCTTTTGTGGGATATGGCTATCTGGAATGGCTTTGTGGCTATTTCCCCAGAGAACTCATGGTGCCATCTCTCTGGCATTTGTTCTAAGCATCTTTTTGTTTGTTTTTAAAAACAACTGAAATATCTAATCTCTAAAAATACCAACTGCTCACAAAAGTATATAGTTCCCTGGGGAAATGAGGTTACAACAGCACTGTGTTCTGCAAATGTTTGTCTATCATTTGCTTGCTCTTTTCCCTCAGTTTTAACTAAATCTCACAGAAGGACATAGATGTCTCCATGACCTGCAGACCCTTATAAACCCTGTGCAAACTTGGGACATCAAAAGAGCCAAATATCATGCTCCAGGGAGAGGAAAGCAGGCCGGCCCTGCAGCCATGGCCAAGACACACTGGCAGCACTCTTTGGCCCATGATGGGGCCTGCAGTGCTGGCCTGGACATGCAGGTGGCTCTCCCTGCCAGGTCCTGAAAGACTGGCAGGGCTGCTGGTGGTGGAGAGCTGGGAAGCAGATGACAAGGCTGAGGAGAAAGAAATCCATAGGAAATGAAGCTGCTTTGGTTTGGCTGCCCATGGGTCAACTTGCTAGCTGATTTATGCTGTTGGGTTTTTTTTTCACCTCCTTTGCTGAGTTCTGATGAAAATTCTTTTTCTGCCAACGATGCTTTCCAGGAAAATTCTGCAGGGCTCCCTTCAAAACTTCTGACAGTATTGTTTATATGTTGAATGAGGGGGCAGAGCAAACAAGATTTTTCTTATGTTTTGCTTTAACCTTACTGATGCCTTTTCAGTGAACTAGGAGCCTGATTCTCTATTTCATCGATCTTACAAGTGAGTAGATACTGACATCTTCAATTCCACTTTTCCAGGTTCAGATACATTTCATTAGAGACTAACTGAGCCTACAGATCTCCACATCTATCTTCTCCTAACCACTAGTCTCACTGATCTTAGTAGGAGAGCATGCATGGGTTGGAGGCTCAGTACTGACCTATGCTTTGTACATACTTCTGTTTAATTCAGAGGTATAGCTGCCCTGACAGTTATAAACCAATCCTGTCTCACAGAAATCAGTATTGAGTACTGGCTCATATAGATTCAGTTTGAATGTAGTTAGTCAAATTAATTCATACTTTGTAGGCTTCACTACTCCAAATAGTTACAGAAATACAGTAACACCAACAAGTAATGATTAAAAATGCAGAAAGTCTCCGCAGGGAACAACTGCAGTGTATCTACTTTGTCTTAATTCACATTTAATTCTGGCACAGAAAGAAATAAGGATACAGTCAAGACTGAGAAAAAGCACTTGTTCTAATGAAAGTACTTTGCTCATATCTCTCTGTGAATAATGAAAGAATTGTGATGAACTCTATTGATTAAATATATAGAGATAGATACTTAATATGCCAAACATATATGTAGGGGCCTAGGTGACCAACGTTAGTTACCTGGGGCACCTCAGGGCAGAAACAAACATTACTGATGACATAAAATAATATATTTTCATGGTTTATCTGGGTGAAAAGTATTAAGTAAGTTACCATATCTTAAGACCAGGTCACTGCAATATAAATACATACAAACCTTAGCAATCAAATCCACCACAAGCCAGACAAAGAGAAGCACTTACACAGCCAGGAGCAAGCTTCCTGTCTTTGTCCTTGGAAGTGGTAACTTGCTGGAAGTCTACAGTCCATCTCTGTACTTTGTTGCATATAGCATCTGAGAAAGGGAAAACGAACCGAAATGAATCCATGAACTACTAATCCTTCCCACTGTAGCTTTAAACTTATGCTTGCACTAATAACAAGGTAACGATGTCTCAAGCTCAGTGTCTGATGTCCTGCATGGTCCTTCTGACAAAAGTCTGAGTTGCAAACAATAGCAGAGAGACTGTTTCTATCATTGCTTGCACTCAGTCAACCAAACAGAGTTACATTCACTGGAAGCAAAAAGTTGATAATGCTGAAGTTTCTGATACAACCAGGAGTTTCTTTGTTTTCTCTGAATTTTGTAAATAAATTAATAAATCCCTCTTGTTTTCTGTAGAGGGAAAAAGAGCCCTGTGATCTACAGTAGCTCAGGAAAGTAGAAACGTTGATGACCTACTTCTGATGCCATTCCAGAATTGCTTTAATGATTTGCTTGCTGTCCTCACTGGAATGGCTTCTATCACTGTCCAGGAAAAATACACTGTAGCAATGTATTTATTTATATCATGATGAAAATTCCACAAGCAGTACTCAGCAATATTAGAATCAAGCTGTATCTCTATGCAACTATAGTTATATTGCAGTTTGGAGCAATGTTTTTTTAAACAAAGTCATAAGTAATAACAATTAAATAATTACAGTAACTCTGACTAGAGTCTGAGTATTATACAAATGTCACCAGTCTAGAAGTATATCACTTATAGACTTATAAAATGTGTATTTAATTGTATCTGCATAGATGCTGATCTGAATAAATTTATCTGGCTCGGGAATGGAAAAATCACCACAAGTTCCTTGGCCTTTAACTAGACTTTAACAGCATCCAAACAACACCCCAACAACAACAACATTTCTTTCTGCTGAAGCCATTACCCAACTTTCCAGCACTAATCCTGAACTCTGTCTCTCGATAGCCTGTGCTGTAAGTACGACAAAGGGCAGACAAGGGCACCAGACAATATAAACTGAAATGTTAGCTTGAGCGTAACTGGAGAACTACGCTCTGCCAAATTCTGGCAAGCCTGAGCTTGCACCGCTGTTACCGGCAGGTCATTAAGGGAAACTCAGCGGTGGTTCCTACTCACGTTGGTAGAGCTAAGGGCACCGCTGGGGCTGAGCCAGAGCACGCAGAACCGCACACCCTGGAGCCTCTGTCAGTCTGGAGGAAGAAAACAGCATGTAAGCATCATGTTGCAAGACTTCACGCTCTGCACTAGGAAGATGCAGTCCCTTTGGAATGACAAAGCACTGCAGGGATGGCTCTGTCACTTTTAGTCACACTAAGCAAGATCATTCCTTCACGCAGTCCCAGATACCCCAGTATAAATATGGTTATAAAGCTACCAGTGTTCTCTAGCTATAAAGAGATAATACCAAACATAAAACCTGACGGTTTTCTTCTTGTCTCCTGCACATATGAAAGATAGTATTAAAAGAGATTACTTTTAAATCACTTGCAATTTCCTTTATGTAATAAAAGGTTTTCTTTGCTTGAAATTTTCCTATTTATGGTGTGTATTTGGACTCAGTGTCCCTGCTTTTAATGATGCTAGCAGTATTTGAGCCATTCATCAAATGTGACAATTGAAAAAGCTGGGAGTTAATGGGAGCATGAGCAGTTTGACAAACACAGTCTTTTTGACAAGACTGAGGTCAGAACTAAAAGAACTGCTCTTGGTTAAATAAACAGAAAAGCAACAAAGTAAAAGCAAAATCTTTGCAGCCATTTATCAACGTTAAAAGCCTTTTTGTTACAGGGAACATAAAGTGAAGCTGCACACCGGGGTGGGAATTAAATGGGATTGAAAGAATTCAGTTGGCTTATTTTCTGGGGGGTGAAATTAAAATGCCCAATTAAAACTGAAGAATTACGTCCATAAAGTCGACATGTAGCTATAGGATCATAGAATCGTTAAGGCCGGAAAGAGCACTAAGATAATCTAGACCAATCACAATAACTAAACCTATACATTACTGTTATCTCCTTCTGAACTGGCTTATTATTTTAACAAATCCAATCTTTTCCAAGTTAATAGACTGATTCAGGAGGCATTGAAAGGAGAATGATAAAAAACAAACAAGTTTCCTAATTCCTTCAAGGCAGGAGAGCAATCTGTAGGTATATCCTCAGCTGAGACTCTATCCATGGCAGCTTCAATAAATGTTTACCTGATATTAATTTGTTGCTGGGCAGGCAGACCTTCCAGGGAATCTTTGCAAAATGTCAGAGTTTTGTTTTTGGACACAACACTGCCTGTAAGAAATTCCTAGATGTCAAATGACTACTGGAAGCTAATAATTAGTGTACTTTCTAACTTCCTCTCTGCTAGCTTCATGGACCATTTCTTTTGAATCCAGAAGATTATTTGAGTCTCCTTTCTTTCCTCCCCTCTGTCCAAGACTCCAGAGAGTCCAGGAAAGGCAGCAGAACTGTATCTGTTCTTGAACTCCTTAAGTAAAAAGCTTTTCAGAGTATAAAGCAGGCATGTAAAAAAAAAACAAAGGATAATTTCTTCGCACTTTAAGCACACAAAGGCAAGCACAATGAAATCCTAATTATCCCTGGTTCACTCTTGCATCCTGTACACCAGGGAGACTTTCCAGGCATTTTAGCATAAACTTCAATGGGACAAGACTGGCCCTTCTGTGATTCAGCTTTCCTGCTCTATAAATTTATGAGCGATAATAGTCTCCTAGATGAGACAACACACATTTAGACATTCAAATTCTTGGATATTATAGCTGTGCAGAGTATTTTTTTTTATCATCCTTTTAAACATTTGATTACCATAACCTTTTGTTTATATTGCTATCCAGAAACCACATGAATCATTAGGGAATTTCCATCAGAAGCAAGAAATTTGGCAAGACTCAGCAAGCTTTTGCAATCCTAAAGTTTCAGGAAAGGCTTTTACGACTTTTGGGGTGAACACTCTGCCAGATGAAAAATCCCTTTTCTTTTGAGACTTGTCCATCCTTTCTATGGCTTGCATGAATTTATAGTTATTGGCAGCCTAGAGACAGTAAAGGAAAAAAGCATGCATCTAGGCACAAACACAAGAAAGACTAAGAATGGTCATACAATTACAGGGTAATTTTGCTCATCTTACTCATTTCTCATGATTTTTTCTACTTTCACAAGGTAGCTTCTACAACTAATATGTTTAACAACTCCTATGGCTACTGGAAAATCATGATCTTTTCCTGGAAGTGATTGATTATAGTCTGGACAAATGAAATAATTTTCCCTCTTCTCATTATGCTCAGAGCAAAACACCCATTACAAGAGCACTGCACAGTGATTTGGAGCTAGTAAATGTATTCCATTTAGCCTGTCAAACACAGTTAAACTGCTGTCTTAACTCTGCCTCACCTCCTTTTCAAGACTACACTAATATAACCTAATTTTCACAGAAAATTCTGGACTTGGGGAAGCGGTGACTCTTGAGCTCTTTTCCATCTGGAATGAACTTTTCATCTGTTTAATCCCAGGCCTTTCTGGTTAGTTTTACTTAGTTGTTTTGTAATGTATAACCTACAGTTTTCTTATAAAATAAATTACTGTGCTTACTTGGATTCCTCTTTGGAACTTATGAGGAAACAAAGAAAAACAAAACCCAAACAAACAAACAAACCAAAAGTAAACAAATCCCAATCCTATTTTTCAGTTTTATTTTCCAATAAAAATATTTTTACCTTAAATACTTTCAGGGATGCCTGAAGATTGTACTGCCTTCTCTAACGTAAACTTCCTTCCTAAAGGACAAAATAGTTACTCTGTGCAATGTCACTGCTGTTGTTTGTTAGTTTTTTAATCTCTGTTGAAAAACATATAAAATACATTAAAACTACTCAATGTGACAAACTGAGTAAGTACCTGTGATTATATGACTGCAGCTAACCTTCAGTAAGGCTGGATCCTGGAACAGAGAACAACTAGGACAAAGATAATTTTAAGTTAAAAATTTCATTGACACATGCAGAATATACACAAATTGCATCATTAACGTCATTTTTACTAATGTAGTCATACAATAGCAATGTTTGGATTCAAAGATTCAGGAGGTCCCCTTGTAGACTCATGTCTCTTTTATATGTTTTATGGAAGGCATTATTCCTCAGTGCTATACAAAGAAAATCTCATTTCACAAAGGCGGGTTTGCTGCCTACTTGAATATTGGTTGGCTTTTTCTTCTTTCCCTAAAACTTCTGTGATCAGCAGCGTGTTAAACTGCTTAAGGAAATCAGCCCCATTCATGTTTTTATCCTCTTTTCTTAACCAAATTAAGTTGGTGCTGAGAGATTTTCACTGTATCGATGGTGAAAGTATTCCCTTTAGTCTAGTCCTGGAGAGATGGAGGTTAGAATCCAGATTATACTTTCACTTTGCAATACTATTGCAATCAAACAATAACAACAAAGCCATTATTATTTATTTCTATTTAAAAAAAAAAAACAAAAAAAAACCAAAAGATGTTAAAGCACTGGCAGTCTACCAAAGTCCTTCTGAGAATTCATATTCACTACTTCCCCATCACTGGTTTCCAAGAAAAAGCCCTCAGACACCTGAACTAAAACTAGTATAGATGAGGCACATGGAGTAACACGGACTGCAGGACTAAGCAGCTTAGGAAAGTTTTGCTTAGGCTAGCCCCAGGGAAGGATTTGGGGCGCTAAGGAACAGGCTAACTACAGCCATCTAGGTGAACGCAAATGTCTCTCTCAGGCAATACTGAGCAGTCAGTAAGCAGTCAGCTCGGTTCTGCTCTATCTAAACCAGACCCCATATCAGGAGCTAAGTAAAGATACATACCACAGAAATACATAGTGCATCTTACTGATTCTCAGAAAAGACCACCTAAATTTTAATTCTTTAATAATAGTCACGCAGTACATGCTAAACACCCTTGTTTTCAGCCCCTATAATTAGTACATTAATAAAAAAATACTATATTTGTCTGATATCAGCTTGTTTGTTTTTTTTTGTTTTTTTTTTGTTTTTAATATTTTTTGTTTTGTTATTATTCCCTCAGTAGGAAATAACATAGAGTAGGATTTTTCTCAAAAGGGACAGAATAATATCCGTCCCTCATTGCCTGTGGGCAGCACAGATGAACCAAGTCTTTAAATGGGAAGTGAATAGATAGAACAGTATGACTTATATAATAGACTGCATACACATAATTTTCTTTGAAACTGTGATTGAGATGAGATTCTTCTGGGTAGCTAAGTACCCAGAGTACAGACACAGACAGACAGAAAATTGGGCAGGATCTAGATGACTGGAAGCACATTACCAAAAGACTTTTCTGACTATAATTTCAGTCGAGTTTATCGGGTTTCTACAGCAAGTTATAACAGGAATCAAAACATTATTTAGAGGAGTTTGTTTTTTGTTGCTTTTTTTTTTTTTTTCCTTCATTATTTGACTCAACTGGGTGTTGACCACATTTCAGTATTGCCTATGGGAAATGGTCCATATCATGGAATTAAATTCAAAGTGCTGAGATTCTGATTTGGCTTGGCATTTGATGGTGACATCAAGCAGAGGAAACTTTTATCACAGTTGCTTGCTACACAGTCATCAAAAAATTATTTACATTAACCACAAAATATTTTGTAGCTATACATTTTCCATTCAGACAGATGTCTGTAATTCTGTAACTTCACTATTAGCTTTGTGACATAGGAAACATTTATTAAACAAGCTAGGCATTAATCTAGACTTATATTTTATATAAAACGTACATACAGTATAGTGATTTGAGACGGTAAATGCTTATGCATCTTATATCCTTTCCATTGGGTCAGTTAATGTGGTCATTGGACGCTACTTGCCCTTTAAGCCAATTCTGAGAAAGAGCAGAGCGAAGCCAGGCTGCAGTAAAAGCCATTCTGGGAGGATGCTGGGCACTTAGGTCATATGTTAGAGCTCCAAAACCTTTCTTAATGTACTGCAGATGTTGTTAAGCTTTGACTTTTTTTTTTAGCCATGTTTTCATTTACTATTTAGGTGGTCACTGTGTTACAGTGTTGCCAAGAAAGCCTTTGAATCTGCTAACAGATTAAGAAGGAAACTGATTAAATTAACTCTTACAGAAGTAACTGAAAAGAGTGAAAGGGTCAGAATATTAATTGCAGGCCCTCTGTCCTGAAATTGGAAGTTAAACCAACAGATAAGTCACAGTTCATCTACCTTAGCAAACATTTTTTTTTAATTCGTGAGCTGAAATTGCCACTACTGCTTGACCCACTGAGAAATCTGTGCTGGAAGAAACACACATCGAGGGTCTACAGAGCCAGCCTCAAAACACATGTTCCAGAGAGCCTGAAAAAATAGTAGCTTCAAATAAAGGCTCATAAATACTTCATTTCCCCTGTCCCCCAGCCTTTCCAGGCTGAGAAAGACGTCTGCTTACTCTGGCACTTACAAATTCAGCTCTCAGCCTTCAGAACAATGTTGCAGTTTTAAGGAGACAGAAGACTTGTGCATTCAAAAGGCAAAAAAACCCTGCATTGAGCTCTCATTCTTGCTTTCAGTGTTAGATGTGTCACTGGATTTTGCCTCTAACTGCAAGAGCTTCCAAATTGTCTCAAAATTGAATATGAGAAAATATTTAATGTACTTGACATATTGGGGCATTACTGACACACAAGCCGCTATCACTGTTACAGAATCATAGAATCACTCAGGTTGGAAAAGACCTTAAAGATCATTGAGTCCAACCATGGCCTAACCATACTACCATAACTCTAAGAAAACTGTCTGCTAAATCATGTCTCTGAGCACCACATCCAAACAGTTTTTAAACACATCCAGGGATGGTGACTCAACCACCTCCTTGGGGAGCCTATTCCAGTGCTTACCAACCTTTCTCTAAAGAAGTTTTTCCTGGTATCCAACCTAAACTTATCCTGGCACAACTTGAGGCCGTTTCCCTTTGTTCTGTTACCAGTGAGAAGAGACCAACCCTGCTCTCGCTGTGAGCACCTTTCAGATACTGGAAGAGAGCAATAACGTCTCCCCTCAGCCTCCTTTTCCCCAGACTAAACAGCCCCAGTTCCCTCAGCCTCTCCTCGTAGGGCTGATTTTCCAAACCTTTTACAAGCCTTCTTGTGCTTCCTTGGACCTGTTCTTCAGTACAGCTAAGCCAGTTCCCAGAGGTCATTGCTGAAATGATATTCACTTGAGAGGAGCTAATTCAAATTTAGATAACCTGAGCAAGCTGAAGGAATGGTTAGAAAACTAACATTCCTCCCCTCCTGCCCGTCTCAAAATAAAATAAAATAATAATAATAATAATAATAATTAAGAAAAAGAGCTGCTGGAAGATTGTTGCTCCTAATCCTGTTAATATGGCAGGTGATTGGGCTTATTCTTCCTGCTTAAAAAAAGAAACCCAAACATAATTATTTTATTTTTATTTCATAGGGACAGGAGCAGAGGGGAGGGGAAATGCCAGCTCTGTGGTTTTTTGTTTTTGTTTTTTAAGTGGCGGAAAATTCAGCAATGTGGAAGTTATCAAGTCCTGATATTGCAAAAAGAAGCAAATAGTACCTATCAAGCCAAAAAGGAGTTCATAAACTTAAATACATCTTGCCTATTTAGTAATAAATTAAGAATAATTTCCCTACTAATAAAGAAATTATATAACTGCAGTCCAAATCAATATGTGAGTTATTCACATACAAGAGAGAAAGACTGCACATGTAATATACATACATGCACATTTGGCATACTACCTGTAAAAGTATTCTGCAAACTATTTGTAGTATCTCAGTCTTCTGCCTTATCTAAAAGTCAGATTGGTGTTAACTCAGTGTCTAAAACAGTACTGGAAAAGAAAAAAACAGCTTTTCTAACTATATTTATCTGCCTTGGTCATGTAAGTTCACCACAGCAATAGAGGTGAAAGAAATGCCAATACAAGAGTGTTCTGTGTCAAATCTCAAACCACTAATACAAAAGAGCACAATTTATCAGATCCAAAGGAAAACACTATCTGACAGTGTCCAAAGTACTACTATTCATTAAATACCTAAAGGCTACTGATCAATAGACAGCAGTATGCTCTTTCGTTCAATAGGTTTAAGCTTAACTGATTTTCATGGCTTCTTGAATGCTTTTATGACTAACAAGGCATGGTCTACACAGTCCTTTGTCACTGATTTGCAAATAATCTAATAAAATGATAGTAATAAATCATGAGCATCATTAATAAATCACCAACAAGCAAAGCAGCACACTGAAAGCAACATGGAAAATGCACAGATCTTCCTCCAAATACTTTGATATTTGGCAAGTAAACAAGCTAAATACATAGGAGCAGTTAAGATCTGAAAGTTCAATTCATAGTAAATATATACATCCAAACAGGTTTTCTGTTATAGTTGGCAAACTCTGCTTCTATGTTTATTCAGGGCAGAAACTTCATGGAGAAAAAAAGAGAGAAAAGGAAAAAAGAAAAAAATGGAGAGAAAACAAAACTACTTAAGCAAATATATGTTTGGAGAGCAAGAATATAAACCAGTCTGGTGATACTTATGCTGTTAAAATCACATTTTATACCTATTTACTTTATCATTTTGTACCTCATAAATACCAACAGTAGCTATAACTGTCAGTGATGTCACTTCAAAGAGCACTGCCTCTGGGAAACAAGTTCTTTGAGGTTTGTTCTAGCCACAGTGTGGTTGAGGTTATCACAATGCCTCTTTAAATCTAGAATCTAGTTGGCAAAAATCCATGAAAAGCACATACACTTTCAAATGCAAAATTTAGGATTAATTTACTTACCCTTCAGGTATGGATTTACTGAAACCTGGGCATTTAATGTGGTAACAAAATTCCACAGAGATCATAGAAAAATCCAACTCCAAGATACATATGGCAAAAGCAAAGTAGTTATTTTGACCCTAACATCACTACAAAAAATGCATAAGCTTAACAAGTATTTACTTGAGATAGAATCCTAGAAACACAAATTTGTAGCTGTCACACAAGTTAGCTGGCTGAGGTTAACACTAGACCTCTGAAGCACTTCCTGCTATAAAGTACACAAGGCCCAATTACTTAATTTGCACCATTTTGAATTAAAAACCAAAATGTTCAAGTTGTCTCCTTTGCTAGTAGTTCCAAGATTTAAAATAGGCATGCTAAAATTATAAGAGGAACTCCACCTCCCCAGGAATCCTGTCCTGACCAAAACTTCATGCAAACATCACAAGGAAGTTTTTTCCCCTCAAGATTTTCAGTTCAATATTTTAAGGCTTTACTTGTTCTGATAAGACAAGATTCTGAGATATCAAACATGAATGCAAATAAAATTTCTATTGAAATCTTTAGGTTCTCTCAACCACTTTTCTGGTGACCCTTGAGCAAACGTATGTTTGTGTCAGTGGCTTGAGGCTAAATACATAATTACAGTCAATACTAAAACCACCGCTCCTGCCACAAGCGTTAGAAACAAAGTTTGATTCAATAATAACTGCCATAGAAAAGAAATAAATAAGGTCGGCTAATACCAAAGTGAATAATGACTTTCCATCTGAAGACCAGAGGAAAATCTGCTGCTGGAAAAATCAGATCATTGCTGACATTAATTCTACAGTTGTTTTCTCTTTTAGCATTAAAACAAAAAACAACAACAACAAAAAAATTAATCTAATTTTTGTAGCTTCTCTCAGTGGACTACAGAATAAAACACAACCAGCAATCTGACTTTTTGTTTGGTAATATGCAAAAGAATAGGAAAGTATGAAACAAAACCCAAATCCCACTCTCAAATAAAACAAATAGAAAAAAATCACCAAAAAAGAAAAGCACTTCAATGTAGGACAGAATTAAGGGCCAGGAGCTGCCTCTGATCCATAAGGCTTTTGTTTTTCTTTTCTAGGTTAGTTTTAAGATCCTCTTGGGGTTTGCTATATACGTGGGCCAGTGTCTGTGAGGATGCCAGCAAAATATGAAAAGGTCTAAGGAACAAGCTATTGAAAGCCATAACTCCTGAGTTCCTTTCAGTTTGTTTTGGCTGTTGGAGCTGTGGTAGGTGTTTCCCATTTTTAGCTTTCACACCTTTGTTATGCTTGGGTCACACATTAGAAATATTCCAGATGCTGTGGATGGAGACTTCCTCTTGGCCCAAAGAAGAAAAGGTTTTCATCTCCTATGGATTTCCCCTCTGCAGATCAGGAGACTTCATCCACCCATGTAAGGCTCAATTTTGTGGTTCTGGTGTTGATGCTTCCACTGACTGCCAGTGCCTGGAACTACACCCATGGACTCAAGTCTAATAAGCCTTCTTTGAGGAAAAATGTACAGAATTGGCAAATGCTTTCTAACTAAAATGGATCTTTTAATTTAGACCTATAAAAAATTCTTGCCATTGCCACTTGCAAGACAAGGATAACTACTGCTTAGCAAAAAAGGTCCATGGCTTAGTCCAGCCTTTAGTTGCATGAGTGACCCCATGGCTCAGTGGAAGACTGTCTGCCCCATATGCACCAGTGGAAACCATGAGTGACAGACCCACCACCTCTCCTCACCACTCCAAGTCAAGAGACAAATCACAATTGATTTCAGCACAAAATATTGCTCACCTACTCACATCCACTGAAAAGCTTGCAATTCGTGTTTTAAAATGGTACTCATTAAAACTGCTTCCCCCAAAAAACTGTGAAGCAGTGACTACAACACTAGACCTCTTCCATGACAAACTTGGGCTTAAGTATGATCAGTCTGTTTTATGATGGATTGCCTGCATCCAGTAGTCCACTATCTGGCTTAGATTCACCCCTGGCATTACTGCAGAGATGAGACTCTCCACAAAGTGTCAAGTACTAGGATTGCTTATAAACTTCTGCAGCTATACAAAGCAGAATAACACCTGAGAATGCCATCTGGCCATCTATTCTATAAAATACGTACCATAAAAAATGTAACAAATAACAATAGATATACCATAACAAGGCTAGACTGCAAGTGCTGGAAAAGGAGTTCAGAAGCACAGAATGATTTGGAGATGTCAGTACACACACTTTGCCTGCTGTTGTTGATGTGGGCTTTCTCAGTAGGGGCTGACTCTAATATCTCCATTTCACTTTCAGAAACACATTTGGTGTTTTAAATGTTTCCTCCTAGTCCTCAGTATGTTCATCTCTTATAAAATAAAAAGTTAAGAAGCCTAGAAGAATGTTTTAAATCAGAGGAAAATATGACTTTGCCTTTATTTTCCAATCCTGTGGCTGTAACTGGCATGACTGCCCCATGCAGTGTGTGACCTGGTATAGGGAACCTGCTTTGGCAGTGGGATTGGACTTGATGATCTCTGGAGGTCCCTTCCAACCCCTACAGTTCTGTGATTCTGTGTATTTACTTACCTCCAAAATAAGGTAACAACATATGTTAATTAAATAACAGTGCCTCTTGTTCCTCTCCTACATTTTCCTGCTTCCTGTCTTTAGATTACTTTCCATCTCATATTTTTGCTTTTTAATTATTTTATTTTCTCATCCACTTCTGCCCACAATTTTTCCATCCTTTTTCTCTTCGCTACTACCTTTTAGACGTCTGTCAACTAGCTCTCTACCATTTAGTTCCTTTAATAACATTTCACAAATATCTACACTTTGAGCAAAGATAGGTAATGGTCAGTTTTTACCTAGGGTAGCATTAATACTGCAAAGTGATTAGACATCTGTTTTCTTGATGGACTGTAGGTAACAGAGAAAACAATGCAAGAATCTTCCCATAGGATCTTACCCCAGTCGGAAACTTCTGCAGTTGTCTGCTTTTGATAACAGGTATCCCATACTATCTTATCACCTTGTCCTTTCTTCCCAGCCTGATACCTACAGAATCATAGAACAGGAACACCACCCACTTGATAGGATTAACTAAACTCCAATCCAATCTGACCTTGAATATTGCCAAAGATGGTGCACCCTATACTGCCTTGCAGCATCTCCTCTGAGTTTCACTGGCATAGCATGCTAAAAATAACCAAGGAAATTCAATAGCTGTAAAATGCCACACAAAGCAGAGACCACCAAGGGCAGTTTTGTCTGGTATAGTAGAGCTGGCTTGTAAAATCACAGCCATTTCCCAAAGCAGCTGTAAAACCCACAGACAGCAAATTCTGCTCTACATTATATTTCCTTTGTTAGTGGGTGCTGTTCTTCTGCCTGTTTGGTATGAAAAGGGCTTTTCCCTCCCTCTATTTGTTTAAAGCCCATGCGAACCAAACCTCATGCAAATATGTGCACGGCAGTAGGTAAAGAATACAGACCAACCTGCTGGGTCCCTGCTCCTGACTGGCATCCACGTCTGTTGGCCTCACACTTACAACTGGCTTTGGGCAGCAGTACCTCCAACCGAGCCAAGGTGCTTTAAAGTCACAGAGAGGATCCATCTGGAGACAAGAAATTTTTCAATGTATTCACTGTTAGAGAAATTACAGTTGGTCACAGGTGCAAGCAATAATGAAATAACTTCAGGATTGATTCATCTCCTACCAAAGTCCTAGTTTTGATGTTAACTTGACTGAGACAAGAATTTAACAGTAGTATAAAATAATAAGTTGAATTTTCTCCTGTATGGGAAATTGGTAATTACAGCCTGAACCTCTTAATCAGCTGAAGCAACTATCGGTCAGCTGTGGGAGCACAGGTGAACGTAGGTGGAAGGGGTGCAGCTTGACTCCACCTCCTCTACACCTCATTTAAGGGCTGACCACCACTAAGGCAGCATCTCTTGGAGATTGCTCCTTGGTGGAGATTGCTTCAGTATTTCCCAATGAATGCATCCACATTGATGTTTTTTTTTTCCTACGACTAACCTTTTGAATATCTGTTACCATCTTTGTATCATTCCACCTCACACCTCCTTATTTCCCACCTCCCCACAACAAGCATGTAATTTTGATACTCACGTACAACTTTAAATGCAGGGGTCCTAAGACTCACCCAGGCAAAGGCTGTGACAATTCATTTGAGGTACTTACTGACACTAGATGATGCAGAGATCAAACTGGATTCTGAGAAGGATTAGCAATATGGAGTTGATAGGTTTGTTTAAAGTTATTAGGTATACTGGTCAAGATGAGTCTATTTCATAAACTTTCTCAACTGCTGACAGGATCTGGAAGAAAGTTCAGAAAGGAGCATAAGGCATGCTCTCTGGTGAAGTACCATGCAACATCAGCAAAAGGATATGGGGCCAGAGGGACTGTTGGTCAAACATAGCTCTGTGTCTAGGGAGAAGAAATCAATTAGCCTGTTGTTTGTTTATCATCTTCCTCTATTCACTGCCATTTTAGATTGCGCTCTCTTCTTGCTCTGGGTGTGGGAAAGGTTTTATTATCAGCAAGGGGTTATCAGTTCTCTATCAGTTAGCTATCAAAGGCTATTGCTCAAGGGGCAGAATCTTTGATGGAGGTAACAGGGCTTTACCAGTAGATTATGTAAGATAACAGTGATATATGCAAGGTTAAGCCCAAAGAGTTTTTTCAGAAGCAGATAGTGGGTTTAATTTAAAAATTCCTGCATGTTTTTCCTCCTAAATACAGGTAAATAAAGTTACATGACACTATTGAATTTTAATTCCTAACACTGAAAGGAATGTAAGTTTTTTGCAGAAGCTCTTAAAAGTTTATGTTGTCTGTCATTATGCCTACTGATACTACACGGTTGGCTTGTTAATATAACAAGCTCACCAGCAGCATTCACATTAATTTTCACTTTTTACTATGTAATGTTAGTGCTATTTATTAGCCAGCCAGACCATTTTTAGTAGTGTTATAGGAACAGAGTGTGCATTACACAGCAGAACTGGGCTGCACCTGCAGTTGACCATTTCTATATTTATAGCTGTCTGACATCTGTAATGAATGGCAAATGGAAAATATTTGTTTTTTCTTTGGCTTAGGATTTTTCATGTTTTAAAAATAAAAGCAAAGTGAAATACTTGGCATTAATTAGAGGTTTAAAATATCTGCTAGTCTCTTGCCAAGGTGCCCTGAAGGATCGGATCCATAGGGCAGGGCACAGGAAAGAACTAGTTAGCCAACCTCAACTTTCACTGGAAAACTTGACTGGAAAAGCCCATATTACATTACAGTTTAATTTGTAATCATATCCAGCCCCTTTAAGTCTCAGGAACTACAGTCTTTCATTGTACAATTTTAAGATGAGGAATTAACCACGTACTCTTAACAGATGGATAGATGTTTTGCAAACTTTATACCAATCTCATAGACTTCAAAGTCAAGTGAAATATCTTCATGCAGTAACGTTTATCTCACAGATGCCACTGAATTATAATCAACATGTAGAGCCTATTTTTTTCTTCTCCTTTACTCCCACCAATGATGCAACAGTTTCAGTCATAATACAAAGAAATCCACTGAAATGCATTAGAAATACAGGCTGAAACTATTCCAAAGCAGTCCATTGTGTAAAATTCTTATCACTTAGATCTCTTTTTCAGTTTAAATGTAGAAGTATTTATGTAAGTAATCGCTAATAAACCTGACTGAAAAGATACCATGATAAAAGCAGGATTTCAACAAAATAAGATCAGATTGCTTACAGCACACTCACATATGAAGTAAATACATATTGAGGTAGACTCTTTGGAGCATGTAACAATCAGAGCCAAACCACAGCCATTTGAAATAATGGAGACATGGACAGTAGTCTGATAACAATGAAACTGCTACTCAGGCCACAGTCTCTTTTTCACTTGAGATACACATTTTTATTTTATTTTGAGGGATACTAGATCAGGTATAAATAGATTTTTGCCCATGTTTTAAGGAAAAACTATGTTAAATCAATTTGCTTGATTATTATTTTTTTTATATTCAGTCAGATTTCTAAAATAAATCAAAATTTAATCTGCTGACTCCTATCTGACACATGAAATAGGGAAGATTATCTGTGGAAAAAAAGCCATAATAAGCATGGCTTTCATGAGGAGAAGCGTAATGGCTTGTTGTTACTGTTGTTTCATAAATAACCCTGTTCTTAGTGTGACACTACCTTTGGTAAGTCTCAGAGAACATAGTTCAGGGAGGCTGGATGGAAGTTTCTTCATGCTGCTAGAAAGAACCCAAAACACTTGAAACTGAATGGAATTTCACATCAGTTCTGCAATATCAGATACTAAAACGAATGTTCTAAACCTCAGCGTTAGGTTTAAAATTACCAAGATATATTCTTCCCAGAGGCAAAACTAGGGGGATTTCCTATTCCCACATTCTTCTGCCATTCATCAAAGAGGTTTGTAACCTACTGACAGGGCATATATCACCCTCAATATAGCTTCTGATGCTACAGAGATTGCAGGTTAATGTCACCATCAGAGTCTTTCAGTCACACTGTGATTTGGAAGTAAGTGAAATGATAAAGAGCAGAGTTCACACTACAAGTCCGTATTAATTTCTCCTCAATGTTAGGAAATACTGTGTTTATCCTTGTGTTCTTCACTGCACCAAAAGATATTGACTGACAAAGCCTTGGATGGATTTTAACTTCAGCTGATTATAACCTGCATTTTTACTGACTGTTGTACTTCGTACCTTCATACAAGTGATTTTATTGTCATTTTAATATGTGAGAAAAGTATCACTTTCCATCAGCTTCCTTTTCATAACTTCATGTAAATGTTTCCCTGTGGTGTGGCTGCAGTATGGTATGAGTATCTGATAGACAAGGTAGTAGCAAAGCTAATCATAATTTAATGAATGGAAATTTTGTCTTTAGCTCATCCTGATGGCGTTGATAGTAGGGGTGGTTCTTTTTTACCTTTTTGTTGTTGAGTAAATCCTTGTGGGTGCAATTAAACTGGTGCCAAATTACCTGAAATAATTTGTGGTTATTAAACAAACCACACTATGATGTGGAAAGTGCATTGCTCACTGGGATCCCATAGGCTTGCATTTTTTATTTTTTTTTTTTTCAGAAGAAAATGTAGTAACTAATCTCTGAAAAAAAATGCTTTGTGTATGCTTTTGCTTGGGTGGTGGAAGAAAAGACTAAGCCATATCACAAAACTGCGCATATGATCTACAGCTGGCAAGTCACATTACACTTAAACAAAAGTGACCTCATGACTTACAAAAGCTTTCTGAAGAGACATCACTTGCAATGTTAACTATAGCAGTTGATGAAAAAGACAAGATGCAAACCATCATCCTATTTCCCTGACACTGAATGGTTTAGAAGTGCTATGTTTGTGTAGTCAAAGTCATCACTGGCATTAGTTTTTTTGTGTTTGTTTGTTTATGTAATGGATGTTGTTTCTCTTAAAAACTGTAGAGTTGAACTAATATTATCTCCTGTCATAAAACTTTTCTTGTTCTTTCAGTGCATACTGATTCCATGTCTGTACTCATAAGCGTTCTCCACCAGTTATGTGTGACAGTTCCTCATGGTTTCTGCTGTTTGGTCTTTTGATTATTTAGATATCAAAATTCTTATTCTCAAGGGTCTTACCATTTCCACTGTATTCACTGAGGAGCTCTATGCCTACTAGTTTACCTTAGTTAGGACAAATTGAGGCATGTATACTTTGGCCAACCATCTATATATCAGAACTAATGTATTGGTATAAGCCACATGCAGCTTGACCAGGATCAATAGCATGAAGTTAATTAACATATATAAAACTGACATAAATGAGAGAAAAACTAAAAGCATGTATTATTCTGTGGTAAATCTGGGGCAACTACATTAGCATCAGTTGTCTGAATTGGGTTTATTCTAGTGCACAGGAGAATTTTATAAGTGTCCCACTCTAAATTATTTGACTGCTTGATAAAAGTAACTGAAAAATTCCAGCTAGTCAGACAGATTCTTTTGACATTTCCAATAGGAAGTGCTTATTTTAATAGTCAGTACCTTTCATAGACACTTGTCAATCTGTTTGGCCAAACAGCATTTACCCAGTCAGCAAATTAAGATGTAAAAGAAGCAAATGGGGATATCTCCAGGTACTTTCTTTCCACAAACAATGTACAATGCTTAATTTCCTACCAGGAAATTATAGCATCTACTGAGATTTCAAAACTTGATTAGTTTCAGAGCCTTGTGTTTTTAAAAAACCTGTAATTCAAAATAAAGTTATAAGCGTTGCAATCACTCTATGCCTGAAATCTGGAGAAACCTGGTTACTGCTGCCCCTCTGGGGAAAGAATGGGACCCTTTAGATTTTTACTGATAAGGTATGAATAACATTCTCATAAAGCTCAAAGATTGCCCAGATATACACATTTAAAATAATTATGGTAATTAAATAGAGTTGCAAGCAGCTATAGCTCCAGGCAACACCAGTTAAATGTAAAGAGAAAACATCTTCTGCATATGTTTGTGATTTATGTAATTACATGCTTCTACAAGCTACACACCATTTACTGGCAAACAGCCATCTCTTCTTTCATTACAATTTAGCCACAGTAAGTAACATACTTCATCTGTTTGAAAAGCTCCAGTTAATAATGCCACCGAGGATGCATACAACAACACTGCAGAGTGAATGTGAAAAAATTAAATGTCGTTTGGTTGCACGTTAAAAAATAATAGCCTTTGTTGGCATGTTCTTGACGTAAATCATGAATGACTCCATTTTAGACAACTAAATTACACCTTGTGTCAGTGAGAAATGAATAAAACCCAAGGTGTGTTTCATGTATGAGATTATGTATCTGGTCTTGAGAACTGCCATTTTTCTAAACGTAGCAATTTCTGAGAATTAATTTGTACTGAGCCATTCTGAGGCAAGTCCTTACCAAATTCAGGAGAAAGATAGCAAATTAAAATGTTACCTGAATGAAAATGGATTTAAAACTCAAGGGCTCTCCCAGGGCATAGGCTTCTCTCCAACAGATTCAGACACAAATGATTTCAGTAATATTTCTGTGATCAAGCCTCTGTACCTAGTCACTATAATCTTTAGTCAAAATCCAATTAAATTTTTTAAGGAGATAAAAAGAAAAAATGAAAATGTTTATATCCATATACACTTCATAGTTTATCAGATTTTCTTATTTCTTACTATTCCAAATCATGTCAGAGTTCATGGGATTACTGTTGTGGAAGTTTTTCTTCAGAATAAAAGGCACCAGGCTCTTGTTCCTTTATACATTATATTCTCTTGGCTAAACTAGTTTAATCACATACAATTGATTTTTGAAGTTCCTAAAAGAGTCTAGTTTGTTCACGTGAAAGGGCTATGCCAACTTCAAGACACTATTTCAGTACAATAATAAGAATGCAAATGAGCAAAAATATATTTGGTTACCAGATAGAGACAACATGCTCGTAAATTTATTCTGCCTGTACAATTACTTATATTTCTTAATAAATACAGCATTTTGCTTATGCAGTATTTCTGGCATTTAGATGCATAATTATGTATTGAACTACTTAATATTTGATGTTGCATAAGATGTCAGAGTTGCTATTTATAAGTCCATATATATATATATGCTCTCAACTGCTCATGGAGTAGTATATAATACATAGTTAAGATACACTATATACATGAAATTTACTGTTCGCGTGCTCTGCACCAAAGTGTGCTTAGAGTTTAAAATAGAGTTCTGCTGTGAATTTTCTCCTTGGAATATTTGTACTCCTTATCTGCTAGCTGGCAGAACACAACCTGTTACTTAAGATTTCCTGGTGCTGTAAGTGCTCAGATGTGCTATAGTAACAGCTTTTCCTGTGGCACTACAGGACACTGCAAGGATGGGGATCTGGTGTATGTAGAGGTCATGGCAGTACTGCACAGCACAGTCAGATTATGTCTGAAGGTCATCACCTTAGAACCTACAGGGAAAAAAAACGCAAATTTAACTTTCAAATATACTGAGAGAATTAGGAATGTAATAAGATTTAGATGCTGAACTCTTCTAAACCCTTGTCAAAACTGGAGTAAAGAAGAATAAAGTTTTGTGACTTCTTTCTATGATTCTATGATCTTTCTCTAAATCTGTCACAGAAGAGCAATTGATGAAAAAAGAGTGACATTATGACAGATCAAAGCCTCCATGAATATCCTAAGCTTTTCCTAACAAATGTAGCTCTATTGTTCTATTTCCTATATGTGTCTCTATTTCCAATCTGAGGGGAAGTTTCTGTGTAAGGATCCTGGAAGGGGAAGGAACATTTGGTGTGTTTCAGCTGGCTTCCAAATTGCATTGGCATCAGAGTCTCCCAAGGCTGTATCTCACAGCCCCTAAATGATCTACTGTTAGAGACCATTCACAGGTGGATTTTGAGTACAAGACACACAATGAGGGTCTGGTAGCCCTGAGGGCACACTGCCATTGTTTTGTCTCTGTTGTGGCAAAAGAAAGGCAGTATGTTAATTTTCCTTTTCTTTTTGACTTTGGTCTGCTATGACATTTTACCAAATCTCTGGGGATTAGAGTAATCAGGAACTTTTGGTAAATTAAGAAAGTAGATAAATAGACACTTTTCTAAAAGGCATTTCCCCATCATGCTTTCAAAAGGAAAGCAGGTGTTTGGCTCAAAGGGACTTGTTCTCTTGATAGTGCAGTAAGTGAGTAAAACTGCACTGTCCCCTAAAGCAAAGATAAATAACTTCAGAAAACATGAGAACTGAGCCCTTGGTGAGGAGGTGAATTGGGTGTCCACCCTCTTGAACTAATTTATAACACTGAATATGTCAAATGACATGCTGAATGAAGAAATGATTTGTGACTTAAAAAAAGATTAGTAGAGATCCCAGAGGCTTGGCCAAAGGCAACTCTATCTTGATAGAAGTGATCAACTGCCAAAGTAAAGACTGCTATTAAGATTCTCATCAGGGAAAAGGGGGAAAGCTGCATTTTCCAACTGTGCTCTCAATTATCTGTAGTCTTTGCCAGACTGTGCATGCAGGATGAGAGCATGCCAAGCTTAGCCTGTCTACCGTGTGCCCTTCGGAAGGACACAGGAAGCTTAAGGAAAGGTTTCAGTACTACAGTACATCAAAAACAAAATAACACTGGCAGTCTGACTTTAGAAAGCATGCAGCAAACAGGCATCTAGCTCTTTAGGCACTTGGCATGATGCGAAATTTTACAATAGACATTGTTTAAAACTTGTAGTCATGTGCCCACTTATGCACACAGCTTCCTCACCTTATTCTTCTAAGAACCCTAATTTGTATGAACAGAGCTTGTAATTCTTATGGGAGAGGCACCAATGTCACAGTCAGTTTATACAACTTTAAACTGCTATGCTAGACTACACATTCCTGTTTAAACTGGTATTATCAGTCACAGAATACACAACTAATTCCTAAGTGAGTTTGTCACCTTTGGGGCCAACTCCTCAGAGCGCACAAAATATGCAGCTACACTGCTCCATGTTAGCAGTGGATCAGCCAGTTGGGTCAAGGCTTTTGGATGCTTTGTGTCATCCACATGTTCTCCTGTAATTAGAACAGCAAAAAGATGTTGCAATAGAACACAGAAATACATCCTGCAATTTAGGTTTCAAGGTGTGGAGAAAAGATGTCAGCAGCGATACCAAACTGCCAGCTGTGTGATGTGGTGATTCTCTATCTACTGCCAAAAAAATATATAAAATAAATTAACAAGTGAATATTTTAAAGTTAAGGATCTAACAATTCCAGATTAGAGGGCTGCAATTCAGCCAAGAGCAACAAATTGCACACCAGAGGAATTTAGCTTTTGACCTGATTAGAAGCCAGAATCATCCAGTTCCATTTTATGTGTGAAACTTCACACAGATCTAATTATTGTAGCCCTGAAGAAAAAGGCTAGAGGTGCTACAGACCTGGCAGGTGTGAAAAAGTCAGGTTTTGGCCCCTTACTCCCACCTCAGAAATCACATAGGCTTTCATGAGAAGATTTTCTAAAGGTGAAAGGCAGAGGAAAGAGAGAGATTTGATATCTGAATTCTGCTTTCAAAAATGAAAATCCCCTCTTTGTCTGGGGTTAACAAAGCACTTAAGAACACAATGAAACAAAGATTTTATTTATGATATTTGGGAAATTACTCACAAAGATCTTGTTATTGCTGTTGAGAGAAACTCATTTTCTGATGAAATTGAACAATAGCACAGAAGAAGGTAATTAGTGTAAAAGCTGTACAGGATAGAAGGAAATTCTCAGAGTGAAATGCACTCAAGTCAAAAATACTAAGTAGTCTCCATACAAAAATGCTGACTGCCTCATAATACATGACTGGAGAATAAAAAACCTAGTTCCCCCTCTTCAGAAAGGGAAAAGACTAATATGATCAACCATAGAACTCATCCTGGGCTGTTATTTAGAAACATACAAGAACCTAGGAAAAAACATTAAGGTTAAAATAAGGAAAATTGAATGTAAAAAGAAAAGAGAATAAAATACATATGAGGTGTGACAAAGGTAGATGTGACACACTACTCCTGCAGCACTCTGACAAAGTACCTCTGTCTACACAAAGAAGGAAATTAGCTGACTCTCATGGAATCATTAGGAACATTTCCAAAGAAAGAAATCAGTTTATTATGGAAATGGTGAGTTCAAGTACCAGCATTTTATTACATATACAAAAAACTGAAGGACCATTGATTATATCAAAAGGTAAACTGAAGAACTGGAAGGTTATTAGATGTGCACCTAAAAGGCTATCAGGCAGGAACAGGGCATATTTAATACTTTCATTAATGAGTTTGATAACAAGCAACATAAGCGTACTCTCTAATGAAGGCTGGTGACCACATAGAACCAGGGAGGCCTGTCCATGCAGGAGTGCACAGGAATGAACAGAGTTCAGACTGCAGTGTTATATCAACAGGAGAAAAACAGAGTTTCTTTTACAAGCCGAGACTATGATTTACGCAACAAAGGAGGAAAGTGAGCATGGTATTTTATTTGATCACAGTCAGCACTTACAGAAGCAAATGCAATCTCAGAAGGCTTCAGGCAAGGTACAAAAGGGAATTATTAAAACTCCTGTACCATGCCCTGGTACTAATTCACCTGAGGCTGTGCATATAAATTCTCATCACTGACATTTAAGAAAGGTAAACTCAGACTGGAAAATGTACAAAGAAGGAGTATTCCGGTGATAATAGGAATGGATAGCCTGTCTAACAAGAGACAAGTAAGGGAACTTGGCTTATTAGGTCAGCAACATGTAGGCCAAGAATGACTTGAATGTTCTCAATTATTTCATCTGCTCTGAGCAGCACAGAGAGCAAAGGGCTTGGCACAGCTCTCAATGTGACTGGAAACTAGGGGAAAATCCCCAGCTGCTGTGGCAGTGTGCTTCTTGCTCAGCTTGCTAGGGCTGTGCAAGCAAGAAGCTGCCTGGTTCACCATGAAGGGCATTAGATTTACAAACAGGATTGCAGGAATGTTCTTGTCTGCTGCAGTGAGGGACTCAGGTTGGTGAGCCATAGCTCTCGCTTTTGTTAGAGATTTCTGATAACCATACTGTCAAACCACAGCCAGGGCTATGGTCTGAGATCTGCACTTCCAGTACCAAGTGTCACTTGCTACCTAGTGTGCCAGAACAGAAGCAGCAGAAGCCAAGAGATCAACCAGATCTCTGAAGAATCCCATAATACATATCAGATCACAGTATCTATAGCCAGAACCCCCAGCCATATCTGTTGATATAAATTGAAAACAATAGCTCTCTCAGACTTTAGCTGTGCTGTTAAGATCAGCACAAAACATTTCCTTCACTGATTTCCTTCCTTGCCTTTCTTCTCCATCATTTTAACCAGATCTCTTAATTTCTCATTTGAATCACACTATCAGTAGCATTAGTGCTTTTGATTTCATGTGGGATGTCATCTTTTTCTTCTGAAAAATGAGATCAGAGTTCATAAAATGCAAAGGGAGAAAGTTTCGCATTCAAATCAATGTACAGAACAAACACTTAAGCAGTGTAATTTGGTAATCCAAAAGGCTGACTCAGACTCCATCACTGACCATTGTGAGGGAGGCATTATAAGACTTTCTGATACTAAGAATAATTATTTGCACCAATACGAGAGAAAAAAGTTGCAATTATATTATTGTAGAAGCATTCAACTTACGGAACTGTTTCCCTACAGTGCATCTGGATGATCTGAATTCACTAATTAAGAAACGTCATAAGCAATGTACATGGCTTATGATACTCTATTAATATGCCATTTACATCTTCAAATAAAATAGGAACACAAACTGCAAGTTTGGTTACAAGAAATGACAAGTGAAGCTGCATTTTCAGGATCTGTGCTTCCAGAAAACGTATAGAATTTCTTACCTTGTAGACTATGGAGAAAATTCTGTATGTTTTCAAAGAGGTGAAGTGGAAGAAGTACCACTTAAGCATAACCACCAATCTAAAAAGTCAAAATACTTTAGGAAATATGTGTTAAGCTGCATATTTATTCACATATTATGAACGTAAAAACTCAAATGACTAATCTTCCTGAAAAAATCCCTCTCCTAGTTCTACTCATTTTTACCAAATTAGAGCCATTTCAGTCAGTGTAAAGCACAGAATATAAGAAACTGTTAAGTGGGGCTTACATTAATTTCAGTATATTTTCTTCTGAACTCTTCTCTGCTAATACTGCGTTCTAGAAACAGAAATATGAGCAATAAAACTGATAACAGTCAAACAGAAACAGTCTGTAGTGTTTCTCTTCATATTTTGGCAGTGCTTCAGCTTAGAATACTTCCTTTAATATCTTTAGCAATGCCCATGAAAGACTTTAGTTGTAGCTTTAAAACTTTCCTATCTTCAAGACAGACAGAAAAGAGATCTTCAACTAAATCTATCCAGATTGCATTTCCCCCCCCCCCCCCCCACAAATCACTGAAGTTATTTGTGTTTTGAACTCTTATTGTGAAGGACTTAAAGCCTATCAGAACAAATAAGTAAATAGCATATTGCTCAGCAGCACCATGATCTCCAAACTTAATAGTATTACACATCTGGAATTTAGGTGATTTTTTTTCCCACTTTTTCCTCCTTTTATTTTATTTTTTTTTAAGATGCTGTGCCAACAGTGCCATAAGTCATTGGTTTAAAAAAGCTTAAGATGTACAAAAATGGTTTGGTTTGTTTTCCTGGCAGAATCAGAAAGAATAATTTGTAGCTTAATTTTGGAACTCCATATTTAGTACTCTTTTTAAAAGATGCAAAACCTGCTTCTCCACAACAAACTTCATTCCTCTGCAAATAGCAACACACGTCACTTATTTCTACTTCTAATTCTTGTAAAAAATAATCAGCCATAGACAAACGTATATAAGTAACCTGCTCTGAATGTAATGCATCCTGTATATTTCCAAAGAAACTACAACATACAAAAAGCATATTAACACTAATTAATGGAGCAAATTGTCAGCTACAAAATACTATTTTTCAACACAGTCACCACTGTTTCCTATGCATTTTCACCAGCAACAAACAAGAGACTGCATGACATGCTCTTAAGAATCTGTATCAGCAGAGGTGATCTGCTGTCAGCACTGATCAAACATAACAGCCACTCAGCGTCTCATTGTGCTCACATCCACTTTTTGGTCTCCAGAAATGTTCAACAAGGCTCGATGAATGTCAGTGGGTGCCATTTTGTTCTGCACCAAGGAATTCAATTCCACTTCCTTACTTCATACACACTTCCATGTCAGACACCATTTTGTCAGACAGCTGCTCTACTGCCATCTGTCATATTGCAACAACGTGTAATGGAATACTGGGGGGAAGGTTCAATCTCTACTGCCATAAGACCACCATTTGCTTCTGACACTGTGGGCCAACATCATAAAATAGGAGGCATTCACCTCAGAGAAGCCCTTGTATATTCTCTCTATATAATTACATTATACATATACTATTAAATACAACATACATTTATATATATATACACACATATATGTTCATACTTTTATATACATATATGCATAACCTGTTATCTTTTGATTTTAAGGCAAAATACCCTTAATACAGCCAATAATTTAACGAGCCTTCACTATACAATACCAAATCTGCACTTCAAGAAGAACAGCACTAGAACTACTAATGTCTTTATTTGTAAAAAGGAAAAAGGGGAAGGGAATCTCCCCCACATTGTTGGGAATATGACACATGGACTGAATAATCGTGTCTCCCTCTAATAAAAGGTACCCATACTCAGACCTTTATTATCAGTTAGTCAGTTGTCAATATTTAGAAAATGGAGAATATTTTTACTGGCATTCTTTTGTTAGGAACAGTTAATCAACTGGCAGCCTCTTAAAGTTTTGATTTTGATTTAATGCTGTCTTGTATCTAACTTATGACAGAATATCAAAGAAATGTGCTTGAGGAACCCATTCTGACAATATCAAGACATTGCATCTAACTTTACAATATGCTAATGGTTTGCAGACAACTTCTTCTTCTTTGTTTATTATGTGAGGAAGTGGCTGTCTTCTCATGGGACACTAGACCATCTGTTAGGCAGCCAGACAATATCAGCAACAGAGCTGTTCTGTTAGATTGAAAATGTCAAGACCTTGTTTTCTAGTATTGTTTCCTATATCATGCAAGGATGATTGACAACACTTAACAAACTGAGTCAAAGTAATGCCAGAAAGGTAAAAATACACAGGGCATAATTGTAAGAAATGAAAACACAAGACAACTGATTTGGCAATATAGTAATTCTGCTGCAGAGCTGTGCATTTACTAACTCTGCTTAGCAATATATCTTAACTACATAACAATAGCCTAAGTGAAGGAAATAATTCATCTATCAGTTAAGATATATTTATAAACCACAGCAGGACAGGACTTTTAATAGGTCATCCATAGCTAAAGTCATGAAAGAGAAGAATTTTTTGGCAGCAACTGAGGTTGCAAAAGCTCAACTCTCTTGAGATTTGAGCTGCAATCCCTCTGGGAAACGTCACTATCTCAAAATAAATCTTTTCCTCCAATTTCAGGAAGGAGAATGCAGTAAGGAAAGCAAAGATGACTGGACTCTGTAAGTTCTATTTCCTTTTGTGAGAGTGGGAAAATTATTCAATTATTCTCTCTGGAATTCAGGACATTTGTAGAATAGCAACACTGGTACCACTTTTAATGAGAATTCTGTGGGACTGTATTAAAAGTCTAGAGGCAGCAAGATACTGGTAATGGATTACACAAGTATCGGAGAAGGATTTATAGCAGATGTCACAAAGATAACATCTTTTTGCAGCAAAAAAGAAAGAAACAGATGATGTGAGGTCAAGTCTGTAAGAACCTAATTTAAGAAACATCTAATCAAAGGCTTGTTGATTCCTATCCAGAATCACTGTTTATCTTGTGCTCAAATGTTCTTCTTAGTAGCGATGTTTTTCTGAATAAGCCTCACATTTAATTTAAAGAGTTTAGAAAGAACAGCCTGAAATACATTTAACTGTCCTAATCTCTTCAGAGGAGCATGAATGCAGGTAGCCAGCTGTTGCTGAAAACTGTTGCTCTTCCAGCTTTTAGTGCTCTGAGTATTCAAAGGCTTGTGGGAAAGGTAAGATGAATACTTTCTATTTCTCAAAACAGTCAGTGCAGGAAAGACTAAGATCTGATCCTATTCTTCTGAAACACTTAGTCCAACTGACAGTAATTGCTCAAAGGTTAGTTAGCATTAACCAGAAGAAGCCAAGGCCAATGTGCATTTTCTGACCTTGATTCAATCTCTTACAGCATTTACATACAGTTTACGGGATTTTCCAACAGTGAAGCTAAAAGAACTAAATTATGAAGATGGAACTATATTCGCTTTTTTTTTTCTTTTACCTTTCTTTTTTTATTCTGCAGGGCTTTGAAAGCAAAACTGGAGAAAACTTCAAGAATCTAAGTCCAGTATTCAAAGGGAGGGGTGGGAGCTCTCATCAATTGCAGGGGCATAACCACTGTTTACAAGCTGTGATGTGATTGTCTTTGTGTTGCAGAATTTCAGCTAATAAAGTCAGTCACACGGTAGTTAGAACCCAACAAGTACTGAAGAATGAACAGAACAAGCAGCTTTCCTAGGCCCTCTTCCTTCTTGCACTACAGACACACTATTTCTGCTTTCTTTTTTTCCAGCCACAGTGCAACACCCTGACTTTTACACTTGGGGCAGTTCCCAAAGCGTAGAACACAACATCCCTTGAGTGTAATGAAGAGGAAGACAAATAAACAGAAGGCACATGATAAAAATGAAAGCTCCGTGAGAATGGCAGACAAGCCAAAGTTTAACCAAGAAATGATAGACACAGTCACCAAGTTGGCACTTGTATTGAAATTATCCCAAGGTTTGGTTTATAGCATTATCCAGAAATATCTGACAATGCAGAGATTCTGTGTAGTTGCTGTACCAAATACTAGGGGACATCAGAAACCTAGAACTGATAGATGAGGAAAGAGAGTAAAAAACAGGAACTAAATGTACCCTGCTTGGTAACAGATACCCATGTAGATCATAAAAAAAAAAAAAAAATTCTCCAGAACAAACAGCAAGATCATCCCACACAAGTAATCTCCTGAAATCCAAGAGGATGTCCTCGTGGTATGACAGTGTGGGGTGTGGGTATACCTACATGGATATCCAACTATTTCATTGCCTACAGAACACGCAGAATAGTTGTCACTCTTTTAGCTGCTCTGAGCAGCTCTGAGGGAATGGTGGCTGAAGTCACTGGCTGCTCATGGCACAAAGACATAATTTGTGGAGAAAATAAATCCATCCATTAATTGGCAGGGAGTCACCTGGTCACATATGTGTCTCACACCATTTTAAAGATCCCTGAAAAGGGAACTGATATTTTTGCATTCTTTTACTATGAAAAATATAAGTAGATTTTAGTAGCCTCAAGGCGTGTTTTCAACTATCTCTAACTTCTGGTGTTAGCTGGAATTTGAAGTTGTTCCTGAACACATGTAGCAGAACAAACACAGACAGTAGTTTTAGGATATAAGTAGTTTTGGAATCAAGGCTTAATTCATCATTAAGCCTATTCTAAGGTATGTTTCCCTTACCTAGCAGATGTTTCACTAAGAAGTTTGCTTTGTCCTTTGCAAAACATGGCTGTGAGCCCACATCCACTCCATAGGGGTGCTGTTTTTAAGGTAATGAGAGGAAGTCTCTTTCCCTATGGAAAAGCTCTTGAGGAATCTTTGATTATGAAGTAGTAAGCATTTCCTGATGAGGGTTTGGAATGTCATTTGTAAACAGTTCACATTCATATGCAATTTTTAGTACATGAATTACTATTTCCCTAGCTGGAAAAGTGGAGTTAGACATATAAAAGTATAATTAAAAAAATAGCTGGGTAAAAAATTTGCAAGGAATAGCTTGCTCAATGGATTTAAGCCCTTTCTCTGCTCAGAAATTATCTACAGTCAGTCTTTTGTTATGAAGCCCTTCAGTACTTCTCTTTGTTAGTCAGAAGTTTTGTGCAAACAAATTTCTCCCTACTCATTGCACACCAAATGCTGACTGCTAGTGTTCTCTTTAGTATTTTAATATGTTCACCACTTGATAGATTCAAGCTGTGCAATTGGGTGTCTAAGTCACATGGTGTTGTTTATGTTCTCAGAATCCTTTTGCCCCTAACGATTTTCATATGGTCAAGACATAAATTTTGTTTTATGATTAAATGAAACTTGACTCAGAGGAGCCAAAATTAATTTTTCAGGAGCGTTTTGTACAAACAAAACTCCACTGACATAAACACATTAAAAGGGGCTATGAGCACAGCTAGAGTAAAAAACTATTTAGAAGATGCCAAAGTGCTTGAATATGCTTTGTCCTAACAGACCCAATAAGCTATTTTTTATTCATCTGTTCCTAAATACCGTAGTCATTCTAAACTTTCTCAATTCAGCACGAGTCATTATGCAATACCAGTGTTTTACAACATTTAAACTTTCATGTAAAGTGATTTTACTGAAAACATGAAGAATATATATTTTCACACTTCTGTTTGTGCATAAATATTTCCTGGGCCAGCTGTCAGTCTGCCAACTGTATACAATAAATAATTTGTTATTTCCACTCTCTGAAGAAAGTAGTTTTCTTTAAAAGAAACCTTCACAATATGCGTTGTTTGCTACCATTTCAAGGCCTGCTACCCCAATGGAAAAGAATGTGCTAAATGTAGCATTATCATGCAGGTCAGGCAGGGCAGCCCCGTACACATTTTCCCACAATCTCTGCTCATTAACATCTAGTTCGCCCATTGTGCAGATTTTTGGCTCCGTTCCATCAGAGCAGAGAAGAAAAATGTTTACAATATGCAAACTTGGACGGACAAAAAAAAAAAAAAAAAAAAAGAAAAAGAAAAAGAAAGAAAGAAAAAGAATAAAGGCTTTGAAACGTCAGTCCTTTGGGATGAAAAGTTTCAAAGGGGAAGGTAAGTCAAAGGTTACTAATGGGATGTCTGCAACACCTGCTTTTAGTGGAGGTTTTATAAACAAGCTTTACTCCTCAAGAACAGCTTGGCCTAGACAAAATACCAGCTAAAATATCTGTGGCTAGCTTGAGCAGCCTGGTACCTATGAACAGAAAGGTCAGGTTTGTTATGTCCTAGCATGGCTTCTCACCCTGCCTTTATTGATAAAATGCAATTGCCTCAGTGGCCAGCATTACTTTTCACATTATAAAGCTGAAGGCACTGGCAGTATGGTATGCTCTGCTCTGCAGAGGAAGAGGAGGAAAGTGATGTTTGCGCCATTACTAGAGAGCTCTGCTGTCTGAGGAAGAGCTGAACTGTCAAACATGGGAACAAGTTTGGCAGACTTCTGAAGTTTCCAAGCTCAGCTAAATGACCCTCCTAAGGTACTTCCAGTTAAACGAGTTTCTGCTCATAACTCAGAGACTATCAGTACTTTTTTCCTCTGAAAGTATTAATGTATATAATGTATATATATGTGAAAGCCTGCTGAATATTTACTGGGCCATTACAATTTTTTACACATAGGCATTCAAAAAGTCTTTTATCCAAAGAACACGTCTAAAACTGAAAAGCAATACCTTCATGTCACAGGCAGCAGCAGAGGAAGGGGACTGCATGGATGCTCATTCTGTGGCAGAGAGACTCTGAAGCAGAGACAGCATCCAGACACCAAAGATGACTTCTGGACTCTCTTTAAGTAACCATCATTTTTCTCCAGGGAAAAAGTGCAGCAGCTTCTACAAAAGCACAAAAACATCCAGCTTTAATGCAGAAGAAGCTGATGTTTGTGTCTGATTGCAGGGAAACTCATAAATATTTCTCATTTTTTATATCACAGAACTAATTACATTTGCACAAAGTTGGCATTGAAACAGCAAGAGAGAGAAATTTTTCCCCAGCATTATAGAACGTCACCTGCCCTCCTGCTCCTGCCATTCAAAATTTCTCATCCACAGCCACCAACAGAACTGCTTCAGCAGGAACTGTGTTATAAACCATTACCAATCAAGACCTCTTTAACAGTCCATATTTAGCACCAGTGTGGAAAAGAAAAAGCCCCAAGATGATAAATAAGATGGTGGGTATTACAGTAGCTACAGGCATAGACAGAATTCCAGGAAACTTTGGGAAAACAGTTTATAGTCTCTACTTAGAAAAACAGTTTGCCAAGTGCCTTAAAAGAAGCTCAGTTTGTGGACCGTGGCTGTTTACCACAGATGACAGAAAATCACATTAGTTAAGATCTAATCACTTCAGCTGAATTTCATTTTTGAGACCAATAATTCCTGTTCATATTTCCCCAGAGAATTGCCAGCAGCCCTCATGTGTAACAGCTGGGCACCAGGGACATATTTGCTGGCTGAGGACACAGTTGCTACATGAAGTTTTTTAAAGCACTTACTATATTTCTACACAAGCGTTTATCCAGAAAGTAACCATTTCCTATTCAAAACCTTTCTGTAAGCTACAAAAGTCCTAAATGGAGACAGTGTACACTATCCAGATATCATTTCATAGCAATGGTGAATCAGTCACGTCATTTATGAGCTGGCTCATATGTGGCCAGCCTACAATACAGGCAGAATGGAGTGTAGATTCATCTGTACCTACATCTGCTTATGTAGATACTCTTTGGTTCACAAGGGTTTTTTTGGTAGTTTTGTTCTTTTCATTTGTTGGCTGTTCTTTTTTTCTGCCTCCAGATAATTTTTAGAGCAATTTACCCTTGTAAATGAAATAATCAATTTGATCTCAATTAACACATGCAAATTCCAAACCTTGAAAAATCTCATTTTCCAGTTACACAGTCTCTCTGCGTGTGTACATTTACCCCACCTTCAGCATACAGCAGGTTGAAGAAAACCTTTAGTCAGACAAGAATATTTTAATGTATTTTTTTAGAATTAGACCATGGATGTTTTTTAGAGTGGCTTAGAGATGTCAGAGATCACTTATTTCACTCTATGGAGTGATGCAAACACTGGGAGTACACACTGTATGTCACAGAAATGCAATCTAAGTGTATTTATTAATGCACCAAAGGCTTAGAAATGTCTTCAATAAACTATCTGCATTTTTCATGTTTTCAAACATGCAACACTCAAAAGTTCGTCTGGGGAGCTACAACAAGTTTTAGGTAAATTCACAAAGATGACCCTACTTCTTATTTCACACAAATTTTCCCTCCCTGAAGTTCACAGAGCTTCCACCAAGTCCAGTGGAACTGGCTCTTTTTACAGTTGGTTGAGATCAGAATAGGGCTTTTTGTAAATGTTATGTCAAGAAACAAGTCAAATGTAAGCCTTTAAAGTAAGAGTTCTGCTTTCAGTTTACATAATGATATGCCATGTAGAAGGGCTTTCCTATTTTATACTCCCTCTCTTCTCACACCACCCATGACTCTTTTTATACTACTTCAGGTCTTTGCCTCTTGCCATTCCCACCACAAACTACATTTCTTTTGCATTATTTAAGCAGCACATTGCTGTGATTAAACTTCCTGCTTTTTGGAAGAAAAAATTAAGAATTTCTGGTGGTGCTTTCAGTTGGGCACATGTCTTTATATAAGCTGAAAAGTTCACATTAATTTCCAAAAAGTGATGAGAGGGAGCATTTAAGAACCAGTGCTGGTTGCCATCAGTTTCTGTTCAGCAGGACTTCCCATGTAGGATATTACACTGTTTTGCTCCAGGCCAGTTCACAGAAGTCACTGTATGAGTGCTTAATCAGAAGATGACAGCATTCCCAAACAACTTCATTCCCTTGTATGAGTAACAAACATAGCAATTATAAGTAATGTTTGAACTGTAGTTTAACTGCAAAGAATCAGAGGCTTAAAAAACTAGAAGGATCAGTGTGATGCTTTGGTATCCTTCAGGCCTGCTTAAATCCTTCAAGGTAAATGGGCTTTATGCTGGTGTGCATCACAGAAGGGCTGATACGTCCATTGTTTTGTTTAGCACCACTCAAAAGTAAAAATTACTGCCTAAACACTGAAGAGCATTGTTCATTTTCTTATCGCATTCAGCATTTGGGCAATGTTTAACTGTATCAATTATTTCAATGACCATTTTCTCTTTTCAGGATCAGATTTTGTATCAAATCCCTTTGTAAGGGTAGGGCTCTAGAAACAGGCTTAGCAGAGAAGCATGAATATGTGGTGGTGGAAGCCCACCTCCCTTAAGGCAAAAGGAACAACTAAAGCACCTTGGCAGCATATTAATAGCTATAAAAGACTCTTTCTTTGCTGACCACAAATATGCTGTGGTCAACAAGAGGTCTACTCACTGTTCTGTTAAAAACAGTGATGATTTATTTTGCTTCAGCCATGTGTGAAACTAGTCACCACATTATGAATAATAATATCCTCTTAGTCTCAATGGAGCTCTTTTTAGACAGAAAGATCCACAAGGCATTTAACTAAATACTCAGTATAGCAATGTACTTGCTGACCACTAAAATATAGCCATATCTGGGATGGAACACTGCCACTATTTAAAAATGCATGGCAGCAGAGCAGACAAAGGGGAGAAAAAAAAATCCACTACAAACTAAAGCAAGAGCTGAAGTAAAATAGAACTACCTTAATTAGGCATAAGCATAAAGTGGAGGTAGAATTGTAAGTTTGAAGTGAGCCCTGGAATCCTCTGCCTATAAGAAATCAAGAGTTAACGCAGCACGTTTCAAGAGGATGAACTCCAACTGCACAGTGCCCTCTACTGTGAAATGGAATCTGTAGTGGCTTGGGGGGGAGAAAATTGTGTATTAAATCACCCAGCCAGCTCATTTGCTGCAGCTCTGTCCTGTGGTTATAAAATCTGGGGAGGACCAAACATAAGTGATACACTTTCAGCCTGGGCATGCAGGACCAAGCTGGTGTCCTTATCTGTGTTCACAGTAGGTGGCATTTGCTAAGCCAGCTTCTCAAAATGATTTCCAAAGTGGCAAACAGGATGAGTAGGAAAAGATTTAGTAAGAGCATTTTATACATGAAGTTTATGCATAGCAGTTTGGATATCAAATTTAGCTCCATATTTTAGCCCATCTCAATAAGAGTTTGCAACACAGGCAATGCTGCAGAACTGTATAATTATTTTTTTTTTTTACCTTTGAATGACAAGCCATCCCAAAATTGGCTGGAACTTGCTATGTCAAAATAATAATAATTAAGTAAAAACAAACAAACACACACAAAAAAGCATCACTTTAGGAATAAAAAAATAAAATAATTACCCAGCATAATGTGTTCTTGATGCTGCAACACATCAAAGCTAAAATTACATAAGTCTACTTATGATTCTGACATTTAAAATGGTTTTCAAACGGAGGACAGTTCTAAGACATGTTATTTTGCTCTTTTAATGCTCACTAAAATGTTCTATAGAGCAAAAACAAAGTCCAGGATTCCAACAGGAAACATGAAAGGACCCAGGAAGTTTCAAATACAGGAAAATTCTTTTGGTGACCAAAAAAATCAAAGTTGGTTCAGTAGCAACGTGGAGATCCTTTGACAAATAATACCTCTATTCAGGAGATTCCTTTTCCCCCTTCTCCTGCAGTGTACTCTGTCAGCAGGACTTTTTCACCCCTGTCCCTGTGAAACACATACACACACCCTCAAGAGCCAGGCTTCCCTAAGAGATTTGCAGCTGGTGTAACATTTTTCCCCACCACTACTTCAACCTGCAGGAAACAAAGCTTCTTCAGAGAGTTTGCTTAATCAACTTTGTTTCATACTTTGTTACCATACTACAGAAGACAACCAGGCAGGACAGCAAAGTGCATGAAAGTGTATGAAACAAAGAACTATAGAGAATAATGTTCTGAACAGATCACAAGGAAGAGAGGAAACATTGAGAATTGCTCTCTTGTTTCAAAAAACTTTGTCTACTAGCTGGAGAACAAATTGCTTGCACATAGCTCTGTGCAATCCTACAGTAACTCTAAATAATGCCAGACAGGACAAGCCACTTTTTGGCTTCAGGTTGCCAGAAGTCTCCTGATCTACACTTTAATTGATGCTACATAAAGAAGATGCATAAGGTGTAGTTCAGGCCTAAAATGCAGTTTGGGGCATTTTCTTGGGTGTGTGCTATGGTTTATTAAGCAAATATCATCACTATTTGTCAATTGCATATCAACCTGAACTCAAATTAAAAAAGGAAAGAAGGTTAAAAATAATATCTTGAAAGCCATAAGGAATAACTCATACATATGACTGGTTTCTGAGTTTTGAAGTTTTCCTATGGGAGTCTGAAGATGATCACAGGACTTCTACACCCTATAAAGATAAAGGAGTGATCTCAGCAATTTAACTGTAGTTGGTAGTAGTGATTTTGCAAAACATGAGCTGTACAATAAAAGGGATGGCAAACAGTTTCAGCTCTTAAGGTCATTTTTTTGCACTCTTTTTCTGTATGCAGACTTCACTGCTCTTCAGACTTTGTATGCACAATGCATTAAATTAACTTTTCTCCTTTACTTTTAAATTTTTTTTTGTATTTTTTAACCTTAGCAAAGTTTTTGTGGTCTTGGGAATACAGAACCGGGATGACAGAGGGAAAGGGAAATGTGTATATTTGCTGTATACAAATAATCCAAAATTAGATTTCATCAACAGATGAAAAAGAAAAATACAATTTTTCTATTGCATTTCTGGAGACAGATACTGCTTGCTGAAGAATGTAAAATTCAGTCCCCAAGGGAATCCCAATGGCTTTTTGTCAGACATTCTGAAACTCAAGTTGACTTTTTTTGTAGCAGTTAACGTTAGAAAGTAAAGAAATGGAATAAAAAGATGAGATGTAATTATGCTCAATATTTACATGGCTCTGGCTTCTTGAATTGAAAACGTATTAGAATGCCAGGATTGGGCTTAGTCTATAAAATAGGCAGGTGGACCACAATTACTTTCAAGCATTCTAAGTGGGTATTTGGTTATTTATCTTAATCTTTTCAGAAGAACAATGGGAAATAATATTCAAGTTTATAAGAAAAGAAAGAAAATGTTTTCATTTATATTTGTACTTCTACCTCCCTGCAACCTAACAATGTCAGCATTGAGCCTAGAACAACCAGTTGACTAGCCTAACATCAGGGTGGGTATTTTACATCAGGGTATTTTACTGCCAACATCCCTCCAAACACTGTTTAACAAATGTTCTCCATTCAAGCTGAACAGATGGAAGAAAAAATTACTCTGAGGAATTGTAGTTCTATAGGCATAAATTATATGGATGCTTATAGAAACCTTATAGAAACAGATTAAACTATATCAGTGTCAGAAAAAGGTTACTCGGTTATGTGGGAAAATAGGGTAAAAAAGGCAATATTATCTCATATTAATTATAACAAGGTATGAGGGATGCTCCAAAAGCACTGCCTCCTATTTTATTATTTTGGCCCACTATATCAGAGGTGAATGTTAGTAGTATGGCAGTAGAGGCTGAACTTATCATCAATATCCTGTTACATACTCCCTCTGATGGCAGCAGAGACAGTCTGACAAAAATAGTGTCTGACATGGGAAGTGCTTTCCAGAATGACTAGCTTCTGAGACACCTAATGAGAAATAACACAGAAAAATGCTTGTTTGATATGCCCTCTTTTATCGACTCTGAAGTATCCACTGCCCAGAAGAGATTACAGAATTTCTCCCATCTTTAATAACACGCTAAAAAAAAAAAAAAAAGAAGAAGAAAAAGAAACAAATCCATTGTCTGCAAAGTCATACCTATCTCCCTTTTGGACTGGTGTAGTGTGTTGCAGCTGCTGGGTCAGTAGCACCTTACAGCAAACACAATATAGCAGTGTGGACAGGCTACTCATATAGCAAGAGTGTAGTAGTAATCTATGAGAAGAAAGAAAAAAAAATTTCACAGATTCTGAGATTACATGCCTATCATTTATTCTAAGTACACAGTAAAGGTTACTACACCAGGGATCCATATATTTATCAGTTAATCTGTCCCAAAGCCATGGAAGGTAATTAATGAAAAAGATAGTCAGGCATGGCTTCAGGCAGTAATTCAATATTACTCAAAATCACTGCATGAGCAAACCTGCGAACCAGAGAGGAAATGCATACTGTACAACGACACTTGTGTTCTGAAACATGATCCCCCATGGAATTTTCAGAAGAAGCACTTTTCCAGTGATTAACTCAGTACGCTTGAATTTCATTACTTAATGTTTTAGGTGACTCATTATTTGTAGCTCACAGAGAGGAAAACAAGTTTTCCATGGATAAAATCAGAGTAAGAGTCAGAAAATGGCTAAGCCATCTCAGGTCACTCAGAGCCCCATCTCTCCTTGCTGACTCAGTAGAAAGTTCAGTGATTGATTTTACAGCTCTTTTGATTACAATGCTACACTTTCCTTACATTCCACTGGCAAGAGATCTATGCTAGATACACGAACTTTTCCCTACTGGTACATCTCTTCCTACCAGACTCCGTAAGGATCATCAGAGAGAAGCATTTGAGTGCACCAGAAGTTATTTAACACATGCTGAGAACACCTCAATCGTAACAGCTTTTGTAGCAGCATAACATTCTCCTGCTCCAGAACCCTGTATGCTCAGTTCTTCCAGAACACAGAGCTCCTGCTGATTTTATAAAAGTCCTCAAAGTTACCTCACAGGTGCTGCAAGGAACGTGGTTGTGTTCTCTTTATCCAGGAGGTGGGAAGAGGCAGAGCATTATGTGTCTATTCTGTTGTTAAACAAGAATCAGCTAGGCCATCAGGATGAAATTATCTCTTCAAAGACCTCTTCAGAGAAATCTATGCACCATTCTGGAGATTGACAAGAAGTGATTTGCCCTGCCATGCTTCTGGGAAAGCAAAACACCAAGGATCAGACAATGGGACTAAAATTCAGCAAAGAAATTCAGGTAAGGGCTAGAGAAAAATAAAATAAAATTTCAAAACTTAGTCTTTTTATTGCTCTGTTAGTCTTCTGGTTAAACTGACCAGGACCTGGATTTAGTCAGAAACACATCAAAATATACTCTTACTCTATCAGAACACGGTATTTTAAGCCTGTTTACAGTCTTCTAGTTCAGCAGTATTTTCATGGGCTGCCTTTGCTTTTTAGAGATCAAAGACAAAATTCAGACTACACTGACAAACTCAATTCTGGATTACATATGGATATGAAATGGTGTTTCTGTACCATTAAACTGTTTCAGCTTTCAAGCAAAATCTTTTCCTGTTCCCTGTTGGGATGAAAAACAAGGCCTTTTGAAGTTTTATGTTAAAAACAAAAACTTGGGGAGACCCACACCCAGCTAAATGCCTGGTTGTCACAGCTCTCATCTGTCTCATCTGGAATAAAAGCCTGTAACTCCACTTCCCTTAGACCAAGAAACATCTCTGATACAGGGCTACCAAAATCCCTATATCAGCTTATATGTTTTTTTTTGCATAAATTCTGATCTGGAGCAGAAAAGTCTTAGCAAAAGTTTTAATTAAAATTGAAACAATTGTATTAAAATTGCAATGAAGAATAACATCATTTACCCTAGTCCCATTTTTATTAAGACTCTCACCAGAAGCAAATTACACTAACCACAGTTGGTAAGACATTCAAAAACAAACACTGAAGAAATCCCTCCCAAGCCTAGAAAGGTGTCACCTTCATACATTTCTGGTACTTGTTCTGACACTCCCAGATGTAATACCCTTGGCTTCCTACTTCAATGAATTAATAGGAAGAAATGATGATATTTTTGAATGCTAATTATAAAAGCCTTAAAGATTTTGCAGGTGAATTTTCAAAGCTTTTCCAGTTTAGCTATGGGTTTACAAAGTCTGCTGCTTAACATAATTTATACCCATACAAAAAAAAAAATAAAAAAATAAAAAATCAAGCCTTCTGACCCGTCTCCTGAGGAGGTCAGATATGGAGGAACACCTCTGCCCTGTATCTGTGCAGCCTCCAACTGAAGCTGCAGCTGTTTTGCCCCCACTGGATTAATGCAGTACAACAGAGATCTCTTTGTAGGATACTGGTACCCAAGCAAATGAAGGTAAGGCACCTATAGATAACAAGGCCCTGCTAAGAGCCACATCTGTGTTTAATAAGGTGGCATACAGTGATGTGTTTATACTCTGCACTGCCAATATTATTTCAGGTGACTGCGGAAACAGCCCAGTACAAGGTTGCAAGCAAGCAATGCTGGTACCTGTGTGAAGCCAAGAGGAAGCATAGAGAGAAGTGCAATGCAGAGCTGTGCTAAAGCCCTGAGGTCAGGAGGGATTCTTGAGTGGAGGTCACTGCAAAAATCAAGACTTCTGTGTCTTCAAATCTGCTTTGCAAGTTGAGTGTAACAGCACTGAATTGAGAGTTGACCATTAACCAAAAGAATTACTTTTAATGAATTAAATACATATTTAGCATTTTAAACCATTAATATTTTTATACTTTTTTTTTTTTTTTACTCAAAATATTTGTTATTCAATGTTTAAAGTTCTTGCCCTCTCACTTCTTAAATTCCTTGAAAATACTCTCTTGCTCCATGACAAAGGAAGGAACCTTTTGGCTACTGTTAGAAAATACATGACAGCAGTGCAAGCTAGAAGGACTCTTTACATTTCAGAAAGTGCCCAACAAAAGTATCTGAAGGCTCCTGTGGACTTCTGGTCACCATAAAATCAAATTTCTTGTGGCCCAGCATGGCTGTTTCCCTATGCCATTCCTCACTGCACCAGGAGTCCCTGAAACCTCCCGCTTTCAAAAGTGGTCACAGGTCATGTTTGCCCCTCAGTTAGTACTACATCCCTGATTATTATACCTCTTTCCTCCCCAAAAGCACAGTAATGCAGCTGCTAGTAGTTACCCTTGGACTCTCCAGATATAAGGCTACATCCCCCTTCTGGAGACAATTCTGTTGCAGAATTCTGACACTTGAATTGGATGGAAGGCAGTTCACATATCTCAGTTCTACTAATTTAGGCTTCTCAAAAAGTCTCTTCAGCAGCCACATACCATTTATATTTTTAACCTCTTTTTAATCATCATATATGCACATAGATTTTGGTCTTTTTTGAATGAAAATCAACATATGACAGAGAATCTAAGCTGTCTATGATTTATTCTAGTCCTGCAACTAATGGACAGAAATGTTTTTAATGCACATGTCAGTTTCACACTGCATCATTAAAACCCTAGACTAAGGTAATTGTTTAAAAATGCTGCTACAATTTTAATAAAGACATTGTTTTTGAATAAAAGGAAGTTAAGTGTCAGAATGCAATTGTTGTGATGACTGCACCATTTCCACATTGTTAATAAAATACACGTGTTTTAGAGCAAAAACTAGAACATGCTCTACATACTTTGTCAGTTGTTGTCTAACATATCTGGAATACATTAAAAAGTCAAATTCAATTATAGTTCAAACAATGCACATCATGAAAGATACACTCACTGTTATGGAGAACTAAGACATAGTTTGAATCCCTTTTTCAGATGGGCACCATTGCTGTGCGAGTGCCACTGAGCACAGCACAGACACATCAAACTGCATTTAGCTCCTACATCAGTTGAAAATTCCTTTTCCAAATTTGACTTTCTTGGCTGAGCAGTCTTTCCAAACATTATCCTTAAAGAGAAAGAGACCCTACCGGCACAGCTTGCTTTTTCTGTTCTGTTATGACAGCTTTACTCTACCTGAAGTTAATGACGTAAAACTGGAATGACAAAATTTCTGTAAATTAATGACAGTGAGAGTTCCCCTTGTTCACAGGCAGCTCATTCATAGCCTTCCAAGTTAGTGACAAAGATTCCATTGACTTTAGCTGTGGCAGACCTTCACCTATATGAAGAACAGGCTTTGACACCATCTCTAAGATCCATATATATTCTTGTTGTTAAATACTTCTCCACAAAACATTAGAAATGATGCCTTACAAAAACACAGAAAATATCTTTTTCTCTGGGGGGCAGTTTCTTCTTTAAAGTGCAAACAGACACAAAGGCTATAGGAATTTGCTTATTTGAATAAAAAGATTCTTGTCCTCAAATTCAAATCACAGACCACATCTAAAAGGCAGTGAGATAGCAATGTGATCAATCACACCTTATGTATCTTTAGTGCATAATGGGAACACAGATCAGCAACATGTTCCCCTTTGGGTTTTATTCAGCTTCTTCTGAAAAACAACAAAAGGATGCCCAGAGACTCCAGTAAGCTAAATTTGGACATATGGTTTCAGAGATGGAGCCAAGAAGCTGGTACTTCATTAAGGATTTAACTAGTAGATGAATGTTTTCACAGAAAAAAAAAAAAAAAAAAATAATGGCTCCCACTATATATCCATTCCTGCTAAGTTCACCTTTAGCATTCAGTCCTGGAAGTCTTCCTATGTACCCAACCAATATAACTCACCTACACACCAACAAGATGCCAAGAAGACTCTAATTTTTAATCAAGAAGAAAGAATAAAACTGCTACAGACTTTGGAAGTCTGGCATAAATATTTATTTGTTCCTTTCAACTGTTTTATTACTTCCTTGCTATTTAACTGCAACTTTCCTTAACAAAGGGAGCACGTAATAAAGTGCTTTGGTAATAACTGCAAACTTTTAACATTACGTTGGCAGAAACAATCCAATTTTAATAACAGTCTCTCTTGGTAGCCTTGTATTTTGACCCAAGGTGAAAGGTGAAGATTAAATCTCCTCCACCTTTCTGAATGCAGCTGCTGTGCACACAGACTTTAATTGATGTGAGACTTAGCTTTGTAACTCAAGACCATCTCCCGCCTGCAGCACTGAAAACGTGCGATTCAAGGCTCAGTTACTGCTGATAGCAGGTCCCACTCAGCTGATGGTCTGGACAGGAGAATAAAGTCTTTGTCATTATCTATTCTTCATCAAGGTGACATTTTTTTCTTCTTCATAACTCCAGTATTCAGGTCAGGCTTGTAATGATGGCCTCTCAGCAAGAAACATTATAAAGTGAAGCAAACCAAAAAATGTGACAAACAAACCCACAGGTGAACAAAGCAGCAAGGTTGGAGCTGGAGCAAGGCTAGGGGGAAGGAAAGGTTCTCATGGATAGGCATACACACACACACACACACACACACACACGTATATTCAATTTTGTTTTGCAATAGAGTGAATACAACATACTCCAAATCCAAACCAGTTTCCTTGTTTACATCTACAGTCCAAGTGGCTGTACATTCAGGAATCAGTCTGGTGGCCTTGGCATCACAGCAGGTCCAGTTAAATTATTCTTCAGGATAATTAGGCAGAATTTATTTCAAGAATTCAAAACCACAGCCTCAACTACTTGAACAATATTAGTATTCAGGATGCTGTCCTAGACATTTCTGTCTGAAATCGGGGACCAAATCAAGACAACGCAGAAAATGACAAAGATTTCATTAGCCTTTTCTAAGCTTCCTTCACATTTACTGATACGCAAAAGCATCCAAAAAACATTAGATTCTAATCAAAACTGTTTGACAATTCTGAGTTGAATTTGAATAAACAAGTAAAGACGACTTGCTGAACTGTGCCTTGCAGTCTTAGAGGCTTAGACTATTGCCCTACATGTGGCTGTAGTCACAAAGCATGCTCTCTAACACATGGCAACCAAACGCACATACTGAGTTTAGATGGAGGACCAGTTTGTTTTATACACATTGGACTTATTACTTCAAAACTAAAAGAAATGGATCTTTTGATGTATACAGGTAATGACGAAAATTGTGTAACAGTATTCCCACAATACCTCAAACTTTTTATATACAAGACTATAAAGTTAGCATGTATTATATATGCATGATCTCAACAATCTGCATTGTTTGCTCTGGAAACAGAAACAAAGAAAATGAAAGAGCAAAACCAAAGAACAGCGTGTACGTCCAACCCAGTTTCCTATGTCATATCTTTCTGGCAGGTCTTTTAGTGAAACTTGGCTTCTTCCACTTAGTAATTTTAATTCCACCATTTGGCAAAATTTAGATTTCTAATCGCTGGCTGAGTTCAGAGGTCCAAATTACCAAAGTGAAGATTTTTCCCCACTGCCTGCCAAGATGAGGTGATAAGAGTTAGTCTGCTCTATAGCTGCCAGAACACCCAGTGGTATGTGTAACTCGATAGCATCATGCTTAAGGGCTGGTGAAGAATAAACTACACTTGAGCTGAGGAACACTGTTGATACATCTCAAACCATTCTACTAATTCCCAGACACTCCTGATGCTTTCACAGAACAGCATTACCAGAGTATCACCAAACACCATAGGCTTAATGCAGGCAGTTTGGAGATAATATTTTCCCCATTCTGAATAGAACAATTTAATGTGAAATTACAGATCTTTTAAGATAAATCGCTCTCATAGTATGCTTTAGAATTCATCAACCTCTCCAAGGAGAAAAATTTAAAACCAACCTCCCCACCTCCCAGCTCATGAAATGAGAAAATGAAGATGCATAAGGATATGGAGCATTTGCTGAATTCCACTGGATTGGGGGACATTTTTAAGGGCTTTGAGCAATTAGTCCAGTCATCCAATTTGTTAATGATTGTATTATTTTTGAAAAATGGTAGAAGCCACCTTACCAAGGAACCTGAAGTTTGTTGTGGCAAGGTTGGTGTAACAACTACAGAAAGCATTCGTAAAACTTAACTCTCATGCAGCTGGTAGCTATGTATCATTAGCAGCTTACAGGCACAGCTGGCACCTGGTTCTCCCTGTTGTCCTCTGCTAGTTAGATGACCATAATTATGACATTAAAGTTACAATTTCACCAGATAACATACTCTGGTTTTTCAAAGGCTGTGGCACTTTATGAACTATGATTATCTCCATGCTCCTCAGAGCTACCTGCCAATCTATAGATGATTAAATATGGCCCACAGAAATTTTTTTTCAAAAGAAGAAAAAACAGCTTTTAGGGGAAGTCAATAGAATATCTTATATGAAACATAAATTACTGCGCATGCTGATTCCAAAAGGCTTGCTAATTAAGCAATCTGTTAGCAGAATTTCACAGGGCTCACAATAAGAACTTGAGTCATACAACTATGATATATAGTTCCACACTGCAGAATTGGTGATCTACTGTACTTTAGTCTAAAGAGGCTAGAGATGGAGGTGGAATGGGAAACGCAGCATCACTAACCTAGCCCTACAGTATCACCTGATTAATTTGTGTGTTAGCTAGTGTCTGGGGTGAGGGGGGAAGGGAGAAAAAGAGAGGAAGAAAGGAGGAAGAGGAGAAGTAAAGGTCAAAATGAAATAACCAGGAATAGGCCCTATTTTAATACAAAAGCTAATTCAGGAAACAGGCTGAGGGTACAGGGCTTGTTAATACATTATTGTGCTGAACTCAGAGCCAACAAGCTACACAGGAAAAATTAAGTTTCTATAGGGCATAATATAGTCCATCTGTCAAAGCAATTTAGCTTTTAAAGCCACAGCTCTATATGGTGTTGCATGTGGCACAAATACCTGTATTCAGACCTAGAAACTCTTTTCCCTTTCTTTCTTTTTTCCTATAGTTGTAATGTGCTACAGGACAGAATTTGGTGTAGAAAAGTCCTAAGTAATTATGGTACAAAAAAGTCAGAAAAAAAACTCGCTCATTTTCTACCCTGCACATTGAAGGGGTTAGTCTCTTATTTACTCAGTTCAACAGAGAATTTTAGAGATGAGAAAATTATTTGGGGGGGACAGGATGGGGGAGTTGGGAATCAACCAGATTTTACCACAGAAATGTTGACTGAAATATGAGGGATAGGGGGAAAAATCTGCTTGTATTAAATACAGGAAATTGAGCCTCCCTTCAATGTCCATGGGCTTGCTCAATTCCATTTCTCCCAAAAGGATCCAGCTGCCTACCATTGGTTTGCACATATATACGCTATGCGTTAATTACTGAACACCAAAATCTCATACTATTAAAACAGAATTTTTTTATACCTATGTATACATCTGAATTGTTCTCACATGAGTAATTTTGAGCAATCTGTATCACTTCTGAACCCAACTCCTGGTACAGTGAAAAAGCAGTTTCAAAAACATTAGGCTTGTCCTAAACTTCTCAAATCCTTTTCTGAAATGGGAATCCATCTGCTCTTCTATCTATACACAAGCAGGAAAAGCACTACTAGCCAGCATACTCTCCAACAGCTTGCAAACATTACCCATAGCATTTGTCAGACCAGTAGAGCATACCAACAGCTAGTCACATTTCAGAGAAGACTTCCAACAAGGCAATATGAAGGCAAGGGTGGAAAAAGTTGCCAAGGGGAAGGTTAATTACGCAGCTTAAGGAGTTGTTATTGGGATTGATAAGCCAGAGGTAGAATTTGGGGTCCTTCCAACTCATTAAGCAATGTCTTACAAGGGTGCCTAATTGGATAAGATTTGAGATTAGTACTGAAAGATCTTCCACTGGACCTTTCTGCCTCACAGGTCCTATGAGGGGGTCAAAAGGATAAAAGAAAAGTCTTCTTGAATAAGGACAACCACAATTAGGAGCACTCAATAATGGTCAGAACGACACAAGTAGAACATAAGGTTTGAGTGGGTTTCACAGGTATCTAAGAAATAAAAACAAAAATTTAAATTTAGTTTGCAAATGTCTACTTATGAAGCAGATAGAAACAAACACACACTCTTACCCAGGAGCAAACAATCACTGATGAACAAAAAAGAGAGCAAATGTAAAGACCAGACATTGTCTATAGATGTGGCTCTGTAAGAAACAGAATCTGTCAGTTTAACCTAATAAAAAGCACTTCTCCGAATTTCTTACCTCTGAGATAAAACACGTGTGTTACAGAGCATGGATGGAGGCTTACAGACAATAAAGCATTAATAAATTTCTGATATATCAAGTTAATTTGGCTACATGCTTATTTGCTCTGCAATATGGTGTGAACTAAACTCTCTTTATTCACCTCATGGGCCCAAGTCCCCAGGTTTACTTAAATGCTTGTCTCTCAGTGGGAGTTGTCCATTTAAAGAAGTTTTGAAGGTCTGGGCTATGGCTCTCAGTTCCTCATTCACTGAAAAAATGTGGTGTGACTGCTTTACGCAGAAAGGGACTTTGACCCAAAACAGCATCTTTGTAAGAGGATTAGAAAAATTCCATTCTTTTAATGACTGGCTAGATGTTTGCTCTCCTTTACTAAATACTCTTTGTCTGTTATTCTTAATTATCAGCATAAATGCCTTAAACCAATGTTGTAAGTAATCTGTCATTTTATCCAAGGTTTTGTTGAATAGTTCTTTTGAAATGATCTGATTATTGGTTTCTTTAGGCCACCATTCAGCTAAATTCCCATGCCTGCTTTATAATGGCACTTCTGCCATTTCTTAGACCTTCCACTAAGATACTCAGTAGTTCTATGTTTGTGTTAGCACCAGCATAGACATGTAAGAGGCTTCACTGGAAGGGGAAGACACATTTAGCTCTGCTAGAAAAGACTGGCATGAAACCTCTTTTCTAATGTTTCTAATGTTCCTAATGTTATTTAGCAATTGCTGTGACACCTTTTTTTTTTTCTTTTTTTTTTTCTCCTCTTTCCCTAAAAGGTACTATTTTCACAGAGTTCTGATAAAGACAAAGTTTCTTCCAAAAATCTTGTACCAATCAACTCCCTAGGATCCTAAGTAATTTAAAACCAGGCTTTCTGTTTGCATGCCTACAGATGGACATCAGCAGCTAACATAGCTCCTTAAAAATCCTGGCTTAGGACTAAATTTCACCACACTAATTTAGTCCTATGTTACAGGATAGTGTGCGATAACAGGTCTTTTAAAACAGCAGAGATGCGTTTTGTAATTTAGAAAATGGCTCTGAGGAATCATTTGTCAGTTTAATGAAAATCTGAAACTACAGGTTTACATAATAGAATTAATTGTAATGGCCCTGCTGGAATTATTTCTTTCAGACAGGTTATTTGAAGGATTGAAAGAAGGATTTCACAGCCGAAAGGAGAAAAGGATTTATCCTAAGACTCGTGTAAGCAAAACACGTTTAAATTTCATAATACAATGCCTTTGACTCTGTGGGACTATTGGTTTCATGTCTTGAGATGTAGGATATACTTCTATTCAAGGGTCTATCCAGGAATATCTTGAAAGAATTCAGTCCTTTCCTAATGCAAGTGTTCATCACGTACAGAGAGCAAATGAGCATATTTACTTATTAAAATGTGACCTTACACAGTCATAAATGTTACATGGGGTGGTGCAATGTCCCTACAAAGGTGGTGCTATAGAGTAAACAGAAAATGTATATCTAACTTGGAGAAAAGGCCTTTGACAAGTGACATTGATGGAAAAACTATAAAATACTACATAGCTCAGTCACCCAGGAAGCTGCAGGGAGTCATCAGCCTCTCAATTCAAAACATCAGTTCAGTGGTGACCTCAGGGGAGAACATGAGTCTTAATAATCCTATGTGCAAGTTTGTTGCACAGTATTATTGGTTGCATTTTACACCCTTTGTTGATTGCTAATAACTTCTGAGCACGTTGTGTGTGTGTGTGTGTGTGTGTGTGTGCCTGCATGTGTGTGGTAGGAACAGTGCTTCAGACTGTGGCTCCCCCTACCCTTCAGGCCCACAGATAAGAGGTCATTTCCATTCCTCATCATTTCTTCCTCAGTGACTAAAAATATTCTGTCAGCTATTTGGCAGTGGGATCAAAAATAGTTTGTATTCTGACAATCGTGTCCTAGCAGCATTGTATTGCTCACCCCAGCACAAGGGCAGTGTTAACATCAGGCCACAGCTAAACACTTGTCAGGAAGTAGAATAACACACAAGTTCAATTCCATATGGCTGCTGCTCTCATTGGTGACTTCTTGGCTGGTATACCGTGCCTGTGACTGGGGACTGACACTAACAGACAGGAACAAATTACATGGCCACAGATGCAACAGCACATCTGATGCTCCAAGAAATGGAGCAGGTGGGGTGAGGGTCTCAGAGCTCTGCCCAGAATTGCAACAAACAAACAGCAACAGTAGATTGTGTGACATGTGCAAAGGGTGAGAGGCAGTGCAGTTTGACATCTTTGCCATAAGGGCTAGAAGGGCCAACTGACAGCTCCTGTGCTTCCCCTCACAGCTGCACTTACCATATTGTACTCATTCCTGTCCTAAAATACTGCTGAGTATTCGATATGCAAACACTGCAGTCTGAGCACAAGTACTACATAGGATATTTAAATACAAATTTTGATACTGTTATGAGACTAATTCCTCACATCTTCATTTGAAACTTCTCTCATCTTATATTCTTTTTTTTTTTATTTAATGAGAATATATTTTTCAGTATGTGCAAAATTACTGCTCCATGTCCTGCTTTAATACAAAAGCTAATGTGTAAAGTGAGGTATTTGCTTGCCTTCTGCATCTCAGGCTGTAATTTTCTCAGGGGGAGGAGAAAGAAAAAGATTAAACCACATTTCTGGCCTAGAAGCCTAAAGTACTATTATGGTCATAGCAACACTAGAACTATAAGAAATGCAGTCATCTCCACTGTGTGATTTAAATGAAAACATAATTATCATTGTCTTCTGGTAGCAAGGTAGATAATTACACATTGCATTTGTGCCACTTGTAATTTTATGCAATTTGTTCCAAATCTGTTGACAAGTGTAGCAAAGCACAACTAGAGGCTGGTATTTAAGGGAGTGTCTCAGGAACTGCCATAAAATAAATAGATGTTACTGAATCCCCAGCCCCAAAAGGCCAGACTGCAAAAGCTAAGCATGGTTAAATCCCAATCAGCAAGCCACCTGCAACTTCATCTTGTGAAAGTGCTCAGCAAACCTCAGCTGCACTTAAGCTATATTTAAGTCCAAGATATTTTCCCAGAAGGGTATAAAATACCAATTTGAAGCAATGTAACAATACAGTAATGGCCATAATAAGCCATTCTCCTTAGCATGGCTCTGCAGCTAGGAGTGAATTTTAGGTTCAGCTGCCTTGTATAGGAAAAAGTTTGCCAGTTAGATTACAATTTACCCTGTATTACTTTGTTTAAACATCTCTCCACCCCTCCCCATGCCACCCAGAGTGAAAGAAAGTTCATGACACTTTTTATGTGTATTTTACAAAGAGCGCATTTTAAATAAGCTGTGGAGGTTAACTCAAGATCCTTTAATCCCAGTATATATCTTTGTTAAGGAGACATAGATGTTGAAAACCCCTACTAGAAAACAGGTTTCAGTAAATCTCTCACCCTGAAAAAGCTCCCTCAGCCCAAATTCAGTGACTTACGTTCACTTTCCTTCTGCTAAGTGACAAATGTCAAGCTGGTGAGAGAAGGCAGTGGTAGGAGGAGGTTACACCCAAGTTTTACCCCAGCACCACACAGCTGAGCTCCCAGATCTGTGGAATGTTGGTGCTGTGTTAACACTAAACACAGAGGAGCTCTCATCAGCATGAGCACTTAGGGATAGACTGTGCTTCCAGAATCAGGAGGGAATTTGGGTTCTATCTGCTGGATGACAGACTCAAGCCTGGCCAGGTCACACCACGGGAGGAAGAAAGGGTCAGGGCAGCACCAGACTCACAGATCCTCCAGGCTCAAGGCAGAGCAAGGGGTCTAACGTGGGTGCTGCACCCTGCCATCAAGGCCTGGGGCTCCATGCACTCCAGTCCCTACCAGACATTGCAGAAAATGCAGCCATGCCCTCACTAGTTTGCTAAGCTTTGCAGCCTTCCAGCAGTCTCCAAGCACACTGTCTTGCAGAGGAGGGAATGAAATCTGGAGAGGCACAGCAAGCTTGTCAATAGAGCAGCCACTGCAGTACCTGGCAGCTCTCTGGCAGGATGGCTTGAAAGGAGAAACATGTATCTTTGATTTGGATTGATTGAAAACGATTAGCTCCATTCCTCTTCCCTATTTCTTTGCTATCTGTTTCTTCACCCCCCCTCCCCACTCCCCCCTCCCCCCCCCCTGTGTTAAAGGTAATCAATATTTAAGCATGTAAGTAGATGATGCCCCAGTTGACCTAGCTTGATGTCTGCCCTAAACCCTGAGAAAACAACCCATTTGGGTTACAAATGGTATCTACTAACCTCATTGACAGCTCAACATATGTCTGCTGTTCATGAAAACCAAAGGGCTAATGAACTGTACTACCTGGCACTGCTGTACCTCCAACCAAAGGAGGAGTTTAAGGCCACTAACAAGTCCAGCCCAGCTAAAATTCTCCCTCAGATACTTAAAAATATTGGTATTTTCCCATTCTGTAGTCACTCCTGTTTGGGAGTGATAAAACTGAGGGAAGAGCAAGACATAACTGCACCATCAACTATAATGTTTTGAAACTCCAATTTAGATACACTAACATTTCAAAGCTTCTTTTTGTGGTGAAAAGTACTGAAAGGACTGATAGTGACAGCAGACAGTGCACATGGATGAACACCTGCTTACACTAAGGACTATGTATACTTCTATTTAGCTCTGGAAAAAAAAGTTTTCTCTATTTGCCAGAATTGAAAAGTTGACTTGGGAGAACGGAGAAGAAAAGAGAATTTCTTATTTTTTTAAACTGAAACCTAAAACACATCCACAAACATATAAGCTGAATCATAAAACATTTCCTTTCCAGAGAAAGATCCACAAGCAGTTTTATTACTGACTTGTGATTTTTCTTCCTCACATCAGCTCCGTTCATTTTTCTGTGAACTACAGTGTAAAGACACGCCAGCTAAAGTAAACATGTCAAAACCCAGAACTGAATCTAATGATCCAGCACAACCAAGTCAACATCTCATAAAAAGGTTTTTCAGTCTCTATTAAGGAGACCATTTTTTAAGTGATGACGTTTCTTTCATGTTCCTATATATCAAACTGAAAAACCCAACATTCAAGAAAGCAGCAAATATCATATTTTATATACTGCTGAAGATAAGATAGCTGGTAGCAGAATGTATCAGTCTTTTAAATGTTTCCAGAAAGCCAGTTCAGCTAAAAAAAAAAAACAACAAACATGCAGCCTCTTCAGGGTAGAAAGACTGAACATCTAGAAATATTTGCATGCCTACAGGCAAGGCCTCTTTGCTAGGTCTGGGAATTTTCCCCACAGCAGCTGACATGCTGTCAAGATAAAGCTTTAAGATATCCTTTCATCAATTACTAATTCAATCTTTGGCTAATTAAAATGTTTGAATCATTCAACCTATATTTCTCTGGGAATCTGACTTGCTCTTTATGTAACTTCTCCCTAAGAAGTGTCACACTTTTGCTGTGACTTTATTTAGTATCAGAACACAATTTCCAGTAACTTTACGTTATTACTATTCTGTGTTTTTTCCAGAACTGAAGGAGAATATTCACAGGGAAGAAATAATACTTCCCATTTTAAATTGCATTTCTGTCTGGAAGTTGTGTGCCTTCTCATGTTATTGCAGCCCCTTAGATCAGCAAAGGGCACACTCAGGAAACTCAGGAGAAGCCCAGGATGACAGTTTCCAGCATGATGCCCTCTTGCCAGGTATGCAGCAAGGAAGAAGTCACAATTATTTTCTGATTGCTGTTTATCAGAAGTACTTCCTCTCCAAGATCCTGAAAATGCAGCAAGTGTGGACCTAGAAAGACTCAGCTGAAACAATGCCTTACACCATTCCCTTCTCAGTTCCTGATCAGACTGTAGCAGAACGCATCCTCAGGGGAAAAGCAAGTAAAAACAAATAAACAAAAGCCTTATTTACAGAGTTGTTCTTCCCTGCTTCCATACAACCAGTTTTAAGACAAGAGCACTATGGTAAAGCTAAGGTTGAGCACTTTCAGACTCACACCTGATACAGATGGAGGACCTCCTAACTGAGCTGTACAGCAGAGGATAGCTCCAGACAAGCAGAGGGAGGGAATGGATTGTGTCATTTTGATTCTATCATGACTTTTCACAGCCATCCCTACCAAACCAGACAGAAATTGCTCTAAGATAGCAGGATGCTAGGATGGCTTGAAGAGACTGAAAGAAAAATGAACTTATCAGCATTTCTTTCCATAGCATCTGATTATTTTCTGCATTTGCAGAGTTGTGTCATGGCTTAGACTCCGAATGTCCCTGGTTTGCTGACCTGTTTTATGTTCCATTAGGAACTATATGCATGGCACATTACTGTGCATAAGTCACCCAGCAACTGAGCAATACTCCTGGAAATGTACCTTTGCAACACTTGACCAAAACCACTCATCATCTGAATCACTGAATCAAATGTACATCCCATATCCACTGATTAAAAAAAAAAAAAAAAAAAAGCAGTCCCAGACTTGTGGTTCACTAAATCTACATCCATTGGAAATAATGGTTCCTAGATGTTAAATATCCAAAACTGAAAATAAAATTTTCAAAAAAAGCACTTGCCAGGAACATTTTATTTTCTTCATATTAACGTAATTCTACCTCCATCTCAAGGTCTGTGGGTGGCCTTCATCTAATCTACACCCTTACAGAGATGCAAATGAAATTTTAAATATTTGGTAGTTAATGGTCCCCACTGTCTTTTTAAAATAAAATACATATATCTTCTTTGAAAAAAATGACAAATTCATGTTTGCATCAATGATTTTCCTCCAGGCCTCCTCTTCAGTTTCCAGTCCTTCAAGGAATATTGTCTAAATACTCTCCAAGGATTTTCCCTGCTCTTGGCATGCATAAGAAATCTGCTATTAGTGTCACTGAGAGTTATGTCTGCATATAACAAGGAGAATAGATACCTAAATAATTCATTAGACCCTTACATAAGTATGTTTGCCTTGATGAACAGCTACTATCAACATTTGTGGGAAGGTCCATTTCTAAATATTTTTAGAAACTAGAAACTATCAGTTATTAAGACTCTGCTTACAATGCAAGTGATTTAAACCAGAGATGTGTGGACAACACTGGTTCCCTAAGACTTTCCACAGATGCATCAGTCACTGATGCTGACACGGGAAAAATATGGGGGAAAGGCAATCAATGGAGCTACATTTTTGACTTGACTTAATTCATTAATATTTGAAAACAAGTAAGACTGGTTTGCCCCGGGGACTGGTAATAGGATACAAGCCTTTCACCTCTAGGTCAGCAGTTCAAAGCCAACTTTGGTCAGTACTGACTGAAAGTCATTACTATCTATATGAACACTCTTCAAGAGCATATGTAAAATAAGTTGGTGGTCTTATTTCCTAATAATTATGTAAAATAAGTTGGTGTTTATTTCCTAATAGCCAAGGCCCTGATTCAGCAAAGCTCTTAAGCATGCACGTAATGAGAAGCAGATGTTTAAATCCTTTTGAATTTGAACATCTGATTACAGTTAAGCATGTTTTTAACAGCCTTACTACTATGCGTAACTGGAGTGAACACTTGCAAAATTTTACTAAATAAGAGCCTCAGTATATTGGCTTGTCAGTTATACGTGTGTATGTACAGAGAGGGCAGGCAAGACCATTTCATCTCCCCCTAACTATTAACCACATGCTGGCACTGTGTGCTAATGATGGCAGAAGAACAAAACTATCAGCTGTAGAAAAGTTCTTTTTCATTCATCCATATTAGTGACGCAAGGTAGGGAAAAATCCTTGAACAGATACTATAAAGGAGAATATGAGGCAACAGAACTGGCTTATCTTCCTTTCCCCTTTCTTCAGTGTGGAATGTGCTTCAAAGCAACGTGGAATAGAAATGAGGCATTTGCACAGCCTTCCTGGTGCTTATTCATGCATGTTTTGTGTTAAATGTGTGCATATATGAATCTAGTCTAGAAGAATAGAAGACTCAGAGCAAGACCACATTCAATATATTCTTATAGATGAAGCTCATTCCTTAAAAGGCATTTGAAGAGGAAAAAAGTTTCAAAACATAAAATTTCTGAAGAAATCTTATTTGTACTTCAAAATCATCAGGGCCGACACACCATCAGAAGTTTTTAAACACTACTATTGAAGCTGTCTTTTCTCCTGATAGATTAAATACCTTCTAGGATTACCAGTGGATCAGATTTTGTTTTGCTTCTTTTAAAAGAGCTGTATTCTGGGACTCTTCCATGGTGCCACTGCTCATTGTCTAGTATGATCAAGGTCAACTGCTGTGAAACACAAGCTAGTGTTTCAAGCCACAACAGGCTCTGAAAACCACCATTTTAATATTGCGACTGTGAAGTTAGCACAGCAAGTGGAATTTCATCAATTACAAGTACTACTCCCCATCTCTAAAGACATGACCAATGGCATTAGCTGTATAACTCAGTGTCTTCTCACAGTGAGGCTGAGCATCACAGAGCTTGCTCTGGTCCCAGCTTCACTGTGCTTCAGTTGAAATGAATTGAGTGAATTATAACATGCAACTACGATCAGCATTTAGCGCTGCATTTGATAAATCTGGTAGGTTTTTGATCAAACACTGATGAAATAGACAAATTTGTTTGTAATGAAACGATCACACACAATTTACTGAGACTTAAAGTTTTCCAAGGATCTAAACACAGAAGATTTTTATCTTACAAAATTTTGGGTAAGTCTGTAATAAAAATACTTTACTAAAACAAATGAAACCAATGAACTCTTCTAAATTCACCCATTGCTAGTGGAAAAGTAACCAAATCAGTGATAATTAAATGTTTCACAAAACTGAGAACCTTCAGTAAGAATTCTCAGGAAAAAAACTTCATAGAGCGTGTGTTTGTTCTCTTTCTAGAATAACCAAAAAAGGGCTGTTCCAGAAATTCTTTCCTTGCTCTATTACTGGGATTTCTGTGCTAATTCCAATGCTGGGAGCTGCTAAGAGTTTTGCTAAGGCTCTCTCTGACAGGCCTTAATGTCTCACTTTTGAAACATATACACATAATTCACCCAATCTTTATTTATGAAATACCTACAGTTTTGATTATGATTACTATATTATACAAAGATGGCATATATCAAACTCTCAGTGCTTTTGAAACAACTTATATGGGTCATTTATTTGTCTGTTTCAAATTCATTAAAAGCCCACGATCAACCACTGACCTTCATAAAAGACTAATGAAGCATAGAAGTATAATCCAGGAAACTGGAAAACAAGTAAGTATTCAGCCAAGTGATGCAACATTTTTCCTTACATTTCACACAGTTCTCTGTAGTTTTCTGATAAGAGCACTTAATATTGTTAAAGGCGCTCAGATTTATCTGGGATACTACTGTAGTGCTCTGGTGCTAGGGCTATGCTTCTGCTGCTTTATTCCAGGAACTTTTTCATTAGTCATAGTAGCCAAGGGAAACTACAAGTACCACCTTGACATGTTAATGATAAATAAAGGTTTGGATCTGCCTTTCCTCCTCCACTGTTTATGGAAGAGGTTTATCTGTTAAGAGAGTAATTGCTAGGAGAATCAACTTCATTCCTGTTCTCTAGTATACATTAAACTTTGTTGAAACAAAGGAGATCCTAGTTATTTAAAATGCTGTGACCATAACTCAAAAGAAAAAAGAAAGCATAACAATAGGCACTCAATAAGGGAAACACCTGCTTTTTATTTTTCCTATAGGGTTTAAATGAAGCAAACTAAACAGCCTAACTGAGGACAAAAGTTTAAATCCAGGTTAGAAATCAAAGCCATGTTACTCTACCTCACACTGACAAGTTCAGTGAATGTCCACTTCATTCCATTTAATTTTTAGCGATTCTTAATCAAGTTTAAGAATTTGTATAAAAAATGTGCTACTACCCTTTATGATCCCACAATATAATTCCCAGCATCCCAAAGCCTCAAATTACACTGAGAGGTTCTTGCTACCTGTATAATAGAACCATTCTCAGTCTAGATGTAAGGTAGCAAATAATACAAGAATGGTGGTAATAGATAGCCAAAGGTTATCCATAGGAAAAACTCACCAATGCTGATGCGTTCAGTCTAGCTGGAAAATGCTGAGGCTGCTCATGCAATTTCCACAAAGGAGCAATCTCAAACAGAGATGCTGGTGTCATGGTGGTCAGTCCTTAAATGAAGTCTAGGAGGGGTGGAGTCAAGCTCCACCCCTTCCGGAAGCACAGCTGAATTACCTTCACCTGTGCTCCCACAGCTGACCCAACACTTAACTCAGCTGGTTAATCAGAGGTTCAGGCTGTGATTAACAGTTTCCCATACACTAGATGAGAGACTTCATAACATCTACTTGAAGGTCTGCATGATTCAGCACAGTGTTACAACAGATGCTCAAGCAGAGCAGTACAGACATGATTTGGGGAATATAACTACATACATTCTGAAATAGCATGCAGTAGCTTCACGCAGTAACAGACAAGCAGCTTCTAGCCTGCATCCAAACTTAGTTTTTCTATTTACTTCTACACTGAACCATGCAGACAGCATTCAGTATGATGCAAGTAAAACCACTGCTTCAGAGAACTCCAACACCCTTAAACACTTTGCACTGCTTGAGGATACAAACATAACTCTGAGATCTGAGCCTTCAAAACATAAGGGAAATTAAGCCCAAGATAAAAATTCATTCAAGAACACATCAGCTAAGAGGCTGCAGAAGAAACAAGCCATATTTTATTTTATTTTTTTTACTTAAGGGCAGTTGGCCCTTAAATGGGGTCTAGGAGAGGTGCAGACAGACCCCACCTATTCTGGTCACTCAGCTGAATTGCCTTCACCTGTGCTCCCAGGGCTGACTTAGTCTTTGCCTCAGGTGATCAATCAGTGGTTCAGGCTGTGACTCAATAGCTCCCACACAGTCCACAACAAAGGGGCACAGTGAAGCATGATATCATGGATTTGTGCAAACTCCAATAAAAGCCTCTTGAAAAATGCATCTTACAACGTCATTTGCAGGGCTGAGTGCTATGCAGTTGAAGTTACATGTTTATGAGTTAATTCTCTAGTGTTTGGTGATGTAGTTTCATGCTCTTCATGTTTTCCCTTAAGTTAGGTGGGGATGGGGTAAGAAAAACTTCAGAGGGGTGCATTTTTCATGTTTATGAGGAGACAACCCCAAACTGGCCCTTTCAGCCAGAAAAAAAAAAAAAAAAAAAAAAAAAAAAAAGTATGTTAACAGTTCTGCTCTCCCTTCCTTATAAAATCTGGACCATTTTTGAACATAATGAAATGTGGAATGGATTTAATTGAGAGCAGTTTTGCTTTTCCATAGGAATATTTTGCATGACAGTAGTTGGAAATAACTCATGTCTGTCTGTTTTTCTTGGAAGGCCAAAGTTCATTTAGTACAAACCACTAAAGACATCACCTGTGCACTCTCCCACCTTGCTCCTTTCCCTTGACTTCCTCCTGAATTCTCCAGATCCCAATTTCTCATGTCAGATGTCTACATCATGGTTTCTTGTGCCTATTTGGAGAGGGACTTCTCTTTTGAGAAAGCCATCTGGGATCTATGGAAAGTTGGCTGGTGCACGAGCACTTCAGCCACAGCACTTGAAAGAAACAAACACATTCAGCCAATGTTGCAAGGATAGAATTGTTATCTGATAATAACCCATTTTGTTAAGCAGGAGAGCACTTATGTAAAAGATATTTTCTCTGCAAGTTTTCTGTTTGAACTCTTGAACACTTTAACCAACAATATTTTACAGACAGACACTTGTAACTTAAGCTGACAGCCAAGGTTTGGAATGAAATTTCTCTTCCATCTGTTTCTGCCAGTCTTCCAAATCATGTCTGCAAACACAGCATAGGGAAAACATATTTCTAAAGGCTTTATTTCAAAGCTCTTGCCTTCCTTCTGCCTGCTGGATAACCTCTGCTAGTAAAACAGACTGGATGCACAATGATTGTCAGTGCTGAGAGCCAGTCAGACAGTTAACATATATGCCCATAAACTTGATTTCTTCTGTCATATGACACCAAAGAATGATAACTCCATTAAGCTAAAGGAATAAAACCCTAAAATGAAAACAAAAAACAATGAAAACACAGCATTAATTTTCATTCTCTAGGTTCTCAGAAATCAACAACTTACTTGGACTTATTAACAATTCAAAGAATCACATCAGGCTCACTGTGTTAAACATTATCAGAAGCCTCTACATAAACCAGCTAGAGGGCTGGAATCAGCTCAAGGTGCATAAGAAGGTATGGTTTCACAAGATTTTCTATCTGTCTTTGAAGATCCAAAAGGGACTGGATCCAAACCCAACTGAACTAAATGAGAAAAAAACGGTCTTATAGCTTAGTTTAAACATAAGCAGTTTGGATGCAGTTCAGAGAAATACTCGTACTTGGCCACTGATGTAAACGAAACATATTAACCTATAATTAGAAACGAAAAAAAACCAAACAAAGTGTGCCAGAATAGATCTATATAAGGATAAATCTATGAAGTATTGCTTTATGCTCTGTCTAGCCATTCCAGGATTCCAACACCTTAACAGAGAGATGAAACAAATTATTGGTTGATTTATTCATATAGATTTTTTTATAGTGGTATTTAACACAGAGTTTTCCTCCCAACACTATTCTGTTTTCTTTAATTGCTATTCCAGGACGCTTTTCTACTGATCATAAAGAAACAAAGAATTTATCACAAAACAAGATGAAAGTATGAAATTGTTCTTAGCTTACTTGATTTTTTTCTATTTCAATGGCATAAAAATTACTCTTAAACCACAGCACAGTATTAATTGCTAATTAGTTTACCATTTTGGTTGGAATGCCTTCTAGCATTTTTAAGTCAGTTTTAATCCATATAAACAGCCCAGGAATGCTCTTTTTCAAAACATGTAATTACAGGGGATTATATTACATCTCCAGCACTTTGGCAAATGCTTGCAATGGCAGAAGATAAAAAGTAATAGCAGTCTTCTTGTAATTTCATACAAACAGAAAAAAATGGTTAATTATCACTACAGCACAGTCACTGGGTCTTTTAAATTTATTTATTTTTTTAAATAAGACATACAGACTTCATAACACACACAACTTTTCTTCTACATTCTCCTTTGCTCACATCACTCCTGAAACAGAATTTAGCAGAACTGCTATTTATTATATCACTACCATATGCACAGCTTTTATTTTAAACAACATTACATTTAAGAGGAAAAAGCAAACAAACCAAAGCAGAATGTTGTTTTTGACAAGTACAAAGTGGTTGTTATGTGCATTGTTTGCTGGCTAAATGACAGCAGTCTTAAATGGTAATCATGCTTACAAACATCACAGTTCCTTTAGACCAAAATCAATCTAAATTAAAGAAGCTAGCTCATGGGTGTTCACCTTCCTTTTGAAAATGAACAACTGCCTGAAGCATTTAGCTTATGAGACCTCAGTCACAGAGATAGACAAGCAGGAGATGAACATCCTTCTTTTTTCAGGAGAATTTACTGGTTTGAGATAGCTGAACTCAGTAAATATCCCAAGATGTTGACTCCTCTTCTGCAGCCTTTTCAAAGAGAAGCTCCTGCTGAAACTCCTGCACCTGCAGACAGAAATGAAGCATGGGTTTGGGAAGATCTGAGAGCTTGACCTGGCCCTGGGGCCAGAGCAGCAAGGCCAGGCTCCTGAGGGCTTCCCAAATGACATGCCAGCCATGCAGGGAAGGTCAGCCATGCTGGCCAGGTCAGTGAAGCTGTGAGATTGAGGGGCTTGGCAGAGGGATAGCTGTGCTCTCTGGAGCCATGACTACATGGAGACTTCTCCTCTCCAGCAGCTCTTTCCCTTGTGCTGAGCCCCTTTCTGCAAGGGCAGGTGCCCTGATGAAGAAGAATGAGAAGCAGCAGGGAAGTTTTCCACCTCTAAGACAGCAAAAACAACTTCATTTCCCTCTTGTCTTACCAATATTCAACCAGTTTCTTTATTTTAATACTTTAGCAAGGCAGTTTCCCTCCAATTCAAGTCCTGGCTTTATCCAAAGACTGTGGATCTACGAGCTAATGATCCTGCTGACAGACATGCAGGCAGCCACTTCCTCATCACGGTGGCCACTGATAGCTGCACCCCACATTGTTCAGCACTTTGCTTTTGTTCAGCTTTCCTCTTTTGCATTCTCTGACCTAAGTGGCTTTTCACCATCTTGTGAAATACTCATATTATCACTTTATCCTGCTTTGTGCCTACAGCTTTCCAGAGTTGTTCTTTTTTACCAGAGAAGTAACAACTCCGCTTTCAAAGAAAGACAGGCTTAGCCCATGTGTGGAGCAGCAGGCTCCACTGTCTTCTGATAGTTGCTCACTCCCCTTCTGCAGGCCCATAGAACTCTTCCAGAGCAATTCCTGGCCATGTTTGGACCTCTTTAAAGTTAAATTATAAAGTGTTTTAATGGGCCTTTCTTCCCAGCAGTCAAGGTTTTTCAAGAGGCATCTCTTCCTTTTGATTCCATAATTATGGGTACATGTGACAAGCAGGTCATGATTTTGCAATAAGCACGTGCAGTCACCATTTTGTACGATTTCATAGAATCACAGAATTAGTACATTTGGAAAAGAACTCTAAGGTCACCTAGTCCATCAGTTTAGCAGTGAATGAGCTGAGTTCTTCTAAATTTTAAAGTAAAGAAAGAAAGAACAGGGCCTAATGAAAACCAAGGGAAAAGAGAAACTTCCAGAATGTGTTTAAAGCAGATTTCTGGTGGAGATGTTTTTAAATCCAAGTCTTTGCACTTTGGCAATATAGTTGTTTTCTCTTAATTTTCCTAACAACCTGCCAATAAAGCCAAAAGCATGTTTAGCAAAAATGAATTAAAATGCACCTTTCTGTTGTTCTAAAGATAACACAATATTTCTTATGGAAACAAGAAACTATATACTCAAATCTTCTTGTCATCAAAACCCGGGGAAACAAAAACAAGCTCACTTATTTGGAAGAAAAAAAAAACAGTTTGGAAGTGCATGCCTTGAGATATGTAACGTTGTGCCTTCTCTGCTCAATTTGTCAGAAGCCTTAATTTTCAATGCATACGTAATTCTAGCGCTAAACATGCAGAATTCAATTCTGTGTGAAAGCTACTTTATTCCATGAGTCATTGGCTTATCTCTTGATGCAGCTTCATTAATTTCAGTTTTTTTCTGTGTGGTAAACCAGTCCACCATTTTCCTGTTGAAAATCACTGCCTTATGAATGGATCATGAAAGGACTGATTCACATCCTGAGATAAAAATTACAGTGCTATATGACTTTTTATTTTTACTTTTTATTTTTTTATTTTTTTAAGTCATGTAAGTTAAGCCATAGAAAAATCCTTGTTGAGATTTAGTGCAAGTCTGAATTCAATTGGAAAGTATTTTTTTTAAGAATGTGAACAGCTTAAATTTCTCAGTATAAACAATACTGCTAATGTCACTTAAGTCCTGGAAATCAGGTTTATTTGTCCTATGAACAAATAATGCTCCCTTCCAAGCACCAGATTTGGTTCTTTGTCAAACTAGTGTATTATGCTGTATTGAGTGGATAACAAGGCTTGCATTTAATACATAAAAATCAGAGTCATGAGACACTGAAAGTTAATTATAATGCTGCAGTTTAAGGGTCAGGATTAACAGGCTAGGCTTACTTCTCAGTAGGAGCGAAAAGGCCAGAGAAGACAATGTCCATCACAGCATGGTAATAAAAAAGGGCTTTAAAAGTACATTTGTGGAGACTACGCTTCCTCTGTTTTTCTTTGGCTTTTTTTAACATGGAAAAATCTGTTTCTGAAAATTGGCTGCAGGTACTTAAAATTAGAAAGTTATTTGAATTTTGAACTTCAAACTTTGTGTTTTTAACTTAAAACCTTTAACTTCTATGCTTTTCCTTTTTGGCATTTGAGAAGTACACTTTCCCTCTGATATTAGTTCTATTACAGCTTAATGGAAAGAACATAGTGCCTTGACTGTCCCTATATACTACAAATAAAATAAAATACGGAATAAGCTGAGTAGCATGTGGCATTAGATACAAATTAATACATGTTACAAAGAGAATCAGGTTGTACCAAATATAGTCAGAACTCATCATTTTCAGATGTACTTCATTTCCACACCTCCTTAATGGTATTTATCTCATGAAGGGATAAAAACTAAATTTTGCTATCAAAGAAAAAATTGAAGAGTTTGTCTTGGCTTATCCAGAAACCTTCAGCTATTCAGGGAGTAGAACTACTTCATGTAGGCCTGCTCCTCCAGATTTTCCTCAGTTTTATATTTACTTCCTACTCTGGAAAATTTTCTACTTGACTTCAGTGGATACTTTTGTTGAACTTTAGGTTTAGCTGGGAGTTAATGCTGAAGACAGTAAATGATCATTGTTAGCAATGAGATCAATGAGGCTGTTTACTTGGATTGTCTTAACTTTTCTTTGTAACCATGAACAAAGTTGTAACCTTAAGGTCAGGAGCTTTGATAATTCATAAAAGAGAGAAAACATATTCAAAATAAATAGGACCAACCAACCATAGTATTAAGAAAATAATCCCCCCTTGTGTACATTAAATACACAGATTTTGTGTGATTTGTAGCAACTTTGTCAAACCATTCTTTACAGTGCCATTTGCTAATCCAAGCCTTTGTGGTCAGTTTGCCACAAGCCAGGTTTCCAAAATAAAATATGAAGTTCCTACAACAAATGAAACTGTACAGTGACACATTGCAGTGTAGTTAGAGATTAAACTAGTCAGTGAATAAAATAATGTGTTAATTATTAGTTATAGAACAGATGAAGCCAAGTCCAGGAGGTGGGTAAGGGCTAAGGATTGCTGCCAGACACTATTAAGTCACCAGTGGTTGAAGGGTGAAATCCAAGCCATGTTGAAGTCACCAGAAAAAATCTCTGTGAATCAAGATTGTACCTTAGTAGAAAGTAATTAAATTCACTATTAGGGTCATGAGTTCAAGTCTACAAGCACTAATTCACTATGCCATGAAACTTGCCTTTGCTACAAGAGAAGCAGTTGCAAAACTGCACAGAGCATGGCAGCAAGAAAGGTTGCCCTGGTGATGTTTGGAAACTGGTGTGTCCACGATTATATAGGAACGTATTTCCTTTTCCAAGCCAGTATCAAAAATAACAAGCAGTGATCTGAAAAGGAATGAAGAAAAATTACAAGATGGAATTTCAAACATAGTTTTGGCAGTAGGCAAAATCCTAGCTTCCAGACCTTACAACAATTCTATCTACAGCAAAAAAATAGGCTTACCTCAGCATCCTCATATTGAGGCAATTGAAACTTGTGGCCTAATGTCACAACTGATCCATTTCAAATGCTTGTTGCCTATACCCATATACTCTAAGTTTGAGAAGAAGTCTGCACTGGGCTTACGTCAGGAAAACATCTAAAACCAAATTTTAGCCACAACAATTCTCCTATATCCCTTACACATACGTATTTGCATAACTCTATTCCTCACATCCTTTTTGATGGATATAGCAGTGGTGGCTGAAATTGGAGAATGGACCAACAACTTACACCTTATTGTTAACAGACTGAAAAAAAAAAAAAAGTGAATCAAACTTATCATATTAAACATCATGTTTCTTTCAAGATCACATTGCCCTTTTCTTGGATAGCAGAGTAACCTTTCAACCTTAATACACATAAGCCAAAAGTCTATTGGAACTGTGCTCACAGCATACATTGACAGAAAGACAACTGAACACTATTTTGCACCATTACTTAATGTGAAGATTTTGTTATGACCAATCAGGCTAGAATAATTAAGGCAGATAATTATTCTGGAAGGAAGGTCTCTGGATTTACATTAGCCCAGGAAAAATCAAAATGATTCTGACTGAAAACAGTAAGTACTCTGTAGACTTAGGGAAGATAACATCTCTTCTGTCACTGAACAACATCTTCCAAAGGAGTGACAGAAAGCCTTAATTGGAATGGTTGGATAGTGGTAGTTATTCAGAAAGATTTTGGAGTTTTTTGTTTGTTTGTTTTTTGTTTTGCTTCTACACTTTGAAGAAAACATTGTCACTTCCTATTACATGAGCAACTGGGCACAGTGATCCAAATGAGGATTAATTATGGTAATCAATCATAGCTGAAAATGAGCAGGATGTATGTTTCAGTAGAAAAAAACCAAAAAACCCAAATATAGAAGAAAATCACAGCTAAAATAGTCAGCACGACTTCAAAAACTAACTCCCTGCACATCAGGATTTTAACCCTGAGAAAACTGATGTATTAAGGGCTCAAATGATGGCACCAGGGGTTTTGGTAGCATTAGTGATGTAGACCAGACATAAATATGTAGAGCATATAGGTGTTACAGTTGGAGCCAGCTATGGTTTACTGTTACAATCACAGTTACTATTGTCGAAGTACAGAATTTTTTTTAGGCAAGGTGTGATGGTGACAGAATGCTTTGTGAAGTCAGTAACATTTAAGAGCATGTTGAAGAGCCTCAGGTCAGCATCAGATCCTTGTTGCCAGCATTATAAAGAGTCTATTCATCTAACACTTTAAATTTCCCTTAGTTCAGAAAAATACCCTATCATTTCCTCTGAAGAGGGTTGGTAAAAGTGCTTCTTACTGTTGTTCAAAGAGTATTTTGATGATGACGATTAGAAGTGATAAACAGCCTTTTCTGGTTCAGTAATGATGGATTATGCAGTACAGTCAAACGAACACCACTGAAATTGGCCTGATATTAGATACCCAAAGCGTTTGTTTGCAGACTTGTTGGCTCTGATTGTTATTATGCTTGTCTTCCATTTTAACTACAGTTCATTTCCAGGGAGCAATTTCTACTGCTTTAAAAATCAGTCTGTACATGTTGTACCTAAAATCAAATGACGAACATTTAGAAAAGGGAAGTAGCACGTGTATATTTCCAGGAAAAAAAAAAGAAAAAAAGAAAAAAAAAAAAAAAAGCAGCCATTTTAGCAGAAACTGTTCCTGACAGTAAAAACTTAACTGTAAGCAGCATGGCAGCTTACAGAGAGCAGAGATGTTACAACGCTCAGCGGACCATCTCAAAGGAGAAAAAAAACCCCAAACACCCCTAATTCATAAAAACTAATCACCTTACTTTCATTTGTGTTTATAGGTAATGTCAGATTGCAAATTCTTTTTGGCTTGAAAAATCTAAAAAGTGAAATCACAAGGTTTGACTGAGTAAGCTACCATCAGGTAACCTATGTATTCTCATCTTTGAGATAACAGAACAAAAACCCTAAGTAAGTGGTCTTTTTAAAATTCCATCTATATGATTCTGTATGAACTGACAGTACTGACCTACTAATATTTGGGTCATATGAGTTGGGTCACTCGTGTCAGAGTTACAGTGACCTGATTCCGCCTGTTTTATAACTTACTGACATTTCTTTTATCCGCAACAAGGGTGCAACGCCTACCTGAGACTTGATCTGCTCACTTTTTTCTTTGATGTTCCTCACTCTGCGCCAAGGGTCATAGTGCTGGCAGACACACTGTGGGGTATGAATGATTTAAAGCAACAGGTGAAAGTCTTTAAATGAGTGTATTTACTACCACCTTTCAAGGACTCTGTATCAGCTATGCTTGATCGTATTCCATAAGTGTTCTCAGATGCACTTTCCATTGTGTTGCTGTTTAGTGGTGTGGTCATATTTCATGTAAGTTAGCTATTCTGTGAATTTCACATGCTCATCCTGTAAAGCTGGACTTGTGTGGACAGTCAGTCTCCTGGGCTTTCATCACTCAATAAGGGACAGATGCACTTTAGTGTTAAGCAAACTAATAGCATTTCCTACATCCCCATGAAAATACATCTGCCTGCGTCTTGTCTGCTTACACTTTCTGTATCATATACTTCTGTAACCACCTACTCTCACTGCATGAGTCTGAAACTGTAACTATGCCTTAAACAACCTTGTGTCAAACCAATTTTATTTTCCTTTCTTCAAAACTTTTTTTAAAGATCACCTCTTCTAAAGCTACACTAGTGCATAAAGTGCTACTTGAAGCATGGTATGGCCATTAGCTGGAGTTCCATTAACAGCTTCTCAACAAACACTCCCCATATTCACAGTTGAAAATCAGAAGAAACTCTGGTCTTATTTTCAACCACTTCCGAAGATGTTACTACTGCATGACATGCTATAATGACTGCAATCACAACTGTGCAAAATATATATATGCAGCTCAAACACACCAAAAGCAAAAAACTACAAAGTCCCCTAATGCAAAGGCAAAGAATACTAAGGACTGTAAAGTACAGAGAATGTTAATCATAGGTCAACAGCAAATTTAATTCTATATGCTAAATAACAAACAGAAGTAACTGTAAGAACATGAAAATATGCTCTCTGATCTGTTTCTCCAGTACTGAAAATTTATATACTCTGCTAGGAAACTAAAATTCTTCCTTCTCTGCTTCCACTTGATTTATCTCATATCAGAACAAATGAACTTATCATGCAAAGACCAAACAAACAGAAAACTCCTTGGCATAAATTATTCCAAGATAAGAGATGGTCAGCCAGGATAACCTTTCTGAGAGACATGATATTTAGTGCAGTAGGACCAAGACCTGTTCCTGATGTTGATAATAAGAGGCAGTGAACAGACTGGAAATGATTGGAGAACAGACTAGGAATAAGGAGACCTCAGTTCTAAACTAGGCTACATCACTACTTAGTTAGGAAGTTGTCCAAAATACCTTGCTACTTAACACTATCCCTTACTCCCCTGCCCCCCCCCCACCCCCCAATTACAAATATGTAGAGAATAAAATTATTATGCTTGTATTTCCTTAATAGTTCCAAACAACCACAATAACAGATGAGATGATTCAAATGCAGAGTACAATGCTGTAGCATGTCAGGAATTTAACAGATTTGGGTGCTCAGATACACCTAAATTACATTTTAAAATAAATATTTTTAAAATAATTAAAAGCTTTAGAAATTAAACACACAACCAGCTTCAGAGTTCATTTGCAGATTGATAGCAATCAGCACCTACAAATCCTCGTGGGCAGTAAAACATGGAAATGGGAAGACAATGTTTTCAACAATAGCTGATGTCTGCATCAGCAACAAAAACAGTCTCTGAGCACTGGCATCAAGGAGCATTTGATGTGAACAAAGTGACATCGTGTTTCATCAAAGGTTAATGAGTACAGCAGTTCTGTCAGCAATATATTAAGACAGCAGAGTCACTGTTCGTCATACTTGGTGAGTTCCAGGCAGACTGCAAGCACTGACATTTGTGGATTTGTTGGGGTTTCTTTTACCTCCTAGGTTCAGTAACTTTTATGTGACAAGTTATTATTTTACCATAAGCAATTCTTAACACTTTTTCTGCCGAGTAAAAATGCTTTTGTAAGCCTGGAGCTTGTGCTGACCGGAAAATTAGAGGCTTTTCTCAGTAAATTTTGCTTAACTAACAAGAAAAACAGAATAATGTAATAAAACATCATTAGGCAGCTTTGGATTTTCAGTTTTCTAATAGAAACTATCTGTCAAAGGTTCTATTTGTTTTTGAAAACATAATATTAATTTTCAAGCAAAATATGTGTGTAGAATTTTCAGATAAGACATTTTATCCGTAACTGTCCATTGAAATCAGCGGACAAACACATAGTAACACCAACAGGGAGGCAAAGAAACAGCAGCAGTGAAATGTAATACAAACTAAGCTCAGCCCTCAGTGCTCAGATTTTGCTGCTAGATTCAGTACTGTTGAGCAGAATACAATAATAGAACCAGCTTCAGAATTTTCTGTCATGGAAAATTATTATGTGGCTGAACCAGTGCTTGATTCCATGACACATTAAACAAGCCCAAAATGCATGAATAAGGCTCTGGCAAATGTATCTTAGGTGCAACAGCACTTGCCACATTCTATCATCCAAGTCTGTAATAAGTAATACCTCACCTCCTTAATAAAGAAAACCTTATCTTTCTCTAACTGTGTAGAGGATATGGACAACACTTCATCATTTCACATGGCACCAGAATCCAGGATACAAGAAATTTTTGTCCAAGTGAGGTAAAAGTCTCTAGCCTTAGCAAGTCCATGGTGTTATGTGGTGTTTACTGTGCCAGCACTTATGAGCAGTACTGATACTGCTGCTGAAAGTGTTTCTGAGTATCGCTACTGGAAAATCATGGCTGTTTTCAAGGGCTACTATTCCTTCTCCTCTGAGGAGTGAACGATTTGTGTGAGACTGTTTATTTCTGTGACCATGTTTGATTTACACAAGCCAAACTTTCAGCTCAGTTGGTGTCTGGTTAGACAAACTTTAATTGCAACAGCTTATTGCACAAAGATCTTATTTACATCATTACATATCTGTGTTTCTCAAGGCAATCTGAGCTTTATGGAAGAATGACAGAAGACACGCTTCAAATAGAGTTCTGAAGGCCACCAGGTTTTCTTATGCCATTTCTGAAAGACATTTGTGTCATCCTATTCTCAAAAACATGTAATGACAGAGGTCCCTCCTATTCCCTGTACAATCGACTTGACCTTTGCAATAAAAACCTTCCCTCTCCTCCACAAAATGTCTAATAAAAAGTGGTGAAGATTTTAATGGATATCCTACCTGCCATGTTCTCACATAGAGCAGTCCCATTTCTGTAGAAAATGGTATTCCTTCACTTTTTGGCTAGTACCCCATGCTATTTGTTAAGGACATGGTTAGCTTGGAATTTGGAAATACTGTTTTGGTAAATCTGTTTTCTGGTTTTCAAAGCAAATGGAATAAAGGAAAGCATGACTTTTGCCCTGTTTTCCCTTAAGCAGTCCTAAAGAATCATGCTACGCAAGGCTGTCTATTCACTCATCCCACTCCCAATAGCAACTTCTGATCCTGCAGGTCACTTTCAGCCTGATTTGACAGGAATTAAGAGTTCAAAGACAAAGTTTCTGAAAGATTTGTGGAAAAGGGGCAGCCAACAAAGAACAGTGACTCTTTCTGAATCAGAATAAGCAGACAACATATCAAACATTCAGAATACGTTTCTGATTGAAACTTTACAAAATGTCTGTTCTGCAGGACAAGTTTTGACTGAAGCTTGCTCTGTATAAGAGCTGAACTAGACTAAAGTATGTAGTGGGCTCGTAAGTTCCAGAACTCCTGGATCCATTTACATTACCCTGGAAAATATGTTTGCCATGATATAAAATTCTCAGTGAATAGAGTTATTATTCATTTCTGTGAGGCTCCTTTCATCAGAAGATCTGAAAGCATGTGACAAAGAAGGCCTTGAGTGTTATCTCTGTTTTATGAACTGAAGAACAGAAAGGGGAAGCACCTTGCCTGAGGTCGCCAGATCAATGACAAATCCAGGTGTCCCTCAAGTAGCTCAAGCAGTTGTCCATGCTGCTTCAGGCATACCTGAAACAGAATCAGATAACTTATTCTACTATCCTAGTTTTCTAAGCTACTTTTATACAGCAGATATGAACTAGCAGAAAAGGATCTGTTTTTTGCTTTTTTTTCCCCTCTCTTTTCTCCTCTTTAGCAGAAAATAAAACATTCACAGATTTTAAAAAGTACATTCAGATGAGCATGCAAATGTTGAGATAATTCCTACATCCAGTGGTTGCTTTCGAAAGCTCAGCTCTCTATGTCTTGGAGTTAACAAAGGGTTTACAATAATTGTGCAGAGAAGTTCCATTAGTGCTCACTCAATCATGTAACCACTGTAAGTTCAGAATCTTAGCATTTACACTGAGCCTAACATACTGCATTCAGCTATACTAAAGAAACCTGTTCCATAATCAATGCCTATTTCCAAGGCAAAATCAACCTGAAAGATTCTCATACTTAAAACCAGATTTCATGCAGGATTCACGGTCATTTTACTAGAAACCTTTTCATTATTCCAGACAAATCCATTCAGTAAAACCACGAGTACAACTACTGAACTGTGTTCCCTTTGCTAAATATTAGCAACAAATAATGATTCATTTGAAATAAGACTTCCAACTGCAATTCTGTCCCAAAAGCTAAATAAATGAGGTGCTAAAAGCACTGAATCCCACTGAACTCTCTAATATGTTTTACCACACAACTGCATTTACAACTAAATTAACCGACAGCCTCCCTCACCACAAGTGGTCCTTCTGATGTCTTCAGTAATGCAGATTTCAAGGGTCTTAAAATGGTATGATACAGCCACTGAAAAGAATGAAGTGGAACTTGGGCTTTAAATCCAAATCAGGATATATACCAAAATCCTGATTTTCCTGTGCCTTCAGCAATCCTAGTATAGAAATGCTAAAATTAGTATTGTTTGAGTCACAATGAAGCAGGTGAGCCTCCTTGTGAGTAAGGCATTAATCAAACCAAGATATCCAGCCAGCATCTTCACTATAAATGTGATGTGACATTACAGTTATTCAAAATTTTTAGACATACACACTTAGCTGCTTCTGCATGGATGTGTTTATTTGACTTGCTCATCATAGTCTTGGGCATTTCTCTAGTGAAACATCTCATCAAATGTTCAATTTTCTTCATGCAAGTATCCAAACTATCTTCTATAAAACAGTGCTGCTGCAAAACACAGGGCGAAGAAGATTTCAACATGAACCTATGCTTTGTGCTGACCTGAAAACATTGTGCTCGTTACAGAAGCAGAGCTATTGGTAGCAGTCACCTTCTAAATACTGCTGGATAACTATGACCAACCATTTAACATCAATCAAGTCAAATGTTCTGTGGTAAGGGAGACACCAGTAGTTTTGAAAAGGACTTTACTCCTTTTAAGAAACCGAAGCAGTTCCAAATCATGTACAGTTTTAAAAACAGTACAAATAAACTGTGGAGAAAACAGGAGAAAATTAAGGTTTGTTCTCTGTGATGGCAGAGGAATCACAGCAAAGCCTCCTTAAATGAAGGGCTGTACCAAACATGGACATAATAATATCCTGAGAACAACAGCACACAAGTATCTGTTCTGACATGTAATGTACAGAAATACTCTGATTTCAATAAAGAACATACAATGCTAATTAGGTTGGAGTTGAAATTAGGGGGGGAACTCTGTGGGGATTAGAGCAAAGTCTGCGAGCTCGAACTTACACTGGGGGCGATTTTAGTGACTTTTTTTTGTGGGTTAAGACTAATGAAAAGAAGGCAGGAGCCAAAGAAACACAAATGGAAACCAAAATAATTAGCCCAAGAGATTTTTAAATTCATAATCAGTTTCAGAGTCTAACACTTACTGCTTTCAATGGCTAATTAAAAGACCACTTAGGATGTTAGGGATTATATGTTTACTTGAAAGAAAGCAAGAATTTGGGATTTGGATTTCTTCTTTGATCATTTAGGGTATGGCATTACATCCTTTTTTGCACGTGTTTAAATAGGATGGCTCACATGAGTGAGGTTAGGTTAGTCGTGTGCACATGTGATGGACAGCCTTCATAAACACAGCAGGGAACTTTAGGACTGAAAGTCTAAATCTACACTTTTTACTTAACAGAGGAACTCCTGAGCTGGGAATTGCCACAAGTCAGAAGATCTGTCAGGCAGGCACAGAGACAATGTTACTGAATAGGTACTGATGAATGCAATAGACATGCTACACAAAGTTATATACATTTGTAAGGTTTTCCTACTAATTACTTTGTATGATGGATATGTTACACATAAAATAAATAAATAAATAAATAAATAGAAGATTGCACAAATCAGTACAGTTGCTATCTGAAAGGAGATGTATGACCTACACAAGACTACATCAAATCTTTCACTCCATTTACTTTCAAGGAGTCAAAAATTTACATTCATTCAATTTCAAAGTACAGTTCAATTACAGTTAATGTAAATGTTTCGTATAACTGTAAGATATACCACGTACGTATACAACACTTAGAGCATCACAACATCCACTAAAACACAAGCTGCAACATGACTACTTCTGGTGTAGTAACTCTTATTTATTTTCCTCCTCTTTTTACATATTCAGGTCTTTGAGACTTACTTTAAATTATGTATATATATATTATTTTTATTTATTTAAATTGTGTGTGTGTGTGTTATTTTTTTGAAGCATGTAATCTGAGACTCAATTTTGGAAACCAAATAGCATGTAGATGGTTATATACTTAACTACTCCCTTCCAGATTTTCCAGATGTCTGGAAGACCACAAAACAATGCAATGTGCTATACAGAATTCGACATTCTTCTGTATCTCATTCACAGAGAGCTTAGCACAAGTGAATCCTCATCAGTGATAAAGGCTGAATTGAGAAATATCATAGATAAGAGCAAAAAACGTTCATATACCATTCCCTCACCATTGGCATGCTGTGAAATATCAGGTAAATCTATTTGGTAAATCACTGAAAATCATTTTAGGTAAACACCACCATCTTTAGAGCAAATACTCTTCATTTTAAACCTGTGAAGTAGCTGGATGGGTCAGTTCCTAGGAAGGTTTTCAACCTCTTTGGATACAAAAGATACTAACTGCTGACTATGACAGAGAAAAAAGTTATTATTTAGAAAAGAGAGATTGCTCTAAACCAGTATTGTCTACTGAAGTGCTTGTCACACAACTACATGATCACAGAGTCACAGAATAGCCCGGGTTGGAAGGGACCTCAAGCACCAAAAATCTTCAGCCCCCCTGCCACAGGCAGGGCTGCCAATACTAGACCAGGCTGCCCAGTGCCCGATCCAACCTGGCCTTGAACACCTTCAGGGACAGGGCATCCACAACCTCTCTGGGTAACCTGTTTCAGCACCTTACAGCTCTCATAGTAAAGAACTTTCCTCTGACATCCAACCTAAATCTTTCCTTCCTCAACTTAAAATCATTTCCCCTTGTTCTGCTGTTATCTACCCTCTCAAAGAATTGACTCCCCTCCTGTTTATAGGCTCCCTTTAGGTACTGAAAGGCTGCAGATCACACTGCAGATTTCCTTTCTCCAGGCTGAACAAGCCCAGCTCCCTCAGCCTGTCTTCATAGGAGAGGTGCTCCAGCCCCCTGATCATCTTTGTGGCCCTCTTCTGGACGCTCTCCAACAGCTCTCTGTCTTTCTTGTATTGGGGGCTCCAGACCTAAACACAGTACTCCAGATGGGGCTTCACAAGGGCAGAATAGAGAGGGACAGTCACCTCCCTGTCCCTGCTGGCCACCCCTCTTTTGATGGAGCCCAGGACACTATTTGCTTTCAGAGCTGCAAGAGCACACTGCTAGCTCATGTTCAGTTTCTCATCCACCAGGACCCCCAAGTCCTTCTCTGCAGGGCTAAACAATATGTGTTTAATACTCACAATATCAATATGTGATCAATATTCACAGCCATAATTTATAGTTGGATTTTCACAAAGCTGCAGTATGCTATTTTTCTATGTTCGGGACCACAGAAGGAAGTAAGCGGGGCTCAGAAGATTCCAAAACAAGTTCAATCAGGAATATCATGACAGGATTATGAGTTGTGCCAAGCACAGCTCTTTCTACCTTGGCAGTAACAACCTACATGCGACTACTTTTCATTATAAAGGCAGCAACTATGAGATTTGACAGTAGAGAAAGTACTGTTCCATCCTCATGTTAACTCTTATTTCATAGAATAATTAAGGTTGGAAAAGAACTCTAAAATGATCTGATCCAGTTGTCAGCCCATCATTACCATGCCCACTAAACCACATCCCTCAGTACCACACCTACACAGTACATGAACACCAGGGATGGTGACTCCACTAACTCCCTGGGCAGCCTGCTCCAGTGCCTCAGCACTCTTTCTGAGAAAGACTCTACTCTTCAGAGACTGCTTTTGTGTTAGTCCATTGACTGTAAGCAAGCAGATTTTTAACTGCAATATTATCAGTAAGAGACACGAAAGCATCTATTTCCCTATGTAAACAACTGTTCTAATGGTAGTTGCAAATAGGTGGAACATTCTATGCTTACTACTGACAGTGTGCTGAACTGCCATAGGTTCACAGTTGTATACATGGAGCACAAAATACCTCCAGCTCTCCCTAGCCATTAAGGTTTAATGTAGGTATATTGCCTAAGAAGGCAATTCCCCAGTTCCAATCCCACCCCCACCTGTCAGGAGCGCATGGACAAATACAGATTACAGGTATCCAGCAGAACATGAAGAAAGAAAACTTTTTTTCAAAGCAATTCATTTAAGTAAGGATCTATTTGACTTTGAAAGTAAGAGAGGATGGGAGCCAAAAAAAAAAAAAAAAAAAGCAAAAAATAAGCTGAACAATTAGGCTTTGTTTTCTCTGTTTGGACATTCCATCTGTCCTCAAATCTTTGAAACCTTGCTTATGATGAAGACAGGTTACAATGGAGCACATGTGATAAAAGCTGGTGACAGACAAGGTCCAGAAAGGAATTTTATAAACTGAAATATATTTTATCTAGGAAATCAGTGAAGAATCACTCTACAAAATAATTCAAACCATGTGTGAAGTGAATAAAATTGGGCATTTGAACATCTGAAATTCTAGTCAGAAGTTAAAGGAATACACAAAAATTAGTTCTCTTGTTATTTACTGAATAATTTACTGTATTTTCTTTTTGGATATGCGCCGCCATGTGCCAGGAGAGGAGCCAAAGCAGTGCAGGCTGACTGGAGGTTTGAACACAGGGCTGCTTGTGAAGCCACATGTGAGACATGCAAGTTACACTATGCTTTACTTTTGGCATCTAACAAACTTGTCTGAGTGAACATACCTGCCAAAAATTACATTAGCAATAAGGTATCTTGTGTATGTGCCAACAAGTTTCCCTTCAAACATGGAAATAACTTGCCCCACGTGTCTGGCCTTCACTCATGTCTTGAAAGCTGAGACATATCTGTTGCAAATTAATTTGACTTTTTGCTTTGGATGAAGGGACCAGTCTGCTAACTTGATGGGATCTGAAGCACATAACATAAGAAGAGAGGCTAAGAGAACTTGATTTGTTCAATTTTAAGAAGAGAAGCTGAATGGAGATCTTATGTTCTTTTTCAACCATCCAGGGTGCTTTCAAAGAAACAAGCAAACTTCTGGAGATGCATGGTGAAAGCAAAGAGGCAACAGACATAAGATGCAGCCAAAGAAATTCCAGTTCATTATTTGGATATTTTTTTCCTTACTATGAAGGTGGTCACAGACTGGAAAAGGAGCTTAGGGTGACAGAGGAGTCCCTCTCATTGGAGAAGTTCAAAACCTGAACAGCTCTGAGCAGCCCAAGTTATCTTTGAAAGTGGATCTGTCTTCCAAGTTGGTCTGCTCTACACATGGCTGTTGGGCCAAGCAGCCACCAGAGTCCCTTTCCAGGCTGAATTATCCTGATTCTCTCAAAGAAAGCTGCTGCAATGCTACTCCCTTTAAAAAGTGTATAACAAGAAACAGGAATCGAACTTAAGAACAGCAATAAAGGATCAACTTTTATATGATCCTCTGTAGGTCTCATACACTAGTGGGGTATTAAGAAGTATTATTGAAGATCTGCTTCATAAGTTGTTGCGTATACTGAAAATGTACAAAAAAGTCTTTAATTTTACTGTCTCCAACGACAGCTTATCCTTTAAAGGATGATACTTCCACTGAGAAAGCACTTTACAGGAAAAGGAAGACATAGACTGCTTTTTTTTTTTCCCCTTGTACTGATCCTCCCTCTTCATGCTTGCACTGCACAGAATAGTTGTTTATATGCATGTATTGGTTTCTTGTTTTAATTACTGATTTCTCTTTAAAATATTCCTAAAAGGCTTCCTAGTGTTAGAACTAAAAACAAAGGGAAAACCCAGACAGGATTTGAGCTTCATTTTGATCAAGGATCCGTAATCTGATCTCAAAAAACAACAACAACAGGAGTTTTGCTTAGAATTAGCATGGATTCCAAACAAACAAGTGAAGAGTTGGAAGATGCTCTTAAAGCAAACACAAACACCACACTGAATAGGCACTGAACTGAATTTGGAGATCTTGCACAGATATCCTAAAAGGACATCAGTCTAGATACTTTTTTTTTTTTTTTGCCTTAGTCTTCACTTACAAAAGGAAATTTGCATCACCTTTTTGCCACTCTGATGGTTTAAAAATTCAAAGGAGCTCTGTACTATTAGATCATGTGCACCAGAGCAGTCAAGTTACTGGAAACTTAAATATTCTGCAAATGTAATGAACAGAAATAAAGACAAAGAGCGAGTATTCCCTTGCAAATATACTCTTGATTTTGTTTAATTGAAAAATGATGTATTTTGGCATATCTAAGACTTCTCTAACATCTTTTCACAGCACATGCTTTCAATTGTTGGTGCTGTGCAGACTGTGTCCATGAGCGGACAATAAGGATCTCCTTCCTCCAGCAAATATGAGGTAACTTTAGTTACAAGAAACAATTCCTATCTGTCATGCAGATCCAGATTTAGAAATATGATCCCATACGATCTTTGTTAGGAATGCGATGGAATCTGTACTAGTGTACTGAGAGGAGAAATCTAACACACTGGGACAGCCACATCATCCTTCTGAAGTAACATTTTTCTTTTCACAGTTTGTATAGGTTTGCAGAGCTTAAGATAATACGCCTTAAGATACCACTCTAATAAATCTAAGTTATTTAAATAAAGCTGAAAGATAGAGCAGGTACTTATGGAAGATAGGTGGTTTTTTTCATTGCAGTTTTGTTTTCTAGCATTTGTTTTTAGAATGGTCATCTGCAGGTCTTAAGATGAAGAGATTTCCCAGCCCCTCTTAGAGCAAGTTTTCTCCTTGCATTTGTCTGCACGTTCCTGGACATTTTATAATCCAACTAAGACACGTTATCTGGAAGCAGTGACCACAGAAAGGGCCTGCCTGCCAATGTGTCCTGACTAATGTAAAAGAACAAATCCTCCATTGTTGCCCATGTGCCATATGTCAATACAATAAAATCACTGTCTTCTGTATTGAAGGTTACATTTGTTTACAATTACAATGTTTATTTCTTGCTGTGAGACCATAACTGTGCATGCTCCTTCTTCTGTTAGAATACAATTTCCACCCTTACCCTGTTAATCCTTCTTCCATCCCCCTACTCACTTCTTTACAGAACACATACCCAGAGAAGAAAAATTCTCTTCTACATACATAAAGTATGTATGTATGGCTCTCATGGGTTTTTGTTTTAGTATTAAGTCAGGTTATAATGGCATGTCTGTGGTGACAACATCTGAACACAAAACCATGTTATACTTAAATTAAAGCAAGTGGGTATTTCCACCAAGGCCAACTTAAATAGCTGCATATTCTCTTGAGCTGGGATGCTACAGAAAGTGCCATGAAAATAAAAAGACCTAGCTTTCATCCCTGTTTCTCCCATTTGGCCTGTAACTCTGCAGCAAATCTCTTTTCCTATTTCATGCTTTCCAACCTGAGACAGAACATTCTGCGTAGTGTTTTTTCAAGGTGTTCTAAAGCCCAAGGACGGATCAGTACAAACACATTATCAATGCAGATTAATCACGTCTAGGACAAAGAAAAGTTTTCAGTGTGCTGGCCCTTCTACTTGAAGGACACAGTCTCTCAAGTGGAGAACAGCACTGCTTTCAGGTTTCCATAATGTGGGAGTCTTTTCACAACTTAGTGGCTACCACAAGAGCTCCACAGACAGCAGTACCAAAGAAAGCTCTGGAAGCCCTCCTCTGCGGGCCTGCTCCTACCCGTTGGTCTCCCTCCCCACCACGAGAAGACATGACTACATTTTCACTGTTACTAAGCACAGTTTTCTTTTAAATAACACAATGCTTTCATACAAACATGAAGCAAGTCCAGTGCTTGTAACAGACCTAATCCCATTAGAAGTGCTCTCTAGTGCAATCAGCTGCTCCAGAAAGAGCGCAGGATGTGGTAATGTCAACACGTGTCCCAGTGAAAACCTACTCCCATTTCACTCCCTCGAGAACAATAAGTTTTCTGCAGTTTCCCATGGGAGTGATAAGTCTCGTCTCCCTGGAGCGGTCATTGATAAAAGCATGGCTGGGGTCAGGACGAACGAAGGTAGCTGCCAGGTCCCACCCACTCACACAATATACACTTTGTCTAATGTGCTGTAGAGCAATACAAACTACAATATCTTTGAAGTAAATATTTGACTAGTTAAGTAATTATGCTGAAAGGTCCCCTATCTTTATTATACCAGAAAGAAATTCATAAATCACCTGATGTTATTATCTTTGAAGAAATTTCCTCTACTGGGGCAGCAGGAAATCATTTTCAGTTTGTTAGCTGGAGTAAAGGGGAGGAAGGAAAGGCGGTAAAGCACAGGGCTCTGTACTTCTTTTTTCTTTTCTTTTTTTTTTTTTTTTTTTTTCAAATCAGGCAACAACATTAATTATTTGCTGATGCCACGAAGATTTCTAACAGAGCAAATTCAACTGCACATAAAAGGACAGGTGCGTTACAGCTCTGAGTGCTCTTTTAAAGAAGATAACATCTATACAGTAAGGAACAAAGTTCCTCACTTCCTGTTAAAGATGCCCATGCAATACTGGTGTAATTTAAACAGACGTAGCTAAATATTGACTATCTGTGGAACAGCTTTAATTCTTGAGCCCTGCATATGATGTACTCTCACAACAAATGTCTGTGCCGCAACAACTGTCAAACTTCAGTCACTGTGCAGAAGCAGAATAAAATTATGAGTCCCTGTCTTTGCTTTTTCTACCTCTGTTTACAAGGACAATTTGATTTACAGTTTCAAGTGAAGGCATTACTATGATGACTATTCGCTCAGATATAGAAAATAGAAGAATGAGAAAATAGAAGCTATATCTCTGCTTTTTCCACCTAGCTCTGGACATAAGTTTTAAACTGCAGATTTAGGGTAAGTAGAACAAAAAGACAATTCAGAAACACGAAAGACTGATCCAAACAATTCAAAGGCTTTGTGAGCAACAAAATACCTAATATTTGCTTTTAGAAATGCTATGCTCCTGAGTGGCTTGGAGACTGTAATTTAAGCAGGCGTTATTATTAATTTGTATCACCCTATTTGCTGACTGAACTATTCATGCAGTTAAGTTCATGACTAAAAATACACAGACCTAGAGAGACAAGAAGTTATAACAGATTGAAATCCATAAGCTTATTGCTCTAGGAAACAAAACAAGTGTGGCACACAAAGCATGGCTGTTTCATCCTCTAGCCACAAACAATAAGATCCATATCTAACATTCTTTCACTCTTGCATCTCGATTTGCCAGCCTGGTTTTCTCATTTTCAGATATCAAAGTCTTCCTTGTTTGCTGTTCTGACATTCAAAACTGTGTTTGAAATTAGTGCTTCTGTAACACTGATGCTCATTACTCATCCATTATTTAAATACAGGCTATTTCTGCTGTTGTGTTGTTTTTTTTTTTCTCCCTCCTAAACTGTCAGTTATCACTCCAGGATCACTCTAGCATTATCCAGTCCTTTCTGTCTTCTTGTTTTGCCTTGTGCAGGATCACAGTTTCCATGTTGGATCCTTCTGCTCTGTGTTGTTTAATTTTCATGATGAGGCATACTAGCATATAACTAACTGACCGTCAATCAAATTTCATCTAGGTTGTTTTTTGTTTTCATTCAGTGTATTCCCGGACTTCAGTATCACACAGATCATTGAAATAACTGCAGATAAACAATCTATTAACTGAAGAAGTCCTCCTCTAGAGAAAACTCTGTCAGATTTACACCATCGCATCAAGATTTTGCTCCGTTGCACAGATCTACAAATTATGCAATAGTCAAAGAACAGGAGTGTTATCGTCTATAATTTTCCAGGTTAATGCTGAGCAAAGTATTAGAAAGATAATATTCTTAATGCACAATTCTGAGCTAACCAGATTTAGGGTACTGTTGTTATTATGGGTGACCAGAAATGATAAAGATGAGTTTGTAGCTTTGAGTGAAAGTCAGTGAAAACTGTGCAATCTTCCTTGCACATTAATTTACAGAGTTTTGCTGGAATTAACTGCTGTAGCATAAGGATAAACAAAGTCACTAAATATATCTCTGTTTTTAATTCCAGCATAATAATAGGCACTATCAATTCAAGATTCAAGTCACAGTACATGAGCAGAGAATGGGGTCAGAGGTATTTGCAGTCCATTTACTCATTAACCTCACTGTTTCTAAAAGACGGAAATGTGGGTAAAAGATGGGTACAAATAACTGTAGATGAAATGCAGGAAACATGGTCTTGTTTTGAACAGAACAGAGCTTTTCTTCCTCTGTTGATTTTTGGTTCATTCATATAACCATATATGAATTCATCATTAAACAGTTAGGGCCGTGACAGGATCTATTGACCATGGCGATCAAAACATAGCTTTCTTGAATGTGTGTGTAGTACATCAAAGCTGCGGATTGGAAAATGGTGCCATTGAAAGCAATTTAAACATACATAAGAATTGTTCTCACATAAAAGAAGAGAATAATTAGTCTGAAAAACCAGAAGAAAAGAATGTTCCTTTAATTTCCCAACGTGATCTAAGAGGCACCCCACAATCCTCATTAGATCACACTCAGGGGCACGTAACTGCAGGGCATTTACAAATCACTGAGTCAGGCATTTTGTTACAGAAGAAACATTTGAACTGAAAACAATTAGTTTATGGACTTAATTCAAAAATTTCCAACTTTCTTTACTTGTGAAATAAAATTGCATTGGAATGCATTAACCATGAAGATCAGATTCCTCACCCTTCCTTTTCTACACAGCTAATGTACAATGTTTGGTTTGCAATTTGAAAAGACTCATCAATCATTTAAACATAGATAACTATGAGGAGAAGCAGAGAATGGCTTTAGATGGAAATGTCTTAGTCCATGGTAAGAGTGCTTTCCTTCCTTTATATTACTGAAGTGAAGAACAGAGGTAAATAAACAACTCAATATACAAAGGCTAATGTTCCCAATAACAATCATTAGGAAATTGTTTGATTGCTGGTGACTTTGCTAAGAAAAATAAAACATATACCAAAAAAAAATCCCCACGTCTGAAGTCTCAAAATATCTCACATCACACTGTAGTCAAGTGCTCTGCTTATCTTCCTTTTACAATTAATAAATGTAGAACTGGTTTGAGGTTTCAGAATGTTCAGCAATTTTCTTTACTAGCACAGCAAGTAATTAAGAAACAATTACAAAGAGAAACTACATGAAAGAGCAAGAGTAACTCTATTCCTGTCAGTTCCACAGCCACAGTTTTAATGTTTACACTCAGTCCATTCCCAGAACACTCACATATTTGACAGATCTATTGGGATTTTATCAAGTTGATGAAATATTACTTTCTGATGTTGATACAATTGATTGTTTTCTACATATTCATGTACTGTTGCTACATGTTTCTTGCCAACATCTTATAAGGCATAGTACTTACTCAAACAAATTAGCATTCACAGTGCTGTTAGTTCATTAAAAATGACTTTCTGCAGAAAGATTGATCTATGTGATAACTTTCAGAAAATTGTTCCCATAACAGAAAAGAGAAATCAGGGGAGACTGAATGGGAGACAAGCCAAGTTTTCTTATTGTTGGCCTCACTATAAATCAGTCTTCTGACTTACAGTCAACCATTCCAGACTGGTACTCCTTGCAGCTTAGTACCTCGGGATGATAAGATACAGAAATAAAGCAAATCTTGCTTAAAGTATTTGCTCTTCTCACTTAGAAAATGCATTGAGTTTTGGAAATATATGTATGCCTATTTCCTCTCACAGAATAAAACATACTTTTCACTAACGTGCCAATCAGTTTTTCAGGTACTAAGGAGAGATGAACTAAGAAAGGATCAATCCAGCTGTTACAAATAATTTCAGAGTACTTTGTTCCCAAATCTCAGCAGTCTTGGATTAAGCTTCAAAATAAGTACAGAAACCATTCTCTGTATGTGTTCGTGACTGGGATGCAAAAATTAAGACTTTATATTCACCTGACAACATCTCTGTGCTTCCTCAAATAACCTGCAACCTCAGTCAACAAATCTAAGATAGATTTCGAGCTCCCAAGTGTGTATTAAGTAGGGAAAAAAATCTAATTCCTCAATAAATAATAAAAATAAATTGCTCATGGAATTTCACCAAGATTAACAGCAAACCACAAAGGATAAATTGAGCCTCTGTTCCAATCTTCCACCTAGTCAAAAAGTAAACCAAACTCTTATTATTTAAATGGCCATACACAGAACACATCACATGCATTTACGGAGTCTGCATGAGCCAAAGCAAGTGTTTCTGGCAGAATACAGGACAGCTCCAAGCATTGGTAATTCAAGTGCAGATATAAACTATCAAATAAAAACGTGATCAATCAATTCTCAAGGCATCAATGCTTGTTTTAAAGAGGATCTTGTTTCTTACACAGTTGACCAGCATGCTTCAACATAAGCAGGTCTGATATCAGCTTTCAGATCTTAGTAGAAATTCTGAACTACATATTACCCAGCCTCCAGAAATACACAAGTTATCCAATACATTGGGCCTCCTTCAGTAAAATACTTTCCTAGTGAATTTATTTTCCCATATTGCAACAACAGGTTTGCTTTGCAAAATTTAATCACAGCAGTGTTACCCACAAAACTACATCCAGCATGCGCTATTCTGTATTCCCACGCTTTTTAATATTTTTCATATTTCATCTTTTAGTGCAGTCCTAATGAGAGCATATTGGAACACTACAGAACAAGGCTCATAAGAATGTGGTCTTGAAATAAAACATGGAACAGAAGGAGCATTGTATTACAGCCTCTGTTAATATTTTAATGGTTGAGAGATTTCCAGCATGTTGGCAGTGTCAGGACAAACCAATTTAATAAATTATTAACACTAATCAAACATTTTTATGATGGCAGTCAAAACTTCCTTGGCAGTTAAGGTTAATTCTGTTGAAGTTTGACAAAGATGTTACTGTTTGATGGAAACCACGTTTAAAACTACAGCCTCCCTCCATTCAAAACCACACATTGCTCAGAAGAAATAGTTAAGCAACACATCTCAAAGTACAGAAAGAAACAACGAATGCAGGACTAATAGTGTTCACAGGCAGAGCAAGAGCTAATGAACGGTAGTGAAATGCAAATTGATTATAGGTTATATAATGTGCCTGCCACAACTTGGAAAAGGAGAGAGAAGAAAGAGAGAAGGCTCAGGCTGTCAAAGAGAATGTCAAATCAATCAATTAATAAAATGTACAATTTCCCGTAATTTCACAGCAGGGATATAGAGGAAAACTAAGTATTTTGCCATTGGGTTTTAAACTTCAGAACACCTTCTTTCTCCCACACATCCTTTCATTCAAAAGGCAATCAACAATAACATCTAGCCCTGGCAGTTAGTTTAAACCCAGCACAGCAGAAGCTAATGAGGGGTATGGATTAACAATACAATGTTTCTTAGGCCTCCCCTGGGGCATCCCAAGTCTATACATCATCAATCTACTGCAAATTGATGTAGTCAGCCTGTGACAAGGGTCAGGTTTCCAGGACCAGCTACCAGGCATGATCTAGTCATTTTGAGTTAACCAGACAAACTCTGTGCTGCTGAGCTCCAGTCATATAAAATTCACAATTCCCCAGGCTTTTGGCAATCTGAAATCAAACTGTAAGGAACTCTGTTATCCTCTGTGCCCACCTAGAGATCAGCACACCTTTCTGCAGTTATACTGTTGTTATTAGGCTCCCTCATATGCATGATAATATCTGGGAAACTTCAGGCTCACAAGTGATAAAAGCAAATACTAAACAGACAATTTATTATTATTTTTTAATTCATTGTATGCTAATTATTTAGATTGAAAATAGTGATGAGAAGAAAATAATCAAGTTTTTACTCAGTATATGAGAACAGTGAGGAAGAAGAAAAAGGTGCTCAGTAATACAAGTCTCTAAAGAAGAAATGCTTTACTGGAGCATCAAAAACTTTTGTTTTCCCACCATGTTTTTACTGAATAATCACACACAGGATCTTGATTTTATTTAACAAATTATGGGCCACCACTCCTCCAAATACTCCATGAACTACCTCAATACATGCACATTTGCACTGACAACTCTTAGTTTAGCTAAGTCAGTGGATTTTTATGCTAGCCCAGCATTGTATGCCTTCATTCACAGCACTGTGTCTGTCAGCTGTACTGAAAAGCGTCCCTTAAAATGGGAAGGAACACAAGGAACTGAATATATGGTGCAGAGAAATGTGAGTTGCTATGCCAGTAAAGTTTGCACAGCCTCAGCTAAAGCAGATGAGCCACTAGAAAGGCTCTCATTGATTTTAATGGTTTTGATGACATCCAGACTCCAAGAGAAACTCAGCAATAAAGTTCACATTATATCTATATGATTAACAATGTATGAATTTAACTTTTAGTCATTCTTGCTAAAGGTAACTTTCACGGCTGATAATACATCTCAAAAGGTTTAAAAAAAATAAAATAAACAGTTGCCGTAGAGAAAAAACTGATTTTAGGATCCTGCCTATCTGAAAGATTTCTGAGGCATACAATACACTCAAGTTAACTTTAAATATTCATAGCTACTTGTAATCCAACAGAGGTGTGAACTACAAGTAGAAAGCAGGCTTTTCTATCCATGAAGCAACTTAAAATTTAACGTATTTGTTATCCATAATATTGCTGTAAACATATTCCAGAAATACATTTTAGAATGTGGATGCTCACATAGGAATCTCTGTAAACACTACTTGGACACTTACTTAAAAACAAACATACAAACCACAGCAAATGCTGAAATTCATGTTGTATTTTATCTGCTCCAAATGGATGGCAAGCACTGAAAAACAGGAAAAAGAACTGAGCAAGCCACTTGTGGTATGAACATCTGATGAACATTTGCTCATATTTATTCATGCTCGTACACTGGAACTTCTCTATCATGGACAGCCTTCCAAACACAACGTCATGCATATGAATGTGCACAAAAAGCAAATAAAAAGATGCATTAATACCTTTGAAGTAACTTTGTGGCTTTTATCTGATGGATGCTTATAAATGCTTTGTTTCATTATTCACACAATTTTTTTCACATCGCCAGCTAATTTCCACAAGGGAAAAAGCCTCTAAGCTGCCAGGCAACCTCAGTTCTCATTTTCCACTAGCCCCTGTGGGCAACAGTGTGGATTGAAGAAGTTTCTGAAAGACAACTGCATGTATATGTTCAAAATTTAAGCTCGTACTTATGAAATTCCCATAGTTTCTCAAGATGAACCCCACTTATGAGACTAGACAGCAATAACATCTCACCTCTTTTTTATATTAGTGAAATTTTAAAATGGATTTAACCAATGGTTGGTTGGGGTTGCGATATTTGGACTGTGATCTTTTGCAAGAAACACAAAACAGGTTTGAAAGAAATATCATAAATATTGAGAAATTAGTAATACCAAGAAGACAGAGAAATGCAGACACAAGAGACAAACTTATATGGTTTGTATAGGTTTTCTAGTCCAATGTTGACAGCCTGACTAAACGATCTTGAAGGTCCTTTCCAACCTTGTGATTCTATGACTCTATGATTCTATGATACTTTTCTATGACAAACTTCAAAAAGCACTCAAAGTCTTTGATACACCAGGATTACACGCTGCTTGGACCAGTCCAGTTCAACCGGTTGTTCCAAGGAAACACTGGGAAATCTGTGTGTATTTACCTGCGAGTCTAAAAGAATTTTGAGGGACACAAAGGAAATGCAGGGTTACCTGTGCCCAACCTGTATTCCGCAGCAGAAGGTTACACAGACCTTTTTGAAGAAACAATATTTAAGACTTTAGAAGTTCCTCAGGGGCACACTTTTCATCTTTAAAAAGTTTTTTAAAAAGCATTCAACTGTGTGTGTGCATGAACACTTTTAAGTGCCTGTGTAATATTTTAGGCACATAACCCATCAGTTAAAAGCAAAGTCTCTATTTAAGCTGACATGAACAGAACTTTGGACAAATAACAACTGCAGATCTTTCTTTTAGTATATTATCACCCATAAGTGATTCTACCTAATAATGCTGCAGGTCTTTTGATTTAATCTGTTCTACAGACAGAGCATGCATTCACACTGTTATAGCTGCTTACTATTAGGGATATCACACAGACCAGATATTTTTAGAATTGCTGATGATATATAAGGTAAACATTATTAGAAGTCAATATCAACACTCCATTTAAATACAGGTTCACCTGAAGTGATTTGTAAGCTTCAATTGCCTTCTATTTATTTTCTTTATTATTATGCTATAAGAAGTAAAAGATTTTAGTGGAAGCATCTGCAAAAATACGTTCACAGTAGAAAAGAGACCCTTTAGAAATAGCTCACAGATATCAAGCTAGCTATCCATCTAGAGTACTTGACTGTGTAGATCATTAAGATACACCAGAAGAAAGAAAAGTGCAGGTCTACTTCACCTAGTGGATGCAACCAGTGGCCTGTTCAAATCCTGCCTGTAAATCGAACCCCAGGCAAACCCATCCCCTGAATGAGCTCTGCACTGCTGACCTCCATTTAAAAATCTACACCACAGCTTCACCTCTGCTGAGAGTGCTCATTACCTTTGATCAGTAGCTAAGAATGGAGGTTAAAATCCTGAATCACAGCTGGAGGAAATTTAAGTCATCATGTGGTCCCGACATTTTACCTATCATACCTGGTGATGGCACACATCAGCACCAACCATCTAACCCTGCAATTCCAAATGCTCTCTCCATCCACAGAGTTGTTATTGGTGTCAGTTTGCACAGTGAAAGTCTTTTCTTATGCTAAACCTACAAACAAATGCTGTTCAGTGCAAGTCAGTTTTTTGAATAATAATAAATTAGACTGGTCTGCCTGTACAAAACACTGGAGAAACACCATTTAACACTATGAACATAACAGTCTGATATTCCCCTCTTAGAACAGTGCTGCTCCTCTTCCTACTTTAAAGGCTCCTGCCCTTCTCTGTCTCTTTTCCCACCTATCTCTATTTGGCTGCTTTTCCAAGGGCAGACAAGAATGCCAAACTGTTCTCTGAATCTTTTATTTCCAGAACACAAAATACCTCCCCCAGCTAAGAGAACTGATGCACTCTGCTGGCTTCAAACTCTAAGAATCTCTTTGCTGAAGCAGCTGTTGAATAATTTATATTTCTTAGAACTGGACTTAGCATATGGACATTTTTGCTTTGATATATACGGAATAGTTGTTTTTCCTTCCTTTCCAATGCCATCTTGGTTTTCACTTAAAATTTCAGGGTAAGAAATTCTGAGAAGACTTCAGAGTCTGGGAAAATTATTTGGGTTTTGAAGAGAGGAGTGCAATTTGTGAGGGTTTTTTTTTGTTGTTAGTATTTATATATATATATTTAATGCAAGGAAAAAAATCCTGGCCAGCTTGTAATTAACAGCTCTGAAAAGTTAAAATTTCTTCAATAGCACACAGCACGCTAAGTAAACCTACAGGAGATTCTTTAGCTTAGTATGCCCGAAAGCTGGATACAGTTCTTCTAAATCAAAGCACAGCTCACACTAACAGTTGCAGTATGTTAGCTGCTGGACAGTTGCTCCATGTAGAATTATAAAGTGACACAGCAGTCTGGTTGAAAAAAAAACACGCCACGCTTTGATGTCTTTAACCGCTAACTTCAAGAGGACCAACAGAGACCTTCCTGTTTTTATTGCAGCCTCTCTATCATTCCTCCCCCTGCTCCCACCTTCCTCTCCCACTGTTAGATGGAGGACTGTTATCTTTCAGTCACTTTGTAAGGTTGACTTGTTTACAGACTGAATGTCTCTGTTTACAGGCCTGTATCAGAGAACAAACAGGGCAAGTGTGACTTCCTTGGATCTGAAATACGATTCTTTTTCCTCTTGGGCAAGCAGGAGTGGCAAGGGAGGAGGAGAAGAGAGATCCTGTAATTGTTCTTTTCCTGGTCAGTTTTCCCTCTGGGTTAAATGTACACACCTGTACCCCACCAAGGTATTTTAAATGAGCCAGTTACTTAAATGTTAGCTAAGTATTGCTCCATGAAAATAAACAGCAGTTGCCTCAGGAAAAAAGGAAAAAAAAAAAGAAGAAAAAAAAAAGAAAAAAAAAGAATCTGGTCCACCAACAGAAAAATCAATGCTAAACAAAAGCTTCTCTTAAAACCTCAGTTCTAAAAGTTCTATATTATACAACCACTTAGACGTTCATTTGGGACACCTTTAAAGCTTATATCACTTTTTACTGGGGACTTTTAAAGGGTGTTAGTGTGGTAATTATAAACGTGCACAGAACGTAATGGTGAAATTTTAGAAACTCTTTATGACATGAGTTTGGATGTTCTCTATCTTAGATAATATTTCATCTTAGGCATAACTTAATCCACTCAGTAAGAATAGTCCTTAATAAGGTATTCAAATGACACAATCCACAGTTTGCTTGTGCTAATGGCAGATTTCTTTTAGATTTTCCATGACACTTAAGTTAAAAACATTTCATACAAAGTATGAACTTGTCCTTACTAATGACAATTTATTCATTGGTATTTATTTTAATTGTGGGATTCATTTTTGTAAGCCCCTGGTATTAACACTTGCTGTTGCACAAGCACACACCTTTTCTTTCAGCAGCTCGGTCCATACAGGTGGGGCCTCAGGACACAAACACTTGGTTAAGCATCAACCAGTCACTCTACAAGCAGCAGCAGCACTCTATTCCTGTTGGTTCCTGGATGGGGTCTTCCCACCTGCTCTGAGCCCTGTCTTCTTCATATTCTTCAATGATATCCAAGTTTGCACTATGACTCATGAATGCTGTAGTTCCTGGTTCTCATCCCTTACAACATTCTCAGCACATTCTCATTAGAAAATCTCACTCCCCTCCCTCCAGGGCCATGGTATATCACCACTTCTTACTGATAGTTCACAAGCCTAGAAAACCCTGGGCTGGTATAAATGCTGCTTGTCATACACCTATGCTGTACAATGAGATGGACAATCCAGCACAAGATCCACCAGCTCAAGTAACTGAACTTTTGAAACAAAAGAGAGAACTTGGTCTCTTTTAGAGTTTTGGTACAACTTAAGCTGTTTAAAACACAGCACATTAGCTAAATCCTGCAACAGATGCACTCCAGTGCTCTTGTATCCATGGTGACAATAGAGCTGTTCTTCCTTAGCTGACCTGATTTGAAGACCTCCAAGGCTACCAGTTATTTGGTTTTCTCCCACAACAGCACATTTCTCCTGCAGAGACCACCTCCACCATAGCTTATTAGAGGGCCCAGAAAGTTGTCCTTCCACTTTCAGGACCAGCCTTGTAGGAGGTTCTGGCAAGTGTCCTTATCTGGAATATCACACCTGAAAGGCTTCCTCAGCACAGACTTCACAGTTCCTTGTGTGTCATACAGACTTCTCCCTCTGTGGTCTCATTGCTCCGGAAGGTGAGGGTAAGACTGAGCTTAGTACACACAGCTCCTGCCAAAGAGCAAGCAGCAAGTGAGGAGACAAACCAACCCTTCACAGAGCGCCAAAGCCTCCCGGCACAGTGCAGCATACAGGGAATGCACAGGTTTGTGGCCATCCTGTTTTGTTTTAAACTAAACTCCTTAGTCCACTCATACTTCTTTCAGGTTTTTGCCCCATCTTGGGAAAACAGAGGGAACTAATGAAGAGAAGGTGATTTTTAATCACAACCACTTTTTCCCTGGAGACCGAAAGCATATGTTTGAATTACTGGACTCTTTCCATTAATCACGAAGGGCCCAGTTGCAAGAGATGTTCGGTTTTCCTCATCATGCATGAACTTCCTCCAGCTCTCCTCAGCAGTTTCACATGTGGATTATGAGGCCATTCAGTCTAGCAAAAGAACTGGCTTGAATCCTGGACCAGAATTCACATGCACATTAATTTATGTTTCTGGCATTCAGATATGATCAGCTCTTCTTCTGTTCATTCCTGACATGTTCCTCCTTTGAGAGCGACTGAAAAAAACACACTGTAATGCTCAGCTCCAAGTTGGACAAAATTTAAAACACATGCTTCTCTTCAGCATGCCCACCGGAAAGCATAAATGACTCTTTCCCCTGTACCTTGGTACTGTCAGGCTCTATTCTGACACATGTAATTCCACCTCTGCTCTACAGACACCAGATTTTATGTTTTGGATTCTATTATGTAGGGGACACCTAGGCACAAGGTGACAGGGTGCTCTGCTTCTTTTGCAGATTTACTCCTCACCGTGGAAATCTGTGGTAAAACAGACAAATTCTTTCCACCATGTCTGAAAGTAAAATGTTCACCACTCTGCACAGATGGAGAAGATATGATCATACAGTACACCACATTCCTCTGAAGATAAGCAAGTCTGAAATTCTCACAAAATATGACTCATTGCATGAATACACCTATCTAATTTTCAGAATAGAGAGTTCCCAGATTCTGAGCAGTCACCAACATTCAATCAGCATTGCACTTATAGCTAATAAGAACTCAAGACATCTCACAGACAGTCAAGGACATTTGTGTATCAGCCTTCATCTTTTCCACTCATTCTGTCAAATCCTGCTGGGTTGCCTTTCTATATGAATGATCACACTCCAGTTCCTGCGGGAATCATTTCTTGTCTGATTCTGAAAGCACTGAGACTGAGGTAGAAGTCCACATCCACAAAAGCTAAGCTGGCAAACTGACTGAACACAGGCATCTTGAACTCTGTTCCTGTTAACAGATACCATAAAACATGTGCCTTTTCCTCTTCAAATCTACTTCAGTATGCTTGAGCAGCACACACCACAAAGTAGGGTTTGCAGGCAAAGGTGTTTCTAGAGTGTATAATCCTGTTACAAAAAGAATAATTGTATTCATTGTATGATTTTCTGAGTTACTTTGACCAGCACAAACAGAGAGAACCTGGTACTTGGAAGTTTTTCTAAAAGTTTGAGTGCCAGTTGTTGTTTGTGTTGCTATGTGTATATCCATGATGGTAGTCAGGATTACAGAGATATTACAGCTTTGTCTCCACCAGTGGAAAATAGCTGACAGGGCACTGGGGCTGCAAGTTCCTTTCCTAATAATTCTACTCACCTGTCCTGAGACTTTTATGAAACTCAGAACTCTTCAAGGTTCCATTTGGAGCTCTAGGGCCCCCTGAGTACAGCTCTATGCAGTGCCTGGGACTGCACAGATCTATTACAATGCAAGCTCTAATTAACAGCCCAAGCAAGCTTTGTGCAACGGTTGCCAAGTTAAGTTCTTTGCCTTGCACTGAATTGCTTGCCCTGTTTTACTTTTCAAGACCTTAAGTTCATCATTTACTGCAACGCACTAGGTTATATCTGAAATTTTAGAGCAACTTCCCTCCACAAGTTACTTTCAAACAAGAAAAAGTCATCATATACTTGTTCGTGTACTCTGATGAGCTTTGAACTTCAATAAATGATTAATCCTGTTTAGAAGTAACTTAACAAACACTGCTTTAACTACATATTTCCATGAAATGTCACTTTGACATCCTCTGTTGTGTGCATTCATTGCAACTTTCACACGCTGTAAATTAAGAACATTTACACATGCAATTAGTGTTAAATAAATGCCCAGAGAACTCCTAGGGGATTATGCAATTAGATGGAGTAGCCTTTGTACTTAACACTCACGAAGAAAATCATCTACCCGTTTTGCACAAATTGCATACTGGGGTAACCGCTGTACCGGCAGGAAATGCTTGGCTGAATCACCCAGCCCAGCACTGAGTTCATAAATGGTGCCTACTCCCTGGCTCTCCCGCCTCTTCCCAGTGAGTTAAAAAAGAAATTAGTATAGATTATGTAGCATGAGCAAATTTGTTAGGAGAGTATTCAAAAATATTATTAAATTAATGCTTTCACAAAATAAAAGGTTTAAGAGCTTGCATTTTTTTACTATTTTTAAAAAGTTATCTAGAAAAATAGAGGTTTGTACACATAGGTCATCTAGGTAGCCTGTGACAATACAGACTTTAACTCTTTCATATCCTGTACTTCAGTTATGGCACACAGAATTTCTACTTAGCATATGTAGCAGAGTATACAAGCAATAGTCTTAGGAGAAATATTAATACAACCTCCATGGAAGTGGGTGCACATTTCGTTTACTTGAAATGTTCTATGTGTACACACCCAAAGCAAACATAAAACAACTGCCCAGTAACATGGATGGCCAGCACTCACCAAAATGGTTGGTTATACAACCAAGTGGGGAAAAGTAGACAAAGAAGTTCAAGAGTAAAGTGAACTCAGTTCACAAAGATGCTAAAACTTCATGGCCTAGGAAAGAAGGAATGCTCGATGTCGATGAAGTCGTGCCTGACACATGGAATTTGATATAAACATACAAGAGGCATTGGGAGGTGAATTTGGGAACAGAATGAAGTTAGGAGTTACATCCTGAGTTCTTAAGTCAGCAAAAGTACAGAGCCCCATGCTGACATGCACAGGGTCCGTCCCTGCCCTCCACCATACCAAAACCAACCCCTGCTCCAAGAGGTCACCACCACAAGCTCTTCACAAAGCAGCTCATTGTAACAGAAAGCTTCCCAGAGCTGGTTGATGCTGGGGTACAATGAAGGTTGTGTAAGACATGAGCTATTTGAGGCAGCATTTATTTCACAAGGGAAGAGGGGAACCTACTTGCAAGTGAGCTGGGGTTTATAAGTGCCAAAGCATTTAAAAAAGAAATCAGAACAACAACAACAAAATCACAACATAAAACAGCTGCAGGGAAGTTGTTTTCAAACAAACTCTACAGGCTGCATCAAGTGGAAAAGGTATCCCCGCGGATCCGAAGTCACCAGCTGCAGGAAATCCCAATCTCAGAGTGCCAGCGCCATCTTCTTGCCAAGGTGTTCAGTCGCAGGCTCTGAAAACCGAGACGCGCACCAACGACTGCTGGCGTTTGATCACGTCTAAACCTGCAAGGCTTTCCGGCTAGCGACGCAGAAGACAGTCAGTTTGTACCAGCAGCTGATGCAGGGGGTCCCACTGGCTGACAGCCACCAGACCTCCCCATGTCTCCTGCAGGGAAGGGGCTGCTCAGCCCTTCTCATCTCTGCTCCCCCCAGCCAGCAAGAAGCATTCTTACAAAAGAGGAGTTTACAACTCTCAGGAAGCGACTTAAAAAACAAACAAAACAAAAACTAAACAAAAATCAACAAAAAAACACACTTAACCTGGCATCCTCAGAACTGTACAGTTTTTCTTAGTGTTTTAAGAAAGCTCTTCCACTGCAAATAATAACAACAATAACAGAATTGAGTTGGAAGGTACCCTTAGAGGTCATCTGGTCTGAGCCCCCTGCACTGAACACGGACACCTACACTGAGGGAGTTTGCTTGTGCTGTTGTTTTTGTTTGTTTGTTTTTGTAAATAAGCGAATTATCTCAGTAACTTCAAGGGGAAAAAGTGGATCTTAAAAAGACGTGAACAATATGTAGGTCTGGAAAAGTATCATATTTGTGGGACATCATAAAGATTTATAACCATCCCCAATCAGAACCAGGAAGTCAACGCACTGTTTAGTCAGCAAGACTAAAACAGCATCCACTCCCTGGAAGAGAAGCTAAGCTCCTGACTAATGAACCCTTCAAAGTGCTACAGAGTTCCACTGACAAGAGCCCAATGGGAAACCCATCTCTTCTTCCTGTGTTGAAAGCTCATGGCTGTGACTGGTGATATTGTCTGCGTGAAATGAACCAGAAACGCAGAAATTGCATCTCGAAGAATTCTGGAGTTATTAAAACTGGATGTGCTCAGATAGATGATGCACTGGTTAGTTACAGAGTACAACGGTGGCATCAGCAGGGGAACACATTCTGTTTCACTGTCCCATATTACATTAAATATGACATGAAAAGACACATACTTTCTGGGCAAGAAAATTCTGAGCCTCTCCAGCTTATTCTTCTGAAGCAACTGCCACTGAGGCATTCATTTGATGCCATCTTCAATAGAAAAAAGAAAATCTAATCCCCTGAACTGCTATAAGGGCCAGAATCACTTATACTATATCATCAATGCAATTTCACTCTAGTCACCAGATAGCATAAGTAACAGCCTACACGTTTTCATACTTTTTTTTTCTTCCAGTTTCAACCTGGATTGGATGTGGAAACGAAGTCCTGCAGCAAAACATGATCTATTGCCGTTCCAAATATAACTTTAACGAGAAAGTATATTCCACAGAGATTATTCTTTCCAATACCATTTTTGTAGATTTTGTAGATAATTGAGATAAGTATTGGTGGTTACTTTTTTTTTAAAAAAAAAAAGAAAGTGCTTGAGCATTTCAAGACTTGCTCTCCCCTGCAATCCTGAGGTTAGAAGTGGAATAGCAACCACTGTGAGAGGATGTGACCTTTTAATCGCATCCAGGATTCCAGTGCTTGCCTGTCCTTGCTGCATGGATTAAAGACGTGACAAACAAGGAAGAGACAAAGCAGAATTGAAAGGTAATGCATGCTTAAGTTAGCCATCCTTGTGGAAGTGCACAAAAAAACACAGATTTCCTATGGCAAATAAAGAAGTTTGGATTATACTTTATAGCTGAGCAAACTGGATGCAGTGTTAAAATCTCTCTCACCTATTTACCCACGTACAGACTTCCACTGAATTTAAGCGACTTCATTGCTCAATTTATAAAGAGTGAGTTGTCAACCTTCTGCTCTTACAACCCACTGAAATTACAGCCAGATCACCAGTGTTAGATTTGTATATGTTTCCCCCAAAAAAGGTATACACACACACGCCTCTAATTAGTTGTAAATGAAAGGGGAGCATATTCAAATGGAAAACTCAAGAAATTCAAGATAAAAGACTACTAGATAGAGACTATATATATATTGTGTATATATATACTAGCAAGTTGCTAGTATGTCTACTTCATGCTGCCTGCCTTGGTTTCAGGAACATTCACTCCAAATGCATTGAGCTGCTTAAGGAGAAACATCAGCTTAAGCTCTGAAGGGTGTGCACACTCACCCTTACTTTGGGCTCTCTCCATCTGCGGAGAGGCTCCCTGGTGGATGGCTCCAATGCCTCAAGCTGAAGCCTGCCACAACCCTGTCCATTTCCTGTTCAGAGCGTTTATTATACATGTGTGTACATATAGGTATATATATTTAATATCAATTACAGGGAAGACAGAACAGGCTTTCAAATATGTCAACATATTGTACAAACAGGAAGTGGCACAGCAGCAACAGGTCATTAAAAGTCTGCAGAGCAACTGAGAATCAGGACAGTCATCTGAAAAATGAGGGGGGTGAGGGGGGGAAAACAGGTCTTTTTCACCACGGTTGGCATATCCTGGATCTCACATAGTTTCATACTCTTGCAGAAGAGAGGTGTGTTTCACAAAACTACTTGAGTAAGCGTCTTTATAAATAACATATATTCAGTGTGTATTTTCCTATGACACCCTCCCTAGCACTTAACTGCCTCTGATATTTTGCTGTCTGCTCAATACACTTAGGTCTCCTATGGAGGGTGGGGAGAGGCTGAAGAAGCTACTTTCTGATCGAATCTCACGTATTCTCCTATTTGATGGGAGTATTTCCATCAAATTGCTTCTGTCTCCTTGAAGGTTTTAATTCCTTCTCCCTCCCTGCTTTGCACATTGAAATGATATTCTAAGGAGAGTCAGGAATGATTCATTTCTCAAGAAGCTGGTGCAGGATTGCAATTGTAGGTTGCCAGCTAGAGGTAATCCAAGGGAAAAAAAAAAAAAAGAAAAGAAAAAGAAATAGCTCTGCCCAACCCAAGTTCTTGTTCATGATAAAAGTACCTGGCAAAGACAGCAAAACCCATCATTCACAATATCACTGAATGCGCTCATCTAAGGAAGCATCCTCATTAGTATTTCCCATCACACAAACCAGCTGAAGGTAACAGATCAGAGTTTACCAGAGACATCTGAATAGCAGCTCTTAAAAATAAAGAAAGTAGAAGAAACGTAAAAGTGAAATAAAGTACAATCAAAACCCGCCCTTCTTCCCCCAGCAGTCACCATTTTATAGTCCAAGCTGTCCCAGTGCAGCATGAGCATGCACACCACTGGCTCTGTTTTTTAACATCTGCTTCTCATTTTCTTAACAGGAAACCAACACAATTTCCATGACAAAGGAGTACTCTGGTGTTATACTCTCATTTATCTGTCACGTGTATGCTTGGCAGCATCTGAACTTTATTCTCAAGACACTTAAGAAACAATCTAGGAATTATTACTTCTTGACAATACAAACAAATAAGTCTATCTATAAATAAACCGCAAAAAGGAGGGAGAGGTGCTTTGCCTAACACACACACAGAGGGACTGCCTCAGGGCCCATTCCCTTTTGTTTCTTTGGCATGGCTGGGATCAGAGGTCACTTTCCCTTATGAGCCAGATGAGTACCCCTTGGTGTGAGTCTGAATGTGGGGAGTGCAGGCCCCTACTCAGAGCACACCAGAGAAACCCAGGAGCTTTTCTACTCTTGAGCACACACCAATGCCACAGAAGCACAAGCACCAGTTCAAGAGGCAGGGCTGGAACCCCTCTCATCTCCCTGGGCACGCACAAGGGAGGAAGCAGTGATGAGGTGTTGTGTTTCCAAGCCTGTGCAAGGAGGAAGCACACAGTCTGGGATGCAGCATGGTACTGTCCTGCCATGCCAATGCTTGCAGCTCATGCTCAGACTGTATCTCAGCAGAGGGACAGAAAGGCTGTGCACGAACTGCTTACACTCAGCTCAACAAGCTTCAGTTTGAAAACCTAGGAAGAGTAATATTCTTCAAATAAGCTGCAGGCATGAAAACATTGTAAAACGTTTATGCTCCACTTCTACGAGGCATTCTTACTAGCACCCACAAGAAGCTGCCTGAGCTGTTTTGCTTATTAAACAAGAAAGAAATTTCACTCTCTGTAGCATCTCCCCATGGCTGCTCTTGTTTACTTTGGGTGCAGTCCAAGCAGCTTTCGGAGCAAACAGCCAGAACACCCATTGGCTTGTACAGAAATTGAACCACAGCCATGGGCAGTAAAAGACACAACCCAGACAGCCTTGTTTTGAAGGCTAGGAAAGTACTATCAGTCACCCGATTCACATGTTACCAACATGACAGGTATGTTTTAAATTGACCGATCTTTCTTCTTTTCTCTACAAAAATGTCACTGGTTGCAGCAGGTCACAATTGCAAAGAGATCCTCATATTCTATCAGAGAAGAATTCACAAGAAAATATTGTCAAGACAGAAAATTGAAGACACTTGGTCAGAACTGTTTCAGCTTAAATATATTCTGTTAAATTATGAGACTGACCCTGAAAATGTTTCCTTGTGGCTGGGATTTTCTTGGAAAAGTAGATCACAAATCAGTTGGGCACACATTCCAGAGTCATTTAAAGGCAGATCCAATTAAAATAGAATGGCATATCGCCTACTGCCCTGTGGCATCCAGAGGCTGTAGGTGTCTTAGATTTCTATACAGTTAACAGGCGTTATAAGCCTCAATATTAGATGCTAAAGCAGCCTTTGAACCAAGAGGCACAACTGACATAAGCATGTTCAACATGCAGCTACTTGAAACCACCCTAATGAAAATACTGAGTATGAGGCATTGCCCCAGACATCATCCTCACTAGTCTATGAGCCCTTTGCCCCCTGCTGAAGCAAGGTACCTTTCCCTATATGAGATCAGCAGTCTGGGACATCTATCCAGAAAAACCTCTGATTTGCTTTTCAAATAGTCAAGCAGAGGTTGTCCTTCTAAATGAAAGCCGGTTCCCCAAAACGTGTGTAAAGTGAAAATAACTCAGAGGTTGGAGTACTACCCTGGAAAGCAGGGCTCTAGGTCTTTTTTATTCCATGTGTGAGCCATTGAAAACAGGCCAGAGAGATTAAGTGGCCAAGTGAGAGTACTGTCCAGACACAGAGCAACAATAGCCCTATTTTCGTACACAAATTTATTTATATTCATTCTAGATCAGCTCATTTCCTTGTTGAAAAAACAATTTCTGTCTAAAAAGACCTGCTTGAGGTTTGCCAAGCCACAACAATTGAAGATTTTAGAAGCAGAGATTTTATGCCAGGGGTGGTCTCAAAAAATAAAGTTAAAATTGCAGAAACTAAAGAAGTACATGTATGTATGCATACACAAATGTACCATTTTGTAACCTCTCTAAAAACAGAAAAAGAAAAGGTTTAATCAAAGCAAGCAAAGTGTGTTTTGGCTCAAGGAGTCAACTTCACTCTTATGGGGCATAAGAAAGCATCCCCATTCAGGATTTGCATTCAGATTTCAGTTAACAGGAAAAGAACAGGAAAGCATAGCTCTAAAAGCTTTATTTGTTTTCTTGTCTTCATGGCTGTTACATGAGCAACCTCACTAAATCTCCTGAGTATTTCTATCAGTAAGTGTTCGATACTGAGGAAATGCATGACAAGGATCAAAAGAAAAAAATATATCCTTGTAAGCATAAATATCAGTCTTTGTACCTTCATTAGCATGTCTATCATGTAATGAAACTATAGCCATGCAGTTAACAAGATATAAGCAGGACAGCAGAGAACTTATAAAAGGGTAAATGGGTATGATCAACTAAATAAAAATCCTCTACAACCTCTGTCAGCAAGTTCTTTGTATTAATTACACATCCCTTCCATAAGCTATAGTAATACTCAGTGCTTTAAACATTCCACAAAGAAAGAACTATGTAGAACATGTGAAAAGCGATATTAACTGAGAAGCAATTTTCCACTTAAATCCTTATCAATTACACAAAGTAAGATATTCTTGACTGTCCACTGGGGAAAAAATATATATATATGCCGTTTTAGACGAATACAAGACAAGGTATTTGAGCTGTCAAGAAGAAACAATTTATTTGGGATCATTTGAACACTAATTTATGCCAGGATGAGATACCACAGAGATTCCTGGAAAACTTTCAATTGGGCTTCTCTTTCTGTTTGTCACTAGGGGCTGACTCCATACTAGATTTCACCTCCAGTGGCCTCTACAATCTTGCAATTAGGATTTCCATTGCCCACTACTTATCATTCAGCTACAGACAGTATATAATGGGAAATACAATCCAGATATGAAAGCTGAAGCTCAGAAAGTTCTGGAGTACTGTGTCCAGGTGTGGAGCCCTCAGTACAAGAAAGACATAGAGATTTTGGAAAGGGTCCAGAGGAGAGCCACGAAGATGATCAGGGGGCTGGAGAACCTCCCATATGAGGACAGGCTGAGGGAGTTGGGCTTGTTCAGCCTGGAGAAGAGAAGGTTGCAGGGTGACCTCATTGCAACCTTTCAATACCTGAAGGGAACCTACACCCAGGAGAGGAGTAAACTCTTTGATAGGGCTGACAATAGTAGGACTAGGGGAAATGGATCCAAGTTGAAGGAGGGAAGATTTAGGTTGGATGTTAGGGGGAAGTTCTTTACGAGGAGAGTGGTTAGGCCCTGGAACAGGCTGCCCAGGGAGGTTGTGGATGCCCCATCCTTGGAGGTGTTCAAGACCAGGTTGGACAGTGCCCTGGGCAACCTGATCTAGTAAATGTGTATGTTTGGTGGCCCTGCTAGGCAGGGGGGGTTGGAACTACATGATCCTTGAGGTTCCTTCCAACCCAGGTCATTCTGTGATTTTGTGAAAGTTACTTCTACCCAGTCTCCAGTCTTCAAGCTATTTTCCCTTCTCTAAAGCCTTACACACATCTCAGCCACTTTTTATCTATGAATAAATTGTGCGTAATGACTGGTCTTTTAACCCAAGCAACAAGCATGTATCTTCATCCCGTGGTCACTTTTAGTAGGCATGTGCAAACAGAGCACAGCTGGGAGTCTTGGTTTGGGGAATACAAAAATAGAATTTCATGCCATTATATATGCCTTACTCTAACCTAAAGTCCATGTTCATTGGCTTGATACAAGCACTGCTATAAGCAAGTCTTGCTGTGTATCTCTCTCTTAGGATTTTATGTGCAGGGTTCCCATTAGGTCTCAAATCAAGGCTGCTAACTGAAGGTGAAGCAAAAGGAATGAAGGAACCATTCAGTAAGTTTATCCAGGTCTTGCTATTTGTGCTTTTATATAGTGGATAAATTGCACTAGGTCTACTCATCAAATGAACAGAAACTCGGATAAAAAGTAGATGTAGAATATCCATTATCCTGCCTCTGTCAGAAGGATAAGGTTTTCTTATCCTGTCTTGCCAAAGCAAGTATTACATCAGTTTTTATAGGTGTATTTGTGTGCGCACACTCCCTGCACACATTTACAAATGCAGCATTATACAGGGAATGTATGAACATATGTATGTATAGAAAGCCAATTCAGTTAGCATGTGGCCCACAGACAGCCTTTCCTGCCATCTAACTATGGCTATAAATGAATCATAATTCCAGCAAAAATTTCTGCTTTCAAACTCATGGAAAACGTTATGTTATTTTTGGCTCACGTCAAAGAAAAGCAAGGTGATAGAAGAGTGGGTAGAGTAAGGTCCAAGTTCATCTGCATTTTCATATGTACATGCCTTTCAAGATGTCTCTAGGTTCTGTTTACTTTCACAGATTCAAGAAGCACACTGTTCACATTTATTCTATTTTATCACACTGTAGATGTAGAAAATATGTCTAGGAGCGTGAGTTATATGATTTAAAATTTGATTTTGTTATCTGTTTTGTCAACCATACCCTAGCAGCCCAGCCAGACTGCTCACTGAACTGTCAGTCTCTGCCATCCTTTCACAAATCCAGAACGCTAAAAGCAGAAGTTGGACAAGACCAAAACATTAGATCCAAATACTCCAAATCTGGGAAGTAAGAAATATGAGATGTATAGCTGACATGATGGGCATTCACACTGCTTGTTTCAGAATAGGCTGCTTACAAAAATACATTTTCCCATTCTCCTACCAAATAGTCCTATGATGAGAACTTGCAGCTATGCTAGTCTTTCTTCCTGCTACTATACACCACCAGAAAAATGGCTGGCTTAAGTCTCAGGTGTTGTCACAATCTGATGCCCAGCTTTGACCTTCCAAACCACATATACTTGATCCCACTCTGCCTATTACTTCTGTCTTACCTTCCTTCCAAGAAATGACTACTTATGAATGGATCTGGCCAACCAGAGGTGGAAATGAAGACACTGATCATCAAGATCACTCCCTGAAGGCTCCTGACCATAGTTCCTTAGACACAGTGTATGTAAAAGAAAAACACCAAAAAACAAACAAACAAAAAACAAAACCAAAGCCTGTTAACCTCTTAAATCTGCTGCAATTGTCACTTCCTTGCAGTTTCAACAGATAGCTCTAGATGCATTTCAGAGTCTACAGAAACTGTACATTAGATTTTCCCATTCTGAAAAGTGAAATTTCCCACTGTGAAAGTCTACCTTGGTGTTACTTCTCTGAGCCTCTTGCTGTAGGGGTTAGAGAATAAAAGATGTTACTCAACATAGCTTGGGATCTAAGAAATATGGTTGTTTTTGTTTGTTTTTTTTTCCATTACAAGGCTGCTGCTTGAAACAGGGCATGTTCTAACTTACAGTGGAGCACTTGAGCTTCAGCTCAAGGATGACAGCCAGAAACATCTCTTCTCCGAGAACCAGTTTCTTTAACATACTCTTGAATGCTGATGAACTACAAATACAATACTAATGCTGTAAAGCATCATATACCTAAGAAGTTTGTGTGAGAATGTGAAATTTCCTTGAAGTTTCAGACATTTATCTGGGAGAACAAAAAATAAAAAAAAATAAATAAAAATCAGTTGTGAGACAATAGATTAATCAGTGTTTCTGAGGCATAAGGAATAAAGAAAGATAAATAAGCCATGACTGTTGGCTACTACCCCTTCCCATGTACATAGACAACACATCTTTGATGTACTTCATCATCAAATCACAAAGAGTTTGAAGTTTCTGTTGCTTAGACATTATCTCAGCAACTTCAGATTTTCAGCATTCAAACCTACTTCAAGCACTCAATTCTGTAAGCCAACATCAACAGGCTAGTAGCTTGCACAATAGCGAGGATGCGCAGAATCAGATAGTCTAGTTGGTAACAACCTTCCTCATATGCCCTGTGCCATAGGTAACAAGGGGGATCTGTTATGGCCTTTGGCAAATAAGCGCGCTTTCATGGCTCAGCTTAAAGGAGACACTGACTTTCATATCCCTGCCTGCGTGCAAAGGCATGAACAACACAGGTATTTCTCTCCTTATGGCTAGAGTAAAAATAATTATACAAATGGGCAACATTCTTATAATCTTTAGTGGAATTGCAGTCTCCTTATCCCAGAGCTGAATTTGATCCACAGAGTGCAAAAATAAATCAGCTCTGTCAGTTTTCAGTGGAGTACCAGCCACCAACAAAAGCAATTCCTATTAACTTTCAAATGGGAACCTTTATGGTTCCTCTCCCACACAGATCTCTGCAGATTTTTTTGCGTGCGGTTGAAAAGGCAGGGGAAAGCACAACTGTTTCTTTTTCTTTAGACTGAGAAGTGAGTTTTCAGTTAGCTATGTTTTCACATTTGGATTGGAAGAAAGTTCAAACAGTTTCTCTCCAGCAACTGAGTCAATATACAACACGCTCCTGCTTGCATAGGAGAAATAAGCATGCAAAAGTCTACACAGAGAGCAGGGGTAATGAATGTTTGTTTGTAGAATCTGCCAGGGGTTGGATAGAGGGATAACAGAGCTCACTTGCAAAGTGCCTTATATCATTTAAATCTCTAGATCATAATCTGCCCAAGGCTGCATCCTAAGCTGCAGCACTCTGTTGGTACAGGAACCCGGAGCATTACAGTTTATACAGTCATGCATTGTTTTGAACAAAGTAAACAAACTATAATGTTAAAAAATAGTTTGACAGTACAACAGTGTCTCTACTGGATAGCTCTGATGGGATTGCAGTGCTGGTCAGGAATCACACCTATTTGTATGCAGAGCTATGCAGCCACGCTGGCAGACATCTGTAGCACAGCACTGGCCTCTCAAAGGAGACGAGGACAACTCAGAGGAAAATTTAGCTCACACTGAATAGTTTACAAGTGTAAAGTGATTTTACAGAGCCAGGTCCAAAGTGTTTTTTCTAATGCTATTCTACTTTGTTTCACGTGTAGTGAAGACCCACAGGCAAGCAGCAATACAGTTCCATGTTCCTTACAGCTGAACCATCATCCTAACCTACAAGTGTCTGCATGTCTCACTGCCTGCTGGGTGTTGCCCTTGGCCTATGCTGTTCCTTGGAGCTTGCCCAAGGACTTCCTAGGAGACTGCCAGTTCTGCCAGTTGGCACAGGTCAAACCATGCCAGGAAACAAAGCAGTAACTAAAACAATATGGGACACCTACAAAAAAGTGCTCAAGGCGATAAGCGAGGCCACTTGAGTTTCCTGATGTAGACTTAGCCTTTCCATGCACCACTGCATGCGCAAACTCTACATAGCATGTGGTTTATCTTGGATATGTATAGGAAGCATAGCCCACACTTAAATCATTATCAAGTTGTACAGTTGGAATAATACAAGGATAGTTGTAAATAGATAGCCAGAGACTAATCTATGGGAAAAACTCACCAACTCTAAGGCCTTCAGTCAAGATGGAAAACATTGAGGCTTGCCATCAGAACTCCACAAAGGAACAATCTCCAGAAAGAAACACTGACTTAGTGGTGGTCAGCCCTTAAATGAAATCTATGAGAGGTGGAGTCAAGCTCCACTCCTTCCAGGAGCCCAGCTGAATTACCTTCACCTGTGCTCCCACAGCTGACCTGGCACTTGCCTCAGATGGTTAATCAGAGGTTCAGGCTGTGATTAACAGTTTCCCATACACAAGTCGTGCAAATGCCTAGGAGTAGTGTACAGGAATTCCAGTTTCACATGAGAAGTGTCCTATTCCAAGCTATTATTCTGTTGCTGTACAGACACAGAGAGAAAACACATGAAAACAGTAGTGAATGATGTATTATCTGACATCATTATAGTAACTCCTTTTCTTTGGAAACTCAAACAGCATATCAATTCAGTTGCTACAGGAAAAAAACACATTTCTTCTTTATTTTCTCCACAACAAATATTTTCAAACAGATCAGATACAAGTAATCTCTCCTTCACTGAGATAATGAAATGTTGTATAATTATATACCCTTCACAGGGTCAGCTAGTGATCTTATTTCATACAAAAGTATAAATAATATTTTTGAACATGAAAGCATAGAAAATGTGCTTCTTGCACATAATCCAAATGGCAGTCTGTTTGTGTTTTAAGATTTTAATTCATCCATGTTTCACTTCTGTGGTTGACCAATACTACAGCAGTTTTATCTTCTAAAGCTGGTGTCTCACCTACAGTTAGTTTATGCCAGCAATCTGGTTGACAAAGATGGCTATGGTTTGTTCTTGTTCCTCCCTCCACAGCCCCACATTGGCATAGCTATTTTGACAACTTAGTGGCAGGGTACAAGGTGCTACTTCTGAAAGCTGTTCTAGTTCAGGGTGATTTAAATTGTTTTTGAAACTACAGATTAAACCTCACAAAATGATAATCCTCCATAGATATCTCCCATCTACTCCATGAACCTATCCATCCATAGCTTTTCAGCTTAACTGTCTATCCATTAGCTTTTCAACCTAAGAACTCATTCATATCTATTCTTGGATGAAATACAAGGTAGAATAAAAAATAAGACTGTCAACAATTGTACCCAGCAACACAACAAGGGGCAAAAGGCACAAATCAGAATGCAGAAGTTCCATGAGAATGTGAGCCTGTTTTGCAGGGGGCTGGACTCAAGGATCTCTGGAGGTCCCTTGCAGCCCCTACAATTCAGTGATTCTCCTATTCATATCCAGTTAGCATAACTGCAAATAGTTGCAGTGGGAAAAAGATAATGGTCAAGTTGATTCATTGAATTTCAGCTTTTATTCTTTTAATTTTTACAGGCTTTTGATCTGCAAACCTTCTCTAAGCATGGCTCTGCCCTCCTAACAAGCCATATAAGAATCAAGACTTGCTTTTGACCAGCATCATTACAAAGGACATGGAGAGTGGGGGAGAAAATTTTTATCTAGGAAGAATGAAAATGGCATGGTTCCAAAGAGAAAGACCATGGAGCTCTGCTGGACTGACAGTTACACAGCTGAAGACCATTCAGCTGCTCTGGAGTCATTTAGTTTGAATTATTTTTAGTATTTTATCACTTGTCCATAAAAATTCACTTCAATTGAAACATGGCACTCTAAAAATACGATATAGGAGTGCAAAGGAATTTTTTCATAAAAATCCCTTAAAAAAAAAAAGAGAGAGAGAGAGAAATGTATTACGTTTAAGTTAAATATACACAAAGAGAAACAAATAGGCTTCCCAGTTTGAACTGTTTTCCCCCCTTGTGTGTATGTAACTTAAACAAGCTTTTATTTAAAACATGATATTTTCCAGACCCTTAAGACCTTTGCTTGAATTACACATTCCTGGAATTTCTGATTTAAATTTGAAATGACTGAGTGGCAAATACAGCATAATAAGAACACAAGCTTTGTGCTTTGGTAAGCTTATTTATAGCATGTTTTATTGCATATATCAATATTAAAATCTCTCTATAAATTTTAACCAAGGATTGAAATAACGCTACAGGTAAGATTATATTCCCATTGAAGTATTTTGTTGTTCTGAGGCCATAGCACATCTCAAGACCAACATTTCATTATACCTTTAAACAACAACCATTTCTCTGGGCCACAATTCACTAACATATGTAAGTGTGTGGCTAACATTAGGTATGCAACTAATTCCATTGGTTTCAACAGGACTATTCACTTCTTTTATGTTAGACAAGCGCTCAAGCTTTTCACTGAATTTGGGCCAGGCTCAGCTTCAAACAGAGCTTGTTCTTCAATTGATTGTCTGATCTGCTGCTCTGGGAGAATACTTGGCATTCTGGTGAATTCCAAAGGGCATGAATAGACCATATCAAAAATGTTAGAGAAAAGTAAAGACTAAGTTACTACCTCTTCCAGTGAGAAAAACTGTATATATATAACCGTTCATTTTAATTATGTTAGATTAATAATGGACCACTGGCTCGGAGTTTCCTGACTTTAGTGGGAGCATGATACAAATTTAGCTTTATTTAAACACAGAGTTACCTCCCTCTCTGACCCCCTTAATTCATTTAACATGCACTCCCTTTGGTTTCATTATGGAGCAAATCTTGAGCGAGTATAAATCCTGAGAGTTTTACTACCTAATTAAAAACATGTTCCCGTTCCACACGTTGATGGGAAACTCATGTCTCAAAGGGTTAATTAACAGTCTTTACACGTTCTGTATTTAGCTCAGGGTACAAAGCCAGAAACATAAATAATATCTCAGACGGAAACAGGAGGTGCATATGGTTTTTAGATTTGGTTCTTAGTGCATTTTACACTAGCCAGAAATATGTACTGTATAAAACCGAAACAATGACTCAGTAACCATACTTCATGCACAGTTATATTTAAAGTGTCCTTCCCCTTTTGCAATATTATATCTTTTAGGTTTATAAGTAATAACCATAAGCTTGCTGCAGCCAGATGTCTGTAAGCAAAGAGCCTTGAGACAGGAGTGCAGCAAATATCTTAAAACTGAGAGAGATGAATGACAAATAAGAAACTCTACTGTTGTGTACATAACAGATAATTATCTGACAAAAGCAAAATTACACAGAGGGGCAACAACAGAAATTACCATGCTGATTTACTAGCTCCCCATTCGCAAAGAAAACACTCTATAAAAGATCACTGATTTGGCATTAACTTTAAAAGAAACAGAATTATTAACTGAGAATAGCAGCTGAAAAAAATAATAATAATAAAAAGAAGTCAGAGGATCCTTCCAAGAAGCAAATGTTAAAGAAATTCCATTATAAAGGCATAAAATGAAATATCAACCCACAAGAGTCCTACTATTCCCTCACCAGTTCTCACTTAACATAAATATTCTATTGAATCCAAATGGCAAAAAGACCTGGTAAAAGCCAATGTTAATTGAAACAGCTGAATGAGACCATTGACTTAGAGGCTGCTAATTGGGTAAAAGTGTTTGCAGGTTTGAGCTCACATACAATTGACTGTGAGACAGTGCAAATAAAAGAAGCCTGAGATGAATACATAAGACATCCAGACCATCTCATTTCCTATACTTACTAATTATTCTGTTCTAATAACTAAGTGCCCTTGGACATGTCACGGCGTTAGTGTCTCACTTTAATGTCTCTTAAGGGGACTTAAATTTAACTAACCTCTAAAGGAACCGTGAAAGTGAGCTAATTTTTAACAGATGTTCTCTATGAGATCTCTTTTGTATAAGCTAATAGACTTGTGAAATGCCAATTAAACGTTTGTGAAGAAAAAATGGCGATTTAGGATTGCACTGGCCTTGAACACAAAATGCTATCTACTGCTAAACCAATACTGAACTTGGGAACTGGAACTCATGCTTACTTATATGTCTTCCAGTGTCAGAGCACCTGTCCTTATAACATGGCTCCAGTCAGGGGTTTCATAGATGAAATAAATAAGGTTTCCATAGCCTTGAATTAAAATGGAAGAGCTCTGTGTTTTTTATCAGCTGGCTTCAAGCTGTTGTATTACTACTAAGGGGTTCCTTATTCAGTATGATGATGGGTTGGGAAGCACCCGTCTATCTTTCTGTAGTCTACCTTTCCTTTAGTGAAAAGTCAAACTTGATATCAAACAGAATCCATGGATGCCCAAATCTTTTACTTCAGATCCTCACAGGAGGATTTCTGAACACTTTTCTGCTTCTGAACTACTCAGACTTCTGCTTCTGACTGACTGAGACATCATCAAACATTTGTCCAGCTACAAACAAACCCAGCTAATAACTTACATGAAGTCTGATACAAAAATGGCAGAGGCTACACAGCTCTTACCTCAGATAACATAGAACACTACAGTCAGGTTTTCCACCATTTTCAGTTTTGCTATAAGACTTTATGAAATAATTTGCTAAGTCTTCAGGCCAACAAATAAAGCCTTGCAAATCAACTGATTTAAGGAAGCCCAGCCTGCTGAATGAGGTCCAATTTGTACCATATGCTGAATGTTACAGCATTAAGTGAATACCTGCTTCTCTCTTCTTCCTACTTAATTATTTAGTAAAACTGTGTCAGTGTCCTCTAGCTGGAGTCACTTGTACCTACTGGAAAAAAAAAAAAAAAAAGATTATCTTCCTGCTTTTGGCAGCAAAGCAGTGAATCAGAAGTGACACCAGAACACTGGCTATCAAGGCTAGGAGCTATGCAGCAGTTTCATCACAAAAGGTGATGCATGCATCCTGATCAATAAAGTGTTCAGTCTCTGAGCTTATGATATGGAGACTGGCAGTGTGTTTCTCACAGTTCCCACACACACAAACACTTAAGGCTTGGTGCAGCAGAAGGATACCTGCCCTGCGTGAGGGTACCCAGATGCTCCTATCTAGATGCCCTGTCCATGCTTTTCTGTTGTGATACAGAGGACATGTCAACTATCAACTCCTCATCTCTTCTTGCCTTTATTTTTTTTTTTCACATGCTGGTATTGGATGTGCCTTTTTGCAGCTCTTCGGGAGATGGCAGTGATTAATCTCTCCACCCTGTTCCACCTCTGTGAGGCATCAGGATTTACTCACTCTACTCTGTCTCCCAGTCTGGGTGCTTTGAAAAGCTGCACACAGATGTGTGGAAGGATCCTGATGACCTGCTAATCCAGCTGCTATCAACATAGGCTATTCTTGTAACCCTCCTGCAATTGTTCACTCATTTTGGTGTTTCTGCAACTGGAATCCATTTATGCTCCTAAGACATTAATTTTGACAATCCTCCACACTCTTACCAGCTTTGTTGGGTTATTTGTAAGTAACATGTGGCATGTTTGCTGTTGTAACTTCTGTGTAACCAAGCTGCTTGGATATGCAAAGAACACAGCCTTTTTGGTTATGCAACAGAGAAAGAGACCCTGCTTTGTAACCTGCAAAGTGAGGTACACCAGCAAAGAACACAGACCCACTGATTGATGTCAGCTGATGATGTTGAAAAAAATGGAAAGTGAAAAGTAAATTTGATGCACTAGATAGAATAGTACTTCAAAGCAAGAAAAGGAGAGTAAAGCCAGATGAGAATGTGAAAGAAAATGGGTAGAAAAAACTTCCCATGAGCAGAAGCAATGTATAGAGGACAGGTTCTTTTTTCTTTAGCTTACCTGCTGAAGAAGAAAGAATAAAAGAAAGAGATACCAGGTGAAGAACATAGTGTGGATAAAGGAGAGTCCTCTCCAATCAGAAATATCTATCTGAGCACTGAAGATGAACTTCTCAATAAGGGGAGTGCAAGTTTAAAATAGAAAAAGACTAGGAAAAATGCTCAAGGCAAACACAAGTACAAGCACTTGCATAGCTTGCATACGACATTATCTCATACAATTGTTCTCAGTCAAAATACCACAATAGAGACAGAACCACCAACCCAATGCCTGGCCCAAAGGAGTTTCCAGAAGGAGGTCTGGTGGAAGCATTCACGTCGGCAGCCATTCAGTGTTGAACCCATATTCACAAATCCTTTTTTATACTCTTGTCTGGCACTAAATACTTTAGGACTCCATGTGGGACATCCATAAGTGGACACCTAAAGTTTAACACAAGTGGTTGTCCAAGTAGTTGCAGCCTTCAGAACAGGATGAAGTCTGCTGGTATAACACATAATAGTATCTACATTTCATCTGGTATCAAAAGCTGCTCTAAGATGTTTAGAAATAGAATATATACTGCGATGTGTGAAATGGTTGGTGAGAAAATGTTAAAAAAAAAAAGGGAAAAAACAGCAAAAAAAGTAAGGAATGGAGAGTGTAAAGAGGAACAGATAGAGCAAGCACTTATGTCCCTTAACCTTCTGATATTAACCTGATACTCCAAACTTATTACAGCATCTCTCAAGTGTCTTGCTCAGTTTTCCCCTTATTGCTCTCCCCATTCCCCAACCACCATTTGGGTCAAGTAACTGCTTTCCTTTCCCCTCACCTAGTCAGTAGAGCTCAGATTTTCCCAGCCTGTTTAGCTCTCTTGAACACTTCCAACAAAAACACAGGCACGTTTATCCAGGATAATACAGACATTTCAGTATAAAATTCTTAATTCCAGGGTTCATTGCTGCTACCTGCCAAACCTTATGTATTTCATACTTTAATAACAGAACCATGAAAATTACAGCTAATTTTGAAACACTGCTGGGGACTAGGGGGAGGAGGAAAAGAACCCTGTAATTACAAAATCACGAGCAGAGGGTGGTTAGAAAATTGATGATTTTCCACATCTTGTTTTCTACAAAGAATACATGTGATCAGTGACTTTTCTTTTAGGTATCTACTCTGGATATCTGACTTGTGTTCATTTTGATTCTTTTCTTTTAATCTTTTTTTCTACCAGTCTTACTCCTGTTTCTGACATCCTGAGCAGAGATAGGCAGAGATCTGTTGTGTCACAAGAGCAAAACCAATTTGTTTTCTGCAACTCACAAACTTTTTTTCCAGTCTAGGTTATGAATCCAAAAGTCAGAGATTTCTGGCTCCTGTATACCTCCATCCCCATCTGTGCGAAGATACTTTGTGCCTAATGGAAGGAGGATGACAGTCACATATATATACATATATATATATATTTGAAAATCAACTAGATAGAGAATAAATGTAAAATTCTGAGGTAAAAAAGGATTTCTGCTCTGTTATGTATGTAAGAAAGGATGAAAGGTGAGGAAAATACATGCTGTTAAATGTGTAAATTGCTCATTGCACTTGAATGCTTTAGCTATTAATTCCTATTTCAGAAAGGAAATTATTAGCTACCTCTTCCGAGAAGTGACTTTTTTGTACCTGGAAGTTATAGACCAAATCCTGCTTGTATTCTTCTTCCAGCATTTCCATTTCAAGACAGACCTGCCTGAGTAATAAGAGAATATATTACCAGAATGATGAGAAATGATCTCATACTGTAGAAAGCTCTGCCACAACTTCTCTTTAGCTAGAGAATGCTTAATAAGCCTTGCAAGTAATGCTTTGTTGAAACACAAATGCTTTAATTCTTTAACTTGCTGTGCAAGAAATTAGTTTCATCTTCTAAGTTAAAATAATCTGTTTCTTCTGCATGCAACTCAAAACACAATTTGATGTCTTGAAGAAAGACAAGCTGGGCGTAAATTGTAGCTCTTCTGAATCAGCAACTCCAGTTCACATACTAGAACAGCATCCACAGTGTCTGTCTCCACTGAGCAAAGGAGTTAGGTCCAGATAATCTGGAGTTGGTCCAAAGGCCAATGAAATAAAAGGAAAAGGTTCTTTCTCTTTCAATTAGCCTTGAATCCAGTCCTCAGACACCGAGTACAATCCAAGTTCAAACCCAGCTTAAACTCTCTGCTCTGTCTAACCACATACTGTCTGCACTCCAGGTAATGCAAACCTGAAGTGATGGAGGAGGTATGTAGATCTGCCCACACCAACACTGCAAAAACAGTGTTTGTGCATGGCCTTCTGTTGGCCTCTGTCCTTTGGTGAATTTCACTTCTATATTTACATCAGGATCAAAACCTGAACTCAACACCGCCGCAAGGAAATCTTTTTTGTTTGTTTGTTTTCTCAAATATCTGGATCTTTTAAGGCTTTTTAACTTGGTTGAAAAGTGAATAAGCAACATCTGTAAGGTGATGGAAATATCACTTAAGTAAGCTTTTGGTCCAGATTCTTGGAACTGGGTCCAAAGGAAAATAAGATTTTGTATTTTATTTTTTTTTTAAATAAGGAAAATTAAGTTCAAAATGGATTGTGCTTTATTTCTTGGCTTGCCAATGGAAAAACAAACAAAAAACAGCTAGACCATTCAAGTGCACGTTATGTACTCAGAGTAGTAGTGTGTGTGCCAAGAACATTTTCTACTATACAATTCTCTTACTATGTATAACTGTATATTTCATTTTGCCTAGAAATAACCTCACAGCATCACACAGTGGAAAAACAATGGCCAAGAAAATTAACTACCCACAAATCAACATTGCTGCATGGGCTTGCAAGCCAATGCTTCAGATGATTGGGAAATCCAAGTCTATTTTTAATTTCATATTTGTCCCCCAACCATTGCTTCATCAGCATGATAAACATTATAATTTGTGGGTCAAAAAAACCCAGAAACCTGCCCAGCCAGAACTCTATTTAGGCAATTCCATGAGCATCCAGAGTGGCATATGGGTATCCATAAATTTAAACAAAACAGTAAAAAACAAATGAGTTACTTTCAGTGTTTTCTGTTACACTGCGCTGTGATATTATCTTTTGGTACTTGGCACAACTAGAGGATGTAGGAATCAAAGGTTTAGTTAGTTTGTAAACTCATGCGCTACTGTAAGCATTTTTGTTGTCCGCCCAATCTACTTATTTTTAACATAACAAAATACACTGTGAGAGCTGTTGAAGGGGAAATCTGTAATGTATTTCACTACTAGTACATGTAATATTTACCTCAAACTTTCCTAGTCAAGAAAAACAAGCAATATTGAGAGACAAATCTGAGAAACTCTGTTGATCCAGGGTTATATGCTTCATCAGCTTATGCAACCACCAAAAATAAACCTGGTGCCCAAAGCAGACAAGGACAAGGAAACTGAGCATATGAACAGATGGAGTATGTAATAGAAATGGCTACACAGAAACAAAGTCTAAGTGTTGTCAGTGTGGTGAGGCCAGAAAAAAAAGTACAAAGACTGTTTATCTCCTCCTTATTACTTTGATCAGTCTGTTGTCAACTTTATCAACTAAAATTGAGTTTTGTATGATATTTGAACTTTTCATGTAGTTATTAGCATCATCTATGAAATAGTTACTGGTCTATGCAGATCAGGAGTAGGTTTTATTCTCCTAGTTCAGTCTTCCAGTAGAGAACAATTCAGCAGCAGTAAGTTTAGACACTTCATTACTTTGAACAGTTGTACTGTCTGGCAGTATCAGTCAATTATATCCAATCAAACACCATAATACATAGTACTGCACAACACTACACAGCCAGAGATACAACTAAACTAGGAGGTTAAAAGCACAAAAAAGAAAAATGATCAGAGAAAGCCATAGAAAATCAACAAAGTTCAGCACACACCCATCAGAAAATAAGGAAGGTGGCACTCCAGTCTCTCACCCTCATTCTGTTCTCCCCAGACCTTATACCTCCAGTGCATTGACGTGAAGTAAACAAAGCTGACAGTTTGAGAGCTTGGCTTTTCATTGGGAAAGCTGGGGAATCCCACATTTAGCTAATGTGTGGCATACTTGAAACAGTACTACACCTCACTTTGTCAGATAAAACTGTGCCAACATACCTACTTGCTGCTTCTCACAGAAAGAATGAATGGCTACGCAGTAGGCTGTGGGGTTACAAGTAGATCTGTGCTAACAGTCTGATCCTACAAGTTTCATGCAAGTTTCAAAAGCAACTTCCTAAGGAGAAAAAAATGCAAGGCGACAACAAAACCCCAGAGCCCCCACCATTCTCTTGACTTTGAGAGGAGTCTAAATACTTTTCTAACAGTATTCCCTTTTTTAAACATCTGTAGAAACCCTCTTACATGGCGACGCAGGGTAAGATCATATAGAAGAGAATGATGGTGCTAGTTTATGAGCAAAAGCAGGTAATTTGGATAACTGAGTGACAATTTGAAGACTTCTTTCTGAGCAGGCCTGAGCTCTAGCTGGAGGCCCTGCAGGATGTGTGTGTCTTTAGCAACGCCTGGCTGTTTCAGGGCAATCCGCATGTAGGTCACTTGTGGGTTTCTGCTGCAAGATCTGTTACAGTACTTATCCCCTTCCCATGGCCAGGGCTCTCGGCTTTCTTTCTTTTTTTTTTTTTTTCTTTTTTCTTTATTTCCTTGTTCTTGCTCCCTTGGCAGTAGCCTATGACAATAGTAGAGAATCAAGAAGGAAACATTATCTTTCAACCAAGAGGAAGAAACATTAATTGTATGAGGAAAACAGCACTTCCTACAAAGGCGGTCTGTTTCTCACCCTGCTCTTCACTAGGAGGAGTTTTTGCTTCTATCCCTCCCTTTCCCCATTGCCTTCTGACTGACTGCCCAATATTGTCTTAAAAGTTAAAGAAACAGTGCTTGTATCTTCACAGGAGAAGGTCAGCAGTATTTCCAAATGTAGCTCATATTTACTTAGTTTCTGATGAGAGGAAATGGTTATTTCTGAAAGCTGCTAGCATCAACCTTTCCTTGAAGAGAACTGATGTTCTTCTGTCAAATTTACATTCTTCAGCAAGTACAAAACCACATCTAAAATACAGTACTTTTTAAAACTGAGGTGAAGCTGTGCTGTGCTGAGTTATTTCATGACACTGAGACTTAAGAATAATAATAATAATTTTAAAAAAAAGAAAAAAAAAAGCCTAAAAATAAAGCTGGCCACAAATTTATAGCACTTTTCTCCCAGTACATATGTGACACATAAAAAGTCTTTAAGTTGCCAAGTAAAACACTCAGAAAGTCAGAACTGACAATATCCTTGACCTTACTCCAGTCCCCCCGTGAATACATAATACAATGATTACACATTCGGGTTATTTTGGGGTGGGCATTTTTTTTTCCTTTTGTTTTGTTTTTTCTGTTGGTTGTGGGTCCCTCTCTCATTTTGTGAATAGAATAAAAAGTGCTCACACAAAACCCTGTTCTATTGGTTATTTTGACTTATTCTCTGTGTAATTGTGGCCTTCACTTACTTTACTGTTATCAAGGCTTTTCTCAAGACAGTTTCATTAAATTCCTCAAGATTTTTTCTGTCATATCAAATACACCAGTATGTGAGTGTTTCATAAGTATTATCTTCACAGTATAGTTTTCATTTTGCAGATGAAATAATGGTAGCAATTTCAGTTTTTTTAAGTGAAGGAATAAAAGCTATTTAGTGGAGGGTTGTTAGAGTTAGGGTAGTATGGTTAGGTTGGGGTTGGACTTGATGATCTTTAAGGTCTTTTCCAACCTAAGCAATTCTGATTCTATGATTCTATGAAAGAGAAAGACTTATGTTCAGAAAGGATCAAATTAATCTCTAAAAGAGGCCACCTCTTGTATGAGTCCAAAGACAATATTAATGACCATGTTTTCTACTTTTTGAATTCAAATAACATTCAATTAGCAAAAATATATCTTGAAGAGGGGGTCAAATTTTACATTTCTTTTTTTTTTTTTTAAATGCAGTTACTTCAGAAAAAATGTATCTCTGCTAACTGAATGATGTGGGTTTTTTTTGACATGACTAAGCAGCAGTTGCTATTCAGAGTTCACTGCTTATCCTGACTTAGTGTAGGAAATGTACCTTTATTAAGTGAACATTGTGTTCTTACACACTCTTCAAGGTAAAGAGTTCTAAGTACTACACAAAAATGAATTATGATTTGATTTATTGTAGGGTACTACCATAGTTAATGAAAGACAGACGAAGGAAGCTCCTGGTAAAATCTATAGCAGTATTATTACAGTGGTGTAAACCTGAATATCTTGGACTCCTAATACAGTGAAGAGCTACTTAGGAAATTCTTCCTGGGATAAAAAGAAAGGTAGTAAGTAGTTCAAAATTGCTGATGAGTTTGCAAGTGATGTTTCTAAATTACATGGGAGATCAACTTTAATACTAAGGCTGCATTCAATCTTTCAGGAAATTACAGGAAATTTCTGTCTTAGTAAGAATAAATGTCTCTCAGAGCTTCTTCATATGGAACATACGATACGGTGTCCCTGGAGGAATCAGAGGCTACACATGGCTGCAGCCTGTACCTGCAGGAGGATTCACGAAGCTTTGCATAGTGCCTGCTCTTCAGTGAAGGCACGAACGTAGCTTTAGAAAGTTTATTACTGTACATAGTAACAGGCATGAGCTCACAACAGAGTCTTAGATCCAGAATCTCCTGGACTGCTTAATATCCAGTTCCAAGTCCAGAACTGAATGTTAACATTCCTCTTGTCTTTGTAATTGGCTTAACAATTCTCTCTCCTCTTAATGCAAAAATGCCTGCAATTCAATTGTTTTTAAGTTTGAAGAGCAGAATGGGAACCTGTGATTTAAGGTGTCTTTGCAAAAGCTTGTCTGCTTCTGCATATCTGAAATTTCTTAAGAGGATCTTCATTTTCTTTCACTGGACTTAGAAACTAAAACTAAACTAATCCTCACCATCCAAGACATAACAAAAAAAGAAAAAAAAAAAAAAGAAAAAAAAAAAAAGAAAAAAAGTATATTTTCCCCGATTCACAAAAAAATAAAATTAAAAGCCTTAAACTTAGGTGAGTTCTTTCTTTGTATATTCTTTTAGCCTGATAAAAAATAAATGTAATTTTCAAACCTGACATTGTCTTTTGCTGTCTTTTGCTGTAGGCTGTTGCTCCTATAGTGATGGTTAATGGCATGCAAAAAGTATTCTGGTGACTGACCAACATGTTGCAGTGGTTTAGCAACTTCTGTAAATATTCTCTGAGGAAAAAAAACAGCACAGGAACCAATGGCATATTCTAGGCTGGAAGAAAAAGAAGGAGTTGCTGGTCTGTGCAGGTTAATACATGAAAGAGTTAATAACAGGAACTGAAATTTATTTTCTTCACATGACTTTGTCACGTGATATTATAAACAGCATTTTCCTATCTGAAACACCAAGGCATTTGGATCATTTTTTCTACTATTCTGAAATTTAAGACTCCCTATTGATATTGTAATATTGCAGTTGTCAAACCCTTGGGCTCCTTTTCTACCAGAATACAGTGCTGGCAATCAAAGAGTAAACAGAATCTGCTTCTGAATCAAGAGCTCTCATACTGGGAACTTCCAAGCAGCTGGGAAAAGAAGACAAGCAGATGTATTGGGGTACATGCTCAGTGTCATGCTGGATTCCAGCTATGAAACTACAACTCTATCTGAAGAGAGTTACAGACAAAATGGGAAAGACTAGGTAGGTGAGATATGACCCCACCAGGCAGCCTCCCAGGTCTTTACTCATTTTTAGAATCAGACTGGGACCAAATGTTCTTAAGCTCTTGGAATTTCTGAAGAAGTGTTTTTTCAGTTCCACTGTCCGGCTAGGATGGGAAACAGAAGTGCTGAAAGCTACAGGAAAAATGCTGCTCCAGCCCAGTTTCACAGTCTCAGAAAATCTGGAGAGCTTTTATAAACTTTGGATCAGTGACTGCTGCTTTTTCTGAACCAAACCTCTGAACTTTTGAAGTCTGCCGAGGATTCAGGCTTTGTTGACTTTCTGCATGAGACAGTTAAAATACTGAATGTACCTCTGCACAGTTACGACTAATCACGCTATGTAAACACACAGAGTCCACTCCCTTTTCACCTGGAGAACCAGTGCTATTGTCATTGGGGTCATTTTGTTATCCTCCGGAGAACAGCCAACACCACATTATATTTTGAGCTCAGCAGTTAAGGCTACATATATGCATTTCGCGTACAATTCCTTGCCAAATGGAACTGAATACAATCCACTGTAAGAGGCCTTTGACTCACTGAGCCCTGTGATACCTACCAAAATAGCAAAGGTTTATAAAGGGTTTCCTGCTAGCCTGCTTCCACCAACAGGTCATCAGAGCTCAGAACAGTTTGTCCTGGGCACCTTTTGTTCTGTCCCACTGAACACAGTGATGTGAACATTGACTAGAGAAGGCAAGTTCAGTGTTGTCCTTTCAGTGAGGGATGACCAACAACACATGACCACATGATCCTCCATTTCAAACTTGAGAAACACACTGTGACTTTGGAAAACAAACATGCAGCATAAAACTAAGATCCAAACTTGTACCAAATATTTACACTTTGATGTTTATAAAATACTCCACCTTTCTATTTACATGCAAATAGATTGATGAAAAAGACCCAGGAAAAACAGAGAACTCAAGCAGAACCAAAGAAAAGAGAACTCAAGCTATCTGCCAAAGTGGGTAAAAATCAGCGTACATCTTTTAATCTATTAAATCATCAAAAAGTAGCTTGAATAGTACTCAACAGTTGTACTTTCTACAGCATTCTATTATTTTAATTAAAAGGTCATTGTGCATAGGGTGTAATTACTAGCTTAGGACAAAATTAGCTATGCTGACTTAATTGATGCTATTTACTTTTGCAGTCCCTTGGCAGCTAGCCATTTTCACTGAATACCAGTCCTCCAATTAATCATGATGTTCCCACAGCTTGCCAAGGTTTTCAGCAATGACAGCTGCATTCTGGTAACAGCATTTCAGCAAAAAAAGCAACCTCTTTCTTTAAATTTAATAATGATTTTAATAATAATAATGATTTTATCACTAAAGGCACTTCTTGAAGCACGATCTTGTGAAATCTCTTTTACTCTTACTGACTTGATCAGATTTTAGTGAAAGGCAGCCCTTTTGTTCACTCTAGTGATTGGATACATCATGCAAGAGCTATTAACAAACAAATAAAAACATTAAAAAACTTTTGTAATCACTCAGTTAATTGTTACAAAATATCACACGTTTCTAGGTAGTACTTATTACAATCATTAATCAGCAGAATGAAGGGTAGAAGGTGAGAGGGAAGAGGAATAAGAAAAGTGTTCCTTTTCTGAATCCAAAAATCTCTGAGGGCTGTGCTTGTTCATTTCAGAGTACTGCTGCCAGAATGAATGCTTCTATAGTTTTCTACAGGAAATCCTCAAACCCACTCATTCTGATGGCATGTTACGATGATCCAAGAAGGTGGTATTTGTAGAACTGAAAACCAGGCAAGAGTACATAGTATTTTGCCATTGAAGAAATCAGCTGGATGAGGGCCCTCTTTTGACTCACCTTCAACTTTCTATGACTGATGTCTGTTCTTGTCAGCCTGGCTAAAATAATATTTTGCTATTATTATTGTAATTATTTCAATATTTAATGGCTAACAGATGTGAGCTGGTACATCCCACTTCCTGTCACTGTGTATACAAAATTAAACATTTCTTTGCAGTTCACATGCAAAGAGCTGGAAGCACTACAATCTGAAGTTCTAGTATTATGGGAAAAAAAATTGGTTTATTTATATATATTTGGACATATTTGTGTATGTATACACAAACATATATTTTTCTTCATAAAGAAATGTAAGCTGAGCTTTGAATTCATCTCAGAAAGTAATTCAGGGAAGAGTAAAACTATTTTATAAACCCATGTGCTGATTCAGAAGCATTACTTAAGTGATATGCTTTGACCATATGTGTCTTGATCCTACTGGGAGTTATCCAACTCAGAGTTTGGGCTTGAAGGAATGAGGGTGGAATAGAGATGAAGCCAATGACATTTTCATTCCATTAGCTGGAAAAACTGGCTAAGAGGAGAGAAGAGACGATACAAGCTGCATTTGCTGAATAGAAACACATCATGTGTCAGGTCCGAGGAAAATGACTCAATGCAGCACAGTTACATCTGGGATTCTCTTTACAAAAGATGTCCAGTCTGGTCCGCTTCATTTTACTAATGGTCGATATATTCAACATATCTGATTTAGTTCTCTGTTACCAATACTACAAGAAATCAGGAAACTCTTGCTTAATCTAAAAAAATATCACTAATGAACACACATGCAATCCTCCACTGACTTTTGCAGTCTTCCAAACTTTTCCACTGCAGACACACACGCACACTTCTGTGCAGGCTATATGTTGCCATATATATACATATGCCAGTACACATAAACGTATTCTTAATTCTGTTATAAAAGTCGAACATTCATGACCTATCTAAAGCTACACAAAAACACAGAACAAATCCACAGAAAAAAAAAAAAAAAAAAAAAATCTGTTTTCTGAACATAACCAAACTGTTCCTCAGAGTGCTTACATCACATTACTCCTGGAAAGCCAGGAAGTACAATAAAGTCTGTGCTGCATAAACCATTTCCCCAGTGGAGTCTGCACTTCAAATCAGGCTGTGCAATGAACACAGTGAGATATTGAGGCATGGTTTATACAGCATACAGTGTAACAGTAGGTGCACAGAAAAGCACCTGTGTTATTAAACACTACTAAGCTTTGGGGAGGGATTTGCAAAGCCACTGTTTTGTTTTTGCTTACTTGCAACTGTTTGTATTCATCTTTGTATTCATCTTAAATCTTATTTCCATAGTTATATGGAAATTATACATTATAATTTTTCTTGTTTGTCCCCATGTAATGCAGACTTGCTAAATATCTTTGGCAGTGGAGGTGTCCCAATAAAGCTATCATAGATTATTGTGATTCTTACTCACTAGGGCAAGAATTACATAGATCCAGAGAGAACCAGTGATTTTCTGATGGAATGAAACAACCTTGGAAATGATTACTTGAGGAACCTGCTGTGTTTCACTTAAAACTGCTGAGGTGTTTGCCAAATCCAACATGTGGTTCTGGGCTGAGAGGTAGAAGAATCTGTGGAAATGAGGAGACACTGATTAGGGGTGGAAAGAAGAGAGACAGCTCTCAGCTCTCAGGGGATTCCACAGTTTCTGACAGAGGACGTATCCCACCAACCTTCCTACTCTGGAGGAAAGGCTGTGATTCCTCCTGTCAGTCCCAATCAGGCTGTTTCAGGGCCACCATTTGAGATCCCTGGCTCTCAAGGCAGAGATCCATATATCTCTGCAAATTTCCAAAGCCTGAAAACTTAAACTTAACTAAAACTTATCTCTCCTTATCTCTACTGTATAGGTGTGTGCCTGGAAAGCTTAAGTGGAGAAAAGTTGAGTTTCCAGGCAGTCAAATGCAGTGATGAATGTGATGGAAGTATAGACAGACTGGAATGAAGAGGAACTCGTCTGATACTGAGAACAATACATTTTGGGTCTGTTTTAAATTCCACAAAGTCCTTTGTTGTAGAAGCTTGTTCATCACTTGGGGCCTATTTATTAAGCTAAGAAAACCATACATCCAGCATTGCTTCAAGTCTTATACGATAAATTCTATTGTTTTGTATCCTGTCATAAAGTCAGTGTAAATACGGATGTGGTAAGACTTTTCTGGTCTTCTCAAACCGTTAATATTTCCAAAACATTGCCTCAAAGAAATAAAACATTTTATCTGAAAGAAAATAAGCATGTTAAACAAGCTCACTAAAATATAAGGTAGAAAAAAAAAAGCATGCTTAATTTCTGTTTTTTCTGTTGCTAAACTCTTTTTGTACTAAGTGATTTGCCTGTCACCTTCATTCTCACTACCAAATTCCAGCCAAAAAATTCTCATGATCAAGATTTGTGAATGGATAGCTTAATTCTGATGCGTCATTTCCCTCAAAACCATGTAAGTATTCTTATATATTCTTATACACTCTCTACAGATAGGCTCCCATCACTTATGAATCACATTTGTGTATTAAAAGATGCATATTTCAAACTAAATTGTTTAATATCTTTTTTGTAATCAATTCTAAACATTTGCAACTAGAGACACCTATTATGTTTCAGAAATCTAGTTCTACGTCAATATCAAGAGACTTGTTCTATGACCTCAAGTCAGTAGGGAGTTCAGAAGATTTCCAGATCTTTGGTATCTCAGTCCTCTCCAGTGCTAAGAAGTAAAATAGGGAAAGGTGGAATTTCAAGCATTTGGCAATGTGCATGGTTCTGTAAGACACGTTACTAATCCAGATAAACAAATGCACTCCCATAACTTCTACTGCCAGGTGAACTTACAAAGACTACGAGAATATGAGAATTCCCAGTCAGCAAAAAATCTAATGCTAATGCTTTCCTCTGAGCTTATGTTTAGTTTCCACTCATTTCAACAGGCCTTAAGTGAAGGCTATCGTAATTGAGGGCTGACACAAAGAAAAAAGTGGTTAAGTACCTTTCTGAGTCAGGGCCAAAAGTGGAATAAACAGTTAACAATCAAAATATCCCATGCAACGTGTAGCATACGCTCATTCCTCTCATGGCTTGTTTGACATATGGAAATACCGACCAAGTATTTACACTACATACTGTCTGCCTACTCTTGCACAGGTCAAAATGTACTGTTTTGCTGTGTGATTTTTTTTTTAAAGTTTTGGATACCCTACAAGTTTCCGAGGTTTATTTTACTGTGGAGGAGGTACAACGCATGGGAATTTTTTGTTATATTTTCTTTTAATGAGTCCTGTAAGCAATTGTTTCACAATACAGTCTGAAAGGCTAGAACAATTAAATGACTACAGATGTGTCAAATGATGCAGGAAAACCATGAGACACTTCCAAATGAGTAGGCGGAGGGTGTGAGGAGACCATATCCTGTAATATATGAATCTCAGATTCTTTGGCATACAGCTTATTTTTATGGAAATGTCCCGGTGAGCCTGGAACAATCTAATGGTTTTCAAAGTATTTCAAATCAACAGCATAAAAGAGCTGCTGAGAACAATCTTTTTATGCGATCCTAAATTTGAGTCGGTCTGGGGACAGTATACTAAAAAATATGCCAGAGCTAAAGGGTGTAAATTATTACTACATTCTCAAATCATAGGTGAGAAATAATATTAAGGTTCATTAGTACAAGAGGCACAGAGGAAACAGTGCTGGTTGCTTTCATCTACTTATGCTGACTCTCAGCTTGGATGTCAGCCACAGACTCAGCTTGCAACAATAATAGGGTTACTCTAAGTTGTGCCATCTTTCTATGGGCCTCAATGCAATCTTGTCCTGCAAGTCATTACACAGGAGCCACATTTGTTGCTTTCTCTAAAAGTTTTCCAGTGACTGACTACGCAAGAAACAATTCCAGCTCTCTCCAGTTAATACCTGAAGTAAAACAGGTATGGCAGATGTGATGTGATCTCACAGCCTAACCCAAGTCCTAACTTGGATTGAGCCACCTTTGATAACATAGGTGGGAGCACAGGTCTTTACATAGCAAAAAATCAGACTGTAAGTTCCTTGCACTTTGAAGCCCTCCACGAAACTGCACGCCAACACTACCTGACCACTAAACCAAACACTGTTGGATGTGGTAATGACTCCTTGTATGAGTAGAAAAGGGAAACAGGTGGGCGGCCAGGGAAATGAGCAAACTCCCTGCAGGAAGCATCAGATTTTCAACCATGGAGCCTTTCACGGGATGCATCCCTCTGCTTTGTGCTATACCTTTGCCTCAAGCACAATTAAAATTAGTCAAGGCTAAGAAATCCCAAGAAAAGCTTACTGTTCTCTACAGCTTTATGTTTTGTTTTGTCCTTCACAGAATTAGTAATTTTGCCATCTTTGTTTCAATTAAAGAAAAAACAACAAGGCAAAACAAAAAACACAAACTCCAATTACTGAAAATAAACTAAACTTAGTTCAAACTTGTCTATGAAAAGTGATTATATAGGTGACTATATTTCCCAGCAGCCCATAGTCTGCAGGTTCCCTGCATCATTAATGCTGCAAATTGATACAATACACTACCGCAAGAGGAGAAGTTACTTGCCTGAGCTGAGCTTTTGTGCATTAGCACTGGACCTTAAAAGAGAATGAATGCATTGCCAAAAACACTTGGAGGCCACTAGGGCCTGAAAGAAAAGCCTTCACAAATTCAAATATTTTCTTTGCAATGAGTTCCCTTCTTCCCCTTTTCTTTATAGAATGTAATAAGATATTCTAAAAGTTTGGGTGCACATTAAAGGCTTTTATATAAAAATCTATAACAAAACAGACGTATGTGTATAAACAGATGTAACCTGGAAGTTAAGTGACATACAGCAAATTTGTATGATGAATGTTTTACGCCCTGTGAAAGGAATAGTCTGTTTAGAACAGCGTTATATAAAATTATGTTGTACGTAATTGTAAGCAGATACTAGTTACCACAATAGCTTGAACATAATGGAAAAAAGTCATCAGGCCATAGGAGAAAAGCCATTAAACAGACATTTTGTTTAGCCTTCTAGTCATCAAAGTTATGCCACTATTTACAGAGATCAAGTAATAAGGGGAATTTCTATCATTGTTTGTTTGGGTTTGTAAAGAGGCCTCTGGAAAATTTCTTAGTCTTTCCAAATGAATATAAAAGAAGGGGCCCCCTTCCCCTTGCTTCTCCTGTCCAGAAGCAACAGGGCATTAGAGAACCTGAACCTAATGTCGAAGTCATGGCAAAGTCCATACTAATGCCTGCAAAAGGGTCATTCACATCACTATACAAAAAGAAGATCACATCCAAACCACAGAACAAAGTAGGGCACTGCAACAGGCAGAACTACACAGCGTGTACGAAGAACAGCCCCATCACAATACCACTACTTTATAAATATTTTCAACAATAGAACACAAGTTGTTCAGGTTTTACAGTGTAATTCCCACAACACTGACAGTGCTTTAAGAAGACTATATTCCCCCTAGAGTGACCCAACACACAGTCTATGTTCAACTTAGTCACAAACTTGCAATGTAAATGAAATCTAAACTCTGATTTTTCCTCTACCTACAGAGGAATGGGGTTTTATCTGTTTCTATTTTTTTAGTTCAGAGAAACTAATGTAGCAGTCATTAAAAAGAAATTAGGTATTGAGTGTTTAATAACACAAATGGTAAGACGGCAACTGTTTTCATCATAACATTTTTCTTATAAAATATAATAAATGACTTCATGAATGTTTTTCAATATTATCCACCGGTCTTTTGTGGAGCATGACGAATTAGTAGAGTATTTCTCTTTAAAACATTAATGGATAATTCCTTTTAGATTTATTCAACTCTAAATGTAACTAAGGACATTATAATGCAAACATTTATATATGTATTATATGAAGAATACACAAGCACCAGTGCAATCAATTTTTTAATTGTGGTATTTTAGGTAGATTTTCAATTGAGAAAATCTCATTGTTCTTATATTAGATATGCTGACATATTAAACACAGCCACACACCTCACATCCAGCCTCACTCAATTCAGCAGAAATGTTTTCCTCAGCTAATAAGAACTTTGGATGAAAGACTAACAGATCTGCCCACATACTGCACCAAAAGGAAGGCTGAGGTCTGGAAAAAGCTGGAAATAAGTAAAATCTAGGGCAGAAGGGTTTCCAAGTCCAGCCCTCTGCTGTACAAGTTGCTCTCAAGTAAAATCTCTGTGGCATATCACTACGTATAGGAACCTACAGTATTTTGCATTTATAGATTGTAATGCTTTACTTTCAGAAGAATTCAAAAGCACTTTACAAAGACAGACCTACTCTTGGAGTAATGTCTGGAGCACAGGCCATATGAGGAGAGGCTGAAAAAGCTAGGAATGTTCAGCCTGGAAAAGAGGAGGCTCAGGGGAGACCCTTGTTCTCCATAACTTCCTGAAGGGAGGTTGTAGTGAGCTGGGGGTCGGCCTCTTCTCTTGTGTCATTAGTGATAGGACTAGAAGGAATGGTTTCAAGCTGCATCAGGGGAGATTCAGGCTGGACATTAGGAAGCATTACTTCTCAGAAAGGGTGGTGAGGCACTGGCATGGACTTCCCAGGGAGATGGTGTTCAAGGAGTGACTGATATTGTGTTGAGGAACATGGTTTAGTGGGAGCTATCGGTAATAGGTGAATGGTTGGACTGGATGATCTTTTAGGTCTTTTCCAACCTCGGTGATTCAATGATTCTATGACTCTAACTCTAAACATGGGACCATCCCGTGGATTTCTGTCTTTACAGATCTGAAATTTAAAGTATCTAAGCTGTGTGTATGTTTTTATCCCACAGCAGAAGTGTCTTCTCTGACAACTTCAAGGGATGTGGAAACACAGGAGACCTGCTTAGAGCAGCACAGCATCTAGTTTATATATATATATATATTTTCAAGGGTATCCCAAATAATTTCACAACTTCCCCACAGAAAACAGAAGCTGAGAAAGAAAATGCTTCCCAAGATCACCAAGCAGGTCAGCAGCTCACTCAGCCTGACGGGAAAGAAAAAGATGAGCTTGAAAAACAGGACCCACTTGTGGCTGAGCCTTCAGGCTAGTCTTAGGCTGGTCCAGCATTTGTGGAGAAGATGCCTTGGGTGTGACTGCAATGGGGATCCTCCCCTAGCAGTAGAGTGCTCTGGCAGGCATCTTTGTGCCACACAGAGTGACACAAGGTGCTTGCAGCCCTGCATAGGAATTTGAACCACATCTTTTCTGCAGTTTTATTCCTCTTGATTTATAGGAAGGATACTCTGGCTTGTATACCCATGTGTGGCTACACTGTCATTTCTGTGAGTGACAAGATAGAGCCATCCTCAGTATCTACTCTGCTATGCTGCTGCCATCTGGCAGCTGTTGCTGCTGCTACAGCTAATTTCTGTGATTCAGCTGAGCTATCAGCTGGAAAGAGACTTTGCTACTTAGTGAGTCCCTTTAACCACTGTCATGTTATCGGGTTGTCATAAGGCTAAAATAAAACTGAGAATCTTGAGCACAGAATGAATCATATTCACTTCCAGAAATAACACTATAATAAAAGATGGTATTTCAAGCTTCTTTCCTACATTTCAGTAATCAAAACTTGTATTTTATAATGAAAAAAAAAAAAAAAAAAAAAAAAAAGCAAAAATAAAGTGCTTTCTCAAAACGTTCAGATGCCAGAAGCAAACCCTACATTCTCATGAATGAGTCTGACGCTTCTCACATCATCCAGTGATTCTATACATAGAGTTTCTCTGTGGGTTCAGAAAGTAATAATCCTGAAATAATAATTTCACTTTGTATTCCTTCAGGAAGAACAGCAGACTTGGATTAAGGTTATATAGAATATACAAGATGCAAAAATGTTTTTGAAAGCGTAACATACACTTAATAAGCTAGACATTTTCGTTTGTAGAGAAAATGCCTAGACTTTACATTGGAAAACTAAACTCAGTGTATGTCCATACTATTGCCAGAATTACTAGTCTTGCAAGTCTGGAGCAACAGTCTTCCAAAACTGCTCTCAGTTTTGTACAGCAAACATGCAACATAATATATATATATATTTGTTCATTTCCTATCTGACTTCATCAGCCAGCCAGCTTGACTTCAGATGATTCTTTTGCTTTTTTGATTCTTTTTCCTTCTTAACCACAAAAGCCTCATGGATCCATAATTAAATATATATTTTCCTGGCTATGGTATGGGTATACAAGATACTTTAAGTATTTGACCAGATGCTGAAGACTGGCCATTTTGATCAAAGAGCTGGAGAAATTTCAGTAAGAAAATTCAGTAATATTAGAATCTTTGGTAAGTCACAGTATCCAAGTTATAATTTTTACAGGAGAAAGGCTGTATGTCTAGTTCCCTCATATATTTAATAAAATAGCTGACATTTCAGAATAAAGGAGCTCAACCAATTGCTTGCTGTATTTTTTCATGCCATATTTTATATTGAATTTTTCTGTATTGTTGCTTGAGAAAGAAGCACCAATTTATTGTATTTGGTCTGATCATGCTATTTCAGTTCCAATGTCAGTTTAGAATGTAACATAATCCTTAATTTCAATTTAGAATTGTATGAGTACTGGATACATGTTAGTGTTCGCCTTCATTTTTGGCCACAATGATGAAATCAGAAGATTTTAGTGAAAAGCTGATACTTGCAGTAAATACACGAATATGTAAATGCGACTCAAATAATCCACTCCAACACCAGTTTTTAAAATGTTTTTCCAAATAACTGAAATACTGCTGGTCTTTAATCAGTATACCTGATCCAGAGTTGGGCTCAATAGGGGCCATACAGTTTAATCTTACATAATAATTATTAAGAAAAAAAAATAATAATACTTAAGCGTCACTCTTGAAATTTGGAATGAGTTGGTTTTGTTTTTTGTTTGGTTTTTTTTTGTTTTGTTTTTTTGTTTGGGTTTTTTTTTTTGTTTTTTTTTTTTTTTTACTTTTACTCTTTTTTTGTGTGTACTTCTGTAACCAGAAACATCAAAATATTTGGGCCAGCCCTGTGGTACGTCCTCAGGCACAAACCTTGTTGATTTAGGCTTTTGCTGGAATAAAGAACTTAGGACAGTTCCCATGCTACAGTGCATGGTGTTTTCTCAAGTGTTCTGAATATAGCTATTAAAATTCTTTCTCTTTGTTCCCACACTAGCTGAAAAAAATAGTTTTCTAATACTACGTGAATTAAATCTATATTAAAATTATTTTTGAATTGAATGGTGAAGATGATCAATTTAGTAGCGTGAAAAACACAAAGGAATTCATGGTAAGAGAGAAAAGATTATTGTTGTAACACCACTTGAAAAAGAAGTTTGAGGTTGAACAGAGTTTATTTTAGAATTAAAAACAACCAGAAATTGAGTCCTCCACAGATTATAAGTGGCATTCAGAGTCTTCAACATTAAGGTCACCAGTTCAAACCCAGTGTAGGTCACTTACCAACTGGACATTACCAAGTAATGGTTGGTCAGTGAGCTGGTGATTTCATGGATAGGAATCCACACCACTAAAACCTCCACCACAATTGGCAGCTTTACCGGATATTTTACTAAAGAAACCAAGGACTGAGTTGGGCACGGAGACAGAACAATCTTTTCACCATAAGAGGTGATTCCTCAACGAACAGGTTAGTAGGATTTACGGAAAGCTTGTCTTAACTGAAAGCTACTTCTCATATTCACAACCAATAATCAAGACTGAAAGTATTTGCATTAGATTTCTTCTGACCTGTTTTTGTGTTGTGATGCCCAAATAAATGTACAATCAATGCTATACAAACAAGTTATTATTGACTTTTTCAACAGGGTAGTGATTTCAGTATTACTTCTAGAGAAGATCACATAATTATATCCATATGCAATCCATTTCTCCCTCTCTCCAAATTATAATTTTAGATGTTGATTTCATTGCCAGGAAGAATATTCAGTTCACAACTACATGAAAATAGACTTTCTAATAATAATTGAGTTTTCATACACAAAAGGATGCTACAAACATTTATAGGGCCTTCCAGAATGCAAGTGAAGCAAATAAAACGAAAATATCAGGGCTTCACACATAGTTTAAAATTCTGAGACAATTAAATGCACCGCAAAGTTCACTCCTCCTCACAGGTCCTTATTTTAGAGCACCAGCTTAGTTTGATATTTTACTGAACCTTGCAAAGAGGAAGACATGAAACTAACTGAATCTTCAACCTTTAGCAGGAAAGCATGTAATGAGAGTTAACAATAGCTGTGATCACCTCACTTACACTGCAGATCCTATCACTCCATAGCCCAAGAAATAAAGCATTTTATCCAGATTTTTTTTTTTTTTTTCCAGAAAATAAATGCAGTTAGAGGTTTAGCATTTGTTTCTGAGTCATATTAACAGTTATGACCTTGTTAGAACAAAAATACACCAGTGGCTATGCTAGTTCAAGACTAAGTGTCTAGCAAATAAAATATTTCATGGTCATAAGTGGGCACATAAGAAAGCATAGTAGAGTAAATGTAGATGTTATTTCCTCTCCTCGTACTCTTCAACTCTATGGGTACTTTCCACACAGCACATTTTCTCAGCTTGTTATGATTTAATCTATTCTGGAGGGCCTCTGTTTCAAATACTTCTTCAGTTTCTCTTGAAGTCATGTACATTCCTTATATCTGCAGTGTCCTTCAGTAACACAATCCATTGGATAACCATTCACTTTCTCTCACGAGAATTAACTACTTCAGATTTGAACTAGTCTCTTGCTCATTTCATTTGTTCAACCTCCATTTTTGCAATAGAGAACATTAATCACTACCAAATCTTGTCTTGGCTTTTATGATTTCACAGACCTTTTCTACATCCTTCCTGAGGCTGCAAGTACCCTAAACTTGACAATCACTCTTCCTATGCAAGCCACTTCATAGCTCTGATCATCCCCCTTTTTTTATGACTTCACCAGTTCTGATATATTGGGTGGGGTTTTTTTAGTTAGGGAGATTAAAACTGCACACATCATTCAGGTTGTGAATGAACCATACAAAAAAGCATTTTCTGTTTTGTTCTCTTTTCCATTACTAAAAAAGGTCTAACATTTTGTCTGCTTAATTAACTGTTGCTAGGTACTATCACAATCTAGAATCTATCACAGCATCAAAGTCTCTCTCATAAGGAGCAGCAGTCAGGTAAGAGTCCACTCTGACAAAATGGCATCTTATGTGGAAGTACCTATGAAGGAAAGGTGTGAAACTGAATTCCTCCATGTAGAAAAAAATGGAATCCACTGACATTCATTGACACTGCAGTATGCAGGTTCTTGCTCATTGCTGGAAAAATGTATAGCTGGTGGTGGTGACTATGCTGAAAAACAGTGTTTTGTAGCTGAGAATTTGCTCTATCAAATAGTGTTATTGTGCTTTTTATCAATTGTATGTCCTATGGAAATAAATTAGAAGCTTTACTTTCAGCATAACCTATGTATTACAGCTTTTCTAGCAAAAGTTTGCCCATAGAGCATATGATTCATAATTATGGTCTTAGTTGTCATCTTTTCAGCTCTGTTTCTCCTATTCATTTCTAGACTGCCAAGTACACAAAGTCTTAGTTTCTGTGCACAAGTACCATGTGGCCAATTTTAAGTGTTCTCTTCCTGTTATATTGGAATGATTACAGAAACTGCCTTTTCATTTCTTGTTATGCCTTCAGTAGACTGCTATAGATACCTCCTCAAAGCCAAAAGGGATGCCAGATTAAGACTGAGGTTTAATCCACAAAATAAACAAAATAAATCTGCTTACAGACATTTACATAACGTGGACCATTCAAGAGAAGATGAGAATTGCTTTCAGTGATTCTGTTACTTTTTACATGTATTTGAATGAGAAGAAATAGGTTATATCCAAGAATGAATCCAAGCCACACCGCAAGAACATAAAGGCAGTTTCACAGCAAGGAATTTGGATTTTACCCCTTACCAAAACTAGAATTAACTGCTGCATTAAGATTCTCCCTCGATTCCATTCTGGTACACAGCAGATATTATTTTAATCACATCATAAACAGAAGCAACCCATTTTTAAAATGTATAAGGCCAAGTAAGAAAACTGAAAGCCTCTTCTAGAGGAGCGTCAAGAAAAGAGGAAAGTTTATCTCTTTATGAAGTATCATGGACCTACCATCCTTTTCCAGGGGAAGACAATACTGCACAGTGCCCATGTCTCTGCCCCACTATGGGCTCACATCATCAGTGGCACCACAGCTCCTATTTTGTCCTAAAAGACTTCATGTCAGAGTCCAACTGTCAACAGATTTTCTGCTTACACAGAAGTCTCACCTCTCATCCTCTCTCTCCCTCATAATTCACCAGGCATCCAGAAGAGAATACATTAATAACATTTCTAAATGAACTCTCCTGGACTGAAAGAGGGTACAGGCTGCAAACTTGGTGCACTGCCCATCCTAAAAACTCCTCTTTAGAGTCCTGTAAAGGATCCAAGCACGGAATAGCCAAAATAAACCTTCAAAACAAAATACTTTCCCTCTAATGTCTCACTGAAGCAGTGGGTTTAAAAAAACATCAGACAGCACTTACCTCAGAATTCTTACTAAGAGCCCCTAATTTTTTTCTCAGAAAAAATAAAGAAACAAAAAACAACAAAAACACCTGCCCCAAACAGTCTCTGAGCCTAGCTAAACTAATCCTCTGAAGTACAAGAGAGACACAACCGTTGCATCTCAGATGATTGCTCTTTTTTCTTAATCTGAACAGTTTATCATAAGGTTGAGGCAGGGGTTTCTAGCAACGTCAAGAAGCTAAGGACTAGCTTTTAACAGGAACATACCTCCTTTTCATGTTGGCTCACTGGCTTGTTTTCTGAACACTGTCATGTATCAGCTGCTTAGAGAAATGAAACCTGTGTTCTTTTCCAGGAGTACACTCTTAGACCCTGGAAAATCTGAGTATCGAATGTTATGAAAGGCATGCAGGTCTGACACTGACTGAATTATGCCCCTGCAGATCATTATAATCCTAACCAAATGTAGTTGTACATGGCAGGCAGCATCTCAGTATAGTAGCAAATGGCAAAGTATTATTTTTGTAATACCAAGTACTGCATGACATAAAACCATCTCACTCAGTGACTGTTTCTTTGTATGAACAAAATCCAGATGAGGTCCTGTGGATCTGGGTTTTGCACAAAAGCAGACTGTGTTGGAGAGAAGTCATCAGACCTTCCACAGAGCCACAGCTTCTTTTTATTTGATTACTTATCTTCTGAGTCTTCAAAAACACTACTCACCAACAAAACCAGAATGTTAAACAGCCACATTTGTGCAGTGAATACTTGTATCCCACTGGCCAGCAATCCCTTGTTATCAGCCCTTAGCTTGTACAACTTGTACAAAATAACCAGCCCTATGAGATTTTTCATAAGTTTCTTACCTCATTCAGATTGTTATCATGACGTAATCTTGACATGAAATATTGTGGGTCTCAAAGGGTCTGTTAGTGAAGAGTCAGGTGGGTGTTAGTAGTCTCATCTATCTGCATTATTGTTCTTGGCTGAGTGAGCAAACTGAGCTTTCCCATTGTAATTACTTTGACCATCAGACAGCTGTCAGATGTTTCCAAAGCTGTGAGGTTAGCTGTAAATACTAGACCAATAATTTAACACAACTAGGAAGATGCACTGAAACTATACAGAGACATGACACCCACTCTCTACTGCTTTTGTTCAGACATACACTGAACAGACAGCTCCTCATGTTCAAGAATCAACAAGAAACTGTCCAGCTTATGATGGCCACCAATAGTGGCAAAAGGTATCCTTGTAGTTCCATATAGCAACATTTACAAATTACTCCCCAGAATACCACATACTACTCAGAGAGTCCAGCTTCATCTCTGAAATGGCTGTTTCCCAGCTGGTTTTGGAAGTGACTCACTCAAAAAAAAGGCTAGTATTACAGCTCATCGTGGATAAAGTGAGGGTTTGGTGAATCCCAATGGCTGGTTCTATCTCTGCCTGAATAATTAGGATACGGGCCAATCCTTCCCATGCACAACAGCTGTGTGGCTCCTCAGCCATCGCTAAGAAGATTGATTCATAATCTGGAACTAGTAGTTTCTGTCAGTCAGCTGGATCTTATTACATCAGGCAAAGGATAATCTCCAGGACATTTTGTAAGGCAAGGGGCTCTCAGAACACTTATTGACTGTGCCACATATTCAGGAGTGAAGCAGAGAGAAGCCAAAATTTATCAAGTAAACAAAAAAAAAATAGAACAAGTGGAGTTTTCCGCCAAAAGCCATGCCGCTGAAGTATGCATAACTGAAGACTGTAAAACGCATGCATCCCCCTACACCACTGTAACTGAGATCTCGTTCATCCTAACAGAAAATAGTGTCACTGAGGCCATTATTCCTGTAGCCTGGAAGATGGCAAGTCACAACTTGTGGAAACAAATGTTATTTCAATGACCACACTGCTCTTGCTGAGCATCTTCTTCCAATTTAATTATTCTAGATATATAGCAAGAGCAGTTTATACCAGGATCGTTGTTGCTGTATCAGCAAAGATCAGGCATTTACACAAGCCACCTTTGCACGACTCTACACAAGCAAAAAGACTCACAGTATAAACAGATGTTAATAGGCATTAATATTATCCCCACTCACAAAGAAGAAAAGACACACTGAATATAGACTATCCCTTATATGAGGATCCTTCACCTGACCAGAGCTTTAATACTAGACTTCCTCCATCTTCAAATCTTGGAAGAAAATACATGAAGAAATAAATCAGTTCCTGTCTAAGAAATCTAGATGATGTTTCTGTTTGGGATTTTGTCATAATTGTGCCTGTGTTAGGTGAAAAAGCTCCTCAGAAAACCTCCATTTGCAATTAGGCATCTAAGGATGGTGATTTACAAAATTTCTAGCATCCACCAGCCTTTTGAAATGTACAGGCAAATGTACAGTGTGCTGCACTTCTTTTAAAAATCCTTGTTTGTACGTTGGGAGTCTCCTTTGACATCCTAGTCAAAAGGGAACTGCTGTATGTGGAGCTCTAAGTACTGCTGGCTCCATAGTTTCCTGATGAAGATCTCTATATTTCAAAAATGACACAACATAACAAATACTAGCAAAATAAATTACTTGTTTCAATTCACTTTGAGAGTTAACAGAGAAGCTTTCAAATTCAGGGCATATACATAACCCCGCATAGCTAAAATAATCTGTCAAAATATCATTTGAAAGGCAGTTAATTTTCTTGGGAATATCAAATTTATGGAATATTTAATAGCAATCTTCTTCAGACAACCCGAACAGTACATTTTGCCTGACCTTTTTGAAACTCTTCATCGGGACATAATATCTCTTAGAAATAAACTGTGTAGAGGGAAATATTTCTTCTGCTAAAGAACTTTCCTCAAAGAAAAATCATGAGGTGATAGAACTATAAACAGTCTGGACATGGACACTGCTTTTTCATTGCTTTTTCTTTTTTTTTTTTTTTTTTTTTTCTTTTTTTTCTTTTTTTTTTTTTTTTTTCCTCTTTCTTTTCTTTCTTTCTTGCTGGAAAAAGTGACTTCCTGGATTGAGAAATATGTTGAGCACCTACATACATATCTGTGTAACATTTCAACCTGGAACACTGGCAACATCTACAGCTGAGAACTGAACAGTCACAACAGTGGCTGTGGCAATTCAGTTTCCTTTTTAATTGCAGCAGATTGGAAGAGTTGTTCCCAAACAGTATTTTATTGGAATCTGATGATTTGGCAACTGCAGAACTTTTCACAGACATGGTTTAATTTCAGAGACATTTGGACAGACACTAGGCAGGCTCCAATATGAGCTTCACTGCCAGGCAGGTTTTAAAACTTGGGTTCTTGCTGGCTACCTCATCCAGCTTGTTGGCAGCTCACACAGCAGGCTGTTGGGAACCTGGAATTTAGGGTCTGTGGATCACCAGCTGTTCTTCCCCACAACAGTGCAAGAGCTCTGCTCCCATTAACAGAAAATTCCAAAATTTCTCTCTCTCTTTCTTCAATTGGAATAAAAACAAATACCAAATCAACAAAAATCTCTGAGCAAAAATACTATTTTTATCTCTGATATCAAGGAACACAACTCAAAAATTAAAATGTCACTTGGTGAGAACTATTCTGTATGGGGTTCACTGTCATCAGTAAACATAAACAAGAGAATGTGGGAATACTTTTTACTGGTGTATTTTTACATCGCACATTTACATTACTACGGGATCTTGATTCCTAAGTCAAACAGTGGAATGCAATCACACACACACACAAAAGGGGGAATCACTGCTACACCTTCCTTCATGGTGTTTGAACATTAAAGCTTAAAACAAAATCTTATTAATTACCACCAATATTCTTGCAGTACCCACAACAGCATGCTGACATTATTACCTCTTTCTACTATGCCTTTATCTTTTTCTATGGAACACTAAGTTGGATGAGATGAAAACAAAGAATAGTAAAAGAGCTATAGGGTGGCTGAGGTGATTTAAATGCTGGAGTGAATTGCTGCCCAGATTTCAATTTGGGTTTACGCATATTTTAAAAGTTCCTTTACTGTTTATAACTCTTGTTAAACACTCCAGTAACAGAATTTTTTTCCTGTATTTTTATTTGTACTGAGCTTCTCCATTTTTTGGCATCTTGGAAAGTTAAAGGACAGGGGAGAATGTGTACCTGTGCAGACAGCCTTGGCCAGTTCTTTTAAATCCTGTGTGCTACTCAGCATTCTTAAAGGAGACTGATTTCTCCTTTTCATTTCATTTCTCCTGATTTCATTTCATACCCTCTGTATACTTTCTATACCCGTAAAACTGGTAAAACTTTCTATACCTGTAAAACTCACCAAATTGTTAGTGTAGTTCTTCATATAAGAAACAAGGAAGCCAAGAAACCTGATTCACTGCCTTCATCTGCCCATCAAACACATTCAGTGGAACAGGACCTGTGATATGCATTTGATTTGTGCATTTAGTCCTGACATCTTTCTCCATTCAAATTCTTCCCAGTGAGAATAAAAATGGTTCCCAGCCAGGAAAGAGGGCTGGTATTGGAAGTGCACCCTCATTTTCAGTTCCAGCTATCAACATTAATGAATTTCATTTGAACTGATTTTTTTTTTTTAACAAGTAAAACAATTTTAATTACAAAGGGTGACATTTGCAGGTCTGGATCTTGTCCAGATGCTAGCAGCCACAGGGAAAGCACTGTAAATATCAAGAATCCATCTCAGTGCTGAGGTCTCAATAAGTAAATGTCAGCTTCAGTCAGCTGAGTTTTGAGGACAGCCCTTCACCTCTTCAGACCTGGGCAGTCTACTCTAATGCTCACACAACAGCACTGCTACATTGCATACAGACTACTCTTACTACATACAAGACCTCAATCAATTCCTCAAACATGATCCTGGAATGCCATTTTAAACATAGTGACCTGGATTCAGTGTAGATCCAAAGTAAAGACTCTTCAGATTATATTGGTCTAAATGGTTTAGATGTATACTGTGACAGATTTCATTCAAGTGAAGTGAGTTAATCATCTGTTCTCTGTATGCCTCCCTTATGGACTCCTTCTGGAAGTTCTCAATCAAATACCAGATCTTTCATCCTGCACATATCCTGCCTTGTCCTACAAAAATTTATCCAGCTTCACTTGCATTTCAGTGATTTCTAACTGTAAAGCATCACTTCAGGAACTACTAAATGACTACACTGTCATAGTTAAGATTTTATCCTCAGCATTGCTTCTCTGTGAAACGTGTCAGAAGGTTTTATTTATAACACATAACTCAAAATATTGGAGGCAGATTCAAGAATTCCAGGTTTGGTCACATACCTGTCTCAAACATCCTGCCATACAGTTTCATTATTTCTGAACACTACAGAGTAGCTTCTAACTTGCACTGTTTTCCCATATCATCAAATCTTTTGTGATAGCTAAAAATGTTACAATGTGAATTCTTAACAGAAAGAAATTAAACAAAAGCATAATTTGTGGCAAAGAAGATTTTTTTTTCTTCAATGTTTGTTCAGTGTTTTTTATGGCAAAGTTTTCCGTCCTCTCCTGTAAGCTATAGAATAATTAGAAAAGGAGTTCCCAGAAAGGAATACAATTTAGCCTATTCTCTTCTAATTCCAGTATTCTTAATTTCTGGATATCTCCAAGTTTGGTGGAGCTGTCTCTACTTCTATTTGCCTTTCTCTTGCAGAAAGCAGTATACAAGATTACTGGATTTTTAGGGGGGAGTTTAGGGTTGGGAAAGGCATATGCAAACAAAGGCGATGCAAATAATATAACAATAATATGAACAAAGAATAAGAATTACACTGCTGACATTAAACTTGCAGTCATTACAACTGTGAGTGACAATGATGAACTTCATGTGCCTGCCTCTTCTTCCACTCTTCTCATCTTTCAGAAGAGGATCTTACTAGCAGACTATTTACATTTTATCTCTATGCTCAGGTATGAACTTCTGTGCTTATAAATTATTTTTAGTATAATCAGTTGTATTTTAACCTGATCTTATTCTGTATTTAAACTTCTGACTTCTTTTCTCTTTATTCAAAGTTAATTTAGAGAACAATTGCATGGCAAAAAAGGGCTCCATCAAAATTCAGAGCTGATTAATGTATTTTTTTTTTAGTTTTGTCTAACATCATCAAAATATCTAAGGTCAGCCCTTCCTTTGTTATTGAAGGAAATGACAAAAGAGAATGGTACCCTCTCTCTTTAATGTACTTTCCCAGAAGGGGAAAGTATGCTTGAAATTACTATTACTGTCTGATATCGCTTTCAAGCACACACACAAGTTCTTTTCAGAAAAGTACTTGAAGCTTTCCCAGTGTTTTTTAACATTTCCATAGGCATTAAAATAAGCTGTTGGAAGACCTTATGCAAATTCTTGTTAAGAGTGATTATTCTGGGGAAAACTGTTAAAATGAGTTGTTATATATAGCAACATTGTATAGAAGGAACGTAAGAGCCGATTCAGAAGTAGATATTGAAAATTCGTGCCAACAGGGGTGGCCTGTCAGAGTTCCAGTCAGACGCTGGTCAGGGAAGGCAGTGGAGAGCATCTCTATATGCAGGGTTCATTGGAGTCCCCTTAAAACAATCTCTGCACTCTACTTGGATTATTTTCCTCCTCCTGTATTTAGAGAGGTCCTCAGACTAATTTACTCTCACTTTCAAGCCTAAATTACCAGTCTTACCATCACTCAGTGCACTATCACGATGCTGCCTCAGCCTCATACCTGCTAAAGGCACAGGAATCTCCGCCCTTTTTTATTTTTGAGGAGTTTCAATCTTTACTACTAAATATTTAAGTTGTCTAGAATAAAAAGATGAGCATGGCAAAAAGAAAAACAACAACACAGACAATATTTATTATATAACTAGTCTAAAAGTTCTGTTTTCAGAGAAAGCAGAGCAGGACATTCTCTCCTATCTATGCTTATGGCACCCATTCAAATATAATGGAGATGAGGTGAAGAAGGCAGATATTGTTTCACATTCCAGTAGCACAAACTCAGTGATTTTATTCCAAATTCACCAAATGACTACTCAGAGAAATTTCTTGCTCTATTAAATATGACATCCTGATCATTTCGACTATATAAGATTGTCAGATCTTTGGTGTTTTTCAGGATGACATTCTACGATAAAGGCAAAGGCAGCTCAGAATACCTATGAGCAACACCTCATATGAAACCCAAAAACCTGAATATGACAGAACCAGAAGAAAACTACATGACGAGAGAGAAGTTGGTGAAACAACTACATTTCACAATGTCTCAATCTCTCCTGATTTTTTATCTTACTTAACAGAGTTGTTTCTCTAACCTCTGACATTGAGGTTGCTTCTGTTGGTAATTCCACCAGAAAACTTTTTGAAAAAATGAAGTTGAATCCCTTTCCTGACAAATACCAGAACATTTCTCTATTGAATACAATTCACACCAGTGGCAACAAGAAAAAAAAAAAAAAAAAGTAATTGATAATATAAACTTACTGTTTTACCTTTACTGAAAGCTATGGGCAACATGGAACAGCTAGTGAGACCTATGCTAAATACAAATAAAACTGGTGCGCTCTTTCAGTGTGCACTGAAATGAAGCGAGTAAGAAAATGAAAACTTGGAGCTGAACAAATGAAATTAAATACTCATGAAGGAAAGGACAGCTAAAATTCTCTAAAGGACAAAAATTACTTAGGAGCTTACTTTCAATTTTCAATGAGTTTAACATGAATATTAATTTAAGCTATTTTTATACTGTAGTTTACCCTGCAAATGGCACCTGACTCATCTAACAACTTTTGGAAAATCAGTGCTTAGGCACTTCTGGAAAACTCTTTTTGACTAAAAGCATTACACAAACTATGTGTGGAAGACCTTTACATTAACCTAGAAAGCCAAACAAAACAAGGCATGCAAGTCTGTATGGGAAAGGCTACTGATGCGTAAAGGGCACAGTCCCCTTCTAACACCTCACTCTTCTGTCTCTTCCCAGAAGAGCTGATAGACACTAAAAGAAAAATACTAAACGCTGATGTAGCACTAACTCTGCTAGAAGTTCTCAATCTAGTAATGGCCGGTTTTCTATTTTTGAATATATTTTCATATATTGAAATTGAATATATTTTCATATATTTATACATTAATTTTTCCCTTAGTGATTTGTAATTTCCTTAATTTTCAGACAGTAGAAGAAACAACACTTGAATTGCAGATGATACCCCTCCTGGGGTGAAGGGCCCATGCAAGTACCTTTGGCCAGCATGGAACAACTAGCAAACATGCAAGTTGTTATAGCCAGCTGAATGTATATCTGACCCAGCTCACTTCACAGTTTATCCATTAAGTTCTCGCCATTTGAAATGCTTGATTCCAATAAAAAGTTGTTGCAGGCATAGAGTCTATAAATTTTAAGTCCTAGTTCTTCATCTTAATTGTAAACAGACAAAAGAGTCACTGGCATTGGTGACATCAGGACCTGTGGTGCTAGCCCCTTCAAACCAGTTATAAGGCATCTTCATTTTTGTTTTTTTTAACTGCTCTTATTCTGCCACGTTTTGTGACAACTTGAAGACTTAGCTTCTGTATGTTTAACATATTTTATAGAGGAAATATTTTTTCAGTACCTTTTCCTAACACTGGTCAGTTCTGCTAGCTAAGTTTACTTAGCTTACTTGTCACAGTAAAATCTGTGATGGGAAAACTTGTATTTTTGGTTTTCAGAAAAAGTAATGTGTGTGATATGGATTTAACTATGATTATATGACAAATGACAATGAAAGGGAAAAGTAGAAACAATTCTTTTGCATTAGCAATTTTTTCTACTGATAGGCTGAATGTGCAGTTCACTTTTAAGTGAATTCAGTTCTGGTTCAAATCAGATTTTAAAATGTTAAAATCCACTGAATTTTGTACCACAAAAGGAAAGGAAGTGGCTTTCAAATATTGCTAAGAAACAAATACTATGTGTGTTTCATGGCATAAGAGTATATGGTTTATCGTTCATTTGTAATTATTAAGGAGAGCGTATGCATCAAATCCATTCCCTGCACAAGCTCAAAACAAGCTTGGTTCACTGTATTTATTTTTTTCAGCCAAGAGCAGAAGCCTGATTGCAGACACATCATCTTAAAAGAAGTTGTTCTCATGATATCTCTGAGCTGGCAGAAGGAAATGAGCACTGGAAAACTCGTAAGAAAGTCTGATCATATAACGTTTCCAGCCTTATTTCCAGACCAAAGAGGTTTGGACAAGTTTTGATTAAGCAGGCTAATTTTTGGATGCTTATCTGACCTGAACTGCCTGAATTTGCTGTGGTTCAGTGCTGGTTGCTACTCATTTGAGGAGCTGTTGGCAATTCTATGTGTACAATTAAATAAATAAATAAATAAATATCTTTCATCTAAAATGCTTCCAGTTTGTTCTGTTGTGTGCTCAAAACCAATGATGTTGAACCAACCCTCCTTCTGACAAAAAATGGAGAGGAGGTTAGGGGAAGAGAGGGGAGGGAAAGGAAGGGGAGAAAAAAGGAAAGGCGGCAGTAAGTTTTTTCAGACAAAAAAAGATCCAAATTTTCATGTGTGCCATTACTTAGACAATGGAAAAGTGAAGATCTGTCTCTCAGATACTACAAACTCTGCTCCAGAGAAGCTGTGACAGTGAGGTTCTGGTTTTGTAAGACACTGAAATCTGAATTGAATTTAAGCCACCCACATAGTTTTTACTGTCACTTCAATGGAAAAAGTGTCTCTAGAGCTACAAATGGCTGCTTGAGATCACAAGATTCTCTATATCTGAAGCTTCCCAATGAAATAACTTGTCATTATGGGTATTACTAGGATGCATATGGATGGACACAAATTAATTGTATAATTGTTTCTGACCCAGACTCTTCTATGAATTTCTTCTGCTTACACAAAAATATTTTGGTTAGTTGCAAGATTTTTCTTCCTATTAGATGTTTTTAAGTTCTCCAAAACATTTTGATAAGAGCATCACCAATGTAACCAAATGAAAAGGATCACCCCCTCCTCCTAGCATACAGCTAAGGCTACTCAAAGTGGTTTTGCTGCTTGATCCATGATACACTGAGTGAAGATTCACCACTGAAGTGTTCATGGTAACAAATGCATTTTTTTTTCTTCTTTTTATATCTTCCCTCCCATCCTCTCCCCTCCCCAAGAATATTTAAGATTAATTTAGAAATACTCAGTGTGTCCATGGAACTGCAGCAGTTCTTCGCAGTTTACCTTGCTGAACATTCTACTATAAAGAAGTCCAGTTGGTTTGTTTAATTTTCCCATCAACCCATATCATCCCTTAATAAATCTTTCCCATTTTAGTTTTCCTCCCTAATTTTTTCTCTGCCTTAGTTCCTCCTTTTCTTATTTGCAGCTTAACACTGTGGAAACTTGCAATACTATGACTAATGGGGAGAGAATGATTCATAAATTAGTCACTAGCAAGGCAAGCATCTTAGAAGTACCATAACAGCTTAAAACATTAGACTGGGTTCTGGCCCATGGTCAAGCTCCTAGAGATCCTTAGACAGATCTAAATATGCACTAATTAAAATGATTGGCTCCTAACCATCCACCTGTAAGGAGTTTGATTATACAGCATTCTAATGAGCCAGCTGCAAAAGGAGCCAGGCATCTGTTCATGAACATCTTGTAGTCTTTTCTACTTCTTGCTATTCCAGGAAGTAAACATGATATTAGGAATTTGCTTTTTCAATCTTTGTGACCCAAGGTGTAAATTATAGTGCATAACTTCTGTCCACTGACTGCATGATGTGACTACTGCTTATAGCCAAAACAAATTAGGTTTGGTTACTAAAAAAGCTTAAAGCTTCTCAGTTGAAAACACCTAATTGTATATAACTCCAGACAAGCATGAACACAAGGCTAATAAAGCAAAACCCAGCTTCTTGCCAATGAGCTATTCATAAACAGGCTCACATGTCTCACTAGTTCATGGCACTAGGTACATTGACAAATATCATATGTCAAGAGGAAAAAAAAAAAAAAAAAGGTAGCTTTAGAGTACAAACTAGGAAGAAATCTTTGACTGTGAAGGTGGTCAGACATTGAATGCACTGCCCAGAAAAATTGTGGATGTCCCACAGGGTTCAAGGCAAGCTTGGATGGGGCTCTGGGTAACCTGTTCTAGTGAGAGAACACTCTGCCTACAGTATTTAAGGTCTCTTTCAACTCAAACTATTCTATGGTTCTGTAATTGCATGTTAGATCCACCAACTAATGAGGCAGAAAGTTTGAAGGTAGTTCGCCATCCTTTCACTGAAAGGAAAGCTTTCAATCCTAGCTCTCACTGGACACGAGCTTTACATAGTCTCATCCATTCCAGAGAAAGCTGCTCACAATCATGCAATCTTCTGAGTACACAGCTCAAACTCAATACACTGGGTAGGAGAATCAACATTCTGTCAATCCCCTGGTTCAACTCAAGTCTTGGAACTTGTGTGTTTAGGTAATGCATATACAGCCATATAGGAAGTATAGGTGGGGGAAAATCCAGAGACAGGACAATAAATAAGGTCTTTTATACTCAGGCTATTGGAGCTGCCTTCTCTCCCTCTGTCAGGGCACATGTGCCTGACATGAATAGCTGTGTCTCAGCTGAAGGGAAAATACTAGTTGTACTGTTAATTTAAGTGGCAGCAGCAAGCAGCATAAGAGAGTGAAAACAGAGTGGATACTTTTGTAGGTTATTATTAGTGGCTGCAAGATGGAAATGTGATTTTCTGGCAAACAGCAATTTTCTGACTTGGCCTTTTTCTGAGAAAGCTATTCTCAAGCTCTGCCATCATGCCACTTCTCAAGATAGCACAGAAGAACACAAGAAGGGGATTTCTAAGAGAACATCAACAGATTTTCAACACTACAAAAAATAAATTCTTGCAGCACCTTCTCTTCAGCACAAAAAACTTGAGCACAGACTGCCCAGTCCCCCTCCCCTAGCAGGAAACACTTTTTCAGTAAAAGTACTCTCACTCAATCTCTTCACTGACTGATATTGTTTTGCTTGACTTGACAAGACCAGGTTGGTCAAATCTGAATTATCTGCATGTTGCTGACTGGATCAGCTGCAGATACTTTAGGATGCTTGTCATTTACTCTTGCAAATTACATTAATGAGGGCTGTAAATCTTTGTTCTTTAAGAAAATATATACAACAACAAACAACACAAAGCATTTAAAAAAGCAAGGACAACGCTAGCATGAAGGCTGCTCCTTAAATGCAGCGCATTCTCTCTCAGAATATGCACTGGATTTCTTTTGATTAGTCTTCTAACTATAAGTGACCTTCTTTAAATAAAAATTAAGGCTACCTAATAGGCCAAATTTTGCAAAACTCTTTGAGAAGAATGCAAGGAAAACACAACTGCACTTAGGTGAAGCTCTGCACGAGTAGAAATATTTGGCAAAGCATTGTGCAAACATATTTAGAGTGGTCTGAAAGTTTGTTTTGGTGTTTTTAATCATAGAATTCACAGACTAATATAATGCCAGCTTCTAAAAAAATTAATTACACAAAGGTTTTGTTTATCTTCTACTTCATCTAAGTTAAAAGAAAAAAAAGAAAAAAGAAAAAAAGAAAAAAGGAAAAAAAAAAGAAAAAAGAAAGAAAAAAGAAAGAAAAGAAAAAAGAAAAAAAGAAAAAAGAGAATGTCATGACATCAATGCATGAAAACATAAAGGGGTTTTGGGGGTTTTTTTTGAGGAAAACGTGATTTCAGTACTGCAAGTACAAGATGCATCAAAGCCTATTCCCCAGATCATTTTCCTCTGGATCCAGTTCTTCAGAGATATATAAACAAGTGCTGTAATGCTCCCACCTTTTTCTGAGTTCTCATTACAAAGTATAAAGCATAATGCATTAAATGAGCAGTCTTAGTCATACACCAAAAGCTTAGGTTCCAGATAATGAAGATATAAAAGAAAGTCAATAAAATGATGGCAGAAATTCAGCAATAAATTTTGAAGACGTCTGTAATTTGACTTTGTTTAGATATGACAGCCTGAACTATACGGATGCATATGACTCCAACATAATACATATACATACTATATGTATGTATGACTCCCAGTAATATGTATACACATATATATACATTAGAATATATTTATCGGTTATAAAACAAAACAAAAAACTTTATCCAAGACCAAAAAAAAAAAAAGTGAAAATGAATGTATTACTGGTTTGAAATGAGCATAAACAAATAATGTGCGATTCTCCTTTGAGGAATCATACTATAAGATAATAATGAATTTCTAGCAACATCAGAATTATCTTTCTTTCTCTTTTCCTCATACTCTTGACTTCCTTTGATATACACATCTAATTGCCTTCTTAATTAATTTGGTTTTGACACAGCTTTTTTGTTTGCACAGAGAGACTGGAGAATATTACTAATGCACAGGCACTCATTTGTTTGACAGGAATATAAGCACTACATGAAGTCCAAGATAGTTTTGAGTGTGCATGATTTATTCACACTAAATGGCATTGTTATTTATTGGCCAAGTATAACTTGCTAGTCTCAAGTACCATTCTTTTTCATTTGTTAGCTATCTTGCATCTGATCTGCAGGTCTACTCTTGAAATGACTGCATCAAGCATCCTCTGCCAGAGGTGGATTTCTATGGAAATCCCCCAAGAAATGTCAACAGCTACAAAAATTCTTCAACGCTCTGCACCTTTGTATAACACTAATAATCTGCCCTTTCCACAAGCTCTGCAAAGGTCTTGTTAACACTCTCCATTGTCCGGACCAGCCTCACTCCATCAATCACATGGACTGAGCAATGCTAATGCCCAGGGAATAATGGATATGCCAGTACTTCTCTAATGTCCAGCAATTAATGAGTTCCTAAGTAAATTCCTGCCTATTCGGAGAATTACTCATTTCCTAACATCTTTCCAAGTCCCATAGAAAAAAAGAAGTGTGAATGTTTATTTGGATGTCTGATCATAACATTTCCATGCAAAAGAATTATCCTCAGTTCCTTCATGGAAGTGTGGTATGCCTGTTACTCGGCCTTCTGTGATTTCAGAAAGTCCTCTGTGAAAATGAGCAGGAAAGGGAGGATTACTGATCAGTAACTATTTCATCACATATTATAATTCTTCTTTTCTCTCAAGCGTATTACATATTAAGCTGAAGATATAATATCAGAACAATGTTTCAGTTCTGCTAAGTTTCTTGGAGAAATTCAATTTTACCTTGTCCCTCAGTTATGTCATATAGATGCACAGTTGGTGATGACACCAACTAGCTTTCTGTATCTGTATCTCCTGGACACTCAGAATGTGTCCATTTGCGTATTTTACCTATAAACACATCATTTACAAGTTGTGGACTATTTAGTGGTTGAGTACAGTTCAAGTAATTGGATGCCTAAGTCCAGGGCACATTGGCATAGACAGAATTAAGATGCAGGTCCTTTATCCTTATTAGCCCACACTGACCTTAATGTTAATGCATCCTGATATCGCTGTAAGAGACCCAGAATATTTCAGTTACCATCATCTCTTAGGATCAACAAAACACATTAAGTCTAATAACATACTACTTGCTCAAAGAAACAGATTCCACTCAATCTTCATACCGTAAGTTTCACTACTTAGAGACAAGTAACTGAAGTCGTCGGATGCTTCCACAGATCAATTCAGAGCTTAATCTTTCTGAAAGCTAGTTTGCAAAGACTAAGGCAGAGCAGCAGTAAGATGAAAGAAGTCTAACTTTTTTAAATGCCAAGAAACAGATAGATTTCTCAGTGGCCTGCAGTACAATAACTCAGATAAATTTCAGAAAGGGATATGCCTTGTAAAAATGAGTAGTAATAAAGGATGGCATCAAAATGTGCTCAACAGATGTAGCCACAAGTCTTCTTGATACATTTCAGTGCTCCTTCAAACTCGGAAACACTGGCTGAATAAGTAATTTTAATATGCCCTTTGTCTTTTTAAGGTCTGGTTTTGCATCTTGGAGTGACAAGGCAATGGGAAATGGTTTTAAACTGGAAGAGGTAGATTTAGACTAGATACTAGGAAGAAATTCTTACTGTGAGATGCTGGAACAGAATGCCCAGCAATGTTGTGGATGTCCCCTCCCTGGAAGCATTCAAGACCAGGCTGGATGGGGCTTTGAGCAACCTGGTCTAGTGGGAGGTGTCCCTGCTTATTGCAGGGGGTTGAAAATAGATCATCTTAAATGTCCATTGAAACCAAACCGTTCTATGATTCTATTATCTTCTTGGTAACCTTTTTCAGTAGCTTTCTAGAAATTTCCCTTTTTCCAAAGCCATAACAACACCTTCTTTCTTTCTCAGTAACACACAAATATTGTTTCCACTGAAAAAAATTGTGGTCTCTTTGATGAAGCTTGGGTGTTTTAGCTTCATTCAAATTTCGGCAACATACAGAATTGAAAAATCAATGGGAATTTGATAAATTCTCAGGATACGTTAGGAATTATATCATAAAATTACACTAAATTGCCATTTGGAGGAATACTGCCTATATTAAATGAATTAAAAATGACTTCTGACTGAATGCATTTGGCTCTTTCCCTCCTCCTTCACTGCTTATCATAGATTTAATCTTTTCCATAGATGTGAAATTTATCCTTCAATCTCGTAATGTATCTTAGAATTTTTGTAAACAACATAGAAATACATCTGAAGTATGTTGATGCAAGCACTAACACTGAAAGTTCAACTGAAACTGTAAAAGAGTTATTTATAAGGAAACCATAACACAGATAAAAAGATACTGTCTAAGTAATAGCTGACTATTTGCCTCATTTTATAACTTCTATCAGTTATTATTCTGGCTCATGTATTACCAAGCAAAATGCAAAAGCAGAACCTAAACAAAGATAAATTTTACTAAGTTCAGGTCTGCAAACTTTCTTCTTTCTTTTTCCCTTTTTTTCTTTTCTTTTTTTTTTTTTTTAGTAAAATAATTATTTTTCCATAGCAAACATTTACAAAATGGTTGGATGAAATACACTTCTGGCCTTGAGTGCAAGTAAACTAATTTCCTGGCATTATGGTAAAACCACTTATCTCATCTACCACCTATCATTATCAATTACCGTGTTACAAATCCTGGAACAAACAAAAGGCCAGGAATGTGGAAAACCAGGTTATGGGGCTCCGTAGACATTTTGCCTTGGTATTTTCATTAAGTCCAAGCATAATTACCGGTATTAGCAACAAAGACCGCGGTGGTAAATCTGATCAATTAATTGCAAAATGAAATGGTCTGTTATAATTTGTGATGTTATTGCTCTAAAAGCAGGGATCAAGATTATGTATTTTAGAGCAAAGTGTCTACTCTGTGGGTGGGTGACTGTTTGGGGCACTGAACGTCACTACTGCTGTCAAACATCCAACTGGAAGTTATTAACTATAGGGTACAGAAAAGAGGTTGAAAAGGAAATCTGATCTCTGAAAGAATGACTGCACCTACTGAAAGCATTCACTTTAAACTGTTTTATTTCCTAGCCTGGATAAAACTAATTACTACTATAATTATTAAACCTGAAAATTTAATGTTATAGCTAGCCAACATGGCAAGAAATCTTACATTGCCACTGTGATCATCTACCCAAAAGGTCAAAGACTTTATTTTAAAAATGCACAGCTTTAAGTAGCCAAACTCACATTTTCCATCACATCTGCAAGCAAAAACCTGACAAATGTGCATAAATCAACTGAAAAAATAAAATAAAATAAAATAAAATCATCCTGGAAACTAAGAATATTTGCAAAGTAAATTTGTAAAATCTAATTCTATATATCTAATTCACCATAACCAAGCTGGATCACCAAAAAGCTGAATTAATATAACTGAAAATCATACCTGTGTGCATAATATACACACGGCTAAAACCTTATGATCTACTAAAATGTTACTATTTCTTTAAATTCACAAATACAAATAGCTTCCTAATGCAAAATGTTTTATTCCATTCTATTTTTATGTTCATGTCCGTGATACAGATCTGCCCAGATTGTTTTTATGAGCTTAATGAACAAATATATGCACAAAAATGTCCATGTCCTCATACAAACGTGGAGCTTAATAAGAAAAATCAAGTTAGGTCAGATCCAAGGGAAAACATGCCTGATAAAACCTACGCTGAGATTTATGTGTTTCCAGAGAACATACTGTTGAAAAGATTCAGAAAGATTCTTGCTTATTTTGACTTCTTGCCTGGTCTGAGGGTTTGTAATACATCTAACATTTGAACTGAAAGCTTATAAGCCCTGGTGAACCTAGATTGATTTCAGCAAGGCACGATTTGGGGTTTAGACTCATTGAGGAATGTCAGTTTGAAGCTTCAGTGAATCTCAACAAAGTTGTTTGTCTGCCTCGAGGTTTAGCTGGTTTCTCCTAAAAGAAGTACCCTGGATATACAAACTGAGAGACGATAAAACTACTTCCATAAACTACAATATTTAAAAGGTTGAAATGCACATACCATTTAAATATATATATATAGAGAGAGAGAGAGAGAAAAAGAGAGAGAGAGAGAGATTTACAGGGAAAAAGCAGACTATTTTCTTTCACACATGACTTTAAAATACCTCCATGATCTACCAAATAAGTATCTAGAGAAGTTTTACTCAGTCATAAAGCTTAGAAAAATACCTTAGGGGAGTTATAGTCCAGAGGACATGCAAAAAATTATTCAACAACAGACCCTGATCTTTCTTTTTTGCCTAAAACTGAGCAAAATGGGGCTTTTTTTCCCACTGCAGTCTTCTCCATTTTCTTCTGTTTTGTTTTCCTATTTCAGTGAGGAGGAATGCATCAAGGGACAGATGAATTAATCTCCAATACCATATGCATACATGAGTACTTCAGTATGTTCAAGAAAACAAGGCTTTCATAACCACTGTAGTAACTGATAAAGGCACTTTTTTTTCAGTGGTTGTCCTAAAAGTACACTGTAAATGCTCTCTTTCATAAGTCCTAAAGGCTCTAAGCAAGACAGTGGAATTCCCATCTGTACAATGCACGCTTTCATCTGTGTGATCATCAACACATGTTGAAAATGTTTCTAAAAGTTTATTTTAAAGCTCTGGCCGTGGGACATCATGTGATCACTGAATCATTTTCTTCCAGCTGAGGGTACATTTTATCTTGCCAGACATTTTCATAGTTTGTGCAAGCAGTTCCTGAAGTCTGATTCAGCTGCTCATGATGTGGCTGTCTGCTTGTCTGACTGCAGGGGAAGGTTTAGAATTTCATATTCCTCTCCGCACTGCAACTTTTAATCCTCCAAAATGTTTCTTGAGCACTGAACATACACTGGTTTGATTATTTCTGGCAAATAGCATTTGGGAATAGTTTGCTGATTAATTCTAAACCATACTGTGACGGTCTTCAAAGAACACCTTAATAATTTTAAGTAAACCATGAGGAAAAGAGAGGTTTTTTTCTTCCAAAATACATTCCACTGAAGCATGTTTCTTACTAATGAAAATAATATTTCCACAGCGTTTGGGAGAGCTTCGAGGGGTATGTAATGTTCTAATCTGCCCCATCTTTAATAGGATTTATTGCATACATCTCTCATTTAATAAGGTCAATTACACACCATGGTACATTTGATGGTTTGACTGCTTGATGGGTGAGGAACTGGTTACAAGACCATACCCAGAGAGTGGTGATCAATGGCTCACTGTCCAGATGGAGATCAGTGATGAGCGGTGTCCATCAGGGATCAGTACTGGGACCAGTGATTTTTAATATCAATTTCATCAGTGGCATCAGCGTAGTGGTTGAGTGCACCCTCAGCAAGTTTGCAGAAGACACTAAGCAGTGTATGGTGCAGTCCACACATTCAAGGGATGGAATACCAGCCAGAGAAACCTGGATAGGCTCAAGCAGTGTGCATGGGTGAACCTCAGAGGTTCAACAAATCCAAGTGCAAGGTCTTGCATCTGGGTTGTGGCATTCCCCACTATCAGTACAAGCTGGCAGACAAAAGGAGCGAGCACAGCTCTGCTGAGAAGAACTTAGGAGAACTGGTGGGTGGGAAGCTGAACATGAGCCAGCAATGTGTTCTCACAGTCCAGAAAGCTGCTCATATTCTGGGCAGCATCAAAAGCATGGTCAGCAGTGTGAAGGTCATCCTGCCTCTCTGTTCTGTGCTGGTGAGACTTCATCTACAGCAATGCATCTAGACCTGGAGTTTTCAGTACAGGAGGGATGTTGACCTGTTGGAGCATGTCCAGAGCAGGGCTACAAAAATTATCCAAGGGGTGGAACACGTCCTCTATGAGGACAGGCTGAGAGCTGTGGACTGTTCAGCATGGAGACGGGAATGCTGCGAAGTGACCTGATAGCAGTCTTTCAGTATCTTTATAAAGACAGGCTACAAGAAAGAAGGGGACAGATTCTTTAGCAGGGTCTGTTGTGACAGGACAAGGAGAAATGGTCTCAAGCAAAAAGAGGAGAGATCAGTATAGGACATAAGGAAGAATTTTTTTACAATCAGGATGGTGAGGCACTGAAACAGATTTCCCAGAGAGGTGGGGGAAACCCCATCCCTGGAGACACGCAAGGTCAGGCCCCAAGCAATCTGGTCTAGCCCCTGTTCACTGCAGGGGAGTTGGGCTAGATGACCTTTAAGGTCCTTTCCAAATCAAACAACTCTGTATTTGGTGAACCAAATAAAATTAGACAGGCAGATGCAGACTTCAAGCACCTGAGTGAGTAGAAACCAAAATGCAGCAGCGAACTATAGTTATCCCTAACATATATTGAATTTCTTTTAGAGTTAGATCAGTGCACACACAGAGCATTTAGTCTACCAGAGCATTCTAGTCAAAATACTGATATGCAGAGAACTAGATTCATGCACAGAGCACCCTCAACCAGCTGCAAACCTCTCTCAACCTCTGTTGATACCAGTAGGTCATAATCCTCACACTTGGACAGCCAAGCTATTATACCACAGCAAGACAAACAGATACAAATCAGAAGGTATAGGCATATCAGGTCTCTTTTTAGATTTACAGAGCTTTGAAGATTTTTCTGGTGGAACATGTGGGTTACAGAAAACTGACTGATGTAAACTCTTTATGCAGCCACTACCACAGATGATCCTAGACATGCACAGGCTTTCCTAACATTGTACAGCTTCTAAATTTTTTCTAGACATCAGAGACACTGAAGGTCTACTAAGTGATCCTGCCCATTTCCCAGTCTCATTTATAGGCTGGATTTCTCTCTGCTTCATTCAATCTGGTTTTAAACTGTCTAAAGCAACGTGGCTTCCTCTACTTCCTGCAAGAGACAATTCAGTGCTCTAATAGATCTTGCTGTCAGGATGTTTCCCCTGATATTCTGAATAATTCTTCCTTTTTTTTTTAATTTCATCCTATTGATGCAAGATATACTCCCTTTCCCTTAATTTATATCATTGTTTTTCAAAGGAAACATAACAAAAGTTTTAATGAAAAGGAAGCCTGTCTTATGTAAACAATAAAAATGCACGTTAGAAAGAAACATTTGCCTTACTTCTGTCAACCAGGGAATTAATATGGGGAACAGCAACACAGAGCCACAGCTCATGCTGTATTGTGGTTAAGCAGAATTCCAGCAATGAAGTTGCAAGACTATTACTAATTCCACTACCTATTATTCAAGTGGGATATAAATCTGGTAAACTTTTTCCATTGGTCAACCTTACTAATTTGCTTTAATAAGCAATTTATGTAAGGGCTTGAATCCAAGGTCTTTGAAGTTGAAGGGATTCTTTCCATCAGCTTCGTTGGGAACTGGATTAGGTCTATATTACACACGAAAACACCACTATTTTAATAGCAAGCTACTAGCTCAAAAGTAAATATTGTGGGAATATCCGGAAAATCCTTTTTCACAATCCCTCAGATTCATTCTACTTCTGTGAAACTGCCTGATTAAATCATCTGCATTTTACATTAATAGAGCAAGACAATTTTCAGACCCACTCAAATTTCACTTTAAAATGATTTATGTTATAACAGCATACAGAACAAAGTATCAATTTCTTTGACAAAGAGTTAATTTTCCATATGGTTTCAGGAACAAAAACCTTTAACCTGTTTACAGCAGTTATAAAAGCCGCAACAGTGATTACCTCATCCCAGCATTTCTAGAATAAATTCAGATAAAGTTTCATCCATGCACTATCATTTTCTTCGTACTCTCTCTGTAGCTATCTGGTAAACTGAATTTCATGGAACAAATTTTCATACAGGAGTACAGAGGAAAGTGCTAATAGCAGCTGTATTCTACCTCTCTTGCATGAAGCTCAGAGATGTTAAATGCATTCCAACACAAGCTCTCGACCCACACTGTGCTCTGCCTCTCAAGTGACAGCTTGGGGTCTTTTATTTTGATAAATGACTCGGCATTTTGAAAGTGGTCAATTTTCATCCTAGCAAAACAAGCTGATGTACTGACAATGAGATAACATCTCACAGCTTTGCTCAGTGATGTGTATTAAAACTTCTAAGCAAAGCATGAAGGCACATACATCCATATCTAACATATGGACTTCATCTCCTCCCCCAGCCTAGGCACTCTCTCCCTTAGCTATGCACAGGCAAAACTCCCATGTTCGTGCTAAATCAATGCTGGTCCAGTTAAAGTAAACAAAGTAGAGATAATGCTGCTTTTCTTTCCAGCCAGAAATGCTGGTTTCCTGCTTAAATGCATACCTTTGATGGTGGTTCACTGGCAGAACTTGCCTTAGGTAAAAGAAACATAATTATGCAATTTTCAGCTAAAATATTTTTGCCCTTAAAGAGAGAGGGAAACTAAGATCTAATCCACTCTCCCAAGGAGTGTCCATTTATGAATTTAAAACTATTTTTACTGCTCTAAGCTAATTTCTAGTAAAAAAAAAAAATTTAAAAATGAGATTTTGACCAGGGTTTACATGAAGCTAGAAAGCAGACATCCAGAGAAGTCTTATGGTCAGTATGGGCTTCATAGTGGGGCAGATGTTTTAGGAGTAAAGCATATTACATTCACAGATTATGTACATAAAACTACATAAAAAGCGCAGGATATATAAATGATAAACATCTTATTATAACACAAAGTGCAAACTCCATTTCCATATTCCAAGGTGAAAGAGGGCACTTCTCTCTCCTTATCAGTCTTAGAAGTCAGTTTCTCAGACTTTGAACGAGTGAAGCTGAAAGGCTTCCAACATGTCATATTTAATGGAACTGACTGAACCAATTGCTGTGAAAGTACTCAGTCACAGCCTAATAAAACAAGATATAAAGCAAAGCTATATTCACTCTGAAAATGTTCTCTTTACACAACACACTTAAGATACCAGATCACAGAAATGGTGGTATAGTTTAACTCACAATTGTGACAAGCAGTTATCATAAATACTACTTAATAGACAAAATATTAAATACTGTATTGCTCACAACTAAGGGGTCCATGTCATTTTAGTGCTGATACTAAATGAACTGTTTTCCTTCTCCTCTCATCATCTAGCATGTAGAATGACAGAACTTTATCCACTTCACCCTTTAGCAGCTGGGAAACAGACCCTTGCCTGAAGCTTGTATAAAAATATATGCATAACGTATAATGAAGTAATAAAAACTTTCTCATATTTTCCCTGATCACATCTTTTCTGACTTTTTCACTGCCTGGGAAAGTTCTGATGCAACCTTTTATGTCTCGGCACTTCCCCCACTGAGCAGCAATAATCATCAGTGCTTAGGAAATCCGTTTTTCTACACTGTTATGGAAAAAAGCAGTTAATTTGTGTTTCTCATCAGGATTAAGCACAGAGTTGGTTGTGTCTTAAAAGCAGTGTTCTGAAAAAGTTCTGTGCTATTCTTTTAGCATTTATTTACCTTCACCAGAGCAAAGGCTCAGATGGAGCCAAGATTTCTATCATCTAAGGAATGATTTCTTCATGGTGATTGTTCTGAGTGATCCTGATGCTGAGAGAGGTAGGTAGTAGCCTGAGCTCAGATGTGCCAGTCCACCAAAGGTAAGCTACTGTTCATTAAAAAGACTGACTCCTGCCCTCTATTCTTGGAGAGTGATGCTGATGATAGAGATTGTGGCAGCTGTACCCCTTCCATTTAAAAATGAAACCCAACCCAAATGTGGACCCTACTTTCACTTTGCACTGCTTGCTAAGAATGGCCAAAACCTGCAAAACTGGGAAGATTATCTGCAGTAGTTTTCTAAGCCTCTTGAGTTCCTGCAAAGATTATAACAATCCCATTTCAGTTGCAGGGTATCATCACTGACATCAACAGATCTGGATCCATATCCTCCAAAAGTTGGCCAATTTGTTTTCATAAAAAACAATACCAAATTTTTCAGACAGCAGCCTAGCTGCCAACACGTCTTCAGTCCTTATAGGAAAAGTAACAGACTCTGCTATAATCAAAGGATTTTGTTTTCATTTTGGTGAAGTGGATTATTGCATTCTGTCAGAAAGTTTCCTTCTGAGATACCATCAGTCTTTTGGCATTAGGGACAGAGGAGACTCCTGTAATGTGGTTATGCATAAACCTACTTTGGAACATTTTGGAAGAGGAAGAAAAGTACAAGGAAGATTTCAAGGATTTCAAGCAAAACTGAATTAGAAAACTACCAGAAGTACTTAATACACTTTATAAAGGATTCACATAATTAAAAACACTAGTTGTTGCTACTAATACCACTTCAATTTCTTAGTCTTTCTATGACAGCTGGGAAAACATTCCTTTTTTTCTGAATGAGCATTAAACACCCAATAAATTTTCATTGAATATAGAAAATAAAGTAAATAATGAATAGAAAACACTTATTTAAAGGAAGTATGGGTAGTTCTTAGATGTTGAAGTTTGAGTACATAGAGAGCACTTCAGACTGATGTAGTTTAATGGTGGTTTCTTGCCTCTATATTTGAAGTAAACAGCACTCATAAACAGCCACTGTTCACCAGACATAGCAGGAACAGATTTGGATGCATGTCCATGGACATTTCCATAGCTTCTGATCTGCCATTTTCTTAAACAAGTAATAGTGAACAGAGTATACACTGTCAGTAGTACTTGCTATTTGAAAAGATTTCTGTACACTGGTAGCGTCATGCTTTTCAAAACCTTTTAGTTAGGTTTTTGAGAGAAAACTCAGAAGGGTTCATTATAAACTTGTACTTCATGACTGAGAACCAGAAAACAGCACCGCATCTGTACATATATTTACGTGCCAAGAATGTATTACTTTGCTTACAGGTTTTATGTCAATAGATTTGATTTGTTCTTATATCAAATGTTTAAAAAGGCTTAAATCCACCGAAGGTAAAAGTTTAACTGAGACTATTCCCTTCTAAAATAAAGAGCATGGATTTGATATTCACTTGTTCAAGCACGTCTTTTCTTCCCACTTCTAATGCTGTTCTTTCCCTGTTCTCAAAACCTATTGCCTCATATTATTATGATGCAGTATGTCCTGTCCTTGGTTACAGGAGAATGTGGGAAGACCATATTCCAACATGTTTGCTCACAACTATCTTTGAAATGAGACCTGGGCTGTCACTGTAGGCAGCTAATACGTTTCAGAATTCACTTTTCCCTGCAACATTAACTTGGTATGTGATGGTTTTGTTCATTCATCAGAAAGAAGCCACAAAGTTGACAGTACGGAAATACAATCTGAAAATGAATTGTTCTTTTGTTTTGCTGTCATAACAATCACATCCCTAGCACTCAGAGATCAAACAATAACACAAAATCTTTACACATGTTTAAAGAAAACTGAGTTTGGTTTGGATTTTAAACTTCACTAGATTATGAATCACTATACTAGCAAGGGTGCAGAAGGAGACTGCTCTTTTTAGAATGAAAAGATGAAGCAGCAAATGCCTGTCACAGAGACACAGTGGAGGGCCGCTAGTTGAAATGTGGCAAGCTTGATATGCTTGTGAGAGGGAGGACACAAACGACTTCAGAGTAATGGAGAGGTACTTAAACTAGGAAACTTTGATCAGTATAGATCAATCACAGCAGTACAGTGCACCACACAAACACATTTTCTTCAATTTTAGAGTTCCCTGATGCCCTTCTGACCTGTTTCTGCTCTGTGTCATCCAAAATGAGATGACCTAGACACATCTACATTGAACTCCAATTGCCTTTGTGTCTGCTTCAGTGCATCATAATACAAAGATCACTGCAGTTCTTCATTTTACCTTCATAACTAAAGAATCTTGCTTGAAACTTAATTCTAAGTAAATTACTAATGCCACCATTAACTAGAATCAATGAATTCTGTTAGTTGTAGTGTTTATACATATAAAGTAAAGAACATACTGGAAATTCAAGTGCTTTTAAAAAGGAAGTGAGATTTGCAGTACTGGATACCACAAACAGCAAAAGGAAACTATTTATAATCTTCCCTGAGATCAAGGATATCAATTAATAAGGATGCAAAGAAAAATGCTCCTTCAATTTAAGTAAAATGTTCAGCAACTGAGAAAATGAGATAGGTGTGAGATGTTTCTTTCAAAGCTATTAGCAGTTTGAATTAATTGTTAAGAAAGCAGAGGGTTATTATCACTGCAAACTTTTTCAATCACGAAACTCCCACTGATCTCAAATGTGGCAACGTAGCTTCAAGAGATAACAGAAAATACCTTAGGACTTGACCATGACTCACACTGAGGCAAAACCTTTTTAGTGTTTCTAACCGGGTATAAAGAAATTCATGAAATGCTTGTCTCTCTTTGGCTGTCAGGATGATATAAACAAAACAGGCCACAGAATATCTTGATTTACATTACCTTAAAATGCAATAGATTACTTTGAAGAAGGGCAGATTCAATCACTCATTTCACTTTCTAGGCTGCATGAGATTACTAGCTTTCTTTTAAAACATATGTGGTACAAAGTGAGGTTAAAGATGCCCAGTGATTGTTCTTTACACGTTCCTCCATTCAATAAAACAATAGCAAAGCTTTACACAATGGAACATCTGTGTCAAAGACAGAAAAAGCAAGTGAGAATACTCTGGCTCAAGCTTACCAAACCTCAGACAGAATTTAGCACATTACTCGATGTCACCATTGATACTATCTGTTCATCTGAGTTTTGTAAAATAAGCTCTTCATGTTGTTATTCTAACTTTTACTTTTTCCCCCAAAGAAACATACTGTAGGTGAAAGAAACATTTGCAGTATTTGTCAACTGTCTAAACCAAATGCAATCAAATGCAAGCATCCTTGGGGATGCTGATCAGGCATATATCTTTACAGTCATTTTCAACATAAGACTAAATGATATCACAGAATCATAGAATCCTTAAATTTGAAAGGGACCTGTAAAGATCATCTAGTCTAACACCTTGCAATGAACACAAAGGAACACCTACAGCTCGATTAGGCTGCACAGGGCCAGACCCAGCCTTGGCTTGAAAGTCTCCAGGGATAGGGAATCAACTACTACCCTGGGCAGTCTGTTCCAGTGCCTCACTATCCTCACTGTAAAAGACTTTTTCCTTATATCTAACCTAATTATACCCTCTTTAAGCTTGAAACTGCTTCCCCTTATTCTGTCACAACAGACTCGTTTGAAGAGTCTGTCCTCTTCTTTCTTGCAGCCCCCCCATTTAGATACTGAAAGGCTGCTATCAGGTCAGCTCACAGCTTTCTCTTCTCCAGGCTGAACAGCCTCAGCTCTCTCAACCTGTCGTTGCAGGGGAGGTGTGCCATCCCTTGGATCATTTTTGTGGCCCTCCTCTGGAGACACTCCAACAGGTCTATGTTGTACTGAAGTACAACAGAACAGTTGTAGTACTCCAGGTGAGGTCTCACCAGCACAGAGTAGAAGAGGCAGGATCATCTTCCTTGACCTCATGGCAATACTTCTTTTGTTTTGTAGAGAACATTTTATATCATCTAAATATAGTCAAAATATATATATGGCCACATCAAGCTGTGCATGGAAATCAGTACTGGCATGCAGAATGGAACAACATGCCCTGAAATATCTGCAGTGCTTCATTAAGATGCGGTCTTAGACATTACTTTGCTTTTGTATTATCTGTTTGCTCATGGACTTCGTCTAATCTTTTTTTTTTTTTTTTTTTTTTTAATTTCCTTTTTGTCAGAGACAGTACTAACTCAATAAGCAGATGCTTCAGAAGAGATAACTAAATGATGTAATTTTTTGTTGTTCTTAAGGTCAGTGATAGAATAAGTAAATTAAGTGGCTGTACAATGCCGTTTTATTTCACAAAGACTGTTAACATCTGGTTCCTTTGTAGGCAAACAAAAAACAAGTTAAACTCATACACAAACTATTTAGTTCTCAACAGAAAACCCAAGGTATGTTTTTTGCGTATAAAAATGCTCAGAAATGTTTTACTGGACAACAGCACCTATGATTTTTACAGCACTGATCTAAACCCGGCTATTAGTAAATTTCCTCGTAATGCAGCCTTTGAGACTAAATTGTCTGCTGCAAAACAATATAATGAGAAAAATAGCATACTAGAAGTATATAAGTGTTACAGTTACATAAGAATCAAACTTGTGCTCTTTCATAAATGTCAAGATTCCAAATGTTTTTTTGTTCTGCAATAGTAAGTAAGAAACAATCCACATTTGTCTCGAAATTAAACGAGGAAAAATTATTAAGGGTTGAATAAACATTTTGGTTATGAAGACGTGCAAGATTTAAATCATCTCAGCCCTTACCAAGAACTGTTTTAAAGAAAACAAAACAAAACAACGGAAAACAAAACAACAACCCAGAATGTTTAAAGATGTAGCTGTTATTTTTATTTGGTCTTTAATAATAAATACTTGTGTAAGTCAAAATGTTTCAGTGAACTATTTCTATTTCAACAGAATAATCAAATAACAATCAAAATTGCAACAACATAGCTTTTTGGATGAACATGGATTTACACATGGTTCCATCCTGTTTCTTTTTCTATTAAATGTTACCTCATGTCTTTGTTTGACTAAATAAATTTGGTGCACAAAGCATCTTCATCTACATTTTATGGAAGATTCTGCATGTAATTTAACCAACTTTTAATAAGACAAATATGGCCACGAAAAAAATATGTTAATATTTTAACACACCCATAGTCTCAGTGAGGTGATAATTTGATTCATAGATAACTAAAACTCTGTTTTAAATAAAGGGACAGCATTTATTGACTCAGAGTCTCTTGAGAAGTTTTATGAGTTAGCTGTGTAACGCTAATGATAGCTGTCTTAAAGGTTGGTATTTAAAGTTAAGCTCCTAAACTAAGTGCCCTAATAATGCAGCTTCCCTTGCTGGTGTGAGTTGCTGTGCAGCACTTGGCTAGATTTGTGGCTACAGCCATCTCCTATCCACCCTGTTAGAAAGCATATTTTACTACAATATTTTTTATTTAAAAGTAACATACCATGTAAGTCATCATTTAAAATTCTATAAAATAAGATACTTGTAACAAGACATTTTCACAAATCTAAAATTACACACACTCCGTTTACTCAAAGAATAGAAATAATCAAAAGGATGACGTACTCAGAAGGAAAGGCTGTACCGTGCCAAGAATCTTAATCAAGAAGAAGTTATGTCAAGACAGCAAAAGACAGCTGTGTAAGCTAAAAGAAACAAGATAATTTTTGTTTGTTTGTTTGTTTTTAAGAACAGCATGAACTTCTTCAGCAATCACAGAGTTACTTTGCAGGCTGACATAGCAATCACTATTTTTAGTGGATTTAGGCACATGGGGCAGAATTTTGGGGGAGTTTTTACAATTTATTTTCAGTTAAGTTTCAACAAGAGGCATGTAAGAGCTTTTGAGGATGTGCTGCTTTAAAAAGTGAAGCAATCAGGAATTAGAATGGTTATGCCATCCAGAGCACTGATCCACTTTACTGAACTGTGCACTAAGTAGTGGCCCTGAAAATGCCATTGCACACCTCAGTTGCAGGCATACACCTCCAAAAGATTTAGACTTGCCAACAGAAGAGAGGGAAATCTGATATCCAGAAAGAATTTGTCCTACCACCCAGCTAGATGACTTACAAAGAGCAAACTCACAAACATGTTAATGAAGGATACCCAGAGCTTGATGAACATAATGTTCACCCCGCCAGTCAAAATGTGCATTTAAGTCCCTGGAAAACAACTGTAATCTGAGTCACAATAAAAACAATACAGTGGAGCAAGGAAAATTGCTTTATATGGAGCAGACAAAATTGTCCTATTCTGCTGAAAATAACCACTGACCTTCAAAGAGACCTGCCTGGCTCACTTCAGGGACATCAGAGTCAGTCCCTTCTTAACAGATGACAACTGCCTTTTTGCAGCTTTCTGCAAGCCTGAGAGTGGCTTTGCTTCCACTCTCATCATGAAGACAGGCAAGAGAAGAAACTAGCAGGAAAAAAAATGCCCTTTCGTGTAGTAATAACTGAGTTGCCTCCAGCAAGCTGCCTAGGTGCCACTGCTTTTTTAATATTGCAGTGACGTGGCACTGTGTTTAGATACAATTTCACAGGACAAAGTCTTGGTTTCCAACTAAACACAATGCCACATAATTGCAAATACACAAAATCAAACACGATGAACTTCAGTGTAACTTGAGGGCAAGCAGGTGAAACACCACAACACCAAAATACTTACATTTTTAAAATAAAGCTATCTACCTGTGTAGCTCTTCTTCATGTCATACATTTTTATTATTTTTTTTTTACCTCCTCGGACAATAAGTACTTTTTAGGTTGGAAGGGAGCATCCTACAAGACACATAAGCTGAGTCTGAGCACCTTCTAACACCACACATTGCTGCGCTGCTCTGGTAACACTAAACACAGCTCAGCTGTTAAAGTGCCTAAGAAAGGATGATCAACAGCAGGATGGAAACTTCTCTGGTGAGCATAAAACCACTCTCTATCCTTCTTTCCTGCACAAATAGGAAGACCCATGTGCTTTTGTGGGACATAACTGGAACTTAACAGGCTCTTGCCCTGTGTGTAGACCTGCAAGTAAAACCCAGAGACAAACGGTTTTAACATCTTCAGGAAACTAAGAAACTGATAAGTTTGTTTTAGCCCTCTACATTTTGACTTCAGAGCACAAGATTACTTCAATACAAGCCCTTAATTTTTCCCATCGCACATGCATTTAACTGATGTAGAAACAGAATAATTTTTATCTTTTAGTGAAAACAATTATCAATGTCAGCATGATTCATTGTAATTCTCCATCTGATCATACATCCTACTTTGTTTTCCAGTGATTATCAGCAGCCTGCCTCCTCTCTCTTTTCTTTTTGAAGTACAGCATGATGAAATGTGAGAAGCAATAGTATCATCAGAAATCTTTTTTTTCAAGCCTTGACATCTTGTTTACTACTATTGCTGGAGTGGAAACTGGGAATTCTCATAAATTTCAAAGATAGTATCTACTGCATTCAAATATTCTACTAAATCACACTTTATTTTATATCCAAAAATAGAGTATGTTGATTGATTCATGCAGCTCTGATTTAACACAGAGTAATGTTAACACTAATAAGGCACGATTCTGATTGACCTATATTAATGTAGCCAGTTTTAAAGCTCAGCACTAGTGCAGCATTGTGCAATTTAACAGTCTCAAAATAGTCTGCAAATCAAGAGAGAAAAGCTTATTTCTTAAAGCTAAACGCAAGCAACAAAACAGAACCACAAAAATATTTCTGTGCACTTTTTTCCCTTTCCTTACTGTCCAGTGATGCTGGATATCGTGTTAAATGTGTTTGTCTTTCAGCTTCTATATTGAACAAATTGAAACACAGGAACATGAAGATTAATTTTTTATGGTGGCTATGGGCTGAACTCTTGTTTATGTAAGTCGCTCCGTATCTCTGCCAAGAAGCATGTTTTTCTCTTTCTGGTTTAGTTTTGGCTACTACATGTGGGTGTGCAGAACATTTTGTTGTAGCGACAGTATCTTGTTTCCTGTATCTAAAGGAACGTCAAAATCTGAGCTTACATATTTCTGAAACTCTAAATAACTTTTGGACACAACTACTGATGTCACTAGAGAGAATCTATGCAGATTATAAAGTTGAAATTGTGTAGCTGTTTGTCAGAGAAGGGAAAGCACAGTGGATGTGAGGAAAAATCAGACCTTAGCTGATAAGTATTTAGGACAGACAGTACTCACTTATATTAATATACCTTCAATACTAGCCTTTAGTTAGGTCAAGTTGATTTTTAATTATATAGTCACTATCTTAGTTGAATCTCTCTAAAGAAAAGAGAAAGATCAGAAAGCTGTAGCTAGTAATGATTTCAAATCTAATCTTGGTATAGAATTGAAAAGCCGATTCCTTAATTTAATATCTAAGGTCTTAACAAACTTACAGAACAAATACCTGGGCATCAACACCTCAGTGATGGCCACAAATAGTCCACAAAGTATTGCCTTCAATCAAGACAACAAAGCAACAGAAATTCATAAATCTGGTTTTGATTTGAAAGTAATTTTGAATCTCTATGGCTTACTTGTTACATAAATACTTAAAATCTGGTCCTTCTCCTAATGTGGCTTCAGGTAAAGAATGGCAATATTTGGAAAGACTATGGAATACAGCCCATTTTCCAGCCAGTGGAAGATCACTCTGCTTCAGCATGCTATGTGGATCTTTGCTCACAATCACTTTCAAAATTGCAGACAACAGGATTTATACTTTTCCCTAAGTAGTCCATTTCACAGCTAATTTTATCATGCTGTGTGTGTGCGTGTGATTGCCTTCAATGCACATTTACTCTGTAATTGCTTTTGTCTGCATGTTCCATTCTAAACAATTTGACCTTGGCACTGGAAAACTGAAATTCAACTAAGTCAATGGAGTTGCTTAACTAAGTAAATGGAAGTATGACAATTGATGAAAACTGAATATCTACTCCAGGTGTTTAAGACCCAAATTCTTTGCTAACTTAAGTCATGTGAAACTGCATAGATTTAGCTTTTTAGACTTCATAATTTAATATTCAGAGACCTAATAAAGCTAGTTAACCCCTTTCCCATGTGTTTATGGTAATACATTGTCCAGAACTCCAGTACTGGTTGATCACAGTGAGTGCTGCTTTTGAAATGAGATGAATTTCAGAAGCAGCTCAAATACTTCTAGTTTTTTCATATCCATACTGTGCGACAAATTCACGTCCATTTGGCAAGCACAGACATAACATAATGCTCCTTAGTTTTACTGTTTTCAAAAAATCTTCTGTTTTAGCAGATTAGTTTATTCTTCTTGTACTTTTTGTTTTTATTATTATTATTAATAATTGATTAGCCTTGCATTGCTAATTCTTCTCCACCTTTCCATTCCACTATATTTTTTGTGTCATTGTCTAGTCTGAGTTTTAGACTCAGTGATTTTGGGATTGTTAGTTTACTGAGTGACTAACTCCTTTTCCAAGACAATAACAAAGACCTCAAATGCAACAACTCCTAAGAGTTTAACTAGTACTATTGCATGACTGTATTACCATACTCTAAGTGTACCTGACAGTTCCATTTCTCACTGTCATCATTTAACCTTTTAGCTAGGTTTCATTCTGTTTATATTTTTAACTTTTTTGCATGCTATTTCATGTCATTGAAGTACTAAAGGTGTCTACTGCCATCATGTTGTTTTTTCAGCTATTAATATAAAATGTTTTTCAGTATAAGATTAATGATTCAATCAAGTAATTTTGTATAGTGTAAGTTTTCATAGACTACAGTACAGTAATTAGTCAAGGACTTGTCAAACTAACTTTAAGTCAGACATCCTAGACAAGGAGAATAAAGGATACAAGTAAAGGTCATTGTGACATACCTAACTTAAATTCAAGGTGCTGCTGATGGTACAAAGTCACCCCCCAAGCTCAGTCCCGGTACCAACACTAGGCCAGCACTAGCTGAACAGTACCATCTTCACTGTCATCTCTCAAAAAAGCTTTCCTGTTCTCAATAAACTGGATCAATTCCACACTATAGTGATAAGTACAATGCATGTCACAAGAAGAGGAAAAAATGTGAAAAACTGAGTCATATTTCTGGTATGGAGAAGAGGACATTGCCCTGCTCAGCATAAGCAAGCATAAAAGTGTTAACGTATCTGTAAAGCTAGAGCTCCTAATGAAATAAATTCAAAAAAAGAAATTCAAAGCTTACTTTTCTTCATTTGCTTGTGCAGGAAGTCAAAGGATTTACTATGGTAAAAAGTAACATGAGGATTATCATGTTGGACCAGGCTAATTGCACTTTTAGAACATCATGTCTGCATGGCACCAACATAAAAATTAGTTCGGAGCCTCAGAAAAAAATAGTAAAAACTAGTTTCTTGTATGTCATCATTCAATCTGAATAAAGATTAACTTCTTAGCTCCCCATGTCCACACAAGCCTACCCCCTTGCATTTATGATTCCATATACACCTCAGCAGCAAGTTTATGGAAAAAAAAATATATGTCCTGGTATTGATTAGTATTTGCTTAGATGTAGGTTCTTCTAAAGAGATGATAAAATTAGAAGTGAGAAGAAGAAAACTACAAGAAGTCAGAATTTACAAACTGAAGAATTTACTTCAGAGACAAAGCATTTGACAGCACGAGTGCCAGGGAAATTTCTACATCTTCAAATGTAACTGGAATTCAGTAAAACAGTGTTACATTTGCAGGCATATCTCTCTAAGGCCTCCAAAAAACTTTAAGTCCTCTGAGAAATCATAAAATATTATGATATATTATGATTTATAGAAACAAGAGATCCATGTCACGCTTAGTGTAGTTCGTATTTGTCAGTGTGTCACACTGCAGATTATCAAATAATGCTATTGATTATCTCATGCAGATCACAACCCAGAAAAGTTCTTTCTACTAAGAAACCTGATGAAAGTTGGAAAAAAAGGAGACATTTTAAGTTGAAACAGATGCCTGAAATTTCTTACTGAGACTGGTTCTTAATCTGCTTCATTAAATGATTAGGAAATAGCAAGGAGGCCTGAAAAACACAGGAATTAAATTTAGGTGGATTTCCAAGATTTCTTCAAATTATTTGGAGCAGTTCTTACACATCTGAGTCTCATTCTTGGAGCAATATATCATATTCTTGATTAGTAACAATGACATTATTCTTACTTTCAAGGTGACTTAAAGGCACTACAGAATTAATTCTTTTGATATCCATTTAAGCTCAGTTTTGACAAGTGGTAGTCATTCCTTCATAAAAAAGTAACTGTACAGAACTGAACAGAATAAATATCTCTTACAGAGGAGTTTCTTATAGTAACTATGGGAGTACTAAAAAAAATATAAAATAAAAAAAAATCAAAGTTCTTTGCAGAAAAATACTTACTGAACAAAGTTTGTCAATTAACCATTAACAAACATGGACAGGAAATTGCAAGATGGTAGTTTTCTTTCAGTAATCTTACTTCCTCAGGCTTTTTATTTATTTATTTATTTATTTATTAAATTCAGAAGCCATGCTGCAGCACAGCTTTTCTCCTTTTGAATTCAGCTACTTCAAAGAGCTTATTGTCTAGGGAGTAGTTATCTTATTTCTGGGAGACTTAAGAGCTGAACATGGCTAAAATGAAATATTTTTCTATTTTCATGTGATTTTGATCTATATTTATTTTTATATCCCATTCCAGCTGGTATGTTTTCGTTGAGAATGAAGTTAATAACAAATTATCACAGAATCACAGAATGTCCCGGGTTGGAAGGAACCATAAGGATCATGAATGTTGACCCAACCCCAACACAGGCAGGGCCACCAATCTCCATGCTTAATACTAGACCAGGCTGCCCAAGGTCCCACCCAACCTGGCCTTGAACACCTTCAGAAATGGGGCATCCACAGCCTCTCTGGGCAGCCTGCTCCTCTCCCATAGTAAAGAACTTAGAATGTATATGTACATACATAGAATATCTAGAATATATGTAGAATATCTACAGAATATAGAATAAACGCAGAATGAAGACCTTATAATTATCTATTATTTTTAATTGATTTGTTTTTCTCTTGTTTTGGACACTAAATTTTTCTTAGTAATACCATTAGCAAAACAAAAAAAAAATTGAGAAAGATATAAAAAGCATGTATGAAAATGGCAATTTTCCGTCAATTTTTAACTTGACTAAAACAGGTTGAATTTCATAAGAACAATGAAAGGCACTTTGCTGCCAAATTTCAGCACACATCTCCAAACCACAAAGGACACACAGCTGTTCAGAAAACCAAATGAAGAAAAGGAATGCTGGCAAAACCACCTGTTCTTCACTAACCTCTTTCTTGGAAGAGGAAGACATTTTTGTTGAAGCTTATAAAAAGTAATGATAATAATAATAAAAAATGATGGAACAACGCATGGGAAATTTCAGCTTACATTATTACAATGAACTAGCTGGAAAAACCTGAAAACAGAGTGCTAAAGGTAGAAAGCATTAGGAAATATCGTGTCTCACGTGGCCCTAAGTTCACAAGCCTGCTTCCTCCAACTCCTTGCATTTTCTTTCCTCTTAGGAATAAACACAGGTTGGGATGGTAGCAGGTCACTGTCTTCCTGCCCTTGTGCTGGGTCAGTGCCACTGCCTGCTCCAAAGGGAACAGAGGATAAAGTATGGCTTTGGCCTGGGCATCCTATTCCACTGCCTAACACAATTCACCCAAGCATCTGTTTCAGAAAGTCTCAGGAGTAACAGAAAGTCAGATATACACCAATCCATTATTCAAAGAAATGCTAGTTTTGTTTTCTAAGGAAAGTCTGGAAAGTATGTTTCTGGAATTGTGGAACATTTGGAAGATGCCTGAAGGCTCAACAGGCTTTGATGCTTGAAACAATGGAATTGTATTTCTCCCCACGGATTCCTCTATTTCCTAGAGCAAACTTCACACAGTCTTTCTAAAAAAGCAGGGTTCATTAAAGACACTGAACTTTATCATCGATATTTCCTCACTAGAGAAAAAACTACAGGACCTGCTGAAAACAGCTGTGCTTGAGCAAAATAGGAAGCAGGAAGATGTCTCAAAGAGGTTGCAATAAGTGCCACAAACAAACAAACAAAAAGTTTAACTGCCCTATTTTTGTATATGCTGACTGAAATGCAATAAAAAAGAAAAGAAAAAAAAAAGTATCCGCAAACCTATCTATTCAGAGCATAATTCTAATATATAAAGGCTGCTCTGAAAGTAATGCCTCCTATTTTCAACTCAGTAGTGATAAGGTGCAGACTCTGTGGTGGTTTACATCTTCAGATAGTTCTTTTTTTTTTTTCCTAAAACATTCCCAACTATTATTATAACCCAGTTGCCTGAATCCCCATCAATATGACATCACTCCTCAAGTTTTGAACAACTGTAGATGTTATTATATAGCCTAATTTTTCTTTTCTTTTCTACAGAAAGCCTAAAACACACTTACCACACAAATATAATCATAAGCCATATAAATATATCGCTTAATAAGCTGTATAAACATATGGTTTAAGTGTAGAAGTATTGATTATCTGTTCTTCATTGGATATTAGACTTGTTTAAAACCCCTAAAATATGTATCTAAATTAGATATATATTTCTCACTTTCTCCCTTAAATAACATGTCAAATCACAGACAAAATAGCCACTCCAAGTTGTACTCATACTCTTTTGCTCATCGGTTAACAAAACACTGCAGAAGCCTCTGGAAAGCACACCCATGCATTATTTATTATTTCAAATTCACTTATTTTGCTAGAAAACATCAGCTGGTTGAAATTAAAGGAGGAAAAGACAGTTTTAATTAATATCTTCTTCAGGGACAGAGTTCCTCAAGTTGCAGAAATAATCCCTTCTGACATTTTCAAAACAACAAAAAAAATCCCATTTGTATGTCTGAAAAGATTATTTTCAATATGAAATATAAGACACACGCACACAAAAAATATTAAGCCCAAAGAAAACGAAATATTTGGACTTCTCAGAAGGAAAACATTTTCTCAAATTGATGGCTCAATGAAACTGTACACTTTTTATGCCGATTTGAAATATAATACAAATTAAAAAACGTTTTTATATATTTCTGTAAGTATGTGCACATGTATAGAAAGTGAACCAACTGTGTATGCACATGGCTATATATGAACATACATCTACAAATGCAGAATGAGACAGAGAAAGTATATATATTCCATATGTCTATATATGAACACACTTTTATGCCCACAACAGTCATCTCTGAAATCTGATGGACTACTTGAAACTAACTTGTTCACTCAGGTGCAACAGTAATAAATTCCCTGATCAGCTGTGCCCTATCTCAAAAAAATAAAGTCTAAATCAATACAATGTCTTTCTTGGAAGGAGGAAAGGAAATGGAGGGAATTCAAAGCTTTGAAAGGAATTCAGATGGGGCTCCCAGTATCTTTCTCAGAGTTTACATTATAACCTCAAGACATAGTAAGGCTTTTGGCTATAAATACAAATTTCTAAAGGAACAGCCTAAAACTGGTTTCTGGTATGAGAAATAACTAATGGACACTTTAAAGAGAATATCTTAAGTGCTGATAAGTTAGCTGATAAGACAAATGATTATAGGCTATCTATCTTCGGGAGAAAGCAGAGGAGAGTGCTGAGTTGATTCAGAGTTGGTTTGGTTTTGTTTATACTAACAAGCTTTCAAAACTAGGAAAATCTCCTCAATTTTTAAATGTAATTAAAATTTTAAAAATAAAATTTAAAAGCATTCTCAAAAAGCAAACAAACAAACAAAAACCCACATGTATTTATGTATTTTGCCCCAACTTTATTCAGCATGCTTTAATAGATGTAACTGAAAGTATTAGGCTCACTGCAGAGTATAGAGCTTAGTGGTAGGCTTCTATTATTCCAACTTAAATATTCCACACAGCTGGAAGCTGTCAGCACAAGGAATAGGAACAAGGAGGCTGCAGTCTCCTTCAAGAAAGGACAGACATACTGGCTCTCTTCCAGATTTATTTATTTTTAAGGTTGTGCTAAAGAAGTAAGGCTTTGATTCCATCATTTATCCTGGTTTTGTCCCTCTCGCTGACACTGGATGATCCCACTTTCAAACAGACTGCCTTCAGAAAAAAAAGCAAAAAAAAAAACCAAAACCAAACCAACATTTAATTTATCTTTGTCCTACAACTGGTATGCAGCAAAACCCTCCTATCCATGCTTTTTTGGACTGGGGAATGGACACCAAGGGGATGTTGGGGAAAGCAGGACAACTCTCATTTCCTTTTAGTAACTTGCAGATGTCAGTAGCTTAGAATACACACAGCCTCCACCACTAAGCAATAAGAAAGGTTGGATTCAAGACTTAACACTGATTTTAAAATGTTTATATGATAGCCCAGATGCAAACAGTTTCCAAACTGGGAACATTAAAAATTAAAATCAGAAGAAAATTCAAATTCCTTCATCGATGGTGCTCTGCCAATAAGGAAGCCTGAAAATAAAATTTAGGAAAATTTTTCCATAGACAAAAGCCTAGCGGTATTTTGTTACTACTCCAGTAAGTTCCACAGCTTAAAACTGATTCAGGGATTCAGTTCAGTCAATTTGCATTTTACCGAATGTAACAATAAAACTTCCATGGCCTTTATTCTCTCATGGCTAGAAGTCCCTTTGAGCTGTTCTGTCAAAAGAAAAAAAAAAAAAAAGAAAAAAAAAAAGAGAGAGAGAGAGAGAAAAGTAAAAAAAACTTCAAGAAAACAACACTCAATTTAAAAAAAAAAAAAAAGAAATAAAAATAAACAACACAGAGTGCTTCCAAGTCTGCAGGAAATTCTGATACTTGATTTAGTCAGAAGAAAATAGCCAAGTAATAGCCAAGTTTTCCCTATGTCTACAAAACAAACAACAAACTTCAAGCAAAGTCCAAGTCCAAAAATTTTGGTTTTAACCCCATTTTAAGCAATCAATCAGTGCTGACTGACTGACACAGCTTATTTAAATGCTCAGTTATTTATCTCCTATCAACATCTGCTCTAATACAAGCAGGATGTCCATTTCACTTGCAACTGCAGAGGTCTTTGGCCCTGGGAGACATTAACCAGATGTATCTGCCCCAAACAATAGGTATCCCACTGGATGTCTCCATATTCAAGAAAAATCAAGAAAGAATTCAGGAAATGTGTTTTTATGATTGAGCCTTGATAGAAACCCATCAACCAAAGTGGCTCAAATACATTGTTTTGGGTTTAAGGAATTAGCATTTTTCATTAAGGCTTTAATGACACTGGAAAGTTTCTAATCTACTGTAGCAAACTCTTCCATGTGGTGTTTTTAGTTTAATTCTTTGTCCAGATAGCAGAACATCTAAAAGGAATTTCCTATAACTAACAAACAAAGCGAAAAAACTGTTTTATGATGTATTATTGAAACAGTTGTACATAACATATTTAATAATAGTCAATGCATGTCAGTACTTGATAAAAGAGAACCCCATCCCAGTGACAGGGAATTTGATGAAGAATGCTGTTCTGCTGCACAACTAAATGTTTTTTTTCTTGTCTTGCGCCCCACCCTTCCTAAAACACCTCTTTCTCCTCTCCTTCCAGCTCATCACAGCAATGAAACATATACCTATGTAACACCATTCATGTCATCCATGTTCAAATACTGATGTATTTCTATACATATGAACACATTTTTTAAATATATACTTATTTGGGGCACTGAAATATAGGATTTTTATATTGTTAAAGGAGTAAATAAAAAGGAGTAACATACTCCATTAGGTAGTGCAACTAATGTAAAGATGACAGAGAAATAATCCTACTTAAAATTTACATGCAAAACAGCACAGGACAGAACAAGAAAACCATTTGTTATCAACCAATTCTTACTATCCTTGAGTATGTACTCAAAAGTACTACTGGTTACTTCCAGTGTAACTGCATCAAAAATATGCCACTTCTGCCCTATTGCCCTGACTTTGTTTCATTCTTTTTCCCCTTTTCCTTGCGTATAGAATAAACATTCTCAAACACTTCAAATAATATTACAAACATATTTCACCTTCACAGAGATGTTTTGTCTTTCAACTCTTTCTCTGAATGTGCTCAGGACACATTTGTTAATTAATTTCACCAAGGGCTGCGTGATTCATAAACATGAAATTGTTTTCATAGTAATGTTTCCTTGTTCACTGTTGTTCTCTCTTCCTGCTTCCTTTGTGTCTGACCTGAGCTAGTCTCATTTGGCATTCCCAGAGCAGAATAGCTTTGTTTTTTTAAAGCCAAGGGTAGAGCTAATGGTATAGAGATTCCCATGAAGTGGGTGTTGCATAAATTGAGTAAATAGCACCTGATTTCCACTGACCAAAAACAGGATCAGTAGGATGATGAGGAAAAGAAAGAAAAAAAAAAAGAAAAAAAAAAAAGAAAAAAAAGAAAACCACCCTAAAAACAAAGCTCTCCAAATACTTTAGAATAGTGGGAAAAAGATAATAATGAAATATCTCCCAGCCTAGGGAAACTGAATGGGAAATAATTCCAATCAGGAAGGTATATACTCAACTTTGAACTTCATTTTTCAAAGGTGAGAGCTTTCATTTGTGACACTGTGTGAATGCATGAGAATGCATAGGAAATAACTTCTGAAGTAGATATTCATATTAAATTGAAAATCACAGTGCCTGGGTCCAGAGTGCAAACGCTGCTCTGACAAAGTAAAAGTCTTCTGAAGCAGAAATCTCCTTATCTATCTATATTCTCAATATTACTTTCTCAGCAATATGTTAAGTTGTGTAAGACCTCTCACTGCAAAGCAGTATTTATGAGAGCACTATGAGGAGTCAAGTGAGAATAAGTATATTGCACCTTGTGCTTCATTCAATAACATGGATACATGAGTACGCCAAATGTTTTAGCTTTTTAAGGACTTTTGATGGCTTATCACCCTCAAGGTCTTCAGTATTTCTTAGCTACTATATGACACAACTAAAATATGAATGACCACTGTCTTGCTTCTGAGTAGAAGGCAGTACAACATTAATAAATAGAAGTCTGTAAACTGCATATTGGGAAACTAAAGCAGTGCATCAAAAAAGCAGTAACTACTCACATGCATATAAGACTTGAGGTAAAACAACCAAAACATAAATACATCTCAGATTTGAAATAAGAAGGAATATCTTCATACTTGCTAACATTTTTGCTTCCTGGGTGTATCTAGAATATTACAACCATTTTCAATGACCTTTAGTTACATCCAGTAAAGAACACAAGTTTGTGAAAAAGAGCAGATCCAGATCTGAGCCCCAGATGTCCAAATCAAAATCTTAAATGCTTCTTTGTAAGACGTTATTACTCCAGAGGGTGCTTAAACTCACAACAGCCCTCCCCACTTGACCTGAAAGATTCCCTTCCCAGGTGCTTTGTTTTCTACATGCTTAGAATTGCCCCAGTCTAAATAGCTTAGCACCTATTTCTCATATCCCTCCCAACTGAGGATCCAGAAATTTGGCAAAGGAATGCTTAGGTCCCCTAAGGCATCTAAAACATTAATCATTACTGAATTATACCAAGAGCACACTGACAAGATGAGATTCTGCACAAAATGCAGTCTTGCTCACTCTTTTATAAGGAGGGGTGGGAATCTCAATCTTCCATGCAGCAGTTTTAATGCTTACAAGATTCAGCAAGTAAGAGGGCTGGGTTTAATAGCCTCCTAAGCCTACAGACATTCAAACCTCTTGTCTCATCTTCTATGGTCTCACCAACCAACCTTTTACACTGGTTGCACATGCTGATATTGTTGATAGTAACTTTCTCACTCTAGAGAAAGGAATCCAAAATCAAACAGCAGGGAGAGTATACAAGAGACAGCATGATGTTCATGTGGGATAGGGATTTATGCATTCACACCAGACAGACAGAATTCAGATCTCCAAGGAGATAGTCCTAACTAAGACATTCAAGACTTCTCCAGTCATGATTCAAAACAAGCAGAAATGAGTGCTGCCTTTCCGTTGGTAGAAAGACCTCTGTTGTGAAGAAGGCATCTGCCCAGGATGCCTGTTCTGTGCCTGCAAACTGTGGCACTGTTCAGAGATACCTGATCTAGCCTTGAACAAGTTAGCTCATGCATTGCAAGGAGCCACATCAAGTTCTTCAGCAACAAACGCACCTTGATAAAAGTATGCCTAAAGCAGACGCAGAGTACCACACAGTCTAAACTCTGGGTGAGTCTGGTTTTCAGATATTATGTTGGCACCTCTTTTAGCTAACTGTATGACACTCCCTAACCAGCCAGCAACTTGTATGAATTCAGCTTTGAGGCTGTGCCCTGTGCAGGGTCCTCCAGCATATAAATAACAATTCAGGAATTCCACTAGAAGGGATAACTTTAGAGATGCAAAGTCTTATTATTCAGTCTAACCTTAATCAGACTGTACCCAAGATAAGAGACGGATTAGATCCAAAACCTCACCAACAAAACCACTGGCCCAATTTGAGATTAATTACAGGACAAGGCCTCTTCGGGAGGCAGTGAATCTACAAAGATGCTACAAATCGGAATTACTGGAATTAAATATATAACCAGCATTACAATTTCAGTTTGAAAGTCCTGAGAAATGTTTTATGCTGTTCAAGTTTCTACCTCTGAGCTTTACATTAACAGCGAGTTTTTTCCTGACAAAATAAATGAGCCTTGTCCATTATGGTTCACAAAAATTATTGTACCAAACTGATGAGTTCTGTAAAATGACCACTGAAAATATAGCTCAACATGGAGCAACTGGCAGCAGCAGCCCTGGTTTGTGAAGCCCTGATTTTACAGTTCTGGAGATGAGAAGAACAAATGCAGAGCCTGCCCATCCAGGTCATGGGGATGAATGTGCAATCCGGACACAATGTAACATGATATATCGGTCAGATGGATGCAGAACTTCCCTTGCTTGTCTGATCTCAGTATACTACTGTAAATGATGCTCCACTGCAGGAGCACGACCTAAGCCAAAACGAAAGCTCTTATTTACAGACTGGTGGCAGAGCAAGACATCCCTGGAAAGCCATGGTTTTTGCTCAGGCAGGAGGTAGTTTGGGAGCATAAGGATCCCAAGGATAACCTTATGGGATTCAGGAAGATTTGTAAAGCTCCCAGGCCAGCAAGACTGCTGTCAACTACTCTACATGTCTTTCCATTCTCAAACATGGTTGTAGGGGAGAGATTTCAAATCTTTAGAGAAATTTTCTGTCTTGGGTCAAAAATTCCTTTACTAAAAAAAATAAAAATAATAAAAAAAATTCCTAGTCTGAGTAAGTTTTACTCTAATAAAAATGAATTTCAGAGCATGGAAGACTCAGTGTGCATTTTCAACCACCTATTTTAAAGAGGAGAAGAGGCAATTTTATATAAAATCCGAAGATTTTTACAATCCATGAAGGAATTTGGAAACTGCAGGGGATCTTTGCCGCAAGAAAATGGTTGAGCTGTTCCTGAGCTGGTTAGTCAGAAGACAATGTAAATCCTACATAATTATGATGATATATATATATCACTGATCAACAATCAGCAAAGCCAAGCGTTTAATTTCATTTTCTAATTGAAATCCCTGTTAATTCAATATCAATCAGGAGTCTGACTGCTTACCATAATATGCTATCAAAGAGGTTATATCTCTGAAAATAAAATGATTCAGTGAATACATAGAGCCTTACTTTGATATTTAATAAAGTGTAAATCCATAGTGAAAATATCCAGTGAAGATCTGGCCTGTTCATTTATTCCTTATCCCCTGCCAACATGGGCTCATTCTTCCTTCTGAGCTACACTAAAACTGTACAGTGGGGAATGAAAGAAGTGTAAAGTATTGGAATATAAGCATTCAGATAGGGTCATATCAGACAGCCAATCACAAATCAAAATCAAGTCTTTTAACAACTTCCCTGAAGTGACATTAGTAAAAGCAGTATAAAACAATAACAACAACAACAAAAAAAGTGTTCTGAAGAACACATATTGAATAAAACTTTTTGAAAGAATAGTTGAGTTTCAGTTTTCATCTAAATTGCCAGATTCTTTGTGACAACTTGAAAGAAACGGCATTCTATGCACAGATATTTATAGAAGGTAACACTGCTTCATTGTGATTCCCAAAGCAGTAAAACTGGTAACCAAAAAAAAAAAGAAAAAAAGAACAGAAAAGCATCCAAGCAATTAAAATCACAAGCTAAAAATATAATTTGTCTTGATTTCTGTCTCTCTGGCCTTCGACGGTATGAACAATTTGACTCTGTCTGTTGAATCTAAATAGATGAAGTCTCTGGAAACGCACTTACATGTAACTGCAAAACACATTCTAGTTTGGCACCTTGAAAGGGCACTACATAGACCAGTTTCCATCAAGAAGAAATGGCTTCTCCTTCAGTAAAAGTGTTGGCTCCCTGTAACAGTACTCTCCCTTTCGTAGACTCCTCATAGATTGCTCCTTTTAATGAACATCACCATACCTAAAGGAACATACCCTGAAACACTGTGTCATGGTCCATCTGAGCATCACCTATGTCTAAGTCCTTTCTTCTACAGCATGTATCTACTCAAGTTCCCAGTCGGGGTCCAGGCACCAGCAGTTTGGTCAGTTACAAATGGAAACTTGTTTCTTATCTGTTCTTCTGCACAGGACTCTTGATAGTGGAGGGCAGTAAAGAAGAATTGCCAGTGAAAAGACAAGATTCAGCAGTCCCCAGTGAAGGAACAGAATTCAATGGACAAAGGCCAAAATACAGGAAATTCCATTTAAATATATGGAAATACTTTTGTTTGTTTTTAAATAGAAGGATGGTCAAACATTGGAAAAGGTTGCTCAGAGAAGATGCAGAGTCTACATCTATAGAGAAACAAGAAAGACTGATGGGGTGGACAGATCTGAAAAGTCTCTCTTACTCTACTTTCATAGAGCAGTTGGTACTAGCTGATCTCCGGGACTGCCTTCCAACCTCAACTACTTTGTAGTTCTATCAAAAAACAGGAGCAACAAAACTGATCCAAATAAAGGAAAATACACTGTATAACAACCAAATGAACATAGCCATGTTCCATACTACAGAATATGTTCCAAACCTAAAAATGCCCGGGACTATCAAAGTGAGAATAGTGTGAATCAACTCCATACTTCCTCTTTGCAAATTACAGTGGAATTTACTGTGATCTCCTTCAGATAAATAGACATTTTGTGAAAAGAGAGTAAGGTTTAGCATGCATTTCTCAAAAGTATTGGTACTTCAACATTGCTGCTATGTTCCTAACTACTGAGCCACACAGCAAGTCAACAGACTGTTTGCTTTTGCATTAATATTTAACTTCTCCTATGAATTAATTGGAAGATTTCTTGATAAATTTTTGGAGAGGCTCATATGTACACAAGGTACAGCCAACTGCCAGTGTAACCAAGTTAACTGCTTGCTCTTAGTAGCTTTTGTGCAAACACAGCACAGTCTTCCTCAGTTTGGCTGGATTAATAAGCAGACTTGGAATCTTTTCATAAGAGCATGAAAGCATAATGAGAACTATGCTTTCCTCTTCACACTCGACTTTTCCTCAGTTAAAGAATCAGATCATAACATCCAACATTTTTTAAAATGTACTTTTCCTGTATCTTTCCCATTGTGCACGATAAGATTTCCTATTAAGCAGATTGCTCTCATCTAATAAAGTGAAGCAAACAGCTATGGACAAGAAGAACTGGAAAGACAAAAGAGTCTGTGTAGACATTTTCAGTATAAATTTCTCATTGTCAGGAATAATTTATTGAAAACCAAAATAATTAAGGATGTAAGCCCTCAAACTCTACCAATGGCACGTGAATCACATGGTTCCAAGACACATAAGCTTCCATTTACAGCCACACACACACAGCTTAAAATATCAAATGATAAAACAATGCAAAAAAGGTTAGCAGATGCAAGCTATCTAACTTTTTGGAAGTCAATGTAGAATTTGTTTTTCTGACATCAGAATTACAGACATATCCAAATGCAGTGTCTGCAGCTGCTTTAATGTGTCGAAATCTTCCCAACTTGCAACTGTTTCCTGATACCTATCTCCTGAGAAAAGAGACCAACACCTGTAGTTGCTGTAACCTCCTTCCAGATAGCTATAGAGACTGAAGACTGCTGATGTCTCTGATCAGCCTTCTTTTCTTCAGACTGAACAACCCCAGTTCCTTCAACTATGCCTCATAAGTCTTATTTTCTGTCCAGCTTCATCCCTCTTCCCTACACACTCAAGCCACTAGATACCTTTTTTGAAGACTCCAATTTGAAGAAAATAAACAGATGCAAAATACCAACAAAAATCCATGTGAATTGTGAAGTTAATTTCTTTAATAGATTCCTTCCCACCAACTCAGATGTTAGTACATTTCCTAGAGCAAGTCAGTTTCAGAGTATGTTTACTATTTGCTAATAAGTAGAATAAATGTACTTAAATCCCTTAATTCTCAGAAGTTGTGCTTTCATGACTGACGCTTGCAAAACACTGTCTCAATTTTCCTCAATTGAAGTTTCAGCTGCAGAATAATCCTGACCCTTCAGAACTGCAATACCATATGAAGTCCTGACCCAAAGCATGAAACAAACTGCTTTTCTCAACTTTCATTAAGATACATAAGCAATTTTATTGTTTTACATGGAATCTATAGGATTACAGGTCCTTCTCTAAGAAAAAAATAGAATCAGGATGGACCTGTTCAGCACCACATCAGATACACTAAATTCTCTGTAATCTCTGTTGAATGGGTGTCAGATCCTCTTCTCCCCACTCCTCCCCCACCCTTTTTTGGTTTTTTTTTTATATTCCTTTAGTGCTCCATTACAATATGTAATGCTGAATGAACAAGTGCAGCCCTGGCAAATGAGCATCTGCCCCTTGCATCGCTGTTTCTGAATCCTATCAATAGGCAGTTTAGTCTTGGATGGAAAGCAATTGCTCAATGCTTTCTACCACATTGACTCACTATAAAGCAGTATTTGGAAGAAATAATTCCTATGCTTTTGTAACACCATAATTGGGTAACATCAGAATCTGTAAATTCAGTCTTAGTATGAACATGAAGTACTGTAATGCCTTGAATGTGGAGACTTTATGCTTAATATAAAAATATTCATGGCACAATATTAAAAATCTGAAAACATATAATGGCTTCCTCTCACCCCAGGTCTCTACCAAACTTAAACTGTGAGACAACTTATAATGTGGAAAGCTTGCTTGGGTTTCCTTCTGAACCCCAAGTACATCGCAAATTTGCTTGCATCATTTCTTGTGGAAAATAGTTTCCACTATATAATACAAAAAGTGCATCAAAGTCCATTGGTTATGGCACTGGCTACAAAAAAAAAGTGAAACATAGTTCTTAGTCTTAATGTGATCCCTTATTGTTCTTTGTATGCTATTTCAGACCTGCTGCATACCAATTCAAGAGCTGTCAGCTGTATTCAGCTGTGGTATACAAGACAGATTTGTTTGCAAATAGGAGCTGGTTAACATTTTCAGAATCAGAATACTTCAGGCATTGTAAATCATGTTGGCCAGCTTCTTTTCAGAAAACTAAAGAGAAACGGCAAACAGCCACACCATGAGTAAAGTTGCATATTGTTGTTTTAAGAAGATCAAAGGAATGTATCATAAATAGGTTTGAAAAAATCCAGGTTGTTTGCACACCTATTTAAACCTTTTTCTAATGGTTTAAGTACTAACGGTCACCTCAGCAAACACCTAAATCTGTCACAGATGCACATGTACTTAAATTGAAATCATTTATTTATGTAGAAGAATTACCATCATATGCCCGCAATCATATTGACTTTCCCTCCTCTAATTGTTTATTAGCAATATTTTGTGATGTAGAAACTGATGTATATGCTGTTCTGAGCCATACTACATTACTGTATGTAGCATACGTGTATCAGAAGACGAAATTCTCAGAACTGCTGTACTTTTTAACAGTTAATGATATCACTGTAGTTTTTTTTTTCTTTTCTCTGCCACTGCATTAAAAACAGCTTTCATAACAGAACAAGAAGGGATAAAAAGAAAAAAGAACTGGGAACAGACATGTATAGACAATATACAGGGATCCATAGAAATCATTACCATTGCGATATTCTCCTAATAAAACATCCAAAAAACCCACATCATTTACATTTTACTCATTAAATTTCACCAGTTAATTTATGTAGGCACTTCTAATCCATTCCTATAGACTCTCTCCCTTGACTATAACTCTAATTGTTTCCCTCTGTGTATTGAAAGTGAAATACCTGGCTGCACCCTCTATGAATGCTTTATCTGATCGTTCTCTCCCAAGCAACAAAAAACACTCCACTGAAAGCCATTCCTCAGCTTTGATCTTGAAGCTGTGAACTACACAAGCAAGAAGGCCAAAGAGAGACCAAGCTTGCATAAACTCTGGCATAAAGAAAGCAGCCTGCAAAGACATATAAGACACCTTCCCAAGAATTCATCTGTCTCACGGGACTAAGAAACCAGATGTGCTTTCCACTGTACAACTAGAGCCTTCCACTGCACACTTAGGTTTTAACAAACTGTTGGCTTGCCAGTAAAATCAAGGGGAAAAAAAAAAGAACTATACACTTTCTTGGTTTTTAAGAGATACGTAAATATTAAGCAACAATAATACATGCCTCCTGAAGGCTAATACAAATGTAAAAGTATACTTATATTTCAATATTCAATGTTGATGGTGACAAAATGCATACTAGAAATCAATACTCTAAATTCCTTAGAGTCAGTCCAACACATGCCATTGTATTTACTAATTGGATTGTGTATTCAAGGTCATATGCTCTTCACTGTATGCAACACAGAAATTAAACCACCACAATAATATAATATTGTATGTTTTTCCTGGGGCACATGGAGCAAAATGAGAAAAAGCAATCATATGGCTCTCAAATGGATTTTCCTTCACAAGCCATGAGTAAATGAATAAATGCTGTGTAGTTCCCTTTAGCAGGAAGGAAGTAAAAAAAGGAGCATGCGGTGAGAAGGCAGTAGTTGGGTAGGGGATGTGTGAGGAAGATGGCAGCAGCTTTGCTATAGGTCTGAAGGAGACAAGGAAGGTGTTGTCTCGATTTCCATCATACTGCTGTGTTCACCTAGTTGAGGTGGAGAATTTACTTCTCTGTGTTTAGTTTACAAGGGATACAAGCTGTCATTTTTAGTGACAGTTTGTTAGAAAAAAAATCTGTTTCCACTTGGCTAGGGAACATTCTTCAGACATGCTATGTGTACTCTGGAAAGAGAACTGAATATAATGATGAGTACTGAAAATAGTAAACAAACTTCCTGAAGGGAGGCATTTGGTTTTAATGGATGAAAACAAGTTTATTATTATTTTAAAAATGTATTGCAAATACTGTAAGGAATGTAAAAACAAAATGTAACCTAACATGGATTGCCTGACTAAATTATTTGCAGGTGGTTATGTGATTGGTATACCACATATTCCTTACATGTTTTTGGGGTGTACAGGAAAGCTTAGTAAATACGAGGTACATTTTGCATTTGTCCTTATGCTCTTAGGATATATTTGTTTCTCCACTTGCTAACTGTCAGCTGATACAGAGTCCAAATTAATCTGCAGAAAGCAGAAAAGAAAGCAGCAACTTAGGCCAGTCTGTAGGCACTACCATTGGAAGGAAATTAGAATCTGAACAAAAATTCTTTTTCTTGATGCTGTTGATACTTATACAACCAGGCAAAACAAGAAAGCTATTCTGTTAACTACAAATAATTAGAAACAAAACAATTTTTGTATGGGAAGCAATTGGTTGGCTTAATATGTTAGGAAGGTTGAAAAGCTATTCAGTGAATCACAGTACATGGCTAATTTTGCCATGTGCACCCCAGAGGTTACTTGTGTTGGTAATAGCAGTTGGTAATACAGACTTTGCTAGTCAAAACTGTCACCACTCATTTTTGTGCAAGTTTTTTTTATGTTATGAAGATTATGAGTTGAGAAGAAATGACAGAAGTGACCTTGGAAACAGGTTAGAAGACATGCAAAGCTATAGCAATGATGTTGAGAAACATGGTGAAAGTGAATTTCTTCTAATATAAGGAACCACTTTAACATCAAGCCTTTCTACTACTTTAGCAGCTTGATATTGTGGATTTTTTTTTTTGTGTTGATTTTTATTTCCAAAAGGACAGTGTTAACCTGAGAGCCTAAGGTAACTGATAGCTTAAGATTACTCTCCTCTTTACTTATGTTTCTATTTTAATTTAAATTGCCACAACATTTATTTAGTTTCGTTAAATTGGTGTATGATATTGTTGTCTTCTACTGTGAGCTGCATCAGCCACAACAGGGCTAGTTTCATGCACATGACATTTGAAGATACTGCTATCCATACAGTATGGACTACCAAGTCTAGCAAGGTCAATTGAAAGACTTGTGTCAGAGGTCTCTGGGTCAGGGCCAGAGTTTGCAGACTAGACTGTCTGAGATGTAAACCACCTGGAAATTTTTATAGAACATACTACATAAATGCACATAAGTGTGAAGAACTACCAACCTATTTTGGTGACATCACTGCAAATATTTAAGGCTTCCTAAGTAATCCAGTTCCTTCTGTACCAGGCAAGACATAGCTAGCCTGCATTCAGAATTCAGACACTCCTGATGTGTTTTAAGAGTTCACTCTGCTCGAGGAATACTGGAAATTCTCCAGAAGTCTCTGCAAATGGATTAACTGCCTAACTGATAAAATAATGTCAAGCAACTGCAGCCACTCCTTATGGAAATAACTCATTTTGTGTTATGGAAAAAATATACCTTTCATCCGTAGGGCATCCAGAATTTGGAACAACATTTGAAACATCTTCAGATAGAAAAATTCTGTCTTAGCATTACCTAGCATATCAAATCTGATGGCAGCCAGAGAGTAACCTAACTTATTCAGCTGAAGCCAATAACCTTGACCTATTACACTTGAGATCAAGGCCAGCACAGAAGACAGGGCAAACTTAAAAGAAATTGATGGAAGGCCTATTGTCAGTAAGCTTCCATTCTCATTCTCCCAATGTTCCATCATAATCCAACATAATATGGCAGGGATCCAAAGGGAGTGTGTTGAAATGATTTAAAGAATTCCTCCCAAACAAGAGTAACAGGAAACTAACTGCATGTTCATCCCTATACTTCTCATTTACACTGTCAAAAAGACCTTTTCTCTCCCAAGATATTTGCAACAACCACACAAACTAAAAGAGAAAAAACAAAACAGAACAGAAATGGCTCAAGAAGGTGAAAATGCCACATACCTCTGCTTGTATTTAGTGGTAGTGATCATCCAAGCACACAGTACTTGCCTGCTGCTACACTTCTTCTTATCACAAACCACACGTAGCAGTTCACATCAATTTACTACTTATTTACTGTCTTTGAGTTATATGCAGTATTTATACTTCTTGTCTCCAAGAATATGCAATGCTCTTTAATGATACCTGTCCAGACAGCACCTCAAGCAGTACCAATTACTACAAATCTAACACACCTGTTCTTAATGCTCTGCATTGTCTTCCTCCTTGAAATCAGGTGAAGGTCTTTATCTTCTAAACATGCAGTGGCCTATGGCAAAGATAATGTGAAAGACCACTTGAAGAATGAGAAAAATGCTGATTTTCAGCGAACAGGAAAGTTTTGTCATGATACCTTCTAATGCATGAGTACAGTTTGTTTGTGCTGAAAAATGAAGTTTCATTGGAGACCAGGCACAAACTGAAGAATGAGCTCTATTAGAAACTGTGAGTCATCACAAGCATTTCCATCTCCTTCTCCAAATGCGTGACATCTTTCTTGTTCTGACCTCCTCTCACATCAGTTTATCTATTTTTAAAAAGGATTTATTGTTTTTAGAAACAAATTCTACCAAAACCAAACACTGCACTCTCCAGCCAAATTTCAGCTCACAGAGAGGATGAGACAGATTAAAATACACGTTATGGGCACAACATTCAGTATCTGATGAAAAAGCAGTGCAGATGATACAGAAATGATGGCAGCACAAAATCTTTTGGAAAAGAAATATGATAAGATCTACTTGCTGTTGTAACACATATAAAGAAATTTAATTGCATAAAGGTATGCTTTGTGCATTAGTGCCAGGTCTTGCTGTATCTCACCTTCATTTATCTTATTTCTATCCATTTTACTTAGTACCTAAGGTACAAGTCTGAAAGAGTGCAATTATTGAAAACGCAATACACTCACTGTGTGGCAAAACCTTATTTTTATTTATTTATTGAAACTAGGCCCTGGCTTCTACAACAACTTCACAGCCTACAAAAACATGTTTTTCACAGAAATGATTATTTTGTTTTCAAATTTATATTTCAGCAACTCTATTTACTTGTTTTTAAACATTCCAACAGGATGACCATACAGTAAAAAACCTTATTTATCTCCTCCTAAGCAAAATCTCCCTCTTCATAGATACTACCTTGATTGATTTTAACAACAGTAATAAACAAACAAGAAAAACCCCAATAAATAATTAAATATGTAACTGCCTGTTACAGTGTTGCATAACTAATCAGACTGCCAGGGTCCCTTCTTGAGTGCATCACTTGCATAGCCTAAATTGTCATTGCACATCTCAGTTGAAGTCACACTGGACCAAAGGAATGCAGAGACATAGCTACAAAGCAATTAGAATAGTAATGAAACAGTGGAAAATAAGTTTTGTTTGGTGTCACATGCTTTATACAACAATGCCATCCCAAATTCCTTATTTTTATATTTTGAATCACATAGAGCTGACAGCTCTTGACAAGACTAAAACTGATTTTGAAGTGTTCTGAAAGCTGTTTCTGAAACCAACTTTCCTTAACATTGTTAACATTAACTCAGACTTCTTATTACGTTTGCACATGTATTACATGAACAAATATTTACTTACTAGATGTTTTTACAGGTCTTTTGTTTTCCTGACTACAAATTAGACTGTTAAGATGAAAGATATAATTAGGATTATAATTACCATAATTTAAAAAAGCCTTAATCACTTACTTATCTTTTCCCATTGTATGAGGGTCAGTAAACAAAATGTTACAATAGGTGGACTTTGACCTCACAGTTCTTAAGCCTCTGATTTTTTCCTGGTTTGTTATCAAGAAGATTTCAGTGAAAACTTATGATACAGTTCCAGTTTAAGATTTGTTATAACATGCAACAGAAATATGCGTCTCTTGCTCTCTGGAAGTACTATACAAAACCCAACACTGACACAGACTTTCATACCTGTCTTGTAAGGTCCTGATTCTGATTCCATTTCTACAGGAGTACACAGCTGAACACCTTTCTACATGATATCAATTGGGAATAGATCTGCAGACTTTAAAGAGCAAGTAAACATTTTTAATTTAAGGAAATGATTTAAAATATCTGAAAGTGTGGTACAGATAGAATCTTATTTCTAAAGCTGTGCTTCAGAAATGAAGCCTATAATGAAGAAATTACTCATGCACAAGTTACACAAAGCTCAGTCTGATATACTGTTGCGCAGTTCTGTTGCCAGTACAGAACTGAAGCCCTGTGTTTCACATCTGGACTCAGTGATGATCTTTTCTGATACTATCCAAATGGTCTCAATTCAACTTCTAGAGGAGCTAAGAAGTGCAAAAGTTTGAGCTGAGGAAGGAAATTTATGCTGGCTGCCAAGTTAGCACATTCACACATTTCTGAAGATCAGCATTTTAATAAATCTAAAGATATTTTTGATATTTATAATCCATTACTCTTACTTGCATCAGCTGATAGCGTTTGAGAGTCCAAAGTAAACTACTGTGTAGCATGGGTAAGGATGAGGTTTGAGTCTCAGAAATGTTACACAGTATTTAAAAGAAATAATTATTCAGGATTTAAGTTCAGATTTTGAACTTCTGTTGCTGGTTTCTATTTTATTTCTCTGGTTTTAACACACTCACACTGCAAATATGCTTAAGAGACTCTGTTCACTTAAATTTCCCTTAAAAAGTAAAAACATCATATTCCAGTGATACGTTTAAAAGATTACAGGCAAAACTTTATATTGCCATGATGGAACATAATGTATCCTTCAAGTCAGCTATTTGTGTGGAATATTTTTGGGAAAGAGAATCATTCTTGCAAAGTAATTAATCTAAGCAGAAGTTGGTCTTAAAACCTATCCTGCTACATGCTAAGCAATAATTCTAGCTGCTGGACAGGAGAATCTGTATTTACTTTCAGTGACTGCTGAGCATGAAGTTTCAGCGCAATAAATGATTACTAAATCTCAGCACATTGCATCAATCCATACTATTTCTCATCAACTGTAGTAAAAAAGCAACACTCTATTGGGTGCTGGATGTATGGACGTGTTGGAATAGGAAGTAGGCTTATACATCTGAATATTGTCTTTTCTGTTGCTGGCAAGAGACCATTTATTAGTACCAGAAATATCTTCTACTTCAACAAAATGTAGATTAAAATAAATAAATTCTTTTTGTAAACAGCTATCAAGTTAAGTTCAACTGCCAATTGTGACATAAACAAGATTGCATATGCCATCAATAAACATTTGTTAATCTATCTTCAGAGCTTGTTGAAATAACAAAAGCATCAGGAGTAGAGATGAATTAGCCTGCTGTGCTTGGTTGAAAGAAAGGAACAAAGTGCCAAAGGAGAGTTTTTCTATAAAGGAGATAATCTTTCAAACCACTATCAGTCCTGTGAAAATTGCTAGGGAAAAGCATCATAATTACACATCATGTGTTAGTCAGTATTATTGTTATTGCTTGCTGAGAAGAGTTAGTTACATGACTTTTTAGGACCTTCTCAGCAAGTGATTTGAATATTAAAGAATTCAAGAAGTAAAACTAACTTTCTGAAAAGTGCTGTCAAATGGTACAGAGTATATTGGAAAAGACTGGAAAAAAAAAAAATCCCTTTGTATCTTGTTTTAATGGCAGTTATGTATTGCTGTAACTTCTTTGAAATATGAAATGAGAGGGTAGAGAGGTCCTTCAACTACAGAGTGCCATTTGAAATTGTCTGAATTCAACCCTTGCTTGTTACATGATCCATTGCACCTCTTTAACCAGTCTGAACTCACAATGTGTGCTCAAATCAATGCAGTCCTCTTTTTTTAACTCTGTTTGGGTAAGCCCTATAATACACCCATTTGCCCAGCTGTATTCTTTCTAATCTCACAAAATCCCACTTGGCAAACACCAGTGACAGAGAAAATGTAAACCTGTGGCAATCAGGGAAGGCTTCAGTTACTGGTTAACCTTCAACCCTTCACATACACACACAGCTTGATCTCTGATCATTGTCAGGAACTGGAAGTTTCATGGCATTATTTAACCAACTCTGTTTGTTCTAAAGGTTTACCTCATCCTTTCGTCCTGCAGCCACACTCTGCTGAAAGCCTTCCCCATCACAGCCTTCATGACCTTTTGCCTTACTTAAATGTTGCTCTGATGGATGCAGCTGGAAGCCATCCCTGCAAATGACATTGCAGGATCAAATGGCAGCCACCGCCCCAGCTTTGCCTCTATGGCAGTGGTTACCTGCACTGCACAACCACTAAAGAGTTCCTGATCAGAATCTAGGCAGCAAACACACAGGCATTTAGTCACAGCTGTACAGTTTAATCTTGGCAAGGGACTGATGAGGAAAAACACAACCATAGCAAGTCTATCTTATCTCCCACACTTAAACAAACTCAGTCAACTTCCAGGCAAATATTGCAGTGAACTGTGTTTTTTTTACACTTGAAACATTAACTGCTGCACAAGAGCAGATACTGGACTGGGAAAAAAAAAAAAAAAATAATTAAAAAAAAATAAAAAAATAAAAAAATAAAAAAGCCAATTATTTAGTTGTAAAAGTCTTTTTCCAATCTCCATGGCTCTTTCAGGCAGCTTAGTCTGTGTGAGGTGCTACTTGGTTAACAATACACCTGCTGAAATGTTTAAGCTTATCTCCTTATTTTATTCTTCTGTTATCTTATTTTACAGGTTTAGATCTCTCAGTTTTTATCTCTTTTATCTTACTTTGTCATGCTCCTTTTAAAATGCAAATATAAGAACAGGCAGAGAAACTGCTATGTGCATTCTAAAACAAAGCACTTGGATGGTGTTGGATGGTATCTCAAATATATTTTGTTTTTAAAGTTTTCATTGTATTGAAGGCTAACAAGGATATTTCTGTAGTCACAGTGTTTTTTACACCCGCCTCCTTAATTCCACAAGCATCATTTACTGGAGACAACAAATGGCATCCTGTTCCTTTAGAACTTAAGAACTTAATTTATACTGATAAAATAAATAAAATAAATACTGATTATAACTTGCTTTAAAACATGGGGGATCCTGGAAGTAGATCCAAAAGATCAATTATCTAACTTCCATTATTAAATTAACATTTATTTTATTTTTGCTTAATTTTCTTTTTTGTTTGTGTATCTATATATTAGTAAAACATATTTCAGTACTGTTAATTACATTGTACACTACGTGACAAATACCACTGTCACGTTTTTTGGAAATCCAAGGGGTATATATGATATATCCTTTAAAAAATCTTCTAGACACTGCTAACCTTGAATACCTTATTTTCTATGTCCTATCAGCCATACTGATGATTTCTGCCGACATTATTTTGAAGCAATACTCTTCAAAGCTGTAGTGAATATATTTCTGTAATGATGTAAAATGTTTTCCACTTTGAAATGTTTTTACAAGTGGCAATATTCTAACTGCCCTAATAGTGTAACCATTTGCCATTAATCTTCCATAATATTAATTTTCTTTTTCTCCATTCCCGTCTCTGAAAATCTAAACTGTGTCTCGGGAACTATAATAATAAGAACTAGGCCAATAAAAAACCCTGTATTTTGACACATTCCAAATCTGATTTAAATTCAATCTTTACATATGCTAGACTTGGTCAATATTTATTTTTAAGAAATGAAGTGCACATACAGTGCGGATTTGCCATTGTTAGAACACTGGCTACAACCCTAAATGTCTTCTACTTTGACAAAACCATTTCTGATTTTACTGGCAGGTTTTGCCTGATAACAAAGGATCTGAACCAACCATTTGTCAATTGTCAGTTTTAGAGATTCTTCAGTTCTAGCTGTAGAGTTTGTTTTATTGCACTTAATTACTGAAAAGTATCTCCTTTCAATGATTTTAGCTTTCTAGTACAACTCCCTTGCAACTATTTGAAGCAGCGAAACAGGTCTTGCTTGTTTAATTAGGGGTTTCATCCCAAAATAAATTAAATAACAGAAATATGAAGCCCCACCTAGAAAGCTCAAAAAACTGCATGTAACACTGGGCTCCAGGGTAAACAGAAAAAAACAAATAAGCTCTGAAACTACCACAGACTTCTTTGGACAAAGAAAGGCGGGTTGGCTGGGGGGGGAGTGATATGACAGAGACTTAGAATGTTTAGGTCTATTCTCATGCTCCTACATTACTCAGCAGCAACTGCATTTTATCTGAAAACTTAAAATTTAACAGCATCTGACCAAAATGCTAAGCTGTTACATATCAAAATTCAACAGGGTCTGACCTATACTGTCATTTTTGCTTATTCACCAGTAAATGAAGGCAAGCTTTCTTGTCCATAAAGAGTTTCTGTCAATGGGGATCTCTTAACAGAGTTGCAGGCTCCCCAAGGTTCACCAAAAGGTAACTAAGAAAGCTCCTCCCTTTCCAGGCTTTGCACCACAGGCCATATTTAGTAAAGTAATCTAAGAAAGTGACCTGACGTCCTCACAGATTTCCTTGGTGTATCCAAAAAAAAAAAAAAAAAAAAAAGTTTTAAGAAATACAACAGTAATTTTCAGACTTTCCAAATTAAACTTTCTATTCTATACTGTCAACTACAAAACTGACTTTTTTACTTGGATAAGCTTATGGAAAATGAGGATAATATAAGTAAGAATATACAGTAACTCTAGAAAATAACAACTTCCTAGTATTTTCCAATGGCTTTGAACCACTAATGCAAGCCTTCTGTCTACTGCACGGGGCTGTAAATGTTATCCAGAGACGTGGCTTCATTTTCAGTGTTAGTTATAAGCAGAGAGCAATCAGACTGAAGGTTTCAAGAGCTGTGCCAGGCATGGCAGGCATGTCACAGGGACATCAGACTGAAGGATTGGCGTGTGATGACAGTAATGGGGGAAGGGACAGTCCTTACATTATGGCACATATTAGAAATGTCTTTCTGAGGCAAGCCTGCAGCTTGTGATTGTGATTGTGATACTGCTGTGATATCATGTGGGGGTGCCCAATGAAGTCTGAAAGGAGATACAAAGCACAGAGTAGGACGACACAGTCTTTTGAAACTGGAAAGTTTCCCAGGGTTACTTTACAGTTCCATGAGAAGCCTTTCATTGTCTCACTGAAAGTCCTGCCAAGGATTCCACAGAATCATTTTCAAATCCATTAAAACTTTTTTATTTTAATATTTTTTCCTACTTCTTAAAGTATTATTTTATTAATATTGTTATAATTTATATATGAAGGATAACATGAAAGAGTTTGGGAACTCTTTCATTGTTTAGGATATTTCATTTTCAGGAAGCCTGACTTCTAAATTGAATCTGAACACTATACAGTGTTATTCTTGTATTCATTACACATAAGTATGATGTTTTTCTTAAAATAAGCCACAAAATCATTTAAGTATTGTTGAATACAAAAGCATGTACATAGCTTATACAAATTTTACTGAATATTGTATATTAAATTGAAGATCATTTTTAATGTTCAACACAAACAATGAAATTGATGTACTGAATAAAATGTGGGAAAGAAAGAAATATTTGAATATTCAAAACACACCCAAGGAGTGAACAAGGACAAACTCATCCTACACTGTTAAAACCCCATGTTATAGGAAATATGGATATTATATTTAGTATTTTTTAAAAGAGAGCTTTGCCTCTTTCTTTGCCTTTTTCTATTATGCATACTTTTAGCTTTCCCTGCATGAGAACAGAATAGGGATTTCTGAAAATCCATTCATGTAGGTCTAGATTTCAGTTTCAGTATTGAGCAGACTGAACAGCTAGTTTGTTATTTAGAAATACTGGCACTACTGGCTATTATTAGCAATAATTATGTCCACTTATTCATAAAATCTATTTTGTCTCTAGCAACCAAAACTGGTTTATTTGTGAGACTAAGTTTTTGTTATGCAACATCCAGTTCAGAATGAATGAGTCATTCATTGAGATCTCTCCATCCTTTCAACTTCTTTATTTCTACTAGTGAAATAACACAATTTCATTTAAATTTCATTTCTATTGAAATTTTCCTATGCTGTAATTCCAGTCTCAGCATGATCTTTCAACTGCTTATATGGCCCCTGGACCACAGGAATTCTCAATAACTTTACTCCCATACCAGGTTGATTTGGAAGCTGTCAAGACATTCTCTCTCACAGTATCCAAAGGAGCCTACTCTGTCTCACTACGCATATATAAATATCCGTAAGAAGAATCAAAAGTGGAGTAGTTTTCATACATTGAGACTGAAACAATAGTAATACACAAACATGCATACTGGGAGTGTTATACGAGTGTTTTACATATGGTAGCAAGTAATTTTTATTATGGTAGTGGCTATTTTGCCATAGTTTAAAACACCTTATGGACTTAGCATGACTCTTACACTCTAAGCAGTATTTTTTAAAACTAACAATTTTGCTGTTAGTCAAAAATTATCAGATATTTGCATGGAGTGAATATCTTAATCCTCTTCCACATCTCTATTTTTAAGAAAAACAACGTAAATGAGAAGCTTTAGGAGAAAAAAAAAATCATCTTCCACAAAATAAGCAGAATCAGCAGATTTAAAAAATATTTAATGCTGTAACCCTGCCCCAGAAATGGGTTTGCAGGAACATCTGGACAGACCTCACTCACATTAGAGAGCTCCTGGCATTTTTACCACAGCAGGATTCCTAACATAGGGCTGCTTGTGGAAAAGGAATCATCAGTTTTTACCTGTCATAAAAACACACACAGCTATCACATCCCAATTTTGGTCAAGGCCACTTTGGTACCTGTCAGGTAGGTAGCAGAAATTGTTCTTGTGCAAGAACCAATAAGCATCATTAAACCACATTTCTGAACCCAGCTCTGGTTCCAGCAGTGCAGGAAAGGTAACAGTGAACTGGAGCAAGTTCAGTGGATGCCACTGCAATGGCTGGGCCTGGAGCGCTCAGTCCATGAGGATAGGCCAGAAGTCTGCTCAGCCTGGAGAAGAGAGAACTTCTCATGGGTGCCTGAGAGGAGGTTACTGAGAGGACAGAGACAGTGGTATGCAATGGGAGGATGATCACTGACAAGCGTAAATAAGCAAGTGTCAAACTGGGCATATGGAAAAACATTTTCCCAGTGAGAGCAGGCTAACAGTGAACCTGTTTCACAGGGAGCTTGTGCTGTTTCTCTCCTTGAAGGTCTTTACAGTCTCCAAGGATGTCTGTCCCTGTTCTTTGCAGGGGAGCTGGACTAGGTGACCTTCAAAGACCCCTTCCAACTCTGGGGAGACTATGATTCTAAATACAACTAGACGCAGCTCTGAGAAACATCATCAGATGCTGATTGAGCGGGTAGTTGGGGCAGAGGGCTCCTGAATGCCCATTCAGCCTTAATTACCCTCTGTTCCTGAGATGTGGAATAACTGTACATATTTCCCAGGTCTTGAAAATATGCTGTATTCTAGGGTTTGGGAATGTTCAAGACAGGAATACAATCACTACTTGTAGTTCAACTGCAATAAGTTTGAGAAATTCATAATGTGAATGCCAATAATAACTTCTAAAGACTGATTCATAAAATCATTAATACATTATTCAAAATTCCTAAAATGTTTGCGGCTGTGGAGTGGTCTCAGAAGCACCAGTTCAGCTAGGTGATTTTCATTTACTTCTTCGTGTCACATCTAATCACAACTACGCATATCTGAAACAAAGATCATTAAGACGTTTGCATATTTTTCCAATGTGCTCTATTTTTTTTTAATTAGAATTGCACCATAAAATGATATCTTTACTATCTGATAAGGAGAAAGGTTGCAAGCAGTGAATCAGTCCAAACTCCGTATATTTGCTAAGATTGGGCCCACATTCTCAATCTGACAAAAATATTATTGAAAGTCAGTGTGATGGAGGACTTTCAAATTCCTTATGCAATTTCACACCAAAATTTTTTAACAAAGCTATGTGATTACTTTAGTTCCTAACAGCATTATTTTATCATCATCACATGCAAATAAAGAATAGAACCTACAAATCTTGATAGCATACTCAGAGTACTGTATATGTCTATGACCAAAACCAACATTTAGCTGTTAACTAATAAACAGGACTGAAATAAAGGAGGATTGCACGAACAGCTATCTAAGAAGATCTGCAACCTTTCCAAAATAAAAGTGTCATACACTCATCAGTGTTATCTGCTCACAGAATTAATTGGGAATTCCAGAGTGGATATAAAAGAACTGTTCTTTACACAACTATTAGCCAACAAAAATTACTGAAGGAAAAATCATTATAATCTAATGCTGTTCAGTCTGTTAAGATCAAATTCTGTGTGGGTGGTTCTTGGATTATGTATTTGCAAAAATATATTTTGGAACAGCTGAGCTACATGGATATCAATTACATCCTCTTATGGGTTTTTCACTTTTTATGTTCACTCTTGCTCCTTAAACTTCAGAAGTGCAACACCTAATATCTTGATGACCTCAGCTAATACAATATCTGATAAGATATTTGAAAAGATTACATTGCTGCTGCTCAATAAAGGACAGGCTTCCCATGTCATCACAATGAATGAGATGCAACATCTGTACCAGCCAATGGACTGCTTTTGGACCATGACAGTATTTGAAATGAAAAGCAGAACCATAACTTGGCTCTAAAAATGACCAAATTGCAAAATTCTTGTCTGGATATATACACTGAAATTGAGCATATACTATAAAAGGTTTTAGTATTTGATCATTAAGTTCTGGTTTGGCTGAAGGTAGTTCTAAGTATTACGCTGAAACAGAAAATATCTCTTTAAACTTAAATTCTGTCTGACTGGCCATTTTTTTCCTGTGGTGTTCTACCCTCATTTCTAGCTCATAAATTGAACTAAACACTTAATCTAAATGCTCAACTTGCATGCCAGCTAGATAATAAAGGGTATACTAATTACAGGAAAAGCTTAATTTCAAATTCTGTGTAGCAAACAGCTGAGACCTGGAGCACAACTAGTTTTACACATATTCATGCTAAACCATTAATTTACAAATAATACACAGGAAGCTGGAAATTTTTTCCTACAGATAAATTTGCATAGCATAGCCTACTACTCCTCTATTTTTTTATATACATTTCTTCCATCCACTGCCTTTCCACTCACCCTTTCACAGAATTACACTAAACTCCAAAGAAGCTCCATGTTGCTTTTTCTAATTGTTACCATTGCCTTTACTGAAGGCAGTTTGGATCCTGACAGGCTAATAAGGAAAGCTGGTAAGCTCTAATTGTGCCAAGTCCAAATTAACTTTTGAGACTGACAATGTGTTTTGCTTCAACTTCTATTGCCAATTGGTTTTTAATTTTAATGAAATTAGTCATGATTAAAAGCCATCAAGAACATTCTGCCAAAAATACGCTTACAAAAGAACCTCTTTAGCAAATTTACCTTTTAGAAACCACTGACTCCATTTTTCTTGGGAGAGAAAACTGTATCACTCCCTGACTACTGTCCACAGTGGAAAAGGTTTTTCATCTGACAACACAGGTAGAAGGAAACACTGATACACGCTTTCTTCACAAATTAAAGCCCAAACAAAAACCAACCACAACTGAAAGGTTAAGCTAAATGTGGTGGCCCTGCTAGGCAGGGGGGTTGGAACTACATGATCCTTGAGGTCCCTTCCAACCCTGGTAATTCTGTGATTCTGTGATTCTGTGATACTTTGATAGAATCTCTGCTCTCAGAAACCTTTGCATTTTTCACTTTGTATCCTGATTTGTGATGGGGATCTAAAATTACTTGCAACACTTGTGGGATTGAAAATATGTTTCCATTTCTAGCCACCTTTACTAGTGGTTACTGTCACACCCCATTATCATAGTATCATAGAAACACAAGGTTGGAAAGGACCTACAGGACCATCTAGTCCAACCGTCCTCCTAATACCGTATCTGCAGCAAACCACTAAACCATATCTTGTAGCTCCTCATCCAGACACCTCTTGAACACTGCCAGGGACAGCAACTCCAACACCACCCTGGGCAGCACTGCCTGACCACTCTCTGAAAGAAAAGTTCCTTCTTAAGTCTAGTCTAAACCTCTTCCTCGGGTCCTGTTTGTTGCCTGGGAGAAGAGGCTAAACCCCTCCTCATGATTAGCAATTAAATTTTAACAATTAAAATCTCTAACGTATGCTTTCATTACAACATGTCAAAGATCTGTCTGTTATCTGTAGTAGCTTACAAATTCACCATCCATCCATCCATCTAGAGGAGAAACAGCAGAACTTAAGTGTGCATCTCTTCACCTCCCCCAGGAAATGAGGAGCTCTGCCTGTGGGTGGCTTACATGAGTTACAGGGATGTCTCTGTTCAGGCTGAAATTACTCTCAACATCCTTTTATTTTTTGGTTTTCCGATACCAGCACCATCTTGGTTCACTCTGGACGAAACCTTCACATGAAAAGTTTTGTTTATGTAGAATTAGAAGTGTTCTTGCTTTTCAAGTTAAAAGAAATAATTATCTGTAGGGGGTCAGATCAGTTCTCACAGGAGAGTAAGCATCACCAAAAACCTTGATTAAGATTTTTACCCCATCGTGCTTGAGACAAGCATGTCCAGAACACAGACATGTAATATAATTTAAGAATCTCTGAATTTGATTAAATATAGTTTTGTCTTTGAAATTCATTTTGTAAACTCAGCCAGAGGAATACAGACACTAATCAGTGGGACAAGTTGAATTATTCCTGTCCTAAATAATCCAGAAATCAGTAAAGAGCATACAGGAAATATAAAATAAATATAGGTAGAAATCTCAATTTAAAGTCTAGATCCAAACAAGGCACATCTTGGAATCAATGTAATTAATGGGCAACATCTAACAACCACAGGCATCCTATTTGAATGCCCTAGACTTTGCAGCCTGTTTTTACTAAAGAGCCCCCAAGTGGTCAGGAATGGAGAAGTTTCTTCCACTTACTGTGAATGGTTTTCCTGAAATAATAAAGGTGCTCACACATTTCATTCTTTACAATGGTAAGCATGAATATCTCGTAGTAGATTCATTGCTATATGCAGATAATACCTACACAGTAACTACTATTCTCACCAAGCACAGTGACAGAAGTCTTTTTTAATGATCAGCTTCTACTGCATGTACATTCACAACTCTTAGGAATAGATCACACTCATCAGTGACTGCCCTACTGTGGTATCCTGTTTACATAATGTTCTTTTAATCATTTCAGAAGAACACTGAATTTATTTTCACATCATTCTTTACCATGAAATTTATAGTTTATAAACAACTTTAAACTATGTTTGCCCTTGACAAGGTCAAGAAGGGCATGCAAGCCATCAGCCACACCTCCAACTATAAAGTAGCTCAGATCTGTCATCTAAGTCAACGAATAAATAATAAAGATTGATGAAAGCAGCTCTTAAACTACTTTTGAAATGCATTCTACTTTCAGAATCTCTAATGGTTAGCCATTAAAGAAAAATAAATAAATAAAATAAAAAGGACTTTTTGCTGGAGTTTCGTATTCAGCTGAAATTTAGACTCTGCTTTATATATATATATATATATATATATAGTTGTTTTTTTTTTAAAGGGAAAACCATTTGTTGCCAGGACAGAACCACCACCTTGCTGAGAAGTGCTGTTGCATGAACTTTGCTGGAAAACAATCTTCATACTAGTTATAGAAAGTAAGATAATTAGTATATGTCTTCAGAACATCAGTGGTTGCTAACTAGTAAAGCATGTTCCCAGTTCCCAGGCTTAGACAAGACTCAGGGAGCATGGGGAAATGTCAGGGTAGAATGTACTAAACTATCAAACTGCTCTGTAACAGACTATTTCAACCTCAGAGAGAAAGTTGTCCTTCAGCAGTCCAGACATACTCTTCATTATGAATTCAGACCTCCAGATGGTAGACTTACCACAAACTTCAGTCATGCACCTTTAACACTGTTAAGGGTTCCAATGCATTAAAACAGCATTAAGTAATATAGATTTGAGAATGCAAATAACTGTGAAAATCTATCTATGCTGATAGATTTTATATGCAAATTTCAGAAGTAAACAAGCGTGGTCCAGGCTGGAATTCAGCTTCATGCATAGAAACTGTGTTAATAAATATGCTGAGTTGATTTCAGACACAAAAAAATAAAAAATGCTTTAAAATCTAGTTCTTGAACACAGGGATGATGTTTCTTTTTTTCTGAACCAAGAGATTTTTCTACGTTTTTCTTCTGCAACTTGTGTAACAGTGAATCTCTACAGCTCAGGAATAAGAAATCACCTTACTGCCCTTACAGCCCTGTACTGGAATATGAATTACAGTCAAGAGGAGTTAGCAGATACAAAGTCTAATTGGCAAGTTGGGATATGCTTAGCATGAATGGATCCTTTTGATGATGCTGCTGCCAAATTCTATCACGTCTGAACAGACTGAGTACATATATGAGATTTTTAGAGTTCTGTAATTTGGCCAAATCTTGACAGCTTTCCCACCAGAATGAAAGAAGATAGTAATGACTACCGAATTCTGTTCCCCTCTTCCACTTCAATAAAATAATGAAGTTACTAGAAATCCAATGTATTAGCTACATTTCTTTAAACCTAAGCAAACAAACCCCTCCTGATGCTTTCTTAGCAACGGCTGCACCCTTCCTGCTGGACATTTTTCATAACTATTTAGGCTGAGGCAGATACCCCATATGGAAAACATTAACTAAAATTACTAAAATGTAGCAACTTTATAACTAAGTGAACATAAGTTAGTACAAAACATTACACACCCTTAATGCCTCTTATTTCTACCCATGTTACCTGTACGTTAAATTAACATAGGCATTACCAAGTTACAGTTCTCTTTAACAGAATTCAAAGAAGGTGCAGGACAATCAGATATATATATATTTAAACACTCAGAGGAAGATGATGCTACTGAACAGAAAGATATCAACTGCCATCTTTTGTTATGGCTTTCTGTGTACATTAACATATTTTGCGTTACCATCAGTTCTAGTTCTGGGTCCTGGATCTGGACCTGCTCAAGGTCAGTGTGCTCCGCAAGCAGATTTCCCTTGACTTCTTTTAGGTGAAAATCAGAGAACAGTTGCTAGTCCGTATCATCTTATCTGTTACTTACCAGAGAACAGCATCACTGTAATGCAAATATTGTTAATATTCATATTATTTTTCTGGGAGAACAGATTAGTAATTTTCTGTAAAACAGGCTTTTCCTCTTTCCCATTCTCTCATGTTCTGTATTACTGTAGATCCACAAAACTCACTAAAATTCACTTTAAATTACTGCATTATATATTATAAACCTATGAAATGCAGAGCATTTTCTACTTGATGGAGACATCACTAAAACATGGAGGGAGTGTCAGGGAGAGGAGCTATGAGATATGGTGAAAATAAATTTCACAGGCATTTTTGTGAAGCATAATTTAAAAGGATTCCTAATTTGTGTATAAAACTATAGAAATGCAGTATTAAAATGAAACACACTGTATATTTCACTTGGATAACTCATCTATGGGTGACAGCTCCAAAATCATATAGCAGGTTGGTAAGCTAAACACATAGAACCCATACTTCCATAATGCATCACTTCAAACACAAAGAAAATTTCAGCTATTTCAAGGAAGATTATGCCTGAGTTTAAATACTTTACTCTTTATCAGAAAGCAGTTATTATCATTGCTAAACTATTAGTTTCCACCATCTGCTTTTGAAAAAGTAGCTATTACGCATTCCTAGACACTATCTTGGGAAATTCAGGCTAAAATGTAAAGACGGAACTGAACATATCAGATAATTATAAGCGTTTGTTGCTAACTGTACCGCTTAGCACATGAGAGGTACAAATTGCGAGAAGAAAAAAGCGAGAGGCATTATATGTATATACTACGTATGTCCAAGCATGAATTCACCTGCTTAGAAAGAAGAAAAAAAAACTGTATCTCCCTCCTTCCCTCTCACCGTGACAAAATTACATCCCCAAGGAGAAAATCCAGAATCATTACGGGTTTAAAGGAGCGATCTTTCATCCAATAATACAGAACTGAGCAAAGAGTTCAAAGTTGGACAGTAGGGTGGGACACAAACAGAAATCTGATAAACAAAATCTTCAAAAACCAAAAACTCATTTGTTATACAACAAAATCTCTCTTATTAGGCAGTAGGGAAAGACCGTGCTATGCCAGCCTTTTTACCATTTTTACTGTTTCCTGCCTCTAATTCCTCAACACAATCATTGCAAATTTTCTGCATACGATATCTCACTGCACTGGACGTGTTTTTTTCATGCCAGAAACTATTACAGATGAATTAACTTTAAACTAATTATTTCTCCCAGTTAATGATTACATTGAGACTACTGATCAATTCTGCTCTCAATGAAAGCCCCTACTGACAAACACAGATACTAAAGGATAGGAAAACAAGGGTAGAAATCACTAGCACACACAGGATAATTATTTTGTTAAACATTATGAATTCCTTCCCCTAATGAATTAGATACTCATGACACTGGCAAACTACTGAGCTTATCTAACAGGCCATCATTCTTTATTTATTTATTTAATTTATTTATTTATTTGGTTTACATCATATCCCATATATAATGATATGGGGAGCTAATATGCCACCTTATGCAAACACATTTTATTTTCCTATGGAAAAAAGCAGGCTTCTTTCTGAAGACAGGAACATTCCTTTTCCCCCACCCACTCACTTGATTTATTGCTCCTACTCAAATGTCAGCATTTAGTTGTTTCACCTGGTTTCTATTTTTAGCCATGCAGCAAACTGAAATCGGTCTCTTGTCAAATTGCACAGCTTAGCACAGCTGTGTGAAAATTTTTACTACAGGTGGGAACTTATTTATGTGATTACGGGCACTTCTATCATCTACAAAGATCGCTGTTTTTCAAGACAGCAATGAAATACTCTACATATATAACAAACAAGGGCTTTTTTTACACACATACAAAAAGGATGCACTTAATATTCTGTCCATGCCTATAGGTCCTTCTTTAGAGAAATCACACAACAAACACTGCATGCTTCTCAAAGAACTATACCATGAAGTAATTGATGGTATGTGGTCCTGGGAAGCCAAAGGAATATGCACTTCTGATGTGTCTTAACATACACGAATTGCAATTAAAGAAAGGACTGAACACTATCTTCTAATTATGAAGGAAAATATTCATATATGCACCAGAAATCAGATCCACAAATACATTCTCACAGAGTTATGCTAGATAAAGGACAGTTTCCCCACCCTCCACCATACATATGACTAAACTTGAAATAACAGGTTTTCAGAACTCATCTGGCAGAAACCAGCTCATGTGATCCCATATGTTCCACTGTGCAGCCCTATAGCTACGAAGACCAAATAGAGCTCCCAACCAAAAAGCACAGTGCTTTTCAAGATAAAGAAAAGGAAGAATGGAATTCACTCGCAGTATTCAAGTTCCAGAAATGAGCTAATAGCCTCACAGAAAGAAACCAAACACAGAATTACGTTAGAAATGACATTTTCCATAACACAAACAAAATTCCTATAGAAATTTCTAAACTTTATGAAGTCTTTCTTGGAACAAGAAATGTTCCTTTTAAAATTTGTATTTCATTTATGTTTGTCCTCTGCCCATGAGCAGAAATTCCAACAGACCGCACAAATAAAACTAACAAATAATTACAATCCTCCTCTACAATTCTAGATGAAATCAAAGTTGGCTCTCAGTAATAGTCATTAAAGGCCTCTGCAGATCTTGCCTGTGATCAGAAAGTAGAAACTTCAAAGAACCTATAAAGATTACAATATTTTTAATTTTTCTGGCATGGTTGAACTAGAAAGTGTTGGAGATTTCTGTATTTAAGGTGACTTCTTTTAATTAAAAAAATAATAAAAGGAAGAAAGAAAGAAGAAATATAGTGCAAATAAATTCTTTACAAAATCTCTAAAGTAACCTCAGTCTTTAAAGAAAGCAGTGCCATTTGCTCAGTTACTAGGCCTGTGACAAATGATCCAACACTGAAATGTGTAATATATGATTTGCCTCACTGAGCATTTCCCTCTCATTTGCGAGATTGCCTAAATGAATGTATTTTATTGAGCGCATGTCCTGCACAGTGTCAGCTTGATGACTTGTGAGAGTTCCCCCATGCTTGAGGAACTCCAAAGCAATAGCTCCTTTCCCTGAGTGAATGCTTGGGGTACTTAGGCCTATTCAACATAACTGCATTTCTCAAACTGGAAATACCCAAGCATTTGACACAAAAGCACTGTGGTGTCACTGTAGCTGAAGGAGGATGCTCCCTAGATCCCTGGCACCAGGCTGGCCATGTCTACAGTCGCTCCCCTGTGTGGCCTCCTTTGACAACCAAGTTTTAACTACCACCGAATGACTGACATGGTACCATACTGTCAGTAAGTCTGTTTCCATTTCAGAGAGTGCAGTAAACTAAGAAAGCATAAAACATGAGCAAAATGACTCAACAGTTGCTTGGCCACTGCATTATTTCCTTAAAGTACTATCTACAACTATCACACAATGTCAGTTCTGCAGCTTGACACTCAAATCATCTGCAAACAGGGTGGTCTCAGAAAATACACAGCAAAGAGTTTTCATTTGTAGGTATGTATAAGAGCAGGAGCAAATGGCTGATGACATATGCTTACTTTTCCTCCCAGTGGATGAGCTGGGAGAACAAGATTTCTTCTTTGTGCATTGCGCAAGTGAATAGGGCTCAAACAAGTTTCAACAAGCTCACCTTGTAAAACACAACACCAGAACTCAACCAGAGTTCAGAAACTGTGGTTACATCTTGTCAGAATGCACAAATCCATCACAGAAACCAGTAAAAGTGAGGACTAAATTCACACAGGTGCCAAAACTGAGTCCATAAAATATGTGAATACACACGCAAGTCTGTATTTACATTTGAAGATTTGCATGTGCAAATGGACAGTACCATGCATTTACTAATTATGTTCACACATGACTATCTTTGGCTCTTATTGAAAAGATACCTATATTTCTCTTGATAAATCCTGGCCAAAATCCTAGGCCAGTTGGAACTGTCTTCACCAGAAACTGTGGACATAAAATACTTTCCAGGTGGTACTCAGTTCCTCACAGAATCAAGCCCCAAAACAGGGAGTTCTTGTTGGAGTTTCTACAGTGAAGCTACTGATGGTTATGATGATCAAATAAGCAGTGCAGCCCAAAGGCTTGTTCACAAGCTTGAAGGAAAGGCACTGTAACTGTGAACCTGCACAGAATAACAGCTTATTTAGCTTCTAGTAAATGAAGTGTTCTATCTAATAGATTTTTTTTCTTCCTCTGATGGCTAAATGCTTCCCCTATTACTAATGTGTGAAATAATCTAGAGTATTAATGTTTGCATTAAGCAGTTACTTACGCAGGCCTTGGAAAAATGACGGCTTCTGGCAAAATTTACCGGAGAAAAAAAATCCAGATACAGATTTGACTTAAGGCATTACTGTTCAGCAAGGAGTGGTTTGGGCAAGATCTTATTTCCACTTTTGCCCTGAAAGAAAATAGGCAATGACTAGTAAATGAGTTGGAAATTATTACTATAATTAACATGTCTTCAAAGCAGCCTTTGGAAATTGTGCATGCGGCAACAAACTAATGAAACTCCAGTTGCACAAAAACAAAAGGTCACAACAACCTGAGTGAAGCCAGGATAGAAGCTGTTTTAGAGAACTTTTCCCATATTAAAGGCATACTCTGAAGAAGATAGTGACAACGTCATCCTGTTCTGCATAGTTTCATTGTCTCCACAGTGAGATTCCCCATAATGAATGCCTGGTGCTCTCAGCACATGCAGAGACATTTGGAAGTTCTTGCAGAAAAAAAAAAAAAAAAGAAACAGGAGGTATAGAGGAGTGGGGTGTGAGGGGAAGGATGAAGCCAAAAGAAAGCAGCCAGTGAAGTAAATTGGTAACATGAAGAGAGATTTGTTTGGTCAAAACTTGATTTATTGTGTAAATGGCCATCCATCCAGCATGCACTAATTACATATGGCACGGACCAAGCAACTTAGTATGAAACTCTTTCAAAAGATACAGCTCAGCTCTGCGCTTCAGTTTTTCCCTCAAAGGGAAGATTATATTCCTGTGGCTCTCTCAAGCATACTTCAATCAAAATCATTCCCTGCCTTCAAATTCTTTCTGCTTTTGCAGCACAAGAGTATAATATCTTCATGTGAATTCTTCCTGTTTACTTGCATATGAAAATATGAATCAAATCCATACTAAAGTTTCTAATTGCATTATTTTAAAACTGGCGGCTAAAAAGAAATAATAGTTGGAAAAGCTCAGCACAAGCATATTGTTTGCAGGCTTTATACAAGCACCCACGCACATATTTCTGCCATGACACCCACTTTTCCACATCATTCCTAATTTGCAATGTTCTTGTTACTGGGCCTGTTCCAAATCCCACTGCAATGAATGTAAGGTTTACAGCTGGTTTCAGATTGCTTGGGACTCAGTCTAGGCATTTGGGCTATAAAGAGCATATCAGGAATGCTGGCTCAGGAACGGGAAGAGGATCTGAGGGGAATATCACAATGTTGATAAACAACTAAATGTACAAATGATAGATGAATTGATAGCTGCATTGAAGAGAAAGCAAAAACTGTCCTTCTGACTATTGCTATGTATGACAGCAATTGCGAGCTCTAATTAACCCTTTATTTTTTCTTAGAAAAGTTTGAGAATAAAAGTCTGTGCCTACAAAGATCCACTTAATTCCACTGTTTCTGATCTCCTTACCTCATTTTCATTATGATTCCAGAATTCATTCCATCATTCCTGGCAGGTTATTTCTCAGACCATAGTGTGAATCCCATCAACCAACACATGGATACTCAGCAGCAACTCAAAAAGAGTCTCTTACGCCTGCTCTTTCTGCACTGAGTTAAATATTTAACAATATTATTTTCAAATCAAATCTGATCTAGCTTCTCCATTCCTTTTTCTCCATCATCAGCAGATAGTGGTAATGAACTGAAAGGATTTGTCACCCTCCGCAATCTTTGCTTAGGGTACAAAAAGAGAAATGTACATCTTCGACACTTTTGGTCAGGAAATAACATGGGTATGGAGGATGCTTACTAATAATGTTTTTATTTTTGCCTCTTAAACTCTAACATTTGCCATAGGAAAAATACAGTAGGTGTAATTTTGTGTTGAAGTGTTTCTTTCTCTTAACAGCCATAGGAAGTTATTCTAGTGATCTGAGTACATACATGGAACTGCCCTTTAAAACCTACTCTGTCCATGGAAGTGATCCATTTGAATGATGCCCAAATGGTACAGCAATTCCACTGTAACAGATAGCGCACCATCTGTTAACTACATTTGAAGTCCGCAGTGGGGACACACTATAATCTTCTTTAAAATATCCCTGGGGTTACTTTTACAGGCTTGGAAAGATAAGGGAGAAATATTTCTTCCTTTGGAAGATGTCCTTTATTCTAGCAGAGAAGCAAAAAATGGACAGCAGCTTACAGATTTGTTTTAACTAGTTGGGCAATAGACTGGTTTGGTTATCTTCCACTGAGAAAGAGGACACATTTTATGATATTGTCCATTAAAGGCCCTGAGATACTTAGCTCTTAAGCATTTCTGCAGTATTTATGAAGCCCTAAACATTTTTTAAAGCAACAGACGTTTTTGATGAGTAACTACTTAGGAAACACACAAAGGTTATCTAGCATCTGAAGAACCAAAAAGACAAGTCTGGTGGTATAGCCTTGATAAGAACAGGATATCCAGCTTAGAAAATTCCTTACAGTAATCATCTTTGAGCCTGGATGCCAAAGCTGACTCTCTGAACACCTCATTTTTAACAGGAAACTGAAGGAAATCATCAGCAAGTGATGATGTTATAATGGATGATCACTTTGCTTGATAAACGAAAGATTTTACAGCATGATTAGGAGCTTGGTGGGAAATGTGTCAAAATGATTCTTCTCACATCAACCAAGAGATAAGCCATAGGGGCTCTCATCATTTGAACTCTCAGGGCAAAACCAATTAAGAACTAGGTATTTTCCATCTCGCAGTTCAGAGTGTGGGGAACACTAACAGAAGGACTCCTTATCTACTATAGCCTTTAGGCTGAAGTGCTCCTCTATTGTCCATCACCACAAGAAAGCTTTTATTTCCATGCTACAGCATTTGCAGATTGGAAGAAGACACGTATCTGTGTATAAAAGGCTATTTCATCTTAAAGCACAGGACCAAATCTTCCAGTACATTAAATGAAGATTTGTAGCTTGGCAACTGGGGACTAATTCATGAATTTATTCTGATTACAGCTTTTTTGTAAGCAAGTAAAAAATAGACAGAAAGCCACACAAGATTTACTTTTTTTTTTTCCTAAAAATTACCTAACTCTAGATAGGACATATTTACTGCTAATGTCTTACAGGAGAGAAAAGCAAACCAGTAAGATGCAAAAAAAATCCATATCTACTGTGTCAGCATACTTTATTTATAACCTGTTTATAGCTCAGGTCAACTCAGAGGTGCACACAGAGATCGCCGTGAATCATACAGAGGCATCTATTTTTAAAGCAACTGAAGAATACAGGAGTATCTTCCATCTGGAATTGTTTTTAGAAATGCCATCTACAGGGGCAGTGCAGAAACATGCAGTAAAAGAATAAATATCTTTACACAAGGCAATTATTTTTCCAAATGAAGTGCAATCTGTGAATGACTGGTAAACAAATGGGGTAACTGCCAGCATAAATATTTATTTGAGAATACAGGCAGCTTCAAAACAAGCAAAAGTTTGTCTCAAGTAGTTAGTGCGTGCACTCTGTGGAAGAGCATAAATGGCTCTAAGCAAATGTTCTGTGGAACTCCACATAAAACTTTCAACTATACAGAACATTTTAAAGACTTCAGCGTTATTAGCACAGTAAACTTAATTAATCACCATGACTTGACTTTTTTTTTTCCTCCAGTGAAATTTAGTATTAGCTGTTATTAAAGCAAATAAATAAAAGCTCAGAAAGCTATTTGATCCTCGTTACTTGTATTAGAAGACCTACTAATAAAATGGTAATACTCAGTGCATAGGCAGCATGCCAATGGCACCTAAATAGTAGCCACAGCCATTTGACATTTTCTAAAACTTAAGTTTTAGAAAATATCACGTGAAGGAGGGAGATCTTTAGAAATAATTAAACGTTCTTAGTTGGTGGGACAACATAAAAATGACATTTTCATTATGAAAAATACTGATAACATTTTTGAATTGTTAATTCAAGAAGGAGAATATGGTAATGGTAATTCCTCTCAAGAACATTTACATAGTTTTGATTAAGAGTGGTATATGTAGTACTGGGAAACAGCATCCTGTAATGTTCTCTCTTGTTTGAAAAGACAATAACTAGTCTATGAATAAGGAAATTTTTAGTCTTTATGGCAAACTCTAGGTCAGCTTGCATGAAAAAAAATGAGATGCACTCCAAATACAAGATAGCAGATCTCATACTAAATATTACTGAAATTATCCTTTCACTAAGGCATTGGGAACCACATGGTTTTAAAGAAGAAATGTTCAACCAGCCACTGTTTAGTCCCTGTGGTCAGCGTGCGCTGACTGCCTGACGACTGTGGTGTGCAGTGTAGCACGGCCTGGTTATGTTTAGAAAGAAGTTTTGCCAAGATACAAAGGCATATCACTAAGGAGTCTGATACTGCAAGGTATTGATTCTCTGGCAGTGCAGAATGTGCTGTGCCTGCCACAGCTGAGGTCAAAAAACATAATCATTTCCACAGACACTGAAGCATGTCTCCTAAATATCTTGAACACGTAATGCTTGCAGGGGAATGTCTACTTACAGAATATATGTGTAGTCTTAGAGTAAACTGCCATTGGAGAGGGATAAATTTAGATAGCTAGAAATATGGTACTTCCTTTATTCCCTTCAAGGACTTCAGTCTTTGGCTAAGTAGCAGATTATTCTTTTAGTCTTTTAGTCTGTCTATTTACAACATTTTTCTTCCCTGTATAAATGAGATCCAGTTGCTATCCAGAACAGACCTAATTCTCACAGCTCTGGTCTCACTTTGAAGCTTTCAGCCTCAGAATGCACAATGGAGAAGGGTCCTGTCGTAGGTAACAGCAAAACTTACCACCCTTTCAAAAGCAATAGGAATTTTGAAACTGGTTTTACTGTGATGAGAGACTGGGAAATAAGGGTTGCTTATGTCTGCTACACTTGATGCCTGATAATTCAGCTATTGGCTGATACAACCTATAGCTTCTGCTTCCCTTTGAAACTAACTTCAAGAGACAAATTATATGCCTTTCTCAATGCAAAAAGGTTCAAACTGTGATTTTCAGTCACAAATACATGAGCCCTCTCCAGAACTAGACAATATTTTACTTTTGACTGACTCTCACTGTGTTGTCACTGAACCTGACCTTAAAATGAATGGGCAGCCCATATCAGCTCCTTGCCTTGTTACAGTCTGTTCCACTCAGCGTTCTGACTACTCCCAAGTGACTGATAGGAGAGAGCAGTGGGTGTCCTTGGCTGAGACTTGGCAGTGTTTAAGGATCTAAAGCAAATCTCCAGGCTAAAAAGCTCACTGACTATCTTTAGCTGCTAGACTCCCTGAGTTGACAAGATATTTCCATTCAACAATGAGGTTTTTTAACAGCTGTGATATGCAACTGTAAACAATTTGAAAAGGAACAAAAGTTTTCAGCCCTATTAAGATATTGTGATGGTTATTTTAAAATAGAATTCTGTGAAATTACTTGTTTTGAAGAACTGAGATTCACTTCTGATGAAAAAATAAAATAAAATTATCTACTGGCATTTTTAAACAGAAAAGAAAACCCAAAAAATCCAAAACCTAAAGAGAGGAAGAAAGATTGTGTACCAAGAGAATGCAATGCTATTTTATTCTAAAGCTCTCCTTTCAACGACATTAGGTACAGTAAGGTGCCACAAATCTGTGGCTATTTGGAACTAAACAACGGAGTGAATTTCTTTTCCTAGTAATACTGTACCTATTTAATGCTTTATTGCAAAAGGACAATGATTCCTCCTAGCATAAGACTAATATAATGCTGTCAGTTATATCTAAAGTCTAATTGGAGATCCAGGTACACTGTACAAATACCACACCAAACTTGTAAGATATTTCCACTTCTGCAGAATCAGAAATGCTGTTAGATTATGGTAGATACAAAAGGTATGTATATCTCATCTTTCTATTGGGTAAGTAGATAAGTACTCACAAGATGATTAGCCGAAACATCACATCTGAGTAACAGCAAGTGTAGCACCACTCCCAAAAGCTACAGGGGAAACTGCAGCAAAACCACAGATGTTAAATTATGAACAAGGTCCTGAAGTGAGGTGGCAAAGGACAGTCTTGGGGATTTCTTCTTGGATATCACAAAGAACCCACAGTTTGCTCCATGGTAGTTAAATAAACTACTTTTGTGTTGTTCAGAGAAAAACACACAGTCAGAGAGGCCATTTCATAACCATAAAATGAAAGCTTTGTGAATTTCAAATATACAACCAACACAGCTCTATTAAACTGACTGACGGAGAATATATATACATAAGTGAATATTTTTTGGTGCTTTGTCAGTTTCAGATCATCTTGCACAGTAAAAAAAAAACAACTATATACTCCAGAAATTTTAATTGAGATAAATTGATATATTTCTAGCATTTTCTAGTCTCCTGTAGCTTTCTCCAAGTCTGTATTTAGGATATTAATTTCCAGGCCCTCTGTTGGGGAAGTAAGACACATTTAGGCACACCTGTGAGCTTCTGAACTTATTAGCCAATTCGATCAAATCTGCCATAAACACAGTACCTACAAATCCCATGCAAACACAAAACCAGTGAGACAATAAAGGCTACTTTATTACCTTTGCATTAATTGTGAAGCAAATATATATATATATATGTCAGGAAAATAAGCTGATATATATTTTTCAAGCTGTTTATAACCTGTGTATTTGCTTCACAATAGTGGGAATGTATGTGACCTCTTCAGAATTCAATTACTTTTAGAAAAACATCGAAAGCAGAGGTCAAGAATGAGCCACTCCAGAAAAGCTTGACAGGTAGGAGACTGTCAGATAAGAAGGCTAAATTATCACATTGTCATGAGTGTACACATTAAGATTTTCTCATATTTAAAAAATTAATGACAAGTAGAAAAGACAGAATAGTAACTAGAATGAAACGCTCCCAAGAGATAGGAAAATACTTTTAAAGATGGGTGGATTTCTAGGAGAAATCCTGCATTTTATTCCATATCAAAATAACAGGAAAATTTTCTCCTAATATTTTCTATTTATACTTTCACAAGTCATATGTTGATTATCTAAAAAATGCTTGTATAAAAGCACACTTTTTACTTAGCCCACATCTTATGGCAGCTATATCCATTTTTCTGTCACAGATTCTATCTTACCTCCCTCTTTCTGATCTCCAGAATCTTTAAGAAGAATTTAAATTTTCATTAAAAAAAAGAAGAAAACAATAACAAAATATGAGATTTTTTGATCCACACAGATGCATTCACAAATAACACAAGCTATGATTTAGTCCCGCACAGCTCATTCATTTGGACAGCCCTGTATCTACAATTCCCCTGCAGTGTTCCATAAAACCATTTCAGTGGTTGCACAGTGGCTAAGCCGAAGTGAAATAGAGCCCAGAGCTTTGGGAGCATCCTAGGATACCTCACAGCAATTCTTACACCTCATGCATGTTCACATGAATCGCAGAAACAGGATGAAATTGGCTCTAAAGTGACTCCAAATTTATTATGCAGATACAGAAATGTGTGTGTTATAGAAACAACTAGAAGTTGAATGAGATCTTCCTCTATGATACTGCCTAAAATAGGTAATGTAACATCAACAGTTAACTTAAGGTCTGAATGTTTATCCAAACTTAGAGGGAACGTGAGGCTTTCTAACAGTTAATTATCATTATATATGGAGTGATATAACTTTAAAAGTATAATAATAATAATACCATAGCCACCCTATAAGCAAGACATTTACTACTATCATCTTGAGAGAATAGCATTAAGGTAAATCCTTCCTTGATAGGTTCACTGATCAGCACATTTTTCTGAAACTTCCAGAGTGTTTGACTTCCTACAATCTTACTTATGTCAACAGATCAAGGTTTTATGTCAATCTGAAGAAAGTTCTTACGGTTTTCTAGTGATAGTTCTTAGAGACTGTCACGTATAAAAGTTAACACCTTTTGGATCCTGTCCTTTATGACTGTAGAACCATCGCAGAAAAATTGCTTGATTTTATTTATTTGAGGAGATGTACACTTCTCAGTGGTTACAGGATTTCAAGATGGCAATTAAATGCAGAAATTTCTTAAATAGATTTTTTATGCTTTATAGCCTTTTGTTTAGACAAGTGTAATATGGCTCAGTAGTTCAGAAGAGTGGTGCACTTAAGTCATTATTCTTCCTGAACTACCTATGAAGGAATAAATAGTACAGGAATTAATAAACACCAGTAAATAAAACTTATCACTACTGGTTCACAAGCTTCAGTAGCTTTACTATACAAGAAAAACAATCCATGTTACTGCATGCCAAACTGATTTCCACGTTTTCTTAATAAAACAGGAAGACACACTTTTTGAACTGAGAAGGTAACTATGCCAGTGCATACAGGCTAATACTGCAGTAAATAAAAATAGTATTTCACTTTTATTTTGGTTGCATGTCATGCAGTACAGAAGCCACATACACACTCCTTCTGACAGGAAAGGGTATTTTTTTCAATGGTAGACAAATGTAAATAAATAATAAGAACTGATTCATGATGAAATGTACTTATTCCCCATGAAACCCTCTATTTTGCAATGGTTCAGATAGAATGAAGAATCAGAGCTGTAGAAAAGATTAAAATGTACTTTATCTTAAGAAAAAGCCTTAGAGGAAGCATTCAATAATATGACAAGCTGGTGCAATGTAAAAATACTGATAAATGGAAAGCAAAAACAAACCACAAACTTTGACTAATCAGAACAAAAACTCTCAGTCCACACATGATTTAAGTATATATTCCCATTTGGTAATAGGCAAAAGGAACATAACTGATTTTCAGTAACTGTTCTGAGTACTCTTTCTGACAAGAGTTTCTTTTGTAAGGTCAGCAAATGAGAAAATAAGTATTAAGTTGCAGGCTGCCAGCAGGAAATACCCCTACATCAGCATACCTTTATTATCATCTCCACTTGATAACTTTAAGAATGCAAGTTGAGGATTTTTACCTTATTCTATGATATAACTGATTCCAGAAACTATCATTTAAAACTAACACTCAATATTATTAATGTCACTCACTCTTATCAACTCTAAGTATTGTTAAATAAATTGGGGTTTTTTTGTTTTGTTTTTTTTGTTTGTTTGTTTGTTTGTTTTCTGGTGTTTTTTCTTGAAGATCAATTTGAGGTAAAGTCTGAAGAAATTGTCCTACAATTATGCTTGCCATGTCTAGATTTATTCCGTGCTTGCCTTCCAAACAAGGGTTACAAGAACTGAAATTGAAGTGTGTACAATAAAGCTCAGCTTTTCTTGCTTCAATTTCTTTTTTTCCTAATTCCTTGGTTGTTCAGTATTGTTTTTAAGCACTATTTGCTTGAAGAAAAAATAACATGTTCTGGTTACAGTTTTGCTATTGAAATTATTATTACCTTGTGGTAATCAAGTACTATTATATCTTCATAGAAATAATTATTGGCCTTGTGAAGATTACTTCTCTTTAAAATCTCTCATTCCCTTTGGACACATGAGATCTCTGACTCTCTCACCTCTGTCTTCCAAAACTCTTCATTCACTCCCATCTACAAGGTGCTATCCTTATTCAAATGAAGTCAGTGGTAACTTTGTCATTGACCTGAAAGAGGTCAGGATTTTCCTTCTCATGTTCCTTCCAGAAGGACTATACTGCCTCCAACCAGAATGTTCTCAAACTTTCCACTAACTCACTAATCTTTTTCTCCTTCAATCACAAACAGCAAAGCTCTATCACATACAGTATCAAAGCAGAAAGCAAAATAAGACAAAGAGAAAGAAGCCACTTCCTGAGGAAATCCCATCTTCATTTTCTTTTCATCTGTGCTCCTTCAAAAACACCATAAAGGAACAATGGAATAAAATCACAATCGAAAAATAAAAGCTCTACAGCGACATCTATTTTTTGTATTACTGGTAGACATTAACCACTCAAAGGCCAGATGTGTTATGTTTTCCTGTGAACAATCTCAGCTTAATCTTTTCTGAATTCCTGGCTTCAGCTTTGGGGATTTCTATGTTCTATGTCCTATTTTGCTTTCTATACAGACTTGCACATTGTGTGATTCCCAGCAAAATTGCCACATACCTACTTATATGTTTGTTTTCTGTGAAGAATGGTAATTGTTCCTTCCACTACTTGTCTGAAGTCATGAATCAACAGACACTGCCTGACAAACTTGTTGAGACAAATGCTGTTTTACAGAGCAAGTTAAAGACAAACATCCCTATTGTTCCTGATTTACTGTCAAACTCGAAGAAAAATGTTGTATTCAAAAGTCAGTGATTTACACCACCTTAAATAATCCTCCACTTTTATATGAAACAACTGTTATTTGGAATGTCTATTCATTAAAGAAAAAAAAGTATACTGACATGACAAATATCAAGATTTTCCCACAAAGAGTATAAACTACTGCTTTTAGATGATTCCATTTCTCACCAAGAGGTGATAAGAACAACTTAGCTTGTTGTCTAGTTCCTTGAAATGCTGTTCTTGTTCTCATTTAGATCACAAATTAATTTTGGAAAATTCAGCCTAGATGTTACAGAAAGCTGAAAGTCCTGACCTCACATTGTGTATTACAGATAATTCAGTAAAAGGTATATCTTAGTATAGGATGCCAGTCTAGAAATTTCAATTCACTATACAGGAAAGCATGCTTCTGCCCAGACATGTTCCTGTTGACTCCAGCATTCTCCCCATTCATAAAAAGCAATAGTAACAAGAACTATTTCTAGACAATGACAATTTGGCTCATGCTAACAATGTACTTCTTAGAAGTTTTATCTGGACTACACTGCACCACAACTATAAGGATCCTTAGCTATAGCAAAAATAAAATAGACCTTCAAAGGTGGAAAAAAAAATACATCAATCAGTTCTATGTGATGGAGTTCATCTGACACAGGCATCTCTCCACAGCCTAGAAGAAGATACCAAAACACAAAAAAAGAGTAAAGACAAAAGGCAGAGCCTAATGTCACTTTATACAGCTCTTAATTTAGTTCCCATGAATTTTCTTCAGCCCTTGCATTTCCCCTCTAGAATGCTACGATACTTGATGCCTTCGCCCCACTAGAAGCCATGACAAAGTTAAGTAAGTTCAGCAGAATTATTGATGTGGAGCTAGACCCACAACAACCACTTAAATACCACCTGCAAACTCTGTAAGAAAGCTCAACATGAGGAACTGCTCATACAGAAGAGAGATTTCTATTAAAAATGGAAGTGACAAAGAGAATTATAATTCCCAGTTTTGATGCTCTCCTACATTTTAATGCCAGAACAACTCAATCAGGTCAGAACTTGCAGTATTAAAGATGCCTACTAGCAACAGAATGCTTTTTATTTTCACGTGAGAAGCACTCAGATGTGCAATCTTATTCTTCTCTTACTTTTACTCTCCATTAACAGCTGTGAAACTTTTCACAGTACTAACGAAAACTAACGCATGCATGAGAAAAGATACTTTAGCTTCAGAGGAATCAGGGTCCCTCTTTACTAAAGAGCTTCTGTACAATTGCAAAGGCCCAATAACAATCTTGCAGGATCCTACACAACTCCTAGTTCTTACTTTGACTTAGGCTTTTAAAGTTTTGCCCTCTGGAATCTACATGATTTGACCTCAAGGTTTCCTGACTGGAGTTAGTTTATATCGAAGTAAGTTAAATAATTTTAATCCATTTATAATAAACAGCCTAGGAACTAATTGTTACTGTTTTCCTGAGATGCTTTAAGACACTTGAATGCAAACTGCTGGGACCTGGTAGACTGCGTTTGTGGAGGTTTAAAATGCACCCCAACCTACTGGGAGATTTGCAGCAAAATCTCTTTCTTTCTTCTTTATTTCTTTTAATGGCACTGGAACTGCTGCAGGAACATATTGTAACTGTCAATTACAAACCACTGACACAAGATTTAACCTCCTACACAATTACACACTGCAACTTGTGTTTCTCCAGACAAGACATAACTATTCAGCTAGGAAGAGAAAAACATTTGGTATCTTAATTGCTTTCTGTACAAACTGTATAATTAAAGTTTTGTCCTGTAATTTCACAATGAAAACAAACAAAATCACTTGTAACCTTACTCCTCCTAAAAGCAAAAAACAACACCCCCACCCCCCCACACCCAAAATATCAAAGGAGGAATGAAGGAAATAGGGAGGGAGGGAGGAGAGAAAACAACATTTTAATGTATTTTTTCATTCTTGGTGACATTCAACTACAACTTCTCCCCAGCCCATCCTGGAAAAACCATGATAACAAAGTTGCAAATATTATTTTTCTAAGATGTAGCACAAATATCTAAGGCCATGAAATCTCGCAGTACAATTCATAAACACTCATCTACTCACTATCATGAGTAAGAGCATTCAAAACTGGATTCAGGATCTGAAAGTAACAGCCACGTTTCAGATGTACAAACAGCACACGAGCACCAGCAGCAGAACTGCCAAAGCTGAGACAGAGCATGGCAGCACCCAGGTTAGCTGAGAGCTAAAAGAATAATCTCACAGCACACAATGTGCTTAAGATGGGCATCTAAAAGATGTGGCAACTTGGAGACGTTCAAGCCTCTACTGCTATATGAATGCAGTACAAATGGTAGACTGCAGTCACTGTTGAGATGTTATGGTGCGTTCTCACAGTTTCAACAAACATCTTTAGAGTGAAAAAGAGGCAAACATTTTTCAAGAACACCTTACACAGACACGTTCTCCAATTCCTCATATTTTCTAAAATAAAAGGTCTATTTCCAGAGCAATGAAGACAGTTGCAAGAATACCACTGACTTACCTGAAAGACCACTTTATTCTTGCCTCTACTATTAAGTACTCCAAAATATAGTCTACTTCACTATTTTCAGACTGCCATGCGTATTTGATTTTTATAACTTTAGCAGTTCCATTGTGAACAGGCAGATTGTTTTTAGCTAGCTACACCAGTTGCCAAAGAATCATATTAACACCCTCATTTCAGGTGTAAAGGGAACAAAATGGTGAAATCCACATTGCAGTGAGAAGAGAACAAAATGAATTGAACTGACTTGTGTCCATTTTAAAAATCATCAGTGGGCAATGAACAGTTTTATTGGTATGAAACTGAAACCACACTTTCAAAGCTGAGTAAGTGTTAAGCACTCTTACACAAGTGAAGTATAACCATATGTGAGTTCAAACAAATTGTGCTGGTTACAAGAATAAACCTCATATTTTACTGTTTAGAAAATATTAATTTTTTTTCTCAAGGATTTTTCCTTGAGTAGTAACAATTTTCTTACTGTTAGAAGGGGAAAAAAAAGTAGTATGAGGTGATTTTAAATGGAAACCTTTAGGTTTATTGGATGACTTCTTACACCTGAAGAACAATATCACAAGAAGTGTAAAAGTAATTGTTTAGCTGGATTTACTGTTCATTACATATTTCTCTACAACCATTTTTTATATCTGTAAGTTTAATGACCAAAAACATGGAAAATACAATCTTTATATGAGACCTCGTGTCATTATATGATGCCCTGCCCACATCTGGGGGTTGGAATTGGGTAGGCTTTAACATCCCTTCCAACCCAAATCATTCTATGATTCTGTGGTCAACATTTCTGTATTAAGTACTGATTCATGCATGGATGTGTTTGCTGAAAAAGGTCTAAGATGGGAATCTGGTCTTCCGGATAACTCCCTGCTAACTTATTGTTTGTATCTTCAGAAACTACAAGCTATTTATGATCAGATGTTGATAAGGAAAATGTAGATGCCTAAAATAACGACTAACTCACAATCACTTGCAGTAAAAGAGGAAGCCTGTTAATTGCCTTAGAATAATGAAGCTGTTACCATGAAAAATACTTAATAATGGGACTACAGATCTAATAGTCTTCACTCTATTCACAAGGGAGCTGCACATAACAGAGTAAGCTAAGACTTGGCTTATGACTTTCTTATTGTGGAAAGAGGTAGGACATTTTCAGTAAGCTCACAGGGTTATGGAATAGGGTTTGTCATCACATTCACAGTAATTTGTACCACAAAACATTTAGTCTAGGTTTAACTGAGATACTGAAATAAAACAACTGGCAACATGATTTCCTTCTGTAGTCTCAACATCTCTGTAACAAAAGTGTAAGTTAAGTAATGGTTGCCTCTGACAAAACACCACTTATGTTCAACCCATAAAAATAGTAGTGACTTCCAAATATACATACCTGTACAGAGAAAAAGACGGATGATAATGGAAGCACTCATAATATCCTGTACTTTGCATCAGTTTATACACAGTTTGAGAGAATGGGGCTTACAATGATCATCAAAGGGGATATGGGGTGCTAAGTCAATGACATGATGAGACAGTGATGTGTCAAACATTTCAGTGTTTAGAAAATTAGCAATGACAATCTCAATGGCAGTCAGAAAAACTAGACGGCTTCAGAGAAAGTGAAAAAATAAGAACTATATAATTTGTAAAACTATTACTCTCTTCTCAACTTATTAGCATATGCGTATACTGAAAACATACTCTCATCATCTTAAATTTTCACATCAGATCATCACTATGTGAATCCTTGATGTATAATTCTGTTATTAATATATCTTTCTTTTGCAGATCAGCATCAATAATAGCCACAAAGGGTTAAAAATTAATCAGAGTAGCTAAGCTGATCATTATTTTATTAGCCAAGGTTACTTTTGTTGATCTATGCTGTTGCTGACTAGCTTGGGCTCCAATTTAGCAGCAAAAGATCCTTTTGTCTATAGTGGTGGATCAAAGGTCAGACTAACTCCAACCATGTGGAGCCTAATGATAGCTAAGGGAGACCCATGATGGATATAAAAATAGAACTAAAGATAAAGGCTTTAATCACAAGTGACAAATTACATTTTTGATGTGTCAAGTTCAATATTAATTATTTTCAGCTGCTCTGCTTTTTCTTTTGTCTTAAGGAAACTACAGCAATCTGCTGACATGCAAGGAAAAGTTCAGGTGCAAAATGACCTCAGTTCAGTTTGCAGATTTACAGGAAACCATATACTATCCTTGGAGCATTTAAGTACTGCAGCCCCTGGAAGTAGTGCGGCCTGTAAAAACATAAATCAGGAGAGGATAGCGCCTTTTTCCCAATTTTAGAATGAGATAAATCTTCTAATTTTGTTGTGTTTTACAGAGTTATATAAAACAAACAGAAAACAAATAACAGATTTCTACCCAAAGAAAAGTAGCAATTGTCTGCAGAAAGATTTCTAATAAAATAACTTCACCATAAATTAATAACTTGAAAGAAATGGTCATCTCTTTTCAAATTTTCCAGCTATGATGCTCCTTCAGTGTCAGTCCGGGTCATCCATCCTCTAACAAAAAAGATTAATTATGCTTTATGTGTTTTGCGCCTTCATAAATCCATTGCTTTCTCCAGTGTTTTGGAAATCATTTTTTTGTCCATGGTACAAAGCAATTAAAAAATTAATATATACAGAAATTCTCTGAAGAGGGAAAACGAGTAAACTGCATAGAAGTTTAAAAGGAAACCGAGGTATTCAATGTGACAAATAACAGCCTAACCATCCTTCTTCACTTACCTTTGAACTAAAATCTAAATGTTTTCAGATCATTTAAGAGAAGTATTTATGATACTTAATCTGTTGACTATACATGATATCAATATATCATAATATACCATATATCATGCTATTCCTAATAGCAAAGGAAACTAGGAAACAACAATATGAGAGTTTAAATATTCAGTCATACATAGAATCAGTAAAACAAAACAACAACAAGCACAAAAGGCAGAGTGGTCACAAACGACCTCTGAAAATACTTTCAAAACATTGAAAACTGCATATGATTATTAGTCTGGGTTCTCTTATCTAAAACATCTGAGAGATCAAAGTTTTTCATGACTACTGAAGGCAGTAATGGTATTAAACAGAAGTACCCATCTTAAGATAGTAACAAAGTCTTCAGAAGGCAGTAATGGTATTAAACAGAAGTACCCATCTTAAGATACTAACAGAGTCTTCAGCTTAAACAAAATTCACTAAGAGGTCATAAGTTCTCAAAAAAATAATTTGAATATAATTAATTAAAAACAGATCACGATGCCACTTTGTGGCATCAAATGATACCACAAAGTCTATAGCAAATTTGAGGAACAATTACAGAAGGCTTTGTGCTCAGCCAAGAACTTGGAAAAGTAATACAATCAAGAAGAGCTCTGAGAGAAAGTATAGGATAATGTATAAGTTGTGACAGAGGTCTATCACTAAAGCAGCCAGACACACACATCAACTCTTCCACTGTCATGAAAGCCAACAAGCACTGGGGAGTAGGCCAAAAGAGACTTGTCCTGTTGATACATGGTCAGAACGAGACAAACAAAATGGACAAGCAGGCAGGTGTGAAACATTTATTTTCTTAGACTAAAAAGGATTTTCTGAAGAAAATAAAACATTTCTTGAAGCGGAAGAAAAATGTAGTGGGTTGACTGGGCTCCTATGTCACTGGGGAGAATGATTTCAATCCATCATCTCAACCAATAGGTTCCAGAACCAGGATGCAGATGGCATACATTTAAAAAAAAAAAAAGAAAAAAGAAAAAAGAAAAAAAAAGGCTGAAAACAGGAGATTCACTGAAGCAACTTTTGGCTATTAAGCAGAAAGACTGTATTAAACTTTCTACTTTCCAGCTAAGAGCTGAACACCAAAAATGAAGCAGCTAACAAAGCGGTAGACAGTGAAAGGAAGGATTTGCAGCATGCCTAGGAGGATGAAATATGCTTGCACCACAGGATCATCACCAGCTGAAATCTAGCCTTGTTATCTAGTACAGTGTGGCAATCCCAGACTGCAAATGGTTCTCATAGAAGAACAGAGAGGAACTCAGGGCACTCCTAGAGTGCTGCAGAACAAGAGAGTTTTATAAAACAGTTACACATATGATACTGCATTTATATTTTTTGCCAGTGGGTGGTTTTTTGATCCCTTTCATAAAGCATACATAACAAGAGGAAAGAAATACATTATCGAATAGCAGGGAACTTAGTGAAATTTATTTGGGTTTCTGGCAGGGGCTACAGCCCACTGTACATTTGTTACTTTTGTAAATTGAAGCCTGGTCCTCCTTTTGTCAATCAAGCCCTGATCAACAGGGAAAAAAACCAGAAGAGCTGCAGTAGCTGGACTAACAATCTTATACTGATTGATTCCACTACTGACCTGAGAGAAACCCATATTTATGACTATGTGATAAGGCTTTAAATTCTTTCTTCAGCTATATTCAGGAGCAATCACACTAGATTAAATTATCTCTCTCTCACCATTACCTGACTAATGCTCATGAAGATGGTGCTCAGAATTATAAACTGAATATAAATGAGTCATCACGCTTTATTGCATTAATGTGTGGTTGTTTTCAGAGAGTGACCTTTCGACTGACCTGCCAGAGGTATAGCCAAGCCATCATTCCCTGACAGGCTTTTACTGAGGGAGAAAAAATCTTCATAATAGCACAGAGGAATTTACTAATCTGACATCTAGTTTAGCAGATTAATCTTGGATTTTCTTTGATCATGACTGGCAACAATGTGCAGCAAGTCAAACCAATCAACAATTATTAATTAAGAGAACAATGAAGAGCAGAGGCTATTTAGTTATGAATGGCACACACTGACTGAACATTATGAGTTCCCAGATGAAAGCAGCATTTCCTAAGTGATGCAGATCAGTACTAGATAAGCTTCAAGATAGTTTTACAATGTAAGAGGGAAGTCTGAAAGAATGTTACCACAGTCCAGAGTGGGGGGGGGAGAGAAAGAAATAAAATGAAACTGTAAAGCTGCCTTTAGTACTTAAATGAACCAAAGTATTCCACTAAGATTCACACAAGTAGGTCTAAAAATGTCGGTACAAGCCCTACAGTAGACATACCTGTGCATTGCTTGAAAACACCGATGTTTGAGAATTCTTATAGTCCCCATGAATAAAAACTAAAGAACGATGACCTAGTTAATATATCTCAGCTTTTTGTAACATTAGGTCATACAGTACTGTTTACATAATAGAAAGTCATCTCAAATGCATAGGGCCAGTTCCGCTGGCACAGTCTTATTTTTGTACGGCAATTAGGGGAATTACACTTCTTTATGCAACTGTGAATGTGACTTTGGATATTCTAGTAATGAATTTTCTGTTTCTTACATCATGTAATAGGCAAAGTTGAGAATTCTGTCAAGAACCTGCTGCTCCTACTAAAGTAGACTGATGAATACCTGACTCTACCCACGTGACTGTCTATGCTGCTACCTGTGTAACATTATAAGGAATGACTAAGCCTTAATTATTCTGGAAAATGCAGTAAATATAAAACAAAGTGAAATGCTCAAGGCCATCATGTTTTAATAGAAAAAGTATAAGGAAGTAACAGGCATGTACCAGCTTAAAAGTTTATTACTTAAATAATTGCATAATTATACACTGGGAAAACTGGTTGATAGAAGAAAAATACTCTTTAATGTTTGCAGTTTCTTGTGTTCTAATATAAAATAGGATTATTTATGGCCAAATTGAAGCAGATCTTGTAAAAACTCAAGACACTCCTTATTAACAGCATTCAAAGCTTTTCTCAAAGTTACTTGTCAGCAGAGTACAGAAGTGACTGGCAAATAGCTCTCAAGTATTCAGAGCAATGAAGCAGCCTTGTAGGTGGGGGGCACTCTGGCACTGTCAAAACTGCAAAGCATATACAATGCCAAAATCAGCAATGAGTCTAACATCTACAAAGTGGAAATTTCTAACAGTCCACAGCTCTGCATCAAGCAGAGAAAGATCTAAAGAGATCTGATGATTAAACCAAACCCAGTAATGAGGTAAATATTTTAAAACACGTCTATTTTAAAAAAAATAAAACTGCAGAAAGTTCACCATAACTTGAAACCATGGTTATTTTACAGGTAGATGTATTACAGACTGAATGCATTAGCTACATGGTGAGCTTGTTTCACACCTGTTAGGCAGAAGATACAAGTACAGCATACACATCAATCCCTTCCATTTTAAAATCCACGAGCACTTGTCCAATTTTGATGATATTTCTATAGCTACACTAAGAAAATGGTGAACTGATGACTGCCTACATTTGTCCACTTATCCTGCATCCAAGTACGTTTTTTCATTCATTTAGCTACAAATTCTCCCTATGGATGTTCAATTATTGTTTAATTATATAATTGTAATAATTATAAAAATAATTACCATTAGGAAAATTATTTTTGTTGAAGTATTAAGAAGTGAGTTAAAATTGCCAACTGTTAAAGTTATCAAACTGTAAAATATATTAACACATATCTAGGTTCTTCATTACATGCAAAAGTAACACTGGCAAACATATCTCACATAGTAGTGCCTATGGTTTCTGCATACTAAAGCATTGTGTATCAAATCTATCTGACTTCAGATTTATTCCAAGCCAAGAAACTCAAACTACTACAGCAGCTAAGCCAGATCATTTCTGGTGCTAGAAATACCCAGCATAGTATCATATCCACACACATTTGATTCTTCTTCTCCCCACCATCAGCCACCAAATATCTATGTACGCTTATTTGCAGCTGAATAAAATAGAAATAACTGCTGGAGTAAAATCAGGTGGAAGAATAAATGCACACCAGTAATTCCAGAACAGAATCCATTACTTTAATGCCCTGAATACCCTTTGCTATAAATTTTTCCTGTATAGGGAAAGGGAACGCGTATATGCCTGGAAAGTGATTTCATAATAACTGTTTATCTCATTTCTGTGGTTGGCTTAAATGAGTCAAACAGCAAACTGTATTTTCCCATTTGCCTTGGACACTATTGCCAAATTTAGTTCTAAGCATAAATGAAAAAGTTCAATAAAAGCAAGAAATTTAAAAAAAAAAAAAAAAAATCAAGGTGAAAGAATAAACTGCACAAAGTCTGGGATGTATTTATGACTATAAAATACAGTTATTTCTGCCACAGAAATCATATATACAGTATCTACTCTATTGGTTTAAGCCACAAGATACCAGAAAGTGCAGAGGTGCAGAATGTGACTGCTGTGATCGAGGCTACATTGAATTTGCCAAACCTCAAAAGGAGTTCACTTTTAAATTCAGCTGCAGGCCTGGCTAAATCTTGCTTCTCCTCTAATACAGAGAAAACTGCAGAATAGGAAAAGTCTTTGTGGTCTGGCAAGTAGCCCTAATTTCATGAGCATTTCTTAATACATAAAATTACAGTATTTGAGTCTTGAAAACTTAATTTCATTTTTGTTAGAGTAGTGGTAAGAGATGTTTCTTAAAGAGACAATTTTCATCCATGTGTAGATCCAGGCTAATTACTATTGCTTTATATAATCACAGAGTCATAGGGGTTGGAGGGGACACCTGGAGATCATTGAGTCCAAACCATTAAAGCAGGTTCCCTACAGTAGGCTGCATAGGAAGGTGTCCAGATGGGTTTTGAATATCTCCAGAGAAGGAGACTCCACAATCTCTGGGCAGCCTGTTCCAGTGCTCTCTTACTCTCACAGTAAAGAATTTTTTCCTCATGTTCAACTCTGTTCCAGTTTGTGCCCATCTCTGTTCCTATACATTCCCCACAGAGCTTGCATTGGTATACAGGCACTCAAGAGAAGAAAAGGGAACAGAGTATCCACGTTTACACCGAGGAATTCAAGAGGATCATTAAGATTTACAATTTGACACACACACGTTACTTTTCAAAGAACCCACATCGGGTAAATTTATGCCCACACTCAACACACAACGGTCAAATTTTTGTCTCTTGTAGAACATTCTTTTTATTTCTCAGACTGGTACTCAAAATTCAGTGATCGCTACAATAAAACAAACAAACAAACAAACAAACCTATTTTGTTACTTCATAATCTTTCTAAAACAGTCTGTATTTTATTGTGGGAATACACACACTGCACATCACAGTTCTGAAATTCTGAACTGAAAAATGGCTTGGGATGTCATCAGTAGTGTTGGCAAGCAAGATCCCTGTAAGGGGTCTCAAGCTGAGAAATGATAAATTGAAGGTAACATATAATATGCAGATTTCAGGAAAGAGTATTCAAAGAAGAAAAAACAACAATTGAGACATTAAAGAATCAGATTTCACTAAATAATTTAGCAATTTCTTCTACCACCCCACCAGGGTTTGAAGCCAATCATCAGACTTGACGTGCCTCATAACATAGCTAGTAAAACAGTAACATTTTGGAGACAAATTAAAAGCTGTAAAGATAGCAAGTAGAAAGAAAGCCAGCAGATAGACTTAAGTATATAAGAAACAAATATATTCTAATGTAAAAGAGATTTTCATCAGTCTTATCTGGAGAAGTTACACACAGCAATGAAGCATTTTAAAATCATCTCAAATGAAGACCAGAACAACTTCCCAGATAAATCATATTGAGACCAATATCAGAGCAACACACACAAAAAATGAGGGCTGCTCCAAAAGTAATGCCTCCTTTTATTATGTTGACCCATGACATCAGAGGTGGATGTTGTTCAAATAGCAGTGAAGGCTGAACCTTCCTACCAGTATTCTGATCCAGTCTGTTGCCTTGTGACAGATGGCAGTAGAGGGGCAGTCTGGTAAAATGGCGTATGAGGTGTGTCACTGAATTCCACCATGAGGAAAAAATTCTACCCACTGACATTCATCAGCAGTTGCTGAAGTCTTGTGAAGACCTAACAGTGGACGCAGGCACAGTGAGGCAGTGAGTGGAGTGTTTCAATAGAGGTGCCACTGAGAGACAAGCCATATTCAGGATGGCCATGCAGATTGTTGCAAGCACATTATGCAGGTTCTTGTTTGTGGCTGGAGAAAATCCATATCTAATGGAGGTGACTATGGCAAAAATTAGTGTTTTGTAGCTGAGAATTAGAATTATTGTGCTCTTTGTATCTGTTGTATTTTCCATGTAAATAGGAGGCATTACTTTTGGACCAACCTATGTCCCAGTACAACACAGCCACATGTCTTTGTATTTTAGCACCATAAGTCAAAATAAAGGGGCAGTCAGTGCCCCTTCTCTTCTGAAAGGCTAAATTAAATTGATAAGTGATACTTTTTCAAATAAGACTAACTTTTTAAATTGAATTAGGCATAATTTTGCAATGCCAATTTACATCATTCTTTGTAATTCATTAAGGATTAGAAATAAAATTTTGAAGAGGAATGACAACACAGAACACATCTCTCTGTCACACTCTCTCCCCTTGGCAAGAAGAATATTAGAAAAAGCTGCAGAATACATACACAGGAGAATGAACAATTTTTACTTGATCTTGGTGGTAGAATTCCTCATTTAGAGAGGCAGGAAAGAAAAAGGAGCTCTTAAAAGGGTTTATTCAGCATGGTGCTTGTAACACCAGGGGCTCAGGCTTGATGAGTCAAGGCATACTTCCTGTACTGAACATGCGGTTGCTACAGAATATTCCTTTATAAAAATAAAATAGCACTGGGCAGAAACATGTGAGCCTATGAAGCTGCTAAGGGACCTGATGATATTTGGTTCCAATGTTAGAATTAGGTAATCCAGAACTGACTTGAAAACATTTATCACTATTGTGAAATCTATCACATGGATCTTACCTCTGCATATAATTATATATTGCAGCAGACCGCAAAGCTTGTAAAAAGAAGAAAAATATCCACACTTCCCAATAAAACAGTATTTCCATTCAAAATACACAGTAGGGCCAAATATTAAAAGCCAGTTGTGCCTTTACATTTAATGCCACAGAAGCTCTTCATATCACATATGTATATGTACACTCAAAGAGAAATCATGAATCTGAAGGCAATATATCATCTGACTGCTTTATGTAAAAAACTAATTGCTTCTCCCCAGCAGCTTGGCCTCCCCAATGGCACTGGGCAGGAAAAATCCTTTTGGCACAGGTGTACACATATCCCTGCTGAGTTCACAGGGGAAACCCGCAGTACGGTATATTCAGGCGTCTGGGGTGCTTCACATGGACAAAAAGGGAAAAAAAGAAAAGAAAGAAATAAAACCCCTCTATCTGAAAGCAAAACTTTTAATCTTAAACTTTTACCTATAAAATAAAAACAAAATCATTTTTGTGTGAAACAGACTGTGGAATGGACAGCAAT